>NC_092338.1:363975000-365442500 GCF_046630445.1 Rutidosis leptorrhynchoides
TCCGATTTTCCATCAATTTATGTGTCATGATAACTCATTCAAGATATGGGAAACACTTCGTACTTTCAATAAAGGAAATACATCTTACAGAACTAGAAAATGTTTAGAGTTAAAAGCTGAATTTGATCGTTTTCACTGGCAAGTTGGAGAATCTATTACGGAATTGGTTGAAAGATATTGTCATTTGCTAGCTGAACTACACAAGCATGATGTGACAATTGCTGAAAAAGACAAAGTAACATGTCTAGCTGGAGCATTACCTTTAGAATGGAATGGTTTTGTATTTACTATGAAAACCAGTAGAGAACTTGCTACTGCTACAGTGAACTCGTTTATTGCAAGACTTCAGGAAGAAGAATTAGAGTTGTTAAACAAAGTTGAGAGGTCTAAACAAGTTCAAGACACGAAAATGTATTGTCTAAATGGTGACACACCACCTAAGTCATCTCATACACCATTTCAAACTGCTTTTGCTACAAACAATCAGAATATGTATGGTTTGAATGTTAGCAGTGCACCTATTCAACAACCTTCGTATCCATCACAAGTTTCACCATGTTCTCTCAATACTCAATCACATCCTACTTCCAACACTACAGAGTCATCTACACCGACTGCATCAGATGTTCTTTCTGCACTTAAGATTGGAAACATAAGGAAAGTTGGGAAAGAAAAGATTAGTAAGGATATAGCTTTAATGTCAAGCCTGGTTAATTATTATGATAGTTATCTTGATGGTCGTGTGGGTAACATTCATCTAACAACAGAAGATTATCATCAACTTGATAAAGATGAAGCAGAAAAGATGGATATTATGTGGGGTATGGAAAATCTTGTGAGAAGAGCAAGAGATTACGAAGAGCGAACTGGAAAACCGATCAGTCTTACCAAAGATACAACACTGGGTTTTGATATGAATACCGTTACTTGTTGCAACTGTGGAAGAATTAGGTCATTTTTCAAGACAGTGCACTAAACAGAAGAAGCAGGGTAATCGTAATCTGTTCAAGAATCAGAACTACAGTACTCAGAGTCAAACTACAAAGCATGAGATCTACATTACTGATAAAGTAAATGAAGCTGAAATAGCTGAGACTCCTAACAAAGCTTTGGTTGTCATTCATGGAGATGATGATGATTGGTCTATCAAATTTAATGTAGATGATAAACAACTAAAGCTAACATGGAAAAGATCACTGAATATGAAGCAGATTGTGTTATTAATCAGAATTTAGTTGAGAAGTTGACTGCTCGTGCTGAAAGAGCTGAAAGATTATCTTGAACAATTCAGAAAGAGAAGATTCAGAAACAGGTTAAAGACAAATTTAAGAAGGCACGTGATTTAGTTCCTCGTACACCTGAATCTGGAAGTGTTTCACCAACATCGTTAGAGGACTTCTACTTCAATAGTTGGAAGGATAAATATGGTGATACCTCAGTGTTTGAAGAAAGTCTAGAAGCTGATCAAAGTGAAGAAACATTGGTTGATGCTGATAAAGAACTAGACGAATGGGGTAAAATGATTGCCGAAGAGTTGGAAATGTTAGTTCTTATAGGTGAAGGATCAGATTTTGAGAGTGAAAATTCAGAAGATGATGATTCAGACAAGAAGTCAGTCTCAGAGGTTGAAAACGAAACTTATCTTACTGGAGTTAACCAAACTGATCTTGAAGCATTGAATAAGTAAGCAGTAGACTTACTAAGGATGTGCTTATCAAAAAGTGATCTTGAGAAGGTCTCCGGGTTAACTAAAGCCAAAGATATTTGGGACACACTTGAACAGATTCATTTGGGTAAAGGCGCTGATACATCAGAGTTCCTTACAGACTCGTTAGAATCAGAAGATGAGCTCGATGATGGGAAGAAGACAAATTACTTTGCATTTAAGGCTGAGACTTCTTCCTCAAATAACGCTCAACAGGTATCTTCTGATCCATCTACTGTTATTGAATGTGTTAAATGCCCTGAATCTAAGATAACAATAGATAATTTAACAAAGGCATATGCAGAGATGAAAGAAAAATGGCACGCAGACCATGTGACCACTAAGGTTGAAATTGAGTTGAAAGAGCAGATCAAAGTTTATAAAAAAAACTTCACGATCTTAAATGTTATAACTTTGACATAAATCAAGCTTTAATTAAACGTGTTGACACAATTAATGAACTAAAGAAAGAAAATGAATGCGTTAAAGCTGATTTAGAAGCAATTTTAATTAAAATGAAGTGTTGGGCAAGTGCGTCACAACGGAATGCATTAATGGTGTAAATTAATGACACCAAGGGCAAGGGTATTGAATATAGTTCTGCATCTCCTCCTTTTCAGAACACATTTGTTAATGCAAACGTAGTTGATGGTCGACCAAAAGATTGTATCCCTCCTAGTTATGAAGATTATGTTGAAAAGAATAAAAAATGTAGTTCAACTAAGAATACAACTTATGATGATACTGCTGAAGGTGCTCTAGATCATGAGGAAGATAGGAAAATTGGATTATGAGATAACTCTAAGACAAGTAGAGTTAGAACACCGAAAGGTCCTGTTAAAATTTTAAGAAATCCTAGATTTGCTAACAGACCGGTTCCTCCTATTACACCTAAGCCCGTTCCAAGAAATAAAACAAATGATTCTCCTGTGTTTGTAAGAACACAAGATCCGTCATCTTCAAACTCTAATAATGTGTATGAATTTAGAGGACGTAGGGAGTTTTGTCAATGTTTTAATTGTGCTATTTTTGGACATATTACTGCTAATTGTCCTAGAGGATATAGGTCACCCAGACAGAAGATTGACCTCACATATGATGATCACCGATCATCTTATGCTCATAAAACAGGTTCACCTGTTAATGATGAAGTTCGTGTTAAAAATCATACGACAAATGTTGTCTATGGAGAATATAAGAGAAAGAACTTCAATAGGTCAATTTCTCCTGTGAAGATTAAGGTTCCTAAATAGGATACTGAGGCAAGAGTTGATAAATCAAGTGATCATAGTAGAGCTTTTGAACCAAAGGCACGATCGCCTTCGCAAAAAGCTAGTCGTCGAAAATACTTTTCTTGTACCAGACCACGAGTGAATCGCTCTGAAAATGAGCAAAATGTGAAAAACCAGAAGAGAAATATTGCTACTTCTAAACTGTCTAACTTTCCGGTTTCTAATGATGAGATTCCACCAGACTCAAACGGGAAATGGATGGAATTTCAAGCTATGGGTGTTAATGGACAACCTACTACCGTTCGGGCGTGGGTTCCCATTATCAATTAATTCTCTTAGTGTGATGTGTAGGGAACCAGGGTACCTACAAACAACACCTGGATAGTGGATAGCGGCGCTTCGAGACATATGACTGGACATCTATCTCTTCTTTCGGATGTACACCCAATTAAGGGAGGTTATGTAGCATTTGCTGGAGATAAAGGAGGTCACATTTCAGCTCAAGGTTTATTGAAGAATGAAAAAGTTAGTTTTGACAAAGTGAACTATTGTCAAGAGCTTGCAAACAATTTGTTGTCAGTTTCACAAATCTATGAAAAATCTTTCAAAGTAGCATTTGATGACGAATTCAGCTACATTTTGAAAACAGAGTTTGTGATTCCTCCAGAAATGATTTTGATGAAGGCTCCTAGACAAGCTGGTTTATATATGCTAGATATGAATGTTTCTACTTCAACTGCTGAACATCATCAAGCTTTTGTTTCTAAAGCGACTGAACAAGATTCTATTACTTGGAACAAACGCATGGGTCATTTAAGTTTTCATAAAATGAATCACCTTATCCACAACAATCTTGTATAAGCTGTCGATCTTTGATCTTTTCAGATTCCAGGAACATGTGTTCCGTGTAAGAAGGGTAAGTAGAGCAAGAAAGCTCATAAGCTGGTGAAGTATAATCCAATCTCTGCTCCACTTGAATTGTTACATATGGATCTTTTCGGTCCAATTCGTTTTGAAAGCATTGATGGAAGTAAGTATTGTCTGGTTGTAACTGATGATTATTCAAGATTTTCTTGGGTAATGTTTTTGTAAGAGAAGTCCGATACATTTGAAAACTTGAAAGTACTAATCAATCGATTAGAAACAGGTTTCAATTTAAAGGTAAGAAAGATTCGTTGCGACAACGGTACAGAATTCAAGAATCAGTATCTTGCAGATTTCTGTATTGAAAAGGGTATCAATATGCAGTTCAGTTCTGCATACGCTCCTCAGATAAATGGTGTGCTGATTTGGTGTACAGTTCAGTTCTGGAGACGACTTCCTTCAAATACAGTCGTGCTAACTTCTCCATCTTGTCATCTTCTCTTATTGGCAGGAAGTGTGCTGATTTGGTGAGACGATCAACTATTACCCAAATAGTATCAAAACCACTTGCAGTCCTTGGCAATTTAGAGATGAAATCCATGGTAATGTTTTCCCATTTCCATTCCGGGATTTCGGGTTGTTGAAGTAGACCTGATGGTTTTTGATGTTCCGCTTTGACCTTAGAACACGTCAAACATTCTCCTACGTATTTAGAAACATCGGCTTTCATACCCAGCCACCAAAAATGTTTCTTGAGATCCTTGTACATCTTTCCCGTTCCAGGGTGTATTGAGTATCTGGTTTTCTGAGCTTCTCTAAGTACCATTTCTCTCATATCTCCAAATTTTGGTACCCAAATTCTTTCAGCCCTATACCGGGTTCCGTCTTCCCGAATATTAAGATGCTTCTCCGATCCTTTAGGTATTTCATCCTTTAAATTTCCCTCTTTTAAAACTCCTTGTTGCACCTCCTTTATTTGAGTAGTAAGGTTATTGTGAATAATTATATTCATAGCTTTTACTCGAATGGGTTCTTTGTCCTTTCTGCTCAAAGTGTCGGCTACCACATTCGCCTTTCCCGGGTGGTAACAAATCTCAAAGTCATAATCATTCAACTATTCAATCCACCTGCACTGCCTCATGTTCAGTTGTTTCTGATTAAATATGTGTTGAATACTTTTGTGGTCGGTATATATAATACTTTTGACCCCATATAAGTAGTGCCTCCAAGTCTTTAATGCAAAAACAACCGCGCCTAATTCCAAATCATGCGTCGTATAATTCTGCTCGTGAATCTTCAATTGTCTAGACGCATAAGCAATTACCTTCGTTCGTTGCATTAATACACAACCGAGACCTTTCTTTGAAGCGTCACAATATATCACAAAATCATCATTCGCTTCAGGTAATGATAATATAGGTACCGTAGTTAACTTTTTCTTTAACAATTGAAACACTTTCTCTTGTTCATCCTTCCATTCAAATTTCCTCCCTTTATATGTTAATGCAGTCAAGGGTTTTGCTATTCTGGAAAAATCTTGGATGAATCTTCTGTAGTACCCAGCTAGTCCTAAAAATTGGCGTATATGCTTCGGAGTTTTTGGGGTTTCCCATTTTTCAACGGTTTCAATCTTTGCTGGATCCACCTGAATACATTCTTTGTTCACTATGTGACCGAGGAATTGAACTTCTTTCAACCAAAATGCACACTTTGAAAACTTAGCGTACAGTTTTTCTTTCCTTAATAGCTCTAGCACTTTTCTCAAATGTTCTTCGTGCTCTTGGTCATTATTTGAGTAAATAAGTATGTCATCGATGAAAACAATGACAAACTTGTCAAGGTATGGTCCACACACTTGGTTCATGAGGTCCATGAACACAGCTGGTGCGTTAGTCAACCCAAACGGCAAAACCATAAACTCGTAATGACCGTAACGCGTCCTAAAAGCAGTCTTTGGAATATCATCCTCCTTCACCCGCATTTGATGATACCCAGAACGTAAATCAATCTTCGAATAAACCGACGAGCCTTGTAGTTGATCAAATAAGTCGTCGATTCTCGATAGTGGGTAGCGGTTCTTGATGGTAAGTTTGTTCAACTCTCGATAGTCGATACACAACCTAAATGTACCATCCTTCTTCTTGACAAACAAAACAGGAGCTCCCCATGGTGATGTGCTTGGTCGAATGAAACCACTCTCTAAAAGTTCCTGTAACTGACTTTGTAATTCTTTCATTTCGCTGGGTGCGAGTCTGTATGGAGCACGAGCTATTGGTGCAGCTCCCGGTACAAGGTCTATTTGAAATTCAACGGATCGGTGTGGAGGTAGTCCCGGTAATTCTTTCGAAAATACATTGGGAAATTCTTTTGCGACGGGAACATCACTGATGTTCTTTTCTTCGGAATTGACTTTCTCAACGTGTGCTAGCACAGCATAGCAATCTTTTCTTATTAGTTTTTGTGCCTTCAGGTTACTAATAAGATTTAACTTCACGTTGCTCTTTTCTCCGTATACCATTAAGGGTTTTCCTTTTTCTCGTATAATGCGAATTGCATTTTTGTAAAAAACGATCTCTGCTTTCACTTCTTTCAACCAGTCCATACCGATTATCACATCAAAACTCCCTAACTCTACTGGTATCAAGTCAATCTTAAATGTTTTACTAACCAGTCTAATATCTCGATTCCGACATATATTATCTGCTGTAATTAATTTACCGTTTGCTAATTCGAGTAAAAACTTATTATCCAAGGGCGTCGGTGAACAACTTAGTTTAGCAGAAAAATCTCTACTCATATAGCTTCTATCTGCACCCGAATCAAATAAAACATAAGCAGATTTATTGTCAATGAGAAATGTACCCGTAACAAGCTCCGGGTCTTCCTGCGCTTCTACCGTATTAATATTGAAAACTCTTCCGCGGCCCTGCTCATTAGTATTCCCCTGATTCGGGCAATTTCTACTAAAGTGGCCCGGTTTTCCACATCCAAAACAAACTATGGCGGTGTTATTGGTTCCGACATTATTTGTTCCTTTAGTTCTGTTATGCAATGGTCCGTAGATTTTGCACTTCTTCGCGCTATGACCATTTCTTTTACACCTGTTGCAAGATATCGTGCAGAACCCCAGGTGATGCTCTTCACATCTTTGGCATGGCTGTTTTTGGTTTTTATTGCCATTGTTGTTATTGAGATTGTTGTTGGGATTGTTATTGTTGCTGTTGTTGCTGTTGTTATTGTTGTTGGGACGGTTATTGTAGTTGTTGTTGGGACGTTTGTTGAAATAAACTAGGTTATTAACGTGACAAGGCACTAACGAATTGGACTTAACGACAATTAATCATGAGGACGTAAATGAAACAATATCATAACTTTAAGGGTTAGGGTGGGAAAAAATACTTTAGGGACAAGGATGAAAAAAACATAAAACTTTAAGGACCAATGGCGTAATTAAGTCTAATTTTAATAAGTTTCAAATCATACACTTTGATTAAATTTACATAAAATGTAGACCTTATGAAAATTCTAAGCTCTAATATTAAGCTCTTAAAAACAAACTTTTTAAATAAAGTTGAACTTATAGTTACAAAATTACTTAAATACCCTATAATAGTTACATTTTTTTTATTTGAGTCATTTTAAGTCAATTCACAACCTCAAGCTTTAGCTTCTTACCAAACACTAACAAAAAATAATACTCTGTAAGATCAAGCTGAAGCCATATGCTCTAGCTCGATCCATAAGCTCCAGCTAGTTTCATCCAAACATATTCGTAACATTTATATTATACTATAATACTAATTGGCATGAATACTATAATATTAATTGGCATACAAGGCACGTGGAAAAGTTCTGGAATTAAGTTCACTTTTATCAATGTTTATGGTCCTCATAATGACAACGACAAACAAAAGATGTGTGATAGTCTTATGGATTTGCTAATTAGAGATGGGAATAGTGCGGTTGTGCTATGTGGCGATTTTAATTAAGTTCGGGATCAAAGTGAAAGATTGAATTGTGAATTCGTGGCAAGTAGGGCTAATAAATTTAATGACTTTATCAATAACAATAACCTTATTGATCTCCCCTTGTGAGGCCGCAAGTTCACCCGTGTTAGTGATGATGGGGTTATGAAATGTCCCGTTCATATTGATTATAAACGTTCCATATTAATTGATTTCTTCACGAGGTTTTGACCTCTATATGAGACGTTTTTCAAAGACTGCATTCATTTTTAAAACAACCATAACCTTTATTTTATCGATAAAGGTTTAAAAAGCATTACGTAGATTATCAAATAATGATAATCTAAAATATACCGTTTACACACGACCATTACATATTGGTTTACAATAAGAATATATTACATCAAAAATAAGTTTCTTGAATGCAGTTTTTACATAATATCATACAAGCATGGACTCCAAATCTTGTCTTTATTTTAGTATGCAACAGCGAAAGCTCTTAATAATCACCTGAGAATAAACATGCTTAAAACGTCAACAAAAATGTTGGTAAGTTATAGGTTTAACCTATATATTATCAAATCATAATAATAGACCACAAGATTTCATATTTCAATATACATCCCATACATAGAGATAAAAATCATTCATATGGTGAACACCTGGTAACCGACATTAACAAGATGCATATAAGAATATCCCCATCATTCCGGGACATCCATCGGACATGATATAAAAACTCGAAGTACTAAAGCATCCGCTACAATGGATGGGGTTTGTTGAGCCTAATAGATCTATCTTTAGGATTCGCGTCAATTAGTAGACTTGTTTACTAATTCTTAGGTTACCAAGTAAAAAGGGGCATATTCGGCTTCGATCGTTCAACCATAGAAAGTAGTTTCATGTACTTGTGTCTATTTTGTAAAACATTTAAAAAGCTGCATGTATTCTCATTCCAAAAATATTAGATTTTAAAAGTGGGACTATAACTCACTTTCACAGATTTACTTCGTCGGGAAGTAAGACTTGGCCACTGGTCGATTCACGACCCTATAACAAATATGTACATATATATCAAAGTATGTTCAAAATATATTTACAACATTTTTAATACGTTTTACTGTTTTAAGTTTATTAAGTCAGCTGTCC
This sequence comes from Rutidosis leptorrhynchoides, assembly GCF_046630445.1. Lineage (NCBI taxonomy): Eukaryota > Viridiplantae > Streptophyta > Magnoliopsida > Asterales > Asteraceae > Rutidosis > Rutidosis leptorrhynchoides. The sequence continues at coordinate 363,983,916 of NC_092338.1, forward strand.
TCGTTAGTAACCTACAACTAGTTGTCCACAGTTAGATGTACAGAAATAAAGCAATATATAATATCTCAAATCAATCCACGACCTCGTATATACAAGCCTCGGGCTAGATCACAACTCAAAGTATATAATATTTTAGAATCAACCTCAACCCTGTATAGCTAACTCCAACATTACTGCATATAGAGTGTCTATGGTTGTTCCAAAATATAGATATATATATATATATATATATATATATATATATATAGATGGGTCGATATGATATGTCAAAACATTGTATTCGTGTCTATGGTATCCCAAGATTACATAATATATTAGAATACATATATAATACAATATAAGTTAGCTAGGATATGATTTGTATAGAATTGTTACAATATTTCCCGTAGCTACAACAATCAAAAAATATCCAATCTTGTTTTACCCATAACTTCTTCGTTTTAAATCCGTTTTGAGTGAATCAAATTGCTATGGTTTCATATTGAACTCTATTTTATGAATATAAACAGAAAATTATAGGTTTATAGTCAGAAATATAAGTTACAAGTCATTTTTGTAAGAAGTAATTATTTCAGTCGAAAGAACGACGTCTTGATGACCATTTTGAAAAACATACTTCCACTTTGAGTTTAACCGTGATTTTTGGATATAGTTTCATATTCATAAGAAAAATCATTTTTCCAGAAGAACAACTTTTAAATCAAAGTTTATCATAGTTTTTAATTATCAAACCTAAAACAGCCCGCGGTGTTATTACGACGGCGTAAGTCCGGTTTTACTGTATTTTTTGTGTTTCCAGGTTTTAAATCATTAAGTTAGCATATCATATAGATATAGAACATGTGTTTAGTTAATTTTAAAAGTCAAGTTAGAAGGATTAACTTTATTTGCGAACAAGTTTAGAATTAACTAAACTATGTTCTAGTGATTACAAGTTTAAATCTTCGAATAAGATAGTTTTATATGTATGAATCGAATGATGTGGAAATGAGAAAAATAGATCTAGCTTCCAAGGATCCTTGGATGGCTTGAAAGTTCTTGAAGCAGAATCATGACATGAAAACAAGTTTAAGTAAGATTTTCACTCGAAATAAGATTGTTATAGTTATAGAAATTGAATCAAAGTTTGAATATGAGTATTACCTTGTATTAGAAAGATATCTTACTGTAAATAAGAAAGATTTCTTGAGGTTGGATGATCACTTTACAAGATTGGAAGTAAGCTAGCAAACTTGGAAGTATTCTTGATTTTATGAAACTAGAACTTATAGAATTTATGAAGAACACTTAGAACTTGAAGAAAATTGAAGAATGAAAGTGTTTTTAGGTGTTTTTGGTCGTTGGTATATGGATTAGATATAAAGGATGTGTAATTTTGTTTACTTGTAAATAAGTCATGAATGATTACTAATATGTTTGTAATTTTATGAGATATTTCATGCTAGTTACCAAATGATGGTTCCCACATGTGTTAGGTGACTCACATGGGCTGCTAAGAGCTAATCATTGGAGTGTATATACCAATAGTACATACATCTAAAAGCTGTGTATTGTACGAGTACGAATACGGGTGCATACAAGTAGAATTGTTGATGAAACTGAACGAGGATGTAACTATAAGCATTTTTGTTAAGTAGAAGTATTTTGATAAGTGTCTTGAAGTCTTTCAAATGTGTAAGAATACATCTTAAAACACTACATGTATATACATTTTAACTGAGTCGTTAAGTCATCGTTAGTCGTTACATGTAAATGTTGTTTTGAAACCTTTAGGTTAACGATCTTGTTAAATGTTGTTAACTCTTAGTATGATATATATACAGTTAAATGTTATTACAATGATAATCGTTACATATATGTCTCGTTTCGAAATCATTAAGTTAGTAGTCTTGTTTTTACATATGTAGTTCATTGTTAATACACTTAATGACATGTTTACTTATCATTTATCATGAATAAACATAGTGTATCAATATCTTAATATGATTCATCTGTATTTAGTAAGACGTTGTTATAACGATAATCGTTATATATATCGTTTCGAGTTTCTTAATTCAATAAACTCAATTTTATGTATATAACTCATTGTTAAAATACCTAATGAGGTACTTACTTATCATAATATCATTTTAACTATATATATAATCATATATATGTCATCATATAGTTTTTACAAGTTTTAATGTTCGTGAATCACCGGTCAATTTGGGTGGTCAATTATCTATATGAAACCTATTTCAATTAATCAAGTCTTAACAAGTTTGATTGCTTAATATGTTGGAAACACTTAATCATGTAAATAACAATTTCATTTAATATATATAAACATGGAAAAGTTCGGGTCACTACAGGTTAAACATAGCAAATTAGATCGTTTCTTGATTACCGAAGACTTTTATATTATGTGGAAGAATTTGTCAGTTGTTGCTTTAGAAAGAAAACTCTCTGACCATGTCCCTATCTGTAACATCCCGTGTTTTTCCGTTAAAATTTAATTTTAACACCGTCTTCTTTTTTTATAATATCCTTCGTTATTTAAATTCGTAGTTTCCGTTGACTAACGTTCATAATATTTCCGCTATTCAATTTTAACACCACTCGTTTACTCTAGCGTTTTAAAATATCTCGTTTGGTTAAATTACGCACCCGGCTTAAAATTGAGGGACCATTTTTACCAAATGGCCAAACTACTCACTAGTAGTTGACTAAGTCAACTACTTCTCCACCATCCTCCACATTTAATTTCTTTTTCTTTCTTCTTTTCTCTCAACCAAAAACTCCCATCCTAAATTCTTCATCATCTTCAATCATCATCCAAATTCAAGCAAGGAATCAAACATCAAAACAAATTGTACTTTTGGAATCCTCGTTTCATCCTCTTCGATTTGATACTAGTCTCATGGCATGGGGTAAGAATTTCTCATGAAACCCTAACTTGTTAAATTCGTTTTTAGACTTGTCAAGTGGTTAATTAGTGTCTATGGCTCGTAGGGATGTCGTGTATGTAATTTGTATGCTCGTTCTTCGTGTTTTGAAAATATGACATGAACACCCAAATGGGTCTAGCTTAATCTTGAGTTTTGGTTGCTCAAATGATGTTATAAGATAAAGTGTATGTGTTAAAAGTGTTAGTTACTTCATTAGCTTCGTTTTGATATGTTGGATGATGATAAACTAGCTCAATAACATGAAATGTGTTTTTGGTGAATCGATTATCGTTTTGGTAGGAACTTGATGCGGTTGAATGCTAGTTGAGACACTTGTTTGAATGTATGCTAGTTAACTAGTTAAATTGTATGCGTAAATAGCTTCGAAATGGTGTGATGTATGCTAGCGTTTGATTAGTGAATCATAAGTCTCATTTGTGTCGAAATTGATTTTGAAACGATAACGTGGCTAGTGATTTTGACGTAGTAAATGTTTATTGAAACTTGGAATATGCGTCTAGTTGCAATGTATGCGTTATTACCTTCAAAACGGCATATCATTTGTATGTTAAAAGTTCCCGAATCATAAAATGCGTTTCTTTGATTTTTGGTTGAAAATGATGAACTTTGATGATGCTTTCGATTTGGAAATTGTCGGTTATGATCTATGAAAAGTGTTTAGTTGTATTCCTTGTTAAAATACCTTTCCAACGACGTGAGATACATGTTTAGGAGGTTTGCGGTTTGTGAGTTAGGATTATTTGAGTTTTGGGTCGTGCTTACTTGAAAACTGACCAGAATTGCCTGTACAGGAAATGGCGCGGCGCGCACCTCACCCCGCGCGGCGCGCAGATAGACCTGGTCAGATTCTGACCTCTTTGTCCCATTTCACGTGAAATGTTTGACTAGCTACCGACCTCCGATTCACATGAAACTTGTTTTAATATACTTGTATATGAATATTTAGCATAGAAAAATAGTTCGGGACCCGACCCGAACGCGTTGACTTTTCGTTGACTTTGACCAAGTTTGACTTTTAGTCAAACTTAACCAAACTTTTATGCAATCGTTCTAACATGCTTTTATACTTGATTCTTGCATGAAACTTGGCAACGTGATTCACATGCTATATTTAATCGAGTCGTAACGAGCCATAGGACTAATTGAACACATTTCGCCCGACCTTGTGCCGTAACCGGTTAATTGATACAACTTACTTGTTTAGGTCAAGGCTAAGCAACTTTCATGCACACGTTTACTTTGTGAAGTACTTTTATACTCGTGCACTCAAGGTGAGATCATAGTCCCACCTTTTCAACAACTTTTATACTTTTAAATCGTGGGCTGAGAAAACATATACCTTGTTACATCTTGTACTACTTACTTTTATGTTTTGAACACAAGTGTGAAAACAAACATTCCACGTGCGAGTTAGAACAAAAATGCCTCAATTCGATTATCATTAGTTACACTTGCAGGGTGTAAGCGAGAACTTATATTGTGTGGCCATACGGGTTTAACAAACCCTCATTCGGACGGTTCGCTACCGTTATGCGGATGAAATATATTTTTGTGTTTTAGTGTGGGTTCTAGCACTGTGTGATGGGGTAACGTTGGTTAAGTTTTGATAATTGAGTGCTCGCGTATAACAACACTTTTGGAATGCAAATGATTTGGATAATCTACGTTATGGAAATACAAAATCTTGTGGTTCAAAAACAACGTTTAATACTTACTAAACCTATGATTTCACCAACATTTTCGTTGACAGATTCTTCTATGTTTTCTCAGGTTTTGAATGCTTAGTGATACATGCTTCCGCACTCTTTTGATACTTGCTTGGATGTCGAGTATACATGCATTTTGGAGCATCTTTTGAACTTATTTAAACTGTGTCGCATAGTTTTTATTTGTACTTATAACGTTGTAACTTAACTTGTGGTCAATTATCTTTGTAAACTTTGAAACAATCTTTACACTTGAATGGATGCGACATATTTTGGGTCAAACGTCTGTTTTAAAGACTTATGACCAGGTAATGGGACCTACGTAGTCGACGCCGTCACTTGACGATTTGTCGGGGTCGCTACAAGTGGTATCAGAGCTTTGGTTGTAGGGATTTAGAGTTCATTTGTGTCCACCCCGAGTCATAGGGTACATAGGTGAATCTAGACTACAACCGGCATATAGACTGAAGTAGGAATTACTTGACTATTTGTGCATCTATACTCGAACTCTTCTATCATATCTAACTCGTATTCGATCTTGATCTTACATTGATAAATTTTGTTGACGCGCCACCTTGACTTTATGAGGTAATGTTAAATGCACATGAGAATCAGGGTAATATAATTTCCGGGATTATATTACGGTGATTCATATGGACATTCCGACATTATGACATAAAGAATTTAAGGCGAGTCAAGGAAAATTTTCTCTACATCATCATTCCCTATCATGATTAGTATTATTGAGAATACTAATCAACGATATTATTGTGTCTTGAAGGAACAATGCCTCCCCGTCGCGGGCCACGTAATGAAACTTCCGAACAAGCTTTTCAACGCATGATAGCCACCGCCATAGGTGCGGCTATGGCTAGTATCTCCTCCGACATCAATAACAACCACAACCACAACAACCATGGAGCCGGTAATTCCAAACGAGGGTTGCTCCTACAAAACTTTCATGGGGTGCAAACCTCACACCTTCGATGGGACCGGAGGACCGGTTGTGCTCACCCGATGGTTTGAGCAAACAGAAGCCGTTTTTAGCATAAGCGGTTGTCGGGACCAAGACAAAGTCAAATATTCCACCCACACTTTCGCCGGTATCGCCCTCACATGGTGGAATACGTATGTGCTGTCGGTGGGTATCGATGAAGCTCACACTCTCTCATGGGCCGACTTAAAGAAAAAGATGATCACCGAATACTTCCCGCGCGAAGAGACCCGTAAGCTCGAACACGAACTAAGAACTTTAAAAGCGGTCGGGAATGACCTAAAGGCATATAACCAACGATTTTCTGAGCTATCCTTGATGTGCCCAAACCTCGTGACCCCCGAACCTCTAAGGGTTGAACTTTACATGGATGGTCTTCCCAAGAGCATCAAACAAGGAGTAATGTCATCCAAACCCAGTAATCACCAAGAGGCCCTGAATATGGCCCGTCAATTGATCGAAACGGTAGACGAGATTGAAGTGCCGGCACCTAAAGCCGAGGATGAGTCGGGTGACAACAAAAGAAAATGTTTCCCCATCATCTTGTATAGATTATTATGAACTGAGTAATTTTCGGTTGGAAACCGATACCCTCTCCCTCGCATCCATGACCTCATGATTTCTTGCATGAATCCCGTGTGTATTCCAAAACGACCTCCGTTCCGGTTATCATCAATTGGGGGTTAAGGGAGACGATGTCTCCTAAGCCGTTTTCCGAACTCGCAACGTTAGTTGTAAATCTCTCTTAGTACCGTCGATTTATTTAGGACTCCGTCCGTATTCATGAACCTCCTAAACCACGTATACAAACTTATCTAGACAAATCTGTTATCGTATTTATAGATGACATCTTAACTTATTCAACTAAGTCCAATTTTCTAGACTATGATGTTAATGGTCAAGGCATTACAATCAATCTCGAAATCAAGCCACATGTAATCAGGGAACTCTCCCAACTCAGACTTGTATTCGTAAAAATCTTAGATCTCACCGGTTCTTACCGAAAATTCATTTCTGACTTTTCTCGTGTTACACGACTTTAATCTCTCCGCGATCGAACCTTGAGCGTGATTCTTCACACCAACATTTCTAGCTAAATTCGTACAACACCAGATGGGACTCAAATATGGAAATATTTCTACTTTCTCGACTCGAAATCAACGGAACGGAAATTCGTTATTTTGCACGAAGAATTCGAATACTAAATTGTGGATCCGATCAATATTCTCGTCATCACGTACCACACTACATACGTCTGTTATTTCACCGTTACCGTCTGATATTACTGGAAAATTAAGATAACACACAATCCAATGATACTTCACTCTTCTTTGACTTAACGCCCTTGTGTTTCTAATAATCGGCCAACTATTATTCAACCCCGAACTATACAACTACGTGTACTATCTCGTTTCTCTTTCAGACTTCAACTTTTGACAACTAGAGGCACGTTATGGCAACCTCGAGATGCAAGCTCATCCTATTCTAAGTCCTCATTTCACTCCTATCTTTATCGCTCGCATTTCCGTTTAAAGAAACTCCTTGTAACATTTCTCCATGGATAGAGAAATTCCTCATATTACATTAGTATTCACCACGAGGGTGAATAGTCCTAACGAACATTTTGAGCCCTAACTAACTCGTTCAAACATATCTTAAGGAATTCTTTTTCCAATACGGTGTACCATTGCCAATTACCTCGAATCAATACTCGTATCGCTTCTAGTTTTGCAAGAAACCTTGGGAACCCGCTTAGACACGAGTACCGCGTACCACCCACAAATCGATGAACCGAGCAAACGAACGATTTACATCTTGGGAAGACATGTTTCGATCTTGCATGGTCGCTTTTAGTAGATCCCTCTTACAACAGTAGTTACCACTCGTGTGTTCACACGCACTTTCTGAAACCCTATATGACCGCTAATGTCATACCCCTATTCGTTGGACCAAAGCATGTGGCAAACAAAACACCGAATCTTAACTCATCCAAGAAACAACAATTGAGATAATCCAAGTCCGAGAAGGGCTCGAGACGACCCGTAGTCGCCCAAAAGAGTCATACCAAACTTAGATGAAAACCTCACAAATCCCAGTGTGTAACCGCGTAATATTGAGAAACCGCACCTTGGAAAGGTGTAATCCATTTTGGGAAATCGAGAAAGGCTATATCCGCAATATCGAACCTTTTGAAACCATGGGGCGTATTGGAACCGCTTCCTATCGTTTAGAACTTCCGACTCAATTAAGTTTCCGTTTACCCTACATTTCGTGTAACAAATTTAGAGACGTGTCCTGCGGAACAGGAACGTGCAATCCTTCTAGATGCACCAACTATTGATGACAAACTCCTCCTCATAGGAAAAACCGGCTGAACTTGTGGATCGTAAAACCAAGCCTAATACAACGTAACACCCCGACTATCCGGATTCGTGGAATGTCCAAGAAAGTACCTTCAATCATTCGTAGAGTTACTACACTAGGTCTCGAGTAAGTGACATCGACTACTATTTCCAACTAAATTTCGGGACGAAATTTCTTTTGAGGTGTGGATAATGTAACATCCCGTGTTTTTCCGTTAAAATTTAATTTTAACACCGTCTTCTTTTTTTATAATATCCTTCGTTATTTAAATTCGTAGTTTCCGTTGACTAACATTCATAATATTTCCGCTATTCAATTATAACACCACTCGTTTACTCTAGCATTTTAAAATATCTCGTTTGGTTAAATTACGCACCCGGCTTAAAATTGAGGGACCATTTTTACCAAATGGCCAAACTACTCACTAGTAGTTGACTAAGTCAACTACTTCTCCACCATCCTCCACATTTAATTTCTTTTTCTTTCTTCTTTTCTCTCAACCAAAAACTCCCATCCTAAATTCTTCATCATCTTCAATCATCATCCAAATTCAAGCAAGGAATCAAACATCAAAACAAATTGTACTTTTGGAATCCTCGTTTCATCCTCTTCGATTTGATACTAGTCTCATGGCATGGGGTAAGAATTTCTCATGAAACCCTAACTTGTTAAATTCATTTTTAGACTTGTCAAGTGGTTAATTAGTGTCTATGGCTCGTAGGGATGTCGTGTATGTAATTTGTATGCTCGTTCTTCGTGTTTTGAAAATATGACATGAACACCCAAATGGGTCTAGCTTAATCTTGAGTTTTGGCTGCTCAAATGATGTTATAAGATAAAGTGTATGTGTTAAAAGTGTTAGTTACTTCATTAGCTTCGTTTTGATATGTTGGATGATGATAAACTAGCTCAATAACATGAAATGTGTTTTTGGTGAATCGATTATCGTTTTGGTAGGAACTTGATGCGGTTGAATGCTAGTTGAGACACTTGTTTGAATGTATGCTAGTTAACTAGTTAAATTGTATGCGTAAATAGCTTCGAAATGGTGTGATGTATGCTAGCGTTTGATTAGTGAATCATAAGTCTCATTTGTGTCGAAATTGATTTTGAAACGATAACGTGGCTAGTGATTTTGACGTAGTAAATGTTTATTGAAACTTGGAATATGCGTCTAGTTGCAATGTATGCGTTATTACCTTCAAAACGGCATATCATTTGTATGTTAAAAGTTCCCGAATCATAAAATGCGTTTCTTTGATTTTTGGTTGAAAATGATGAACTTTGATGATGCTTTCGATTTGGAAATTGTCGGTTATGATCTATGAAAAGTGTTTAGTTGTATTCCTTGTTAAAATACCTTTCCAACGACGTGAGATACATGTTTAGGAGGTTTGCGGTTTGTGAGTTAGGATTATTTGAGTTTTGGGTCGTGCTTACTTGAAAACTGACCAGAATTGCCTGTACAGGAAATGGCGCGGCGCGCACCTCACCCCGCGCGGCGCGCAGATAGACCTGGTCAGATTCTGACCTCTTTGTCCCATTTCACGTGAAATGTTTGACTAGCTACCGACCTCCGATTCACATGAAACTTGTTTTAATATACTTGTATATGAATATTTAGCATAGAAAAATAGTTCGGGACCCGACCCGAACGCGTTGACTTTTCGTTGACTTTGACCAAGTTTGACTTTTAGTCAAACTTAACCAAACTTTTATGCAATCGTTCTAACATGCTTTTATACTTGATTCTTGCATGAAACTTGGCAACGTGATTCACATGCTATATTTAATCGAGTCGTAACGAGCCATAGGACTAATTGAACACATTTCGCCCGACCTTGTGTCGTAACCGGTTAATTGATACAACTTACTTGTTTAGGTCAAGGCTAAGCAACTTTCATGCACACGTTTACTTTGTGAAGTACTTTTATACTCGTGCACTCAAGGTGAGATCATAGTCCCACCTTTTCAACAACTTTTATACTTTTAAATCGTGGGCTGAGAAAACATATACCTTGTTACATCTTGTACTACTTACTTTTATGTTTTGAACACAAGTGTGAAAACAAACATTCCACGTGCGAGTTAGAACAAAAATGCCTCAATTCGATTATCATTAGTTACACTTGCAGGGTGTAAGCGAGAACTTATATTGTGTGGCCATACGGATTTAACAAACCCTCATTCGGACGGTTCGCTACCGTTATGCGGATGAAATATATTTTTGTGTTTTAGTGTGGGTTCTAGCACTGTGTGATGGGGTAACGTTGGTTAAGTTTTGATAATTGAGTGCTCGCGTATAACAACACTTTTGGAATGCAAATGATTTGGATAATCTACGTTATGGAAATACAAAATCTTGTGGTTCAAAAACAACGTTTAATACTTACTAAACCTATGATTTCACCAACGTTTTCGTTGACAGATTCTTCTATGTTTTCTCAGGTTTTGAATGCTTAGTGATACATGCTTCCGCACTCTTTTGATACTTGCTTGGATGTCGAGTATACATGCATTTTGGAGCATCTTTTGAACTTATTTAAACTGTGTCGCATAGTTTTCATTTGTACTTATAACGTTGTAACTTAACTTGTGGTCAATTATCTTTGTAAACTTTGAAACAATCTTTACACTTGAATGGATGCGACATATTTTGGGTCAAACGTCTGTTTTAAAGACTTATGACCAGGTAATGGGACCTACGTAGTCGACGCCGTCACTTGACGATTTGTCGGGGTCGCTACACTATCCTTCTAAAAGATGATGAAAAAACTTCAGTCCAAAGCCAATTAAAGTTTTCGATGATTGGTTGAAGATTGAAGGCATCGAAAAAATTCTATCAGATTCGTAGAATGAAGCAATTACAGGAGGTTCTAGATTAGATTGCCTCTTTCGTAATAAACTAAAAAGGTTGAAGATGATTTTAAAAGAAAAATTCTCCCATGAATTCTCACAGTTAGATGGTGTAAGACCCGTTTATTCGTACGATGTATATGTAGAGCATGTATGACGTATAACGGATATATATATATATATATATATATATATATATATATATATATATATATATATATATATATATATATATAAAGGGCATACGATGGGCTTAACAAGATAATATTCGAGTTGTGACGCGTAATAGAAGTGTTTTAGTATTTTAACGTGCATGTACATTAGACTTATGAGGCATGCGAAGCGTGAACTCGTTACCATGGTCGAATGCAAGAAAATGGGTCAGATCGTGCTAAAGGCCGCGGCGCGGAGCAGCTGATCGCGGCACGACATTTCAAGCAATCCAGGATCAGGAGGCAAGACAAAACAACCACCAGACCATGACTAATCTCGCGGCGCGGAGAAAGGTGGTCGCGGCGCGACGGTTCAGGCGAGCTGGTTCCAGATTTCGTAATTTTTAAAGGAAAGTGAGGGCATTTTGGTCTTTTTGCATATGGGACAGATTATATCCCCAAATCTGGTACATTCATTTCATTTTATCATTTATTTTCCTTTTTCTTTCTCATTTTCTCTCATTTCCTCAAAACCCCAAATGATTCAAAGTGTGATTTGGAAAGGAATATTCGTGATTCGATCTTTGGTGCAAGAGGCAACCTTGTTCTCCTCATTCTTAGCTACAATTTGATACTAGTGATAAGCTCTAACTCCGAATTTCATTTTCGTGTTCATCATTCAAATTTAGGGGGTTTTGATTGTACGTTCATAAATGGAAGCCCATTAGTTGTTAATTGAAGATTAACACTAAGTTCGGGTTTATAAGTGATGAAGGCGAGTTTTGGGTTTGGTGTGCAAGTTTAAACATATGAGACTTGCAAAGAGTGAATAATCACTAGTATTAGTGATTATTGATGTATTGGAAACCATTTTAGTTCGATTGGGTGACTAATTTTGAATAGAGTCAAAATTAGGGTTTGATGATGATTGTGCCCGATTGTTGATTTAGTTGAGTTTATAAACTTAAAATGAGTTAAGTTAAGGTATAAACTTGTGTTGGTGGCATTTTGAAGTCAAAACTTGTAAATTTGAGAATTTGACTATGTAAAGGGTCAAAATGGGTTTTCAAGCGAAACACAAGTTATAATGCATTCGAGTGCTAAAGTTGGTACATTTCGGGTACGCGAGAATTGGTCTTGTCGGTTTCGGACCTTCGAGTAGCGTTAAAAGTGCAAAAGGGGGTGATTTGCACTTGTTGTTCATTCTGGCGGGTCGAGAGTCCAAATGAGTTTGTGTTGATGATTATGTGATAATTGGAATAGGTATGTTCCATTGGCGGGTTTCGGGATTGGATTGCACTTCATCGAGGCGTTTAAGGTGAGTGTAAATTTACTATACGTGTATGTATGTGTAGGATGGGTGCGTGTGTGTAGGGTGACCCTCGCTTGGGTTTACTCTATGTTTGTGTGAGAGAATGGACTCCTCTTGTGCTTCGGGTCCATGTGATACGCTTATGCGTTTTGTGTTACTACCCTTGGTGTCGTGATTGGCTAGCGTATTGGATAAATCCTTTGGCGATGGGTTTTGCTTGCATTTGTTGTTGAGGAGATAAATCTCGGGTAGTGCGGATTCATGATGACTCGGGTAGTTCGGTCATCTTGGTGATGAGGTGGTGAATTTCGGGTTGTGCGAATTCACTAAGGCTCGGGTAGTTCGGCCAACCTCGGTTGTCGAAGCTGTGAAGGAAGTGAATCTCGGGTAGTGCGAATTCACTATGGACCGGGTAGTTCGACCAATCTTCATGTGGTTTAGGTTAAGGGGTTAACCTTATTGATGTTGTTGATTATATTTATTGTACATGTGCATATACTTATTGTTGTGTTGTAGCTAATCTTGTGGCGTTAGCTTGGTGATTATGTAGCATGTAGCTACTTTGTGTATGTGCTCTTTTGTAGCTTCTTTACCATGCGGAGGCGGTATGTGTTTATTTTTGTGCTTGGTGATGCGTAGCCATTTATGCATATGTATGTGTATAGTACCTTTACATTCACTAAGCATTAACTTACCCTCTCGTTGTTGATATTTTTATAGGTTCGCGTAATGGCGGCTCGGGTAAGCGTGGGGATTAGAGATCTTGGCTAGGTTGCTTTAGAAGATCTTGCTTTTGAACTCGATTTAGGATTGGGTAGCGCAGTCCTAATCACCATGCTCAGTTTATGATTTAACTAACGTATGATTGTATTAAGGAGTTTAAATTATTGTTGTATGTTTTCAAGTTCGTTGAACTTACTTTGATAACAAATACGTTTTGGAAATTATGAAAGGGGACCTAAAGTGTTATTTAATGTATATTAAAAAGGAAAAAAAAATTATGGGCCTGAAATCTACGGGTTGGGTCGTTACAAGTGGTATCAAAGCATGGTCTAAGGGATTTAGGCGACTTGAGATAGGTGCCTAGACTTAGACTTTTGTGTGTGCTTATTTGTTGCGGGACTTGTAGGTGAACTAACTAGGATTGTGACTTGTGTTATGATATTATTTCTTGCGTGTGTTTTTATCGCGAAGAATTTTTGTTGGTGTTGGTTATATCATCGAGTGAGGCGGTCGTTGTACTAACAAGTTGATACGGCGTGTGCGCATACTAAGGAATTGCAAACCTTATTACAGGTGCAAATTGTGTCTACAAGTGATGTACGACGAGTGTTGAGCAAGATGGGGCGGTGTTGTGCGTGTGGTTTTATACGTTCGTGGACTAATCGTTTTACATTCTTTAGAATGACGACGAGAACCAGGATCGAGGCGAGCGACGATAAGTTTAACACTAGAGTTGCGGCCACCGTGGCGGAACAAATGGGTGCGTTACGAGAAGAAATGGATAGGAAGTATTCCAAATTTCGAAGTAGTAGTGAAATGGAGCGTTGTCTTAAGAGCTTCATGAGGACTAAACCTCCGATGTATGACGGGAAACCGGATCCTTTGGTAAGCACAACATGGATCTCGGATGTCGAAGGGTGTTTTCGCACTATTGAATGTCCTCCCGAGAAGAGGACAAGACTCGCTACTAGCTTGTTGCGGGATAGGGCGAAAGATTGGTTGGATGGTAAAATTGATATTGTTAGTGGTGAAGCGTTTATGGGGTTATCGTGGGACGAATTTAAGAAGGAATTCTTCGAGGAGTTCCGAACGCAAGCCGATTTGTCGGATTTGCGTGATGAGTTACGAAATTTGCGACAAGGATCTATGGACTTGAATACTCTCAAGACGACCTTTATGGCGAAGGCTCGTTTTTACCCGGAGTATATTGGGAATGATCAGGCGTTGATGGGGTATTTCTATCGAACTCTAAATGATGACTTGCAGAACAAATTATCAGGGGTCAAGCGAAGTCGTTTGCGGAGTTATTCGCGGTGGCTAGGGGTTTCGAATCATATTAGCGATCGAGGATTAGTGAACCTTCAAGTAAGAGAAGGGTTAATTCGCACGGCGCCCCAAGTAAGAAAAACAAGGGTGCAAGTGTGAGTACGGGTAATGTGGGGAAAGGCACGATGGATTCTCATGCACCTAGATGTTTTAATTGTGGTGTTAGGGGCCACAAGTTATGGGAGTGCACAATGCCAAGAAGTGATGACGGAATGTGCTACTATTGTCATAAAGAGGGACATCACAGAGTTCGGGTTTCGTTTTAATAAATATGTCCTTAATTATTTATTGTGTACCGAAGATTTCGGGTTTGTTAAATGCCTTGTGTTGTACAAATTATTGTTGTGGGTGGCATCCCTAATGGGATTACCCTACGGTGGCATTTGGTTTGACGGACGAAGGGCGTAAGACTTGGTGCAACCAAGCATTCCTTAGTGTTTGGGAAATGTTTCTACCAAGCCATGGGTATGGGCTTTGGTGAACGGTTGCTAAGCGTGTATTCTCTTTTGTGTTGAGGATGTGGAACCATGAGGTTCATCGGGTGGATGGAACCCTAGATATCGAGTGTTTGATCTCGATGTATGTTGGTGAAGGTGTCTACATGACGCGACGTTAGGTGCCTCTTTCATACCTACTAGTGTGGTATTCGACTTCGATGGCATTGCGGTCACATTGAACTTAGGGTATCGGTGTGGAAGTTATAAGTGATAGCAACTCGGTGATTGCTAGAGTGGTACTTGCACGGTTTGTTAAGTACTTTGGTTGAAGTAGCGAAAGGTAATCCAAAATACTTCGTGTGCTCAAGGATGGAGCAAGGTGTTATGATGTGTATATCTTGGAATACAAGACGGATGGATCTTGTCTTTCGTTAGCGTGTTGGTTGTATGAGTCTCGGTGAGACGGAGATGAACTCGACATGAAACAACCCAACCCGTATTCAACCGGATAATTTTTTTTTTTTTGTAACAATCATTAACGTGCCATTGGAATGATATAAACCATTCCATACAACCCATTAAAACGTACAACAAGTTTAATGTTTACAAAAGGCACTAAAGCCATTAATCAAATTTAATACAAGTTTGACCCATTTAAAATGATAGTTTTAATTCAAACTACACCCGAGCATTGTTTGGGCCTAAACTACCCAAAAACACTAGGTCACCTTCCAAAAGCTTTAACTAGCAAGCATCATGGGAATCTAATGCCCAATAACCCCTTTTCCTTTCTCCGTGTTCGCACCTAAAAATGTAAACAACGAGAGGGTAAGCTAAAGCTTAGTGTGCAATAGTTATACATATACATATATAACCTACTTACTTGCAACCACTTACACAATATCGTATACAAACTTGTAACTCAAATAGCATGTCATCATACTCGTAATACTAACAAGTTGTACAATATCACAAAACTGCATTAGCATATACTCAACACAATATATATATATATATATATATATATATATATATATATATATATATATATATATATATATATATATATATATATATATATATATATATATATAATATGCTAAACAATCAACAAACCCCCATATGGTTAACCATAAACGCTATGGTGCTACCGGCTCGATGGTTCACACCATACGCATTTGAGTCATACTCTTTTATAGTGCTATCGGCTCGTGGTTCACACTTTGTTTGATAGTGCTACCGGCTCGATGGTTCACACTTGATGCTACCAGCTCGATGGTTCACATCATGATTTTATAGTGCTACCGGCTCTTTGGTTCACACTTCGGCGCTACCGGCTCGATGGTTCACGGCTCATTTTATAGTGCTACCGGCTCAAAGGTTCACACTTTGACACTTGTCACATACATGTTATGGCACTACCGGCTCGATGGTTCATACCATAACATTCACAAATAAATACGTCATATACACATACGTATAATTACTCCACTCACCTCTTTTGTCGATTAAGTGATTTCAAGCTAGCACGCCTCAACCAATAATGCAATCAACCTATTACAATATCATAATCATCAATGACTAGCCCATTTGACCTCGACCCGCCCAAAATGACACATAGTGCGAAATACACCTTTTTACCCTTTTAATGATACTTGTAAGTCCAAAACTAACGAGACTAGTTCCCACGTTCCCGAAATACCTAAATACACCAACTTTAGGACTCGAAAGCATTTTAGCTCATCTTTTTCACAAAAACTCATTTTGTCACTTTGACCAGTCAACATTTCAAGGTTTTCAAGCTTCAACCATTTAATCACTAGTTATGCTTGCTAATCAAGTCACAAATCACTTTAATGTTCAATAAAACTTCATTAATTGAACCAACTGACAAAAATCGTCATTTAATTGTGTTCTCGCATTTTTTACAAACCCATTAACACCCAAAACTTGCAAATCCAAAGATTTACCACTTGCAAGTTCTAACTAGCAACAATATACACAAATTGACAACTAAATCAAGTTTGAAGCTTACCACAACGAACAAAAAATGATGGAGGATGCAAGAACAAGCAAGCAATAAACTCGATCTAGCAAAATCCTCTTTAAAACCCACTAAATCACCACTCTCTCTCTAACCTCTCTCTAGAATCAAGAGGATAAGGTTTAAGTAGGTGAGAAATGAAGATAAAATGAGACCTAGATCTGGTATCCATGTATTTATACACCCACAAGTGAAATTACCAAAATACCCCTCTTTAATACACCCTTAAATGTTGCCAACTGCACAAAATCCCATCGTAGACCGCCGGTCCACTCCTGACCTGCGGATTTCAAAAGTTCCATGCTGGACCGTCGGGCCAAAGTGGACCGCCGGTCCAGGTTGCACCTGTTTCCATTTTGTTTACTAAATTTGGACCGCCGGACTAAAGTGGACCGCCGGTCCACACCTGGGCTGTTAACATCTTAACTTGTTGCTAGACATTCGGACTAAACTAGGCCGTCGGTCCAGTTTGTCCAATTTTCAACATTTGACACATATAAAATCAATCACGGTTAATATTAAACTTTTACAAGGTAAAATACGCACCTTTGGACCTCGTACAAGGAAAACGGGGTGTTACAACTCTCCCCCACTTGAATCGGAGCGCGTCCTCGCGATCCAAGCTGCATGACAAGCTGGAAGATAAACCAAAACAAACTCTTCGGGTTCCCATGTAAACTCGAAAAATTTTCGATGTCGCCATTGCACTTTGTAAGTTCTAATTTCTTTGTTTCGCAACATTTTAACGTTCTCATCAAGAATTGCAATCGGCTCTTCAACATATTCTAATTTGTTGTTCAAAGCAATCTCATCTAATGGCACCCAAGTCGGGTCATCCGCAAGACACTTACGGAGATGGAAAACGTGAAATGTGTTATGGATTCCCGCAAGCTCTTCAGGTAACTCTAGTCTATAAGCAACCTCACCAATACAAACCAAAACCTTGAAAGGACCAATAAACCGAGGAGCTAACTTCCCTCGTTTTCGAAACCGAATAACGCCCTTCCATGGCGATACTTTTACCATCACCATGTCACCTTCTTGAAACTCAATCGGTCGCCTTCCCTTATTGGCATAAGATTTTTTTCTATCTTGTGCCGCCTTAAGTCGAGCCCGAATCATCTCAATCTTACTATTCGTATCTAAAACCAAATCGGTACTCCCGATTTCTCTTTGACCCACTTCACCCCAACAAATGGGAGTTCGACACTTTCGCCCATAAAGCATCTCATACGGTGGCATTCCAATACTAGCATGATAGCTATTATTGTACGAGAATTCCACCAAAGGCAAGTTCTCATCCCAACTACCACCGAAATCGATAATACACGCCCGTAACATATCCTCCAATGTTTGATTCGTACGTTCGGTTTGAGCGTCCGTTTGAGGATGGTACGCCGTGCTCAATTTCAATTGTGTACCCATATCTTCATGAAACTTTTCCCAAAACCGAGATGTGAAACGATTATCTCGATCTTAAATGATAGATATAGGAACCCCGTGTCTCGATATCACCTCCTTGATAAACAACTTAGACAAAGTCTCCGATGATATCGTTTCCTGAATGGGAAGAAACAAAGCACTCTTCGTCAATCGAACAACTATCACCCAAATCGTATCATATTGGGTTCTCGCCGTCTTTGGTAACTTAGTAATGAAATCCATGGTAATGTGCTCCCATTTCCATTTCGGGATTTCTAACGGTTGTAACATACCATACGGCTTTTGGTGTTCGGCCTTAACTTGCAAACACGTGACGCATTGTTCAACATACTTAACAACATCACGTTTCATGCCCGACCACCAATACTCCTTTCTTAAATCAAGATACATTTTCGTTGCGCCCGGGTGAATGGAATACTTTGACTTATGCACTTCATTAAGTAGCACTCGTCGATTATCACCCATTTTAGGCACCCACACTCGTCCTTGAAAGGATAACAAACCATGCGGGCCTAAGGTAATGAACTCCGTTTGGCCCACGATTCGCTCCTCATGTTTGTTGTTAACAAAAGCTTTGATTTGAATCTCATCAAGCTTTACAAGAAAATCGTTAGTAATAATCATGCGTAACGATCCTACTCGTATCGCCGGATGTTGACTCTTTCAATTCAACGTATCCGCGACCACATTCGCCTTACCCGGATGATAAAGTATTTCACAATCATAATCTTTTACTACGTCCATCCATCTCCGTTGACGATAATTCAAATCTCGCTGATCGAAAAGATGTTTCAAACTTTTATGATCCGAATAAATCATACACTTGACACCATACAAGTAGTGGCACCAAATTTTCAACGCATGAACAACCGCCGCCAACTCAAGATCATGAGTCGGATATCGCATTTCATGCTCCTTTAATTGTCTAGAGGCGTAGGCGATGACTTTACCCCTTTGCATTAGAACACACCCTAGCCCATTTAATGAAGCATCACAATAAACCGTCATGTCTTCTACACCTTCCGGCAACACTAACACCGGAGCTTGACACAACTTCTCTTTTAATAATTGGAAAGCAATCTCTTGCTCATTTTCCCAATTAAATCTAGCATTCTTTCTCGTCAATTTCGTCAATGGAGAAGCAATCTTAGAAAAGTCTTGGATAAACCGACGATAATAACCGGTCAATCCGAGAAAACTTCGGATTTTCGTAGGCGTAGTCGATTGTCCCCAACTCTTCACCGTCTCTATCTTCCCCGGTTCATCTTGTATACCTTCTTTATTCACAATATGACCAAGGAATTGAACTTCCCTTAGCCAAAACTCACATTTGGAGAGCTTTGCATATAACTTCTCCTTTCGCAACATCTTGAACACACCACGCAAATGATGTTCATGTTCCTTCATACTCTTCGAATAGACAAGTATGTCATCAATGAACACAATTACCGACTTGTCCAACATAGGTTGGCACACTCTATTCATAAGATCCATGAATGCCGCCGGTGCATTCGTAAGACCAAAAGGCATGACTACAAACTCAAAATGCCCATAACGCGTTCGAAAGGCCGTTTTCTCAATATCTTCCTCACGGACCCGCATTTGGTGATAGCCGGACCGTAGGTCGATCTTAGAGAAATAAGTTGCACCTTGGAGTTGGTTAAACAAATCGTCAATCTGAGGCAATGGATAACGATTCTTTATCGTCACTTTATTCAACTCCCGATAATCGATGCACATCCGCATACTACCGTCCTTCTTTTTCACGAATAAAACCGGAGCGCCCCATGGCGAAGCACTCGGTCGAATAAAACCCTTCTCAAGTAACTCTTGGGTTTGATTTAACAATTCTTGCATTTCGGTCAGCGCTAAACGATAAGGAGTTTTAGCAATGGGAGTAGCACCCGGAACCAACTCAATGCGAAATTCAACTTGTCTTTCCGCCAGAACACCCGGTAATTCGTCCGAAAAAAGGTCTTCAAATTCACTAACCACCGGAATTTCATGAATGGATGGTGGCTCTTCACGAGTATCAACTACATGGGCAAGAAAAGCCATACCACCACTATTAAGAAAGCGACGTGCCCGTGCAAGAGTGCATATCGGCACAAGTCTTCTCCGTCTCTCACCATGAATAATTAGTTCTCCCCCACATGGGGTGTTTACCCTAATAGACTTTTCATGGCATGCAATATCGGCTCTATAATGATCGAGCCAATCCATACCAACAACAACATCAAACTCACCCAAGGTCATCGGAATAAGATCAATTTTAAACGTTTCGGAATCGAACACAATATCACAATCATTACAAACATCAACCCCTAGCACCGTCTTACCATCCGCTATTTCAACTTCTACCGGATGACTTAACTTAGCTAGCGGCTTATTAAGTTTAGGCACAAATTTTGGAGAAACAAACGATAAATTAGCACCGCTATCAAATAGGATCCTTGCCGGATTAGAGTTAACCATGAAAGTACCTGAGACAACTTTGTTGGATTGCTTGGCCTCATCATTAGTCATCAAATAATTGCGTCCCCTAGCCGTACCCGCCGCCTTTTCTAACCGTTTAACATGATCGGTGTTCAAATCGAGACACTCCGTCCTTCGATGCTCTTCCTTACCACAATTGTAGAAAGTAAGTTTGGTCGGCGCCTTGGTACAATCATGGGCTAAGTGCCCCCATTTGATTACAATTGAAACACGTGGGTCCATAACTCAAAGAACCACCTTTCTTCACGCTATTAACACTTTCGGACCCTTTCTTAAACTTTTTGTTTGAAAAGTTCGAATGACTCGAACCTTCAAATTTTCTCTTAGAGAAAGAGAAATCGCTTTGCTTTGGGACTTCCGGTTCGAAGCCCCGGGCTAACTCAAACAATTCCTCAAAAGACTTAGCCATTCCCCGACTAATCTTACGCTTTAACTCATCGCTTAGTGTACGATAAAAATCTAGCATCAACTTGCGATCATCGCCAACATACTCCGGGCAAAAAAGAGTCTTTGCCAAAAAGGTCGACTTGAGGGTAACCAAGTCCATTGAACCTTGTCGCAAATTGTGCAACTCGTCCCGGATTTTATCAAGGTCGGAAGGAGTTCGGTATTCTTTGAAAAATTCCTTTTTGAACTCTTCCCACGTCAAGCTCATGCATTGCTCTTCACCATAAAACTTAATTTTATCGTCCCACCACAACTTAGCCTCTTCACGCAACATACTAGAACCGTATCTCGTCTTCTTCTCGGGAGGACATTCGGTGGTACGGAAAGCCCCCTCGATGTCGGATATCCAACATGTGCTTTTCAATGGATCTCTCACTCCATTAAACATAGGAGGTTGAGCATCCTTGAAATTTATGTAATGGAAGTCTCGCCTCCCATATCCACCATTACCATCACCCCCTTTGCCCCGAGGATGAATATTTCTAGCTTCTAATGCCTCTTCGATCGCGACATTCATTCGCTCATTTATTAACTCGGTTACTTGCCCATCAACCGATTCTTGGAAAACCTTTCGGATATCCTCAAGGAATTCCGCTCTTTGCTTTTTAATGATGGCCTCGACCTTGGCCGTGAATTCGGAGTCCTCGCTCGGGCCTCCATTTTCGGTATCATGACCATTTCTCATCTTCATTCTACAAAACGGAATAGGTTAAACAACGAAACGAAGGACAAGTCATAAATATACCACACCGCTCCATCTTGCTCATCAATCGTCGTACATCGCTTGCTTGACACGACTTGAACCCGTAACAATGGTAGCTAATCATTGTTACGCGAGCACGTCACATTAACTCGCTAGTACAACATCTATCTCGCTTGATGATTTCAAGACACAACACAAAACAATTAGTACAAGGTTAGATCACATAACCTAGGCACTAACCACACCCGGTCCGACCCGTCTCCTACAAGTCCCGCATTAAGCGCATACACAATAAAGTATAAGTCTAGGCACCTATCTCAAGTCTCCTAAATCCCTTAGACCATGCTCTGATACCACTTGAAATAACCCAACCCGTATTCAACCGAATAAATTTTTTTTTTGTAACAATCATTAACGTGCCATTGTAATGATATAAACCATTCCATACAACCCATTAAAACGTACAACAAGTTTAATGTTTACAAAAGGCACTACGGCCATTAATCAAATGTAATACAAGTTTGACCCATTTAAAATGATAGTTTTAATCCAAACTACACCCGAGCATGGTTTGGGGCTAAACTACCCAAAAACACTAGGTCACCTTCCAAAAGCTTTAACTAGCAAGCATCATGGGAATCTAATGCCCAATAACCCCTTTTCCTTTCTCCGTGTTCGCACCTAAAAATGTAAACAACGAGAGGGTAAGCTAAAGCTTAGTGAGTGCAATAGTTATACATATACATATATAACCTACTTACTTGCAACACTTACACAATATCGTATACAAACTTGTAACTCAAATAGCATGTCATCATACTCGTAATACTAACAAGTTGTACAATATCACAAAACTGCATTAGCATATACTCAACACAATATATATATATATATATATATATATATATATATATATATATATATATATATATATATATATATATATATATATATATATATATATATATATATATATATATATATATATATATATATATATATATAATGTGCTAAACAATCAACAAACCCCCATATGGTTAACCATAAATGCTATGGTGCTACCGGTTCGATGGTTCACACCATACGCATTTGAGTCATACTCTTTTATAGTGCTACCGGCTCGTGGTTCACACTTTGTTTAATAGTGCTACCGACTCGATGGTTCACACTTGATGCTACTGGCTCGATGGTTCACATCATGATTTTATAGTGCTACCGGCTCTTTGGTTCACACTTCGGCGCTACCGACCCGATGGTTCACGCCTTATTTTATAGTGATACCGGCTCGATGGTTCACACTTTGACACTTGTCACATACATGTTATGGCACTACCGGCTCGATGGTTCATACCATAACATTCACAAATAAATACGTCATATACACATACGTATAATTACTCCACTCACCTCTTTTGTCGATTAAGTGATTTCAAGCTATCACGCCTCAACCGATAAAGCAATCAACCTATTGCAATATCATAATCATCAATGACTAGCCCATTTGACTCTCGACCCGCCCAAAATGACACATAGTGTGAAATACACATTTTTGCCCTTTTAATGATACTTGTAAGTCTAAAACTAACGAGACTAGTTCCCGCGTTCTCGAAATACCTAAATGCACCAACTTTAGGACTAGAAAGCATTTTAGCTCGTCTTTTTCACAAAAACTCATTTTGTCACTTTGACTAGTCAACATTTCAAGGTTTTCAAGCTTCAATCATTTAATCACTAGTTATGCTTGCTAATTAAGTCACAAATCACTTTAATGTTCATTAAAACTTCATTAATTGAACTAACTAACAAAAATCATCATTTAATTGTGTTCTCGCATTTTTTACAAACCCATTAACACCCAAAACTTGCAAATCCAAAGATTTACCACTTGCAAGTTCTAACTAGCAACAATATACACAAATTGACAACTAAATCAAGTTTGAAGCTTACCACAACGAACAAAAAATGATGGAGGATGCAAGAACAAGCAAGCAATAAACTCGATCTAGCAAAATCCTATTTAAAACCCACTAAATCACCACTCTCTCTCTAACCTCTCTCTAGAATCAAGAGGATAAGGTTTAAGTAGGTGAGAAATGAAGATAAAATGAGATCTAGATCTGGTATCCATGTATTTATACACCCACAAGTGAAATTAACAAAATAACCCTCTTTAATACACCCTTAAATGTTGCCAACTGCACAAAATCTCGTCGTGGACCGCCGGGCCAAAGTGGATCGCCGGTCCACTCCTGACCTGCGAATTTCAAAAGTTCCATATTGGACCGTCGGGCCAAAGTAGACCGCCGGTCCAGGTTGCACCTGTTTCCATTTTTTTACTAAATTTGGACCGCCGGACCAAAGTGGACCGCCGCTCCACACCTGGGCTGTTAACATCTTAACTTGTTGCTAGACATTCGGACTAAACTAGGCCGTCGGTCCAGTTTGTCCAATTTTCAACATTTGACACATATAAAATCAATCACGGTTAATATTAAACTTTTACAAGGTAAAATACGCACCTTTGGACCTCGTACAAGGAAAACGGGGTGTTACACGACAGTTGACTGAGTCAACGATGAGTGGTTATGGGTCGGAGTCTAAGTGGGGGAGTTTGAACTCTCGCACGAAAATGTTCTAGTGTGTTGATATTGGACGATGCTCGTATAGATTCGAGGCTAGCGTTGAGACCTACGTTGGTTGATTGTGGTAAAAGTACAGTTTGGAATAAATTGTACTTATGGTTTTGGATTTAAATTATCACCAAGGTGGTAATGTGGTGAGTCTCTTTGGGAGATAAATGAACGTGTTTGATGAGCAAGGTGGGGATCCCCGGTTAAGGGATGTGGGTGTCGGATTCTCTTCTAGAGAATTATTGTTTTGTGCCTATGTGCGATATAGGTGGTTCTTGTTCAGTTGTGGTGGCGTTGTGTACGCGTACGTATGATGTGGGTGCAAAGATTCCAAGCAAATGGAGTGTTTCTAAGTATGTATATATACTTGTTGTTTGAGGTGGATGGTTAGTGTATCCCGTTAGGATTCACTATGGTGTATCAGGGCGCGATGTTACACTACTCGTTGTTATCGAGGCCAAAAGAGCGTGTGTTGATGATTAGTGTATTCCGTTAGGATTCACTATGGTGTAGCAGGGCGATGTTACACTACTCATTGATTGAGGCCAAAAGAGCGTGTGTGATGGGTGGGTTAGTCGCGGTGATAAGACACCACCTAGGGATTAGTGTTACGCGGTGTTAAGTACACTAATGGATATTTGTGTTGGGAGTAGTGTTATATCGGCATGGTATAACATTATCGGGAAATGCGAGTACCGGTGGGAAATGAGAGTACCATTACTTACATTGTGATTTGGGACGTGAATATCGGGTTGTTCGTATTCACAATATTTCAGGTAGTGAATGTCGGGTGGTTCGGATTCACTAAGGCTCGGTTTGCACGGTCATCCTCGGTTATACTATGTGGTGGAGGTAATGAATATCTGTTTGTGTGTATTCACAATGACTCGGGTTGTGCGGTCATTTCGTTGTGGGAAATATGGATTGGGTTGGTGAATTTCGGGTTGTTGCAAATTCACTAAGTTTCGGGTTGTTTTGACCATCCTCCATATATGTTTAGGCTCGGGTTGTTTCGGCCATTTTGGTGTGGAATTGTGATGCAATAGTTGTGTTTTGCTCACGTGTTTGCGGTAGTTAGATATTAGCCGTGTTTGCGCACTACAAGGGATGTTAAGTGGTAAGTGTTATCCGTAAGGATTCGCTTTTATTCGGCCTTCATCGGTTAGATGGTTGACTTTATTTTGGTATGTGGTTGTTACTAGCAATGTACTTGGTATGGGTACGCTAGGAGTTGATATCTCGGTACGAGATTGGTTGAGTTTTTCCCGATGTAAGGGATTAAGCAAGTTTTTGTGCTTGGGTTTGTGGATTTTAATAAATCGCGGGTGACGATTTAGTTGTTAAAGGTGACTCTTTGAGAAGAATTGCCTAGAGGAGTTGGAAGAATACGTGGCGATTCCGCGTATTCTAAGTGATCGTTATAGACTTCGGACATTGTGTGTATTGCATGTCTCGAAATGCGTGGAAGTGTGTACTTTGTTAATGGATTAATCTTCGGGTTAATGAGAAATGTGGTGGAAGTCGAATTGGAACGATTGTTTGAGAACCATAGCGTGTAGGTTCGGATTGGTTAAGTGACTAGGATCACGGGGACGTGATCGGAATAAGCGCGGGAGAGTTGTAAGACCCGTTTATTTGTACGATGTATATGTAGAGCATGTACGACGTATAACGGATATATATATATATATATATATATATATATATATATATATATATATATATATATATATATATATATATATATATATATATATATATATATATAAAGGGCATACGATGGGCTTAACAAGATAATATTCGAGTTGTGACGCGTAATAGAAGTGTTTTAGTGTTTTAACGTGCATGTACATTAGACTTTTGAGGCATGCGAAGCGTGAACTCGTTACCATGGTTGAATGCATGAAAAAGGGTCAGATCGTGCTAAAGGCCGCGGCGGGGAGCAGCTGATCGCGGCGCGACATTTCAAGCAATCCAGGATCATGAGGCACAACAAAACAACCACCAGACCACGACTAATCTCGCGGCGCGGAGAAAGGTGGTCGTTGAGCGACGGTTCAGACGAGCTAGTTTCGGATTTCGTAATTTTTAAAGGAAAGTGAGGGCATTTTGGTCATTTCGCGTATGAGACAGATTATATCCCCAAATCTGGTCCATTCATTTCATTTTATCATTTTCTTTTCCTTTTTCTTTCTCATTTTCTCTCATTTCCTCAAAACCCCAATTGATTCAAAGTGTGATTTGGAAAGGAAGATTCGTGATTCGATCTTTGGTACAAGAGGCAACCTTGTTCTCCTCGTTCTTAGCTACAATTTGATACTAGTGGTAAGCTCTAACTCCGAATTTCATTTTTGTGTTCATAATTCAAATTTAGGGGTTTTTGATTGTATGTTCATAAATGAAACCCCATTAGTTGTTAATTGAAGATTAACACCAAGTTTTGGGTTTATAAGTGATGAAGGCGGGTTTTTGGTTTGGTGTGCAAGTTTAAACATGTGAGACTTGCAAAGAGTGAATAATCACTAGTATTAGTGATTATTGATGTATTGGAAACCATTTGAGTTCGATTGGGTGACTAATTTTGAATAGAGTCAAAATTAGGGTTTGATGATGATTGTGCCCGATTGTCGATTTAGTTGAGTTTATAAACTTAAAATGAGTTAAGTTAAGGTATAAACTTGTGTTGGTGGCGCTTTGAAGTCAAAACTTGTAAATTTGGGAATTTGAGTATGTAAAGGGTCAAAATGGGTTTTCAAGCAAAACACGAGTTATAATGCGTTCGAGTGCTAAAGTTGGTACATTCAGGTATTTCGGGTACGCGGGAATTGGTCTTGTTAGTTTCGGACCTTCGAGTAGCGTTAAAAGTGCAAAAGGGTGTGATTTGCACTTGTTGTTCATTCGGGCGGGTCGAGAGTCTAAAAGAGTTTGTGTTGATGATTATGTGATAATTGGAATAGGTACGTTCCATTGGCGAGTTGCGGGATTGGATTGCACTTCATCGAGGCGTTTAAGGTGAGTGTAAATTTACTATACGTATATGTATGTGTAGGATGGGTGCGTATGTGTAGGGTGACCCTCGCTTGAATTTACTCTATGTTTGTGTGGGAGAATGGACTCCTCTTGTACTTCGAGTCCATGTGATAAGCTTATGCGTTTTGGGTTATTACCCTTGGTGTCATGATTGGCTAGCGTATTGGATAAACCCTTTGGCGATGGGTTTTGCTAGCATTTGTTGTTGAGGAGATGAATCTCGGGTAGTGCGGATTCATGATGACTAGGGTAGTTCGATCATCATGGTGATGAGGTGGTGAATTTCGGGTTGTGCGAATTCACTAAGGCTCGGGTAGTTCGGCCAACCTAGGTTGTTGAAGCGGTGAAGGAAGTGAATCTCGGGTAGTGCGAATTCACTATGGTCCGGGTAGTTCGGCCAATCTTCATGTGGTTTAGGTTAAGGGGTTAACCTTATTGATATTGTTGATTATATTTATTGTACATGCGCATATACTTATTGTTGTGTTGTAGCTAATCTTGTGGCGTTAGCTTGGTGATTACGTAGCGTGTAGCTACTTTGTGTATGTGCTCTTTTGTAGCTTGTTTACCATGCGGAGGCGGTATGTGTTTATTTTTGTGCTTGGTGATGCGTAGCCATTTTATGCATATGTATGTATATAGTACCTTTACATTCACTATGCATTAGCTTACCCTTTCGTTGTTGATATTTTTAGAGGTTCGCGTGATGTGGATCGGGTAAGCGTGGGGATTAGAGATCTTGGCTAGGTTGCTTTAGAAGATCTTGCTTTTGGACTCGATTTAGGATTGGGTAGCGTAGTCCCAATCACCATGCTCGGTTTATGATTTAACTAATGTATGATTGTATTAAGGAGTTTAAATTATTGTTGTATGTTTTCAAGTTCGTTGAACTTACTTTGATAACAAATACGTTTTGGAAATTATGTAAAGGGACCTAAAGTGTTATTTAATGTATATTAAAAAGGAAAAAAAAATTATGGGCCGGAAATCTACGGGTTGGGTCGTTACCGATGGTGAAATTGAAAGTTCGAAACAAATTGCACTCTGTAAGACCCTGGATTCTGATTCTGCCCAGTCGCGCGCCGCGCAGGGTCATGGCGCGCCGCGTAAATGGTCGCTGGCAGACTCCTTTGTTATTTTAGAGTTTTAAAAAGGGCATTTCGGTCTTTTCGCGTTTGAGCCAGATTTGTGGACTTAACCTCATCCACCCATTTCATTTATTCATTTCTTTTTCCTTTTCTTTTCATATTTCTCTCAAGAACTTAAACACCCATTTTATTCAAAGGGATTTTTGGAAAGGAAGAAGCGGGTATTGATCTTTGGCCTAGTAGACAAGTTTGTTCTCCTCGTTCTTAGCTACACGGTGATACTAGTGGTAAGCTCTAACTCCGAATTTCATTTTTGTGTTCATCATTCAAATTTGGGGCTTTTGATTGTATGATTCATAGATGGAACCCATTTAGTTGCTAATTGAAGATGAACACCAAGATTCGGGTTTATAAGTGTTAAAGGCGGGTTTTGGGTTGGTTAATGATTTAACCATGTTTGAGACTTGAGAATGGTGTATAATCACTAGTATTAGTGATTATTGATGATTTGGAGACCTTTAGGGTTCTTGTGGTTGACTAATTTTGACTAGAGTCAAAATTAGGGTTTGTTGATGATTATGACCCGAATGTCGATTCGATGAGGTTTATAAACTTAAAATGGATTAAGTTGAAGTATAAAACCGAGTTAAATATGTTTTGGTGTCAAAACTTGCTAATGGCGTGATATTGACTTCTTATGGGTCAAATTAGGGTTTAAGTGTCATTTTGGGCAAGATAGGTGTTTAACACCTATGATTGGGTTTAATTGGCATATTAGGACCATTCTCACTTGTGTTAGTGATTATTGGTTAGTTTGGGCACGGTTTGTGCTTGGAAGTGCATTTGGGTCAAAATGGCACTAAGTGTCGAATTGGGTTGGTTTGTAAGTCAACCTAAATTGTGTTGCTTGTTTCGTGATAATGGAATAGGTACTTTCCATTGACGAGTCGCGGATTACTTGGAAGCATTCATCAAGGCGACAAGGTGAGTGTTAATATCCTATATGCATATGTATGTGTAGGATGGGTACGGGTCGGGTGAAGTGGTTCTCGGTTATAGAGCTCACTTCACATATAGGTGGATTTGATGGACTTGTGTATAGGTCCAATTAGCACGGATGTGCGTTTTGGTTGACTACCTTTGGCGAGGTACACGTTTTGTGTGTACATTATCACACGTGATTGTGAATTGGATAACCCCAATGGCGAAGGGTTGATATTGAATTGTGATGTGTTTATTTTTATGAATGGATATGTGTTGTCCAAGTTAGTGATATATGTGTTGTACGCTAACGGTTTTACGAATGGATATGTGTTGTCCAAGTTAGTGATGTATGTGTTGTACGCTAACGACTTTACGAATGGATATGTGTTGTCCAAGTTAGTGATATATGTGTTGTACGCTAATGACTTTATGAATGGATATGTGCTGTCCAAGTTAGTGATATATGTGTTGTACGCTAACGGTTTTACGAATAGATATGTGATGTCCAAGTTAGTGATATATGTGTTGTACGCTAACGACTTTATGAATGGATATGTGTTGTCCAAGATTAGTGATATATGCTTTGTACGCTAACGGTTTCATGAACGGATATGTGTTGTCCAAGGGTTAGTGATATATGTGTTGTACACTAACGGTTGTTACGAACACCGATGGGAAATTCGAGTACCATTCCTTTGTGCGATTGGTTAACCTTGGGCGGTTTTACGCTCTGTTATATATATTAATGTATTGTTGTGATGTAGCTAACCCTCTGGG
This sequence comes from Rutidosis leptorrhynchoides, assembly GCF_046630445.1. Taxonomy (NCBI): domain Eukaryota; kingdom Viridiplantae; phylum Streptophyta; class Magnoliopsida; order Asterales; family Asteraceae; genus Rutidosis; species Rutidosis leptorrhynchoides. Next base: position 364,014,376 of record NC_092338.1, read on the forward strand.
TGTAGCTTATTGGCGTTGTTCACATCGTCGTTGGTGACTTACTTTATGGTTGTTGTTACTAGCTTGTTGCTTAGTGATTATACGGTATGCTTAGCTTAGCTTGCCTTTATGCTTGGATGCTCCGTTATGCGGTATTTGATTATTTGTGTGGCGTGTCCATTTTATACATATATATGTATGTAGTATGTTATCACTCACTAAGCGTTAGCTTACCCTCTCGTTGTTTACCTTTTTATAGATTTGCATGGATGCGGTGGCTCGGGTAAGCGTGGGACTAGTGGACTTGCGTAGTTGCTTTAGAAGGCTTGCTTTTGGATTGATTAGGATTGGGTAGCGTATCCCCAGTCGCCATGCTCGGCTTTATTTTGTATTAAAAGTCTCGTGGTCGAAAACTTGTATTTTGTACTTAAAGGGTAATTTGGGTCGATGTGGGCCCCGCTTCATAAAACCCTTTTTATTAATGGAACGTGTTAGTTTTACATATATGAATGTGTTGTTAAAATTGTTTTGCCTAAATACATCGGGAAGTGGTCAAACATTTTCATGTTTTTAACTTTTTGGGACAGCAGTCTGTGCAGGCCCTTCTGCGCGCCGCGAGGGGTCTTGGCGCGCCGCGCCAATAGCTGTGCAACAAATTTTTTTTTTTTTTGTGATATTTTAAGCGGGTTCGAACGTGGTTTAGTTTGGGTTGTTACACACTCGGTTTAGAAGCCAAGGCCGAAGATCATCCTTTATCAGAAAATGAAAGAGAATTGTGGAAAGTGTCGAGAAAAAAGTGGTTGGAAAAAGATAATAAGACAAGTATGCTAAAGCAAAAAAGCGAGAGTTCGATGGATCCTTGAAGGCGATGAAAACTCCAAATACTTTCATTCTCTGATTCGGAAGAGATATAGTAGGAACAACATTAGGGGTCTCTCGATAAATGGCATTTGGAATGATGAACCTCACGATATTAAAGAAGCCGCATTCCAACACTTCAATCGTATTTTCAGTTGTCAAAATGGGGTAAGGCCTAGCACGGAAGATTTTATTTATCCAACTTTAACTTAAGATAATGTCAATGATCTTGAAAATCCATTCGATGAAAAAGAAATTTTTGAAGCCAGCAATGATTGTGGAAGTTCGAAAGCACCGGGTCCGGACGATTTTAACCTACTTTTTTTCAAGAAATTTTGGGATATAATTAAATCGGATCTTATTGCGGCCATCTCATGGTTTTGGGAAAATGGGGAAATTTTTCGGGGTTGTAATGCTTCTTTTATCACGCTTGTTCCTAAAAAGGCGGATCCAACGGGTTTAGGTGATTTTTGACCTATTAGTCTTACAAATAGTTACTACAAAATCATTGCGAAGATTCTATCCAATAGGCTTAAAAAGGTTATACCTAATCTTGTGGGGTTGGAACAATCGGCCTTCTTGAAAGGTAGATATATATTGGATGGTGCCTTAATTGCTAATGAAACTCTCGATTTTTTAAAATTGTCAAGAAAGAAAGGTCTAATCTTCAAAGTTGACTTCGAAAAGGCGTTCGATATCCTAAATTGGGAATTTTTGTTAGAAGTTATGAGATGTATGGGGTTCGGGAAAAAATGGAGGAATTAGATTTTAGAGTGTCTCAAATTGGCTTCCATATCGGTTCTTATTAATGGCTCTGTGACGACCCGGGAATTTCCGATCAAATTTAAATTTAATCTTATTATGATATCGACACGATAAGCAAAGTTTGTAATGTTAAAGTCTCAAAAACTGTGAACTTTGTTTAGGTATTAATTTGACCATTGACTACTCCCGACGATTCACGAACAATTGTTGTATATATATATATATATATATATATATATATATATATATATATATATATATATATATATATATATATATATATATAGGTAAATATAAATAATAGTATATATATATATATATATATATATATATATAATAATTTGAGACAATAAGATACAATTTAAATCATTGGATATAAATATGTAAAATAATATGCGATGTAATGAAAACTATTACTATAGATATATAGTTATATATAAATATGTATATAAATATTACTTGTAAATATATAAAGTTATATTAAATTTATTTGTCTAAAAATATATAATATAATTATTTTAATAGTTAAACTTGCTACTTAAAAACTGATTATGTATATATATAGAGGGAAAATGGAAAAATGAATGATTTCGAGCTTAAATAGTAAACGTCTGTAACACTCGGTTGACATTTCTTTAGTGTTCATATAGATATAATATATATACGAAGGATTAAAATAAAAGTTGGACTGTAAATTGATTTCGAAAATTTTAGATTTGCTAAAAATATTTTTACCGTTTTAAGTTTAAATATTAGTACTCCGTACATATAAATTGGAACAGAAAATAAATATTTAACCAGCCTTTTTGTTCCAGTTTCAAACAGTTAATGAGTAAAATAATTAAATATATTTAATCTAAAAATTTGGGATTTTTAGGAACACTTTTATATGTTAACTGTTTAGCAATAGACACGAGATAATAGTCCGTGATATGGTGTCGGCAGACAATTAGATTATTACACCTGTGATTAGAATTGTGAAATTGTGTACTGTGTTTCCCCACCATCATATTATTATTATTATTTATTTTAATATTATATATATATATATATATATATATATATATATATATATATATATATATATATATATAGTATATGTAGTTCTTACACTAAAACTGGATCACTAAAAACTATCACCATTCGGCAACCACCATGGCCACCATCCGCCACCACCACGACAACTTCAACCACCATCACACCCGACAACCACCTTAAAACCGCTACCTTTTCTCTCTCACTCATCTCTCTCTCATCATACCTATTCTTCATATCTAAATCTGTTTCTCCTTCTAGTGATATCGTGAGCAAACAACAATCAAAACGTTATCATAATACAAGATGTCTTCGATTATGGCTGCTGGTTATCTTTTTCTGTTTCTTTAATCTCGATCACCCCAACAAACGTGACCCATATTTTTTTTTCTCTTCGTTACCTGTAGAGACCCAGGAACGAAACCAACCTTTCTTGTGCTCTGCTACAGTCCCCTTGATGTCAAACCACAGCTGTTATATACCTTCTGTTTCGATCGTAAATGATGATGAGGTATGTACATGATTATGACGATGACATTAATAGTTTGGTGATGATGAAGATTGATGAATGATGTAAATAATGATTGTTGAACTGTGATGTTATATGTGAGTACGATGATGAAAGAAGAAGACCACGATATTGATGATGACAATGAAGAATGATGATGGGTATAAAGAAGATGACGAACTTATAGGTTAAAAGGATTTAATCCGTATATTAAAACAGAAAAGGAATAGTGGAGCGGTGGTTTGTGGTCTGTGTGCTTATTCGAGAGGTCGCGAGTTCAATCCTAGTCAGCTGCAAACATTTTTTTTAAATAAACAACATCAACCTGCTATTGGACTGGAGCTATATGATGGGCCGAGGTACTTCCTGTTGGGCCAAAAAGATGTTAGTAATAAAATTAAAATTATGGAAACAGAAATATGGGTTTTATAAAATTTGTATCTGATTATTATCAGACAAATAGAAACGGAGGGGTGGCTTAGGAGAGTTTCGGATTAGTGAGGTCGCGGGTTCGAGTCCCGTCATGGGCAAATATTTTTTGGAAAAGCTTTAAAAGAGGGTATACACTTTTAAATTTTCAATTTCATTATTATTATTATTATTATTATTATTATTATTATTATTATTATTATTATTATTATTATTAATATTGTTACTAGTGTTATAGTTATTAGTATTATTATTTTTACTAATAAAAGTAATAATTACCATTTATGATTATTATCGTAATTATAATTATAATGATGATATTATTATTGATTATTACAAAAAATTATTATCACTACTAGTAATATTATTAGGTGGTATTAGTATTATTAATATGATTAAAAATCGATACAAGTATTATTATTATGATTATGACTATTATTATTATTAGTTTTATTATGAAAATAACACAATTTATTATTATTTTCATTAATATTAGCATTAGTATCATTTTTTAGTATTATTAGTATTATTATTATTAACAAAAATATTATTAATATGAATATCAGTAGTAGTAATGTTATTATCAACATAATTAATTACAACTTTTATATATATATATATATATATATATATATATATATATATATATATATATATATATATATATATATATATATATATATATATATATACATATATATATATAACATTATTATCTATGTAAAGATATACTTATAAATACCTTACATATATGCATAAATTAATTAGATTAACAATCTTTATAAAAATAACCATATATAATAAATTAAGTATTTTTAATATATATATATATATATATATATATATATATATATATATATATATATATATATATATATATATATATATATATATATATATATATATATATATATATAACTAAATAGATAATAATCATTATCAAATATATATATATACAAATTAATTACATAAAGTTATAATTATTCGATTACGAGTATATGTTTTAATATATATATACGAATGATATAGGTTCGTGAATTCGAGGCCAACCCCGCATTGTTCAAAATAGTCATATGTATTTTTACTACAAAATACATTAGGTGAGTTCATTTGATTCCCTTTTACTATTCTACAATATATTTTTGGGACTGGGAATGCATGCGCAACTTTTATAAATGTTTTACAAAATAAGCACAAGTTCATGAAACTACATTCTACGATTGTTTTGTTATACCGGATATCTGTACTTATTATTATTATGCTTGGTAACCTAAGAATTAGTGAAAAACACTAATTGACGCGAATCCTAAAGGTAGATCTACGGGCACCAACCACCCCCATTTTCGAATAGTGGAAATGCTTTAGTACTTCGAAGGGTTCTTGTCATACATTTGAATAGTGGAATGTATGATGCCAGATATCTTAAGCGCTCTATGTTAAGGTCGGTTACCAGGCGACTCATCGTATGAATGATTTTTGCAGTTGTAATGATCCTGCGCATTTAATTAAATGAAATCTTGTGGCTTATTAAATATTATGATTATTATGATAAACCTATGAACTCACCAACCTTTTGGTTGACACTTTAAAGCATGTTTATTCTCAGGTATGAAAGAAATCTTCCGCTGTGCATTTGCTCATTTTAGAGATATTACTTGGAGTCATTCATGACATATTTCAAAAGACGTTGCATTCGAGTCATTGAGTTCATCAAGATTATTATCAAGTCATTTATAGTTGGATATATTAAGAAGTGGTATGCATACTGTCAACTTTCGATGAAACGAAAGTTTGTCTTTAAAAATGAATACAATGTTTGTAAAATGTATCATATAGAGGTCAAATATCTTGCGATGTAATCAACTGTTGTGAATCGTTTGTAATCAATATGGACTTCGTCCGGATGGATTAGGACGGGTTATCACAGTCTCCCCGACTCGAGAATTCTCTTTGGGAAAAGGGGTGCATCAAGTCGACCCTTTGTCCCCCTTTCTTTTCATCCTCGCAGCGGAGGGTTTAGATATCTTGACTAAGGTTGCGGTTGAGAAGGGTATATTCAAAGGTGTTGAAGTGGGAAATGACAACGTTCTTATATCGCATCTTCAATATGCGGATGACACCATCTTTTTCGGGGAGTGGAATAAAACCAATGCGCTTAATTTAATTGGTATCCTCAAATGCTTTGATTTAACATCCGGACTTAAAGTAAATCTTGTTAAAAGTTGTTTATATGGCGTTGGTACAAATGCGGTTGAAGTGGACTCGTTGCTAGAATGATGAGATGTAAAGCCGGGAAATTTCCGTTCACTTATCTTGGTCTTCAGATTCGAATTAAAATGAGTAGTACAAAAGCGTGGCAACCGATAATAGAAAAGTTTAAAAATAGGCTCTCGAATTGGAGAGTGCGTTCGACGTCTTTTGGTGGAATATTGGTCATCGTAAAGTCGGTTCTTAATAGTCTTCCTTTGTACTATTTCTTGCTTTTTCGTACCCCGTCGAGTGTGATCAAAATACTTGAGAGCTTGAGACGTTCTTTTTTTTAGGGCGGGGGTGAGTCGGTTTCCAAAATGTCTTGGGTCAAATGGGAAAATACCATTGCACCCAATTGGGCTGGGGGTCTTAATATTGGGAGTCTTAATGTCAAAAATCTCGCTTTATTGGGTAAATGGTGGTGGAGATTTAAAGCCGAAACCGAGTCTTTGTGGGTAAAATTAATTCAAAGTATTTATGGAATTGACGGTGGCCTCTTGTCGGGTAGTGAGTCTTCTCATTCCTCGACACTTGGTGTTTGGAATAATATCATACGTGCAGGTAAGGTGATTGATGACTTTCACATCCCGTTTAAAGATTCATTTGTAAAGGTTGTCGGTGAAGGTAATTGCACATCATTTTGGAAGGATCGTTGGCTAGGAGACCGGTGTTTCAAATCAAAGTTTTCAAGATTATTTAGGCTAGAGGCCAACCCTGATGTTTTGATCAAAGATCGAGTGATCCGGTCGGGTTCTGCTCCAACAAATGTTGATGCAGATGCTTCAAATGTCGATGTTGCTGTCCCAAGTGTTGCAGGTACTGTTGTTACTGTCGGGGCTGATGCTACGTCCTCATATTCTGCTGCTGTCACAGGTTCGGTTGCCTTTGGTTCCGCTGCTACCCCTCCTCTCGGATTATACACTGTAGCTGCTGTTTCGGTTTTCAATTGGGAGTGGATAAGGTCTCCCACAGGCCGTACTGATTCTGAATTAAAGGTACTGTCTGATCTATTGCGTTCGGTCAAGTTAGTTCGTGGTTGTCCAGATTCTTGGAGTTGCTCACTTGCTAGTAATGGTAAATTTTCGGTCAAGAAATTAACGAGTATTATAAATGAAAAAGTCTTCGCAGGAACTATCATTGGTAGAGAACAAACAATGCATAATCCTTTGGTTCCAAAAAAGACAAATATTTTTATCTGGCGTGCTATGCAAAAAACGGATCCCGGTTAGGGTCGAGTTAGACAAACGTGGAATTGATTTACACAGTGTTCGATGTCCCTTGTGTGACGATGCCGTTGAATCGGTGGATCATGCTCTTATTTTTTGCTCTAAAGTGCAAGAGATTTGGTCGCGTATTTACAAATGGTGGAATTTCGGGAACTTCACATCTTTCAACATTCATGAACTCCTTCGTGATAATCCGGCTCAAATACAATCAAGTGTTGGTGCATTGATTTGGCAAGCGGTTACTTGGATTAGTTCATATCTTATTTGGAAAAATCGAAATTAAATGGTTTTTCGGAATAAGGTGTGGAACGTCCTGATAGCTTTTAGCGAAATTCAAGTGGTTTCATTTGATTGGATCTCAAGAAAAGTTAAAGGGCCCAAAATCGATTGGAATTTTTGGTTGTCTAATCTAAAAGGATACTTAGTTTAAGTCGTGTTTAGTTGCAATCTTTGCATCTATTTCGTGTAATTTCTTTTTCGTGTACTTGCTAGTTTAAGCCAAAATGGCTTGCTAGCCTCTTTGTATTCGTTTTCTCCCTTTTTAATGTATTTGTTGCTTTTCGAAGAAAAAAAATATTAATTGGCATGAACATGGTACTATTCACAAGAGCATCTTTGTTATTTCTCTTTTTTATTCGGACATAATTACGCCTTTGGTACCTGTGATATGTAGTGAATTGCATGTTTACCCTTAAACTTTTTTTGACGTCGTTGGTCTTCAGGATTTGCACAGATTACGCGGTTGGTCCCTAAGACTGACAACCGTTAAATTATATAAATATATTGATTCTCATGAGCTGTCATTGTTCGCAATTGCAGCTCCGTAAATACCCCCAACTTCGGGGGTATTTTTCCCGTTTCTTTACAACCTTTTTTCCATTTCCTTTTTCATTACGTTATTTTTTAAACGTTCAATTAATCGACCGCTAACCGATCAAAACCACCGACCGAAGCCACCCCGCAGTGAAGCGCGGGTTCGTTTTCCTCGTTTATAACAATGATGATATACTTATTACTTATCTATTTCTATATCAGCGACTTAATAAATGATTTATAAATGAAATTAAATACTGATTGAAATTAAGTTTTGATATAAAAGTACTCTTTTTGGCGAAAAATGATAAATTAAAGAATTTTAACACATGTTTAGTGGATTGGGAGGTGATCCTCACACACCACTTTTTGATTCATCTACATTTAATTACTTATTTTACCCTTAATTATACTTATAATAATAATATAAGTTCAACTCTCTAGGAGCATACCTGTAATTTTATGAGATAAAAATGTATATTAATCAAAAAGTGGTGTGTGAGAATCATCCTTACTTGATAACTGAATGGTAAAAATTAAATATGAATTGTGAAAAAACGTTTAAAAGCAAATGAGTGTGGGCCACATGAATATATTTTTTCTTTTGGCGCAGATCTGAATCTGCTTTTCTCTTCCCCTGTGTTGTCCATTTCTTCATCCCATGCCCCCACAAAATATACAAATAGTTTTGATACATTAATTATTATTAATTATTATTAAAATAGATTTATTAAAAATGTTAACAATAATGTTCTTTTTATTAGACGTGTTAAAGTGATCCTAACAGTGACATACTTTTTTTTCAGGATTACCTGTTACATCAGCATCACATCATCACTTCATTCTCAGGGCTAACCCTGGACTAAAAACTACCAACAGTGACATACTTTCTCAAATAAATTAGGACCCACTTAAATTATTTAATTAAAGACTTTACAAGTGTTGATAGTACAAGGAACATATACATATGCATCCGTCCACAAACATTTCAATGAAAGACAAGAGGACGAAGGGAAGGAGGGCGGACTTGGACTAGCCGAGGACTATTTGCTGCCAATGGTATCTTTCTGGGCGGACTGCTGGGCGGAGGGGAGGAACCCATCGTTGGGACTCCTCTTATAACAATTCGATAGTCCACATATATAAAAAAAATTCATAATTTAAGAAAAAGTGACTGTCACATGTACATTTTTGTCTACTTTCTAGTTTTACCTCTAACGTTTTATCTACTTTTTGTCTTACTTAAATAAAGTAAGAGTATAAAAGTACTTTAACAAATTATTTTTATATATTTATGGAAGTTGACTATTAATTTGAGACGAACTAAAAAAAATAAAGAGAACTATTAATACGGGAGAAAGAGAAGTAAATAAGTAATTTTTTATTTATCAAAACGCCTACGCAATCTGCAAGAGCCCACTTGTGATTTGCGAAAGCTTTTGCAACTGTTGGACACCTAAGCTTCAAATCGAGAATCTCAAATCAACTCGGCTCGTGATTTGCGGCTCCATCCTTATCCGAATAAAAGTTTTTGAGTTATTTTTTTTTTTTTTTTTTTTTCAGATAACATTGCAACCATTAAACCATATAAATAGTATGCTCAGAAATCGTGAATTTTCACACCAAAATGTTAATTTACGAAATGCAATTTTTCAATCCTTCTATGAGAAAAATCCAAGAAGTTATCATCTATCTTCATTTAACACCAACTTACATGAACGAGAGTATCGCATGTTTGAATAGTTGTCGCTAGATTGTCTTATATCATAAAATTTTAAATTTTATCCTTGCCATGTTCGCGAATTCTGTTGGAATTTTGAATATAGGCTACTTTCTAGGACAATCCAATTTCATATGGATGGCCTTCATTGTGCTTGGGACCCAGAAACATTCAACGATGTCATTCGAAAGATTTCATTGTGTACATTAAGATTTCAAATTCATAAACAAATGTCGTGAGAAATGGCCTAAAAGACTTTTTTAAACACATTTGAGATATCATTTGTTATAAATGCTAAAAATCTGAAACACGTCACCTATATTAACGAATTCGAAATGGTTTCGTAGATTTCTCAAAAACCATGTCCAAACATCGGTTGTCTCCCTTTCACCAATTCCACAGGCAAGTAGTAAAATGTCGATAGTGTCATCAATTGCCATGGCAATCAGGTTAGTACACTAGGATCAGTCCGTTGACCGTGCAACATTAACGATGATTATGAGGCGTGTAAAGTTGACCAATGTACGAATCATCACGTTTTACATTGTTAGTAGCATACAAATTGATTGATTTTAATATTAAATTATAGAGATGGTACTTAATTACTCACAACGACGCCAGTAGACATTAACAAGTCAAAAACTTATCTTTTTCGTCTCTGATGATATTCGTCATATTTTCCAAGTTGTGAAGTTTAAGGTTCAAAAGCTACTGAGGAATACATCAAAAGCTACGGGATGCCCGCCTTGAACTGTCGTAAATATCTAGTTGTATCTCCTTTCCCTTCTAAACTTGTTCTCATAACTACTTAAAATTCATCAAAATATGACCTAGAACACTTATGTTTGCATGCATATTGTTGCCCAGTATATTATTTGAGAGCTTGTACATGTGTCAACCAATTTTTGTACGTGAAAATTAATATATACTCATTATGTTAGTTATTTTTGTGAAGGTTGGCTTTATGAATGTAATAGTTCGGTTTTGGTTTAGTGATGTGTTTTGGGTTTAATGTAATTGATGCGTTGATGGCCGACCAAAATTGTTCATTTCGAAAGAGTTATTACCATTACTATTAGTCATCATTTTGTCACTACTGATTAAGGGTGTTCATCGGTTCGGTTTTCGATTTGTTCGATTTATTCGGTTCGGTGTATTCGGTTTTGAAATTTTTTTATGCAGAATTGAAAACCGAATTTAAAGTTAAAACCGAACCGAACCGAACCGAAAACCGAATTCGAATTCGGATTCGGTTCAGTTTTCGGTTAAAACCGAATATTATGAAAAAACTAAGAACGATGGTAGTTTAATTGTAGTGTTACTGATGTCTTAGTTATTTACTCATCCTAAAACAATGACGTACTATTAAATTATCAAGAATCCGATGATTTATTAATATTTACTGCTTAATTATGACGTTTACTGCTTCTGTTATTAAGAAGAAGAACATAATAATTTGAGTAGCATAATTATAATGTAAGCTACCAACTCGTCATATGGGTGAGAACATATTTTATTGATTGGATCCCAAATTATAATGATATTAAAACATAAATATACAAATTAAATATTTAAAAATTTTGAATTCGGTTTTCGGTTAAACCGAATTCAGAATTTTCAAAACCGAAAACCGAATTCAAATTCGGTTTCGGTTTGATTCGATCCGAAAACCATTTTTCAAATTCGGTTTGGTTTTTTTTCGGTTTGGTTTCGGTTTGGTTTTCGGGTTCCACGATTTCAAACCAAATACTGACCACTGATACCATAATAGACCTTAACTTTTACTACAACATAAATTATATAGGTGTGTTACTAATTGCCTGTCGTAGAAATCGCAAAAACCTTCCATATCATTGGTAACATAAAAAAACATACTTTTCTACCTTGTATAAAATGGAAAGGGGTAAATTATAAAGCACGTGTAACTTTTTCAGGACATTTTTAAAAAAAATTCCGATTCATTGGTTTTTATATGTGAATTAGTAGTTTTAAAAGAGTTAGAGCACGGGGTATGGTGACGCGTCAGTTCAGTGTTAGTTCAGTGTCTTGCTGATGACTGGACGCTGACTGGACTGACACTGAAAACTGACATTGGTAAAAAAAACAGGGAAATTGGGAAGAATGTCAGTTCAGTGTCTTGGAGAGAGAAGATAGGGTCCACCAATTATTTATTTATACATTTTCTTATATATTTTTAACACATTATTAAATAGAACTAATAAAAATATGAACAAATATTAAATTAAAAAATACATTAAAAGTCCTAAAATACACTTCTATTAAAAAAAAAAAAAGTCCTAAAACGATTACAATTAAAAACCTAAATTAAAAGTTATTAAAAAAAAAGTCCTAAAATTACTTATTAATCCTTATTAATCCTAAAATTACTTATTAAATCCTAAAAATTACTTATTAAAAATAACAACAATTTAACGGCCATAGCGAGTGGGAGATCCGGATTCATGCGAAGACGTATCATCATCTCGACCATTCGAAGCCGGAAGGCTCCGCACGTTCCTACAGTACAACGTGATACGTTTGTTCGTCAGTTTGGCCTTTCCGACCATTCGTTCCCACACGGCTTCGGATTGAAATTCCTTGAACAAATCCGTGACCTCGTCACAGTACCAAACGTCGGCGGCTTCGCAATCTACCCTATCGCGTATAAAGCTTACAACGCGTTCTACATCGAAGCCGGTAACATCTAGAGCTTCGAACGATTGTGTGTTCCCGTCGTACCAATATTGGCGGTTATCGGAAAGCTCGCCGTTGTGGTGGACGTCGAGGTTGATCAAGCAACGATTGGTCATTTTTTGGTGAAGAAAAAAGAAAATATTTTGTGTAAAATTATAAAGAAATTAGAATATTTGTTGTGTGTGTAAATAATGAATTTGTTGGGTTATATATAGGATCAAGAAATGATTTAAAAAATAAAAAAAAACCAACGGCACTAACGGATATAATTTTGAAAACGAGCACACTTACACATCCAAGAACCGAAGTCTTGGCATCGACGCCGGCATCATCGACGCTGCCCCGACGCCGGAAGGGTGTGGGGCGACGGTCGCCGGGTAAACCGACGCCGGGGTAACGCGTTTGTAGTGACCCGAACTTTTCCATGTTTATATATATTAATTGAGATTGATATTTACATGATTAAATGTTTCCAACATGTTAAGCAATCAAACTTGTTAAGACTTGATTAATTGAAATATGTTTCATATAGACAATTGACCACCCAAGTTGACCGGCGATTCACGAACGTTAAAACTTGTAAAAACGACATGACGATATATATATGGATATACATATGGTTAACATGAGATTATGATAAGTAAGTATCTCCATAAGTATATTAACAATGAGTTATATACATATAAACAAGACTACTAACTTAAGGATTTCGAAACGAGACATATATGTAACGATTATAGTTGTAACGACATTTAAATGTATATATATCATATTAAGATATATTAATATATCATAATATCATGATAATATAATAATTTAACATCTCATTAGATATAATAAACAATGGGTTAACAACATTAATTGAGATCGTTAACTTAAAGGTTTCAAAACAACACTTACATGTAACGACTAACGATGACTTAACGACTCAGTTAAAATGTATATACATGTAGTGTATTTAGATGTATTAAAATACTTTTGGAAGACTTCAAGACATATATCAAAACACTCATACTTAACGAAAATGGTTACAGTTACTTTCCCATTCTTTTCTTTCATCAAGAATTCTAGTCGTATTCTTACCCGTATTATACACAGCTTCAAAACGTACTTACTATGGGTATATACCAATAGGAACTAGCATGGAATTCCACTCTTGATTATGTCATGTATGACTAATCAATTTTAACTTCTACCATGAGCTAGTCAACTAACTAGAACTCCTTTTAACCCCACTCACCACTCACCAATTACCACTCATCATTCATTCCATTTCACTTCCAATTCTCTTTCTAATTCTCTCTCAACACACACACACTATTATGAACGTATTTTTCCAGTAGTTAATCATCATCTTCATCAAAAATTACTTCAAGAATCAAACTATAATCATCATAGGAAGAACACTTCAAGAACACTTCAAAAATCCCTTCAAGTTTACTAATTTACTTCCAAGCTTTCTAATCCATTCCAAGTAATCATCTAAGATCAAGAAACCTTTGTTATATACAGTAGGTTATCTTTCTTATTCAAGGTAATATTCATATTCAAACTTTGATTCAATTTCTATAACTATAAACTATCTTAATTCGAGTAAAAATCTTACTTGAACTTGTTTTTGTATCATGATCCTACTTCAAGAACTTTCAAGCCATCCAAGATACTTTGAAGCTAGATCATTTCTTGTCACTTCCAGTAGGTTTACTTACTAAACTTGAGGTAGTAATGATGTTCATAACATCATTCGATTCATATATATAAAACTATCTTATTCGAAGGTTTAAACTCGTAATCACTAGAACATAGTTTAGTTAATTCTAAACTTGTTCGCAAACAAAAGTTAATCCTTATAACTTGACTTTTAAAATTAACTAAACACATGTTCTATATCTATATGATATGCTAACTTAATGATTTAAAACCTGGAAACACGAAAAACACCGTAAAATCGGATTTACGCCGTCGTAGTAACACCGCGGGCTGTTTTGGGTTAGTTAATTAAAAACTATGATAAACTTTGATTTAAAAGTTGTTATTCTGAGAAAATGATTTTTATTATGAACATGAAACTATATCCAAAAATTATGGTTAAACTCAAAGTGGAAGTATGTTTTCTAAAATGGTCATCTAGACGTCGTTCTTTCGACTGAAATGACTACCTTTACAAAAACGACTTGTAACTTATTTTTCCGACTATAAACCTATACTTTTTCTATTTAGATTCATAAAATAGAGTTCAATATGAAACCATAGCAATTTGATTCACTCAAAACGGATTTAAAATGAAAAAGTTATGGGTAAAACAAGATTGGATAATTTTTCTCATTTTAGCTACGTGAAAATTGGTAACAAATCTATTCCAACCATAACTTAATCAACTTGTATTGTATATTATGTAATCTTGAGATACCATAGACACGTATACAATGTTTCGACCTATCATGTCGACACATCTATATATATTTCGGAACAACCATAGACACTCTATATGTGAATGTTGGAGTTAGCTATACAGGGTTGAGGTTGATTCCAAAATATATATAGTTTGAGTTGTGATCAATACTGAGATACGTATACACTGGGTCGTGGATTGATTCAAGATAATATTTATCGATTTATTTCTGTACATCTAACTGTGGACAACTAGTTGTAGGTTACTAACGAGGACATCTGACTTAATAAACTTAAAACATCAAAATATATTAAAAGTGTTGTAAATATATTTTGAACATACTTTAATATATATGTATATATTGTTATAGGTTCGTGAATCAACAGTGGCCAAGTCTTACTTCTCGACGAAGTAAAAATCTGTGAAAGTGAGTTATAGTCCCACTTTTAAAATCTAATATTTTTGGGATGAGAATACATGCAGGTTTTATAAATGATTTACAAAATAGACACAAGTACGTGAAACTACATTCTATGGTTAAATTATCGAAATCGAATATGCCCCTTTTTATTAAGTCTGGTAATCTAAGAATTAGGGAACAGACACCCTAATTGACGCGAATCCTAAAGATAGATCTATTGGGCCTAACAAACCCCATCCAAAGTACCGTATGATTTAGTACTTCGAAATTTATATCATATCCGAAGGGTGTCCCGGAATGATGGGGATATTCTTATATATGCATCTTGTTAATGTCGGTTACCAGGTGTTCACCATATGAATGATTTTTATCTCCATGTATGAGATGTGTATTGAAATATGAAATCTTGTGGTCTATTGTTACGATTTGATATATATAGGTTAAACCTATAACTCACCAACATTTTTGTTGACGTTTAAAGCATGTTTATTCTCATGTGAATATTAAGAGCTTCCGTTGTTGCATACTAAAATAAGGACAAGATTTGGAGTCCATGTTTGTATGATATTGTGTAAAAACTGCATTCAAGAAACTGATTTCGATGTAACATATTTGTATTGTAAACCATTATGTAATGGTCGTGTGTAAACAGGATATTTTAGATTATCATTATTTGATAATCTACGTAAAGCTTTTTAAACCTTTATTTATGAAATAAAGGTTATGGTTTGTTTTAAAAATGAATGCAGTCTTTGAAAAACGTCTCATATAGAGGTCAAAACCTCGCAACGAAATCAATTAATATGGAACGTTTTTAATCAATAAGAACGGGACATTTCAGTTGGTATCCGAGCGTTGGTCTTAGAGAACCAGAAAATTTGCATTAGTGTGTCTTATCGAGTTTGTTAGAATGCATTAGTGAGTCTGGACTTCGACCGTGTTTTCTTTAAAAATGATTGTTGGAAACTATATATTTTTAACATATAAATATTATGTGATATATTAATCTCTTAACGTGTTTGATATTATGTGATAGATGTCTACCTCTAGAACAAGTCCCATTGACTCACCTAATAATAATGAAGAGTCAAATGTAAATTGGAATGATTCGTGGACTGATTCACAAGTTCCCGAAGAGGAACAGGAAGAAGAGTCGGAACCGGAAGAAGAATCGGAACCGGAAAAAGAATCGGAACCGGAAGAAGAAATAGAACCGGTGGGGGAAATAATAAAACGGTTAAGTAAAAGAGAATCCTCAACCAACCGACCAAGGTTAATTATGGTCAATGGTGTTTCCGCCAAGGAAGCAAAATATTGGGAGGATTACCAATTCTCCGATGAATTGGATTCTGACGAGAATTCCGATGATGTTATAGAAATTACCCCAACTGAATTTAAAAAGGCAAAAGAAAATAATAAGGGAAAGGGCATAAAAATAGAGAAATCTAATTCCAACCCCGATGAACTTTATATGTATCGTCAACCCCCGAAGTCCTTAAGTTGTAACAATGACCCGGGAACCTCTAAACCACCAGGTTTTTCTAAACCAATGTGGACAACGACGGCTCGTATTAGGGGAACATCATATATCCCTAGAAACTTGGCAAAACGAACCAAAACCGAACAAGAAGAAACGAGCGAGTCGGAATAAGATAGTTGTATTCGTGTGGTGTAATATATGTAAAATAGTGTGCTTATGCTTTATGATATATGTAAAAATTGCTTGTATTAATAAGTATTTTTTTTATGAATCTAACTCTTGTCTATTTTACAGTATAAAAACACAAAATGGATAGACAACCCAATATTTTAAGAGACCTACCCGGAGACATGATTGATGAAATCTTGTCTAGAGTCGGTCAGAATTCCTCGGCACAACTATTTAAGGCGAGATCAGTTTGTAAGACATTCGAAGAACGTTCCAAGAATGCCTTGGTTTATAAAAGGCTTTCGTTCGAAAGATGGGGGATATCACATTGGGAAATCCATAAGTTACGATGTGTTTACTTTGACGCATATATTGCGGGGAACCCAAATGCTATTTTACGCAACGGGTTAAGAAATTATTTTGACTCAGTATATCCGAATATAGGACTTCGTGATTTAGAAAAAGCGGCTAACATGCAACATAAAGAAGCATGTTATGCTTATGGGTTAGTAATGTTCGCTTCTCACCAAAGTGAGAACAAGAACATCGGGCTACAACTATTAAACAAAACGTTCCCACAAGTGACGGAGTCGGTAATTGGGGTAAGAAATGAGGTTTTTAGGTTATTACGAGACTGTTGGTCATTACGTAACCCTCGTCCCTTTGACGACGTTACAACACGCTGTCTTATCAACGGCCATAACGGTTATGTTCCACAAGACCAAGGATGGGAAGTAGTCCTAGTAAAACCAGAATGCATGACTTGTTTCTGGACGTATGAATTACGTGTCTTTATTGCCTTTGCTGAACGACTTGTGTACTAGCTAGAATTATCTTCACAACTATCTTGTATCAAAGTTATTGTGTGCTATATTTCATGCTTTATGTAAAATAAGCGGTATTGTAAGTTTGTAAAATATTGTATAAAAGTTTGAACGCGAAATATTATTACAATCAGTTTTTCATATAGAATTGTAGTAGTTGAATTGTATATTAGCTACTAAGTATGAACTTAACGGGTAGGTACTACCCGAATTTAAACTTATAAAACGCTAATATGAAGAAAAAGCTTTTATAAATGAGTTCATATTATGCTACGAAATACTATTAACTACTCTTAATATTCTGTATGATTAACTTGTTCCATTTGACTATTTTGAAGGAAATGGCACCGACTACTCGACACACCGTAAATATGAATGAAGAGGAATTCCGTACTTTTCTAGCTTCAAACATAGCCGCAGTACAGGCTGCGCTACATACCAACAATAACCTTGGATCTGGCAGTACAGGAAATCGTGTAGGATGCACCTATAAAGAATTCACTGCCTGCAAACCTTTGGAATTTGATGGAACCGAAGGACCGATCGGATTGAAACGATGGACCGAGAAGGTCGAATCGGTGTTTGCCATAAGTAAGTGTACTAAAGAGGACAAAGTGAAGTACGCTACGCATACCTTCACAGGTTCTGCGTTAACATGGTGGAATACCTATCTAGAGCAAGTGGGACAAGATGATGCGTACGCACTACCGTGGTCAGCATTCAAGCACTTGATGAACGAGAAGTACCGTCCCAGAACCGAGGTCAATAAGCTCAAGACAGAACTTAGAGGGTTACGAACCCAAGGATTTGATATTACCACGTACGAAAGATGATTCACAGAATTGTGCCTATTGTGTCCGGGAGCATTCGAAGATGAGGAAGAGAAGATCAACGCGTTTGTGAAAGGATTACCGGAAAGAATCCAAGAAGATATAAGTTCACACGAGCCCGCCTCCATACAACAGGCATGTAGAATGGCTCACAAACTAGTGAACCAGATTGAAGAAAGAATTAAAGAACAGACTGCTGAAGAGGCCAATGTGAAGCAAGTCAAAAGAAAGTGGGAGAAAAACGGTGATAAGAATCACCAATACAACAACAACAGCAATTACAACAATAATCGCAACAATTATCCCAACAATCGCAACATCAATCGCAACTACAACAAACGGCCCAACAACAACAACAACAACAACAGCAACTACAACAATCATCCCAACAACAATAATAACCGCAACAACAACAACAATCAGAAGCAGCTATGCCAAAGGTGTGAAAAGTATCACTCGGGGTTCTGCACCAAATTTTGCAACAAGTGTAAAAGAAATGGTCATAGCGCGGCGAAGTGTGAGGTCTACGGACCAGGGGTTAATAGAACGAAAGGAACAAATGGTGTCGGAACGAGTAATGGCGGAGCAAGTAGTGTCGGAGCAAGTTATGCCAATGTAGTTTGTTATAAATGTGGAAAACCGGGCCACATTATTAGAAATTGCCCGAACCAGGAGAACACGAATGGACAAGGCCGCGGAAGAGTTTTCAATATTAATGCGGTAGAGGCACAGGAAGACCCGAAGCTTGTTACGGGTACGTTTCTTATTGACAATAAATCTGCTTACGTTTTATTTGATTCGGGTGCGGATAGAAGCTATATGAGTAGAGATTTTTGTGCTAAATTAAGTTGTCCATTGACGCCTTTGGATAGTAAATTTTTACTCGAATTAGCAAATGGTAAATTAATTTCAGCAGATAATATATGTCGGAATCGAGAAATTAAACTGGTTAGCGAAACATTTAAGATTGATTTGATACCAGTAGAGTTAGGGAGTTTTGATGTGATAATCGGTATTGACTGGTTGAAAGAAGTGAAAGCAGAGATCGTTTGTTACAAAAATGCAATTCGCATTATACGAGAAAAAGGAAAACCCTTAATGGTGTACGGAGAAAAGGGCAACACGAAGCTACATCTTATTAGTAATTTGAAGGCACAAAAACTAATAAGAAAAGGTTGCTATGCTGTTCTAGCACACGTCGAGAAAGTACAAACTGAAGAAAAGAGCATCAATGATGTTCCCGTCACAAAAGAATTTCCCGATGTATTTCCGAAAGAATTACCGGGATTACCCCCACATCGATCCGTTGAATTTCAAATAGATCTTGTACCAGGAGCTGCACCAATAGCTCGTGCTCCTTACAGACTCGCACCCAGCGAGATGAAAGAACTGCAAAGCCAATTACAAGAACTTTTAGAGCGTGGTTTCATTCGACCAAGCACATCACCGTGGGGAGCTCCTGTTTTGTTTGTCAAGAAGAAAGATGGTACATTCAGGTTGTGTATCGACTACCGAGAGTTGAACAAACTTACCATCAAGAACCGCTACCCACTACCGAGAATCGACGACTTATTTGATCAACTACAAGGCTCGTCTGTTTATTCAAAGATTGACTTACGTTCCGGGTATCATCAAATGCGGGTGAAAGAAGATGATATTCCAAAGACTGCTTTCAGAACACGTTACGGTCATTACGAGATTATGGTCATGCCGTTTGGTTTAACTAATGCACCAGCTGTGTTCATGGACCTTATGAACCGAGTGTGTGGACCATACCTTGACAAGTTTGTCATTGTTTTCATTGATGACATACTTATTTACTCAAAGAATGACCAAGAACACGGTGAACATTTGAGAAAGGTGTTAGAAGTATTGAGGAAGGAAGAATTGTACGCTAAGTTTTCAAAGTGTGAATTTTGGTTGGAAGAAGTTCAATTCCTCGGTCACATAGTGAACAAAGAAGGTATTAAGGTGGATCCGGCAAAGATAGAAACTGTTGAAAAGTGGGAAACCCCGAAAACTCCGAAACACATACGCCAGTTTTTAGGACTAGCTGGTTACTACAGAAGGTTCATCCAAGACTTTTCCAGAATAGCAAAACCCTTGACTGCATTAACGCATAATGGGAAGAAATTTGAATGGAATGATGAATAAGAGAAAGCGTTTCAGTTATTGAAGAAAAAGCTAACTACGGCACCTATATTGTCATTGCCTGAAGGGAATGATGATTTTGTGATTTATTGTGACGCATCAAAGTAAGGTCTCGGTTGTGTATTAATGCAATGAACGAAGGTGATTGCTTATGCGTCTAGACAATTGAAGATTCACGAACAAAATTATACGACGCATGATTTGGAATTAGGCGCGGTTGTTTTTGCATTAAAGACTTGGAGGCACTACTTATATGGGGTCAAAAGTATTATATATACCGACCACAAAAGTCTTCAACACATATTTAATCAGAAACAACTAAATATGAGGCAGCATGGTGGATTGAATTGTTGAATGATTACGACTTTGAGATTCGTTACCACCCGGGGAAGGCAAATGTGGTAGCCGATGCCTTGAGCAGGAAGGACAGAGAACCCATTCGAGTAAAATCTATGAATATAATGATTCATAATAACCTTACTACTCAAATAAAGGAGGCGCAACAAGGAGTTTTAAAAGAAGGAAATTTAAAGGATGAAATACCCAAAGGATCGGAGCAGCATCTTAATATTCGGGAAGACGGAACCCGGTATAGGGCTGAAAGGATTTGGGTACCAAAATTTGGAGATATGTGAGAAATGGTACTTAGAGAAGCTCATAAAACCAGATACTCAATACATCCTGGAACGGGGAAGATGTACAAAGATCTCAAGAAACATTTTTGGTGGCCGGGTATGAAA
This sequence comes from Rutidosis leptorrhynchoides, assembly GCF_046630445.1. NCBI lineage: Eukaryota > Viridiplantae > Streptophyta > Magnoliopsida > Asterales > Asteraceae > Rutidosis > Rutidosis leptorrhynchoides. Next base: position 364,035,659 of record NC_092338.1, read on the forward strand.
GCCGATGTTGCTAAATATGTAGGAGAATGTTTGACGTGTTCTAAGGTCAAAGCTGAGCATCAGAAACCATCAGGTCTACTTCAACAACCCGAAATCCCGGAATGGAAATGGGAAAACATTACCATGGATTTCATCACTAAATTGCCAAGGACTGCAAGTGGTTTTGATACTATTTGGGTAATAGTTGATCGTCTCACCAAATCAGCACATTTCCTGCCAATAAGAGAAGATGACAAGATGGAGAAGTTAGAACGACTGTATTTGAAGGAAGTCGTCTCCAGACATGGAATACCAATCTCTATTATCTCTGATAGGGATGGCAGATTTATTTCAAGATTCTGGCAGACATTACAGCAAGCATTAGGAACTCGTCTAGACATGAGTACTGTAGTGACCTGAACTTTTCCATGTTTATATATATTAATTGAGATTGATATTTACATGATTAAATGTTTCCAACATGTTAAGCAATCAAACTTGTTAATACTTGTTTAATTGAAATATGTTTCATATAGACAATTGACCACCCAAGTTGACCGGCGATTCACGAACGTTAAAACTTGTAAAAACGACATGACGATATATATATGGATATACATATGGTTAACATGAGATTATGATAAGTAAGTATCTCCATAAGTATATTAACAATGAGTTATATACATATAAACAAGACTACTAACTTAAGGATTTCGAAACGAGACATATATGTAACGATTATAGTTGTAACGACATTTAAATGTATATATATCATATTAAGATATATTAATATATCATAATATCATGATAATATAATAATTTAACATCTCATTAGATATAATAAACAATGGGTTAACAACATTAATTGAGATCGTTAACTTAAAGGTTTCAAAACAACACTTACATGTAACGACTAACGATGACTTAACGACTCAGTTAAAATGTATATACATGTAGTGTATTTAGATGTATTAAAATACTTTTGGAAGACTTCAAGACATATATCAAAACACTCATACTTAACGAAAATGGTTACAGTTACTTTCCCATTCTTTTCTTTCATCAAGAATTCTAGTCGTATTCTTACCCGTATTATACACAGCTTCAAAACGTACTTACTATGGGTATATACCAATAGGAACTAGCATGGAATTCCACTCTTGATTATGTCATGTATGAATAATCAATTTTAACTTCTACCATGAGCTAGTCAACTAACTAGAACTCCTTTTAACCCCACTCACCACTCACCAATTACCACTCATCATTCACTCCATTTCACTTCCAATTCTCTTTCTAATTCTCTCTCAACACACACACACTATTATGAACGTATTTTTCCAGTAGTTAATCATCATCTTCATCAAAAATCACTTCAAGAATCAAGATATAATCATCATAGGAAGAACACTTCAAGAACACTTCAAAAATCCCTTCAAGTTTACTAATTTACTTCCAAGCTTTCTAATCCATTCCAAGTAATCATCTAAGATCAAGAAACCTTTGTTATATATAGTAGGTTATCTTTCTTATTCAAGTTAATATTCATATTCAAACTTTGATTCAATTTCTATAACTATAAACTATCTTAATTCGAGTAAAAATCTTACTTGAACTTGTTTTTGTATCATGATCCTACTTCAAGAACTTTCAAGCCATCCAAGATCCTTTGAAGCTAGATCATTTCTTGTCACTTCCAGTAGGTTTACCTACTAAACTTGAGGTAGTAATGATGTTCATAACATCATTCGATTCATATATATAAAACTATCTTATTCGAAGGTTTAAACTCGTAATCACTAGAACATAGTTTAGTTAATTCTAAACTTGTTCGCAAACAAAAGTTAATCCTTATAACTTGACTTTTAAAATTAACTAAACACATATTCTATATCTATATGATATGCTAACTTAATGATTTAAAACCTGGAAACACGAAAAACACCGTAAAACCGGATTTACGCCGTCGTAGTAACACCGCGGGCTGTTTTGGGTTAGTTAATTAAAAACTATGATAAACTTTGATTTAAAAGTTGTTATTCTGAGAAAATGATTTTTATTATGAACATGAAACTATATCCAAAAATTATGGTTAAACTCAAAGTGGAAGTATGTTTTCTAAAATGGTCATCTAGACGTCGTTCTTTCGACTGAAATGACTACCTTTACAAAAACGACTTGTAACTTATTTTTCCGACTATAAACCTATACTTTTTCTATTTAGATTCATAAAATAGAGTTCAATATGAAACCATAGCAATTTGATTCACTCAAAACGGATTTAAAATGAAAAAGTTATGGGTAAAACAAGATTGGATAATTTTTCTCATTTTAGCTACGTGAAAATTGGTAACAAATCTATTCCAACCATAACTTAATCAACTTGTATTGTATATTATGTAATCTTGAGATACCATAGACACGTATACAATGTTTCGACCTATCATGTCGACACATCTATATATATTTCGGAACAACCATAGACACTCTATATGTGAATGTTGGAGTTAGCTATACAGGGTTGAGGTTGATTCCAAAATATATATAGTTTGAGTTGTGATCAATACTGAGATACGTATACACTGGGTCGTGGATTGATTCAAGATAATATTTATCGATTTATTTCTGTACATCTAACTGTGGACAACTAGTTGTAGGTTACTAACGAGGACAGCTGACTTAATAAACTTAAAACATCAAAATATATTAAAAGTGTTGTAAATATATTTTGAACATACTTTAATATATATGTATATATTGTTATAGGTTCGTGAATCAACAGTGGCCAAGTCTTACTTCTCGACGAAGTAAAAATCTGTGAAAGTGAGTTATAGTCCCACTTTTAAAATCTAATATTTTTGGGATGAGAATACATGCAGGTTTTATAAATGATTTACAAAATAGACACAAGTACGTGAAACTACATTCTATGGTTGAATTATCGAAATCAAATATGCCCCTTTTTATTAAGTCTGGTAATCTAAGAATTAGGGAACAGACACCCTAATTGATGTGAATCCTAAAAATAGATCTATTGGGCCTAACAAACCCCATCCAAAGTACCGGATGCTTTAGTACTTCGAAATTTATATCATATCCGAAGGGTGTCCCGGAATGATGGGGATATTCTTATATATGCATCTTGTTAATGTCGGTTACCAGGTGTTCACCATATGAATGATTTTTATCTCTATGTATGGGATGTGTATTGAAATATGAAATCTTGTGGTCTATTGTTACGATTTGATATATATAGGTTAAACCTATAACTCACCAACATTTTTGTTGACGTTTAAAGCATGTTTATTCTCAGGTGAATATTAAGAGCTTCCGCTGTTGCATACTAAAATAAGGACAAGATTTGGAGTCCATGTTTGTTTGATATTGTGTAAAAACTGCATTCAAGAAACTGATTTCGATGTAACATATTTGTATTGTAAACCATTATGTAATGGTCGTGTGTAAACAGGATATTTTAGATTATCATTATTTGATAATCTACGTAAAGCTTTTTAAACCTTTATTTATGAAATAAAGGTTATGGTTTGTTTTAAAAATGAATGCAGTCTTTGAAAAACGTCTCATATAGAGGTCAAAACCTCGCAACGAAATCAATTAATATGGAACGTTTTTAATCAATAAGAACGGGACATTTCAGCATTCCACACTGCATGCTCTTATAATAGACTCCGTATGCAATAAGAATATCGTTTTCTTAATGAAAATAACCACCGTGATAAAACCTCATTTTAATAATAAATAAATCGTAAACAAACAGATGGTGAGGATGATACATTACAAATAGCGTAATCTTTATGATTAGTTAAAAATAGAAAATTCTTGATGATGATGATAAATATTTTCAGGCTATTTTATTGGGGGATAATATGTACACAACCCATTTTTATTATGTACACAACCATTATGCTTTACAGTGTTATACTGTATAACACTGTAAAGCATGATGGTTGTGTATATAACAAAAGTGGATTGTGTACATATCACTCCCCATTTTATTTATATGGTTCCTATGATTATCTGAATACATATACAAAATAAAATCGAAATTATCTGAAAATCTTATCCGGATAAAATAAAGAGACAACTGTGTAACAACCTCACTTTGGGCCTAGTAGGTAACGACCTATTTACCCTTCTGTGTTATTAAAGTGATTTTAATAATTATGTGCTTTATAATTATTGTGTATGGGATTATGTGCACTTTGTGACAAGGGTCACAGAACATATTTCCTTTTGTGAATCGGACTTAGAATGAATGAGTTATTAAAGATTTTGAGTTTCAGATATCTGGTAAATACCCGTGTGTTAGACGGGAGAGCTTACCTATGAGTGAAGAAACCTAAATTAAGCCATATATGTGTGTACGTTCCATTATTTACCACATTTAGCAAAATATAAACCCTAATCACCATTTTGCTCTCAAATCCTTAAAATCAAAAAGTGTGATTCATAGCTAGTGATTTCGTGCATCAGATTCTCTGTGATTTCAGAATCAAAACAAGGTAAACATCTTCAATTTTGATGAATTAAAATGGGTTTTATGTGGGTTTTGAAAAAGTAAGCTTTTGATGATCAATTCTTGCTTGAATGTGTTTGTTATGCTTGATTGATGTTAGAAATAGTTTATATAAGTGTTATGTGATATTCTTGAGCCTTTGAATCGACCAAAACAAGCAAAAATCGAGTTTTGGGTGCTAAAAACGCGAAAACAGCGTGCTGGAACTGATTTTCAGCACCCGCACTTTTGACAGCTCAACCGTACGTGTGACCACACTTTTGAGGCTCAACCACGCGGTTGAGGACTCACTCGCACGAGTGAGACCTCAGCTGTGCGAGTGAGCAGTGGCCAGTTTCTGGGAAAATTAAAAAGCTGTACCTTTCAAACCGTAACTCCGTTTTCGATGAATAAACTATCGTTGGAATCGTCTTGAGGTGTAATATCTAATGATAAGGTTTTATAACACTAAAACAAACTTTATGTTGGATGGAAAAAGCTAAAATTGCTGTTATGCTACTGTTCTTGCTCAACCGGGAGAGTGAGGAACTCACCCGTACGGGTGAGGTGTTCAACCGTGCGTGTGAGCTAATAAAATTATACGAGTGGACTTTAAAGTCAATCTTAGGTGTAGTTTGTCAGTCGTACGAGTGAGGATACTCAGCCGTACGAGTGAGCTGGTCAGTCGCACGAGTGAGACCCCACCCGTGCGAGTGACAGTGTTTGTATGTTTGGGTCAAGTGCAATTCTGACCCATTTACTATATTGCTGTGATATTAATACTAATGAGTAATATGATTGAAAAGTATACTAACTAGTGAACTGATATTCTCAGGTGATAAGCGAAAAGGTGAAGGCTCAGTGATATAAGACGACTGAGTACTTGTGCTTCCAGGTGAGTGGGATTATCTTTATGGATGTGATTATACAGTGACAAGTATAGTGATCAGTGCCATGCTTATAATTAGACTGAGTAATGAGTCTGTGACCAATGCAGTTGAAATGTCCCCTTCATATCAATTATAAACGTTTCATATTAATTGGTTTCGTTGCGAGGTTTTGACCTCTATATGAGACGTTTTTCAAAGACTGCATTCATTTTTTTAAAACAAACCATAACCTTTATTTTATTGATAAAGGTTTAAAACATTACGAAGATTATCAAATAATGATAATCTAAAATATAGCGTTTTCACTCGACCATTACATAATGGTTTGCAATAATATTACACAATAACTTAAGTCTTCGAATGCAGTTTTTAAACAATATTATACAAGCATGCTGACTCCAATTCTTGTCCTTAATTTAGCATGCAATAGCGGAAGCTCTTAATAATCACCTGAAAATAAACATGCTTAAAACGTCAACAAAATGTTGGTGAGTTATAGGTTTAATCTATATATATATATATATATATATATATATATATATATATATATATATATATATATATATATATATATATATATATATATATATATATATATATCAAATTGTAATAATAATAGACCACAAGATTTCATTTTATAAACATAATCCTCAAGCAGAATCCTCTCGTCTGCATTAAGGTAAAATCATTCATATGATGAACACCTGGTAACCGACATTAACAAAATGCATATAGAATATCCTCAAAACAGAATCCTCTCGTCAGTATAACAGAATCCTCTCATCTGTATAAACATCGAAGTACTAAAGCATCCGTACCTCGGATGGGGTTTGTTAGGCCCATAGATTTATCTTTAGGATTCGCGTTAATTAGGGGTACTGTTCCCTAATTCTTAGGCTACCAAGCTAAAGGGGCATATTCGATTTAGATAACCCAACCATAGAATGTAGTTTTGATTACTTGTATCTATTTCGTAAAATATTTATAAAACTGCATGTATTCTCATCCCAGAAATATTAGATTTTAAAAATGGGACTATAACTCACTTTCACAGATTTTTCCTTCGTTGGAAATAAGACTTGGCCACGGGTTGATTCACGAACCTATAACAAATGTGTACATATATATCAAAGTATGATTGAAATATATTCACAACATTTTTTATTACGTTTATATAATTTAAGTTTGTTAAGTTAGCAGTCCTCGTTAGTAACCTACAACTAGTTGTCCATAGTTAGATGTACAGAAATAAATCAATATATATTATCTTGAATCAATCCACGACCCAGTGTATACACGTCTCAGGCTAGATCACAACTCAAAGTATATATATTTTTGGAATCAACCTCAACCCTGTATAGCGAACTCGAACATTACAGCATATAGAGTGTCTATGGTTGTTCCAAATAATATATATAGATGGGTTGATATGATATGTCAAAACATTGTGTACGTGTCTATGGTATCCCAAGATTACATAATATATGTTAAAATACAGGTATAATATAATATAAGTTAGCTAGGATATGATTAGTGTAGATTTATTGTAAAATTTTCGTAGCTACAACAAGTAAAATATTCCAATTTTGTTTTACCCATAATTTCTTCGTTTTAAATCCGTTTTGAGTTATTCAAGTTGCTAAGGTTTCATAATAAACTGTAATTTATGAAACTAAACAGAAAAAGTATAAGTTTATAGTCGGAAATACAGGTTACAAGTCATTTACTAAAGAGGTAGTTATTTCCGTCAAAAGAACGACATCTTGATGACCATTTTGAAAAACATACTCTCACTTTGAGTTTAACTATGATTTTTGGATATAGTATCATGTTCATATGAAATATCATTTTTCCAGATAATAAACTTTCAATTCAAAGATTAAGATAGTTTTTATTTTTCTAACCCAAAACAGCCCCCGGTTTCACTACGACGCCGTATGTCCGGTTTTACGGTGTTCATCGTGTTTCCAGGTTTTAAATCATTAAGTTAGCATATCATATATATATATATATATATATATATATATATATATATAGAACATGTGTTTAGTTGATTTTAAAAGTCAAGTTAGAGGGATTAACTTTATTTGCGAACAAGTTTAGAATTAACTAAACTATGTTCTAGCGATTACAAGTTTAAATCTTCGAATAAGATGGTTTTATATGTATGAATCGAATGATGTTATGAACATAATTACTACCTTAGTTTTAGTAGGTAAACCTACTAGAAATGAGAAATATAGATCTAACTTCAAAGGATCCTTGGATGGCTTGAAAGTTCTTGAAGCAGAATCATGACACGAAAACAAGTTCAAGTAAGATTTCCACTCGAAATATGATTGTTATAGTTATAGAATTTGAATCAAAGTTTGAATATGAGTATTACCTTGAATTAGAAATATATCTTACTGTAAATAAGAAAGATTTCTTGAGATTAGATGATCACTTGAAATGGATTTGCAAGATTGGAAGTAAGCTAGTAAGCTTGAAAGTATTTTTGGTGTGTTCTTGAGTAGTTGTTTTGTAATTTGATCTAGGTTAGGATTTATGAGCTAGATTTTGATGAATGTGATGAAGAACACTTAGAACATCAAGAGAGAACAAGAGAGAGATATGTTTGATGCATGAAAGTTGAAAAACGAAAGTGTTATGGTTGGTGAAGAAAAACGTGATCCTACCCTTGAATATAAGGTTCCATTAGTTTGTATTTTTGTTAGATATTTCATGCCAGTTGCCAAATGATAGTTCCCACATGTTTAGGTGACTCATTAAGGCTGCTAAAAGCTGATCATTAAAGTGTATATACCAATAGTATATACATCTAGAGGCTGGGTATTGTACGAGTGCGAATACGGATTGAATACGAGTAAATTGTGTTTACTGTAGCAAATAGTATTTCACCGTAGCAAAATAGTTTTACCGTAGCAAATAGTATTTACTGTAGCAAATAGTTTTTACTGTAGCAAAGTGAAAATTTACTGTAGCAAATAGTGTTTTACTGTAGCAAATAGTGTTTTACTGTAGCAAATAGTGTTTTACTTGTACATCTTTGATTTAATTGTATTTTTTCTTATATATATATATATAAAATAAAAACTTACATCATAAAAAAATAAAATGATTATATAATTATCACAAGTTATGACGTTCGTGAATCATCGGGCAAACTGGGTGGTCAATTGTCTACATGAAACTCATTTCAAATAATCAAGACTTAACAAGTTTGATTGCTTAACATGTTGGAAACATTTAATCATGTAAATATCAATTTCATTTAATATATAATCATGGAAAAGTTCGGGTCACTACAGCAGTGACTATATGTGATTATGTGCGCACCCAGTGAACGTCGAGGTGTTTTGTGCGACGTAAGAGGTCGATTGTGTTTACCTCATTTGGGGTAATAGAATTGGGTCCAAGCATTACTGATTAGTGGTATAGTATGAATGACGATTGCGTCACGTCTGGAAGACTATACCAGTGACTCAGTAGTGTGGGCTATCGGTATATTCCAGCTTGATCAGCTAAGGGTTGTTGGTCCTCTTGTTTATGGCTTTAAGTGATTAGTGACCAGTGCCTAAAAGCTGTACTTGATGCTTGTAGTGATGTCCACCTAGATATTGCCATTCACTTAGCGTTATGCTAATTCCCCCACAGTGTTTTGCCCTGCAGGTGTGTATTAGCAGCTTTTGGTGGGTTTTGCCGGGCAGCTGCAGATGTTTGACACAGTGTCACTCTGATGTGTTTTGTAATAAACTATATGGTTAAATGGCTTGTATTAATAACATAACACCTGTGGTTTTATGTAATCATATAAGTATGTACTTATATATGACATGTAATTAATAAGCCTTCCGCTGTGAGTATCTTAAAAAAAATGTAGTCAAAAAGTACGGTGTTACAAGTTGGTATCAGAGCATAGGTTTGGCAGTATGTGCACTGTGTAAGTGACTTACTCTCAAACTTATGAATGTGTCGTGTCAAACATCCGAGTGGGGAATGGGTAAATATAGAAATATGTGCCTAGGTGATTGTGCTTAGTGATAGGTGCTAACGGGTTATTAACTAAGCTTTTGTGACATGATGTGTTTGCAGACAGGTATGGCTGACCAGACAGGAAATAACAATGCCCTTGTGACACCCGGACCCGGAATATTTATAGCGCCATCAGTGGAACATAGTCCCGAAAGTGATCCAGATGAATATGTTCACCAGCTAGAAAGTCAATTACAAGAAACTTGAGAAAAGGTAAAGGAATTGGAGGCCCACATCAGGCATTCAACTGTGGTGTCTGAAGCTAATGATCCACCGATACCTCCAGGTTTTACTGGTACTCAGTATACATGTGACCCATCGGGTAGTGCTTCCCAACCGCCTCAGTTTCAACCTCAAGTTCAACCTCAAATGCCATATCAAACTCCCCAACAATACCAGTACCCTCTTCAATATCAGTACGCGACAACGAATCCATTTCAAACTCCTATGTTTCAGCAAGTGGTGAAGGAGAAGAAGAAGTGTACTATCAAGCAGTTTATGGACTGCAAGCGCTCTGAGTATTCAGGTCATCGCGATCCAATTGTGACAATGAATTGGCTAAGGGAAGTTGAACGGGCACTGAAAGCCTGTCAATGTGAACCAGAATTGCGGGTAACTTATGCCAGTCGACTGTTAAAGAATCGAGCTATGGTTTGGTGGGATACAATTACTGCTCCGTTGTCTGAAGAGCAACTCAATCAGGTCACATGGAAATAGTTTGCTGCAAAGGTTCAGGAGCAGTACTGCACCGCATTTGATATCAATCGATTGAAGCAAGAGTTCATGCAAATGACGATGACTGAAGACATGACTGTCGATGAAGCGTTTGAGCAGTTTATGGACAAGTTAAGGTTTGTGCATCAGTGGATACCTGACGAACAGTCCAGAGTGCAACGGTATGTAGAAATTTTGCGACCTGAGTATCGCACGATTGCAAGACTTTCTACTACTTTGTCACAAGCGCATATGTTGGCAAAGATAACCAAAAGTGATCTTAAGGCGGCTAGAAGTGTGAAAACTGAAAGTGTGTCGCAAGTGAAACCAACGGCAAGTCAGTCTAGCCAGCAATCAAAGAAATCAAGTCGGTTTAAGCCAAAAGGGCAATTTAGCCAGGGTGGGTCAGTGTCAAGTGGTCATAAGATGGTGTAGAACGTGTAAGTCTTCGCATAGTGGGCGGTGTACAACCTTGACGAAACGTTGTTTACGTTGTGGTATAGTAGGACATGAGCCTTAAGATTGTTCGATTAAGAATAATGTGTGTTGGAACTGTCATAAACAGGGTCACAGATCTGCAGAGTGTCCAGCTACAAAAAAGAGTTATTCCGGGGCGGGGTCCAGGTCAGGGGTACGTACTGTGTCAGCTGGGGGATCATCTGCTTCCTCTGTGGGGCAGAAGCGCAAGAATCCTCCACAGCCTGAAGCTAGAGCCTTTCAGATGCCAGTAGACGCTGCCACTACTACTGACGATGCAATCACCAGTATGTTCTTAGTAAATTATGTGCCGGCTCGTGTACTATTTGACTGTGGGGCAAATCACTCGTTTGTGTCAACTGCATTTTGTGCTAAGCTAAATGTGCCTGTTAGGGTAATAAATGAACCCTTAAGTGTCGAAGTGGATGACGGTAGAACTGTTCCAGTCACAAAGTTTGTGTCTGGAATTACTATTGACATAGAGGGTAGTCTTTTCTCTGTGACTTGCCTTGTTATGCCTATACCAAGTTTTGATATAGTGTTAGGCATGAATTGGCTTAGTGACCATAAGGCCGATATTAAGTGCGATAGGAAAGTTATCTATTTCTCGGTGGCCGGTGGAAAACGGGTAATAGCTCGTGGTGATCGTGGCGGGTTCCGTTGTCCATTATTGTCAATGATGAAAGCTAAGAAATCTTTGGCCAAGGGATGTGATTCTTTATTAGCCTATGTAATCGATGTAAAAAAGGAAAAGAAAGTAGTGTCCGATATTCCGGTGGTTTCTGAATATCCAGAAGTGTTCCAGATGAATTGCCAGGCTTACAGCCGATCAGGGAAGTTGAATATAAGATCGAGTTAGTGCCAGGGGCTACGCCGGTTGCTAAAGCTCCGTATAGATTAGCTCCTTCAGAAATTCGTGAAATGATGTCCCAAATTCAAGAACTGTTGGACCGTGAGTTCATTCGTCCGAGTTCTTCATCGTGGGTGCACTAGTGTTATTCGTGAAAAAGAAAGATGGTACGCTCCGAATGTGTATAGATTATCGTGAAATAAATAAAAGAATAGTGAAGAATAAGTATCCGCTTCATAGAATAGATGACTTATTTGATCAGCTTCAAGGAGCTTCATTCTTTTCGAAAATAGATTTACGTTCGGGATATCACCAGGTTCGTGTTGCTGAATATGATATTCCTAAGACTGCATTTCGTACTCGTTATGGTCATTATGAGTTCTTAGTGATGCCGTTTGGATTAACCAAAGCTCCAGCAATTTTCATGGATCTCATGAATAGGGTGTGTAAACCGTTTTTGGATAAGTTTGTTATCGTGTTCATTGATGACATCTTAGTGTACTCCAAAACCAAATCCGAGCATGCTGAGCCTTTAAGAAAAGTGTTGGAACTTTTGAAACGTGAACAACTGTATGCAAAGTTTTCAAAGTGCGAGTTCTGGTTACGCGAAGTTTAATTTTTGGGTCATATTATCTGTGCAGAAGGTATAAAAGTGGATCCATCTAAAATTGAAGCTGTGATGAATTGGAATTCACCAAAGAATCCGACAGAAATCAAGAGTTTTCTAGGATTGGCCGGTTACTACCGACGATTTATTAAAGATTTTTCAAAGATTGCAAGTTCTTTGACAAAGTTAACTAGAAAGGATGTGTCTTTTCAGTGGGGTAATGAACAGGAAACTGCGTTTCAGACTTTAAAAAGTTTGTTGTGTCAAGCCCCAGTGTTAGCCTTACCCGAGGGATTCGATGACTTTGTTGTGTATTGCGACGCGTCTTTATCCGGTTTGGGCTGTGTACTAATGCAAAGAGATCGTGTAATTGCGTATGCGTCTCGACAGTTAAAACTAAGTGAAAAGAATTATCCAGCTCATGATTTAGAAATAGCTGCAGTAGTGTTTGCGTTAAAGTTGTGGAGGCATTATCTTTATGGTACGTATTGTGTTATCTGCACCGATCATAAAAGTTTACAGTATATCTTTTCGCAGAAAGAGATGAACATGCGTCAGAGACGGTGGCATGAATTAATTAAGGATTACGACTGTGAGATCAGATATCATCCTTGCAAGGCAAACGTCGTGGCTGATGCGTTAAGTCGTAAGAAATCCTCTGACATTGTAAAGTTTATACGAATTGAGATTGTGTCTGATTTAGTGGATCGACTAAAGTTAACTCAACTCGAAGCATTGCAAGATGAACATTTGAAATCTGAGTTAATGGTGAAAAGAAGAGTAGAATTGATGAATGATTCTCGAGGATTAAAGACTTATCGTGAACGAGTTTGGGTGCCGTTATTTGGAGGATTGAGGGATTTAATCTTAAATAAAGCACATAAATTGAGATTATCTGTGCATCGCGGTATTACAAAAATGTACCATGATCTGAAAGTGTTATATTGGTGGCCAACCATGAAAGCAGATATCGCGCAATACGTAGAAAAGTGTCATATTTGCGCCCAAGTGAAAGCAGAACACCAGAAACCATATGGGTCTTTGCGTCAATTAGAGATTCCAGAGTGGAAATGGGAACATATCACCATGGATTTTGTGACAAAACTACCCAGAACGCAGAAAGAAAATGACATGATTTGGGTAATAGTGGACCGTTTAACCAAAAGTGCGCATTTTCTAGCTACCAGTGAAACAGCTTCGTTGAGTAAATTAGCTCAGTTGTATCTGAATGAAATAGTATCGCGACATGGGATACCGTTGTCTATTGTGTCAGATAGAGATTCCCGATTTGTGTCTAGTTTCTGGAATAGTCTACAAGAAAATTTGGGTACTCGTGTCAACCTAAGTACAACTTATCATAATCAGACCGACGGTCAAAGTGAACGAACTATTCAGACTTTAGAGGATATGTTAAGGGCTTGTGTGTTAGAATGTGGTGGATCGTGGGATTATCATCTGCCATTGATCGAATTTGCTTACAACAACTTCTATCATTCAAGTATTGGCATGCCACCTTATGAAATGTTGTATGGTAGAAAGTGTCGAACTCCATCGTGTTGGTTGGAAGCAGGTGAGAAATAGTTTGCAGGTCCAGAAATTGTGCAGCAGACTGCAGAAAAAGTGGCTATCGCACTTGAAAAGCTTAAAGCTGCCAGAGATCGACAAAAGATGTATGCAGATCCTCTTCGACGACCAATGACATTTACTGTGGGTGAACGTATGTATTTAAAAGTGTCACCGTAGAAGGGTGTAATTCGATTTGGTAAACGATGAAAACTAGCTCCGAGATATATTGGTCCTTTTAGAATTCGTCAAGTGCTGAACGATCAAATGGTAGTGTTAGATCTCCCTCCAGAGTTAGCAGGTATTCATGACACGTTTAACATCTGCTATATTCGTAAGTGTAAAGTGGACGATGAAAATCAAATTCTTTCGCTCCAAGATCTGAAAGTAGATTCAAGTAAGAAATTAGTGGAAGAACCAGTGAAGATCGTCGACAGAAAAGTGACTAGATTACGCAAGAAGCAGATTCCAATGGTGCTTGTGGAATGGAAGCATAGTTTAGGCACCAATCTGACATGGGAGACCAAGGAGTTGATGACCTCTAGATACCCTCAGTTGTTTAACCTTGACCAGATTCCGAGGACGGAATCTCCTTTAAGGGGGATAGATTTGTAACAACCTCACTTTGGGCCTAGTAGGTAATGACTATTTACCCTTCTGTGTTATTAAAGTGATTTTAATAATTATGTGCTTTATAATTATTGTGTATGGGATTATGTGCGCTTTGTGACAAGGGTCACAGAACATATTTTCTTTTGTGAATCGGACTTAGAATGAATAAGTTATTAAAGATTTTAGGTTTCAGATATCTGGTAAATACCCGTGTGTTAGACGGGAGAGCTTACCTATGAGTGAAGAAACCTAAATTAAGCCATATATGTGTGTACGTTCCATTATTTACCACATTTAGCAAAATATAAACCCTAATCACCATTTTGCTCTCAAATCCTTAAAATCAAAAAGTGTGATTCATAGCTAGTGATTTCATGCATCAGATTCTCTGTGATTTCAGAATCAAAACAAGGTAAACATCTTCAATTTTGATGAATTAAAATGGGTTTTATGTGGGTTTTGAAAAAGTAAGCTTTTGATGATCAATTCTTGCTTGAATGTGTTTGTTATGCTTGATTGATGTTACGAATAGTTTATATAAGTGTTATGTGATATTCTTGAGCCTTTGAATCGACCAAAACAAGCAAAAATCGAGTTTTGGGTGCTAAAAAGGCGAAAACAGCGTGCTGGAACTGATTTTCAGCACCCACACTTTTGACAGCTCAACCGTACGTGTGACCACACTTTTGAGGCTCAACCGCGTGGTTGAGGACTGATGTTGCGAAACGTAACCTTTATTTATGAACGGATTTGAGTTGTTTTGTTACACGAATTGATTTATTGTATATGTGGTATTATATTGAATTTAGGTTGATTTCACACATATATAGGCAACTAGTCCTATCCGTGTAGTTTAGTTTGTCGGTAAATCCGATTCGTTCCACAGGGAGATGGAGTGTTTAAAGGTTTTTAATAGTCTTTGATGTCAAACTTAATTAAAGGGGGTTTTGGATTAGGAATTTATAAAATAACAGTAAAAGAAAATAACTTGAACTAATTTACTAAACAAAATTACAAGATTACAATAATTAACTTAAAAAGGAACTAAATGAAATTATACTAATTATGATGCATTAATTATATTACTAAATGGTAATTAGTAAAATAGTAACTTTTAATAAAACTATATGTTTAGAATTTTGTTTTGAGCAATTATAATATAAACTTATTTAAATTAACTAAATGACATGTTTAAATAGATTAATACAAATTAAAAGGAATTAAAATGATTAACTAATTGTAAACTAATTTCTAATTATAAAGTATTATAATTAACACTAATTATTAGGATTTAACATGTATTAAAGTATTTTATAAGAACTAATATAAATTATATAGTAATAACCTAAATATAATAGTAAAAAGGCTAAAACCCTAATTTTAAACTAATTAAATAATTAAAACCCTAATTTTAACCCTACTAGTACTGTGGTCGGGTTTAAGGCTTACGCGTTTCGCGTATACATACGCGATTCGCGTATGTGTAATACGATGTGACAAAACAGTTTCGTACAGATTCGAGTATTTTTATGTATTCTTTTATATTTTTTTTACTAATAATTCGTAATTAATGATAATAATAATTTTATAAGAAATATAAATGGGATAAATGGGAGTATTTACTTAAATGTGTCACCCCTAGGTCCATGGATTGTTTTGAATTTTAAGTCCTATTAAAATGTTTTAGTAATAAACTTTATATTTTTCTTTCGAATAAATATAAGGTTACGACTAACTAAATGAAATCTAATTTTCATCGGATTCTTTTTTAGATAGCTACTATTCCCTAAGTATTTATATTGAGACCTAGCCTAGTTTTGACTTTCGCCAATACCCAAATCATAACGGTTTCCCTTTTTATAATTTCACTATCATATAATTATTGATATTACCCAAACCACCGAAGTTTATTTCTAAATTGGTGTTAATAACTTATCCATAAATTCGTCTAGATCATTTTTTAATGTTGAAGCTTAATTTATGTAAATAAAAACAACTTTCGTTATTTAAATTTAATAAATTAAGTGACAAGGGTTAAATACCTAATTACACAATAATGGTTCTTTTAACTAGGCTCAATATTAAAAATACTAAAGTTACATTTTAACTTTTACAAATGATAACAATCCATTTCACTAGGGGCTCTACATCTAAGCAAACACTAAGGTAATTTAGCTATTCATTACACTAAGGTAAACATAAAAATATAGATATGCAAACATAATAACAACGATAATTTTAACAGAGTAAACTTACTAAAAATTCTTCACTTTCATTAACTTCAAATGGTAGAAAATTACAATAATAACACCCTTTTCACACGTACAATAACACCCTTAATCACGAACAATACCTCTTTAATATTTGAAACTAATTATACAGAGTAATAAAATGACAATAGTAATTGATATAGTAATTGTTGTATGTGTTGTATAATAATTGTGTCTTTGATATGTGATGTATTCCCTTGTGTTCAACTAGTACTCCGTATTATAGCCATAGTATTAGGTAAAAAGAGTCAACTTGTGTCAACTTTCTGCACCACTTAGAAAAAGAATTCATTTTTAAACATAAAGCAGCCGCCCCATTTGCAAGTTGAAACTGAATCTGGTCGAAAGATTACGCGTTTCGCATAGTTCCACACGTTTCGCGTAAGGGTAATTCTTGGAAGTTGTAGATTTTTGAGTTACGGACGTCTGGACACCTGATTCGCCTTTTTCGAGTCCGTATGATTTAGTTATGATTTTTTTCATGCCTTATTTCGAGTCCGGCAATGGAACCAATTTTATAAAATCATAAAACGTTTTCACAAGGTCCAAGTTTCCCTAAGGATCCAAATTTTTAAACCTTAATCAAAAGTTTCAACTTTGTTTCTGTTGTCAGAATTTCATTTCGTGTGGTGTGCGTGTGATTCAATAAAAATTGTGTAGTGTTTCCAAACTATTCTATATAGCGTGTGTTTCATTTCGTGTAGTGTGTGTTGTGTGATTTAATATTCGATATGGAAAAATATGTAGTATTCCGAGTCTATTAAAAAGATGTTATTGCTTGAGGACAAGCAACGTTCAAGTGTGGGGTAATTTGATATTGCTATAAATATACATATACTTCGTCGCAATATCAATCCAAAATGTTATGATTTTTATGTGTATTCGAGTAGTTTTCGGTTTGTAATTGGTTAAAATGTCTAAAGCGTCGAATGAAATGCTATTATGGATTTTTAATGATATAAAGATCAAAATGAAGATAAAATGAAGATTTCTAATGAGCAACAAAAGACTACAACATCGCGCCTCAAGACTACAAGTCAAAATGATCGAAATCACGAAATCAGCGCGCCTGCACGAAAAAAATCATAACTAAATCATACGGACTCGAAAAAAGGCGAATCAGGTGTCCAGATGTCCGTAACTCAAAAATCTACAACTTCCAAGAATTACCCTTACGCGAAACGTGTGGAACTACGCGAAACGCGTAATCTTTCGACCAGATTCAGTTTCAACTTGCAAATGGGGCGGCTGCTTTATGTTTAAAAATGAATTCTTTTTCTAAGTGGTGCAGAAAGTTGACACATGTTGACTCTTTTTACCTAATACTATGGCTATAATACGGAGTACTAGTTGAACACAAGGGAAGACATCACATATCAAAGACACAATTATTATACAACACATACAACAATTACTATATCAAAAAATTTGGTTTAAGTTCACCTAAGTTCAAATGCGAGTAAATGGAATAAGGCATGAGATTTATACTTGCACCTGAGTCAGCTAATGATCTAAGAGTTTTCACAAGGTCCAATTTTCCCTAAGGATCCAAATTTTCCCTAAAGAAGGGTGATGTTTATCACCCCGACGTTAGTTAAAATTGGGGTGGAGTCGCGTGAACGACTCGCTAATAAACTTCACAAATTGTAAATAGTCCCATTCGTGTGTCTCGTTTTTTTTAGGTCTACTAAAAATATACGCTTTTTATCAATAACCGTAAAAATATATAACTTATAAACTTTGTCGTGGGTAATGATAGATGTAACAACCGAAATTTATCTCTACCTAGTCGATAGGAAATAAAGTTTTAAGTTTGAAAATTAGTTGATTTAAGGGTATACAACAAAATTAGAGTGTATTTTAATTCATTTAATTTTTATTTTTCATGTACTTGTTTTTAAAATTAAAAACGTTAATCTTTTTAACACAAAAATAGAGTATTTTATTTTATTTTAATTTTGTTTTCAAAAAATATTAAAACTTTAACTTTTAATGAATTGAATTTTATAAATTGAAATTAAAAAAATTTATAAACGGATTAAGATCAGGTGTAACAACCGAATTTCCGTTACAAATATAAATTTATAAAAGATATTTTAAAAATTTTTGATCAATTATAAGTTAAAAAAAAAAAAAAAAAAAATTGGTGTGTTTTAATATTTTCTTTTGCTTTTATTTATATATACAAAAATTTTAAGTGTGGGGTAAAATTTTTGTACTCTTGAAGTACAACCCCATCTTTTGTGTGATTAACAATTTTTATTGACAGGTACTTACGATAATGAGATATTCGACATAACGAAACACGAAAGTATTATAGTGATAAAAAGGAATTGGATATGTTCATACAATAAGCATTTTACAATGTCCAAATCGGTTAACAAAGGAAGTTCCAAAAACTTTACACTTTTTGTCCTCTCAAATTTATACATTATTATCTGATTTTATGTAATGAGGGCATTACATAATCTTAAGTGTGGGGTGGGAATATATAAATTCTCGAGAACTTATAATTTGGTGATTTTTATCAAAGTTTATAAAATTTTTAAACAAATGTATCTAATCAATTTTTAAAGTAATTACGAGCGATTAAAGCATAGGTGTCAAAAATCGAAATTATCGTCTCAATACATTAAAAACGCATAAATTTATTTGTTTAAAACCTATAAAAGAAAACCAATTATAACAAGAATTTATAAAATCTTATGTTGAGAACCATATATCACATGTTTCTATGAAGTTATTGCAGATATCATTGCTTTGGAACGTATAAACCTGAACACTCCATTATTACGAGTAATAGAGGATGAATCAAGTCCATCCTGTAAGGAAGTAAAGTCTTCCAAATTGACACACTTGCTAACTTATGTTAGAAGATGTAGTCCAGAACAGCTGTAGGTTGACGAAAAATCTTGTAAAGTCATCCCTAAAATCGGCTGGAAATCCACCTAACCTCAGCATCAAACAGGGTTTTTGGTGGTCAGACTTATCCTAACCATGAGATGGATCTGTCTCGTACAATGGGGGGCACAATGCAAATTAGCTTTTAAGACTAATGAATCTAATCCCCAGATGGATGATCTCCGTAAAGATTAACCGCAACTATGTTTGACCGCGGTCAACATACATATGCCATAACAAATTGAGGTGTGCAAACTTATGGTTCACCGATGATATTTGGACACGATATAATTTTGTTCTAAAACTTATGCTATTTTATGAATTATATTGTGTAAAATTATTTTTTAGACATTCGGCTTCAAGTTCCATGATACTACAATCATGGGGGCGTATAGCTTGCTAATCGCCGACTGAGACTTCGGTTTTCAGTTACCCTCAACCGGAATTTGAGGTTAAAACCGGAAAACGTGTCTAGTGTAAAAACTAGCATGACATTTTATAAAATCATAAAACGTTTTCACAAGGTCCAATTTTCCCTAAGGATCCAAATTTTTAAACCTTAATCACGAGTTTCAACTTTGTTTCTGTTGTCAGAATTTCATTTCGTGTGGTGTGCGTGTGATTCAATAAAAATTGTGTAGTGTTTCCAAACTATTCTATATAGCGTGTGTTTCATTTCGTGTAGTGTGTGTTGTGTGATTTAATATTCGATATGGAAAAATATGTAGTATTCCGAGTCTATTAAAAAGATGTTATTGCTTGAGGACAAGCAACGTTCAAGTGTGGGGTAATTTGATATTGCTATAAATATACATATACTTCGTCGCAATATCAATCCAAAATGTTATGATTTTTATGTGTATTCGAGTAGTTTTCGGTTTGTAATTGGTTAAAATGTCTAAAGCGTCGAATGAAATGCTATTATGGATTTTTAATGATATAAAGATCAAAATGAAGATAAAATGAAGATTTCTAATGAGCAACAAAAGAATACAACATCGCGCCTCAAGACTACAAGTCAAAATGATCGAAATCACGAAATCAGCGCGCCTGCACGAATTCCTTAGGGAAAATTGGAACCAATTTTATAAAATCATAAAACGTTTGACACCATTAATTTTATAAAATTGGACCTTGTGAAAACCTCCAATAGAACTATTACCGCAACCATTCTCGCCATTAATTTTTGACAATAACCAAGAGTCCGAAAATCTTGACTCTTTAACTAAATTTTTTAACTTATCTTTCTCAAATTTCGATAAGTTTGACACCAATCTCTCTCTCAAATGTTCATCTTTTTTCGACATAGCATTTCTAACCCTACCATATAACTTTTTCATGGTTTTCTCAACAACACTATCATTGGGCAGTTTACTATCTAGTTTCTCCTCATCACCCTCCCCACACTTAGCTTGTTGACTAATGGGTTTGACATTGTCAACAATATTCACTGAAACTATCGGTGTGGGTGGTGGGTTCATACTAAACTCAGTTTGATAGGTTGTACTCTTGCCTCTATCCTTCAAAACTAGTTTTCCTGTTTTCCAATCTGTTAAAGCACTTGCAGTTGCTAAGAATGGTCTACCTAAAATAATAGGTACAAACTTATCTTCTTTCATGTCTACAACTACAAAGTCAGCTAGAAACTCAAGTTCACTTGTTTTTACTACTAAGTTTTCAGCAATCCCTATAGGTTTATTAACCGACTGATCAATGAATCTAATGCCTGAATTGGTCGGTTTAAGTTCACCTAAGTTCAAATGCGAGTAAATGGAATAAGGCATGAGATTTATACTTGCACCTGAGTCAGTTAATGATCTAAGAGTTTTAGATTCATTAAGCTTACAAGGTACTATGAATGGTCCGGGATCACCTAACTTAGGTGGCAATTCATTCTTCTTCATAATAGCAGCACATTCTGCTTCAAGGAATGCGGATGATGCTTGCTCACACACTCCTTCTTTTGCCATCAAATCATTCAAGAATTTCCCATAGTTTGGCATACCTGCAATAACATCAACCAAAGGTACATCTACACAAATATTATCCGTATTTAAAGGCTTACAATGATTCTCCTTTGGTTTTTCGGATGCAAGTGCTTGCGGGTATGGAATGGGTTCTTTATAGTCTTCCACTTTAGGTGCTTGCTTCACCGTATCTTCCGCTTCTTCCTTGATCTTCTTCAAATCATCATCAACCCTAAACTCGGAAGGCTCGGTGATTTCCATTTTCTTTACTTCCACATGATTTCCCGACATCAACCTCATCAAATAGTCACCATACTCGGGAGTTATTGCACCAACTCGGATCCCTTTATCTTCACATGTTATACTCTTCACACTTTCAACTCGAATACCATCAATCTCTTGATAAGGAGTGTAATCATCCATCTTGGATAAATCAGAAAATATAAACTCATCACACTCTTCATCATCATCTTCACACCCAAGAGTAAAAATAGGACTATGCTCCGGTGTTTTGAAACTTGCTTCATCCTCACAGAAACTATAAATAGCATTCACTTGTGAATATGCTGGAGCTTGAGGATCCTTCTTCTTTAGTATAACCGGAGGATTACTTGCACTTGGTGTTCTCTCTGCTAGTAACTGTGAGATCCTTCCAACATCTCTTTCTAAAATCTGAATCGTGGCTTGTTGATTTTGGATTTGCTGAGTTTGAAGTTTCGCATTTTGCTCATGCTTAACCATAAAATCTCTCAAGAGATCTTCTAAACCAGATTTCCTCTCAGGTTGAGGTTGCATAATTGCTAATGGTTGCGGTTGCATGAGTGCTAGTGGTTGTGGTTGTTGATTGTGTTGGAAATTATTTTGATAATTTCGTTGAGGTTGATTTCGGTTATTATAACCTGGTGGCGGATTTCTTTGACTTTGATTTGGGAAATTCCGGTTGTTTTGGTAACCTGGATTTCCTCCTTGATAGTTATTGTTATTTTGATAGTTATTATTATTTGATCCTGAAGGTCCTCCTACTTGATAGCTATTTATAGGAGGATATTTTCGGTTGTTTGCTTCTATAGCTGGAAAGTCACTGAAGTTCATTTCACCTTTTCGTAAGTAACCTAAGAAATTTGCTTGCTCTTCCATTGTACTTTGATCACAATCTCTAGTAAGATGGGGACCTTGGCATAGTTCACATCCTACTCTGATAGCATGCATTTCCTTGGTTACTTTCTCGATTTGCCGTGCTTGATTTGCTATTTGAACTTTTAAAGAAGCAATTTCATCATTGCTTTCAATACTAGCAACATTTGATGATCTAGAAAATTCTATTTCTTGATGCCAATTATGAGAATGGGAAGCTAAATCAGCAATGATTGTGTGAGCGTCTTCAGGAGTTTTCTTCATGACCGAACCTCCGGCTGCAACATCTATATCTTTTCTAGTTGCCACATTGACTCCTTTATAAAATACACAGACTTTTTGGAATGTACTCAACCCGTGTTGAGGACATATTCGAAGCATTTTATTGAATCGGGTCCAAGCTTCATAAAGAGTTTCATTAGGCTTTTGTTTAAAGTGATTTATGTCACTTCGTAATTTTGCTGCTTTTGAAGCAGGAAAGAATTCTGACAAAAATTTGTCCATCGTATCATTCCAGTCTTCAATATAGCCTTCAGGTAATGAGTCTAGCCAATCTCTAGCTTCATCCTTTAATGACCATGGAAAGATTTTTAAACATGCGACATCATCGGTGACATCCTTAATTTTGAATAGTTTGCAAATGCTTACAAACTTACGAAGATGCTCGTTAGCATCCTCATTTGGAGCTCCACCGAATTGGCATGTGTTAGTTACCATGTGTAAAAATTGACCTTTTATTTCAAAGCCATCACTCATCGTGGGTTGGATAATTGCGTGGCCTTGACCTTTTCTTGTTGCCTTCATTAATGCTTCCATCGTTTGATTTGTATCAGCCATTTCTTCTTCTTCTTCTTTAATAATCGGCTCTATGATTGGTTGAATTATTGGTTCAGAGTCGGATTCTAAGGAAAGTGACTCTAAATTTTTAGCAAGAGATTCTACTTCTTGAGCTCTTAAGCGTTCGTGGAATTTTCTTTCGGGTTCAGGATGTGAAGGAGTTAATTCAGCGTTGGAGGAACGTAAGTTCATGCATTAATTTCTATTATGAGATCATAACACCAAAAGCTTTTCTAGTGTTACTTACTTGTTTCTTTTTTAGTGTTTTTCGGTGTTTTAAAATTACTAGTACTTCTTTTTGTTGTTTTTGACTTTTATTAATTCTTTGTGGTTTCGGATTAAGTTTAACGAGTTTAGTATTTTCTGAACGGATCATACAATTGGGGAATTGTACAAAGAACTAAAGGATTTATTCATAAACTTTGAACTTTCTTGGAAATGAATTTCCTCGAGAGGATCGAATAACATAAAAACAATGATAAAAACCCTTAAACAAACAGATTTTCCTTCTGATTTTGCCCACATTTCGAATGGCCAAAAGATGCAGCAGAGGGGCAGGATCCTTCTATTGACCAATAAAATTGGTGATCCAACAACCCGGTCTACGTACAAATCCAACTACTACTACGAATCAGAAAAATTATCTATTTATTTAACTGCCAACTCCCCGGCAGCGGCGCCAAAAAGTTGATGTTGCGAAACGTAACCTTTATTTATGAACGGATTTGAGTTGTTTTGTTACACGAATTGATTTATTGTATATGTGGTATTATATTGAATTTAGGTTGATTTCACACATATATAGGCAACTAGTCCTATCCGTGTAGTTTAGTTTGTCGGTAAATCCGATTCGTTCCACAGGGAGATGGAGTGTTTAAAGGTTTTTAATAGTCTTTGATGTCAAACTTAATTAAAGGGGGTTTTGGATTAGGAATTTATAAAATAACAGTAAAAGAAAATAACTTGAACTAATTTACTAAACAAAATTACAAGATTACAATAATTAACTTAAAAAGGAACTAAATGAAATTATACTAATTATGATGCATTAATTATATTACTAAATGGTAATTAGTAAAATAGTAACTTTTAATAAAACTATATGTTTAGAATTTTGTTTTGAGCAATTATAATATAAACTTATTTAAATTAACTAAATGACATGTTTAAATAGATTAATACAAATTAAAAGGAATTAAAATGATTAACTAATTGTAAACTAATTTCTAATTATAAAGTATTATAATTAACACTAATTATTAGGATTTAACATGTATTAAAGTATTTTATAAGAACTAATATAAATTATATAGTAATAACCTAAATATAATAGTAAAAAGGCTAAAACCCTAATTTTAAACTAATTAAATAATTAAAACCCTAATTTTAACCCTACTGGTACTGTGGCCGGGTTTAAGGCTTACGCGTTTCGCGTATACATACGCGATTCGCGTATGTGTAATACGATGTGACAAAACAGTTTCGTACAGATTCGAGTATTTTTATGTATTCTTTTATATTTTTTTTTTACTAATAATTCGTAATTAATGATAATAATAATTTTATAAGAAATATAAATGGGATAAATGGGAGTATTTACTTAAATGTGTCACCCCTAGGTCCATGGATTGTTTTGAATTTTAAGTCCTATTAAAATGTTTTAGTAATAAACTTTATATTTTTCTTTCGAATAAATATAAGGTTACGACTAACTAAATGAAATCTAATTTTCATCGGATTCTTTTTTAGATAGCTACTATTCCCTAAGTATTTAAATTGAGACCTAGCCTAGTTTTGACTTTCGCCAATACCCAAATCATAACGGTTTCCCTTTTTATAATTTCACTATCATATAATTATTGATATTACCCAAACCACCGAAGTTTATTTCTAAATTGGTGTTAATAACTTATCCATAAATTCGTCTAGATCATTTTTTAATGTTGAAGCTTAATTTATGTAAATAAAAACAACTTTCGTTATTTAAATTTAATAAATTAAGTGGCAAGGGTTAAATACCTAATTACACAATAATGGTTCTTTTAACTAGGCTCAATATTAAAAATACTAAAGTTACATTTTAACTTTTACAAATGATAACAATCCATTTTACTAGGGGCTCTACATCTAAGCAAACACTAAGGTAATTTAGCTATTCATTACACTAAGGTAAACATAAAAATATAGATATGCAAACATAATAACAACGATAATTTTAACAGAGTAAACTTACTAAAAATTCTTCACTTTCATTAACTTCAAATGGTAGAAAATTACAATAATAACACCCTTTTCACGCGTACAATAACACCCTTAATCACGAACAATACCTCTTTAATATTTGAAACTAATTATACAGAGTAATAAAATGACAATAGTAATTGATATAGTAATTGTTGTATGTGTTGTATAATAATTGTATCTTTGATATGTGATGTCTTCCCTTGTGTTCAACTAGTACTCCGTATTATAGCCATAGTATTAGGTAAAAAGAGTCAACTTGTGTCAACTTTCTGCACCACTTAGAAGAAGAATTCATTTTTAAACATAAAGCAGCCGCCCCATTTGCAAGTTGAAACTGAATCTGGTCGAAAGATTACGCGTTTCGCGTAGTTCCACACGTTTCGTGTAAGGGTAATTCTTGGAAGTTGTAGATTTTTGAGTTACGGACGTCTGGACACCTGATTCGCCTTTTTTCGAGTCCGTATGATTTAGTTATGATTTTTTTCGTGCAGGCGCGCTGATTTCGTGATTTCGATCATTTTGACTTGTAGTCTTGAGGCGCGATGTTGTAGTCTTTTGTTGCTCATTAGAAATCTTCATTTTATCTTCATTTTGATCTTTATATCATTAAAAATCCATAATAGCATTTCATTCGACGCTTTAGACATTTTAACCAATTACAAACCGAAAACTACTCGAATACACATAAAAATCATAACATTTTGGATTGATATTGCGACGAAGTATATGTATATTTATAGCAATATCAAGGACTCACTCACACGAGTGAGACCTCAGCTGTGCGAGTGAGCAGTGGCCAGTTTTTGGGAAAATTAAAAGGGCTGTAACTTTCAAACCGTAACTCCGTTTTTGACAAATAAACTATCGTTGGAATTGTCTTGAGGTGTAGTATCTAATTATAAGGTTTTATAACACTAAATCAAACTTTATGTTGGATGAAAAAAGCTAAAATTGCTGTTATGCTACTGTTCTTCCTCAACCGTGCGAGTGAGGCACTCACCCGTACGGGTGAGGTGTTCAACCGTGCGTGTGAGCTACTAAATTATACTAGTTGAATTTAAAGTCACTCATAGGTGTAGTTTTCCGGTTGTACGAGTGAGGATACTCATCCGTACGAGTGAGCTGGTCAGTCACACGAGTGAGACCCCACCCGTGCGAGTGACAGTGTTTGTATGTTTGGGTCAAGTGCAATTCTAACCCATTTACTATATTGCTGTAATATTAATACTAATGAGTAATGTGATTGAAAAGTATACTAACTAGTGAACTGATATTCTCAGGTGATAAGCGGAAAGGTGAAGGCTCGGTGATATAAGACAACTGAGTACTTGTGCTTCCAGGTGAGTGGGATTATCTTTATGGATGTGATTATACAGTGACAAGTATAGTGATCCGTGCCATGCTTATAATTAGACTGAGTAATGAGTCTGTGACCAGTGCAGTGACTATATGTGATTATGTGCGCACCCAGTGAACGTCGAGGTGTTGTGTGCGACGTAAGAGGTCGATTGTGTTTACCTCATTTGGGGTAATAGAATTGGGTCCAAGCGTTACTGATTAGTGGTATAGTATGAATGACGAGTGCGTCACATCTGGAAGACTATACCAGTGACTCAGTAGTGTGGGCTATCGGTATATTCCAGCTTGATCAGCTAAGGGTTGCCGCTCCTCTTGTTTATGGCTTTAAGTGATTAGTGACCAGTGCCTAAAAGCTGTGCTTGATGCTTGTAGTGATGTCCACCTAGATATTGCCATTCACTTAGCGTTATGCTAATTCCCCCACAGTGTTTTGCCCTGCAGGTGTGTATTAGCAGCTTTTGGTGGGTTTTGCTGGGCAGCTGCAGACGTTTGACACAGTGTCACTCTGATGTGTTTTGTAATAAACTATATGGTTAAATGGCTTGTATTAATAACGTAACACATGTGGTTTTATGTAATCATATAAGTATGTACTTATATATGACATGTAATTAATAAGCCTTCCGCTGTGAGTATCTTAAAAAAAATGTAGTTAAAAAGTACGGTGTTACAAACTGTTAACTTGCAAAACACAAGAGCTTTGCGATTGCGATTTGAAGTTCGCGTGTCGAACGCACTCCATTCTCAAAAGCCTTCGTATAATGGAAGATGACTCGTACAATTTGCGAGGGTATTTTGGCAAAAAAATTTGGGACAATCTTTGAGAATGTGTCACGTCTCTTAAAGGTGAATGAAAACCCAATTTTTTGCATGAAGGCATATTGTGTACGTGACATGATAATAGTGTCTGAAGATTCACTTGTCAAATGCTTTACAAGTTTGGAATAAACTCTTATATATAGCTTAACGTCTTTGCAATCTTAATCCATTTATTGGTCAATTGACCTCCATGCCGCGCCTCGCTCATGAGTTGAAACAAACCAACCTATATTCCATACGATAATTTTTTTTTTAAATAATACACATTTACGCGCCAATTAAATATGTAAGCCATTCCACAAGTTCCATTTAAACGTACAACAATTTAAATGTTTACAAAAGGCACGAAGGCCATTAATTAAGTTTAATATAAGTTTGACCCACTACAAATGATAGTTTATAATCCAAACGACACTCGAGCATGGTTTGGGACTAAACTACCCAAAACGTTAGGCCAACTTCAAAAGCTAACCCAAAAGCACCCCCTGTCAAAATAAGCGGGAGACAACTAATCCAACCGTATGCCCTTACCCTTGTCTAAGCCGGAACCTATAAAATGGTAAACAACGAGAGGGTAAGCAAGGCTTAGTGAGTGCAACAATTATACATACACATATATAACTTACTTACATGCAAACACTTACCAAATCCGCATACATACTAATTACATAATTAGTATACCTTTCACATGTATAACGCTAAGTACCACGATAACAAGGCTAGTATAACAATAGCATATAACACAACAATACAATATGCTACAACACAAGTATAACGATGATGTTCACAACATCTATAGTACTCAAGATCTCAAGGCTAGCCCAACGAATGGTATAGTCAACATCGAACTTAAATCCCATTCGCCTATATTAACGTGGTATCGTCAACACTGAACTTTAAACCCACAAATGAGGTATCGTCAACAACGAACTTTAAACCCTCATCAACGTCACTACAATAATCGTATGGCATCGTCAACATCGAACTTTAATTCCATACATATGAGGTATCGTCAACAACGAACTTTAAACCCTCATCAACAACACAATATACTCTAGGGTATGGTATCGTCAACAACGAACTTTAACCCATACCTCACAAGTAAATAAATTATATACATGCATATATAATTATTCCACTCACTTTAACACTTTGGTGGTGATTCAAATGCTTCTGTACACTTCGAGCAAAGTACCTAATACATAGGTACACATTCAATACACAACTAATGGCAATTACCACATTACTCACACTTTGAGCATTTAATGACCCAATTAGCATTAAATGACTCAACCACACACAAAACCGCCCTTAAATGGCCAAGACTCGACTTTAATCACTAAGGCTAGTGAATTAAAGTCTACTAACTTCAATTAACACAAACTTAGGGTAATCCATACCCATTTCATCTAATTAGGTCAACTAGTATATTTTGACCCATTTTATATTACTTAGACTCATAATCAAGTCAAACTTACCATTAACACTTCTTTCATAAATCTAAAAGTGCATTAGTGACTAACAACACCATTTGACACTTACAACCTCAAATCACAATGTTAAAACCCTAGATTGTGGCTATTAGGGTTTTATTACAACAACATAACCCAAATTCACCCATTTTACCCCCAAATGGGTCTTACAAATCTCTAGTAACCAAAACCCTAGCCATTACCCAATTAAAACTTAAAACTTAAAGTTAGAACTTACCAAGACTATCCTCTTGTAGCTAACAACAAGGAGAACAACTTTAATTCTTGCTCCTAGGTTTGATTCACAAATCTTCACCTTCAAATCCCAAGATTAATCTAAGTGGGTTTTGTGTTTTGGGAGAGAAATTGGAAAGAAAAGAGAAAAGAAAAATGAAATAAATGGATAAGTGGCTGTGATTTAAAGCTCCAATCTGATCTACACGCAAAAAGACCAAATTACCCCTAAAACCCTTTTAAATTGAGTAGAAATCAGAGTCACAACAGTAGAGATGCCGCGGCGCGGCCCGTTTGTCTCGGCGCGACGTATCGAAGGAAAAACGACCCCTTTTAACCCACTTTCTGATCTAGAATTACTTTATATGCCGCGGCGCGGACCCCTTGGTCGCGGCGCGGCTTAAGGCTGCATCTGAACAGCTCGATCACCTTAAACAATTTTCGATGTTATTTAATTTGTACATTCCAAACCCGCTTCCTATATTAACCTAGCCTTCAACAATAGTCTCACAAGACTTAATGCTAACAAAACCCATGTATAACTTGTATAAGCACACATTATCAAGTATATATCTATATATAACTACACATATTGTTGGGATTTAACAAGTTTTATGATACTTAAAACCTTTTAAGAAACTTATCAAAGCGGAAGCATGTTAGTTACATTTTAACTTGTTAATCTTTAAACCATTTTAAAGTTAAATCCCATGGATCAAGTTGTGAAATAATATGCTTACAAACTACAAGATAGTAATTTAGAGGTTATACCTTCTCCAAGTTAGGAGGTTATTTACTTCCAAGAATGATGAATTTGAAGATGAAAACACCAAGCTTATGCTTCTCCAATATCACCCTTAACCTTGGCTAGACTTTGGTACCTTATAACCTTACTAACCAAGCTAGAAAACCACTTTACTAGAACCATAAAATCTGGACAGCAAGTACCAAGAAAGATGATGATGAATACTAGTTCCAAAACTATGGAACCTCAAGAGATAATACCCCAAGCTTGATGCACCAACACACCTTTGAATTGGTTAGGTTTTAGAGACACTTAATCATTAGAAAAAAAGCTTGAAACACACCCTTTTGCAGCCTAGAAGGCCACGGTTTTGCAGCAGCAAGGAGAGGAGAAAGAGAGTGTTTTTCTTGGTTCTTAGATTCTTACTTGAGTCATGCATGTGGTGAATGGAGCCTAGCATGCTTTTATTGGAATGTGCCAACACAAGTAACAATGGAATAAACATGGGGTGTCTTGGAGACCACCCTCAAAAACGGCTCCATCACCAATTCCATATAACAAGACTTTAAATTTTATAAAACTTGCTATTTTGTATAAAATCCCATGATTTTATTAAGATACTTATGTATTTTATAAACCTTTTATAAAATATAACACAACATAATTATTTAAACCCATAAATAATTATATATAAATTATCCAAATAATTTATCTCAAGTGATTATATTTTAGAAAATCGATTTTCTAAAATCCAAGTGTCGTGTATTCATTTAACGATCCATTCGTTAAGCTTAAATACATATACGGTGTTGGTAAGCTTGTTATTGGGTATAACCCGACTTGGATCATAACATATTAGCCACATTAATTTAATATGTCTCTCGGGCATACGAAATACCTTCAATCTCCCACTTGTACGAGAAACATAAGAAATTAATGCAAGTGATGGATACAGCCTAACACACCGTCCATCACCCCTAATATGTTATGACTTTGTGCCATTCAATAACATCATCCCTTTCGAGTTCCCATCTCGAATATGATTAGGTGAATCTTTCATTATTTCCTTTCGTCCTAGATGTCATGTTAAATCCAAGAGATACAGAGTGATCACTCTCTTATAGATTTAACTTTTCAGGCCTTAGACATCTGACTCTCAACGAATAAGAGGGACAAATTCCATCTTGACTACATACGTCCTAGATATACACTTTGTAATATACCTGAGTTCTTCCTTATGTACTACCATGTTTCAGAATAGCGAAGGAAAGAATCAAGGCACAGTACTTGGTGAATATCCGAACCCAATATGTATCTCAGGTCAGAGGATACAATGATATTCGCCTTTACTCAAGATTACATGTGATCAACCACGAAGGCTCTATATAGTAATTCTTGAGAGCGGGTCTTCCAATGTTTGTTTCCCACAAATATCTATGAACCTTGGTTGCAACCTTGCCCCACATTCAACCTATGAATGTATACCAATCCGAGTTCATAATAGTCTAAACCTCACACTTGTTCCCACAAATGTGATCGACTACGGAAATTTAGAATAATTGCTTATTCATGGATGAAATATGCAAAATAGGAACATAACTCAAATAAATTAACACCATAGTTATATTAATGAGTTTGAATAATTTCGTTCCGGTACAATACATAAAATAGATCATATCCAATCACTAGAATATCGAAGCCCTAATGCACAAACATGTCCTTCATGTTTTGGCCCATGTAAAAGCTTCGTGAGTGGATCCGCAACATTATGATCTGTATGAACTTTGCGAATACATATCTTTCCTTTTTCAACTTCATCCCTTATGTAGTTGAATCTCCGCTCAATGTGACGAGTCTTTTGATGGGCACGAGGTTCCTTGATTTGAGCAATCGCACCCTCGTTGTCACAAAAGATCTCAAGAGGGTCCTGAATGGAAGGGACCACTCCTAAGTCGTCGATGAATTTCTTCATCCATGCAACTTCCTGTGCTGCCAATGAGGCGGCAATGTACTCCGACTCTGTAGTGGATAACGCAAAAACCTCCTGTTTCGAACTCTTCCAAGAGACCGCACCTCCATTTAATGTAAATACATAACCGGATTGTGATCGAGAATCATCTCGATCAGTTTGGAAGCTCGCGTCCACGTAACCTTTTACAGCGAGTTCCTCCTCACCAGATCCGTATATTAGAAACATATCCTTAGTCCTTCTAAGGTATTTCAATATACTTTTAACAGCAATCCAATGACTGTTTCCTGGGTTGTTCTGGTATCTACTTGTCAAGCTTAGAGCGCATGACACATCCGGTCTAGTACATATCATTGCATACATGATAGACCCAATAGCAGATGCGTATGGGACTTTCTTCATTCTCTCTTGTTCATCTTTCGTGGCAGGACACTGAGATGAACTGAGAACGGTTCCCTTTTGAATAGGTACCAAACCTCTCTTAGAGTTTTCCATCTTGAACCTTTTCAAGATTTTATCAATGTATGTACTTTGACTTAAACCTATCAATCTCTTGGATCTATTCCTATAGATCCCTATCCCCAATATGTATTGTGCATCTCCAAGATCCTTAATGGAGAAGCAACTCTTTAGCCAAGTTTTGACTCCTTGCATTGTGGTAATATCATTCCCAAATAATAATATATCATCCACATATAGCACAAGGAACATGATAGTGCTCCCACTAGCTTTCTTATATACACAAGCTTCATCACCATTTTTAATGAAGCCAAATTTCTTGGCTTCCTCATTAAAACGATGATTCCACATTCTAGATGCTTGTTTCAATCCGTAGATTGACTTCTTTAACTTGCATACCCTTTTAGGATATTTTGGATCAACAAAACCTTCAGGCTGAACCATATAGACATCTTCCATAAGATATCCATTTAGGAAAGTGGTTTTGACATCCATTTGCCATATTTCATAGTCGTAGTGAGCAGCAATGGCAAATAATATCCTAATAGACTTTAGCATTGCCACTGGCGAGAAAGTTTCATCATAATCAACCCCTTGAGTTTGAGTGAAACCTTTTGCTACAAGTCTAGCTTTATATGTATCCAAGTTTCCATGTATGTCGGTTTTCTTCTTGAAAAGCCATTTGCAATCAACTAGCTTAGAGCTAGGAGGTTGCTCAACAAGTTCCCATACTTGGTTTTCATACATGGATTGCATCTCGGCGTTCATGGCATCCTGCCATTTATCTTTATCAATCCTTGATAAAGCATCTTCGTAGTTTGTCGGTTCATCCAAATCAACCGTATAGCAACCATCCACGAGAAACCCATATCTCTCGGGAGGATTACTAATCCTACTAGATCTTCGAACGTCTTGTGTACCTTGATCATCCATTTGATCATTATCAACATTTTCATGTTGAGTGCTAGTGTCAACCAATTGTGTATCATCTATTTGATCTTGAACCTCTTCAAGATCTATCTTCCTTTCACTATTTCCTTCCATTAGGAACTTAGTTTCAAGGAATTTCGCCTTCCGAGCAACAAATACATTTTGTTCAGATGGATCATAGAAATAGTATCCCATATCATCCTTGGGATATCCTATGAAGATACACTTCGTGGATCGAGCATTCAACTTATTAGGGACGTAACGCTTAGGATAAGCTTCACATCCCCATACCTTTAAGTATGATAGAGAAGGAGGTTTTCCAAACCACATCTCGTGAGGAGTTCGTTCCACTTTCTTGGTTGGGGCCATATTTAAAATACGAGCCGCGGAGCTTAGACAATAACCCCAAAATGATAGAGGTAACGAGCTTCTTGCCATCATAGATCGAACCATATCCATTAGGGTTCGGTTCCTCCTTTCGGAAACTCCATTAAGTTGGGGTGTTCCGGGTGGAGTAAGTTGTGAGATAATCCCACAACTCCTAAGATGATCTTGGAAAGCATCGCTTAGGTATTCACCTCCTCTATCGGTACGAAGTACCTTAATTGTCTTATTGAGTTGATTTTGTACTTCGTTTTGATATTCTTTGAATGCTTCAAACGTTTCGTCCTTGTGTCTTAATAAGTATACATATCCGAAACGACTAAAGTCATCAATGAAAGTAACGAAGTATCTTTCACCATTCCTAGTCATGGGCTTAAAAGGTCCACATACATCCGAATGTATTAATCCCAATAAGTCTTTAGCCCTTTCATAGGTCCCTTTGAAAGGTGCTTTAGTCATCTTGCCTTGTAAACAAGATTCACATACATCAAACGAATCCATTTCATTTGATTTCAAAAGTCCATTCTTTTGAAGTGTATGCATTCGGTTCTTGTTTATGTGACCAAGGCGACAATGCCATAAGTAGGAATCACTCAAATCCCTTTTGAGTTTCTTGGTGCTTGCATGGTATATTGAGCTACTAGATAATGTGTCATCATGAACCAATTCATAAATTCCATTTGAAGGTGAAGCCTTGAAATAGAATATATTATCTAAATAAATGTGGATATCATCATTAACAAAATTAGGATTAAAACCACATTGTTTCAAACGGGAAACAGAAATAATGTTTCGACATAAGTCGGGTGCATACAAAACATCATTCAAAATAAGTTCCAAGCCACTTGGAAGTTTTAACACAAAGTCTCCTTGAGCTTTCACTTGCACTTTAGCTCCATTCCCCATGAAGAGACTTGATGTTCCCGTTTGCTTGTTACTTCTTTTGAACCCCTGCAAAGAATTGCAAATATGAGTTCCACATCCCGTGTCTAATACCCATGTATTAGAAGAAGCAATACTAAGCTCTATATATACCATATATATATATTACCTGAGGTTTGCCCCGCATCCCTCTTCTCCTTCAACTCCTTAAGGTAGACCGGACAGTTTCGTTTCCAATGACCCATCTCACCGCAACCGAAACATGGGTCTTCCTTGGGGTTTGCCTTCTCGGCTACCTTTTGCTTCTTAGCCTTGTTGATGGTTGGGGTAACCATCTTCCCCTTCCCTTTGCCTTGATAGGCGGGTCCTTTTCTCTTAGCCACCTTTGGCTTAGAGGTCTTACCTTTGGACCCACCTTGATCGATTGCTAACACGGGTAAAGCCCTTTTACCCATGCTAGTTTCCGCCGTTCTAAGCATACCGTGAAGCTCACCTATGCTCTTATCCATCCCATTCATATTGTAATTAATTACAAATTGATCAAACCTTTTTGATAGGGAGTTAAGGATAAGATCGATGGCTAACTCATTAGATATGTTTAGGTTAAGACGGTTAGCACGATCGATAAGGCTTTTCATCTTAAGTACATAAGATGAAACCGATTGGGTATCGTCCATACGACAAGCATGTAGCGCCCGAACCGTTTCGAAGCGCTCGACACGCGCTTGTTGGAGGAACATCTCCTTCAATTGCGTTATCATGTCGTATGCACTATGGTGCTCGAAATCCTTTTGGAGTTCGGGCATCATAGTCCCAAGCATTAAGCATGAGACTTGAAGGGAGTCGTGGCAATACTTATAGTAAGAGGCCATTGCCTCCACATCATTCTCATCCGGTTGATCGGGAATGGGGTCCTCAAGCACATACATTTTATCCTCTTGTTTGAGGACAATCCGAAGATTGCGGAACCAATCCATAAAGTTTGTATGGTTGAGTTTGTCTTTCTCTAAGAGAGACCTTAATGATAGGTGGTTCAGGTTAAGTGGTGCGTTTGGAATGTTGTTGTTGTTATTGGCGGCCATCTACAAAATTAACAAAGTTCGTTTAAGTATCGATTTTTAATTTAACATTCAATACCCTTTTAAATTTTAATTGACTTATTAAATATTAGAATCCAACGGTAAATCAAATTTCGGTTAGGTGACCTTTATCCCGTTATTTGATTTAGCTAGGTAGTCATTATATGACAATTGCAATCCTTTTGCAACTTCTAAGTTATGGGATCATGCAATCCTTTTGCATGGCATATTTATCCCATCAACGCCTATTTGTTCATCATGCTTCGGTGACCCTAAGTTCATGATTCCCAAATCAAGTCGTCCTACTTGTGTAAACATGTAGACTTAACATACAAGTGGTTAGGTGACCTTTATCCCACATGTATGCGAAGTGTACCTTATTCATATTAGTTCGCTCATGACGGTTAGGTGACCTTTATCCCATCAAGAGTTTCCTAATACGTCTAAGTGTTTCCACAAAAGGATGGCGTTTAACTTGTTTACCTTGTTAGTGAAAGGGATTTTGAGTTTTCGTTAATTCTAGTTTTAGAAAACATTTAT
This sequence comes from Rutidosis leptorrhynchoides, assembly GCF_046630445.1. Classification (NCBI taxonomy): domain Eukaryota; kingdom Viridiplantae; phylum Streptophyta; class Magnoliopsida; order Asterales; family Asteraceae; genus Rutidosis; species Rutidosis leptorrhynchoides. The sequence goes on from NC_092338.1 coordinate 364,072,127, forward strand.
ACCATACACCAACATGCATTTAGTGTATGGTACTTATGAAAAATGTGACGCCCCGTACTAAATCATCATGTACGGACCATCATCAACAGGATCATTACAAGGTTAAGTACTATATGCGTTTTCAAAACAGAGTTTGCATTCATTAAAAAAAAGTGACGTCATAACAAACGTCGAATGTTTTACAATCCAAAAGTAAGCTTCACTAAGTAGAAGCATTAAATAAGTGTACGTGACCACAAAGGTCGTTACATAACATAGTTCCAAAAGTATATAAGTTTGAATGCAAGATAAGTAGTCATGCGATAACAACTCTAAGCAACGGGTTCTACAGCACGACTAGTATGATAGCGGAAGCGACTTCAAGCACCTGAGAAATACACGCTTAAAAAGGTCAACACAAAGGTTGGTGAGCTATAGTTTAAGTATAACAGTAATGTAAGTAGGCCACGAGATTTCGGTGCTACAACGAGCGTTTCAAAAGTATGTAAAAGTATATGCTTAACCGCGGGCACCCGGTAACTAACTTAACGTTTATGTACCCCCTAAAAGTGCACTTGGCAAGTGCGTATAACCTCGAAGTATTAAACACTCGTTAAATACTAGCGCGACTAGCCCGAGTGGGTATGTCACACCCTATGGATCCATATCTAAGATTCGCGTTCACGGTTCAAAAACCAATGACTAAACGTTACCGAGCTAAAGGGAATGTTTCTGCCGTTATATAACCCACACATATATAAAGTTTAAGTACTCGTGCCTATTATGTAAAACATAAAATGCGCATGTATTCTCAGTTCCCAAAATAAGTTAAAGTAAAAAGGGAAAGCTATAACTCACAATGATAAGTAGCGGTAAAATAGTAGTAATGTAGAGTCGGGAAAGTGTGCAAGTAATCGGTCCAAAAGTCCTCAACCTAAGTCAAATAGTACTAAGTCAGTAGCTTGTCTTAAAAGGTTTATAAGTATGTAAATAAGGTCATAAGGGTCATCATCAAACATCATCAAACGAAAGGTATAAGTATGTTTTGTTCATAAAGGAAGTTTTAAAACGAAGGCTGATTTCGGTCAGTCACCACGGTCTCTATACCTACTGAAATAAGGTGAAACCAGTGGTCATGGCTCCGTATATGAGTCCCTTAAGTGTGGTAAAAATCTCAGAAGCAAACTCGTCTTAGTTTGACCGTGGCGACGGTTTAAGTGCGAGTAGGTCAGAATTTTCTGCACAACGTTAGAGGACCTAGTGACGATCGGGGGGCCATAAATCCTAAACCGTAACTCGTATTAAGACGAGTCCTAAACGAAAAATTAGCTACTCGAACAGAGATAACTGAATATCACAGTTACAGTAGCCCAGGTGTTTAGGTCTGACTCAGAAAACAGTAAACAGAAAACAGAAAACAGAAACAGAAAACTAGAAAAGTAAATGGACTTAGTGACGCTCGGAGGGCCATAGACTCTAAACCGTAACTCGTATGAAGACGAGTCTTATATGAAAAGTTATCTACTCGAAAATTTCTATCCAAAAATCAAGGTTAGATCAGCCCAGACCTACTGGTCTGTTATGGGTTCAGCTGATCAGAAAGTTTGGACAGAACAGTAAGTTTAAGGGAGTTCCGGTGGTTTTGGTGCTTGATGTTCATCATGGTTCTCATCCTTGATGCATATGGCTTCAAGTGTACAACTCATGGATGTGTTTACATCATTTTAACCAAGTCTTGACCATCATAACCCAAGTGAAAGTCTAAGTAAAGTCATTAAGTTAAATCATAATTACCATCCCTTGAATCTTTACTTTAGTGAAACCATAGGTTACAAAACTTTGATTATCAACTAGTAAAATGTAATTTGAGTGCAAGAATGAAAGTGATAAACTAAATAAACAAGTAACAAGTTCATGAGTTTCATACTTTTAAAGATTCAAGCCTAGGTCTTGATCTTTAGAAAGTAAACTTCAAGTTTACTAACATGAATGCATGTATGATTTTTACAACCACGAACTTACAATCTTTTATAACAATAGAGGTAGAACATAAACTAGAGAGTTTTGTTCTTGCATGTTCTTGTTAGCACAAGATAAATGAAGAATCAAACTAGAAAGTTTGCTCCTTAGTAATTAGTATGTAGCAACAAGAAACTAGTAATTAAAACAACTACAAGTAAGTAAGCTATAACAAGATTAAGTAACAATTTAACAACAAAAGAAATGATGATGAAGATGATTGTTGGGGGCTGTTTTAGATGAAGAAAAAGAAGAGTAAATAAGCCTTGTTACTTACTAAGTAGAGAGAAAAATGAGATCAATTGAAAGTGTGCAAGTATGTGTAAGTATAAGTGAGATAATACTAGAGAATATGTAGTCAAAATTTAAAAACAATCCCACCCTCCAAGACCCCCATGGTGGACGGTTTTTAGGCCATCCATGGAGTGGTCAACATGCATTATTCTTGCATTGAAGTGTGGTGTTTGTGTGGAATGGGAAAAGCTAAGAGCATGAGGGAATATTGCTAGCATGCTTGTAAGAAATTGTCTTCCACTTAATTTATTTATTCCATGTTTATTATTAATTAGCCATTAGCATAATATGGGCTCCTAGTAGTCCATTAAGGGAGGTAGAGTGGGCCTATAAGTCCATAACCATGAGTCCATAACATTTAACAAGCCCAAGTTCAAGTAATTTACAAATTATTCCAACTAAAGCCCAAGTAACTAACTAATCACCATAGTTAATTAAAATGATTAATAAAATTAATCTTGAATGTAAATAATACTTGAAATTATTATTCGTGTAAGTTCCGGGTGTCACAAAGACGTTTCGGGCATTAAAGAATCAAGTACGGTTAATCATGGCAACAAGTAAATGTAATAACATACATTCGTTTAATCACACGTATTAATAATAATAATTATTAATAAAATAATGTTGGAAAAACCAGGGTCGTTACATTACCCACCTGTTAAAGAAAATTTCGTCCCGAAATTTTAAGCTGAATCTGAAGGTGATGGAGGAGGTGGAAAAAGGTGGGGATACTTCTGTCTCATTTGATCCTCTCGTTCCCAAGTAAACTCAGGTCCTCGTTTGGCATTCCATCGAACTCGGACAATCGGAATCTTATTGTGTTTCAACTCCTTGACTTCACGTTCCATAATTTCAACAGGCTCTTCCACAAAGTGAAGTTTGTCGTCAATAGTAAGTTCCTCCAATGGTATGATCAGTTCAAGTGGAGCAAGACACTTCTTCAAGTTTGATACGTGGAAGGTAGGAGGAACTGAGCTCAATTGTGCTGGAAGATCAAGGCGATAAGCAACGGGTCCAACGCGCTCCAAAATTTCAAATGGACCAATGTACCGCGGGTTTAACTTTCCGCGCTTTCCAAATGAATCACACCCTTCCAAGGTGCAACCTTCAACATAACGCGGTCACCAACGTTGAATTCAAAGTCTTTACGTTTACTATCAGCATAACTCTTTTGGCGATCACGAGCTACCTTGAGTCTGTTTTGAATTTGGGCAATCTTCTCTGATGTTTCGTGGACTATCTCGGGCCCGGTGAGTTGCACTTCACCTAGCTCGGCCCAACAAAGAGGAGAACGGCACTTGCGGCCATACAATGCTTCAAAAGGTGCAGCTTTAATGCTCGAGTGGTAACTGTTGTTGTAAGAGAATTCGGCGAGTGGCAAATGCCTTTCCCAGGCCTTTCCAAAATCAATAACACATGCACGTAGCATGTCCTCCAAGGTTTGAATTGTTCGTTCACTTTGCCCGTCAGTCTGAGGGTGATATGCAGTGCTCATGTCGAGGCGAGTTTCCATGGCTTCTTGCAAAGAACGCCAAAATCTAGAAGCAAATCGAGGATCGCGATCGGAGATGATCGATAAGGGTATACCGTGTCGTGATACAACCTCTTTAATATAAAGTTGAGCAAGTCTCTCCATTGTATCGGTTTCTTTCATTGCTAAGAAATGTGCAGTCTTGGTAAGACGGTCAACAATAACCCAAATGGTATCGTATCCGCCCACTGTCTTTGGCAGTTTGGTGATAAAGTCCATAGTTATCATCTCCCACTTCCAAAGTGGGATTTCCGGCTGTTGAAGTAACCCAGAAGGTTTTTGATGCTCGGCTTTAACCTTTGAGCAAGTCAAACACTTACTAACATAAGCTGCAACGTCTTTCTTGAGATTCGGCCACCAATATTGTTCTTTAATATCATGGTACATCTTGCCCGCTCCGGGATGAATCAAATATCTTGACTTGTGAGCTTCATCCAATATGAGGCTCCGTAAGTCTCCATAGCGTGGTACCCAAATTCTTCCGGCATAACATCGGAGTCCGGATTCTCTAACCTCGAATTTAGAGACGAGAATGTTCAAATATTCATATCGTAAGTGCTTCTCTATGAGAGCCTATTCTTGGGCTGCTCGGATTTGGTTCTGGAGGTTGGAATGAATCGTGATGTTCAATGCTCGAACGCGAAGAGGTGCCGACCTCTCCTTTTGGCTTAAGGCGTCAGCAACAACGTTGGCCTTACCCGGATGATAGCGAAGTTCACACTTGTAATCATTTAGCGTCTCAATCCACCTTCGTTGTCTCATATTCAAATGTTTCTGATCGAATATATGCTGGAGACTCTTGTGATCGGTGAAGATAGTGCATTTAGTTTCATAAAGGTAGTGCCTCCACAATTTGAGCGCGAAGACAACGGCTCCAAGTTCAAGATCGTGTGTAGTATAGTTTCGTTCGTGGATCTTAAGTTGACGAGAAGCATAGGCGATGACCTTCGTGTGTTGCATAAGCACACAACCATAACCAGTTTTCGAGGCGTCGCAGTAAACAACAAAATCGTCATTACCCTCAGGAAGTGATAGGATAGGCGCGGTGGTTAACTTTCGTTTCAAGAATTGAAACGCTTTCTCTTGCTCGTCTCCCCAAACGAATTTCTTTCCTTTGTGAGTGAGTGCGGTTAGCGGACGTGAAATCAGAGAGAAACCTTCGATAAACCTTCGGTAATAACCGGCAAGACCCAAAAATTGGCGGATGTGAGTCGGAGTAGTGGGGGTCTCCCACTTGCTGATAGCTTCGATCTTGGCGGGATCAACTTTGATGCCCTGGTCACTCACAACATGACCCAAAAACTGAACTTCCTTCAACCAGAATTCACACTTGGAAAACTTTACGTAAAGTTGCTCACGTCTCAAAAGTTCAAGTACTAATCGGAGATGATGCTCGTGTTCTTCTTCGCTCTTAGAGTAGATGAGGATATCATCTATGAAGACTATAACAAATTTGTCCAAGTACGGCTTGCAAACACGATTCATAAGGTCCATAAATACAGCAGGTGCATTGGTCAGACCGAATGGCATTACAAGAAACTCATAATGTCCGTAGCGGGTTCTAAATGCAGTTTTCATCACGTCACTTTCCTTCACCCTCAACTGGTGATAGCCGGATCGTAAATCGATCTTTGAGTAAACACACGATCCTTGCAGTTGGTCAAAAAGATCGTCAATTCGTGGGAGAGGATATCGATTCTTGATTGTTAATTTGTTGAGCTCACGGTAGTCGATACACATTCGGAAAGATCCATCCTTCTTCTTTACAAACAACACAGGCGCGCCCCACGGCGAAGAACTCAGTTGAATAAACCCTTGATCAAGTAACTCTTGTAGCTGGCTTTGCAATTCTTGCATCTCGAAAGGTGCAAGTCTATAGGGTGCGCGAGCTACAGGTGCAGCTCCTGGCACTAAGTCGATTTGAAATTCTACTGCCCTCGGTGGCGGTAATCCAGGCAATTCTTTGGGAAAGACATCGGGGAACTCGTTCACAATACGCACATCTTCCACTTTCTTCTCCTCGGTTCCTACGGTTTTCACATGAGCTAGGACAGCAAGGCGTCCTTTCTTCATTATTTTCTGTGCTTTAATGCAACTGATGAGGTTCAATTGAGAGCTACATCTCTCTCCATAAATGATCAATGGCTCGCCATCTCCTTGCGGTATACGAAGAGCTTTGTCTCTACAAATAATCTCGGCTCTTATCTTAGTCAACCAATCCATGCCAACAATAACATCAAAACTTCCCAACTTAATGGGTATCAAGTCTATCTCAAAGTCTACACCGGCTATGTTGATAATAGCCCCTCGGCCAATTTGGTCCACTTTTTCAAGTTTTCCGTTGGCTACCTCGACAAGCATACTTTCCTTTAAAGGAACTAACGACCAATCTAACTTATCACAAAAATGTCTACACACATAGCTCCTATCGGCACCAGTATCAAATAGGACAGAAGCTAAAAGATTGTTGATTTTGAATATACCTGTCACCAAGTCGGGGTTGTCGCGGGCGTCCCTTGCATTAACATTGAAGGCTCTAGCACGTGGTGGTCCGCCATCCTTACGCTTGTTTGGGCACTCGTTCCTGAAATGGCCCATCTTTCCACACTCATAACATTTCCTAGGCCCATTGTTGTTGTGGTTTGGCTTCACGTTCAAAGTAGTAACCTTACAATCCTTACCAACATGCCCAGTCCGATGGCATTTCTCACAGACAACATTGCAATACCCGGTGTGGTGCTTATAACACCTCTTGCATTGTGGTAAAGTTCCTTTGTAGTTCGGGTTGGAGCTGTTGTTGTTGTTGGGGTTGGTGTTGTTGTTGTTTTGCCTGAAACCTTCATGTCGCTTTGCCGGGTTTTGATCATAGTTTCTACCTCGGTTGTTGTTGTTGTGGTTGTTGTCCCATTTCCTCTTCTCGCCACTACCAGTTTCAAACTTAGCCTTCTCCGGCTCATCAAGGATGATTTGATTCAAGAGAGTATGCGCCATGCGCATTGCTTCGGGAACACTTGGTGGCTTGGATGAGGTAACATTGCCCTTGATGGACTTAGGAAGTCCCGAGAAGTATTTTTCCAAGCGCTTAAATTCGGGGGTGACCATGGTCGGGCACATAAGAGCCAACTCCAAAAACCTACGATTGTAACTGTTACGGTCGTTCCCTACGGTCTTCAATTGCATAAATTCAATTTCCATCTTTTGGATTTCGGTCCTCGGACAGTATTCCTCGATCATAGCAGATTTAAATTCTTCCCAAGGCCTAGCATACGCCTCATCAATTCCTTGCGCTTGGGCCATGGTATTCCACCATGTAAGCGCGCCATCGGAAAGCGTGCAAGATGCAAATTTCGTTTTGTTAGCCTCAGAGCAATTGCTAACCCTGAATACCGATTCTAACTTTTCGAACCATCTTGTGAGACCGACTGGTCCCTCAGTGCCACTGAAGTAGTGCGGCTTACAGCTTTGGAATTCCTTATATGTACACCCAATTTGGATGGGTGGAACAACCGGTGGTGGTGGTGGTGGAGCTTGGGGTTGCCTTTCAGCTAGAGCAGCAGCAACACGCTCGTTAATCATTTCTTCAATTTGTGCTGCGGTAGGGGTTGATCTCCCGTTGGCCATGATGTTCTAAACAAACATTTTTGACTCAAGTCAAAATCCAATATGCAAATAATAATAATATAGTATATAACAATCAACATGAAAACAGCACAACACATGTTGATTAAGTAACGCAAGCAGATATAAGTACCACAAAACTATGATAATGTAAATAGAACACTTGTGCAAAAAGTAAACAACACAAATTTCCATTCATTAAAGATAATAAGTTCCATACATTACAATAAGTTCGTACGATACATAAGTGAAATATGAAATTTCAAAAGAGATTACAATACAGAATCTAATACAAAGTCCTACGGTGATGGTGGGTGCAAGATGTCCAAAACCTGAGCAAACTGCTCCTCAAGCTCAGTAACTCGGGCCTGAAGAATCTCAATCTCCCGCCTCAGTCCCTCATTAGAGGAAGATGGTGGGGCAGGTGGTGCTGGCGGTGCAGGTGGTGCTGGTGGTGCAGGTGGTGCTAGTGGTGCTGAAGTAGATGGTCCGGCTCTGGGTGGAGATGGTAATATCAGTGGGTCAGCAGGGTACGGCACCAGCCGTTTACGAGCAGTAATCCTCTGACGCCGACCAAAAGCGTCAGTGATAGTACGACCCAGAATAATGCCAGCGAAGCGATACCGCTTCTTCGGCGGGGTAGAGGGTGCCTGAATCGGTCTGTCAGCGGGATCCTCCTCATCACTGGAGTCATCAGATGTGGTGTCGTCTGAAGGAGCATTGGTGGAAGACCCGTCGTCTGAATCATGTGGTGGTGACACGGGTGGCTCAACTGGATATCCGAAGGCGGCCAACATCTGTCGGTGTCGGCCTGGCGTAATCACTGCTAGGTATCCGTCGGGAGTGCGTCGGCAGGGAGTGCGCCAGTGATTACGAAAAGGACCCTCCCCGAACTCCGCGGGGATCTCCATACCACCAATGCGAGCCAGTTGCCTCGGGGGTCTGGAAGAAGACGCTGGGGCAGGTGCACTAGAGCTAGCTCCGGAAGTGGAAGCGCCGAGATCGCCAGTGGGTGTCGGGGCCGAAATATCGGCAGCAGCAGCAGCAGCAGGTATAGCAGTAGGTGGGACAACGGGGTCTGAGCCTGTACTGCCCGGAATGCCAGCAGGTGGAACGTCCGACATCTGAACAAGGAAAAATAAATTTTTCCATGTCAGTAAGTCATAAAGCACGCAAATAATTGGCCAATAGTTTAAATCATGTATAACAGTAACTAGCATGGCAATAACAGCAAATCGTATGAAAGTAGCATGCAATCGAAAGCAAATAATAGCATGCAGTAGTGAAAACATGTAGTAACATACGGCATATAGCAGTAAAGGTAAGCAGCAACATGTAGTAAACACAGCGGAAACAAGTAAACTAGCAAGTTGTAGATTAGTCCTATTAGTGAATCCTACTCGGGTCGGTCTTAGACTCACTAATGCATCCTAATTCCCTACAACCAAGGCTCTGATACCAAATGTGACGCCCCGTACTAAATCATCATGTACGGACCATCATCAACAGGATCATTACAAGGTTAAGTACTATATGCGTTTTCAAAACAGATTTTGCATTCATTAAAAAAAAGTGACGTCATAACAAACGTCGAATGTTTTACAATCCAAAAGTAAGCTTCACTAAGTAGAAGCATTAAATAAGTGTACGTGACCACAAAGGTCGTTACATAACATAGTTACAAAAGTATATAAGTTTGAATGCAAGATAAGTAGTCATGCGATAACAACTCTAAGCAGCGGGTTCTACAGCACGACTAGTATGATAGCGGAAGCGACTTCAAGCACCTGAGAAATACACGCTTAAAAAGGTCAACACAAAGGTTGGTGAGCTATAGTTTAATTATAACAGTAATGTAAGTAGGCCACGAGATTTCGGTGCTACAACGAGCGTTTCAAAAGTATGTAACAGTATATGCTTAACCGCGGGCACCCGGTAACTAACTTAACGTTTATGTACCCCCTGAAAGTGCACTTGGCAAGTGCGTATAACCTCGAAGTATTAAACACTCGTTAAATACTAGCGCGACTAGCCCGAGTGGGGATGTCACACCCTATGGATCCATATCTAAGATTCGCGTTCACGGTTCAAAAACCAATGACTAAACGTTACCGAGCTAAAGGGAATGTTTCTGCCGTTATATAACCCACACATATATAAAGTTTAAGTACTCGTGCCTATTATGTAAAACATAAAATGCGCATGTATTCTCAGTTCCCAAAATAAGTTAAAGTAAAAAGGGAAAGCTATAACTCACAATGATAAGTAGCGGTAAAATAGTAGTAATGTAGAGTCGGGAAAGTGTGCAAGTAATCGGTCCAAAAGTCCTCAACCTAAGTCAAATAGTACTAAGTCAGTAGCTTGTCTTAAAAGGTTTATAAGTATGTAAATAAGGTCATAAGGGTCATCATCAAACATCATCAAACGAAAGGTATAAGTATGTTGTGTTCATAAAGGAAGTTTTAAAACGAAGGCTGATTTCGGTCAGTCACCACGGTCTCTATACCTACTGAAATAAGGTGAGACCAGTGGCCATGGCTCCGTATATGAGTCCCTTAAGTGTGGTAAAAATATCAGAAGCAAACTCGTCTTAGTTTGACCGTGGCGACGGTTTAAGTGCGAGTAGGTCAGAATTTTCTGCACAACGTTAGAGGACCTAGTGACGATCGGGGGGCCATAAATCCTAAACCGTAACTCGTATTAAGACGAGTCCTAAACGAAAAATTATCTACTCGAACAGAGGTAACTGAATATCACAGTTACAGTAGCCCAGGTGTTTAGGTCTGACTCAGAAAACAGTAAACAGAAAACAGAAACAGAAAACTAGAAAAGTAAATGGACTTAGTGACGCTCGGAGGGCCATAGACTCTAAACCGTAACTCGTATGAAGACAAGTCTTATATGAAAAGTTATCTACTCGAAAATTTCTATCCAAAAATCAAGGTTAGATCAGCCCAGACCTACTGGTCTGTTACGGGTTCAGCTGATCAGAAAGTTTGGACAGAACAGTAAGTTTAAGGGAGTTCCGGTGGTTTTGGTGCTTGATGTTCATCATGGTTCTCATCCTTGATGCATATGGCTTCAAGTGTACAACTCATGGATGTGTTTACATCATTTTAACCAATTCTTGACCATCATAACCCAAGTGAAAGTCTAAGTAAAGTCATTAAGTTAAATCATAATTACCATCCCTTGAATCTTTACTTTAGTGAAACCATAGGTTACAAAACTTTGATTATCAACTAGTAAAGTGTAATTTGAGTGCAAGAATGAAAGTGATAAACTAAATAAACAAGTAACAAGTTCATGAGTTTCATACTTTTAAAGATTCAAGCCTAGGTCTTGATCTTTAGAAAGTAAACTTCAAGTTTACTAACATGAATGCATGTATGATTTTTACAACCACGAACTTACAATCTTTTATAACAATAGAGGTAGAACATAAACTAGAGAGTTTTGTTCTTGCATGTTCTTGTTAGCACAAGATAAATGAAGAATCAAACTAGAAAGTTTGCTCCTTAGTAATTAGTATGTAGCAACAAGAAACTAGTAATTAAAACAACTACAAGTAAGTAAGCTATAACAAGATTAAGTAACAATTTAACAACAAAAGAAATGATGATGAAGATGATTGTTGGGGGCTGTTTTAGATGAAGAAAAAGAAGAGTAAATAAGCCTTGTTACTTACCAAGTAGAGAGAAAAATGAGATCAATTGAAAGTGTGCAAGTATGTGTAAGTATAAGTGAGATAATACTAGAGAATATGTAGTCAAAATTTAAAAACAATCCCACCCTCCAAGACCCCCATGGTGGACGGTTTTTAGGCCATCCATGGAGTGGTCAACATGCATTATTCTTGCATTGAAGTGTGGTGTTTGTGTGGAATGGGAAAAGCTAAGAGCATGAGGGAATATTGCTAGCATGCTTGTAAGAAATTGTCTTCCACTTAATTTATTTATTCCATGTTTATTATTAATTAGCCATTAGCATAATATGGGCTCCTAGTAGTCCATTAAGGGAGGTAGAGTGGGCCTATAAGTCCATAACCATGAGTCCATAACATTTAACAAGCCCAAGTTCAAGTAATTTACAAATTATTTCAACTAAAGCCCAAGTAACTAACTAATCACCATAGTTAATTAAAATGATTAATAAAATTAATCATGAATGTAAATAATACTTGAAATTATTATTCGTGTAAGTTCCGGGTCACAAAGACGTTTCGGGCATTAAAGAATCAAGTACGGTTAATCATGGCAACAAGTAAATGTAATAACATACATTCGTTTAATCACACGTATTAATAATAATAATTATTAATAAAATAATGTTGGAAAAACCAGGGTCGTTACAAAAAACCATTCTCATGTCTTGTAATTAAACCAATTACATGATATAAACCATTTTATATATATGATCCTTATCATGATCTTAATAACCGTTTATTAATGTCCTTTTAGCCATTTCAATTTAACCATTTTAAATTGTCGTTTTGCATGTGTTTAATAACGTCTAATTTAACCAATTAAATTTTAGTTTTATTTGTTGTTAACTTGTGTGATTAACTTGTAGCATACAAACATACAATCCACAATCATACAAGAAATTAAAACAACCACGCATGCAAAACAAAGATGTTCACAATCTAGCCATTTTGGTAGGCATTTGTTTAGCCGAAAACAAATGCCACCGGTTAAGGGGTTATAACACAAAGTAGGAGGTTTTAACCTCCCACTTAATCTTGCATCCAAATGCTTCTTCATGTGTTCTTCAAGTCTTCATCATCTTCATCATTTTACAAAATATATCCTAATACATTTTGTCTAGAAAATGAAAATACAACCTAATCTATTTTACATACCAAATATAAAATAAATTACATAACCAAAATTAATATTATTACAAACCAAATGAATAATTATTACATGCCTTTTGAATGAATAATAATACATACCAAATGAATCATAAATCAACCAAACAAGCATGCATTCAAACATAAGGTCAAGGCCATGATTGTGAACAACAATATACAACAAAATGACCAAAATGGAACAACCCAAAACCCATTTTGGGTGTCCAAGAATTCGGCCATATTAGCAAACCCACCCAAAATCATAATTTTTTTGCATTTTACAATCATGCATGTACATAAAATGCAAAAATATAGTGAGTTTAATAACCATCTCGAAGCATATTTCAACAACTTCGGCTCTAGATACCATTGTTGGGATTTAACAAGTTTTATGATACTTAAAACCTTTTAAGAAACTTATCAAAGCGGAAGCATGTTAGTTACATTTTAACTTGTTAATCTTTAAACCATTTTAAAGTTAAATCCCATGGATCAAGTTGTGAAATAATATGCTTACAAACTACAAGATAGTAATTTAGAGGTTATACCTTCTCCAAGTTAGGAGGTTATTTACTTCCAAGAATGATGAATTTGAAGATGAAAACACCAAGCTTATGCTTCTCCAATATCACCCTTAACCTTGGCTAGACTTTGGTACCTTATAACCTTACTAACCAAGCTAGAAAACCACTTTACCAGAACCTTAAAATCTGGACAGCAAGTACCAAGAAAGATGATGATGAATACTAGTTCCAAAACTATGGAACCTCAAGAGATAATACCCCAAGCTTGATGCACCAACACACCTTTGAATTGGTTAGGTTTTAGAGACACTTAATCATTAGAAAACAAGCTTGAAACACACCCTTTTGCAGCCTAGAAGGCCACGGTTTTGCAGCAGCAAGGAGAGGAGAAAGAGAGTGTTTTTCTTGGTTCTTAGATTCTTACTTGAGTCATGCATGTGGTGAATGGAGCCTAGCATGCTTTTATTGGAATGTGCCAACACAAGTAACAATGGAATAAACATGGGGTGTCTTGGAGACCACCCTCAAAAACGGCTCCATCACCAATTCCATATAACAAGACTTTAAATTTTATAAAACTTGCTATTTTGTATAAAATCCCATGATTTTATTAAGATACTTATGTATTTTATAAACCTTTTATAAAATATAACACAACATAATTATTTAAACCCATAAATAATTATATATAAATTATCCAAGTAATTTATCTCAAGTGATTATATTTTAGAAAACCGATTTTCTAAAATCCAAGTGTCGTGTATTCATTTAACGATCCATTCGTTAAGCTTAAATACATATACGGTGTTGGTAAGCTTGTTATTGGGTATGACCCGACTTGGATCATAACATATTAGCCACATTAATTTAATATGTCTCTCGGGCATACGAAATACCTTCACATATATCTATAAATTTACGCAAAAGCTAACGAGTTACAAACGTACCAATGATTAAGTGTGTACCTTTAGACGTGTACGGGAAAACGGGATGTTACAACTCTCCCCCACTTAAATCGGAGCGCGTCCTCGCGATCCAAGCCGCATGACAAAAAGGAAGATAAACCAACACTAACTCTTCGGGCTCCCAAGTAAACTCAGAACCCTAACTCCGACGCCATTGAACTTTAAAAGTCCTAACCTCTTTATGTCTCAACCTTTTGACCTTCTCATCAAGTATGGCAATCGGTTCCTCAATATATTCTAACTTATTGTTTAGCTCGATCTCGTCTAATGGGACCCAAGATGAATCATCCGCAAGACACTTACGGAGATGGGAAACATGAAATGTATTATGGATCCCCGCAAGCTCTTCGGGTAATTCCAAACGATACGCGACTTCACCAACACGAGCTAAAACCTTAAATGGTCCAATAAACCGAGGAGCTAACTTTCCTCGTTTCCGGAATCGAATAATACCTTTCCATGGTGAAACCTTAAGCATCACCATGTCACCTTCTTGAAATTCGATCGTTCGTCTACGTTTGTCGGCATACGACTTTTGCCTATCTTGAGCCTTCTTCAAATGCTCTCGACTCATATCAATCTTACTATTCGTCTCTAAAACCAAATCGGTACTCCCGATTTCCTTTTGTCCCACTTCACCCCAATAAATCGGGGTTCGACACCTACGCCCATAAAGCATCTCATAAGGTTGCATCCCAATACTAGTATGATAACTATTATTGTACGAGAATTCCACCAAATGTAAGTGCTCGTCCCAACTACCACCGAAATCAATAATGCACGCTCGTAACATATCTTCCAAAGTTTGATTCGTACGTTCGGTTTGACCGTCCGTTTGAGGATGATAAGTCGTGCTTAATTTTAATTGCGTACCCATATCTTCATGAAATTTCTCCCAAAACCGAGATGTAAAACGGGTATCTCGATCTGAAATAATAGATATAGGAACACCGTGTCGAGAGATGACCTCCTTGATAAACGACTTAGCCAAGGTCTCCGACGATATCGCTTCCTTAATGGGAAGAAACAAAGCACTCTTCGTCAGTCAATCAACTATAACCCAAATCGAATCAAACTGGGTTCTTGCCGTTTTAGGTAACTTTGTGATGAAATCCATGGTAATGTGCTCCCATTTCCATTTCGGGATTTCCAACGGTTGTAACTTACCATACGGCCTTTGGTGCTCGGCCTTAACTTGCAAACACATGACGCATTGCTCAACGTACTTCACAACATCACGTTTCATGCCCAGCCACCAATAATCTTTCCTTAAATCAAGATTCATTTTCGTCACGCCCGGATGAATGGAATACTTTGACTTATGTGCTTCATCGAGTAGCACTTGTCGGTAATCACCCATCTTAGGCACCCACACTCTTCCTTGAAAAGACAACAAACCCCGCGAGCCTATTTTAATGAACTCCGATTGTCCCACAATTCGCTCCGCATGCTTGTTGTGAACGTAAGCCTCTATTTGAATCACGCCGAGTTTTTTAAGAAAATCGTTAGTAATAATCATACGTAACAATCCCAATCGTAATGCCGGATGATGACTCTTTCGACTTAACGCATCCGCGACCACATTCGCCTTGCCCGGATGATAAAGTATCTCACAATCATAGTCTTTTACCACATCCATCCACCTACGTTGATGATAATTCAAATCTCGTTGATTAAAGAGATGTTTCAAACTCTTATGATCCGAATAAATCGTACACTTGACACCATACAAGTAATGGCGCCAAATTTTCAACGCATGCACAACCGCCACCAACTCAAGATCATGAGTCGGATATCTCGTCTCGTGTTCCTTTAATTGTCGAGTGGCATAAGCGTTGACTTTACCTCTTTGCATTAGAACACACCCGAGTCCATTTAACGAAGCATCACAATAAACCGTCATGTCTTCCACTCCTTCCGGCAACACTAACACCGGAGCTTGACACAACTTCTCTTTTAGCAATTGAAAAGAAATTTCTTGCTCGTCCTCCCAATTAAATCTCGCGTTCTTCCTTGTCAACTTCGTCAATGAAGAAGCGATTTTAGAAAAGTCTTGGATAAACCGACGATAATAACCAGCCAATCCGAGAAAACTTCGGATTTCTGTAGGCGTAGTCGGTTGTCTCCAACTCTTCACCGTCTCTATCTTCCCCGGATCTACTTGAATGCCGTCTTTGTTCACAATGTGACCAAGGAATTGAACCTCCCTTAGCCAAAATTCACATTTGGAGAACTTAGCATACAACTTCTCCTTTCGTAACGTCTTCAATACTTCACGCAAATGACGTTCATGCTCGTTCATACTTTTCGAGTAGACTAGTATGTCGTCAATGAACACAATCACCGACTTGTCCAACATAGGTTGGCACACTCGGTTCATAAGATCCATGAATTGAAATGTCCCGTTCTTATTGATTAAAAACGTTCTATATTAATTGATTTCGTTGCGAGGTTTTGACCTCTATATGAGACGTTTTTCAAAGACTGCATTCATTTTAAAACAAACCATAACCTTTATTTCATCAATAAAGGTTTAAAAAGCTTTACGTAGATTATCAAATAATGATAATCTAAAATATCCTGTTTACACACGACCATTACATAATGGTTTACAATACAAATATGTTACAACAAAATAAGTTTCTTGAATGCAGTTTTTACACAATATCATACAAGCATGGACTCCAAATCTCATCCTTATTTAAGTATGCGACAGCGGAAGCTCTTAATAATCACCTGAGAATAAACATGCTTAAAACGTCAACAAAAATGTTGGTGAGTTATAGGTTTAACCTATATATATCAAATCATAATAATAGACCACAAGATTTCATATTTCAATACACATCCCATACATAGAGATAAAAATCATTCATATGGTGAACACCTGGTAACCGACATTAACAAGATGCATATATAAGAATATCCCCATCATTCCGGGACACCCTTCGGATATGATATAAATTTCGAAGTACTAAAGCATCCGGTACTTTGGATGGGGTTTGTTAGGCCCAATAGATCTATCTTTAGGATTCGCGTCAATTAGGGTGTCTGTTCCCTAATTCTTAGATTACCAGACTTAATAAAAAGGGGCATATTCGATTTCGATAATTCAACCATAGAATGTAGTTTCACGTACTTGTGTCTATTTTGTAAATCATTTATAAAACCTGCATGTATTCTCATCCCAAAAATATTAGATTTTAAAAGTGGGACTATAACTCACTTTCACAGATTTTTACTTCGTCGGGAAGTAAGACTTGGCCACTGGTTGATTCACGAACCTATAACAATATATACATATATATCAAAGTATGTTCAAAATATATTTACAACACTTTTAATATATTTTGATGTTTTAAGTTTATTAAGTCAGCTGTCCTCGTTAGTAACCTACAACTAGTTGTCCACAGTTAGATGTACAGAAATAAATCGATAAATATTATCTTGAATCAATCTATGACCCAGTGTATACGTATCTCAGTATTGATCACAACTCAAACTATATATATTTTAGAATCAACCTCAACCTTGTATAGCTAACTCCAACATTCACATATAGAGTGTCTATGGTTGTTCCGAAATATATATAGATGTGTCGACATGATAGGTCGAAACATTGTATACGTGTCTATGGTATCTCAAGATTACATAATATACAATACAAGTTGATTAAGTTATGGTTGGAATAGATTTGTTACCAATTTTCACGTAGCTAAAATGAGAAAAATTATCCAATCTTGTTTTACCTATAACTTCTTCATTTTAAATCCGTTTTGAGTGAATCAAATTGCTATGGTTTCACATTGAACTCTATTTTATGAATCTAAACAGAAAAATTATAGGTTTATAGTCGGAAAAATAAATTACAAGTCGTTTTTGTAAAGGTAGTCATTTCAGTCGAAAGAACGACGTCTAGATGACCATTTTAGAAAACATACTTCCACTTTGAGTTTAACCATAATTTTTGGATATAGTTTCATGTTCATAATAAAAATCATTTTCTCAGAATAACAACTTTTAAATCAAAGTTTATCATAGTTTTTAATTAACTAACCCAAAACAGCCCGCGGTGTTACTACGACAGCGTAAATCCAGTTTTACGGTGTTTTTCGTGTCTCCAGGTTTTAAATCATTAAGTTAGCATATCATATAGATATAGAACATGTGTTTAGTTGATTTTAAAAGTCAAGTTAGAAGGATTAACTTTTGTTTGCGAACAAGTTTAGAATTAACTAAACTATGTTCTAGTGATTACAAGTTTAAACCTTCGAATAAGATAGCTTTATATGTATGAATCGAATGATGTTATGAACATCATTACTACCTTAAGTTCCTTAGATAAACCTACTAGAAAAGAGAAAAATGGATCTAGCTTCAACAGATCCTTGGATGTCTCGAAGTTCTTGAAGCAGAATCATGACACGAAAACAAGTTCAAGTAAGATCATCACTTGAAATAAGATTGTTATAGTTATAGAAATTGAAAAAAAGTTTGAATATGATTATTACCTTGTATTAGAATGATAACCTACTGTAAGAAACAAAGATTTCTTGAGGTTGGATGATCACCTTACAAGATTGGAAGTGAGCTAGCAAACTTGAAAGTATTCTTGATTTTATGTAACTAGAACTTGTAGAATATATGAAGAATACTTAGAACTTGAAGATAGAACTTGAGAGAGATCAATTAGATGAAGAAAATTGAAGAATGAAAGTGTTTGTAGGTGTTTTTGGTCGTTGGTGTATGGATTAGATATAAAGGATATGTAATTTTGTTTTCATGTAAATAAGTCATGAATGATTACTCATATTTTTGTAATTTTATGAGATATTTCATGCTAGTTGCCAAATGATGGTTCCCACATGTGTTAGGTGACTCACATGGGCTGCTAAGAGTTGATCATTGGAGTGTATATATCAATAGTACATACATCTAAAAGCTGTGTATTGTACGAGTACGAATACGGGTGCATACGAGTAGAATTGTTGATGAAACTGAACGAGGATGTAATTGTAAGCATTTTTGTTAAGTAGAAGTATTTTGATAAGTGTATTGAAGTCTTTCAAAAGTGTATAAATACATATTAAAACACTACATGTATATACATTTTAACTGAGTCGTTAAGTCATCGTTAGTCGTTACATGTAAGTGTTGTTTTGAAACCTTTAGGTTAACGATCTTGTTAAATGTTGTTAACCCAATGTTTATAATATCAAATGAGATTTTAAATTATTATATTATCATGATATTATCATGTATGAATATCTCTTAATATGATATATATACATTAAATGTCTTTACAACGATAATCGTTACATATATGTCTCGTTTAAAAATCATTAAGTTAGTAGTCTTGTTTTTACATATGTAGTTCATTGTTAATATACTTAATGATATGTTTAATTATCATAGTATCATGTTAACTATATATATATCCATATATATGTCATCATATAGTTTTTACAAGTTTTAACGTTCGTGAATCACCGGTCAACTTGGGTGGTCAATTGTCTATATGAAACATATTTCAATTAATCAAGTCTTAACAAGTTTGATTGCTTAACATGTTGGAAACATTTAATCATGTAAATATCAATCTCAATTAATATATATAAACATGGAAAAGTTCGGGTCACTACAGTACCTACCCGTTAAATAAATTTCGTCCCGAAATTTTAAGCTGTTGAAGGTGTTGACGAATCTTCTAGAAATAGATGCGGGTATTTCTTCTTCATCTGATCTTCATGCTCCCAGGTGAACTCGGGTCCTCTACGAGCATTCCATCGAACCTTAACAATTGGTATCTTGTTTTGCTTAAGTCTTTTAACGTCACGATCCATTATTTTGACGGGTTCTTCGATGAATTGAAGTTTTTCGTTGATTTGGATTTCATCTAACGGAATAGTGAGATCTTCTTTAGCAAAACATTTCTTCAAATTCGAGACGTGGAAAGTGTTATGTACAGCCGCGAGTTGTTGAGGTAACTCAAGTCGGTAAGCTACTGGTCCGACACGATCAATAGTCTTGAATGGTCCAATATACCTTGGATTTAATTTCCCTCATTTACCAAATCGAACAACGCCTTTCCAAGGTGCAACTTTATGCATGACCATCTCTCCAATTTCAAATTCTATATCTTTTCTTTTAATGTCAGCGTAGCTCTTTTGTCGACTTTGGGCGGTTTTCAACCGTTGTTGAATTTGGATGATCTTCTTGGTAGTTTCTTGTATAATCTCCGGACCCGTAATCTGTCTATCCCCCACTTCACTCCAACAAATCGGAGACCTACACTTTCTACCATAAAGTGCTTCAAACGGTGCCATCTCAATGCTTGAATGGTAGCTGTTGTTGTAGGAAAATTCTGCTAACGGTAGATGTCGATCCCAACTGTTTCCGAAATCAATAACACATGCTCGTAGCATGTCTTCAAGCGTTTGTATCGTCCTTTCACTCTGCCCATCAGTTTGTGGATGATAGGTAGTACTCATGTCTAGACGAGTTCCTAATGCTTGCTGTAATGTCTGCCAGAATCTTGAAATAAATCTGCCATCCCTATCAGAGATAATAGAGATTGGTATTCCATGTCTGGAGACGACTTCCTTCAAATACAGTCGTGCTAACTTCTCCATCTTGTCATCTTCTCTTATTGGCAGGAAGTGTGCTGATTTGGTGAGACGATCAACTATTACCCAAATAGTATCAAAACCACTTGCAGTCCTTGGTAATTTAGTGATGAAATCCATGGTAATGTTTTCCCATTTCCATTCTGGGATTTTGGGTTGTTGAAGTAGACCTGATGGTTTCTGATGCTCAGCTTTAACCTTAGAACACGTCAAACATTCTCCTACGTATTTAGCAACATCGGCTTTCATACCCGGCCACCAAAAATGTTTCTTGAGATCCTTGTACATCTTCCCCGTTCCAGGATGTATTGAGTATCTGGTTTTATGAGCTTCTCTAAGTACCATTTCTCTCATATATCCAAATTTTGGTACCCAAATCCTTTCAGCCTTATACCGGGTTCCGTCTTCCCGAATATTAAGATGCTTCTCCGATCCTTTGGATATTTCATCCTTTAAATTTCCCTCTTTTAAAACTCCTTGTTGCGCCTCCTTTATTTGAGTAGTAAGGTTATTATGAATCATTATATTCATAGATTTTACTCGAATGGGTTCTCTGTCCTTCCTGCTTAAGGCATCGGCTACCATATTTGCCTTCTCCGGGTGGTAACGAATCTCAAAGTCGTAATCATTCAATAATTCAATCCACCTACGCTGCCTCATATTCAGTTGTTTCTGATTAAATATGTGTTGAAGACTTTTGTGGTCGGTATATATAATACTTTTGACCCCATATAAGTAGTGCCTCCAAGTCTTTAATGCAAAAACAACCGCGCCTAATTCCAAATCATGCGTCGTATAATTTTGTTCGTGAATCTTCAATTGTCTAGACGCATAAGCAATCACCTTCGTTCGTTGTATTAATACACAACCGAGACCTTGCTTTGATGCGTCACAATAAATCACAAAATCATCATTCCCTTCAGCCAATGACAATATAGGTGCCGTAGTTAGCTTTTTCTTCAATAACTGAAATGCTTTCTCTTGTTCATCATTCCATTCAAATTTCTTCCCTTTATGCGTTAATGCAGTCAAGGGTTTTGCTATTCTGGAAAAGTCTTGGATGAACCTTCTGTAGTAACCAGCTAGTCCTAAAAACTGGCGTATGTGTTTCGGAGTTTTCGGGGTTTCCCACTTTTCAACAGTTTCTATCTTTGCCGGATCCACCTTAATACCTTCTCTGTTCACTATGTGACCGAGGAATTGAACTTCTTCCAACCAAAATGCACACTTTGAAAACTTAGCGTACAATTCTTCCTTCCTCAATACTTCTAACACCTTTTTCAAATGTTCACCGTGTTCTTGGTCATTCTTTGAGTAAATAAGTATGTCATCAATGAAAACAATGACAAACTTGTCAAGGTATGGTCCACACACTCGGTTCATAAGGTCCATGAACACTGCTGGTGCATTAGTTAAACCAAACGGCATGACCATAAACTCGTAATGACCGTAACGTGTTCTGAAAGCAGTCTTTGGAATATCATCTTCTTTCACCCGCATTTGATGATACCCGGAACATAAGTCAATCTTTGAATAAATAGACGAGCTTTGTAGTTGATCAAATAAGTCGTCGATTCTCGGTAGTGGGTAGCGGTTCTTTATGGTAAGTTTGTTCAACTCTCGGTAGTCGATACACAACCTGAATGTACCATCTTTCTTCTTGACAAACAAAACAGGAGCTCCCCACGGTGATGTGCTTGGTCGAATGAAACCACGCTCTAAAAGTTCTTGTAATTGGCTTTGCAGTTCTTTCATCTCGCTGGGTGCGAGTCTGTAAGGAGCACGAGCTATTGGTGCAGCTCCTGGTACAAGATCTATTTGAAATTCAACGGATCGATGTGGGGGTAATCCCGGTAATTCTTTCGGAAATACATCGGGAAATTCTTTTGCAATGGGAACATCATTGATGCTCTTTTCTTCAGTTTGTACTTTCTCGACGTGTGCTAGAATAGCATAGCAACCTTTTCTTATTAGTTTTTGTGCCTTCAAATTACTAATAAGATGTAGCTTCGTGTTGCCCTTTTCTCCGTACACCATTAAGGGTTTTCCTTTTTCTCGTATAATGCGAATTGCATTTTTGTAACAAACGATCTCTGCTTTCACTTCTTTCAACCAGTCCATACCGATTATCACATCAAAACTCCCTAACTCTACTGGTATCAAATCAATCTTAAATGTTTCGCTAACCAGTTTAATTTCTCGATTCCGACATATATTATCTGCTGAAATTAATTTACCATTTGCTAATTCGAGTAAAAATTTACTATCCAAAGGCGTCAATGGAAAACTTAATTTAGCACAAAAATCTCTACTCATATAGCTTCTATCCTCACCCGAATCAAATAAAACGTAAGCATATTTATTGTCAATAAGAAACGTACCCGTAACAAGCTCCGGGTCTTCCTGTGCCTCTGCCGCATTAATATTGAAAACTCTTCCGCGGCCTTGTCCATTCGTGTTCTCCTGGTTCGGGAAATTTCTAATAATGTGGCCCGGTTTTCCACATTTATAACAAACTACATTGGCATAACTTGCTCCGACACTACTTGCTCCGCCATTACTCGTTCCGACACCATTTGTTCCTTTCGTTATGTTCCTTTCATTCTATTAACCCCTGGTCCGTAGACCTCACACTTTGCCGCGCTATGACCATTTCTTTTACACTTGTTGCAAAATTTGGTGCAGAACCCCGAGTGATACTTTTCACACCTTTGGCATAGCTGCTTCTGATTGTTGTTGTTGTTGTTGCGGTTATTATTATTGTTAGGATGATTGTTGTAGTTGCTGTTGTTGTTGTTATTGTTGTTGTTGTTGGGCCGTTTGTTGTAGTTGCGATTGATGTTGCGATTGTTGGGATAATTGTTGCGATTATTTTTGTAATTGCTGTTGTTGTTGTATTGGTGATTCTTATCACCGTTTTCCTCCCACTTTCTTTTGACTTGCTTCACATTGGCCTCTTCAGCAGTCTGTTCTTTAATTCTTTCTTCAATCTGGTTCACTAGTTTGTGAGCCATTCTACATGCCTGTTGTATGGAGGTGGGCTCGTGTGAACTTATATCTTCTTGGATTCTTTCCGGTAATCCTTTCACAAACGCGTCGATCTTCTCTTCCTCATCTTCGAATGCTCCCGGACACAATAGGCACAATTCTGTGAATCGTCTTTCGTACGTGGTAATATCAAATCCTTGGGTTCGTAACCCTCTAAGTTCTGTCTTGAGCTTATTGACCTCGGTTCTGGGACGGTATTTCTCGTTCATCAAGTGCTTGAATGCTGACCACGGTAGTGCGTACGCATCGTCTTGTCCCACTTGCTCTAGATAGGTATTCCACCATGTTAACACAGAACCTGTGAAGGTATGCGTAGCGTACTTCACTTTGTCCTCTTCAGTACACTTACTTATGGCAAATACCGATTCGACCTTCTCGGTCCACCGTTTCAATCCGATCGGTCCTTCGGTTCCATTAAATTCCATAGGTTTGCAGGCAGTGAATTCTTTGTAGGTGCATCCTACATGATTTCCTGTACTGCTAGATCCAAGGTTATTGTTGGTATGTAGCGCAGCCTGTACTGCGGCTATGTTTGAAGCTAGAAAAGTACGGAATTCCTCTTCATTCATATTCACGGTGTGTCGAGTAGTCGGTGCCATTTCCTTCAAAATAGTCAAATGGAACAAGTTAATCATACAGAATATTAAGAGTAGTTAATAGTATTTCGTAGCATAATATGAACTCATTTATAAAAGCTTTTTCTTCATATTAGCATTTTATAAGTTTAAATTCGGGTAGTACCTACCCGTTAAGTTCATACTTAGTAGCTAATATACAATTCAACTACTACAATTCTATATGAAAAACTGATTATAATAATATTTCGCATTCAAACTTTTACACAATATTTTACAAACTTACAATACCGCTTATTTTACATATAGCATGAAATATAGCACACAATAAATTTGATACAAGATGGTTGTGAAGATAATTCTAGCTAGTACACAAGTCGTTCAGCAAAGGCAATAAAGACACGTAATTCATACGCCCAGAAACAAGTCATGCATTCTGGTTTTAC
This sequence comes from Rutidosis leptorrhynchoides, assembly GCF_046630445.1. Taxonomy (NCBI): domain Eukaryota; kingdom Viridiplantae; phylum Streptophyta; class Magnoliopsida; order Asterales; family Asteraceae; genus Rutidosis; species Rutidosis leptorrhynchoides. Next base: position 364,096,607 of record NC_092338.1, read on the forward strand.
TAGGATTACTTCCCATCCTTGGTCTTGTGGAACATAACCGTTATGGCCGTTGATAAGACATCGTGTTGTAACGTCGTCAAAGGGACGAGGGTTACGTAATGTCCAACAGTCCCGTAACAATCTAAAAACCTCATTTCTTACCCCAATTACCGACTCCGTCACTTGTGGGAACGTTTTGTTTAATAGTTGTAGCCCGATGTTCTTGTTCTCACTTTGGTGAGAAGCGAACATTACTAATCCGTAAGCATAACATGCTTCTTTATGTTGCATGTTAGCCACTTTTTCTAAATCACGAAGTCCAATATTCGGATATATTGAGTCAAAATAATTTCTTAACCCATTGCGTAAAATAGCATTTGGGTTCCCCGCAATATATGCGTCAAAGTAAACACATCGTAACTTATGGATTTCCCAATGTGATATCCCCCATCTTTCGAACGAAAGCCTTTTATAAACCAAGGCATTCTTGGAACGTTCTTCGAATGTCTTACAAACTGATCTTGCCTTAAATAGTTGTGCCGAAGAATTCTGCCCGACTCTAGACAAGATTTCATCAATCATGTCTCCGGGTAGGTCTCTTAAAATATTGGGTTGTCTATCCATTTTGTGTTTTTATACTGTAAAATAGACAAGAGTTAGATTCATAAAAAAAATACTTATTAATACAAGTAATTTTTACATATATCATAAAGCATAAGCACACTATATTACATATATTACACCACACTAATACAACTATCTTATTCCGACTCGCATGTTTCTTCTTCTTCGGTTTTGGTTCGTTTTGCCAAGTTTCTAGGGATATATGATGTTCCCCTAATACGAGCCGTCGTTTTCCATATTGGTTTAGAAAAACCTGGTGGTTTAGAGGTTCCTGGGTCATTGTTACAACTTAAGGACTTCGGGGGTTGACGATACATATAAAGTTCATCGGGGTTGGAATTAGATTTCTCTATTTTTATGCCCTTTCCCTTATTATTTTCTTTTGCCTTTTTAAATTCAGTTGGGGTAATTTCTATAACATCATCGGAATTCTCGTCGGAATCCGATTCATCGGAGAATTGGTAATCCTCCCAATATTTTGCTTCCTTGGCGGAAACACCATTGACCATAATTAACCTTGGTCGGTTGGTTGAGGATTTTCTTTTACTTAACCGTTTTTTTATTTCCCCCACCTGTTCTATTTCTTCATCCGGTTCCGATTCTTCTTCCGGTTCCGATTCTTCTTCCGGTTCCGACTCTTCTTCCGGTTCCTCTTCGGGAACTTGTGAATCAGTCCACGAATCATTCCTATTTACATTTGACTCTTCATTATTTTTAGGTGAGTCAATGGGACTTGTTCTAGAGGTAGACATCTATCACATAATATCAAACGCGTTAAGAGATTAATATATCACATAATATTCACATGTTAAAAATATATAGTTTCCAACAAAATTTGTTAAGCAATCATTTTTTTCAAGTAAACAAGGTCGAAGTCCAGACTCACTAATGCATCCTAACAAACTCGATAAGACACACTAATGCAAAATTCTGGTTCTCTAAGACCAACGCTCTGATACCAACTGAAATGTCCCGTTCTTATTGATTAAAAACGTTCCATATTAATTGATTTCGTTGCGAGGTTTTGACCTCTATATGAGACGTTTTTCAAAGACTGCATTCATTTTAAAACAAACCATAACCTTTATTTCATCAATAAAGGTTTAAAAAACTTTACGTAGATTATCAAATAATGATAATCTAAAATATCCTGTTTACACACGACCATTACATAATGGTTTACAATACAAATATGTTACAACAAAATAAGTTTCTTGAATGCAGTTTTTACACAATATCATACAAGCATGGACTCCAAATCTCATCCTTATTTAAGTATGCGATAGCGGAAGCTCTTAATAATCACCTGAGAATAAACATGCTTAAAACGTCAACAAAAATATTGGTGAGTTATAGGTTTAACCTATATATATCAAATCATAATAATAGACCACAAGATTTCATATTTCAATACACATCCCATACATAGAGATAAAAATCATTCATATGGTGAACACCTGGTAACCGATATTAACAAGATGCATATATAAGAATATCCCCATCATTCCGGGACACCCCTCGGATATGATATAAATTTCGAAGTACTAAAGCATCCGGTACTTTGGATGGGGTTTGTTAGGCCCAATAGATCTATCTTTAGGATTCGCGTCAATTAGGGTGTCTGTTCCCTAATTCTTAGATTACCAGACTTAATAAAAAGGGGCATATTCGATTTCGATAATTCAACCATAGAATGTAGTTTCACGTACTTGTGTCTATTTTGTAAATCATTTATAAAACCTGCATGTATTCTCATCCCAAAAATATTAGATTTTAAAAGTGGGACTATAACTCACTTTCACAGATTTTTACTTCGTTGGGAAGTAAGACTTGGCCACTGGTTGATTCACGAACCTATAACAATATATACATATATATCAAAGTATGTTCAAAATATATTTACAACACTTTTAATATATTTTGATGTTTTAAGTTTATTAAGTCAGCTGTCCTCGTTAGTAACCTACAACTAGTTGTCCACAGTTAGATGTACAGAAATAAATCGATAAATATTATCTTGAATCAATCTATGACCCAGTGTATACGTATCTCAGTATTGATCACAACTCAAACTATATATATTTTGGAATCAACCTCAACCTTGTATAGCTAACTCCAACATTCACATATAGAGTGTCTATGGTTGTTCCGAAATATATATAGATGTGTCGACATGATAGGTCGAAACATTGTATACGTGTCTATGGTATCTCAAGATTACATAATATACAATACAAGTTGATTAAGTTATGGTTGGAATAGATTTGTTACCAATTTTCACGTAGCTAAAATGAGAAAAATTATACAATCTTGTTTTACCCATAACTTCTTCATTTTAAATCCGTTTTGAGTGAATCAAATTGCTATGGTTTCATATTGAACTCTATTTTATGAATCTAAACAGAAAAATTATAGGTTTATAATCGGAAAAATAAATTACAAGTCGTTTTTGTAAAGGTAGTCATTTCAGTCGAAAGAACGACGTCTAGATGACCATTTTAGAAAACATACTTCCACTTTGAGTTTAACCATAATTTTTGGATATAGTTTCATGTTCATAATAAAAATCATTTTCTCAGAATAACAACTTTTAAATCAAAGTTTATCATAGTTTTTAATTAACTAACCCAAAACAGCCCGCGGTGTTACTACGACGGCGTAAATCCAGTTTTACGGTGTTTTTCGTGTCTCCAGGTTTTAAATCATTAAGTTAGCATATCATATAGATATAGAACATGTGTTTAGTTGATTTTAAAAGTCAAGTTAGAAGGATTAACTTTTGTTTGCGAACAAGTTTAGAATTAACTAAACTATGTTCTAGTGATTACAAGTTTAAACCTTCGAATAAGATAGCTTTATATGTATGAATCGAATGATGTTATGAACATCATTACTACCTTAAGTTCCTTAGATAAACCTACTGGAAAAGAGAAAAATGGATCTAGCTTCAACAAATCCTTGGATGGCTCGAAGTTCTTGAAGCAGAATCATGACACGAAAACAAGTTCAAGTAAGATCATCACTTGAAATAAGATTGTTATAGTTATAGAAATTGAACCAAAGTTTGAATATGATTATTACCTTGTATTAGAATGATAACCTACTGTAAGAAACAAAGATTTCTTGAGGTTGAATGATCACCTTACAAGATTGGAAGTGAGCTAGCAAACTTGAAAGTATTCTTGATTTTATGTAACTAGAACTTGTAGAATATATGAAGAACACTTAGAACTTGAAGATAGAACTTGAGAGAGATCAATTAGATGAAGAAAATTGAAGAATGAAAGTGTTTGTAGGTGTTTTTGGTCGTTGGTGTATGGATTAGATATAAAGGATATGTAATTTTGTTTTCATGTAAATAAGTCATGAATGATTACTCATATTTTTGTAATTTTATGAGATATTTCATGCTAGTTGCCAAATGATGGTTCCCACATGTGTTAGGTAACTCACATGGGCTACTAAGAGCTGATCATTGGAGTGTATATACCAATAGTACATACATCTAAAAGCTGTGTATTGTATGAGTACGAATACGGGTGCATACGAGTAGAATTGTTGATGAAACTGAACGAGGATGTAATTGTAAGCATTTTTGTTAAGTAGAAGTATTTTGATAAGTGTATTGAAGTCTTTCAAAAGTGTATAAATACATATTAAAACACTACATGTATATACATTTTAACTGAGTCGTTAAGTCATCGTTAGTCGTTACATGTAAGTGTTGTTTTGAAACCTTTAGGTTAACGATCTTGTTAAATGTTGTTAACCCAATGTTTATAATATCAAATGAGATTTTAAATTATTATATTATCATGATATTATCATGTATGAATATCTCTTAATATGATATATATATATACATTAAATGTCTTTACAACGATAATCGTTACATATATGTCTCGTTTAAAAATCATTAAGTTAGTAGTCTTGTTTTTACATATGTAGTTCATTGTTAATATACTTAATGATATGTTTACTTATCATAGTATCATGTTAACTATATATATATCCATATATATGTCATCATATAGTTTTTACAAGTTTTAACGTTCGTGAATCACCGGTCAACTTGGGTGGTCAATTGTCTATATGAAACATATTTCAATTAATCAAGTCTTAACAAGTTTGATTGCTTAACATGTTGGAAACATTTAATCATGTAAATATCAATCTCAATTAATATATATAAACATGGAAAAGTTCGGGTCACTACATGAATGCCGCCGGTGCATTCGTAAGACCAAAAGGCATAACTACAAACTCAAAATGCCCATAACACGTTCGAAAAGCCGTTTTCTCAATATCTTCCTCACGGACCAGCATTTGGTGATAGCCGGACCGTAGGTCAATCTTTGAGAAATACGTAGCACCTTGGAGTTGATCAAACAAATCATCAATTCGAGGCAATGGATAACGATTCTTGATCGTCACCTTATTCAACTCCCGATAATCGATGCACATCCACATACTACCATCCTTCTTTTTCACGAATAAAACCGGAGCGCCCCATGGCGAAGCACTCGGTCGAATAAAACCCTTCTCAAGCAACTCTTGGGTTTGATTTAACAACTCTTGCATTTCCGTTGGTGCTAAACGATAAGGAATTTTAGCAATGGGAGTAGCTCCCGGAACCAACTCAATGCGAAATTCAACTTGTCTTTCCGCCGAAACACCCGGTAACTCGTCCGAAAAAATGTCTTCGAATTCACTAACCATCGAAATTTCACGAATGAGTGGTGGCTCATCACGAGTATCAACAACATGGGCGAGAAAAGCCATGCCACCACTAACAAGAAAACGACGTGTCCGTGCAAAAGAACATATTGGCACAAGTCTTCTTTGTTTATCGCCGTGAATAATTAACTCTCCCCCACTTGGGGTCTTCACAAGGATAAATTTCTCATGGCATGCAATATCAGCTCTATTTCAATCGAGCCAATCCATACCAACAACGATATCAAAGTCGCCCAAAGTCATCGGGATAAGATCAATTTTAAAGTTCTCGGCACCAAACACAACATCACAATTTTTACACACATCAGCCACTAACACCATCTTGCCGTTCGGTATTTCGACTTCTACTGGACGACTTAACTTAGCTAACGGTCTATCAAGTTTAGGCACAAATTTTGGAGTCACAAACGACAAATTTGCACCGCTATCAAAAAGAATCCTTGCCGGATTAGAATTAACCAAGAAAGTACCTGAGACAACTTCGTTGGATTGCTTGGATTCGTCGTTAGTCATCAAATAGTTTCGCCCTCGAGCCATACCTGCCGCCTTCTCTAGCCTTTTAACATTATCGTTGTTCAAATCGGGACACTCTAACTTTCGGTGTCCTTCTTTGTTGCAATTAAAACAAGTGAGCTTGTTTGTTGAAGATGGCTTCGGACAATCTCGAGCCATATGTCCACGTACCCCACAATTGTAGCAAGTAGGGACAAAGTTCCCAAAACCACCGGTAGCGCCCTTCTTCACACTATTGACACTTTCGGAACCCTTCTTGTTCTTGTTCTTCTTGTTTGAAAAGTTAGAATGACAAGAACCTTCAAACTTTCTTTTGGAAAAAATGAAATCAATCTTCCTTGGAACCTCCGGCTCAAAACCCCGAGCCAACTCGAATAGCTCTTCAAAAGTCTTAGCCATTCCCCGACTAATCTTACCCTTTAACTCGTCGCTCAAGGTACAGTAAAAATCTTTCATTAGCTTGTGATCGTCACCAACATATTCCGGGCAAAAACGAGTCTTTGCCAAAAAGGTAGACTTGAGAGTAACCAAGTCCATTGAACCTTGTTGCAAATGATGCAACTCGTCCCGAATTCTATCAAGGTCGGAAAAAGTTCAGTATTCTTGGAAGAATTTCTTCTTAAACTCCTCCCATGTCAAGCTCATGCATTGCTCTTCACCATATAAATTGATTTTATCGTCCCACCACAACTTGCCTTCTTCACGTAACATGCTAGACCCATACCTCGTCTTCTTCTCGGGAGGACACTCCGCGGTACGGAATGCCCCCTCGATATCGGAAATCCAACAAGTACTTTTCAATGGATCCCTCACCCCATTAAACATCGGAGATTGAGTATCCTTGAAGTTTTTGTAGTGGAAGTCTCGCCTTCTTTCACCTCCTTCGCCACGAGGATAAATGTTTCTAGCTTCAAGATCCTCATCGACGGTGGCCTTCATTCGTTCATTAATTAAATCGGTTATTTGCTCGTCAACCGATTCCTTGAAAACTTTTCTCACGCTAACAAGAAAATCCTCCTTGTAGTTCTTCAAGATAGCCTCAACTTTGGCCGTGAATTCGGGGTCCTCGCTTGTACCACCGATATCGTTATCGTGTCCGTTTCTCGTCTTCATTCTATAAAATGGAAAAGGTTAAACCATGAACGAAAGGCATAACACGTAAGTATATACATGCGCACCACACTACTCCATCTTGCTCAACAATCATCGTACATTACTCGTTTGACACGATTTGCACCCGTAACAACAGTAGCTAATCGTTGTTACGCGAGCACGTTGCATTAACTTGCTAGTACAACGTCCGTCTTGCTTGATGATTGATAAACACAACACAAAACAATTAGCACAAGGTTAGTTCACATAAACCAAAGCACTAACAAATTCCGATTAGACCCAAAGTCCTACAAGTCCCGTATAAAGCGCTTCACACAATAAAGTCTAAGTCTAGGCACCTATCTCGAGTTGCCTAAATCCCTTAGACCATGCTCTGATACCACTTGAAACAACCCAACCCGTATTACGATAATTTTTTTTTTAAAATAATACACATTTACGCGCCAATTAAATATGTAAGCCATTCCACAAGTTCCATTTAAACGTACAACAATTTAAATGTTTACAAAATGCACAAAGACCATTAATTAAGTTTAATACAAGTTTGACCCACTGCAAATGATAGTTAATAATCCAAACGACACTCGAGCATGGTTTGGGGCTAAACTACCCAAAACGTTAGGCCAACTTCAAAAGCTAACCCAAAAGCACCCCTGTCAAAATAAGCGGGAGACAACTAATCCAACCGCATGCCCTTATCCTTGTCCAAGCCGGAACCTATAAAATGGTAAACAATGAGAGGGTAAGCAAGGCTTAGTGAGTGCAAAAATTATACATACACATATATAACTTACTTACATGCAAACACTTACCAAATCCGCATACATACTAGTTACATAATTAGCATACCACGATTACAAGGCTAGTATAACAATAGCATATAACACAACAATACAATATGCTACAACACAAGTATAACGATGATGTTCACAACATCCATAGTACTCAAGATCTCAAGGCTAGCCCAACAAATGGTATCGTCAACATCAAACTTAAATCCCATTCACCTATATTAATGTGGTATCGTCAACACCGAACTTTAAACCCACATATGAGGTATCGTCAACAACGAACTTTAAACCCTCATCAACGTCACTACAATAATCGTATGGCATCGTCAACATCGAACTTTAATTCCATACGTATGAGGTATCGTCAACAACGAACTTTAAACCCTCATCAACAACACAATATACTCTAGGGTATGGTATCGTCAACAACGAACTTTAACCCATACCTCACAAGTAAATAAATTATATACATGCATATATAATTATTCCACTCACCTTAACACTTTGGTGGTGATTCAAATGCTTCCGTACACTTCGAGAAAAGTACCTAATACATAGGTACACATTCAATACACAACTAATGGCAATTACCACATTACTCACACTTTGAGCATTTAATGACCCAATTAGCATTAAATGACTCAACCACACCCAAAACCACCCTTAAATGGCCAAGACTCGACTTTAATCACTAAGGCTAGTGAATTAAAGTCTACTAACTTCAATTAACACAAACTTAGGTTAATCCATACCTATTTCATCTAATTATGTCAACTAGTACATTTTGACCCATTTTATATTACTTAGACTCACAATCAAGTCAAACTTACCCATTAACACTTCTTTCATAAATCTAAAAGTGCATTAGTGACTAACAACACCATTTGACACTTACAACCTCAAATCACAAGGCTAAAACCCTAGATTGTGGCTATTAGAGTTTTATTACAACAACATAACCCAAATTCACCCATTTTACCCCCAAATGGGTCTTACAAATCTCTAGTAACCAAAACCCTAGCCATTACCCAATTAAAACTTAAAACATAAAGTTAGAACTTACCAAGACTATCCTCTTGTAGCTAACAACAAGGAGAACAACTTTAATTCTTGCTCCTAGGTTTGATTCACAAATCTTCACCTTCAAATCCCAAGATTAATCTAAGTGGGTTTTGTGTTTTGGGAGAGAAATTGGAAAGAAAAGAGAAAAGAAAAATGAAATAAATGGATAAGTGGCTGTGATTTAAAGCTCCAATCTGATCAACACGCAAAAAGACCAAATTACCCCTAAAACCCTTTTAAATTGAGTAGAAATCGGAGTCAGAACAGCAGATATGCCGCGACGCGGCCCGTTTCTCGCGGCGTGACGTATCGAAGGAAAAACGACCCCTTTTAACCCACTTTCTGATCTGGAATTGCTTTATATGCCGCGGCGCGGACTCCTTTGTCGCGGAGCGGCTTAAGGCTGCATCTGAACAGCTCGATCACCTTAAACAATTTTTGATGTTATTTAATTTGTACATTCCAAACCTGCTTCCTATATTCACCTAGCCTTCAACAATAGTCTCACAAGACTTAATGCTAACAAAACCCATGTATAACTTGTATAAGCACACATTATCAAGTATATATCTATATATAACTACACATATATCTATACATTTACGCAAAATCTAATGAGTTACAAACGTACCAATGATTAAGTGTGTACCTTAGACGTGTACGGAAAAACGGGATGTTACACGAGTGAGTTGTATTGTTTTCGGATGGCGCCCCAAAAGAATAAGTTGTTGGGAGTTACCGACATCCACATTTTCATGCATGCGGGGCCCAACTCTATATCAAGATTTAACTTTTTTCATTGGTCCACAGTTTTATAACCCTTTTGGGTTTTTACCTTTTCGGGTCAGATGGTTCGGGTTCTTCAGGTTCGACTTGGGTTTCTTCGATTTCGACTTGGGTTTCTTCGGGTTCGCTTTAAGTTTCTTTTACCTCATCGGATGTTGTTTGAGAAAATATTTGAATAGGTGTTTAACAAGATGTTTAAATATGTGTATGAAAAGGAAGTTGGTGTGTGTTATTAACATAATGTCAGATATGGATTAAACGCCATTTGTGAAGCATAAGAAGCGAAACCACAGTGTGCTGCAAGTTAGAAAATGAGTTGGTTGATGATGAATAATTGAGTAAAGAATTAAACATATCTTTACCTCGGGATGTCAGAATTTGGATTATTGATCATTGTTACTTTTTTTTTTGTAACGTCCTCGGGTTAGGCTTGGTTGAAATGAACTTTTTACCCTTATGTGATATTAATTGTAATTTTAATATTTATATGTTTATAAATATTTGGTGTTTTACTTGTGTCTATTTTGTGACAAGGGTCGCAGAACTTATTTATTTGTTAGATTTGGAATCTGTTAGAGCCTCCTAACGAAGTACTTCAGATGTCTGAAAACTGTTAAATATTTGTGTGATATGGGTTTATTAACCCTTTAAGTGTTATTGTCTAGTGACTTCTTATCATTTCTTCCATTTTGACCTTATCACCAACGCACCTAACACTTTTAATCTAGCAAACCCTAGCCTAATTCAAGTGTGGAATTGGATTAAATAAAGCTTAGACCCTGAATTTATGTGTCATCAATAGCTTATATTCATGTTTGTGCATCGATTTATTCATTTACAATTTGTTAAAATTAGAGTTTTGGGTTTATGATTTAAAAAGTGTATTTGATGCCTAATTCTTGCTTATAAGTGTTTATTAATGTTGTTTGATGCATGATAATCGATGTATATATGTTACACAAGCTTCGTGAGTCTTCAATTGACCAGAAACGGCTCGAAGTCATCGATTTTGAATTAAAACCCGTCCAAACAGCAACCTGACACTGATGAACAGCATCCGTACGGATAGCAGTGCATTCGTACGGATACGGGTGCATCCGTACGAATACATGCATTTGGACAACATTTTTTTGACAATTGTTTTGATCATAACTTTCAAACCGTAGCTCCGTTTTTGATGAATGAGCCGTCGTTGGAATCACTAGAATGTCTACTTTTTAATGGTAAAGATTTAAGAGGTTATAACAAAATTTAAATGGGTTTGAAAATGTGATATTGCGTGTATGTCTTGTTTCGCATGCATGTGAATGATGATTAGAATGGACAAGTTGTTACAATTGTCAAATAATGATAAAGTTGTATGAATTGATTTATAGTATGATTTAGAACTCACATGGTTTAAATTTAGTGTTGCAAAGTTACATATTATTATATATTTTGTTGTTATCGTGCTTGTGTTACAATGCCATTATATTGTTAGTGATTGGGATACGATTTACTAACTTGTGAGTATTGATCTCAGGTGATACAAATGAGGAGAAGACTCAGTGATATTAGACTACTGAGTTGTGTTGGTAATCGGTGAGTGGGACTAACCTACAGTTGTAGTGTAAAGTAGTAAGTTGTACCACTATATCCTTAGGTTGCCATGTGTCGGAAGATGGCTTGACCTTAGATTATGTATATCTTTTCCCACTAATTGATTGTGTGATCCCAGTTGTTATGTGCACATAGTGGTTGTCCCGACTAAGTTGGAATGGTCGAAGATAAATAGGTCAAATAAGTTGGAATGGTTGGGTCCACCTGTCACTGATTGTGGAGAATGGTATTGAATGACGCAACCCCCTGCATCTGGATAACTATATAGTATATTGAGTAGCAGGGACTGTCTATAAGCCCTAACATGATCAGTTAGTGGTTGAAGGCCCGTACAAGCTGCTGATCCTCTTGAGCCGTTGAGCTATTGTTGTTGTTGTGGCTATAGGGTATCGTTTATTACTATATGCCAGACCTGTAGTTTTTTCTCATTCATTTAGTCTTGTGCTAATCCCCACATCTTCTCTGTAGGTTGTTGACTCATTTCATGCTAGATTTCAGGATGAAGATGTGATGCTAGAAGATATGTTTGACAAGTCGTAAACTCTTATATCGAGTCTTTTGTAATAGAGATAATGATATTATAGTTTTAATGTGACACCGGGAATTTATATAGTGACGTGTAATATAGGTGTCTATTATGTATTTGTATTGGATTCAATAACAGGTCTTCCACTGTGATATAAAAAAACTAGTGAAATGACCCGTGAAATTACGGGTTTGTAAAAAGATAATTATATAATTTTTTGGATAATTTTTGAATTCTTACGAACAAATAAGTTTTTAATTACAAAGTTAAGTGCCACCAAGTTGAATACTCGAAAGATAAGTTAGTTTGTATGGCTTACCCATTCATAACTTCGTTATATGAACTCATTCATTAATAAGAATTAGTAGTAAATTTACTAAATACCCAGTAAAATAAAGTATAAAATACCAATACTAACAAAAATAATAATCTAACTCAGATCACATATGGGAAGCAAAATTATATAACAACATATAAGAGACTCAGCAAATCTACAACTCCCTCCAAATATTTGTTGCTCCATATATTTATAATTATTCAACTTAGATGTCAAAATAATCCTAATATGTTCTTCAGATAAGTATAGCCTTTATAATTGACGCATGGTGAATTGAAACTATAGATAGATATATATACACATACATATATATAAGCAAAGTGTTAATTACGATTATAAAAACATAATTTCTAAATTAAGTTAATCTCAATGTTTATAAATGATGCAAGAGCTTGTGCGTTGTGGGCATTAGAAATAAAGGTATAGTAACTTCCAACCTGTATGACCATAGAACCCGCCTTTTTTAGTTATAAGGTATTCTTCGGTCTAAACTAACATCAAACAAAAATACAATTTATCGATTTATAAATGATTGGTTAAAGTATTAACCTTTAGCTAAAACAGAACTTTACATGTGACGACCTGGAAATTTCTGACCAAATTTAAACTTTATCTTTAAATGATTTAATGTTTTCGACACGATAAGCAAAGTCTGTAATGTTAAGTCTCAAAGTTTTGGAACTATATTGATGTAATCAATTATTCTTTGACTGTTCTCGAAGATTCACGAACAATATATATATATATATATATATATATATATATATATATATAACTTAATGTGCATATATATATATATATATATATATATATATATATATATATATATATATATATATATATATATATATATATGATTTCAAGTTATTTAGTAAACGATAGTAACATTCGATTATTGATTCGATTGATATTTAGATAAGTTAACTAAAACGTTTAAGATGAACCAGTAAAACACTAATTTGCTACAGTATTTTTCAATTGCTACAGTACCCGAAAAGCTACAGTGTTTTCGAAAATCACTATTTGCTACAGTAAAAAAAACTTTGCTACAATAACTTTGCTACAGTAAAACACTATTTCAAAATGAAAATGTTTATATGTATATGTATATACTACGAGACAATGATTTATAGAAGCAAATAATCAAAACACTTAATTGATTAAAGCTACACTTCGAGTGACATAGTTTATCAATGATTAAGTTTAATTTTTGATAAAGGTACACGTCGCGTAACGAAAAGTACTAGTTTTCTAAGCGTACGAAAATGCATTCGAGAAACCAGAACCGGGACATAAGTCGAGTGACAACGTACGAGTCATCGGACCAAAAATTACAAGTCAACTATGCACGTGAATTTAATATAATATATAATTAATTATATAAATTATATAAATTATATATAAATATAATAATATGTCGACGAACTACAAAACAATCGAGTGTGAGCTGGATCCATGAGCCATGCGATCGCATGGCTAGAGCCCATGAATCCCATGCGATCGCATGGGTAAAGTTGGTGGCTCAAGTGCTATAAATTCGATCGAATTTGCGTTTTGTTCACTTCACTCTATTATATATTACTCCGTAAGTTATTTATTTATTTAAATTATTATTATTATTATTATTATTATTATTATTATTATTATTATTATTATTATTATTATTATTATTATTATTATTATTATTATTATTATTATTAAGATTAATATTATTATTAATCTTATTATTATTAGTATTATTAATTAGTAGTATACATAAAATACTACGACGTGGTTATGAGCGTGTCACTTTCAAAAATGGATTTTCGAGTGGGATAGAGCTAACGAAACTATGGGTATAGCTATGGAGGTTATGGGTAATGTTCGTGGGTATTGTTTGCAAATCAAACCTAGTGTTTATCATCTCTGTTACGTCTACGTACTTTCCTACAATATTAAATCACAATATTGATACGTGAGCATTCATATCTTATCTTTTATATATTAATTGTGTATCCATGTCTAGTGCTCGAGTATATATATTTATGCATGCTTGTATGCTAAATTTCCTCGTTAAACAGTTTATGATGAATCAAGAATTAAATACATATATTACTGATAAAAGGTATATGATATGCATGTTTTTGGAAAGCTGGCGAAAAATCAATAAGTTTTCATTTAGAAATCGCGTAATTTTGATGAACGAATTTAAAGATATGGTCAACTGAATTATGATTAACATTAATTGAAATTGCTTTTGAATCTGTAATTGATATTTAAACAACTTGTTTATAAGATTGATAAATTGAATTTTCAAATATTACTAATCGAGTAAGTGAATTTTTATATAAGTCACGTCTCGTCTCGTCTTGTTGAGTAATTGTCAAAACTGATTGTTTTATCATATTTTAAAGTCTTATAAAAACTATAGTTTAATTTTACAAGAATTGGAAAACTATGTGAAATGTTAAAATGTTTCGATTGACATGATCATTCAACTATAGTATTGAGTCAAATTGACTTTTTGAAATGACTTTTGATAACTTTTGTATGTCAATCTCGAGCATTAGGATTGTGATACACTATGACCTGACCTAGCTTGATGGACATTTATTGACCAACATATGTTCTCTAGGTTGAGATCTACGGTTATTTGGTATTTCGAGTTTCGGTCACATTTCGGTGAACGACTTTATGTGCTGCTAAGGTGAGTTTCATTCGCTCCCTTTTTAATTGCTTTTGCAATCTATATTTTTGGGCTGAGAATACATGCACTTTATTTTAAACGCAATGGATACAAGTACATACTAAATTATACACCGAGTTTGAACCGAAAATCCCTTAGCTTTTGTAACTAGTAACTACCAGTCTATGAACTGGTGGGCGCGAATAGGTGTATATGGATCCATAGGGCTTGACATCCCCGTCTGTTCAAGGTATAGAAACCCTAGCCTGAACTATAAAACAGACGTATGCTATTTGATTTTAGTACACGTTGGATTGCGTGTATTGTACATGTTGGTTGCATGTATGTAAAAACATGGGTACTTATTATAACGTTAAAGTTTAGTTACCAGGGTGCTCAATCTTGTAGAATATTTTGATAAACGTTTCTGGATGAAACAACTGAAATCTTGTGATCCACCTTTATGTACAGATTATGCAAAACATTAAAACTATGAACTCACCAACCTTTTGTTGACACTTGTTAGTATGTTTATTTTCAGATTCCCTAGAAGTCTTCCACTGTTTGCTTATATGTTAGACAAACTATGTGCATGGAGTCTTACATGGCATATTTTTCAAGGAAACGTTCCATTCACCAAATCATACCATGTATCTTATTTTGACTGCATTGTCAACGGAAGTACTATTGTAAACTATTATTTACGGTGATTGTCTATATGTAGAAATCATCAGATGTCGAAAACCTTTGATTTAAATATTCATTTATGGTGTGCCTTTTCAAAAGAATGCAATGTTTACAAAACGTATCATATAGAGGTCAAATACCTCGCAATGAAATCGATGAATGACGTGTTCTTCCATATGGATTTGGGACGATCGTCACATTACAGGTAGAATTTACCTTAGTGGGCACTCTTCTGCATCTAGCTCTTTGTCAAATATATGTAAAGCCTTAAGATCCAGCAACTCCATGAAGCGTACCATGTAACATCCACATCGTAACAATACCGTATAAATGACAAGCTTACCAATTTATTCATCCACATTGTAATCTGAAAATTAGATGTAACATCACTTCGCCATTAAAATTAGATGTAACGTAACTTCGCCATTACAATTTGAGAGAACGAATAAAAGTGAAAGATTTATATTTAATGCCATTTAGTTTTTGAGTTTCGAATATGAGTTACGCTTTTGCAATCCAAATTAAAAACATGCAACAATGAATTTTAAAGAACAAAATAAAAATTAGAGAGGTGTTGGAAATTTAATTTAACCCTAATTCATAACACTTGTTTACTGAAACATTAAAATCGAATTAACATAAAAAATAAACTCAAAATCGAATTTGCTTGATGAATGAGAAATTAGAGGAAACGATTTGAAACCTATTACCA
Source organism: Rutidosis leptorrhynchoides (assembly GCF_046630445.1). NCBI lineage: Eukaryota > Viridiplantae > Streptophyta > Magnoliopsida > Asterales > Asteraceae > Rutidosis > Rutidosis leptorrhynchoides. The sequence goes on from NC_092338.1 coordinate 364,112,738, forward strand.
ATATTCTGCTGCTTAAAGATATCATTCTGCTGCTTACAGATGCAAGTGGTGGTGGTTTGTTGCGAGTTTTTTTAAATCAGATTTAGGGTTAGGGATGAATGTGAAAAAGATCGTTATTTTCTTTATTTTATATGTATTATATACAGAGTATCATATATATGTATCTAATACATAGTAATAATCTAATAAATCTTAATTTTTTTAATGTAATTAAATTGTTTAATGACATCATCTAGATGTTCTCTAATTTTTTCTTTTTCTTTTTGAATTTCTTTTAACAAAGGAAATAGCTTATTTATAATGTCATCATTTTAGAAATTTAATAGAAACTATAGATAGATAGATAGATAGATAGATAAGGTGTTACATTGTTATTTAGACTTTTTTATTTGTTAAAACTGATAGAATAAAAGTGAATATATTGAGAGAGTTTAAGTAATAAAGGATGAAATAGTTTTGTGAAAAATATGTTAGTATTTATAGATAGAAATTGAGTAAAATAATAAATCTTGTTAATAAAAGGAGAGTCGTTGCCAACGACAGTTTTTTTATTTATTAATTAAATGCAACGATTACTTTTTCGCCAATCTTTGTGCTGTAAATTTACGAAACAGATCACGGGAGCTGGTTAGCGACCATTGGTGAATTTCGTGTTGTTGGCGCCAATATTAGAATGCATTGGCGTTTGATTTGAGTGGTTGACAGTACTCCTCTACTCCTCTAAGACTATTTGTAGTGGTTGGCGGCGTGGGTTGGGGGTGTGAGTTGCTTTTTATACCTTTTTGATGACTAAGACGTGTGAGTTGTTTTTGTGGAGTAGTGGTGGTGTGGGTTTTTGGTGTGGGTTGGGAGTATTGTGATGATGTGTCAAAATATAATTGGGATAAGTATTAAAAGGGGATAAAAATAAGATATTTTAAAAAAAAACAAAAAAAAAACACCAACGCACGTTGCCAACCCCGTTGCAAGGCAAGGAACGCCACACCTTTTTGGTTGGGCAACGCCTTGATACTTAGGAAAAGGGGCGGCGGTTGGTGCCAACACACCACCCCACGCTGTGGCACTCATCCGCTACAAGGGGTCTAATAAAGTAATTTAAAATAACTTTTTTTCTTGAAAATAAGATACATTTAGTCTCTTAAACTAAAATTACATTTACTTCAGATGAAAAAGAAAGGGTAACCAATAGAAATAAAATATATGTGTTTATGATATGTGTTTATGATTTGTTGGGAAAGAAAGGAAATAAAGTTAATAAGTGATTTTAGTTTGATAATCCTTCAATAAATTTTTTCAGTTGAACACTACATCGTTACGATCGTGGCAATGTACTAGTTTGGCACTGGTAGCATGTGCTACAAGTGAACTAAGTTATCTAGTGAAAAAATTTGAACTTTTTGCTAGTGTGATCAGTTGATAGCGTATACTCCGTAGTTTTTTAAGTGACACTATTTGATTGTGTAAAATTTATTGACTACTGACACAATAATTATGATTTTTAGATCGTCACATATCATGACACTTCGTAAAAAAAAAATACTCCGTAAAAAACTACTCCATCCGTCCCATATTAATAGTCCAGTATTCTATTTTGAAACGTCCCAAATTAATAGTGTACTTCCATAAATAGAAAATAATAAGATGCTTAAGTTGCTCTTAATTTACGTGGATGAGATTAAAGAAGAAATAAAACAGGGTAAAATTAGAAAAATAAACAGAAAATACAATATCTTTATGATATTTCTTTAAACTGTTTACTTTTTATGAAACGAACGGAGTACTTTTAAAAAATGACAATCAATCGATACATATGAATCCAACATCTTGCCTTTAAAAAAACTCGTGGCAGCCATAAAGAAAATATTTCAAAATAATCCAAAAGTATTACGGAGTATAGAGAAAAACCTTTTCTAAATTCCATGATCAAGTACAATTAAATAATTTTTTTTATTTAATATTAAATTCCAACCAAAAAGTTAAACTAATTTTTATACAAAGATTTATGGTTCTTATATAAAAGCTTTAAAAATTCTCATTCCTTAAATAAATACTACATTCTCAAATCAAATATAACAAATTTCCTCTTCTTTTACATTACGTTATACAGCAATCAAAGAGAACCAAATTTTACTAACCATATTATATAATCACAATCATATATTAATAAAATTAACAAAAAGTCTTGCTCCTTTTGTCCCATAAAATATCCCGTTTAATATTTTGTTAGATTTAAAATATTAATAAAATTTCTACTTTATCATTCACTTAATGTTACTATAAAAAATATTTAATGTACCTTGTTCGTTTCATCTCACCAATGGAGTAAGATTTTCAGAAGGAAGGTGATCCTTCCTCCACTGTTTTTAATCATATACATGCAGTGTTGTAAAAGTCGGCCGACTTGGCCGACGCGTCGGCCGATGCATCATTTTTTTGGGGTTCTCCGTCCCGTTTTTCTGAAAACGACTCAAAAGACGGTCAAGGATACAAGTTCGGTCAAAGTCTGTCAAAGACGATGAAAGTTGGTCAAAAACGGTCAAAATCAGTCAAATTTTCGTCAAGATGTGATATGTTTTAAAATTAAGGTTTGTTTTCATTTTTTGGGCCGCTCTTTTCTCTGTATCCTTACTAATTATGTACTTGGTAACATTAATTGAGTTTGTAGTTTGATTGTATTTAAATTCAAGTTCCTATTTAAAAAATTTATGGTACATAATCAACTATTTTATACATATATAAATATATATTTTAGAAATATTAATAAAGTCAACGTTGGTCAACGACCGATGCGTCCCCGACGCGTCCGACGCGTCCTTTTTAGGTCTCGACCGATGCGTCCCCGACTCGTGACTTTTACAACCTTGTATACATGAATAGATATGCGTTAAAGTATTGTACTACAATACAATGTTTTGAAACAAAGTCAGTAGTGTTGACTAAAACATGGTGCCCGTAGTTTAAAATTCATTATCATTTTGAAAACTAATATATGTATCGTTGTAATTAAACTTATAATTATAATACCATTAGAGTGGTGCCATTCACTCCCGACTCACTCCCGCCATCACTTGTCCCTAAACTTCCGTGCTCGAGTTCGCACTTTCTATGCATATTAGAGGATGAAATTTGTTGATTTTGTACTCTTAGGTTCATAACTAATACATGGGATAACTAATTAATATAGCGGTTTTAGATTCGTTCGGAAAGTATGTTAATTAATATAGCGGTTTTAGATTCGTTAGGAAAGTATGTTATATGACAACGTTTATATCCTTATTATGTTAAGTGTGAAAATTTTAACAACTGTTGATGTGACGTTGATATATTAGTCTATCACAAAAGTAAATTTAATGATCTATAAGAGTGATCTTATTGGTCAAAGTGTAAAGTGTGATTAAGATGTTAACTTCTTAACTATCAAAGTATTTAAACAACACATCATCACATAAACTATAAACTAAAGAACTGAGCTAATATTGAATCCCGTCTATCACATTCTTTATAGGATCGAAGAGTTTGGATATGAAAAACTGCATTTTTAATGCTTTAAAAAAAAAGTAGAAATATATAAGAATGTATTTATATAACGGATTAAAATCCTCGCTAAGTAATTAAATTACTTAAAGGCGACAATGGCCGACGAAAGGGAGAAAACGAAAGACCTTTTTCTGGCCCCCCTTGAGCCTGGGGGAGGGGTGCGCCCGGGAATGAAAGGCCATTTTGCGTTGGATGCTCTTTACCCTCCCTACAATGATGACTCTGTTGTCTTGTAGAGGGTTGAAGCTTGCTTCTTCTCCAGAGTCTTTTTAGTCATCAATACGACATGTCCTTAATAGAACCGATTAAGTTATAGATTTTGTGAAGAAAAAATGCAGGGAAACATTATTACTATAAATTTTATTTTATATATTATAGATTTTATTTTATATATTTTTTATTTTATATATATTCTCACCGTCTCAAATCTATTGTTCAGTGTATAATTTTAGTATATTCCTAATTAATTGTCCACCTTCATTAAATAATAAAAATAATGTGATAAAAAATTTTGGTGCATCTACTTTATTCATGTAGGACAAAAAATGATTAAAAGATAAGAATTATGACTTCAAAGTTATCAAAAAAGTACTTTTTTCAAATATTTTTTTTTAATTAAATTGTGTATATCTTATATAGGAACAATTTTGACACGAATGAAGTATCTTGTAAAAATAACAACTTGTTCAATTAAGTTAGTATATGGTGTGTTTGGATAAAATTAGCTGGAGTTTGAGTTGGAACTTTTGAGATAGAGCTGGAGCTAGAGCTTATTTTTGAAACTGGTAGCTGGAGCTTATTATTTTTATAAGTATTTGATAAATTAGCTGAAGCTTATTTTTCAGTTCATAAACTCTATTTTTTTTTTCATAAACGAAATAATTGTGCCGTTAGTCCCTCCATTTTACCCCAAAAAGTTAATAGCGTCCCTCAAGTTTTTTTTTTTGGCTTTCAGCGTCCCTCTATTATCACCTTTTTTGATTACGCATCCCTCCGTCAACTTTCTGTTAAAAAAGTCTGTTAAGTCATGACATGTGATGATGTAGCGTGAGGGTACGAAATAGTATTATTTTTAATACAAAATACTACAAAATATGACACAAGTTTTATTAATTTACGGATGGGATATACCTAAACCTTGCTACAACACTATAGGCAGTGTACCTAATCGTAGAGTAGTGTAGTTTTTAGTAAGTCCGGTTCGTTCCACAGGGAGCTGGTGATACTTACTATATTTTTAACTATATTTATATAAAATATATATAATTATATAAGTAGTAATATTATTATAAAAGGGGGGTTTTACCGTTTAATGACCGGTTTGTCGATTCTATATTTTAAGCGTAAAGATAAATGACGATAATTAAAGTGCGTAAAATAATGACAATAAATAAAATGACAGTAAATAAAATTGCGAGTATTAAAATGACAGTAAATAAAGATACGATGAGAAATACAATAAAAGAATTATGCTTATTTAAACTTCCGTAATCATGATGTTTGACGTGTTGATTTTAATTTATTACCATGGGTTAATTGTCCTTTGTCCTGGTTTATTTGATACGTCTATCTGGTTTTTGTCCATAATAGTCCATCGGTCATAAATATAAAGTGCGAGTATCCTCGTCAAATTACCCTTATACCCGAAGTCAAATATTCCAACTGATTAAGGATTTAAACTGTGACGCAGTTATCACTTCTGCCAACAATTACACCAGTTATCACTGTATGTAATCTACCCCTGTTTTGATTAGATATGAATATTAATTTACCCACTTGATCAGTTTGAATAATCAATTACCCAACCCGAATAATTAATTAAATGATTATAATAGCTTCCATATGAACGTCACTAAATAGGACAACCATAATCATTATTAATTATTAGGATAATTAATTTGAAGATAGGTTCGACAGACTCCAATGAGTTGTCACTCAATTAGACAATACCCCCCATCTATTAATAGTCAATAGTCCAATTTCCACAAGTGTCGGTCTTTTGCCCAAACCTTAATTATGGTACAAAGCCCAATTACCCAATTTTAGTAATTAGCCCAACATCATGATTACTTCGTTTTAAATAAGCATAATAATAACTTAGCTACGAGACATTAAATTAAAAAGGAAAGACATAACTTACAGTGGATATTAATATCGTAGTATTACACGGGCAGAGTCTTGACTTAAAACCCGTAAATCATTTGTTACAATACTAAACTAAATCATAATTATTAAAATTATAATTAAAATTATAATTATTTATTTATGTTATATGTTTACAGAGAAGGAAAAGAAAAAGATGTGTTTGAGTTCGTGCATAAACTGCCTTTTTATAGGCATTTGGCCAGATTTTTACTGCCATGCGACTCGCATGGGTTTATGCCTATTTGCCATGCGACTCGCATGGCCACGCTGGACAGCTCACATATCTTTTGTCTTCTTGTTCGTCGACATATTTATTAAATATATATAAAATATAAATAATTTTAATAATTATTTATATATTATATTATATTTATGTGCATAGTAGACTAGATATTTTTGGTCCATTGCGTCGGGCGTTTCTTCTTGGCTCGGGTCCCGGTTCCGGATTTTCGGACGTCCTTTCGTACTATTTTATATCGTGTACTTTGCGTTCCGCAACTTGTACTCTTGTCATTTTTAGACGTTCTTCATCAATAATTTGAACCTTTTTATTTGTATCTTGTATATTTGAGCTTTTTGGACCTTTGTGTCTTTAATTCGTCGTTTTCGCCTTTTGTCTTCGCACTTATTTAATATAAACGAATATCACTTGAAAATGGAACAATTGCAACTAAAATCTTGTCTTTCTTGGGGGATTTTGCTATGAAATATATGTTCCTTTTTAGCCTTATCAATATCCCCACACTTGAGCGTTGCTTGTCCTCAAGCAATACAGTCTTGAAATAATATAATACATCACACGAATCACTTCTTTATTCTTCACACTTTGTACATCAGTGATTTTGATAGAGCGGTATAAACAATGATATTAACAATAGAACCATGGTTAAAGGTGGGTGTGTCATCCACAGTTGCCTTGGGTTTAGGTCAACGACACTTGCAATCAAATAGCCGATTTACTTTCGGTTTCCAAAGCAAAGTGCACATTTAAAAGGCGGTTTACAGTCCCACATGACTATAAAAATGTAGATCCTTTAGGAAATTGGATCTTTATGAAAACATTTGATCTTTTAAAAATTCAAGCTAGATTTTACCCTAGACAAGTTTTCTGATTTGACCCACCATCGGTGTTGCAAAATATATTTGTGGATCAATATTTTGGCTAAAAACATTTAGGTTCGTGTAATCCACTGCTATCCCTGTATCGGAAAGCACACATCCAATTTACTTGTTCCGTATATTACCTTTCGGTAAACTTCCGTCCGGTTGTAAAGGAAAGCGATGAACAAGAAACTGTTAAGGCAATGTCCCATGACATGCAGATGATTATGGTCTTTTGACGTGTCGGATGCTAGTACTATCCTTGGTAGGAGCAATAGTAAAGATCATCCTATGATTTTTCGGTCTGGCACAAGGTCCTGTCTCCGACCATGCTATGCAACCACCGTTCTTACGGTTGACACCCGATTTTGTTCAGGTGACCTAATGAATTCCAGGTGAATTCCTAGGATTTTACGTTCAATGGTAATGAACGCATTGAAAATGGGTTTTCAGAAAACAAATCGGTTTGTATTTTTGATCAAAATATTTTCTCGTTCAAGCTCGAGTTTAGATATCATCGAATTCCATGAGTTTGAATTCTCAATCTTTAAGGTCAATCTCTAGGATTGAGTATTATCAGTCTTAAAAGCTGATTTTTAATCTTTAAGGAGATTATCCTTTTCTGGGGATCTGATTCATTAGTCTTATCAAGCTAATTTGCACGGTGCCTCCCCATTGTACGAGATAAATCCTTCTCATGGTTAGGATAAATCTGACCACTTGGCGACCCTGTTTGATGCTGAGGTCCGTGGATTTCCTGCTGATTTTAGAGATGACTTTTCTAGGTTTTTCGTCAACCTACAGCTGGTCTGGACGACAACTTCATGACCTAAATCAAGAAGCGCGTGTCTTTTTCGGAAGACTTTACTTCCTTTTAATGATGGAATTGATTCATCGTGTAGATCCATCTTTCTTTCAAATGTATTACAGTAAACCGGGTAAAACTGATTAGTATCGTCCAAATCAAAAGTACCTGCAATAATCTTGTACAAAAATATGTGATATATGTTTTAAATTGAATAACTTGGTACATTCTTCCCACACTTAGTTTCTTTCTTTGCCTTTTTATTTTCTTCTATTTCATTTTAAATGAATTCAAGCGTTTTAGGGTGTTTCTCAATTTATGTCCTTTTCGAGGTAACGATAATTTCGGTATTATCACCTAGTTTTCATCGTTCATAAATATGTATAAACATGATTTTGAGTTCATTTAATTGAAAATTTTTCAAATTTTCACAAAATTTGGCAAATAAACCAAGTATAAACCTGAGAGAATTTATAACCCTTCCCCACACTTAAGATCATGCAATGCCCACATTTGCATGAAATCAGACTATAATTTAAATTCATGAGGGTGATTAGCGTAGAAAAGTGATTAAAAATACCGAGTTTGTAATTACAAAGCTCGTCGAATGATAGATGGCGCCTCATCGTTCATTCCTTCATTTGTTATATCATATTTGTTGTTTTGCGTCTTGTCGTCAAAATTAGTACCTTTTGCTGAACTTTAATGACAGTCTTTGAAAGTGCGTTGTTTTACCCTGTTTTGTACATAAGATAAAATACAAACATATATATATATATATATATATATATATTTTTGAAGTTTGGTTTATAACCCCACTTTTCAAAAATTTATAAAGTATAATATTTTTGGCATACTTTAAATCAATAAAATTAAAAATAATGATAACAAAATTTGTCGCCCCGCCCTCGGGTAAAGTAATTTCGGCTTAATGACCTAGTCTTCAACTCACGACGAATTTTAGAAATCATTTTTTCAACTTAATGAATTAAAGTAAATTTTGTTTTTTAAAATCACAATAAAACATAAATTAAAATGCATATTAATTTCAAATAAAACCTAAAAAAAATAAAAATTCAGAATGGAGGGAGAAAACTAGTTCTTTAGTGTCTGCTAGCGGAAAAGACCAATCGGATTCCATTCTCGGAACTACACGAGAACAGAACAAATAACTTTAGACAGCATTATCTTTTTAGAACATTCGAATCTCCCCACACTTAGGTAGCTGTGGTGTTGAAATTGTGATTAACTTCATTGTCAATTTCTCTTGGTCCATAATCAACTTGCCTATCTGTGACTTTTTCTTTAAGCCAGTGCCCGGCTTCTTCCGTAATATCCCATAATTCAACTAGCTTCGCCCTTTCTTTAGGCGACAGATTGGATACTAACCGGTTACATAACTTAAAGTTCCCCTTACTTCTAGCATCAATAGCCCGTTTAAAAAGTTTCTTCATTGAACTGTTAATAACGGGGTCATTTAATTTCGTATCAATAACGGGGTTCTTTGTTATCATGTCATCATTAGGTGTTACTTCATTTTCCCCACACTTAGGCGTTTTATTATTATTAAGCACTACCGTTGGAGTTGGTAAAACAACATGGTTCTTACCAATCGTTTTTATTGGTTCAACGGTTTTGGTTGGTGGAGGTTTAGATTTTCGAATCATAAAGGTGATCGTTTTGTCACCACTTTTAAGTGTCATTCTTCCATTTCCTACATCAAATAACGCCCCGGTGGACGCTAAGAATGGTCGTCCTAAAATTAGAGGAATGTTTGAGTCCTCTTCTATGTCAATGACAATGAATTCGACTAGAAAGGTTAAATTACCTACTTGAATGGGTAGGTTGTCAGCAATTCCAACTGGGTGCTTAATGGTTTGATCAAAGAGTCGAACACTCATATCCGTTGAACTTAACTCACCTACCCCTAATCTCTTATATAATGAAAGAGACATAACACTCACACTTGCACCTAAATCTGCTAGTGCATCATACATGACACAATCACTAAGTAGACAAGGAACAATAAATTCACCCGGATCACCTACCCTAGGTGGAGGTTTTGGTGGAACTGTATTCACCGGGTTTACTTCTACGGCTTTTGTTTCTTGTACTTTCTTATTCTTTTTCTTCTTCTTCTTTCCAGAAGTATCACAATTTTTATTTCTTATTACTTGCTCATACTCAACTCCTTTTCTTGGAAACGGGATGGGTGGTTTGTATGGTGTCACCACTGGCTTTACATACTCGGGTGGTGGTGGTGATGTAACTTCTTCATTGTTACTCACATCTAAAACCTTCCCATCTTCTGGAACTGGTTTTTCAGAATTTGTTGACACCATATTAACGTTCTCTTTCCGAGGATTTACTTCAGTATTACTCGGTAGCTTTCCTTGTTCCCTCTCACTCATCATGCTAGCAAGAGTACCTACGTGTTTTTCTAGATTCAAAATGGAAGCTTGTTGAGTTCTTAATGACTGATCAAACCTCTCGTTCGTTTGGGTTTGAGTTTCAATAAATTGTGTTTGAGATTCAACTAGCTTGAATACCACGTCTTCCATATTTGACTTTTTCTCTTCAGTTTGTTGTTGTGGTTTATATAAGCCAGTTCTTTGTTGATTGAAAGTGTTGTTTTGAGTTGGTTGGTTATTCGGACCTTGTTGGTTATACCAGTTATTTTCGGGTCCTTTTGGATTGTAAAGAATGTTTTGATTTCGATTGAAGTTTAGCTTTGGCGGTTGATAATTATTTTGATAATTATTTCCCGGCCTTTGGTTCATATAGAAAACATTCTCTCGTTGTTCCATGGTTGGTTCAATGTGACAATCTTTCAATAAGTGTGGTCCACCGCATTGCTCACAACTGATTCGTATTGCGTGAATATCTTTATTCATCTTTTCCATTCGTCTTTCGAAAGCATCTATTTTTGCGGAAACGGAATCAAAGTCATGGCTAGAATCGGCTCTAGCCGCTTTAGATGATCGAAAGATATCTTTTTCTTGGTGCCACTCATGCGAGTGGGAGGCTGTGTTATCAATAATTTTGTAAGCTTCAGTTGCGGTTTTGTTCATAATGGATCCACCGGCTGTTATGTCGATGTCTTTTCGTGTAGAAACGTTGACACCTTGGTAGAATATTTGTACTATTTGGTAAGTGTCTAAACCGTGTTGAGGACATCCTCTCAACATCCTTCCGAATCTTGTCCACGCCTCATATAATGTTTCATTTGGCTTTTGCGTGAACGTAACAATTTCTCCTTGAAGTCTCACGGCTTTGGATGCCGGAAAGAATTGTTTAAGAAATTTTTCAACTAAAACATCCCATGTATCAATCGCCCCTTCAGGTAACGATTCTAACCAATCTTTGGCTTCTCCCTTTAAAGTCCAGGGAAACAACATGAGATAGATCTGCTCATCTTCCACTTCTCGGATTTTGAATAGTGTACAAATTCTATTAAACGTACGAAGATGTTCGTTTGGGTCTTCATTCGGCGTACCATTATATTGGCACTGATTAGTTACCATGTGTAGAATTTGTCCTTTAATTTCATAATCTGGAGCATTAACTTCTAGTTTAATAATGGCGTGACCTTGGCCAGTGCGCTTAGCTCTCATTCGTTCTTCCATACTTAGAGGTTCTAGATTTTCCATGACTGGATTTGTTGTATCCGAATCACTAGAGGATTCTGATTTAACGGTTTGGTGTTCAGGATCTTGGAATTGTCCTTGAATATCTTCCGGGTTCTTAGTTGTGAAATCGGGTTCAAAAGATGGATTATCGGAAATTTGAATTGGAGTACTTGGTCGACTAGATGACGATTCTAAAGAAAAAACAACGGCGGCGATATTTGTTAAACGATGTCTTGATCGAGTTACAGGTGGTGAACGTATGAAAGGTGGTGAACGTTTTGCTCGGTGCATTCACAGAATATCCTATTAGTTTTTAAAAGGAAAGAAAAATTATATAAGTTATCCAATTAATAGACTTTTCTGATTTTGCCCACGTTTCGAATAGCCAAAAGATGCAGCAGAGGGGCAGGATTCGTTTGGTCTCAATATAATTGAGTACTGTTTGGCTCCAATAACCCGGTCCACGTACAAATCCAACTATTACTACGAACCAGAAAATTTTGATGTCTATCAATTTAACCACTTAAAATAAATTTTCGTAATTTTAAGAAATTTAGATAAGAAGTAGAATAAAAATCTTATCCTAAAACTAGAATAGCGAGAAATAAGAGAGAAAAAGATTGCGCGTCGAAAAGTGTCGAAAAATAAAAAGGTCGAAAAATAGGCGTCGAAAAATAAAAATAAGAAAGTAGTGCGAAATACGGCGTCGTAAAATTCTAAAGCACCTAAAACTTAGTCTAAGGAATATGCACTTAAGGGATTTTACGGCAAAGCCTAAAAATTCTAGAAGTAAAAATAATTATGGCAAAACTAAACTTAATACTAAAAGTTGCGAATATAGTCTAAAAATCTAAAGGTAATAAAACTAAAAAAAAAATTTTTTTTATAGACAAAATCTTAAAAATATATTTTTTTTATAATTTTTTTTTTTTTTTACGTTTTTTTTTTTTTTTTTTTACGTTTTTTTTTTTTACGTTTTTTTTTTTTTTTTTTACGTTTTTTTTTTTATATTTTTGCAAATATAAATTAAAAATATAGCGTTTTAATGCTCCCCGGCAGCGGCGCCAAAAACTTGATGATGTAGCGTGAGGGTACGAAATAGTATTATTTTTAATACAAAATACTACAAAATATGACACAAGTTTTATTAATTTACGGATGGGATATACCTAAACCTTGCTACAACACTATAGGCAGTGTACCTAATCGTAGAGTAGTGTAGTTTTTAGTAAGTCCGGTTCGTTCCACAGGGAGCTGGTGATACTTACTATATTTTTAACTATATTTATATAAAATATATATAATTATATAAGTAGTAATATTATTATAAAAGGGGGGTTTTACCGTTTAATGACCGGTTTGTCGATTCTATATTTTAAGCGTAAAGATAAATGACGATAATTAAAGTGCGTAAAATAATGACAATAAATAAAATGACAGTAAATAAAATTGCGAGTATTAAAATGACAGTAAATAAAGATACGATGAGAAATACAATAAAAGAATTATGCTTATTTAAACTTCCGTAATCATGATGTTTGACGTGTTGATTTTAATTTATTACCATGGGTTAATTGTCCTTTGTCCTGGTTTATTTGATACGTCTATCTGGTTTTTGTCCATAATAGTCCATCGGTCATAAATATAAAGTGCGAGTATCCTCGTCAAATTACCCTTATACCCGAAGTCAAATATTCCAACTGATTAAGGATTTAAACTGTGACGCAGTTATCACTTCTGCCAACAATTACACCAGTTATCACTGTATGTAATCTACCCCTGTTTTGATTAGATATGAATATTAATTTACCCACTTGATCAGTTTGAATAATCAATTACCCAACCCGAATAATTAATTAAATGATTATAATAGCTTCCATATGAACGTCACTAAATAGGACAACCATAATCATTATTAATTATTAGGATAATTAATTTGAAGATAGGTTCGACAGACTCCAATGAGTTGTCACTCAATTAGACAATACCCCCCATCTATTAATAGTCAATAGTCCAATTTCCACAAGTGTCGGTCTTTTGCCCAAACCTTAATTATGGTACAAAGCCCAATTACCCAATTTTAGTAATTAGCCCAACATCATGATTACTTCGTTTTAAATAAGCATAATAATAACTTAGCTACGAGACATTAAATTAAAAAGGAAAGACATAACTTACAGTGGGTATTAATATCGTAGTATTACACGGGCAGAGTCTTGACTTAAAACCCGTAAATCATTTGTTACAATACTAAACTAAATCATAATTATTAAAATTATAATTAAAATTATAATTATTTATTTATGTTATATGTTTACAGAGAAGGAAAAGAAAAAGATGTGTTTGAGTTCGTGCATAAACTGCCTTTTTATAGGCATTTGGCCAGATTTTTACTGCCATGCGACTCGCATGGGTTTATGCCTATTTGCCATGCGACTCGCATGGCCACGCTGGACAGCTCACATATCTTTTGTCTTCTTGTTCGTCGACATATTTATTAAATATATATAAAATATAAATAATTTTAATAATTATTTATATATTATATTATATTTATGTGCATAGTAGACTAGATATTTTTGGTCCATTGCGTCGGGCGTTTCTTCTTGGCTCGGGTCCCGGTTCCGGATTTTCGGACGTCCTTTCGTACTATTTTATATCGTGTACTTTGCGTTCCGCAACTTGTACTCTTGTCATTTTTAGACGTTCTTCATCAATAATTTGAACCTTTTTATTTGTATCTTGTATATTTGAGCTTTTTGGACCTTTGTGTCTTTAATTCGTCGTTTTCGCCTTTTGTCTTCGCACTTATTTAATATAAACGAATATCACTTGAAAATGGAACAATTGCAACTAAAATCTTGTCTTTCTTGGGGGATTTTGCTATGAAATATATGTTCCTTTTTAGCCTTATCAACATGTTACTTGCATGTGAGGGTAAATTCGTCTTTTTACTCTTTTCTTCACTAAAATCAAGGAACCACCGGTGCAAAGCTTGTTCATCTGAACAAAGCTTGTTCTTCCCCAAAATGTCATACACAATTATTCAATAGCAGAATCAAAATGTCAACTTTCAAACTTTCGAACGTCAAATTGATCCACAACTAAAACGAAATATACCAATTTGATTCACTATAATAAAAAAGGTCAAGAATTTGAATTTTGTCATCCACCCAAAACAGACATTAAGGTAAACACAATAAAAAAGCAAGAAACTTCATACTTTACAAGCAAAATTACTTATAATTACTAAATTAACACGGCCAATTTGATGAATCAACATAAAAATTCAAATTTTACAACCAAAATTACTTTTTATCACTAAATAAATAGAACCCATTTGATAAATTAACATAGAAATTCAAACTTTACCTTATTTCCACCATCAATAATAACGGGTTGATCACATAGTACAACTGTTTCTTGGTAGAATAACTCAACGAAGAGCCGCCGTCTGCCGCCGCCAAGATAAATTTCCGGTAATCCACCGGCAAGAAACTTTCCCAAACGGCGTCCCATTTAGCTGCCGACCTAAAAACCGAACAAACTAACGACAATCTACAAGCATCTTATTGGCTGACATCATTTGAATGTTCGACAATCATTAACAGAAGATGAACACTCACAGTTTTCACAAAATTAGTATTAACTTATTCGGTTTATGACTATGGATAAGATTGAGGTCTCTGAAATGATTTAGTCAATATCACGATGAATTGAGCATATATTCAGGTTTCGGATCACTCAATCATGCTTTGTGATGCAACAATTTAGATTCAAAATCATCTCAGATCTCAGATTCGTGAAGTAAACATTCATGAGAAAAAGTCAAACGTATGAATTTGATTCTAATTCGATGTGCACATGAAGTTTCAAGTTCAATTGATGCTTCTCGAGTGTTTGTGGATACAGGATTGAACGAAGGTTCAAGGGATTATGTTTTGACTAATTTGGTTTACCATGTGATTGATCTTATATTTATGTGATATAATATGGGGTACATAAACCTGAGTTCCTAATTATTAGGGTCTGGTTCTTCTTCAAATTAATTGTTTGTTTAATTATTAAAATAAATGAAAAAAAAAGAAAAAGACAAATAGATTATGTAACGACCCGTCAAAATCGCTATTGACGCGGCACGTTAATCATCGATTCCACAGTGAGGTTTTGACCTCTATATGATACGTTTTGATAAAATATTGCATTCATTAAAATAAGTGACTTTCTAAACATAGAAAGTTATAAACATGTGGGCAAGTGCTTAGGTATAAGCAAAACCCCGAAATACATAAGTCTTTAATTTACAGGTTGACATCACAGTCCAATTATTTATTACACAACGCAGTTTTATTTTGAATGCAATAAACTTTGTACAAAGCATGAGAGACTCCATGCAGGCAACAAGCACATCACAGCGGAAGCATTCTAAGGACCTGAGAATAAAACATGCTAAAAAGTCAACACGAATGTTGGTGAGTTATAGGTTTAATTGCTCGAGTCATAAACATGTATAAAGATAGACCACAAGATTTCATCAAAAGTTTATCAATAGATTCTACGTAACAGAGCACCCTGGTAACTAAACTTAACGCTATAGTGATAATTACCCCATTCGTTTTAATACACGCAAACCAACGTGTCTTAAACTCAAATAACATACGTCCGTTAAAAGGCTAGCGCTCTAGCTCGGACGGGGATGTCAAGCCCTATGGATCCATATACAATTATTCGCGCCCACCAGTCCATATCCTATGTACTGGCAGCTACTAGTTACCAAAGCTAAGGGATTTTCGGTTTAACTCAGTGTAGAATTTTGTATGTACTTGTGTCTTATTGCGTTTAAAATAAATTGCATGTATTCTCAGCCCAAAAATATTTAAAGTATTTAAAAAGGGAGACTATAACTCACAGTTCAATATTGAGACTCAATATTGTTGGCAAATTGCGTAGACGTAATGATGGTAGACGACTGTATGGTTGGCCTTGGATTCAAGAACAATACCCCGAACAATACCCAATATTTCCTTAGCTTAAAGCGGTTTGAAACCCGAATTAAAAACACCCTCGTATATACCTTATTATTATTAAACTTAAATTTAAAATTATAATTATAATATAAATATAAATATTAAGAGAAATGTGAAAAACATCGTCGAACAAACTGCGTATTTATATTACTTTTCGATTTACTGTAGCTCATGCGATCGCATGAGTTTTCAGTGTTTTTGCCATGCGATCGCATGGCCACCTTTTCTGTTTTTGTTTGCTAGTTCGTCGACATCAAATAGTGTTTTAGTGTAGCAAATAGTGTTTACTGTAGCAAATAGTGTTACTGTAGCAAATAGTGTTTTACTGTAGCAAATCACTGTAGCAAAGTCGTTTTCACTGTAGCACTGTAGCAAAATACGGTTTCACTGTAGCAAATAGTGTTTTACTGTAGCAAAGTCATTTTTACTGTAGCAATTAATGTTTTACTGTAGGAAAGTCGTTTTTGCTTGTACATCTTATAATATATATATATATATATATATATATATATATATATATATATATATATATATACATACATATATGTATATTTACATAATATTAAATCATAAAGAGAATTGGTTTAAATTAGTCGAAATTTTTCGGGTCATCACAGTACCTCCCCGTTAAAGAAAATTTCGTCCCGAAATTTTGAGTAGTACCTGTTTCATGAGCGATATCAGTGAACAAATGTGGATACTTTTGCTTCATTTGATCTTCACATTCCCAAGTAAACTCGGGTCCTCGTCTTGCGTTCCAACGAACTCTAACTATCGGTATTTTGCTTTGTTTTAATTGTTTGACCTCACGGTCCATGATTTCAACAGGTTCTTCGATAAAATGGAGTTTATCATTGATTTGTATTTCGTCAAGAGGAATTACGACATCCTCTTCAGCTAAACATTTCTTCAAATTTGACACGTGAAATGTGTTGTGAACACTACTAAGTTCTTGCGGTAGCTTTAATCGATAAGCAACTGTTCCAATTCTTTCGGTGATTTCAAAGGGTCCTACATACCTAGGACTTAGCTTTCCTCGTTTACCGAATCGTACAACGCCTTTCCAGGGTGACACTTTCAACATGACTTTGTCGCCCACTTGAAATTCTAGCAGTTTTCTTCTTACATCAGCATAACTCTTTTGGCGACTCATGGCCGTTTTCAATCGCTGTTGTATTTGAATGATCTTTTCGGTGGTTTCATGAATAATTTCTGGTCCAGTAAGTTGTCTTTCTCCTACTTCACTCCAACAGATAGGAGATCTGCACTTTCTACCGTAAAGTGCTTCAAATGGTGCTGCGTTGATGCTCGTATGATAGCTGTTATTGTATGAAAATTCTGCCAACGGTAAGTGTCGATCCCAACTGGTTCCAAAGTCAATCACGCATGCCCGTAACATGTCTTCCAATGTTTGTATTGTTCTTTCACTTTGACCATCTGTCTGTGGGTGATAAGCGGTGCTCATATCTAATCGAGTTCCCAATGCTTTTTGTAATGACTGCCAGAAACGTGATGTGAATCGGGTGTCGCGATCAGATATGATAGAGATGGGTACACCATGCCTGGAAACTACTTCCTTCAAATATAGGCGTGCTAATTTCTCCATACTGTCTGTCTCCTTTATTGGTAGAAAGTGAGCTGATTTAGTTAGACGATCAACTATCACCCAAATAGTATCATGACTACTTGCAGTCCTTGGCAATTTCGTAATGAAATCCATGGTTATTCTTTCCCATTTCCACTGCGGAATTTCTGGTTGTTGCAGTAATCCTGACGGCTTTTGGTGCTCAGCTTTGACCTTTGCACACGTTAAACATTTGCTTACATAAGTAGCAATTTCTGTTTTCATATTAGGCCACCAATAAAACTTCTTGAGATCGTGGTACATTTTTCCGTTTCCTGGGTGAATTGAGTACCTCGTTTTGTGTGCTTCATCCAGTACTAGTTGCCTTAGGTTACCATGTTTTGGTACCCATATCCTACCAGCAAAATACAGGGTTCCATCGGCTTTTTCTTCAAGTTGTTTTTCTAACCCTTTGCTTATTTCGCCTTTTCCGTTTTCTTCTTTTAAAGCCTCTAACTGTGCTGCTTGAATTTGTTTTGTGAGATCAGTACGAATTGTAATATTCAAAGCTCGGACCCTAAGAGGTTTTACTCTTTCTTTTCGACTTAGGGCATCAGCTACAACATTAGCCTTTCCGGGGTGGTAACGGATTTCACAATCGTAATCGTTTAACAACTCTACCCAGCGACGTTGCCTCATATTGAGTTGTTTTTGATCAAAAATATGCTGAAGACTCTTATGGTCGGTGTACACTGTACACTTGGTGCCATATAGATAGTGTCTCCATATTTTGAGTGCAAAAACTACTGCTCCAAGTTCTAAATCGTGCGTCGTATAGTTCTTTTCATGAATTTTTAGTTGTCGTGAGGCATATGCGATGACTTTTGTGCGTTGCATTAATACACATCCTAAACCTTGGCGTGAAGCATCACAATAGATCACGAAATCATCATTTCCTTCTGGTAATGACAAAATGGGTGCAGACGTTAACTTCTTCTTTAATAACTGGAATGAGGATTCCTGTTCCGTGGACCAATCATACTTCTTTCCCTTTTGAGTCAATGCAGTTACGGGTTTGGCGATTCTAGAGAAATCTTGAATGAATCTTCGGTAGTAACCAGCAAGACCTAAGAATTGGCGGATTTGTGTTGGAGTCTTCGGTGTTTCCCATTTACTAATGGCTTCGATCTTGGCGGGGTCAACTTTAATTCCATGTTTACTGACAACATGGCCCAAAAATTGTACTTCTTGTAACCAGAAATCACACTTCGAAAATTTTGCGTACAATTCTTCTTTCTTGAGTATCTCTAGTACCAGTCTTAAGTGTTGCTCATGTTCTTCCTTGTTTTTCGAGTAAATCAATATGTCGTCGATAAAAACAATGACAAATTTGTCTAAATACGGTCTACAGATGCGATTCATTAGATCCATGAATACTGCTGGAGCATTAGTCAATCCAAAAGGCATGACTAAAAATACATAGTGACCGTAACGGGTTCTGAACGCTGTTTTAGGAACATCTTCTTCCTTCACTCTCAGCTGATGATATCCGGAGCGTAGATCAATCTTAGAATAAACACTTGATCCTTGCAATTGATCAAACAAATCATCAATCCTCGGTAATGGGTACCGATTCTTGATCGTTAATTTGTTTAATTCTCGGTAATCTATGCACATTCTCATAGATCCATCCTTCTTCTTGACGAACAGAATAGGAGCACCCCAAGGTGAAAAACTAGGACGAATAAATCCACGGTCCGATAATTCTTGCAACTGGTCTTGTAATTCTTGCATTTCTGAAGGTGCAAGTCTATATGGAGATCGGGCTACAGGTGCAGCTCCTGGTATGAGATCAATCTGGAATTCTACACATCTGTGTGGAGGTAGCCCCGGTAATTCTTCTGGAAATACTCCGGGATATTCTCTTACAACCGGCATGTCATTAATGCTTCTTTCTTCAGTATCGATCTTCTTTACATGTGCCAGAATAGCATAACAACCTTTTCTTATAAGTTTCTGGGCCTTCATACAGCTGATAAAGTTCAGCTTTGAGTTGCTCTTCTCCCCATAAATCATTAATGACGTTTCATCCTTACGAGGGATGCGGATTGCTTTCTCAGCGCAAATAACTTCCGCTCTTGTTTTGGACATCCAGTCCATGCCAACGATTACGTCAAAACTTCCTAGTTCTACGGGTATCAAATCGATTTTGAAGGTTTCACCAGCGAGATTCATTTCGCAACCATGGCAAATTTTATCGGCTTTTATCAGTTTACCATTAGCTAATTCAATAGTATATTTATCGTCTAGAGGTAATGATGCACATTTTAGTTTAAAACTAAAGTCTTTACACATATAACTTCTATCAGCACCCGTATCAAACATAATAGAAGCTAGTTGATTATTAACGGTAAACGTACCCGTGACAAGATTAGGATCCTCACGTGCTTTACTGGCACTAACATTAAATGCCCTCCCACGTGCGGGTTCTTTGTTCTTCTCCTTATCAGGGCATTGATTTATAAAGTGACCAGACTTCCCGCATCCATAACATTTCTTGACATCGGTCAATTTTGTCTTTACTTCAGAAACGGTG
The DNA here is from genome assembly GCF_046630445.1 of Rutidosis leptorrhynchoides. NCBI lineage: Eukaryota > Viridiplantae > Streptophyta > Magnoliopsida > Asterales > Asteraceae > Rutidosis > Rutidosis leptorrhynchoides. The sequence continues at coordinate 364,133,142 of NC_092338.1, forward strand.
GCATAACAATCTTTCGCCACATGTCCTTTCTTGTTGCACTTATCACAGACCACTTGGCAATAGCCTGCATGATGTGTGTAACACCTTTTGCAGAACGGATGAGGTCCCTTATAGTTTGGACTTGCAGTTGCCCCATCTTGTTTACCTTTAAAAGTTTCTTGTTTCTTCAGGTGAGTACTTTTACCCTTATAGTCTTCCCATTTCCTCTTTCCTTCAGTTGTCTTGACTTCGGTAATTGGTGCCTTAATCGAACTCTCTGTGATCTGGTCCATGAGTTGGTGTGCCATTGTCATGGCTTCCTGCATCGTATTTGGTTTGGACGATGTAACATTTCCTTTGATATTGATCGATAAACCGTCAATATACATTTCTATCTTTCGTTTCTCGTTTGGCACCAATTCGGGACACAACAAGGCTAGTTCCATGAAACGCTTTTCATAGTTATTGAGATTCGCTCCGATAACCTTCAGATTACGTAACTCAGATTCCATTTTTCTGATCTCGTTTCGAGGACAGTACTCCTCGATTAGCATCTTTTTCAGTTCTTCCCAAGAGATATCATATGCCGTATCTATTCCTTCTGCTTTAGCATAATTGTTCCACCAAGTAAGTGCACCGTCTTGCAACGTACACGAAGCATACTTTGACTTGTCTCCGTTCGCACAATTACTGATTTTGAAAACGGACTCCATCTTTTCAAACCATCGGGTTAGACCGACTGGTCCCTCAGTTCCACTAAACGTCTGTGGTTTGCATCCTTGAAAAGTTTTATATGAGCATCCGTTTCGTGAGTTTGTGTTTACGGCTGCTGCTTTGGCTGCTGCTTCGGCTGTTGCTTTTGCTGCCTCGGCTGCAGCAATTCTTTCATTCACACGTTTCTCGACTAGTTGCTCAAACTCAGCATCCGACATTTGAGACATGTTTCTTCAATAAACACAACAGATATAATTTAATCATATAGAATATTATAGGTAAAATGAGTTGTCAATATTTAATCGTAGCATATTAATAATATGAACCGATTATTATAAAAGCCTTTTCTTCTTATTAGCATTTTATAATTATTTCTAGGGTATTACCTACCCGTTAAGTTCATACATAATAGCTAGTACAAGGAATTAACTACTAAAATCCTAATAATATTCCACTATGAAAATTATAGCGAGTTACTACATTATTATGTAATAATAATAATAAGAAGTAGTAATAATACAAATAATCATTCCATGCATTTATTATTAATAAACCAAAATAATACAATACCATACAATACTGATATTTTACATATGCTTATTTTACATAACAAGATAGAGTAGCACACATAAGCAATAAAATAGCGCATGGAAGATTTATGGTTGCGAGGTCGTTCATTCAGAACTATCAGAAACTTCTTCCCATTTGGTTCTCTCTGCCAATTGTTTGTGTGCACATGGTCCGACAGACATTCTGGCAGTGTATTTTATTTTTAGTTGGGGTTTTGAGGTACCCGTTACCTCAGTGGGTTTAATACAATAAGGGTGGTTACGGATCGAATGGTCCTGTTCTTTTTTAATAATTAAGGACATTTTATTATTGTGGTTGTTTTTATTATCTATAGCAAGTTGGAATTTCTCCTTAGTGATCTCTTTTATTTCATTAGCGAAATCCTCCTCCTTACTGATCTCGTCTGATGACGAACTGTCTGAGTCATGTGTAGGAGAATATGATGACGAACTGCAAGAATATGTACCGGTAGTCATGAACCGAAATCTGCCAGGCGTAATCGGCACAACCCGCCCGTCGGCGGTATATCTGGACCAATGTCCATATTTGTTTAGAAATGGACGATCCTCGTTTACTCCAGGGATCATGGGTCCATGCCAACGATACTGTGGCTCCGGAAAACTAGAGTTGGGTGGAGCTGGAACCTCCTCTGGGTTTACCGGGAGTTGAGATTCCCCGGCTAACACAATTTCTTCTTTAATAGGTATTGGAACGCCCTTTTCAGTTGTGGATAGAATAGATTCAGTGTCCGATTCCGAGTCGTACAAAATGATAGGATTAGAGGAAGTCATCTATCACATAATTGAAACAACAATTACGTTAGCATATAAATATATTATATATAATGTTTTTGACCAAATGATATGCAAAAATCAGTAAAAACAAATATGGTCATAGTCCAGACTCACTAATGCATCCTAACAATTACCAGTTAAACACACTAATGTAATTTCTGGTTCCCTATGACCTCAAGCTCGGATACCAACTGTAACGACCCGTCAAAATCGCTATTGACGCAGCACGTTAATCATTGATTCCACAGTGAGGTTTTGACCTCTATATGATACGTTTTGATAAAATATTGCATTCATTAAAATAAGTGACTTTCTAAACATAGAAAGTTATAAACATGTGGGCAAGTGCTTAGGTATAAGCAAAACCCCGAAATACATAAGTCTTTAATTTACAGGTTGACATCACAGTCCAATTATTTATTACACAACGCAGTTTTATTTTGAATGCAATAAACTTTGTACAAAGCATGAGAGACTCCATGCAGGCAACAAGCACATCACAGCGGAAGCATTCTAAGGACCTGAGAATAAAACATGCTAAAAAGTCAACACCAATGTTGGTGAGTTATAGGTTTAATTGCTCGAGTCATAAACATGTATAAAGATAGACCACAAGATTTCATCAAAAGTTTATCAATAGATTCTACGTAACAGAGCACCCTGGTAACTAAACTTAACGCTATAGTGATAATTACCCCATTCGTTTTAATACACGCAAACCAACGTGTCTTAAACTCAAATAACATACGTCCGTTAAAAGGCTAGCGCTCTAGCTCGGACGGGGATGTCAAGCCCTATGGATCCATATACAATTATTCGCGCCTACCAGTCCATATCCTATGTACTGGCAGCTACTAGTTACCAAAGCTAAGGGATTTTCGGTTTAACTCAGTGTAGAATTTTGTATGTACTTGTGTCTTATTGCGTTTAAAATAAATTGCATGTATTCTCAGCCCAAAAATATTTAAAGTATTTAAAAAGGGAGACTATAACTCACAGTTCAATATTGAGACTCAATATTGTTGGCAAATTGCGTAGACGTAATGATGGTAGACGACTGTATGGTTGGCCTTGGATTCAAGAACAATACCCCGAACAATACCCAATATTTCCTTAGCTTAAAGCGGTTTGAAACCCGAATTAAAAACACCCTCGTATATACCTTATTATTATTAAACTTAAATTTAAAATTATAATTATAATATAAATATAAATATTAAGAGAAATGTGAAAAACATCGTCGAACAAACTGCGTATTTATATTACTTTTCGATTTACGGTAGCTCATGCGATCGCATGAGTTTTCAGTGTTTTTGCCATGCGATCGCATGGCCGCCTTTTCTGTTTTTGTTTGCTAGTCCGTCGACATCAAATAGTGTTTTAGTGTAGCAAATAGTGTTTACTGTAGCAAATAGTGTTTACTGTAGCAAATAGTGTTTACTGTAGCAAATAGTGTTTTACTGTAGCAAATCACTGTAGCAAAGTCGTTTTCACTGTAGTACTGTAGCAAAATACGGTTTCACTGTAGCAAATAGTGTTTTACTGTAGCAAAGTCATTTTTACTGTAGCAATTAATGTTTTACTGTAGGAAAGTCGTTTTTGCTTGTACATCTTATAATATATATATATATATATATATATATATATATATATACATACATACATATATGTATATTTACATAATATTAAATCATAAAGAGAATTGGTTTAAATTAGTCGAAATTTTTCGGGTCATCACAGATTAAATAAATAAAAAAGAAAAGAAAAAGACAAATAGATTAAAAGGACGAAAATACCCATCACGTTTCATGCACGTGATGGGACTTAACGTCCAAGATTAACGTCTGACTGACGGAGGGACGCGTAATCAAAAAAGTGATAATAGAAGGACGCTGAAAGCAAAAAAAAAAAGCAAAAAACTTGAGGGACGCTGTCAGCTTTTTGGGGTAAAATGGAGGGACCAACGGCCTAATTATTTCTTCATAAACAGCTATAAGTAGCTTTTTTTAAGAGCTTATGAAATTAATAAGCTTCACTTTTAATGTCAACCAAACAAAGCTTATGATTTGTAACTTATTAAAACCATTATCTCAAGCTTCTGTAAGCTCCAATATGCTTTCATAAGCTCGTCACCTAACACACCCTATTTCTTAACTTTTGGAAATAATTGTGCCGTTGGTCTCTCCATTTTACCCCAAAAAGCTAACAGCGTCCCTCAAGTTTTTTTTTTTTTGGCTTTCAGCATCCCTCTATTATCACTTTTTTTTGTTTACGCATCCCTCCGTCAGTCAGACGTCATACTTGGACGTTAAGTACCATCACGTGCATGAAACATGATGGGTATTTTGGTCCTTTTACAGATTTAAGTTGATAGTACGCGTGCTTATATATTAAATGGCTTCCCTCCATCCCATTCCAACATCCCCAAATCAATTGCAATTAAAAACCCTAAAAAAACCCTAATCAAATTGTTCGATCGTAATGGAATGTTGGTGCGGTCGCCCCGCTATTGTTCGTATTTCCGGAACTGATGCTAACCCTGGTCGTCGTTTCTATTGTTGTGCATCACAGGTGATTGTCAAAAACCCTAAATTCGAGTAATATAGTTATGCATCACAAATTAGGGTTTTCGACCCTAATTTGTATAATTAATTTTGATGGATTATATATGTTTCAGAGGGGTAGTTGCACCTTCTTTGCATGGTACGATCCTCCGAATCCAGTGATAGCTGAAGTGTATGAACGGCTTCGAAATGAAGAAAGAAATGCTAGGACTTGGAAGTTAATGTGCATTGTTAGTTGGGGTCTGCTTGCCATGTATTACTTTAGTAATTGATCTACAATGTATATAACGACCCGTCCTAATCCATCTGGACAAATACATTACATTTGGTTACATCGCGAGGTACTTGACCTCTATATGATACATTTTACAAACATTGCATTCGTTTTTAAAAGACAAACTTTCATGTACATCGAAAGTTGACGCCATGCATACCATTGCATAATATATCCAACTATAATTGACTTAATAATAATCTTGATGAACTCGACGACTCGAATGCAACGTCTTTTGAAATATGTCATGTATGACTCCAAGTAATATCTCTAATATGAGCAAATGCAAAGCGGAAGATTTCTTTCATACCTGAGAATAAACATGCTTTCAAGTGTCAACTAAAAGGTTGGTGAGTTCATAGGTTTATCATAAAGCAATAAATTCATCATTTTGATAGACCAAAAGATTTAAATGCTGCATGGTACAAATGGGCCCGAATCCTATACCCACCTGTAATGTACATGCGATATCTTTTAAATACAGTACACCATTCTCGTGTACGAAATCATCTTTCATAAATCTTAGTAACCGTACACATATCTCGTGCACAAAAATAACATACACATAAACTGTGTATAAAATCATTCTCTCGATACATAACATTCACTTTTCATTGCTTTCATAGCTTGGCTTGGTAACCGACCTTAACATATAATGCGCATAATAATATCCCCAAAACAGAACATCTCGTCTGTATAATAATCATATAAACTTCGAAGTACTAAACACCATGCCCACTAGCCCTTCCGTCTAGTGAACATTCTGGGTGGAGGTGTTAAACCCGGTAGCTACCTTTAGGATTCGCGTCAATTAGGCGTGCACTAATTCTTAAAATTAGTGATCTTCCCTAATTCTTAGGTTACCAAGCAATAATAATCAGGGGAAAAATATTCATATCAATTGTGGCAATTATCACGTCCACATAATTCAATGGTGGCAATTATCACGTCCACATAATTCATTCGAGGAATGTTTTGCTTGTGTCTATCTCATCAAACATTTATAAAAGAATTTCATGTATTCGCAGTTCAAAATGTATTTCAAAAGCATTTAATAAAGCAGTTGTAAAAGTAGCGCATGTATTCTCAGTCCCAAAAATGTAAAGAGTAAAAGGGAATCAAATGAACTCACCTAATGTATTTTGTAGCAAAAATACATATGACTATATTGAACAATGAAGGGTTGGCCTCGGATTCACGAACCTATATCATTTATATATATGTATATATTAACACACATAATTGTAATCAAACAAGTTGATATATATTATTATTAATAACATACTTGTTGTATTATATGTTATATAGATAAATTTAATATATTTAACTCATAAATTTTATATAATTAATACTTATCATATTAAATTTTATTATAGTATAAGTAATAGCCTTTTATTGATAAAATATAGTATATGTAATATCAATATGATTGTAATGTATTTTTATATAAAATATTATTTGTAATAATAACAGTGATAATAATAATAACAATAATGATATTCCATTTTAATCTTGTTTTAAAATTTTCATAATAACATTTAGATTCATATTTATAATCTTTATATTTATAACCTTAACAACATCATTAAAACTTTTATTTTCATAATCATAATAATTTTAATGATAATATTATTCATAATACTAATAATAATAATACTGATAGTTTTATTGATAACATAATGATACTTTTAGTAAAATGATAATAATTTTTAATAATAACAATAATGATAATCATATTAATAATAATAATGATAATATTAATAATAATAATACTTATGTTAATAATAATAAAAATAATAATAATAATAATAATAATAATAATAATAATAATAATAATAATAATAGTACTAATAATACTTAATGATATTACTTAATAATAACCAAAATGATAATAATAATAATCATATTATTAACATCATAATAATAATAATAATAATAATAATAATAATAATAATAATAATAATAATAATAATAATAATAATAATAATAATAATAATAATAATAATAATAATAATAATGTAAAAATTTTAAAAAAATAATGATAATAATAGGGTACAACCTTTGAAGAAAGGAGCCTTAAAAATTAAACGCCACTGCCCAGGCTCGAACCCGAGACCTCTCGCTAATCTGGCAATACCCCACACCACTCCTCCATTTCTGTTTTTCTAATATCTAATACGAACTTAATTTACTTAATCCGAAAACTGCTCAGCCCAACCGAAAAGTAATCAATAGACCATGGCCCAACAGATCATAGAAGTTTCGGCCCAACAGAAGATTACAGTTTTGGCCCAACAGAAGATTACAGTTTTGGCCCAAAGTGAAACATGAAATCACGGCCCAAGTATCTTTAATCACTAAAAGGGTTCTGGACATTATTTATTCCTTTACAGAAGCCGTTTACAAGCAACATTAAACAGTCGACCTGAGTTCTTGATCGAAGGTTCGCGATTTGAAGTTGGTTTTGGTGCACGAATTAAACAGGTATATATCAGCGTAACACAGTAGTAATAACAACAGAGAAAAGAAGAAAATAAATGGTGGTTCTTCTCGGCAGCAGGTTATCAAGAGTTACACGAGTGGGTTTCGTTTTTATTGGGTTTTCGTTTACTCGAAGGGGAAACAGAAATAGGAATATCAGAAAGATGGTTCGATTGTTGGTGATTGGAACAAAAACATAAAATTTACAGATGGGTTTGATTGAAAAAAAAAATGTTGTTCATCATCATCATTTATCATCATTCCTCTATCATCTTCATTATTTAAAAAAAAAAATATAACGAAGTAGAAACAGAAATTTAGCGGTTGTAACTTGACAGGTGGGTATGGTTCTTAACCATACTTGATTAAAACAAGACAATAACATCCTGATAATGCTAAAAACGAACATATATTTCATAGCATTATCCCTCAAGAAAGACAAGCTTTTAGTTGCAATTGTTCTAGTTACAAGTGATATTCGTTTAAATATTAAAAGGTGAAGACAAAAGGCAGATTCGACGAATTGAAGACGCAAATGACCAAAAAGCTAAAAAGTATAAAGTACAATCAAAGAGGTTCAAATTATTAATGAGAAACATCTCAAAAATACAAGAGTACGAGCCGCAAAACGTAAAGTTCAATTTATTAAATCGTACAAAAGGACGTTTGAAAATCCGGAACCGAGACATGAACCAACTTTCAACGTACGACGCAACGGACCAAAAATTACAAGTCAACTATGCACAAGAATATAATATAATATATAATTAATTATATATATTATTATATAATATATATTTACGCAGCCCACGTTTTGGATCATAATGTGAGCTGTATTTCAGACCTCCGCACTCGCGCAGTTTAGAAGATCAAAAGCTCTGCACTCGCGGAGCTACACAGTAAATTGTGAGCTTATAAAAGCCATCGAATTCTGCACTTCAAAAACACATCTTTTTCTAATCTATCTCTCACTCTCTACGTAATATATATATATATATATATATATATATATATATATATATATATATATATATATATATATATATATATATATATAATCTATAATTATAATTTTAATTTAATAATAATAAGGGTATGTTAGCGAATGTTGTAAGTGTGTAAGTCGAAATTCTGTCCGTGTAACGCTACGTTATTATTAATCATTGTAAGTTATATTCAACCTTTTTAAATTAATGTCTCGTAGCTAAGTTATTATTATGCTTATTTAATGCCGAAGTAATCGTGATGTTGGGCTAAATATTAAAATTGGGTAATTGGGCTTTGTACCATAATTGGGGTTTGGATAAAAGAATGACACTTGTGGAAATTAGACTATGGGCTATTAATGGGTTTTATATTAACTTAACGATACCTCGTTAATTTAATATAAAGGTCATAATTTGACATATTTATATATAACCACATATGCTTGACTGGGTACGGTGGGCGGGATATCTATAAATACCAATAATTGTTCATTTTACCGGACACGGAACTGAATTAATAGTTAATGGACTAGTTGAAACAGGGGTGGATTACATTCAAGGGTAATTGGTGTAATTGTTAACAAAGTAATAAAACCTTGGATTACACGCAGTCGATAACCTGGTGTATTCATTAAACAAAGTATTAAGACCTTGTTACAATTCGAATCCCCAGTTAGTTGAAATATTTGATTTCGGGTATAAGGATAATTTGACGAAGACGCTAGCACTTTATATTTATGACTGATGGACTATTATGGACAAAACCGTATGGACATATCAAATAATCCAGGACAAAGTACAATTAACCCATGGTACTAAACTAAAAACAACACGTCGAACATCATGATTACGGAAGTTTAAATAAGCATAATTCTTTTATTTCATATTTAATTGCACTTTTAATTATCGCACTTTAATTTATTGTCATTTTAATTATCGTACTTTTTAATTATCGCTATTTTATTTATCGTCATTTTATTTACCGCACTTTTATTTATCGCAATTTCATTATCGTTATTTACTTTATGCTTAAAATTAAGTTATATTTATTTTTAATATTTTACATTAGGTTTTAACTGCGACTAAAAGTTTTAAAATCGATAAACCAGTCATTAAACGGTAAAAACTCCCTTTTATAATAATAATACCAATTATATTTATATTTATATTTATAAAAATATAGTTTTTAAAAAATATAGCGTTAAACTTGGCTAGTTCCCTGTGGACGAAACGGACTTACTAAAAACTACACTACTGTACGATTAGGTACACTGCCTATAAGTGTTGTAGCAAGGTTTAGGTATATCCACTCTATAAATAAATAAATAACTTGTGTAAAATTGTATCGTATTTAATAGTATTTCCTAGTAAAAATTAATATTATTTCATATACACCTCTACGCACATCAAGTATTTTTGGCGCCGCTGCTGGGGAACAACAATTAACGCCGAAGCGAGACGCTATCAAATATAGTTTTTAAGTTATTTTTGTAAAAATATATTTACATAAGTTTTAAATATCATAAATATAAAAATATAAAAAAATATATATATCTTTAAGTCTTTAAAAAAAAGTATTTTTAGTTATAAAATACTAATAAGTAATTTTTATTCAAAATATAAGTTTTAGTTATATTATAAAATATTTTCTATAAAATAAAAACAGAAAATTAAAAACAAAACAAAAAAGTAAAAAAAAAAGAAAGAAAAAAGAAATATAACTTAACCTGCAAATTTTCGGCCTGCACCTCATTTAAAACTATAATCTCCACAATCGCGGAGTTCGGGGGTATCGAAAATCCGCACTCGCTGAGCCCCTCTGACACGCCTGACCTGGTACAACATTAATTACGTTTTAGGGTTTATAATTATATATAATTAATTATAATTAGGTTTTGGTTTAATATTAATTAGTTTTAAGTTTATTTAATTTTATATTTTTACTTTTAATTAGTTTTATTAATTTATAAACTTATTACTTTTATAAAATAATAATATAAAAATAATATTTTTATAAAAATTGTATTTTTATAACTTTAAGCCTATTTTTATATTTTGTATATTTTTAATCGTTAAAGCGTAATTTTAAATTTTTCGCTCGTTATTAGTTTTAAGACTAGTATTTGCCGTAGTTTATTTTTATTTTTAGATTCTTAGGCTTTGCCGTAAAATCCCTTATGTAGTGACCCGAACTTTTCCATGTTTATATATATTAATTGAGATTGATATTTACATGATTAAATGTTTCCAACATGTTAAGCAATCAAACTTGTTAAGACTTGATTAATTGAAATATGTTTCATATAGACAATTGACCACCCAAGTTGATCGGTGATTCACGAACGTTAAAACTTGTAAAAACTATATGATGACATATATATGGATATATATATATAGTTAACATGATACTATGATAAGAAAACATATCATAAAGTATATTAACAATGAACTACATATGTAAAAACAAGACTACTAACTTAATGATTTTTAAACGAGACATATATGTAACGATTATCGTTGTAAAGACATTTAATGTATATATATCATATTAAGAGATATTCATACATGATAATATCATGATAATATAATAATTTAAAATCTCATTTGATATTATAAACATTGGGTTAACAACATTTAACAAGATCGTTAACCTAAAGGTTTCAAAACAACACTTACATGTAACGACTAACGATGACTTAACGACTCAGTTAAAATGTATATACATGTAGTGTTTTAATATGTATTTATACACTTTTGAAAGACTTCAATACACTTATCAAAATACTTCTACTTAACAAAAATGCTTACAATTACATCCTCGTTCAGTTTCATCAACAATTCTACTCGTATGCACCCGTATTCGTACTCGTACAATACACAGCTTTTAGATGTATGTACTATTGGTATATACACTCCAATGATCAGCTCTTAGCAGCCCATGTGAGTCACCTAACACATGTGGGAACCATCATTTGGCAACTAGCATGAAATATCTCATAAAATTACAAAAATATGAGTAATCATTCATGACTTATTTACATGAAAACAAAATTACATATCCTTTATATCTAATCCATACACCAACGACCAAAAACACCTACAAACACTTTCATTCTTCAATTTTCTTCATCTAATTGATCTCTCTCAAGTTCTATCTTCAAGTTCTAAGTGTTCTTCATAAATTCCAAAAGTTCTAGTTTCATAAAATCAAGAATACTTTCAAGTTTGCTAGCTCACTTCCAATCTTGTAAGGTGATCATCCAACCTCAAGAAATCTTTGTTTCTTACAGTAGGTTATCATTCTAATACAAGGTAATAATCATATTCAAACTTTGGTTCAATTTCTATAACTATAACAATCTTATTTCAAGTGATGATCTTACTTGAACTTGTTTTCGTGTCATGATTCTGCTTCAAGAACTTCGAGCCATCCAAGGATCCATTGAAGCTAGATCCATTTTTCTATTTTCCAGTAGGTTTATCCAAGGAAATTAAGGTAGTAATGATGTTCATAACATCATTCGATTCATACATATAAAGCTATCTTATTCGAAGGTTTAAACTTGTAATCACTAGAACATAGTTTAGTTAATTCTAAACTTGTTCGCAAACAAAAGTTAATCCTTCTAACTTGACTTTTAAAATCAACTAAACACATGTTCTATATCTATATGATATGCTAACTTAATGATTTAAAACCTGGAAACACGAAAAACACCGTAAAACCGGATTTACGCCGTCGTAGTAACACCGCGGGCTGTTTTGGGTTAGTTAATTAAAAACTATGATAAACTTTGATTTAAAAGTTGTTATTCTGAGAAAATGATTTTTATTATGAACATGAAACTATATCCAAAAATTATGGTTAAACTCAAAGTGGAAGTATGTTTTCTAAAATGGTCATCTAGACGTCGTTCTTTCGACTGAAATGACTACCTTTACAAAAACGACTTGTAACTTATTTTTCCGACTATAAACCTATACTTTTTCTGTTTAGATTCATAAAATAGATTTCAATATGAAATCATAGCAATTTGATTCACTCAAAACAGATTTAAAATGAAGAAGTTATGGGTAAAACAAGATTGGATAATTTTTTTCATTTTAGATACGTGAAAATTGGTAACAAATCTATTCCAACCATAACTTAATCAACTTGTATTGTATATTATGTAATCTTGAGATACCATAGACACGTATACAATGTTTCGACCTATCATGTCGACACATCTATATATATTTCGGAACAACCATAGACACTCTATATGTGAATGTTGGAGTTAGCTATACAGGGTTGAGGTTGATTCCAAAATATATATAGTTTGAGTTGTGATCAATACTGAGATACGTATACACTGGGTCGTGGATTGATTCAAGATAATATTTATCGATTTATTTCTGTACATCTAACTGTGGACAACTAGTTATAGGTTACTAACGAGGACAGCTGACTTAATAAACTTAAAACATCAAAATATATTAAAAGTGTTGTAAATATATTTTGAACATACTTTAATATATATGTATATATTGTTATAGGTTCGTGAATCAACAGTGGCCAAGTCTTACTTCCCGACGAAGTAAAAATCTGTGAAAGTGAGTTATAGTCCCACTTTTAAAATCTAATATTTTTGGGATGAGAATACATGCAGGTTTTATAAATGATTTACAAAATAGACACAAGTACGTGAAACTACATTCTATGGTTGAATTATCGAAATCGAATATGCCCCTTTTTATTAAGTCTGGTAATCTAAGAATTAGGGAACAGACACCCTAATTGACGCGAATCCTAAAGATAGATCTATTGGGCCTAACAAACCCCATCCAAAGTACCGGATGCTTTAGTACTTCGAAATTTATATCATATCCGAAGGGTGTCCCGGAATGATGGGGATATTCTTATATATGCATCTTGTTATTGTCGGTTACCAGGTGTTCACCATATGAATGATTTTTATCTCTATGTATGGGATGTGTATTGAAACATGAAATCTTGTGGTCTATTGTTACGATTTGATATATATAGGTTAAACCTATAACTCACCAACATTTTTGTTGACGTTTAAAGCATGTTTATTCTCAGGTGAATATTAAGAGCTTCCGCTGTTGCATACTAAAATAAGGACAAGATTTGGAGTCCATGTTTGTATGATATTGTGTAAAAACTGCATTCAAGAAACTGATTTCGATGTAACCTATTTGTATTGTAAACCATTATGTAATGGTCGTGTGTAAACAGGATATTTTAGATTATCATTATTTGATAATCTACGTAAAGCTTTTTAAACCTTTATTTATGAAATAAAGGTTATGGTTTGTTTTAAAAATGAATGCAGTCTTTGAAAAACGTCTCATATAGAGGTCAAAACCTCGCAACGAAATCAATTAATATGGAACGTTTTTAATCAATAAGAACGGGACATTTCAGTTGGTATCCGAGCGTTGGTCTTAGAGAACCAGAATTTTTCATTAGTGTGTCTTATCGAGTTTGTTAGGATGCATTAGTGAGTCTGGACTTCGACCGTGTTTACTTGAAAAATGATTGCTTAACAAATTTTGTTGGAAACTATATATTTTTAACATATGAATATTATGTGATATATTAATCTCTTAACGTGTTTGATATTATGTGATAGATGTCTACCTCTAGAACAAGTCCCATTGACTCACCTAATAATAATGAAGAGTCAAATGTAAATTGGAATGATTTGTGGACTGATTCACAAATTCCCGAAGAGGAACCGGAAGAAGAGTCGGAACCGGAAGAAGAATCGGAACCGGAAGAAGAATCGGAACCGGATGAAGAAATAGAACCGGTGGGGGAAATAATAAAACGGTTAAGTAAAAGAAAATCCTCAACCAACCGACCAAAGTTAATTATGGTCAATGGTGTTTCCGCCAAGGAAGCAAAATATTGGGAGGATTACCAATTCTCCGATGAATCGGATTCCGACGAGAATTCCGATGATGTTATAGAAATTACCCCAACTGAATTTAAAAAGGCAAAAGAAAATAATAAGGGAAAGGGCATAAAAATAGAGAAATCTAATTCCAACCCCGATGAACTTTATATGTATCGTCAACCCCCGAAGTCCTTAAGTTGTAACAATGACCCGGGAACCTCTAAACCACCAGGTTTTTCTAAACCAATGTGGACAACGACGGCTCGTATTAGGGGAACATCATATATCCCTAGAAACTTGGCAAAACAAACCAAAACCGAAGAAAAAGAAACGACCGAGTCGGAATAAGATAGTTGTATTCGTGTGGTGTAATATATGTAATATAGTGTTCTTATGCTTTATGATATATGTAAAAATTGCTTGTATTAATAAGTATTTTTTTATGAAACTAACTCTTGTCTATTTTACAGTTTAAAAACACAAAATGGATAGACAACCCAATATTTTAAGAGACCTACCCGGAGACATGATTGATGAAATCTTGTCTAGAGTCGGCCAGAATTCTTCGGCACAACTATTTAAGGCGAGATCAGTTTGTAAGACATTCGAAGAACGTTCCAAGAATGTCTTGGTTTATAAGAGACTTTCGTTTGAAAGATGGGGGATATCACATTGGGAAACCCATAAGTTACGATGTGTTTACTTTGACGCATATATTGCGGGGAACCCAAATGCTATTTTACGCAACGGGTTAAGAAATTATTTTGACTCAATATATCCGAATATTGGACTTCGTGATTTAGAAAAAGCGGCTAACATGCAACATAAAGAAGCATGTTATGCTTACGGATTAGTAATGTTCGCTTCTCACCAAAGTGAGAACAAGAACATCGGGCTACAACTATTAAACAAAACGTTTCCACAAGTGACGGAGTCGGTAATTGGGGTAAGAAATGAGGTTTTTAGATTATTACGGGACTGTTGGACATTACGTAACCCTCGTCCCTTTGATGACGTTACAACACGCTGTCTTATCAACGGCCATAACGGTTATGTTGCACAAGACCAAGGATGGGAAGTAGTCCTAGTAAAACCAGAATGCATGACTTGTTTCTGGACGTATGAATTACGTGTCTTTATTGCCTTTGCCGAACGACTTGTGTACTAGCTAGAATTGTCTTCACAACTATCTTGTATCAAAGTTATTGTGTGCTATATTTCATGCTTTATGTAAAATAAGCGGTATTGTAAGTTTGTAAAATATTGTATAAAAGTTTGAACGCGAAATATTATTACAATCAGTTTTTCATATAGAATTGTAGTAGTTGAATTGTATATTAGCTACTAAGTATGAACTTAACGGGTAGGTACTACCCGAATTTAAACTTATAAAACGCTAATATGAAGAAAAAGCTTTTATAAATGAGTTCATATTATGCTACGAAATACTATTAACTACTCTTAATATTCTGTATGATTAACTTGTTCCATTTAACTATTTTGAAGGAAATGGCACCGACTACTCGACACACCGTGAATATGAATGAAGAGGAATTCCGTACTTTTCTAGCTTCAAACATAGCCGCAGTACAGGCTGCGCTACATACCAACAATAACCTTGGATCTAGCAGTACAGGAAATCGTGTAGGATGCACCTACAAAGAATTCACTGCCTGCAAACCTTTGGAATTTGATGGAACCGAAGGACCGATCGGATTGAAACGGTGGACCGAGAAGGTCGAATCGGTGTTTGCCATAAGTAAGTGTACTGAAGAGGACAAAGTAAAGTACGCTACGCATACCTTCACAGGTTCTGCGTTAACATGGTGGAATACCTATCTAGAGCAAGTGGGACAAGACGATGCGTACGCACTACCGTGGTCAGCATTCAAGCACTTGATGAACGAGAAGTACCGTCCCAGAACCGAGGTCAATAAGCTCAAGACAGAACTTAGAGGGTTACGAACCCAAGGATTTGATATTACCACGTACGAAAGACGATTCACAGAATTGTGCCTATTGTGTCCGGGAGCATTCGAAGATGAGGAAGAGAAGATCGACGCGTTTGTGAAAGGATTACCGGAAAGAATCCAAGAAGATATAAGTTCACACGAGCCCGCCTCCATACAACAGGCATGTAGAATGGCTCACAAACTAGTGAACCAGATTGAAGAAAGAATTAAAGAACAGACTGCTGAAGAGGCCAATGTGAAGCAAGTCAAAAGAAAGTGGGAGGAAAACGGTGATAAGAATCACCAATACAACAACAACAGCAATTACAACAATAATCGCAACAATTATCCCAACAATCGCAACATCAATCGCAACTACAACAAACGGCCCAACAACAACAACAACAACAACAACAACAGCAACTACAACAATCATCCCAACAACAATAATAACCGCAATAACAACAACAATCAGAAGCAGCTATGCCAAAGGTGTGAAAAGAATCACTCGGGGTTCTGCACCAAATTTTGCAACAAGTGTAAAAGAAATGGTCATAGCGCGGCGAAGTGTGAGGTCTACGGACCAGGGGTTAATAGAACGAAAGGAACAAATGGTGTCAGAACGAGTAATGGCAGAGCAAGTAGTGTCGGAGCAAGTTATGCCAATGTAGTTTGTTATAAATGTGGAAAACCAGGCCACATTATTAGAAATTGCCCGAACCAGGAGAACACGAATGGACAAGGTCGTGGAAGAGTTTTCAATATTAATGCGGTAGAGGCACAGGAAGACCCGGAGCTTGTTACGGGTACGTTTCTTATTGACAATAAATCTGCTTACGTTTTATTTGATTCGGGTGCGGATAGAAGCTATATGAGTAGAGATTTTTGTGCTAAATTAAGTTGTCCATTGACGCCTTTGGATAGTAAATTTTTACTCGAATTAGCAAATGGTAAATTAATTTCAGCAGATAATATATGTCGGAATCGAGAAATTAAACTGGTTAGCGAAACATTTAAGATTGATTTGATACCAGTAGAGTTAGGGAGTTTTGATGTGATAATTGGTATGGACTGGTTGAAAGAAGTGAAAGCGGAGATCGTTTGTTACAAAAATGCAATTCGCATTATACGAGAAAAAGGAAAACCCTTAATGGTGTACGGAGAAAAGGGCAACACGAAGCTACATCTTATTAGTAATTTGAAGGCACAAAAACTAATAAGAAAAGGTTGCTATGCTGTTCTAGCACACGTCGAGAAAGTACAAACTGAAGAAAAGAGCATCAATGATATTCCCATTGCAAAAGAATTTCCCGATGTATTTCCGAAAGAATTACCGGGATTACCCCCACATCGATCCGTTGAATTTCAAATAGATCTTGTACCAGGAGCTGCACCAATAGCTCGTGCTCCTTACAGACTCGCACCCAGCGAGATGAAAGAACTGCAAAGCCAATTACAAGAACTTTTAGAGCGTGGTTTCATTCGACCAAGCACATCACCGTGGGGAGCTCCTGTTTTGTTTGTCAAGAAGAAAGATGGTACATTCAGGTTGTGTATCGACTACCGAGAGTTGAACAAACTTACCATCAAGAACCGCTACCCACTACCGAGAATCGACGACTTATTTGATCAACTACAAGGCTCGTCTGTTTATTCAAAGATTGACTTACGTTCCGGGTATCATCAAATGCGAGTGAAAGAAGATGATATTCCAAAGACTGCTTTTAGAACACGTTACGGTCATTACGAGTTTATGGTCATGCCGTTTGGTTTAACTAATGCACCAGCTGTGTTCATGGACCTTATGAACCGAGTGTGTGGACCATACCTTGACAAGTTTGTCATTGTTTTCATTGATGACATACTTATTTACTCAAAGAATGACCAAGAACACGGTGAACATTTGAGAAAGGTGTTAGAAGTATTGAGGAAGGAAGAATTGTACGCTAAGTTTTCAAAGTGTGCATTTTGGTTGGAAGAAGTTCAATTCCTCGGTCACATAGTGAACAAAGAAGGTATTAAGGTGGATCCGGCAAAGATAGAAACTGTTGAAAAGTGGGAAACCCCGAAAACTCCGAAACACATACGCCAGTTTTTAGGACTAGCTGGTTACTACAGAAGGTTCATCCAAGACTTTTCCAGAATAGCAAAACCCTTGACTGCATTAACGCATAAAGGGAAGAAATTTGAATGGAATGATGAACAAGAGAAAGCGTTTCAGTTATTAAAGAAAAAGCTAACTACGGCACCTATATTGTCATTGCCTGAAGGGAATGATGATTTTGTGATTTATTGTGATGCATCAAAGCAAGGTCTCGGTTGTGTATTAATGCAACGAACGAAGGTGATTGCTTATGCGTCTAGACAATTGAAGATTCACGAACAAAATTATACGACGCATGATTTGGAATTAGGCGCGGTTGTTTTTGCATTAAAGACTTGGAGGCACTACTTATATGGGGTCAAAAGTATTATATATACCGACCACAAAAGTCTTCAACACATATTTAATCAGAAACAACTGAATATGAGGCAGCGTAGGTGGATTGAATTATTGAATGATTACGACTTTGAGATTCGTTACCACCCGGGGAAGGCAAATGTGGTAGCCGATGCCTTGAGCAGGAAGGACAGAGAACCCATTCGAGTAAAATCTATGAATATAATGATTCATAATAACATTACTACTCAAATAAAGGAGGCGCAACAAGGAGTTTTAAAAGAGGGAAATTTAAAGGATGAAATACCCAAAGGATCGGAGAAGCATCTTAATATTCGGGAAGACGGAACCCGGTATAGGGCTGAAAGGATTTGGGTACCAAAATTTGGAGATATGAGAGAAATGGTACTTAGAGAAGCTCATAAAACCAGATACTCAATACATCCTGGAACGGGGAAGATGTACAAGGATCTCAAGAAACATTTTTGGTGGCCGGGTATGAAAGCCGATGTTGCTAAATACGTAGGAGAATGTTTGACGTGTTCTAAGGTCAAAGCTGAGCATCAGAAACCATCAGGTCTACTTCAACAACCCGAAATCCCGGAATGGAAATGGGAAAACATTACCATGGATTTCATCACTAAATTGCCAAGGACTGCAAGTGGTTTTGATACTATTTGGGTAATAGTTGATCGTCTCACCAAATCAGCACACTTCCTACCAATAAGAGAAGATGACAAGATGGAGAAGTTAGCACGACTGTATTTGAAGGAAGTCGTCTCCAGACATGGAATACCAATCTCTATTATCTCTGATAGGGATGGCAGATTTATTTCAAGATTCTGGCAGACATTACAGCAAGCATTAGGAACTCGTCTAGACATGAGTACTGCCTATCATCCACAAACTGATGGGCAGAGCGAAAGGACGATACAAACGCTTGAAGACATGCTACGAGCATGTGTTATTGATTTCGGAAACAGTTGGGATCGACATCTACCGTTAGCAGAATTTTCCTACAACAACAGCTACCATTCAAGCATTGAGATGGCGCCGTTTGAAGCACTTTATGGTAGAAAGTGCAGGTCTCCGATTTGTTGGAGTGAAGTGGGGGATAGACAGATTACGGGTCCGGAGATTATACAAGAAACTACCGAGAAGATCATCCAAATTCAACAACGGTTGAAAACCGCCCAAAGTCGACAAAAGAGCTACGCTGACATTAAAAGAAAAGATATAGAATTTGAAATTGGAGAGATGGTCATGCTTAAAGTTGCACCTTGGAAAGGCGTTGTTCGATTTGGTAAACGAGGGAAATTAAATCCAAGGTATATTGGACCATTCAAGATTATTGATCGTGTCGGACCAGTAGCTTACCGACTAGAGTTACCTCAACAACTCGCGGCTGTACATAACACTTTCCACGTCTCGAATTTAAAGAAATGTTTTGCTAAAGAAGATCTCACTATTCCGTTAGATGAAATCCAAATCAACGAAAAACTTCAATTCATCGAAGAACCCGTCGAAATAATGGATCGTGAGGTTAAAAGACTTAAGCAAAACAAGATACCAATTGTTAAGGTTCGATGGAATGCTCGTAGAGGACCCGAGTTCACCTGGGAGCGTGAAGATCAGATGAAGAAGAAATACCCGCATCTATTTCCAGAAGATTCGTCAACACCTTCAACAGCTTAAAATTTCGGGACGAAATTTATTTAACGGGTAGGTACTGTAGTGACCCGAACTTTTCCATGTTTATATATATTAATTGAGATTGATATTTACATGATTAAATGTTTCCAACATGTTAAGCAATCAAACTTGTTAAGACTTGATTAATTGAAATATGTTTCATATAGACAATTGACCACCCAAGTTGATCGGTGATTCACGAACGTTAAAACTTGTAAAAACTATATGATGACATATATATGGATATATATATATATAGTTAACATGATACTATGATAAGAAAACATATCATAAAGTATATTAACAATGAACTACATATGTAAAAACAAGACTACTAACTTAATGATTTTTAAACGAGACATATATGTAACGATTATCGTTGTAAAGACATTTAATGTATATATATCATATTAAGAGATATTCATACATGATAATATCATGATAATATAATAATTTAAAATCTCATTTGATATTATAAACATTGGGTTAACAACATTTAACAAGATCGTTAACCTAAAGGTTTCAAAACAACACTTACATGTAACGACTAACGATGACTTAACGACTCAGTTAAAATGTATATACATGTAGTGTTTTAATATGTATTTATACACTTTTGAAAGACTTCAATACACTTATCAAAATACTTCTACTTAACAAAAATGCTTACAATTACATCCTCGTTCAGTTTCATCAACAATTCTACTCGTATGCACCCGTATTCGTACTCGTACAATACACAGCTTTTAGATGTATGTACTATTGGTATATACACTCCAATGATCAGCTATTAGCAGCCCATGTGAGTCACCTAACACATGTGGGAACCATCATTTGGCAACTAGCATGAAATATCTCATAAAATTACAAAAATATGAGTAATCATTCATGACTTATTTACATGAAAACAAAATTACATATCCTTTATATCTAATCCATACACCAACGACCAAAAACACCTACAAACACTTTCATTCTTCAATTTTCTTCATCTAATTGATCTCTCTCAAGTTCTATCTTCAAGTTCTAAGTGTTCTTCATAAATTCCAAAAGTTCTAGTTTCATAAAATCAAGAATACTTTCAAGTTTGCTAGCTCACTTCCAATCTTGTAAGGTGATCATCCAACCTCAAGAAATCTTTGTTTCTTACAGTAGGTTATCATTCTAATACAAGGTAATAATCATATTCAAACTTTGGTTCAATTTCTATAACTATAACAATCTTATTTCAAGTGATGATCTTACTTGAACTTGTTTTCGTGTCATGATTCTGCTTCAAGAACTTCGAGCCATCCAAGGATCCATTGAAGCTAGATCCATTTTTCTATTTTCCAGTAGGTTTATCCAAGGAAATTAAGGTAGTAATGATGTTCATAACATCATTCGATTCATACATATAAAGCTATCTTATTCGAAGGTTTAAACTTGTAATCACTAGAACATAGTTTAGTTAATTCTAAACTTGTTCGCAAACAAAAGTTAATCCTTCTAACTTGACTTTTAAAATCAACTAAACACATGTTCTATATCTATATGATATTCTAACTTAATGATTTAAAACCTGGAAACACGAAAAACACCGTAAAACCGGATTTACGCCGTCGTAGTAACACCGCGGGCTGTTTTGGGTTAGTTAATTAAAAACTATGATAAACTTTGATTTAAAAGTTGTTATTCTGAGAAAATGATTTTTATTATGAACATGAAACTATATCCAAAAATTATGGTTAAACTCAAAGTGGAAGTATGTTTTCTAAAATGGTCATCTAGACGTCGTTCTTTCGACTGAAATGACTACCTTTACAAAAATGACTTGTAACTTATTTTTCCGACTATAAACCTATACTTTTTCTGTTTAGATTCATAAAATAGAGTTCAATATGAAATCATAGCAATTTGATTCACTCAAAACGGATTTAAAATGAAGAAGTTATGGGTAAAACAAGATTGGATAATTTTTTTCATTTTAGCTACGTGAAAATTGGTAACAAATCTATTCCAACCATAACTTAATCAACTTGTATTGTATATTATGTAATCTTGAGATACCATAGACACGTATACAATGTTTCGACCTATCATGTCGACACATCTATATATATTTCGGAACAACCATAGACACTCTATATGTGAATGTTGGAGTTAGCTATACAGGGTTGAGGTTGATTCCAAAATATATATAGTTTGAGTTGTGATCAATACTGAGATACGTATACACTGGGTCGTGGATTGATTCAAGATAATATTTATCGATTTATTTCTGTACATCTAACTGTGGACAACTAGTTATAGGTTACTAACGAGGACAGCTGACTTAATAAACTTAAAACATCAAAATATATTAAAAGTGTTGTAAATATATTTTGAACATACTTTAATATATATGTATATATTGTTATAGGTTCATGAATCAACAGTGGCCAAGTCTTACTTCCCGACGAAGTAAAAATCTGTGAAAGTGAGTTATAGTCCCACTTTTAAAATCTAATATTTTTGGGATGAGAATACATGCAGGTTTTATAAATGATTTACAAAATAGACACAAGTACGTGAAACTACATTCTATGGTTGAATTATCGAAATCGAATATGCCCCTTTTTATTAAGTCTGGTAATCTAAGAATTAGGGAACAGACACCCTAATTGACGCGAATCCTAAAGATAGATCTATTGGGCCTAACAAACCCCATCCAAAGTACCGGATGCTTTAGTACTTCGAAATTTATATCATATCCGAAGGGTGTCCCGGAATGATGGGGATATTCTTATATATGCATCTTGTTATTGTCGGTTACCAGGTGTTCACCATATGAATGATTTTTATCTCTATGTATGGGATGTGTATTGAAACATGAAATCTTGTGGTCTATTGTTACGATTTGATATATATAGGTTAAACCTATAACTCACCAACATTTTTGTTGACGTTTAAAGCATGTTTATTCTCAGGTGAATATTAAGAGCTTCCGCTGTTGCATACTAAAATAAGGACAAGATTTGGAGTCCATGTTTGTATGATATTGTGTAAAAACTGCATTCAAGAAACTGATTTCGATGTAACCTATTTGTATTGTAAACCATTATGTAATGGTCGTGTGTAAACAGGATATTTTAGATTATCATTATTTGATAATCTACGTAAAGCTTTTTAAACCTTTATTTATGAAATAAAGGTTATGGTTTGTTTTAAAAATGAATGCAGTCTTTGAAAAACGTCTCATATAGAGGTCAAAACCTCGCAACGAAATCAATTAATATGGAACGTTTTTAATCAATAAGAACGAGACATTTCACCTTAAGTGCTTTTTCTTTAGACAAAGATTTAGGTGCTTTAGAATTTTGCGACGCTATTTATAAATTTTAATTCCTTTTATGTTTTGACGCGCTACTCTATTTTTATTTTTTGACGCCTTTTTTTTTCGACCTTTTATTTTTCGACGCACTTTTTCTTTTTCTTTTCGACGCTCTAGTTTTAGGACTTAGAATTTTCTCTACTTCTTCTCTAATATTTCAAAACGAAAAATTATTTTAAGCGGTTAAATTGATAGACATCCAAAATTTTCTGGTTCGTAGTAATAGTTAGATTTGTTAGTGGCTGAGTTGTGAGCTTCCGATTTAATGGGTTCTGGCTCACTGCTACTTCTATTGGCTATTCGAAACGTGGGCAAAATCAGAAAAGTCTATTAATTTGAAAAGTTATATAATTTTTATCTTTTATAACTAATAGGATATTCAGTGAATGCACCGAGCGAAAGGTTCACCACCTTTTATACGTTCACCACATGTAACTCGATCAAGACATCTAGCTAATATTGTCGCCATTGATTTTTCTTTAGAATCGTCATCAAGTCGACCAAGTACTCCAATTCAAATTTCCGATAATCCATTTTTTGAACCCGACCTCACAATTGAGAATCCGGAGAATATTCAGGGACAATTCAGAGATCCTGAACCATTAATCTTTTCTCCGGAACCACCAATCATTCAAACAGAGATTGTTGAGGAACAAACCATTAAATCAGAATACTCTAGTGATTCAGATTCAACAAATTCAATCATGAAAAATCTGGAACCTCTAAGTATGGAAGACCGAATGAGAGCTAAATGCACTGGCCAAGGTCACGCAATTACTCAACCAGACATTAATGCGCCAGATTATGAAATCAAAGGATAAATCCTACACATGGTAACTAATCAATGCCAATTTAGTGATGCACCGAAGGAAGATCCAAATGAACATCTTCGTACCTTTAATAGGAACTGTACTCTATTTAAAATCCGAGAAGTTGAGGATGAACAGATATATCTCATGTTATTTCCCTGGATTTTAAAGGGAGAAGCCAAAGATTGGTTAGAATCGTTACCTGAAGGGGCGATTGATACATGGGACGTTTTAGTTGAAAAATTTCTTAAACAATTCTTTCCGGCATCTAAAGCCGTGAGACTTCAAGGAGAAATTGTTACGTTCACATAAAAGCCAAATGAAACTCTATATGAGGCGTGGACAAGATTTGGAAAGTTATTAAGAGGATGTCCGCAATATGGTTTAGACACTTATCAAATAGTACAAATATTCTACCAAGGATGCGACATCACTACACGAAAAGACATCGATATAGTAGCTGGTGGTTCCATTATGAAGAAAACCGCAACTGACGCTTACAAAATTATTGATAACACTGCTTCCCACTCACATGAGTGGCACCAAGAAAAAGATATCGTTAGATCATCTAAAGCAGCTAGAGCCGATTCTAGCCATGACTTTGATTCCATTTCTGCAAAGATAGACGCTGTCGAGAGACGAACGGAAAAGATGACTAAAGATATTCACTCAATACGAATTAGTTGTGAGCAGTGTAGAGGACCACATTTGACAAAAGATTGTCCCAGTATTGAACAAACAATGGAACAAAGAGAGAATGTTTCATACATAAACCAAAGGCCTGGAAATAATTATCAGAATAATTATCAACCGCCAAGATCAATTTACAATCAAAACCAGAATTATAACCGAAATGTTCCATACAACAACCAACAAGGTCCTAGCAATCAACAAGTATCTAATAATACTTACAATCAGCAAAGACCTATTTTTCAAAACAAACCACCACAAACCGAAGATAAAAAGCTAAATTTAGAAGATATGATGTCAAAGCTAGTTGAATCTCAAACTCAATTTTTCACATCTCAGAAACAAACGAATGAACAAAATGCTCAAGCATTTAGAAATCAACAAGCTTCTATTCAAAATTTGGAACAAGAAGTGAGCAACCTAGCAAGGTTGATAGGTGAAAGAAAACCGGGAAGTCTACCTAGCGATACAAATGCTAACCCCCGGAATGAAACAGCTAAAGCCATTACCACAAGAAGTGGTATTACACTTAAACCACCTGAAATGCCTGTAATTTCTGATGACTCTATTCCTACTCCACAAGAACCACAATCTGAACAAGATAAGGAAAAAGAACCGGTAGTTGAAAAGGTTAATGAAGATAACACAGTTAAGGCAAAACCTTATGTTAAACCATACCAACCACCACTTCCTTACCCAAGTAAAATGAGAAAAGAAAGACTTGAAGCCGAACAATCTAAATTTTTGGATATGTTTAAACAAATAAATGTTAATCTTCCTTTCATTGATGTGATTTCAGGAATGCCTAGATATGCTAAATTTCTGAAAGATCTAATCACAAATAGAAATAAAATGGAAGAACTCTCGGCTGTTACTATGAATGCTAATTGTTCTGCAGTGTTGTTGAATAAGATACCAGAAAAATTATCAGATCCAGGAAGTTTCACGATTCCATGTTTTCTGGGTAGTCTTAGTTCAATACAAGCATTGGCAGATTTAGGTGCTAGTATAAATTTAATGCCGTATTCACTATACGCTAAACTAGACCTTGGAGAATTGAAACCAACAAGAATAAGTATACAACTAGCCGATCGATCAGTAAAATATCCTAGAGGGATAATGGAGAACATGCTAGTTAAAGTTGGTACTTTAGTATTTCCAGTAGATTTTATTATTCTGGACATGGAAGAAGATTCTCGAGTTCCTCTCATATTAGGAAGACCATTCTTAAACACGGCTAAAGCAATAATAGACGTGTTTGGTAAGAAACTGACCCTAAGTATAGAGGACGAGAGTGTTACCTTTTCTGTTGATAGAGCCATGCAACAACCGCAATCTGCATATGATACATGTTATTATATTCAAAATATAGATTCACATGCAGAATTGTTAGAAGAATTTCCAGAATTACAAGGAACATGAGAATGTTCTTTAGGAGAAGGAACTGAACCAATTGATGAAGCTGAAATGTTAGCTACACTCATGGTTAATGGATATGAACCAACAACAGAAGAAATTCAAATGCTAAAAGAAGAAGACAGATATCGATACAAATCATCGATAGAAGAACCACCGATATTAGAGTTAAAGCCACTTCTAAACCATTTGGAATACGCTTATTTACATGGTGAATCTGAATTACCTGTAATATTATCGTCTTCTCTTACAGAAAATGAAAAATCTCAACTCATTTCTGTGCTAAAAGCTCATAAACCAGCTATTGCATGGAAAATTCATGATATTAAAGGAATAAGTCCTTATAGAAGAAGGTCATAAAACGTATGTGCAACGCCAACGAAGACTAAATCCTAATATGCAAGATGTTGTTAAGAAAGAAATTATTAAACTGCTTGCTGCAGGTTTAATTTATCCAATCTCTGATAGTCCATGGGTAAGCCCAGTTCAATGCGTACCAAAGAAGGGTGGCATGACTGTCATCACAAATGAAAAAAATGAGCTTATTCCTACTAGGACTGTAACAGGATGGCGTGTTTGTATTGATTATAGAAAATTAAATGACGCCACCAGAAAAGATCACTTTCCCTTACCTTTCATTGATCAAATGTTGGAAAGATTAGCCGAAAATAGTTACTATTGTTTTCTTGACGGTTTTTTCGGATACTTTCAAATTCCAATAGCACCCGAGGATCAAGAGAAAACCACATTCACGTGCCCTTATGGTACTTTTGCTTACAAACGCATGCCATTTGGACTTTGCAACGCCCCTGCAACCTTTCAAAGATGCATGATGGTGATTTTTCATGACATGATAGAAGAATGCATGGAAGTTTTCATGGATGACTTTTCAGTCTTCGGTGATACTTTTGAATCATGTCTAGTTAATCTTGAACGAATGCTTATTAGATGCGAACAATCAAATCTAGTACTTAATTGGGAGAAATGCCATTTCATGGTTAAAGAAGGCATCGTTCTTGGTCATAAAATTTCAAAGGAAGGAATTGAAGTGGATAGAGCTAAAGTAGATGTGATTGCTAAACTTCCACATCCCACCAATGTTAGAGGAGTTAGGAGTTTTCTAAGGCATGCAGGTTTTTACCGACGTTTCATAAAAGATTTTTCTAAAATTGCCACTCCTATGAATAAACTCCTAGAAAAGGATGCTCCATTCATCTTTTCAGATGAATGCATCAAATCTTTTAATATTCTTAAAGAAAAACTCACTAATGCGCCGATCATGATAACTCCAAATTGGAATCTACCATTTGAACTAATGTGCGATGCAAGTGATTTTGCAATGGGAGCCGTTTTAAGTCAAAGGATTAAAAAACAATTTCAACCTATATATTATGCTAGTAAGACGTTACAAGGAGCTCAAACGAATTACACAACTACTGAAAAAGAACTCCTTGCTATTGTCTTTGCTTTTGACAAATTTCGTTCATATCTCGTTATAGCTAAAACGGTAGTCTATACCAACCATTCTGCTCTTAGATACCTATTTTCAAAACAAGATGCTAAACCACGATTAATCCATTGGATCTTACTCTTACAAGAGTTCGATATTGAAATCCGAGACAAAAAGGGAGCAGAAAATCTCGTAGCTGATCATCTTTCTCGTCTTGAAAATCCTGAATTAGAAGTTCTAAATGAATCAGCCATACAAGATAACTTCCCTGATGAATATCTATTGAAGATAGATTATAATGAAATTCCATAGTTTGCAGACTATGCAAACTACTTAGTATGTGGATTCCTTGAAAAAGGGTTGTCGTACCAAAAACGAAAGAAATTTTTTAGTGATATAAAACACTATTTCTGGGAGGATCCACATTTGTTTAAAAGTTGTCCCGATGGAATAATACGCCGATGTGTATTCAGAGATGAAGCCAGTCAAATTTTAAACCATTGTCACACAGGACCAACAGGAGGGCATTATGGGCCTCAACTTACAGCAAGAAAAGTTTACGACGCTGGATTCTATTGGCCTACAATTTTCAAAGATGCACACCTTCTTTGCAAATCCTGTGATGCTTGTCAAAGGGCCGGAAAAATAAGTCAACGTGATGAAATGCCACAAAATGTCATTCAAGTATGTGAAGTATTTGACATTTGGGGTATTGACTTTATGGGTCCATTTCCAAAATCTCATAATAATGTCTACATTCTCGTTGCCATTGATTATGTATCTAAATGGGCGGAAGCACAAGCTCTCTCAACTAATGATGCACGAGTTGTAGTCAACTTTTTAAAAAGCCTTTTTGCAAGGTTTGGAACACCGAAAGCTTTAATAAGTGATCAGGGTACTCATTTTTGTAATAATCAACTTGAGAAAGTTCTCAAAAGATATGGAGTAACTCATAAAATCTCAACCGCTTATGATCCACAAACAAGTAGACAAGTTGAAAATACCAACCGAGCTTTAAAACGTATTCTAGAGAAAACCGTAGGATCAAATCTGAAGAAATGGTCCATGAAATTGGAGGATGCACTCTGGACTTTTAGAACAGCCTACAAAACTCCAATTGGTACCACACCTTTTAGACTCGTTTATGAAAAAGCATGTCATCTTCCAATAGAAATTGAACACAAAGCATTTTGGGATTTGAAGACATCTAATCTAGATTTACATGAAGCTGGACGTCTAAGATTAAGTCAACTAAACGAATTAGAAGAATTAAGACTTGAGGCATATGAAAATTCCTTAATCTATAAGGAAAGAACGAAGAAATGGCATGATAAAAGAATTAGAAGTTCAAAAGAATTTAAAGAAGGAGACAGAGTTCTTCTTTTCTATTCACGATTCAAGTTATTTCCTGGAAAATTGAAATCAAGATGGTCTGGACCATTTATAGTCAAAAGAGTTTTCCCATACGGAACAATAGAGTTAATAAATTCAAATGGGATTGAATTTAAAGTTAATGGTCGCAGAGTTAAACATTACATACATGGTCCGATGGAAGTTGACAATGAAGTCAATCATAATTTCACCATTCAAGAAAACCCTCAAAATGAAAACATAAATATGTTATCAACAACATATGAAAAATCAAAATTGGAAAATAGGGAGGATTCAAATTGGAGTGATGAAGAAGAATTCCTATATAAACCTCCCATTCCAAGAAATGAAGAAAAAGAAGTTCAAATAGAAGTGAAAGAATCAAGAAAAGAACACCCAAAAAAGGTTTACAAACCAACTCGACTTACTAAAGTAGGAGACCCGGGTGAATTTATCATTTCTTGCTTGCTTAATGATGGTGCTATATATAATGGACTTGCAGATTTAGGAGCAAGTGCAAATATTATGCCTCTTTCCTTATACAAAAGATTAGGTATGGATAAATTAAAACCAACCAAAATAGGTGTTCAATCATTTGACCTAACCATTAAACATCCGGTTGGAATAGAAAATAATTTACTTGTTAACGTGGGAAGTTTGACCTTTGTTGCAAACTTCATAGTTATTAATATGGAGGAAAACCTTGATATTCCTCTAATTTTAGGTCGCCCATTTTTAGCAACCACCGAGGCGTTCATTGATGTAAGAGAAGGTAGAATGACACTTAGGGATGGTGATAAATCGGTCACCTTTGTGAACCGAAAGTTTAAATATCCACCAACCAAAACTGTTAAACCAATAAAAAAGCCTAAGTGTGGGGAAGATGAAGAAACACTTAAAGATGATCCGATAACAAAGAACCCTGTTGATGATACGAAATTAGATGAACCCGTTTTTAATAGTTCAACGAAGAAACTTTATAAACGGATTCACGATGCTAGGATTAAGGGAAACTTTAAGTTATGTAACCGATTAGTATCCAATTTATCGCCAAAAGAAAAGGCAATGTTAGTTGAATTTGTGAAAGTTACAGAGGAAATCAACAATTGGCTTGAAGTAAAAGTCAAAGATATACAAGTTGTTGATAGTCCAATTGAAAACGAAGTTAATCACAATTTCGACACCAAATCTAACTAAGTGTGGGGAGAATAGAATCTATTTAGGGTTATTTATATTTCTGTTAGAGTTAGATATTCTGTTTTCGTGTAGTTTCCAAAAATGGAATCCGTATGGTCTTTCCCTAGCAGACCCTAAAGAACTAGTCTTCTCCCCCCATTCTGAATTTTTATTTTTTTAGGTTTTACGAGATGAAGAATTCCTTTGATCTGAACCATGGTCTAAGGCTACATGCTATGATTACTAAACGTAATAATGACACACTTCCGAGTGAACTGGTATCATTCATAAGAGGCAAAATGGACGGAGTAAGAAAAGAACTCAGAAAAGATCATCATAAGATACATTTTGGTAAAGGAAAATCAAAATCCGCAACAAAAAGAAGAGCACAACACCTTGAAAGATGTTACAAATGCGGAAAATAGTCACACGAATGTAAATGTTCAAATAATCAAACATATTCAAATACCGAATTTGTTACTCTATGCAGAGAAGGACCGTTCATATGTTTAGAAGAAAAGATATTGAAGATTTGAGGTTATGCTTACGTAGCTATGGAGAACCAAATCACACGACTCTCCTATGAGTCGGCTAAAGCAGGTCTCTGAGAATTCTTTCTCACAGGTAAGTATGTACAGTTTTTATTTTTATTTTTATTGCTTTTAACCTTTTGATAATAAACGCTGAATCGTTCGCTATAAAGTATTAAATTGGTATTCAATAAAATTAGGTATGCGTAACCGAAATTATTGATATCATACAAAAATTTATTACATCACTGCGAAATTTACCGTTTATTCTTAAGGTATAAGTATCTTTAATCAATCAACCCAAAATATTTCAGAAATTCGTCAGGACTAAAACTAGGTCGTTGAAGCGAAATTACTTTACCGAAAAGAGGAGCGTATATTTTTGATAATATTTGATTGATTAAAGTGGGATAAAAGACCAAAAAGATTTTTAATTTTATTTTTTTACCATGTTTTTAAAATTAATATAGAAATATTAAATTAATATCATAAACTTTTTAGAATCAATATATTCAAGTTTGTAATAATTTGAAAAAAATTTTAATATTTTTAATATAAGTTTGTATGTATAAAAACATAATATAAATTTTGTGTGAATTTTTAATATTAATAATATGAATTTTTAATTTTATGTATTTTAAATTTAAGTTTGGTGTGGATTTAAAAACAAAAATTTACTTTATTTCACTAAGTTAAAAATATGATTTTTAAAATTCATCATGAGTTGAAAACTAGGTCGTTGAACCGAAATTGCTTTACCCAAGGGAGGGACGAGAACTTTTATTATCATTATTTTTAATCTTATTGAATTAAAGTATGCTAAAAAAATTTTAATATTTTTAATATAAGTTTGTATGTATAAAAACATAATATAAATTTGGTGTGAATTTTTAATATTAATAATATGAATTTTTAATTTTATGTATTTTAAATTTAAGTTTGGTGTGAATTTAAAAACAAAAATTTACTTTATTTCACTAAGTTAAAAATATGATTTTTAAAATTCGTCGTGAGTTGAAAACTAGGTCGTTGAACCGAAATTGCTTTACCCAAGGGAGGGACGAGAACTTTTATTATCATTATTTTTAATCTTATTGAATTAAAGTATGCTAAAAAAAATCCAAAAATCTTTGCTTTTAAAACCGCGCTTAAAAATGACAAATTTTAAAATTTTGTCGAGGGACGGACTAGGACAACGATCCGAAAAGCCCTCATTCTTAAAAGAAACAAATTTTTAAAATTTATTAATTTATGTTGTATTAAGTAAAGGTTTTTATAAAAAAAAAAACTCCACACTCGCGGTGTTTGGAGTGGGACCACCTCCACACTCGCGGAGTTTAAAAATTCCAGAAAAGGATAACTGGTCGAACAGACCAGTCCCCAACACACCCCAACTCAATTTTCTGCGAAAAAAATCCACAAAAACACTCTCAAATTCGAAATTTTTCACCATAAATCATCAATTTTTTTTGTTGCTAAAATCACAGTGAGGAGATTATTAACAAGGAGTTACTCAAGG
Organism: Rutidosis leptorrhynchoides; assembly: GCF_046630445.1. Lineage (NCBI taxonomy): Eukaryota > Viridiplantae > Streptophyta > Magnoliopsida > Asterales > Asteraceae > Rutidosis > Rutidosis leptorrhynchoides. Next base: position 364,165,807 of record NC_092338.1, read on the forward strand.
AAAACGGTAATTTATACATCTAAACACTCTTTAATCCGGATTTTTAATGTTCTTGAGCAAATTTATACCTAATTTGATTTTGATGATTTTTAGTGTAATTGTGCTTAAATTGATTGTATATTATGCTTGTATAACCTAGATGGATGCTATTTAACATGATTAGAAGCCTTAAACTTCAAATTTTGAGTAATCTAGGGTTTGTGTTCTTGAGCAAAATTGGGGCTTTTTGATATAAACGGGTTATGGCCGAATTTTGTTGTTAGTTTATGTTAAATTGAGTTTTGTAACATGTTTAGGTTGCTAAATGATCAAAACTTTGATCGTAAACACAATTTATGAAGATTAAAGTGGACTTTTTGAGTCAAAAATACATGAACTTGATCTAATTGATATGAATGTCATGTGGAACCTGTTTAATTGCTATAATGATTATTTTTGACATATTTTAGAAGTTAAATGCTTTGGAATGTTGTATACATTTTCATATAAGTTTATTTGTAAAAATATAGAATTGTTAGTATTATGAAAATGTGTATAAAGTTTAATATGGTTTAAACATGTCATTGTAATTGTTTTGATTTATGATTTTGCTAACACTAATGCATATTTGGATGCACAAAAATTGTGTTTGATGTGTTTTGCAGACTGAAAGGGGTGAATCTTCATCCCAGGCTCGCAATGCTCCTCCTCCTGAGAATGCGGAACAACAGGAAGTTAATGACTTTTATCGACAAAATGTACCTCATTCAGTCGCTTCATATTCAAATATTCATGAGGCAGATTTACATCCAAATTTGAGATTCGATAGATTTTGGATAGACTATCCAAAATATCAGAGGAACTTGCACACCCTTCAGTCTAATGTTGTTGAGGTGCCTAGGATAATAGAATGGGACCCGTTAGAAGCAGTTGGATTAGCCAAACAAATCAGAGAATTACTTACACAAAGGTATGGTAATTCTACTTTTAATGATTGGGTACGTTTATTCAACATATATAGGCCTGTATATAGAGAATGGTGTATGGAGTTGTTATGTAGTATAGAAATAAATGATCGGGTATCTACTTTAACCGATCAAAGTTTTCTTAGATTTTTATTAGGAGGTGAGATGCGCTATATGTCCCTACTAGATATGGCTCAGGCTTTACGTATATATACGCCTGAGGAGTTAGCGTCTGCTGATTGTCAAAGGTTAATAGTTGAGGGTAGGAGGGTTGATGAGAATTTTGATATGAATGGTGTATAGAGTAGAATGACTAGCCATAACCGATTCAAAGGGGGATTTTACTCTTATCTTGATATTGATAGAGCTGAATTAAGAGTAATCCACAGGTTTTTAGCCAACTCGATTACACAGCGAGGTAGAAACAAAGAAAAGGTAAATGAACAAGATTTATTCTACCACATGTGTATTCGAGACCCACAGAGCGCTGTAAGTATACCTTATTATGTAGGTTATTATCTATCAACTATGATTAGGGGTATGCGGCCTAATAGCATAATAGGAGGTGGTATCTTTGTTACATTAATTGCTGAACATCTCAGTGTGGATAGAAGTCGGGGGGGATTATTAATGGTAGAACCAGAACCCCGTGATAGGATAGATTTACGCGTGTATCATGGTGCTAAGGTTTTAAAGAAACGAAACAACGCTGCAGCACAATATGATGGCAGGCATCCACAGGTCGAGAGAGATCAACAGCAAGGTAATGCGGGAGGGGGTAATCAGATGACAGAAATGCAACTTTTTATGGCTCATCATGAGTATGAAATGGCTAGACAACGAGCATTTCAAGTTTGACAGTATCATCAAAACCAAATCATAAGTCATCGTGCACACATAAATGCAAACTACATTGCTACTCCAATGCCCGTATTTCCTCCCTGGACTATAGAGACCCGCCCACCGTACCCTACATATGACCCAGCTCACGCATTCTACAGCACATACGGCTATGAATGGGATCCCTACTGGCACCATTCTCATCAACCCTGATTTTCTTTTATGCTTATTTTTATTTATTTGGTAACTTGTAATTTTATACTTTTTATATTTCTTTTGATACTATAATAGTTTTTATAATTTTCTAACTTTTATTATTAGATCTTAATAATTTTTGAATGTGGGGTGATATACTCAACTTCAAAAATATGTATATATATGTTTGTAGTTTATCTCATGTACAAAACAGGGTAAAACAGCGCATTTTCAAAGACTGGCATTAAGTTCAGCAAAAGCAACTAATTTTGATGACAAGATGCAAAATATATGTGAAATAACAACTGCAGAAATGAACAAATGATGTGCACCATTTATCATTCAGCAAACAAACGCCAATATATTTGGAAACTTTGGTAAAATTTAATCATTTTTCTGCGCTAATTACCCTCAATAATTTAAATTGTTACTGATTTCTTGCAAATGAGGGCATTGCAAGATCTTAAGTGTGGGAAGGGGTTAAATTCTTTCGGATTTTTAAAATTTTTAACTTATACACTTGGTTACCATTAAAAATACTAGTAACGCAGTAGTTGTATTAGAATCTAGTGCTCTCTGATAATAAAGAACAGCCCTAGTCTTATATACTAACTACCCAATTCTAGTAAAATTTTTCAAAATTTTCAAATAAATAAATTCAAAATCATGTTTATACATATTTATGAACGATAAAACTAGGTTTTAACACCGAAATTATTGTTACTTCGGAAAGGACATAAATTGAGAAACAACTTAAAATGTTAGAATTCATTTAAAATGGAATAGAGGACAATAAAAAGGCAAAGAAAGGAAAATAAAAGCCAAGTGCGGGAAAAATTTACCAAGATATTTAGAACATATATCACATATTTTTGTACAAATAATTGAAGATACTTTTGTTTTGGACAAAATTAACCGTTTTACCCGGTAAATTGTAATATATTTGAAAGAAAGATGGATCTACACGATGAATCAATTCCATCATTAAAAGGAAGTAAAGTCTTCTGAAAAAGAAACGCGCTTCTTGATTTAGGTCAGGAAGTTGTCGTCCAGACCAGTTGTAGAGTATACGAAAAACCTTGAAAAGTTTTCTCGAAAATTAGCTGGAAATCCACGGACCTCGGCATCAAACAGGGTCGCCAAGTGGTCAGACTTATCCTAACCATGAGAGGATCTGTCTCGTAAAATGGGGAGGCGCCGTGCAAATTAGCTTGATAAGACTAATGAATCAGATTCCCAGAAAGGATAATCTCCTTAAAAGATTAAAAAAATCATCTTTTAAGACTGATATTACTCAATCCTTGAGATTGACTTTTAAAGATTGAGAATTCAAACTCATGGAATTCGATGATATCTAAACTCGAGCTTGAACGAGAAAATATTTTGATCAAAATTACAAACCGGTTTGTTTTCTGAAAACCCATTTTCAATGCGTTCATTACCATTGAACATAAAATCCTAGGAATTCACCTGGAATTCATTAGGTCACCTGAACCAAATCGGGTGTCAACCGTAAGAATGGTGGTTGCATAGCATGATCGAAGACAGGACCTTGTGCCAGACCGAAAAATTATAGGGTGATCTTTACTATTGCTCCTACAAAGGATAGTAATTGCATCCGACATGATATATACCATAATCAAAAGCATGTCACGGGACATTGCCTTAACAGTTGCTTGTTCAACGCTTTCCTTTACAACCGGACGATAGTTTACCGAAAGGTAATATACGGAACAAGTATACTGGACGTGTTGCTTTCCCAATACAAGGTTAGCAAGTGGGTGACACAAAACCGCAAGTTTTGAGCTAAAATTTTCAAATCTGAAACCCACCAAACCCACAAAAACAATTTGAAAACACCGGTGAAGGGTTATTCTGGAAAACTTATCTAGGGTAAAAGCTAGATTTAATTTTCAAAAGATCAAATGTTTTCATAAAGATCCAATTTCCTAACGGATCTAAATTTTCATAGCCATGTGGGACTGTAAACCACATCGTTATTACCATTGTTCATACCGCCTTATAGAAATCACTGATGTATAAAGTGTGAAGAATAAAGAAGTGATTCTAGTATTTTTATTTCAAGACTATATTGCTTGAGGACAAGCAACGCTCAAGTGTGGGAATATTTGATAATTCTAAAAACGAACATATATTTCATAGCATTATCCCTCAAGAAAGACAAGCTTTTAGTTGCAATTGTTCTAGTTACAAGTGATATTCGTTTAAATATTAAAAGGTGAAGACAAAAGGCAGATTCGACGAATTGAAGACGCAAATGACCAAAAAGCTAAAAAGTACAAAGTACAATCAAAGAGGTTCAAATTATTAATGAGAAACGACTCAAAAATACATGAGTACGAGCCGCAAAACGCAAAGTTCAATTTATTAAATCGTACAAAAGGACGTTTGAAAATCCGGAACCGAGACATGAACCAACTTTCAACGTACGACGCAACTTACCAAAAATTACAAGTCAACTATGTACAAGAATATAATATAATATATAATTAATTATATATATTATTATATAATATATATTTACGCAGCCCACATTTTGGATCATAATGTGAGCTGTATTTCAGACCTCCGCACTCGCGGAGTTTAGAAGAGCAAAAGCTCCGCACTCGCGGAGCTACACAGTAAATTGTGGGCCTATAAAAGCCCTCGAATTCTGCACTTCAAAAACACATCTTTTTCTAATCTATCTCTTACTCTCTACGTAATATATATATATATATATATATATATATATATATATATATATATATATATATATATATATATATATATATATATATATATATATATATATATATATATAATTTATAATTTTAATTTTAATTTTAATTTAATAATAATAAGGGTATGTTAGCGAATGTTGTAAGTGTGTAAGTCGAAATTCTGTCCGTGTAACGCTACGCTATTATTAATCATTGTAAGTTATATTCAACCTTTTTAAATTAATGTCTCGTAGCTAAGTTATTATTATGCTTATTTAATGCCGAAGTAATCGTGATGTTGGGCTAAATATTAAAATTGGGTAATTGGGCTTTGTACCATAATTGGGGTTTGGATAAAAGAATGACAGTTGTGAAAATTAGACTATGGGCTATTAATGGGTTTTATATTAAACTTAACGATACCTCGTTAATTTAATATAAAGGTTATAATTTGACATATTTATATATAACCACATACGCTTGACTAGGTACGGTGGGCGGGATATCTATAAATACCAATAATTGTTCATTTTACCGGACACGGAACTGGATTAATAGTTAATGGACTAGTTGAAACAGGGGTGGATTACATTCAAGGGTAATTGGTGTAATTGTTAACAAAGTAATAAAACCTTGGATTACATGCAGTCGATAACCTGGTGTATTCATTAAACAAAGTATTAAGACCTTGTTACAATTCGAATCCCCAATTAGTTGGAATATTTGACTTCGGGTATAAGGATAATTTGACGAAGACTCTCGCACTTTATATTTATGACTGATGGACTATTATGGATAAAACCGTATGGACATATCAAATAATCCAGGACAAAGTACAATTAACCCATGGTACTAAACTAAAAACAACACGTCGAACATCATGATTACAGAAGTTTAAATAAGCATAATTCCTTTATTTCATATTTAATTGCACTTTTAATTATCGCACTTTAATTTATTATCATTTTAATTATCGTACTTTTTAATTATCGCTATTTTATTTATCGTCATTTTATTTACCGCACTTTTATTTATCGCAATTTCATTATCCTTATTTACTTTATGCTTAAAATTAAGTTATATTTATTTTTAATATTTTACATTAGGTTTTAACTGCGACTAAAATTTTTAAAATCGACAAACCGGTCATTAAACGGTAAAAACCCCCTTTTATAATAATAATACTAATTATATTTATATTTATATAAATATAAATATAGTTTTTAAAAAATATAGCGTTAAACTTGGCTAGTTCCCTGTGGACGAAACGGACTTACTAAAAACTACACTACTGTACGATTAGGTACACTGCCTATAAGTGTTGTAGCAAGGTTTAGGTATATCCACTCTATAAATAAATAAATAACTTATGTAAAATTGTAACGTATTTAATAGTATTTCCTAGTAAAAATTAATATTATTTCGTATACACCTGTACGCACATCACATCCTAAGGAACAATTGGTTGTAACAGCGAACATTAATGAAACTACAAATGGGTTTTCTTAAATGAAAGTGAGGGTGATAAATGGGTCTGCGTTTTACTCATCCAAAACAGAAAAATATAGCAGCAACAATAGCGATATAATGTAACTTATGGTGGTTTGGTGGTTTACAATGGTGGTTGTACATGGTTCTTGGTTACAAGGATTTGGAGAGAGAGAAAATATGAGAGGGAGAGATATATAGGGTGGCGTTGATCAAAGGTGGTTGTGGGTGTGATGAATCAACGGTGGTTTTCATGGTGGTCGATAGTGTTAGACTGGGCTGTAAGACAGGAAGTAGCAGAGTTATAAGAAGCGACGGGTTCATGGTGGTTTGTGAGTTTTTGAACCAAAATGGGAAATAGAAAAATAAACATGATGATGGTGATATGGTGATTGTCTCGGTGGTAGCCGGTGGTGGTTAGTGGTGGTTAACAAGGGTTGAAGGTGATGTGGCTTTGGTTGACATAGACAAGTAGTAGAGAAAGGAAAATGTTAATCTCCATATCTCTATGTGGGTATATGTAAGTGCCTATATATAGATATATATGTATACTATAAGGTTAATTTAATATATAATAACAATAATGTAATAATGACTCTCAATCATTCGTAATATAATTTGAAAAAGGAAATAGTGAATGAATAGATAAGCAGCCATTGAATTTTGTTTATTAGTACCGACAGTTCTCACGGACTGTGTATCGTGCGAAAACGGTGGCGGATAAAAGTGTTCAGAAAAATCCCATATTTTTAAATTTACTATATTTATTTATTTTGGTCATTATGGTATAAAATTCACTCATTAATTATTAAATAAAAATTACATTAATTATTCACCCCCATCCCCCAAGTAAAATATAAAAAATTTTAAAAATTTGACAAACAACTTCCAAATATATATTAATAAGCCTAAAATTTATAAAACTCAGTTTCGGCTAACCGTTTATAATAATAGTTTGAATTTAACTTATGTAATATCCATTGAATGATGAGCGAGTGCTACTATCATTTACTAAATGAATTCGAAACCAAAATATATATATATATATATATATATATATATATATATATATATATATATATATATATATATATATATATATATATATATATATATATATATATATATATATATATATATATATATATATATATATATATATATATATATTCAAAATATACTTTATGTATATAGATTTATTTTAACAATAAGTTTTATTATTAATTTCATCATTTTTCATACTTATTTCTAACAATTAAGTTGTATATTATTTTACATATTTATTTAAAATAATAATTTCATATAACGATTAATAACATTTATTATGTACATATATTTAATTATATTTATATACATATCTACTCACAAATAGTTGTTCGTGAATCGTCGGGAATGGTCGAAGGTCAATTGAATATATGAAACAGTTCAGAAATTTTTGAGACTCAACATTATAGACTTTGCTTATCGTGTCAAAATCATTTAAAGATTAAGTTTAAATTTGGTCGGAAATTTCCGGGTCATCACAGTACCTACCCGTTAAAGAAATTTCGTCCCGAAATTTGATTGGGATGGTCATGGTTAACATTAAGTATGTTTTCATGACTCATACGAGCTGGAATATAGAGTTTTATCATCAGTGAGTGATATGAATAAAATAAATCGTTTATGTGAAGAGTACGAGTGAAGCTATCACAAAATAATGGAATGAGGAAAATAAGTTTCGTCATAACTTTTGATGTAATCATGGTTGAATTCCGGAATTCAAGGGATTCAAAAGAAAATCTTGAAAATCTATAAGATCTGATTCTTCGAGATTTAAGGAAATTAGGATCTCTTTAATTAAATGTGATAATCTGTCCCGATTACTACGAATGATATTTCCATTATAAATTTACCTTTTCCGTTCCATCAGTATTTATCACTTCTATACTCAATTCCCAATTTCAAAAGATTGTGAAAATATTTAATCCTGTTCTAATCCTTGTCCTTATCCTTATTATTGCAACATTCATTCTCCTTTTCCAACTTCCACCGGAGGAATCTGTTTTCTTCTACTTCGCCCTTGGGGTTATAGTGTTTTTAATTCTCCCGTGTCTTTAGGTTGCGATAAATATTGATATACACGGTTTGTAATTTATGTGCTGTTATCGGGCTTTATATTTTCTCTTATATTTCAGAGCTCTTTGCCTTTTTATTCTGTTCTCGACTCTAAGTCAAGCGAATAATGGTTCAGAATTTGTAGATATGAAATTCGGAATGAACATAGTTAATGTTCTAAGAAGGAACTTGTAATGGCACGATCTTGATTTGTTAAATTACCAGAAAGATAGAACTATCAAGAAAGATATATTCTTGATATGTTGGGAGATTAGGTAGAATGTAAGAGTCGTGTAACATGGCACATGACGACATTATGTTCTGTGAATCATCACGTTCCATTAGAAACTCAGCATGACTTACTGTAATATAATCACGTTGATCAAGTCTCATTATATTATACTAACTCATGCTTCTGTACCCAACACTACTTCAAACCATTCATATTTTAAATTTGAAGATTTACATAATATAGGAACCAAAACAGTTTCCTTTTATGAGATAGCACAGATAGCGTGGAGAGATAATTAATATCGGACAAGAATATTTATGAAAATATCTTCAGAAATATTGAGGATATTTATACTGAAAGATATGATGGTATCTTAGAATTTTATAATCAAATTGTGATGAAGAAATTCATTCACGATGATTTAGAACGATTAAGGAGGAAGGTATTCGCTAAAGATTTCATCAGAAACAGAATCATCAGAATTCTTTATGTACAAGTTTAGTCCTTGTTCAGAGTCTCTTTCATGATTTGCTCAATTCATTTTTCGGTATCAAAACCTTTGAGCTTTTTCAACACTCTATTCTTTATCATCAACTTTTGGCTGTTGAGGTCGTTTACAGTTTTTGTTGCTTCATTCAACTTTTCAAAATTCAGAGTATTAATTCACAGACTAGGTGCTTTTCAGAATTTCAGAATTGAAGATCATAGTTCTAAGAGATAAATGTTATATGGATACATATAACTGTTGATGTGGAAATGTTGCGAGACTCACAATACAGATTTGTTGATTCCCGGTTATTGGTATGGCAATTCTTGTTACAAGATGCGGATGAGTACATGATGAGACTTCAATAGGTAAATATAGTGATTTGTCGGAGAGATTTAAGCCAAGGAGCAACGAGGTTGTTGGTACGTCTGCTAGCAATGTGGTGGAATATAAAAGGTTCTCTGGTAACAATAAAAGGGCACACGTATATATATCAAGGTTATAATAAGGTTGTTTCGAACAAAAAGTCGAAGTTGACTTGCTGGATCTATGACAAAATTGGCTACTTTGGAAAGGAATTGCAAAGTTATTTTTTAGTAATAACAACGCCAAAGGATCATAAATTCATTTTAAACTTCTACTTAGGTTCCAAGAGTTTTCAGATGCATACTATATGCATCAATCGTTTCTCCCGTAGATGAAGTGCGGTTGGTTCATCCTCTCGATTGAGGTGTTTTCAGGAATCATGAAAGGTTTGAACGCAGATTGTAATCGTCAAGATACAATTGAGGGTTAAGATGAAATCAAGTGGCAAACTTGAAAAAATGTTTAGTTTCATATGTTATAATCAATATTTAAATTCATTTTAATTGTCCAATGTTATTAGTCCATAGTCGATAGTCCACAGTTAACAGTCCAATAATTCATATATAGTTTAATATATAATATTCTAATTAATTAATACATATCGTGACCCGTGTACATGTCTCAGACTCAATCACAACTCAAAGTATATATATTATTGTAGAATCAACCTCAACCCTGTATAGCTAACTCCATCATTACTGCATATAGAGTGTCTATGGTTATTCCAAATAATATATATAGATGCGTCGATATGATATGTCAAAACCTTGTATACGTGTCCCGATATTTAAAGTGCGTAAAATAAATAACAGAAATTAAATGACGATAAATAAAATTATGAGAATATAAACTGCGATAATTAAATTGCGATAAATAAAATGTAATCAGTTAGCTAGGAACAGTTAGCGTGAATTCTTAACAAAATTTCTCATAGTTAATTTGTTTGTTTCTAACAAATTTTTTTTTTTTGTCATATGTTTTCTTCATTATGCCACTTGTTGGATTCTGATAGGTCAAAATCCAAATATGAAATTGAATGAAAATGGTTATTCTACGGTGAACGGATACGTATATCGGTGGTTGTATGTAGGATAGTAAATGACTGTTGAATCAGCTTCGACGAATGTACATTGTAACTTATTAAGGTAAAATCTAAATATTCCTCGGTATTACCTACCCGTTAAAATATTTTCACCATTAACAGTTTGTACGAAAGAATTTTTAATTACAATCTTTATGAAAATATATTTGCATATATATTTTCTTCAGATGTAATCATGGATTTAATGAGTTAATAAGATATTAAACTCATTTGATTTACCGTTAGAATAAGAATATATAATCTCTAAAACATTAGAGATTACATAATCGCCATGTCAAACGAAGATAAATGATGTAAAACGTCATGTAGAACGAAGATAATTGAGGTAGGACATCATGTAGTATGATGATTATGCTGGAGGTACAAACTGTGAATTTGAGGCGTGTAGTGTTGAGGCTTGTACTCCGGATGCTGTTGGTGGTACTGGTGTTGCCGGTGCTGTTGTTGAAGCTGGTAAGTTTTGCACCATGTTTTTCTAAATTGATTACTCGAGCGCGAAGCTCGTTGACTTCTTCCATTATTCCGGGATGATTGTCGGTTCGAACGAGCGGATGAATAAGATCTAGAATTTTAGATAGAATATAATTGTGGCGAGATACTCTGGAAATGAGTGTGAAAATGGTGTTTCGGATAGGTTTGCCGGTAAGTGCTTCAGGTTTTTTACCAAGAGGTGAATTCGGTTGGGGGAAGGGATCGCCTTCTTCGCGTCTCCATTGATTAAGTCGGCTACAAACCCATCAGATGAATTGGGGATGGCTGATTGGTTGATTCATTTCATTTATACTGCTTTCAGGGCTTAGGTGAATATCCATGTCGGAATAGCTGTCGGAATAACTATCAGAATAGCTATCAGAATCTGAGGGACTCGAACTGGTTGAGGGATTCATCTTGTACGATCAGATGAAGGATTTTAGATAAGAAAAAGATTATAGGATGTAGATTAGTACCCTGCAATACATAATTTACATATGCATATATAATACTAAAATCCCATAAATTACGGAGGAATTTACGAAAACTGTCAAGCAAAGGTAACAATAATAGATACGCTAAGATATGAATTTATCTATACACTGTCTATGCAAATAGAGGTAGTAAGACGTGCCTAGACTTTAAGGATGATAAGCAAATAATTTTCGACACGAAATGATAAGCAAATCTTTTGACATGCAGACACGGTCGAAGTCCAGACCCACTAATGCATCTAAACAACTATCAGTTAGACACACTAATGCAAGACCTGGTTCGCTAACACCACCGCTCTGATACCACCTATAACGACCCGTCCTAATCCATCTGGACGAATACATTACATTTGGTTACATCGCGAGGTACTTGACCTCTATATGATACATTTTACAAACATTGCATTCGTTTTTAAAAGACAAACTTTCATTTACATCGAAAGTTGACGGCATGCATACCATTGCATAATATATCCAACTATAATTGACTTAATAATAATCTTGATGAACTCGACGACTCGAATGCAACGTCTTTTGAAATATGTCATGTATGACTCCAAGTAATATCTCTAATATGAGCAAATGCACAGCGAAAGATTTCTTTCATACCTGAGAATAAACATGCTTTCAAGTGTCAACCAAAAGGTTGGTGAGTTCATAGTTTTATCATAAAGCAATAAAATTCATCATTTTGATAGACCACAAGATTTAAATGCAGCATGGTACAAATGGGCCCGAATCCTATACCCACCTGTAATGTACATGCGATATCTTTTAAACACAGTACACCTTTCTCGTGTACGAAATCATCTTTCATAAATCTTAGTAACCGTACACATATCTCGTGCACAAAAATAACATACACATAAACTGTGTATAAAATCATTCTCTCGATACATAACATTCACTTTTCATTACTTTCATAGCTTGGCTTGGTAACCGACCTTAACATATAATGCGCATAATAATATCCCCAAAACAGAACATCTCGTCTGTATAATAATCATATAAACTTCGAAGTACTAAACACCACGCCCACTAGCCCTTTCGTCTAGTGAACATTCTGGGTGGGGGTGTTAAACCCGGTAGCTACCTTTAGGATTCGCGTCAATTAGGCGTGCACTAATTCTCAAAATTAGTGATGTTCCCTAATTCTTAGGTTACCAAGCAATAATAATCAGGGAAAAAATATTCATATCAATTGTGGCAATTATCACGTCCACATAATTCAATGGTGGCAATTATCACGTCCACATAATTCATTCGAGGAATGTTTTGCTTGTGTCTATCTCGTCAAACATTTATAAAAGCATTTCATGTATTCGCAGTTCAAAATGTATTTCAAAAGCATTTAATAAAGCAGTTGTAAAAGTAGCGCATGTATTCTCAGTCCCAAAAATGTAAAGAGTAAAAGAGAATCAAATGAACTCACCTAATGTATTTTGTAGTAAAAATACATATGACTATATTGAACAATGCAGGGTTGGCCTCGGATTCACGAACCTATATCATTTATATATATGTATATATTAACACACATAATTGTAATCAAACAAGTTTATATATATTATTATTAATAACATACTTGTTGTATTATATGTTATATAGATAAATTTAATATATTTAACTCATAAATTATATATATATATACTTATCATATTAAATTTTATTATAGTATAAGTAATAGCTTTTATTGATAAAACATAGTATATGTAATATCAATATGATTGTAATGTATTTTTATATAAAATATTATTTGTAATAATAACAGTGATAATAATAATAACAATAATGATATTCCATTTTAATCTTGTTTTAAAATTATCATAATAACATTTATATTCATATTTATAATCTTTATATTTATAACCTTAACAACATCATTAAAACTTTTATTTTCATAATCATAATAATGTTAATGATAATATTATTCATAATACTAATATTAATAATACTGATAGTTTTATTGATAACATAATGATACTTTTAGTAAAATGATAATAATTTTTAATAATAACAATAATGATAATCATATTAATAATAATAATGATAATATTAATAATAATACTTATGTTAATAATAATAATAATAATAATAATAATAATAATAATAATAATAATAATAATAATAATAATAATAATAATAATAGTAGTAGTAGTAGTAGTAGTAGTAGTACTAATAATACTTAATGATATTACTTAATAATAACCAAAATGATAATAATAATAATAATAATAATAATAATAATAATAATAATAATAATAATAATAATAATAATAATAATAATAATAATAATAATAATAATAATAATAATAATAATAATAATAATAATAATGTAAAAAAAATGATAATAATAGGGTACAACCTTTGAAGAAAGGAGCCTTAAAAATTAAACGCCACTGCCCAGGCTCGAACCCGAGACCTCTCGCTAATCTGGAAATACCCCACACCGCTCCTCCATTTTTGTTTTTCTAATATTTAATACGAACTTAATTTACTTAATCCAAAAACTGCTCAGCCTAACCAAAAAATAATCAATAGACCATGGCCCAACAGATCATAGAAGTTTCGACCCAACAGAAATTATAGTTTCGGCCCAACAGAAGATTACAGTTTCGGCCCAAAGTGAAACATGAAATCACGGCCCAAGTATCTTTAATCACTAAAAGGGTTCTGGACATTATTTATTCCTTTACAGAAGCCGTTTACAAGCAACATTAAACAGTAGACCTGAGTTCTTGATCGAAGGTTCGCGATTTGAAGTTGGTTTTGGTGCACGAATTAAACAGGTATATATCAGCGTAACACAGTAGTAATAACAACAGAGAAAAGAAGAAAATAAATGGTGGTTCTTCTCGGCAGCAGGTTATCAAGAGTTACACGAGTGGGTTTCGTTTCTATTGGGTTTTCGTTTACTCGAAGGGGAAACAGAAATAGGAATATCAGAAAGATGGTTCGATTGTTGGTGATTGGAACAAAAACATAAAATTTACAGATGGGTTTGATTGAAAAAAAAATGTTGTTCATCATCATCATTTATCATCATTCCTCTATCATCTTCATTATTTAAAAAATATATATAACGAAGCAGAAACAGAAATTTAGCGGTTGTAACTTGACAGGTGGGTATGGTTCTTAACCATACTTGATTAAAACAAGACAATAACTTCCTAAGGAATAATTGGTTGTAACAGCGAACATTAATGAAACTACAAATGGGTTTTCTTAAAGGAAAGTGAGGGAGATAAATGGGTCTGCATTTTACTCATCCAAAATAGAAAAATATAGCATCAACAATAGCGATATAATGTAACTTATGGTGGTGTGGTGGTTTACAATGGTGGTTGTACATGGTTCTTGGTTACAAGGATTTGGAGAGAGAGAAAATATGAGAGGGAGAGAGATAAAGGGTGGCGGTGATCAAAGGTGGTTGTGGGTGTGATGAATCAACAGTGGTTTTCATGGTGGTCGATGGTGTTAGACTGGACTGTAAGACATGAAGTAGCAGAGGTATAAGAAGCGACGGGTTCATGGTGGTTTGTGAGTTTTTGAACCAAAATGGGAAACAGAAAAATAAACATGATGATGGTGATATGGTGATTGTCTCGGTGGTAGCCGGTGGTGATTAGTGGCGGTTAACAAGGGTTGAAGGTGATGTGGCTTCGGTTGACATAGACAAGTAGTAGAGAAAGGAAAATGTTAATCTTCATATCTCTATGTGGGTATATGTAAGTGCCTATATATAGATATATATGTATACTATAAGGTTAATTTAATATATAATAACAATAATGTAATAATGACTCTTAATCATTCGTGATCTAATTTGAAAAAGGAATTAGTGAATGAATAGATAAGCAGCCATTGAATTTTGTTTATTAGTACCGACAGTTCTCATTGACTGTGTATCGTGCGAAAGCAGTGGCGGATAAAAGTGTTCAGAAAAATCCTATATTTTTAAATTAACTATATTTATTTATTTTGGTCATTATGGTATAAAATTCAATCATTAATTATTAAATAAAAATTACATTAATTATTCACCCCCATCCCCCAAGTAAAATCTAAAAAAATTTTAAAATTTGACAAACAACTTCCAAATATATATTAATAAGCCTAAAATTTATAAAACTCAGTTTCGGCTAACCGTTTATAATAATAGTTTGAATTTAACTTATGTAATATCCATTGAATGATGAGCGAGTGCTACTATCGTTTACTAAATGAATTCAAAACCAAATATATATATATATATATATATATATATATATATATATATATATATATATATAGATTTATTTTAAGAATAAGTTTTATTATTAATTTCATCATTTTTCTTAATTATTTCTAACAATTAAGTTGTATATTATTTTACATATTTATTTATAATAATAATTTCATACAACGATTAATAACATTTATTATGTACATATATTTATTTATATTTATATACATATCTACTCACAAATAGTTGTTCGTGAATCGTCGGGAATGGTCGAAGGTCAATTGAATATATGAAACAGTTCAGAAATTTTTGAGACTCAACATTACAGACTTTGCTTATCGTGTCGAAATCATATAAAGATTAAGTTTAAATTTGGTCGAAAATTTCCGGGTCGTCACAATGTAGTCTTTTGGAAGCTTTTGTTTTAGTTTGTGTTTGGTATGTTTTTTGTTTGTGAACTTGTTTTGGTTTTATGTAAATGTAATCAGTGAATGGTTAATGAAATGAATGAAATGAATGGTTATTTGA
Source organism: Rutidosis leptorrhynchoides (assembly GCF_046630445.1). Taxonomy (NCBI): domain Eukaryota; kingdom Viridiplantae; phylum Streptophyta; class Magnoliopsida; order Asterales; family Asteraceae; genus Rutidosis; species Rutidosis leptorrhynchoides. Next base: position 364,181,999 of record NC_092338.1, read on the forward strand.
TTAATCAGTGTTGGTAGAATGTAAATGTGTACAATTGTTGATGTAATCAGTGAATGGTTGTTGAAGTAATGCAATTGCAATTTGCATTGACCTGCTTTGAACATATAATATCAAATAACAATGGAACACAACTTGAAATGTCAAATTAAAACTACCATTGCATAGTCAACATAAGACAATTAGTTTACTACCATTACATAAACTGTTTCCAAAAGACAGTAACACAAGTACCAAAAGACAATAACACAAGTACCAAATGGAAAGTAGAATTGTTCAGGTACACAACCATAACAAATTTAAACACTAAATATCCAACATAATTTGCTATTTCTTTTTCTTCTCAACTGCTGCAAACTTTCCCTTCTGCTTCACACTTCCACCACCACTAGTAGATGACTCCCCTTTTTCTTTACAGCCTCTCTTGTTATGTCCATACTCTCCACATGATCCACACTTCTTCAACTTACCTGACAGTTACATAGAAACAACCATGCTAAGAAACTTAAACTAAATAGGAATAAATTGTAAAAGTTAAGTAAGCATACCTTGTGTTGACAATTTTTCTCCATTACCAATCTCATCAACCTCATTTGCAGACAATCTCCTTTTTTCTTAGGTCTTCCAGGAGTGGAAACCTTTTTTGGTGCCACAAGTGTGTACAAATCACCAGCTTTTGGCCATATATGCCTGCCATTCAAAGGCTCAATTGTAAACTGATAGGTGTTGTTCCAAGTAGTTAACTTATACACAGAATGAACCCAAGTTTCTGGATCACCAACTTCAAAACCATTTTCAACCATATTCCAGTTAACTGCAACTGCATATTTGCATGGTATGCCAGTTAACTCCCACTTTCTATAGGCACAATTTCTGGTCTCCATATCAACAACAAACTGCTCTTGTGGTTGTTCACTGATAGCTGTTCCAGTAACTTGATATTTTTGGTTTCCTCCCCATAAAACATTGCATTTGTTAGCTTCAGATTTGATTTTTTCAAAAACTTTAGTAGCTCCAATACTTAAAGGGCCATCACACTTTGACTTTTTCTTGATAACATTCACAATCGTCTTCATACAATACTCCCTAATATACTCTAAAGCTGTGATAATGGGTTTGTCTCTTGCATCAACAAGCCATCTATTAAAAACATCACACATGTTGCTAAGTAAAACATCATAAACAAGCCATCTATTAAAAACATCACATATGTTGCTAAGTAAAACATCAGAAACAGCCCTACCAGTAAAGTGACTCCTTGCCCATTGATGAGGAGGGATATCACTTAACGAAACATAAGCAGCATTATCAAATTCTTTTAACCGGTTCATTGCATGTTCAAACTCAGGTACAGTTGTCACAGTGGCACACCTCCACAAGTAATTTTTATATGCCACTCCTCTAAATTGGCCTTTCATATTACCATGAATATGCCTTAAACAGTGTCTGTGCTCAGCACATGGAAACAAATTCTCTACAGCATGTACCAAACCCTAATAACATAAATTAATCAAAGTAACTGTTGGTTAAGATTTAAAGCATAATATTCAAAAGTTAATTACTTTGTTTTGATGATGACACACAAGAACTAAGTAGTTAAATCATATGTAGGACGACATGAGTTCATGAGCCTAAACTATCTCTAGCAAAAGACCAATACTTAAGAAATCATCTTTGGAAAAATGATACACGGCTGCACCACGGTCGACCGTGACATCATCCGTGTGTGTCCTGCACCAACGAGTTCAAGCTTTTCTAAAACTGCAAACCCACGGCTGACCTCACGGATGACCGCAGCCCGACCGCAGTTTTCTATGTTACCAATCTTGACCAAATAATGTTTGACTAGTTCCCAGCATCTATAATTTACAAAACCTTTTTTAACATACTTATAATAGTTGTCCTTTTTGATCTCAAAAGAGTTTTGAACCAAAAGATGTTAATTTTTACTAATCACACCTAATGACACTTTAAGCTTGATTTAGGCTGAAACACTCAAGTATCATATATCTTTATCATAGTGTCATTTAAACATATTAATAATGGTCGTTAAAGTCCCAATTAAAGAGTTGCTCTCTCATTGATTTTATGTATCATTATTTGTATGAAATTGTAATTAGCTCAAGTCTAGTCAAGATGTAACAAGAATCATTATGTTCAAACTAGACTCAAACTAGTTCATTTAAGTTGTAACAATGTTCTAAAAGGAAAGAAAATCCCATAAGCTAAATGACAAGTGATTAAGAAAGGTTGATGAAGATTTTGGAAGATAATGGTTTGTCAAGAGACAAAAATCTGCAATTACCTCTTTTGGTAATCAATGACAAATGATCAAAGATTGAAGACTTTCTTCTTTAGAGGACATGTCAACCTCCAAGCTTATGTCCAAAACATAAAGAGTAATGAGGATAATTTCAGAAGTAATTGGCCTTTAGTTGCAGCTATTCAACAAGGGAAAATGACAATTTTCAAAGGACAAAAACGGCCATAAGAATCAGATATCAGATGTACACGGTCGAACCACGATCGACCGTGCAGTGAGCCGTATGTCTTCCAGGCAGATTTCTCTTTCCTATAAAAGCCAAGCCTTGAAGCATTTGAAGACTCACCTCTCGCACTCATATTTTTTCATACTTAATGATATCATTGTTATACTTAATTTGTAATCTTTTAGAGTGATTCTAGCAAGAGTACTTGTAAGCTTAAAGTTGTAAGTTTACTTGTAAACTATCTTCTTAAAGGGATCTAGAGGATAGTTGTGTTTTCACTAGGATAAGTTCATTAGGATCTTGTGGTAAGAGCTATAGGTGTTTGTGAAGTCTTCAAAGGGATGTAAGAGTTTACAAGGTGCGGCTTATCGAAGTACTAGTGTTGTATCCGGACACTCCACCGAGTTTGGAGTATCTGTAGCGACCCGACAAAATCGACATTGACGGCGCCGTCTACTTAGGTCCCGTTACGTGGTCATAAGTCTTTAAAACAGACGTTTGACCCAAAATATGTCGCATCCATTTCAAATGTAAAGATTGTTTCAAAGTTTACATGAATAGTTCAACCACAAGTTACGTTACCACGTTATAAGTACAAATGAAACCTATGCGACACAATTTAAAAGTAGCCAAAAGACGCTCCATGTATGCGTAAATACTCGACATCCAATGAACTATCAAAATAATGAGCGGAAGCATGTATCACAAAACGTTCAAGGACCTAAGAAAAACATAGAAATCTGTCAACGAAAACGTTGGTGAAATCATAAATTTAAGTAAGTAAGTAAGTAAGTACAAATGAACCATAAGATTTATATCATTGAAATAATAGTAAACCATTCTAAAATTTGTTATCACGAGCACCCAATTATCAAGGCTTAACTTTCCATCCATAGAACCCCATCACAATAGTGTTAGAACATACACTGTTTCTCGAAAATATATTTCATCCGAATAACGGTAGCGAACCGTCCGAATGAGGGTTTGTCAAACCCATATGGCCATACAACATAAGTTCTCGCTTACACCCGGCAAGTGTAACTAATGATAATCGAATTGAGGATTTTGTTCTAACTCGTATGTAGAATGTTTGTTTTCGTACTTGTGTTCACTTTGTAAAATGAAACGTTTATGTTTTCTCATCTCAAATGTAAGTTTAAAAGAGTAAAGGTGGGACTATGATCTCACCTTGAGTGCACGAGTAATAAAGTAATTCACAAGTAAACGTGTGCAAGGACAATTGCTAGTCTTGACCTAAACAAGTAGGTTGTATCAATAATGGTAAACACGGTTGGTCAAAGATGTTCGATTAGTCCTATGGCTCGTTACGACTCGATTATATAGCATGTGAAACAAATTGCCAAGTTTCATACAAGATACAAGCATAAGAGCAAGTTAGAATGATTGCATAAATATTTGGTTATGTTTGACTAAAAGTCAAACTTGGTCAAAGGATAGCTATACTCGTATTTCCGTTCAATTTCCTCAAGAATTCTACTCGCATTTATACAGTATTTTTACCCGTAATATACACAGCTTCTAGAAGTATTTACTATTGGTATATACCAATAGAAATCTGCAATTATTTGTGTAATATGTCATCCATGACCTAATCAATTTAATATGTCATCCATGACATATTACATTTTAACTTATCTTAGATATTTTTACTAAAAACCAAATTTTCAAGCCTATAAATAAGTACAATTTCTAACTCATTTTTACACATTCATTTTCCAAATTTTACATCCAATTTTCACACACACTTGCAAGAACTCTCTCAAGTTTTGTTCTACTACTTCTTTCCAGAAACTTTACATTCTAAACTTAAGGTAAAAACTCTACTTCAACTCTTGTTCAATTCATATGTTTATAGCTATCTATATAAGAGTTTATAAACTAGAACATAGTTCAGTTGATTCTAAACTTGTTTGAAGAACTAATCTAATCTTTCTAACTTAAATCTAATAACACTTATTTATATGTATTATGATGTTATATTAAGTTAATATAAGAACTTATAACTTGTACATATGAAGAACACCTTGAAACTTAACATATGTCATTTAATCTCCATTCGGCAAAAAGCAGGCTGTTTTGGGTTGGGAATTAAAAACCTATCTTAGACTTTGAGTTCGTGGCTAAGACTTTGGAAATATGTTAATATATGTAAATAAGACTACCAATATTTTTTCATGATTTTAGACAAAGTGGAAGTATTTTATCAAAAATCATATATTGGGTGGGTGCCGGGATTCTTCCAAATCTGTCCACCGGCACAAAAAGAGGGTAAAACTCTGAATATTAATACATGAGCTGAACTTTTCGAATTGTTTTTGAAAAATTAACTTCTTAAGGAATCCATAACAATTTTATTCACTTTAAACGGAGTTGTAATGAATATTTGGCGAGCAAAACAAAATCTGCTAAAATTAACGTTGTATGGACGAAATTTATATTGTAAAAACTATATTAACCATATTCTTGCTAAATTTTCCTATATCCTATATATATTTGGACATGTTATCATTAGTATAACAAAATATTATAATCTTAGTTAATTCCGAGATTGTGTATATATATAATAATCTTGGTACATTTCATGACAATAAGTATACAATACGTTTTGATAAATTCTAAGACAATAAGTATACAATACGTTTTGATAAATTCTAAGACAATACGTATACAATACGTCTCTAGATTGATGTAAAGACAATACGTATACAATACGTCATGGGGTAATTCTAAGATTATATATATACCGATTATTGGACTATTGGACATTTCGGACTATTTTGGACTACTAACAAAGGACTACTAACATAAAAATGTAGAAAAATTAATATATAAGTGTTCTATGAACTTGTTTTATTTTATTCACATGTCGTATTATTATCTGAATCATTATTATTGTTATAGGTTCGTGAATCCAAGGACGACGGCCATATTTTTAATAAGCTGAAAACTTATTATGAATATACTTTTACTACAGTGAGTATATAGTCCCATTTTTAAACTCTAAAAATATTTTGGGATGAGAATACATGAATTTTATATTTACGCCATGGACACAAGTACTTAAAATATATTCTACGTTGAGGTATACCACCTTGCATATCTTTCCTAATAGCTTGATAACTAATATTTACATGTTGTAAGAACATGTAAGCGTGAATCCTATTGATAGATCTATCGGGTTTGACAACCCCAACCAGGCTAGTCGCTCTAGTATCGTAAACGGTTACATAGTACTTTGTTTTTACTACACTTGGTACAGTGTAGGGAGATTTCATAATAAAAGGGAATATGCTACATTAATGGTTAAGTATGGTTACCGAAGCGCTCAACAACTTATAGAATACTTTTATACACTTGCGAGTGTATATATATTTATAACTATGAAATCTTGTGGTCTATATTTATATCGATGTTAAACCTATATATCTCACCAACCTTTGTGTTGACTGTTTAAGCATGTTTATTCTCAGGTCCTTAAGAAAGTCTTCCGCTGTTGCATTATCTGAGCAAGCTGTGCATGGAGTCTCATGCTTTTAATTAAATAAAGTGTTGCATTCAATAAAACCTTTGTCATGTATTATTTTGACTGTTATGTCACGTGTGTAGTATTTGAAAATCGATGTATTATGGGGATTATTCCTTAAATAATCGCCCAATTGTTTAAAACAAGCATTATGCATAATAATAGTGTGCTTTTTATGAAACGAATGCAATATTTTCTAAAACGCATCATATAGAGGTCAAATACCTCGCTATGGGACCAATGAATAACGTACCACATTTATAGTAATATGGATGAGTCGTTTCAAAAAGTCAAACTTGGTCAAAGTCAAAGTCAACGGGGTCGGGTCGGGTATTCGAAAATTTTCCCATGATGAGGAATCATATATGAGCATGTTAATCAAATTTCATGTTAATCGAAGTTGCGGTTAAGCGGGAAAGATTTTGTGAACAATAAAGCACAAGTAAAATTGGCCTAGGGAATGCGCGATGCGCGCAAGAGTCAACGTGGAACCAGATCAAATACCAATCCAGGGGTTAAGCACTTTCACTTCACCATGTGCGCGGCGCGCGAAAGGATGCATGGCGCGCGTTCCTGGAAAAAGTGCTGGTTGCAGTATTTTGTTAAGTTTCGAACCAAAACTCAATTTATCATAACTCATGAACCGAAAACATTCAAAATGCATGTCATACATCGTTGGAAAGGTAATTTAACGAGGAACACAACTACACACGTTTTATCAATTAAAAACATCATTGAAATAATCGAATTTCCAAATTGAATGCTCAATTAATGCTCATTATTAATACTTCAAGTTCATAAATACACATTTATGATTCGGGAATTAAATGCATATATATAATACACCATTTTGTAGGTAATTATGCATATAATACCACTAAACACTAACTCAAAATCACAAATTTTTACTTCTATCAAACCCTAACTCAAAATCACAAATTTAACAATTATGTTTATGAAGCTAATCCATGCCAACCTACATACCAAATTGAAGCTAGTGATACTAGGAACACATTTAATACATGCACTTTTAACATCTAACAACATTTAAGCAACCAAATCTCAAAATCAAACACACTCATTTCAAGTTTAAGCTAGTTACATCAAAATGACAAGAACAAGCATATATATCATATGTTCATATTAGACTTGAGCCATAGACACTAATTAACACTTTTATAAGTTAAAAACATCAAGATAAAAGAATTTAGTGATTTTAGAAAGTTACCCAAACTAGATGAAATCGGTATGGAATTGAAGAGGAAGATGCAAGGTTTCCAAATATGTAATTTTTTTTTATGTTGGCTTGCTAGATCGAAAATGGATGATGAATCTTTGTAGTTGGGGTTTGAGAGAAAAGTGGAAGTATTAAGATGAAGATGGGAGGTGAATGAATGGTGGGAGGTGGGTTTGACTAGATCACTAGTCACCACTTTGCCCACTTGACAACATTAGTCCCTCGAGTTTAAAAGCGAGTGCGTGAATTACTAAACGAGATATTTTAAAGAAATGCGTATTAACGGAAGATGTTATAATTATATAACGGACTTTAAAATAATTAAACGGAAGGTAGACAGAAAAAGGCGGGATGTTACATTACCTACTCCTTAAAAGAAATTTCGTCCCGAAATTTAAGTAGGCGTAGTAGTCATTGTTTCTTCCTCGAGATCTTGCGTTTCCGCATTCACGAATAAGTGAGGGTACTTCCTTTGCATTTGATCTTGTCTTTCCCAAGTAAACTCGGGTCCCCTTTTGGCGTTCCAACGGACCTTGATAATTGAAATTCGGCTTTGTTTTAGCGTTTTGACGGAGTGGTCCACAATTTCAACAGGTTCCTCCATAAAATGAAGTTTGTCATCAATAGTAAGCTCCTCGAGAGGGATGACGAGTTCGGGTTCAGCAAAACACTTCTTCAAATTTGATACATGGAAAGTAGGATGAACGGTGCTCGGTTGAGGCGGAAGATCTAAACGATAAGCAACGGTTCCAACACGCTCCAAGATTTCGAAAGGACCAATGTACCGCGGATTTAGTTTCCAGTGTTTCCCGAAATGGATTACACCTTTCCAAGGTGCGAATTTTAACATTACGCGGTCGCCGACTTGAAATTCGAGGTCGTTGCGTCTTTTGTCGGTATAACTCTTTTGATGACTTCGGGCCGTCCTAAGCCTTTCTCGGATTTGAACGATCTTCTCGGTTGTTTCATGAATGAGTTTTCGGGTCCGGTGATTTGTGTGTCGCCTACTTCGGCCCAACAAAGAGTAGAACGACATTTTCGGCCATACAAAGCTTCGAAAGGTGCGACGTTGATACTCGCGTGGTAACTATTATTGTAAGAGAATTCGGCGAGAGGCAAGTGCTTGTCCCAAGCTTTTCCAAAATCGATAACACAAGCTCATAGCATGTCTTCCAAGGTTTAAATTGTGCATTCGCTTTGTCTGTCGGTTTGTGGATGATATGCGGTGCTCATGTCTAAACGCGTTCCCAACACTTCTTGTAAAGTACGCCAAAATCTTGAAACAAAACGGCCATCTCGGTCCGAAATAATCGATAAGGGTACACCGTGACGGGCTACGATCTCTTTAATGTAAAGTTGTGCAAGTTTTTCCATTTTGTCGGTTTCCTTCATGGCTAGGAAGTGGGCGGCTTTGGTGAGACTGTCAATAATAACCCAAATGGTATCATAACCGCTCGCCTTTCTCGGTAGGTTGGTGATAAAGTCCATCGTTATTCTTTTCCACTTCCATTGCGGGATTTCGGGTTGTTGAAGTAGTCCGGAAGGTCTTTGGTGTTCGACTTTGACTTTGGAGCAAGTTAGGCATTTTCCAACATAAGTAGCGACGTCCCTTTTAATGTTACGAACGAATATAGTTCCTTAAGGTCGTGGTACATCTTATTGGCACCGGGGTGAATCGAATACCTTGACTTATGGGCTTCGTCTAGAATAAGGAATCACAAGTCCCCATAATTAGGCACCCAAATTCTTCCGGCAAAATATCGAAGTCCGGTCTCCTTAACTTTGAATCGAGAGGTGAGGACGTTCAAGCGTTCGAGTGAGATGTTTTCATCCTTGAGAGCCTGGTCTTGGGCTACACGAATTTGACTATTGAGGTTGGTGTGAATGGTGATGTTTAAAGCTCGGACACTAAGAGGCACCGCTCTTTCCTTTCGACTTAAGGCATCGGCTACTACGTTTGCCTTCCCGGGATGGTAACGAAGCTCACAATCATAATCGTTTAAAGTTTCAATCCACCGGCGTTGTCTCATGTTTAGTTGCTTTTGGTCGAAGATGTGTTGGAGGCTTTTGTGATTGGTGAAGATAGTACTCTTGGTTCCATAAAGATAGTGTCTCCACATTTTAAGTGCAAAGACAACGGCTCCGAGTTTGAGATCATGTGTTGTATAGTTCCGTTCATGAATTTTCAATTGTCGAGAGGCATAAGCAATGACTTTCTTTCGTTGCATCAATACACACCCAAAACCATGTTTCAAGGCATCGCAATATACAACAAAATCATCATTGCCTTCGGGAAGAGACAAGATAGGAGAGGTGGTTAGCTTTGTCTTCAGGCTTTGAAATGCGGATTCTTGTTCGGTTGCCCAAATGAATTTCTTTCCCTTGTGAGTTAACGCGGTTAGAGGACGAGCAAACAAAGAGAAATCTTTGATGAATCTACGATAGTATCCGACGAGACCCAAAAATTGACGAATGTGAGTAGGAGTAGTAGGAGTCTCCCATTCACTAATGGCTTCGATTTTTGATGGATCGACCTTAATACCTTGATCACTTACAACATGACCAAGAAATTGAACTTCCTTCAACCAAAATTCACACTTGGAGAATTTGGCATAGAGTCGTTCTTGTCTCAAGAGTTCAAGCACAAGTCAGAGATGTCCTTCTTGTTCTTCTTCGCTTTTAGAATAGACCAAAATATCATCGATGAAAACAATAAGGAATTTGTCGAGGTATGGTTTGAACACGCGGTTCATGAGATCCATGAACACCTCCGATGCGTTAGTGAGACCAAATGGCATTACAAAAAATTCATAACTACCATAACGAGTCTGGAAAGCGGTCTTAGAGACATCTTCCCCCTTAACCCTTAGTTGATGATAACCCGAACGGAGATCGATTTTCGAATATACACAAGACCCTTTTAGTTGATCAAAGAGGCCATCGATGAGCGGAAGAGGATATCGGTTCTTAACCGTCAATTTGTTTAGTTTACGATAATCAATGCACATTTGTAGGGATCCATCTTTCTTCTTAACGAATAAAATCGGAGCGCCCTATGGTGAATGGCTTGGTTGGATAAAATCACGGTCAAGTAGTTCTTCGATTTAACCTTCCAATTCTTGCATTTCGGATGGAGTAAGTCTATACGGTGCACGTGCTACGGGTGCGGCTCCCGGAATAAGATCGATTTGGAATTCTACCGGTCGATAAGGTGGAAGACCTGGCAATTTGTCGGGAAATACATCGGAAAAGTCACTAACAATTAGCACATCATCGATATGCTTCTCATCGATCTTGACTTTCTTAACATGGGCTAGAATCTCGAGATAACCTTTATGAAGGTATTTTTCAACTTTAAGGCATGAGATGAGGTTGAGTCCGGTGCAACTCTTATCGCCATAGACAATCAAGGGTTCACCATTCTCGATAGGAATTTGAATCACTTTAAGATCATAAAGAATGTGAGATTTCATTTTGGCTAACCAATCGATACCAATGATTACATTAAAGCTCCCTAGTTCTATAGGTATCAAGTCAATTTCAAACTCTTTACCCATTAAGTTTAACGTACACCCCCGGTAAAATTTGTCGGCACTCAATAGTTTCCCGTTGGCCACTTCAATGGTATAAGTAGTATCTAGTGGGAGTGGTAGAGTGCTAAAAGAATGAGTCAAAGTCTTGGATACAAAACTCTTATCAGCACCCGAATCGAATAAGCAAGAGACATAAGAATTGTTGAGAAGAAACGTACCCGTGACTAGTTCATTGTCATTTCAGGCTTCCTCGGTGTTAATGTTGAAAGCACGGCCACGCGTATTGGGGTTATCTTTCTTCTTTGGGCATGCATTTCTAAAATGACCCGTTTGGCCACATTCGTAACAAGTGACCGTCTTTGGTAGATTGGGTCCCTTTCGAGCGACGGGGGCGGCACTTTTACAATCGTTGGCCTTATGACCAATTCCTTGGCACCGATGGTAAATTAGCTTGCCACATTCACCAAAGTGATGCTTGTTGCATTTGTTGCAAAGAGGTAGGTTTCCGGCATAACCCTTCTTGCCGTCGGAGGTGAAAGGCTTCTTGGCAAAGTTGTTGTTGCTTGATTGGGGAGCTTCCCACTTTCTTTTGTTGCTACCCGACTTATCCTCGGCTTTAGGTGCCGGCACTACAATTTCGTCCACCGTTTCTATCAATTTGCAGGCCATCTTCAAAGCTTCTTGATGATTAGCGGGTTTGGATGACATTACCCCGTGTTTGATGCTCTTTGGAAGACCATCCATGTAAAGTTCAACCCTTAGAGACTCGGGGTTCACAAGGTTTGGGCACATCAAGGCTAGTTCGGAAAATCGTTGATTATAGGCCTTGAGATCGTTTCTGACCGCTTTTAAAGTTCTTATCTCTTGTTCGATCCTTCGGGTTTCTTCACGGGGAAAATATTCGATGATCATCTTTTCCCTTAAATCGACCCAAGAGAGGGTGTGGGCTTCATCGGTACCCACCGATTGTACATAGGTGTTCCACCAAGTGAGCGCGACACCGGCGAAAGTGTGAGTGAAGTACTTGACCTTGTCTTGGACCCGACAACCGCTTATGCTAAAGACAGCTTCCGTTTACTCAAACCATCGGGTAAGCACAACCGGTCCCCCGGTTCCATCGAAAGTGTGAGGTTTGCACCCCATGAAAGTTTTATAGGAGCATCCCTCGTTTGAATTACCGGCTCCATTGTTGTTGTTGTTGTTGTTGTTGTTGTTGTTGTGGTTGTTGTTATTGTTATTGTTGTTGGATGAGTGATCGGCTATGGCCTCGTCCACGGCGGTGGCTATCATTCGTTGAAGAGCTTGTTCGGGTGTTTCATGGTGTGGTACACGGTGAGGAGGCATTGTTCCTTCAAAACACAAGAATATCGTTGATTAGTATTCTCAATAATACTAACCGTGATATGGAATAAGGATAAATAAAAAAATTTCCTTGACTCGCCTTAAATTCTTTATGTCATAATGTCGGAACGTTCATATGAGTCACCGTAATATAATTCCGACAATTATATTACCCCAATTAATATGTGCATTCGACATTATTTCACTAAGTCAAGGTGGCGTGTCAATCGAATTAAACAACGTGAGATTAAGATGGAATAAGAGTTAGATATGAATAGAAGGGTTCGAGTATAAATGCATAAGTAGTCAAGTAATTCCTACTTCAAGTCTATATGCCGGTTGTAGTCTAGACTCACTAATGTACCCTATGACTCGGGGTTGACACCAATTGTAGCGACCCGACCAAATCGTCATTGACGGCGCCGACTACTTAGGTCCCATTGCGTGGTCGTAAGTCTTTAAAATGACGTTTGACCAAAACATGTCGCCTTCATTTCTTAAATAAAGATTGTTCCCAAGTTTACAATAATTGTTCAACCAAAAGTTTCGTTACAAAGTTATAAGTACAAATGAAATCTAGGCGACACAGTTTTAAATAAAGTCAATAGATACTCCATGTATGCACATATACTCGACATCCAATGTAAGTATCAAATAATGAGCGGGAGCATGTTTCACATATCGTTCAAAGGCCTGAGAAAAACATAGAAAATCTGTCAACAAAAACGTTGGTGAAATCATAGGTTTAAATAAGTAAGTGAGTAAAAGTAAGTCGAACCACAAGATTTGCAACATTGATAAAATAGTAATACATTCTAAAAGTTAATATTCACGAGCACTCAATTATCAAGGCTTAACATTCCGTTCGTTGATACCCCATTAATAGTGCAAGAACAACACTGTTTCTCGAAAATATATTTCATCCGCAGACGGTAGCGAACCGTCCAAGATGAGGGTTTGTCAAACCCATATGGCCATACAACATAAGTTCACGCCTACACTTACACCCTGCAAGTATAACTAATGATAATCGAATTGAGGATTTTGTTCTAAACTCGTATGTAGAATGTTTGTTTTCCTGTACTTGTGTTCACTTAGTTAAGAAGAAACGTTTATGTTTTCTCATCCCAAATATAAGTTCAAAAGAGTAAAAGTGGGACTATGATCTCACCTCGAGTGCAAGAGTAATAAAGTACTTCAACAAGTAAACGCGCGCAAAGATAAACGCTAGTGTTGACCTAAACAATTAGGGTTGTATCAATAACGGTAATCACGATCGGTCAAAGATTTCAATTAGTCCTATGGCTCGTTACGACTCGATTATGTAGCATGTGAATCAATTTGTCAATATATATATATATATATATATATATATATATATATATATATATATATATATATATATATATATATATATGATACAAGTATAGAAACAAGTTAGGAATGTTGCATAATCATTTGGTTAAGTTTGACAAAAAGTCAAACTTTGGTCGGTCAAAGTCAACGAAAAAGTCAACACGTTCGGGTCGGGTCCCGAACTATTTTTCTGAGGTTTTTAATCATATATGAGCATGTTAGAACAAGTTACATGTGAATCGGAGGTGCATAGTATAGCAAACATTATTCGAAAATTGACAAAGTTGGACAGACCACTTTGGCGCGCCGCGCGGGTATATGGCGCGCCGCGCTATTACCTGTGCAGAGAAATCTGACAGTTTTTAAGTTTTATGCACGAACCTAACTTCAAACAATCACCATTTATGACCCGCAAACAACCAAAACATGTATCTTATATCATCAGAAAGGTATTTTGACAAGGAAAACAACTAAACACATTTCAACAATCACATTTACTTTTACAACAACCAAAATCACATTCACTTTTACAACAACCAAAATCACATTCAAAGCTCCTCATTAAATGCATTTAAGTTCATAATTGAAATTTGATGATTCGGCAACCAATTTACATGAATGATATGCCGTTTCGAAGGTGATCAAGCATACAATACAACCTAACACTTACAAATAACATTTCATGTCATTCAAAGCATTAAATGTTCACATTAAATTCTATCAAACCCTAACCAACAACATCAAAATCACTAATCATGTATTTGAAGTTTTCTTAATCAACCTACGCATCAAAACGAAGATAGTGTTACTAGTAACACAATTAAAACATGAACTTAAATAATTTAACAACATTAACTCATCCAAAATCAAAGATTAAGCATACCCATTTTCAAGTTCATGCTAGTTACTCCAAAACAACAAATCGAGCATATAAATCATATATTCATGTTAGACTTGAGCCATAGACACTAATTAACAACTTTATAAATCAAAAACATCAAGAACACAAAATCTAGTGATTTTTAGAAAGTTACCCAAATGAGATGAAATTGGTATCAAGTTGTAGAGGATGAAGAGAGGATTCCAAATATGTAATTTGTTTTGATGTTAGCTCCCAAATCCGAATTTAGATGATGAATTCTTGTTTTGGTGTTTGAGAGAGTTTTGGAGGAAGTATTTAGAAAATGGAAAAAGAAAAGAGAAAGAGATGAATGGTGGAAAATGGTGGGAGGTGGTTGACTTAGTCAACCACTAGTCATCTTTTTGGTTAAATGGCAAAACTAGTCCCTCAAGTTTGTAGTCAGGTGCTGGAATTAGCCGAACGAATATTTTGAATTACACGAGAGTACGGGATACGTTATAATCCAATAAAGAAAAATATTAAGAATGTTAGCTAACGGAGGATACGAATCTAGATACGAAGGATATTATTAAAATAAAAAGACGGGCATTAAAATTGAAATGTCCCGTTCTTATTGATTAAAAACGTTCCATATTAATTGATTTCGTTGCGAGGTTTTGACCTCTATATGAGACATTTTTCAAAGACTGCATTCATTTTTAAAACAAACCATAACCTTTATTTCATAAATAAAGGTTTAAAAAGCTTTACGTAGATTATCAAATAATGATAATCTAAAATATCCTGTTTACACACGACCATTACATAATGGTTTACAATACAAATATGTTACATCGAAATCAGTTTCTTGAATGCAGTTTTAACACAATATCATACAAACATGGACTCCAAATCTTGTCCTTATTTTAGTATGCAACAGCGGAAGCTCTTAGTATTCACCTGAGAATAAACATGCTTTAAACGTCAACAAAAATGTTGGTGAGTTATAGGTTTAACCTATATATATCAAATCGTAACAATAGACCACAAGATTTCATATTTCAATACACATCCCATACATAGAGATAAAAATCATTCATATGGTGAACACCTGGTAACCGACATTAACAAGATGTATATATATAAGAATATCCCCATCATTCCGGGACACCCTTCGGATATGATATAAATTTCGAAGTACTAAAGCATCAGGTACTTTGGATGGGGTTTGTTAGGCCCAATAGATCTATCTTTAGGATTCGCGTCAATTAGGGTGTTTGTTCCCTAATTCTTAGATTACCAGACTTAATAAAAAGGGGCATATTCGATTTCGATAATTCAATCATAGAATGTAGTTTCACGTACTTGTGTCTATTTTGTAAATCATTTATAAAACCTGCATGTATTCTCATCCCAAAAATATTAGATTTTAAAAGTGGGACTATAACTCACTTTCACATATTTTTACTTCGTCGGGAAGTAAGACTTGGCCACTGGTTGATTCACGAACCTATAACAATATATACATATTTATCAAAGTATGTTCAAAATATATTTACAACACTTTTAATATATTTTGATGTTTTAAGTTTATTAAGTCAGCTGTCCTCGTTAGTAACCTACAACTAGTTGTCCACAGTTAGATGTACAGAAATAAATCGATAAATATTATCTTGAATCAATCCATGACCCAGTGTATACGTATCTCAGTATTGATCACAACTCAAACTATATATATTTTGGAATCAACCTCAACCCTGTATAGCTAACTCCAACATTCACATATAGAGTGTCTATGGTTGTTCCGAAATATATATAGATGTGTCGAAATGATAGGTCAAAACATTGTATACGTGTCTATGGTATCTCAAGATTACATAATATACAATACAAGTTGATTAAGTTATGGTTGGAATAGATTTATTACCAATTTTCACGTAGCTAAAATGAGAAAAATTATCTAATCTTGTTTTACCCATAACTTCTTCATTTTAAATCCGTTTTGAGTGAATCAAATTGCTATGGTTTCATATTGAACTCTATTTTATGAATCTAAACAGAAAAAGTATAGGTTTATAGTCGGAAAAATAAGTTACAAGTCGTTTTTGTAAATGTAGTCATTTCAGTCGAAAGAACGACGTCTAGATGACCATTTTAGAAAACATACTTCCACTTTGAGTTTAACCATAATTTTTGGATATAGTTTCATGTTCATAATAAAAATCATTTTCCCAGAATAACAACTTTTAAATAAAAGTTTATCATAGTTTTTAATTAACTAACCCAAAACAGCCCGCGGTGTTACTACGACGGCGTAAATCCGGTTTTACGGTGTTTTTCGTTTTTCCAGGTTTTAAATCATTAAGTTAGCATATCATATAGATATAGAACATGTGTTTAGTTGATTTAAAAAGTCAAGTTAGAAGGATTAACTTTTATTTGCGAACAAGTTTAGAATTAACTAAACTATGTTCTAGTGATTACAAGTTTAAACCTTCGAATAAGATAGCTTTATATGTATGAATCGAATGATGTTATGAACATCATTACTACCTCAAGTTCCTTGGATAAACCTACTGGAAATGAGAAAAATAGATCTAGCTTCAAAGGATCCTTGGATGGCTTGAAAGTTCTTGAAGCAGAATCATGACACGAAAACAATTTCAAGTAAGATTTCCACTCGAAATACGATTGTTATAGTTATAGAAATTGAATTAAAGTTTGAATATGATGATTACCTTGTATTAGAAAGATAACCTACTGTAAGTAACAAAGGTTTCTTGATCTTGGATGATTACTTGGAATGGATTTAGAAAACTTGGAAATAAACTTGCAATCTTGGAAGTATTCTTGATTTTATGAAACTAGAACTTTTGGAATTTATAAAGAACACTTAGAACTTGAAGATAGAACTTGAGAGAGATCAATTAGATGAAGAAAATTGAAGAATGAAAGTATTTGTAGGTGTTTTTGGTCGTTGGTGTATGGATTAGATATAAAGGATATGTAATTTTGTTTTCATGTAAATAAGTCATGAATGATTACTCATATTTTTGTAATTTTATGAGATATTTCATGCTAGTTGCCAAATGATAGTTCCCACATGTGTTAGGTGACTCACATGGGCTACTAAGAGCTGATCATTGGAGTGTATATACCAATAGTACATACATCTAAAAGCTGTGTATTGTACGAGTACGAATACGGGTGCATACGAGTAGAATTGTTGATGAAACTGAACGAGGATGTAATTGTAAGCATTTTTGTTAAGTAGAAGTATTTTGATAAGTGTCTTGAAGTCTTTCAAAAGTGTATGAATACATATTAAAACACTACATGTATATACATTTTAACTGAGTCGTTAAGTCATCGTTAGTCGTTACATGTAAATGTTGTTTTGAAACGTTTAGGTTAACGATCTTGTTAAATGTTGTTAACCCATTGTTTATTATAACAAATGAGATGTTAAATTGTTATATTATCATGATATTATGATATATAATATATCTTAGTATGATATATATACAGTTAAATGTTGTTACAACGATAATCGTTACATATATGTCTCGTTTCGAAATCATTAAGTTAGTAGTCTTATTTTTACATATGTATTTCATTGTTAATACACTTAATAATATATTTACTTATCATTTAACATAATTAACCAAGTGTATCAATATCTTAATATGATTCATATGTAGCTAGTAAGACGTTGTTATAACGATAATCGTTATATATATCGTTTTCGAGTTTCTTAAATTAATAGTCTCATTTTTATGTATATAACTCATTGTTAAAATACCTAATGAGATACATACTTATAATAAAATCACGTTAACTATATATATAACCATATATATGTCATCGTATAGTTTTTACAAGTTTTAACGTTCGTGAATCACCGGTCAACTTGGGTGGTCAATTGTCTATATGAAACCTATTTCAATTAATCAAGTCTTAACAAGTTTGATTGCTTAAAATGTTGGAAACACTTAATCATGCAAATAACAATTTCATTTAATATATATATAAACATGGAAAAGTTCGGGTCACTACAGTACCTACCCGTTAAATAAATTTCGTCCCGAGATTTTAAGCAGTTGGAGGTGTTGACGTATCTTCTGGAAATAAATGCGGGTATTTCTTCTTCATCTGATCTTCACGCTCCCAGGTGAACTCGAGTCCTCTACGAGCATTCCATCGAACCTTAACAATCGGTATCTTGTTTTGTTTAAGTCTCTTAACCTCACGATCCATTATTTCGACGGGTTCTTCAATGAATTGAAGTTTTTCATTGATTTGGATATCGTCCAACGGAATAGTGAGATCTTCTTTAGCAAAACATTTCTTCAAATTTTAGACGTGGAAAGTGTTATGTACAGCCGCGAGTTGTTGAGGTAGCTCCAGTTGGTAAGCTACTGGTCCGACACGATCTATAATCTTGAATGGTCCAATGTACCTTGGATTTAGTTTCCCCCGTTTACCAAATCAAACAAATCCTTTCCAAGGTGAAACCTTAAGCATGACCATTTCTCCAATTTCAAACTCTATATCTTTTCTTTTACTGTCCGCGTAGCTCTTTTGTCGACTCTGGGCAGTTTTTCAATCTTTGTTGAATTTGGATGATTTTCTCGGTAGTTTCTTGTATTATCTCTGGACCCGTAATCTGTCTATCCCCCACTTCACTCCAACAAATCGGAGACCTACACTTTCTACCATAAAGTGCTTCAAACGGCGCCATCTCAATGCTTGAATGGTAGCTGTTGTTGTAGGAAAATTCTGCTAACGGTAGATGTCGATCCCAACTGTTTCCGAAATCAATAACACATGCTCGTAGCATGTCTTCAAGCGTTTGTATCGTCCTTTCGCTCTGTCCATCAGTTTGTGGATGATAGGCAGTACTCATGTCTAGACGAGTTCCTAATGCTTGCTGTAATGTCTGCCAGAATCTTGAAATAAATCTGCCATCCCTATCAGAGATAATAGAGATTGGTATTCCATGTCTGGAGATGACTTCCTTCAAATACAGTCGTGTTAACTTCTCCATCTTGTCATCTTCTCTTATTGGCAGGAAGTGTGCTGATTTGATGAGACGATCAACTATTACCCAAATAGTATCAAAACCACTTGCAGTCCTTGGCAATTTAGTAATGAAATCCATGGTAATGTTTTCCCATTTCCATTCTGGGATTTCGGGTTGTTGAAGTAGACCTGATGGTTTCTGATGCTCAGCTTTGACCTTAGAACACGTCAAACATTCTCCTACGTATTTAGCAACATCGGCTTTCATACCCGACCACCAAAAATGTTTCTTGAGATCCTTGTACATCTTCCCCGTTCCAGGATGTATTGAGTATCTGGTTTTATGAGCTTCTCTAAGTACCATTTCTCTCATATCTCCAAATTTTGGTACCCAAATCCTTTCAGCCCTATACCGGGTTCCGTCTTCCCAAATATTAAGATGCTTCTCCGATCCTTTGGGTATTTCATCCTTTAAATTTCCCTCTTTTAAAACTCCTTGTTGCGCCTCCTTTATTTGAGTAGTAAGGTTAGTGTGAATCATTATATTCATAGATTTTACTCGAATGGGTTCTCTATCCTTTCTGCCCAAGGCGTCGGCTACCACATTTGCCTTCCCCGGGTGGTAACGAATCTCAAAGTCGTAATCATTCAATAATTCAATCCACCTACGCTGCCTCATATTCAGTTGTTTCTGATTAAATATGTGTTGAAGACTTTTGTGGTCGGTATATATAATACTTTTGACCCCATATAAGTAGTGCCTCCAAGTCTTTAATGCAAAAACAACCGCGCCTAATTCCAAATCATGCGTCATATAATTTTGCTCGTGAATCTTCAATTGTCTAGACGCATAAGCAATCACCTTTGTCCGTTGCATTAATACACAACCGAGACCTTGCTTTGATGCGTCACAATAAATCACAAAATCATCATTCCCTTCAGGCAATGACAATATAGGTGCCGTAGTTAGCTTTTTCTTCAATAATTGAAACGCCTTCTCTTGTTCATCCTTCCATTCAAATTTCTTCCCTTTATGCGTTAATGCAGTCAAGGGTTTTGCTATTTTGGAGAAATCTTGGATGAATCTTCTGTAGTAACCAGCTAATCCTAAAAATTGACGTATATGCTTCGGAGTTTTTGGGGTTTCCCACTTTTCAACGGTTTCGATCTTTGCCGGGTCCACCTGGATACCTTCTTTGGTCACTATGTGACCGAGGAATTGAACTTCTTCCAACCAAAATGCACACTTTGAAAACTTAGCGTACAGTTTTTCTTTCCTCAATACTTCTAGCACTTTTCTCAAATGTTCTTCGTGCTCTTGATCATTCTTTGAGTAAATAAGTATGTCATCGATGAAAACAATGACAAACTTGTCAAGATATGGCCCACATACTCGGTTCATAAGGTCCATGAACACAGCTGGTGCGTTAGTCAATCCAAACGGCATAACCATAAATTCGTAATGACCATAACGCGTCCTAAAAATTGGAATATCATCCTCCTTTACTCGCATTTGATGATATCCAGAACGTAAATCGATCTTCGAATAAACCGACGAGCCTTGTAGTTGATCAAATAAGTCGTCAATTCTCGGCAGTGGATAACGGTTTTTGATGGTAAGTTTGTTCAACTCTCTGTAGTCAATACACAACCTAAATGTACCATCCTTCTTCTTGACAAACAAAACAGGAGCTCCCCATGGTGATGTGCTTGGTCGAATGAAACCACATTCTAATAGTTCTTGCAGTTGGCTTTGCAGTTCTTTCATCTCGCTGGGTGCGAGTCTATAAGGAGCACGAGCTATTGGTGCAGCTCCTGGTACAAGATCTATTTGAAATTCAACAGATCGATGTGGAGGTAGTCCCGGTAATTCTTTCGAAAATACATCGGGAAATTCTTTTGCGACGGGAACATCATTGATGCTCTTTTCTTCAGTTTGTACTTTCTCGACGTGTGCTAGAACAGCATAGCAACCTTTTCTTATTAGTTTTTATGCCTTCATATTACTAATAAGATGTAGCTTCATGTTGCCCTTTTCTCCGTACACCATTAAGGGTTCTCCTTCTTCTCGTACAATGCGAATTGCATTTTTATAACATACGATCTCTGCTTTCACCTTCTTCAGCCAGTCCATGCCAACTATTACATCAAAACTCCCTAACTCTACTGGTATCAAATCAATCTTAAATATTTCGCTACCCAGTTTAATTTCTCGATTCCGGCATATATTATCTGCTGAAATTAATTTACCGTTTGCTAATTCGAGTAAAAATTTACTATCCAACGGCGTCAATGGACAACTTAATTTAGCACAAAAATCTCTACTCATATAGCTTCTATCCGCACCCGAATCAAATAAAGTATAAGCAGATTTATTGTCAATAAGAAACGTACCCGTAACAAGCTCCGGGTCTTCCTGTGCCTCTGCCGCATTAATATTGAAAACTCTTCCGCGACCTTGTCCATTCGTGTTCTCCTGGTTCGGGCAATTTCTAATAATGTGGCCCGGTTTTCCACATTTATAAAAAACTACATTGGCATAACTTTCTCCGACACTACTTGCTCCGCCATTACTCGTTCCGACACCATTTGTTCCTTTCGTTCTGTTAACCCCTGGTCCATAGACCTCACACTTCACCGCGCTATGACCATTTCTTTTACACTTGCTGCAAAATTTAGTGAAGAACCCCGAGTGATACTTTTCACACCTTTGGCATAGCTGCTTCTGATTGTTGTTGTTGTTGCGGTTGTTATTGTTGTTGGGATGATTGTTGTAGTTGTTGCTGCTGCTGCTGTTGTTGTTGTTGTTGTTGTTGTTGTTGTTGTTGTTGTTGGGCCGTTTGTTGTAGTTGCGATTGATGTTGCGATTGTTGGGATAATTGTTGCGATTATTATTGTAATTGCTGTTGTTGTTGTATTGGTGATTCTTATCACCGTTTTCCTCCCACTTTCTTTTGACTTGCTTCACATTGGCCTCTTCAGCCGTCTGTTCTTTAATTCTTTCCTCAATCTGGTTCACTAGTTTGTGAGCCATTCTACATGCCTATTGTATGGAGGCGGGCTCGTGTGAACTTATATCTTCTTGGATTCTTTCCAGTAATCCTTTCACAAACGCGTCGATCTTCTCTTCCTCATCTTCGAACGCTCCCGGACACAATAGGCACAATTCTGTGAATCGTCTTTCGTACGTGGTAATATCAAATCCTTGGGTTCGTAACCCTCTAAGTTCTGTCTTGAGCTTATTGACCTCGGTTCTGGGACGGTACTTCTCGTTCATCAAGTGCTTGAATGCTGACCACGGTAGTGCGTATGCATCATCTTATCCCACTTGCTCTAGATAGGTATTCCACCATGTTAATGCAGAACCTGTGAAGGTATGCGTAGCGTACTTCACTTTGTCCTCTTCAGTACACTTACTTATCGAAAACACCGATTCGACCTTCTCGGTCCACCGTTTCAATCCGATCAGTCCTTCGGTTCCATCAAATTCCAAAGGTTTGCAGGCAGTGAATTCTTTGTAGGTGCATCCTACATGATTTCCTGTACTGCTAGATCCAAGGTTATTGTTGGTATGTAGCGCAGCCTATACTGCAGCTATGTTTGAAGCTAAAAAAGTACGGAATTCCTCTTCATTCATATTCACGGTGTGTCGAGTAGTCGGTGCCATTTCCTTCAAAATAGTCAAATGGAACAAGTTAATCATACAGAATATTAAGAGTAGTTAATTGTATTTCGTAGCATAATATGAACTCATTTATAAAAGCTTTTTCTTCATATTAGCGTTTTATAAGTTTAAATTCGGGTAGTACCTACCCGTTAAGTTCATACTTAGTAGCTAATATACAATTCAACTACTACAATTCTATATGAAAAACTGATTATAATAATATTTCGCGTTCAAACTTTTATACAATATTTTACAAACTTACAATACCGCTTATTTTACATAAAGCATGAAATATAGCACACAATAACTTTGATACAAGATAGTTGTGAAGATAATTCTAGCTAGTACACAAGTCGTTCAGCAAAGGCAATAAAGACACGTAATTCATACGTCCAGAAACAAGTCATGCATTCTGGTTTTACTAGGACTACTTCCCATCCTTGGTCTTGTGGAACATAACCATTATGGCCATTGATAAGACAGCGTGTTGTAACGTCGTCAAAGGGACGAGGGTTACGTAATGTCCAACAGTCCTGTAACAATCTAAAAACCTCATTTCTTACCCCAATTACCGACTCCGTTACTTGTGGGAAAGTTTTGTTTAATAGTTGTAGCCCGATGTTCTTGTTCTCACTTTGGTGAGAAGCGAACATTACTAACCCGTAAGCATAGCATGCTTCTTTATGTTGCATGTTAGCCGCTTTTTCTAAATCATGAAGTCCTATATTCGGATACATTGAGTCAAAATAATTTCTTAACCCGTTGCGTAGAATAGCATTTGGATTCCCCGCAATATATGTATCAAAGTAAACACATCGTAACTTATGGGTTTCCCAATGTGATATCCCCCATCTTTCAAACGAAAGTCTCTTATAAACCAAGACATTCTTGAAACGTTCTTCGAATGTCTTACAAAATGATTTCACCTTAAATAGTTGTGCCGAGGAATTTTGACCGACTCTAGACAAGATTTCATCAATCATGTCTCCGGGTAGGTCTCTTAAAATATTGGGTTGTCTATCCATTTTGTGTTTTTAAACTGTAAAATAGACAAGAGTTAGATTCATAAAAAAATTACTTATTAATACAAGCAATTTTTACATATATCATAAAGCATAAGCACACTATATTACATATATTACACCACACGAATACAAATATCTTATTCCGACTCGCTCGTTTCTTCTTCTTCTTCTTCGGTTTTGGTTCGTTTTGCCAAGTTTCTAGGGATATATGATGTTCCCCTAATACGAGCCGTCATTTTCCACATTGGTTTAGAAAAACCTGGTGGTTTAGAGGTTCCCGGGTCATTGTTACAACTTAAGGGCTTCGGGGGTTGACGATACATATAAAGTTCATCGGGGTTGGAATTAGATTTCTCTATTTTTATACCCTTTCCCTTATTATTTTCTTTTGCCTTTTTAAATTCAGTTGGGGTAATTTCTATAACATCATCGGAATTCTCGTCGGAATCCGATTCATCGGAGAATTGGTAATCCTCCCAATATTTTGCTTCCTTGGCGGAAACACCATTGACCATAATTAACCTTGGTCGGTTGGTTGAGGATTTTCTTTTACTTAACCGTTTTATTATTTCCCCCACCGGTTCTATTTCCTCCTCCGGTTCCTCCTCTTCCGGTTCTGATTCTTCTTCCGGTTCCGACTCTTCTTCCGGTTCCGACTCTTCTTCCGGTTCCTCTTCTAGAACTTGTGAATCAGTCCATGAATCTTTCCAATTTACATTTGACTCTTCATTATTATTAGGTGAGTCAATGGGACTTGTTCTAGAGGTAGACATCTATCACATAATATCAAACGCGTTAAGAGATTAATATATCACATAATATTCACATGTTAAAAATATAGTTTCCACTAAATTTGTTAAGCAATCATTTTTCAAGTAAACACGGTCGAAGTCCAGACTCACTAATGCATCCTAACAAACTCGATAAGACACACTAATACAAAATTCTGATTCTCTAAGACCAACGCTCGGATACCAACTGAAATGTCCCGTTCTTATTGATTAAAAACGTTCCATATTAATTGATTTCGTTGCGAGGTTTTGACCTCTATATGAGACGTTTTTCAAAGACTGCATTCATTTTTAAAACAAACCATAACCTTTATTTCATAAATAAAGGTTTAAAAAGCTTTACGTAGATTATCAAATAATGATAATCTAAAATATCCTGTTTACACACGACCATTACATAATGGTTTACAATACAAATATGTTACATCGAAATCAGTTTCTTGAATGCAGTTTTTACACAATATCATACAAACAGGGACTCCAAATCTTGTCCTTATTTTAGTATGCAACAGCGGAAGCTCTTAGTATTCACCTGAGAATAAACATTCTTTAAACGTCAACAAAAATGTTGGTGAGTTATAGGTTTAACCTATATATATCAAATCGTAACAATAGACCACAAGATTTCATATTTCAATACACATCCCATACATAGAGATAAAAATCATTCATATGGTGAACACCTGGTAACCGACATTAACAAGATGCATATATATAAGAATATCCCCATCATTCCGGGACACCCTTCGGATATGATATAAATTTCGAAGTACTAAAGCATCCGGTACTTTGGATGGGGTTTGTTAGGCCCAATAGATCTATCTTTAGGATTCGCGTCAATTAGGGTGTCTGTTCCCTAATTCTTAGATTACCAGACTTAATAAAAAGGGGCATATTCGATTTCGATAATTCAACCATAGAATGTAGTTTCACGTACTTAATATATTTTGATGTTTTAAGTTTATTAAGTCAGCTGTCCTCGTTAGTAACCTACAACTAGTTGTCCACAGTTAGATGTACAGAAATAAATTGATAAATATTATCTTGAATCAATCCACGACCCAGTGTATACGTATCTCAGTATTGATCACAACTCAAACTATATATATTTTGGAATCAACCTCAACCCTGTATAGCTAACTCCAACATTCACTTATAGAGTGTCTATGGTTGTTTCGAAATATATATAGATGTGTCGACATGATAGGTCGAAATATTGTATACGTGTCTATGGTATCTCAAGATTACATAATATACAATACAAGTTTATTAAGTTATGGTTGGAATAGATTTGTTACCAATTTTCACGTAGCTAAAATGAGAAAAATTATCTAATCTTGTTTTACCCATAACTTCTTCATTTTAAATCCGTTTTGAGTGAATCAAATTGCTATGGTTTCATATTGAACTATATTTTATGAATCTAAACAGAAAAAGTATAGGTTTATAGTCGGAAAAATAAGTTACAAGTCGTTTTTGTAAAGGTAGTCATTTCAGTCGAAAGAACGACGTCTAGATGACCATTTTAGAAAACATACTTTCACTTTGAGTTTAACCATAATTTTTAGATATAGTTTCATGTTCATAATAAAAATCATTTTCCCAGAATAACAACTTTTAAATCAAAGTTTATCAT
Organism: Rutidosis leptorrhynchoides; assembly: GCF_046630445.1. Classification (NCBI taxonomy): domain Eukaryota; kingdom Viridiplantae; phylum Streptophyta; class Magnoliopsida; order Asterales; family Asteraceae; genus Rutidosis; species Rutidosis leptorrhynchoides. Next base: position 364,208,478 of record NC_092338.1, read on the forward strand.
AGTTTTTAATTAACTAACCCAAAACAGCCCGCGGTGTTACTACGACGGCGTAAATCCGGTTTTACGGTGTTTTTCGTGTTTCCAGGTTTTAAATCATTAAGTTAGCATATCATATAGATATAGAACATGTGTTTAGTTGACTTAAAAAGTCAAGTTAGAAGGATTAACTTTTATTTGCGAACAAGTTTAGAATTAACTAAACTATGTTCTAGTGATTAAAAGTTTAAACCTTCGAATAAGATAGCTTTATATGTATGAATCGAATGATGTTATGAACATCATTACTACCTCAAGTTCCTTGGATAAACCTACTGGAAATGAGAAAAATAGATCTAGCTTTAAAGGATCCTTGGATGGCTTAAAAGTTCTTGAAGCAGAATCATGACACGAAAACAATTTCAAGTAAGATTTCCACTCGAAATAAGATTGTTATAGTTATAGAAATTGAATTAAAGTTTGAATATGATTATTACCTTGTATTAGAAAGATAACCTACTGTAAGTAACAAAGGTTTCTTGATCTTAGATGATTACTTGGAATGGATTTAGAAAACTTGGAAGTAAACTTGCAATCTTGGAAGTATTCTTGATTTTATGAAACTAGAACTTTTGGAATTTATGAAGAACACTTAGAACTTGAAGATAGAACTTGAGAGAGATCAATTAGATGAAGAAAATTGAAGAATGAAAGTGTTTGTAGGCGTTTTTGGTCGTTGGTGTATGGATTAGATATAAAGGATATGTAATTTTGTTTTCATGTAAATAAGTCATGAATGATTACTCATATTTTTGTAATTTTATGAGATATTTCATGCTAGTTGCCAAATGATGGTTCCCACATGTGTTAGGTGACTCACATGGGCTGCTAAGAGCTAATCATTGGAGTGTATATACCAATAGTACATACATCAAAAAGCTGTGTATTGTACGAGTACGAATACGGGTGCATACGAGTAGAATTGTTGATGAAACTGAACGAGGATGTAATTGTAAGCATTTTTGTTAAGTAGAAGTATTTTGATAAGTGTCTTGAAGTCTTTCAAAAGTGTATGAATACATATTAAAACACTACATGTATATACATTTTAACTGAGTCGTTAAGTCATCGTTAGTCGTTACATGTAAATGTTGTTTTGAAACCTTTAGGTTAACGATCTTGTTGAATGTTGTTAACCCATTGTTTTTTATAACAAATGAGATGTTAAATTGTTATATTATCATGATATTATGATATATAATATATCTTAGTATAATATATATACAGTTAAATGTCGTTACAACGATAATCGTTACATATATGTCTCGTTTCGAAATCATTAAGTTAGTAGTCTTATTTTTACATATGTATTTCATTGTTAATACACTTAATAATATATTTACTTATCATTTAATATAATTAACCAAGTGTATCAATATCTTGATACGATTCATATGTACCTAGTAAGACGTTGTTATAACGATAATCGTTATATATATCGTTTTCGAGTTTCTTAAATTAATAGTCTCATTTTTATGTATATAACTCATTGTTAAAATACCTAATGAGATACATACTTATAATAAAATCATGTTAACTATATATATAACCATATATATGTCATCGTATAGTTTTTACAAGTTTTAACGTTCGTGAATCACCGGTCAACTTGGGTGGTCAATTGTCTATATGAAACCTATTTCAATTAATCAAGTCTTAACAAGTTTGATTGCTTAACATGTTGGAAACACTTAATCATGTAAATAACAATTTCATTTAATATATATATAAACATGAAAAAGTTCGGGTCACTACAAAAATAATTTAATGGAAAAATGCGGGATGTTACATTACCCACACCTTAAAAGAAATTTCGTCCCGAAATTTAGTTGGAAGTAATAGTTGATGTCCCTTACTTGAGACCTTACGTTGTCGATGCTATGAATAGGTGAAGATATGTCCTTGGGCATTTTCATGAATTTGGATAGTCGGGGTTTCACGTCGTATTAAGGCTTGATTTTGTAGGGATTTAACAAGTTCATATATCTTAAAACCTTTTAAGAATCATTATAAACGGAAGCGTGTAATTATCAATTTTACTTGTCATATTTAAACCAATTAAAGCCAAATCCCATCAAGGATCAAGTTGTGAAAATATATATGCTTACAATTAACAAGAAAAGGTAGAGTTATGTACCTCCTTAAACTAAGTTTAAGGGCTGTCCAAAATGGTAGTAAAATGATGAACAAGAGTGTAGAACTTCAAGCCTTTGATCCTCCAACACCACCCTTGAGTTAGCTAGACTTTATAACCTTAACACCCTTGTTAATCTAGCTTGAAAACCCACTTTTCTACCTTGTAAGAAATCGGACAGCAGCAGTTTTTACAGCTCAAAATGAAGATGAATGAGATGAATAATAGCTTCTAACTTGAAGCCTCAAGTGTTGCATACCCCAAGCAATAACCCCAACACCTTTTGCCTTTAGTTGGTTAGGATTTTTGACACTTAATGAAATTAATTAGCAAGCAAAACCCATTCTTTTTCTTACAAAAAATTCGGCCAGCAGACCCATTAGCAAAGAAGAGAGAGTTTGCTTGGAAAATTCATATAATACTTGAGTCAAATCTTTGGTTTTTGAGTTCCCCATTCAACTAAGGAAGTGTGCATCTTAAAAGAAACAAAACTTGCATGTAGTGGACTTCCTTGGTCCATTCAAAACCGCCACCCTTGTGGCATTATATAACAATTTGTTAATTTTTTACAAAATATGTTATATAATCCTTGTTTTTATATGACACTTGTACATGTTATAAGTTATATATACAAGATATAACACAAGTGATTATTTAAACCCATAAATAACTAATTCATTAGGATATAAATTAACCAAATAACTTGACTCAAGTGTTAATATTTTAGAAACCCAATTTTATAAAATTTAAGTGTCGCGTATTTATTTAACGAACCAATCGTTAAGATCTAATACGTATAAGGTGTTGGCAAGCTTGTTATTGGGTATGACCCGACTTGGATCATAACATGTTAGCCACATTAATTTAATATGTCTCTCGGGCATACGAAATACCTTCAATCTCCCACTTGCACGAGAAACATAAGAAATTAATGCAAGTGATGGATACAGCCTAACACACTGTCCATCACCCCTAATATGTTATGACTTTGTGCCATTCAATAACATCATCCCTTTCGAGTCCCATCTCGAATATGAATAGGTGAATCTTTCATTTTATCCTTTCGTCCTAGATGTCATGTTAAATCCAAGAGATATAGAGTGATCACTCTCTTATAGATTTAACTTTATCAGGCCTTAGACATCTGACTCTCAACGAATAAGAGGGACAAATTCCTTCTTGATTACATACGTCCTAGACACTACACTTCATACCATACCTGAAGTCTCCCTTATGAGCTACCATTTTCAGAATAGCGAAGGAAAGAATCAAGGCACAATATTTGGTGAATATCTGAACCCTATATGTATCTCAGGTCAGAGGATACAATGATATTCTCCTTTACTCAAGATTACATGTGATCAACCACAAAGGCTCCATACAGTAAATCTTGAGAGCGGGTCTTCCAATATTTGTATCCCACAAATATCTATGAACCTTGGTAGCAACCCTGCCCCACATTCAACCTATGAATGTATACCAATCCAAGTTCATAATAGTCTAGACCTCACACTCATTCCCACAAATGTAATCGACTACGGAATTTAGAATAATAGCTTATTCATGGATAACCAATATTTGTATCCCACAAATATCTATGAACCTTGGTAGCAACCTTGCCGCACATTCAGTTCGTGAATGTATACCAATCCAAGTTCATAATAGTCTAAACCTCACATTTGCTCCACAAATGTGATCGACTACGGAATTTAGAACAATAACTTATTCATGGATAAAATATGCAAAATAGGAACTTAACTCAAAATAAATTAAACCATAATTATATTAATGAGTTTGAACCACTTCGTTCCGTTACAATACTTAAAACAGATCATAACCAATCACTAGAATGTCGAAGCTCTAATGCACAAACATGTCCATCATGTTTTGATCCATGTAAGAGCTTCGTGAGTGGATCCGCTACATTAAGATCTGTGTGAACTTTGCGAATACATATCTTTCCCTTTTCAACTTCATCCCATATGAAGTTGAAACTCTGCTCAATGTGACGGGTCTTTCGGTGAGCACGAGGTTCCTTGATTTGAGCAATCACACCCTCGTTATCACAAAAGATCTCAAGAGGGTCCTGAATGGAAGGGACCACTCCTAAGTCGTCGATGAATTTCTTCATCCATGCAGCTTCCTTAGCTGCCAATGAGACGGCGATGTATTCTGATTCTGTAGTGGATAAAGCAACAACATTCTATTTTTAACTCTTCCAAGAGACCGCACCTTCAGTTTGGAAGCTCGCGTCCACGTAACCTTTTACAGCGAGTTCCTCCTCACCAGACCCGTATATTTGAAACATACCCTTAGTCCTTCCAATGTATTTCAATATACTTTTAACCACAGTCCCATGACTATTTTCTGGGTTATTCTGGTATCTACTTGTCATGCTAAGAGCGCATGACACATCCGGTGTAGTGCATATCATCGCATACATGATTGACCCAATAGCAGACGCATATGGGACATTCTTTTGCTTTCTTGTTCATCTTTCGTGGTGGGGCACTGAGATAAACTGAGAATTGCTCCTCTTTGAAAAGGTACCAAACTTTTCTTAGAGTTTTCCTTCTTGAACCTTTTCAAGCCTTTTATTGTATGCACTTTGATTCAAACCTATCAATTTCTTGGATCTATCCCTGTAGATCCCAATCCCCAAAATGTATTGTGCTTCTCCAAGATCCTAAATGGAGAAGCAACTACTTAGCCAAGTTTTTAACTCCTTGGATTTGCGGAATATTATTTCCAAATAATAATATATCATCCACATATAGTACAAGGAACATGATAGTGCTCCCACTAGCTTTCTTGTATACATAACTTTCATCACCGTTATTAATGAAGTCAAAATTTTTGACTTCCTCATTAAAACGATGATTCCACATTCTTGATGCTTGTTTCAATCCGTAGATTGATTTCTTTAACTTGCATACTTTATATATGTATCCAAGTTTCCATGTATCTTGGTTTTCTCCTTGAAAGGCCATTTACAATCAACTAACTTGGAGTTAGTAGGTTGTGCAACCAATTCCCAAACTTGGTTGTCATACATGGATTGCATCTCAACGTTCATGGCTTCCTGCCATTTATCTTTATCAGACCTTGATAAAGCATCTTGGTAGTTGGTTGGTTCATCCAAATGAACCACATAGCAACCATCCATGAGAATCCAAATCTCTCAGGAGAATTACTAATCCTACCAGATCTACGAACGTTTTGTATACTTTGATCATCCATTTGATCATTCTCAATATTTTCATGTTGAGTGCTAGTGTCAACCAATTGTGTATCATCTCCTTAATCTTGAACCTATTCAAGATCTATCTTCCTTTCACTATTACCTTCCATAAGGAACTTAGTTTTAAGGAATTCATCCTTCCGAGCAACAAATACATTCTGCTCGGATGGATCATAGAAATAATATTCCATATCATCCTTGGGATATCCTATGAAGATACACTTCGTGGATCGAGCATTCAACTTATTAGGGACGTAACGCTTAGGATAAGCTTCACATCCCCATACCTTTAAGTATGATAGAGATGGAGGTTTACCAAACCATATCTCATGAGGTGTTCGTTCCACTTTCTTGGTTGGGGCCATATTTAAAATACGAGCCGCGGAGCATAGACAATAACCCCAAAATGATAGAGGTAACGAGCTTCTTGCCATCATAGATCGAACCATATCCATTAGGGTTCGGTTCCTCCTTTCGGACACTCCATTAAGTTGGGGTGTTCCTGGTGGAGTAAGTTGTGAGATAATCCCACAACTCCTAAGATGATCTTGGAAGGCATCGCTTAGGTATTCACCTCCTCTATCGGTACGAAGTACCTTAATTGTCTTATTGAGTTGATTTTTGTACTTCGTTTTGATATTCCTTGAATGCTTCAAAAGTTTCGTCCTTGTGTCTTAATAAGTAGACATATCCGAAATGACTGAAGTCATCAATGAAAGTAACGAAGTATCTTTCACCATTCCTAGCTATGGGCTTAAAGGGTCCACATACATCCGAATGTATTAATTCCAATAAGTCCTTAGCCCTTTCTGTGACGATCCGGAAATTTCCGACTAAATTTAAACTTTATCTTTATATTATTCTGACACGATAAGCAATGTTTGTTAAGTTAAATCTCAAGGATTTTAAACTATGTTTATACATTCATTTAAACCTCGACCAAATTCCAATGATTCACGAACCATTAAATGAACATATATGAATATGTATGTATATGTGTATATGTTATAAATTGAAAATGTCAACAAAGTATTTAAAAGTATAATGCTTTATATGAACGTATTTGTTTCAATATGATTATCGACGAAATTAAAAAAATATATATTAAATGATTGAATTATCAGAAACATTGAATTATGATTACAAGTCTCTGTTGAGAGGTCCACTATGATTTGAGAAATCTATTCCTCTTAACGATATTCGGAATAATTTGTAAAGCTATTTATAAATAAAAATAAAAAGTGTCATTTACGAAAGTTAGACAAAAGCTAGTGGAGAATTGGTTTCCATAATATTCTATTAATCTATTTTCAAACGTACAAAAACGTTTTCAGTTTAAAAAAAAACTTTATTATTAAACTTTTATAAATATCTAGAATCACTTTTGACAACTCATTACTTAACCAGTATAATAAATATAACGATATTTATATTTTATTTCATTAAATATATATAACGATTTAAATTAATATTATATATATTTATACGCGTATTATACATACATAGTTTTTATACTTTTACTATACTTTAACTTTACCTTTACTTTACTTTTACTTTACTTTAACTTTAATAATTCACTTTAATAATTCATACTTTAATAATTCACTTTAATAATTCATACTTTAATAATTCAAAAATCTATTATAAATAGAATTCAATAGGTTTCATTATTTCATAGAAACTTGAAAATATATTTCTCTAAACTCTCTCAATCGATTTACATATATATATATATATATATATATATATATATATATATATATATATATATATATATATATTTGCTCTGTATTATTTCAAGATATTATTAGTATACATAAAATATTACGACGGAGTGATGTCCGAGTGATTTCAAAATAGTTTTTTGAATGAGTCGAAGCTAAGGAAATTATGGGTTATAGCTATGGAAGTGATGGGTATGGTTCATGGGTATGCTCGTGAGGTCAATCTAGTGTTTATCATCTCCGTTGCGTCTACGTACTTTCCTGCAATATTGAATCTCAATATTGATACGTGAGCACTCATAACTTAACTTTTATATATCAATAGTGTATCCCTGACTAGTGCTCGAGTATATAGGATTATGCATGCTTGTACATTCGATATTGTCCTTAGATAGGTTTGTTGAATCCTGAATTAGATACATATGCTACTGAGATAGGGTATATGATATGCATGTCATTGGAAAGCTAGCGAAAAATTAAGAACTTTTCATTTAGATATCGAATGGTTTCGATGAACGGATTTGAAGTTATAGTCAACTGAATTTTAGTATTATTGTTAAAATGATTATTATTACTATCGTCGTTATTATTTTAATAGAAATATCATTGTTATTATAAAATATCATTATTACTATTATGTTAGTATTATCATTTTATCATAATAACATTTTTAGTAAATATAAATATTGTTATTTTTTTATAGAATAATAATAATTATTATTATTATTACAAAATAATACAACTTTTACTTATTATTATTATGATCAATATTATTTTATCAAATAAATAGGGGATACAAAGATATTTTTCACCACGCGTAATATAATTACATTAATAATACTTACCACTATAGTTTTAAGATATTAAGTGAACTTTATAAATTTTACTACTTAAGATATATAAAAGTATATTTTATCATATATAAACGTTAATATAAATTTTTATTAATAAATGACTTTTATTATTATAAAATCTAATAAATATATTTAAATATATAAAACGACTATAGTTAAGTTATATAATAAACACGTATAAATTTTAGAAGTCATTTTGGGTCAAGTTGACTTTTGTTGACTTTTGCATATTAGTCTCGAGCATTAGGATTGTGGTACACTATGACTTGACCAAAAATTGTTAGACAAATATTGACCAACATATAAATATATATAATTAATATAGGTTCGTGAATCCGAGGCCAACCTTGCACTTGTTAAATGACGTTATATGTATTTTTACTACGAAATACAGTATGGTGAGTTTCATTTGTTCCCTTTTATATATATTTTTGGGACTGAGAATACATGCGATGTTTTTATAAATGTTTTACGAAATAGGCACAAGTACTAAAACTAATTCTACGTGGGTTTAAACCAGAAATATACCCTTAGCTTGGTAACATTAAACTACTTGTCTATGTACGGTAGGCGCGAATCCTAAAGATAGATCTATTGGGCCTGACAAACCCCATCCTTACTATGGGATGCTTTAGTACTTCGAGGTTATTTTAAACACACCTGATCTGGTGTACTTCAGAGGGTAAAACATGAACGTTAAGGCTTGTTACCGGGTGCCTACAACTTATAGAATAATTTTATACACTTGCGAGTGTACATATATTTATAAACGGAAATCTTGTGGTCTATTAATATATTGAAATGATTGTTATGATAAACCTATGAACTCACCAACCTTTTGGTTGACACTTTAAAGCATGTTTATTCTCAGGTATTAAAGAAATCTTCCGCTGTGCATTAACTCATTTTAAGGATATTACTTGGAGTCATTCATGGCATATTTTGAAAGACGTTGCATTCAAGTCATTGAGTTCATCAAGATTATTATTAAGTCAATTATAGTTGGATGTATTATGAAATGGTGTGCATACCGTCAATTTTTGTTGTAAAGAAAGTTTGTCTTTTAAAAACGAATGCAATGTTTGTAAAATGTATCATATAAAGGTCAAATACCTCGCGATGTAATCAACTATTGTGAATCGTTTATAATGTGTATGAACGGGTCCTTTCAGTTGGTATCAGAGCGGTGGTCTTAGCGAACCAGGTCTGCATTAGTGTGTCTAACTGATAGTCGTTAGGATGCATTAGTGAGTCTGGACTTCGACCGTGTCTGCATTTCAAAAGTTTTGCTCATCATTCTTGTCGAAAATTACCTGCTTATCATTCTTAGTCTAGACACATCTTATTGCATTGATTGCATGAATAGTGTATAGACAAAATTTATATCTTAGCGTATCTGCTAATTCATATCTTAGCGTATCTGTTACTGTAAACTTTGCCTGTCATATTCCGTAAATTCCTCCGTAATCTACGAAACCTTTTGCTCTATATAATTAGAATACCACCCGATAGCCGGAAAATCATTTCATATCTAAAAATTCTTTATTCAATCGTACGAAATGGAATTCGTCATTAGTTCAAGTCCCTCGGATTCCGAAATGGAATCCCACTCAAGTTCCAAAAGCAGTGTGACCGGAATGGATCAACCAATTAGTCATCATCTATTCTGGATGAATTGGGGATGGGTTCGTAGTCTCCTTAATCATTGGAGACAAGAAGAAGGTGATCCCTTCCATCCACCACATTGCCCTCTTGGCGAAGAACCTGAAGCACTTACCGGCGAACCTATCCGAAACACCATTTTCTCTCTTATTTCTAGAGTATCTCGTCACGATTACATACTACACCAAATTCTAGATTTTATTTATCCGCTCGTCCGAACCGACAATCACCCCGGTGTAATAGAAGAAGTCAACGAGCTTCGCGCTCGGGTAGTGGCTTTGGAGAATATGGTGCAAAGGTTACAAACACTAGCAGCAGCACCAGCAGCATAAACAGTACCACAATCAGCAACACTAACAGTACCATTACCACCACCAACAACAACCGCATCGCAAACCTCAACTTCACAATCTGTCCCATGAGCATCGACGTCATACGCCCTGTAGATACTAAGGAATACCACAACGATGAAGTATTGATTCATAACTTCATTGGGAAAACATTCTACGACGATTATGTAATTTCTAAAGTTTAGAAATTATCTATCCTAGCCTTAACCATAAATCAAGTGAGTTTAATTTAATATTAACTCATTAAATCTATATTACATCTGAAGAAATATACACATATATTTCCATAAAGACTGTAATAAAATTCTTTTGTACAAAATATTAATTGTGACATTTTTTTAACGGGTAGGTAATACCCGAGAGATATATAAATTCACAATTAATATGTTACATTCTTAGAATCTGATTCAGCAAATCATCCATTATACTCCCTACTTTCACAACAATATACATTCTTTTATAGAAATCAAAACAACCATACTCATTCAAAAATCTAATTACATATTCTGATTTTGAAATCGCCGAATTCAATTCAAGTTATAAACGATATCATCACTCTTAGATTCTTACATCTTTCAAAGCTATACTTTAACTTCAAAACTGTGTTAGAACATCGTATGTATATTAACGATTATAATCTGTGTTCAAGCCCTTCGAAATACCTGAAGACACTTCAAATAATGAACAATCGAGATGATGATCCAACCACATGTTATCCACAGTTACGTACCTGAAAAACTCTTGAAACCAAAGTCATAATTTAACATGTATCCATGTCAGACCTTTTGGCATTTACTAGCTAAAATAACTTTTCAATCCCTTCTAAAAATAGACGATTTTGTCACAGCTCCAGCAAACCAACTTCAATTGTTCATTCGAATAAGCCTTATTATAATGATTACCCCTTCATCATTATTACCGGGGAACCTTTCATATCTCGCCACATTAGCAGTAAACTTATTAACAACTTCATTGATCTTTGACTTTCCGAAAAATCTTTATATTTATCAAAATCCCATCATTTACTCATCTGCATCTTGTAACGAGAATTGCCATATGAATCATCAGAAATTAGCAATCAGTATTTTGAAATCTCGCAGCATGTCTACGCCAACAATTATATGTGTCTATCTTCTGGACTTATATACTTTGAATGTGAATTTTCTGAAAAACACCCTAAACTGCGAACTAGTTCTCGAAATACTGATGAAGCATCAAAAACTGTAAACGATCTTAACAGTAAAAAGTTTGATGACAAAGAATAGTAAGGTGGAAAAGCTGAGAAAAAGAGAAGGTTTGGAACTGGAAAACGGATTGAACAGACTATGAAGGAGGCTGTGGACAAATCACAAAGACTAAATCTGCCTTTAAAGAATCCAAATGATTCAGTGCATGCTAAAGTCATTAACGAATACCTTACTCTTTATTCTAAACCTTTACAGACAAATCTTCATCATCATCCATCAATATTAGAAATTCTAAGATATTATCATATCTTTCATTATAAATATCCGCGATATTTCTGAAGATATTTTCACAACTAATCTTATCTGAAGTCATTTATCTCTTTGCGCTATCAGTGTTACATCATATAAGAAACTATTAGTTTCTATATTCTATAAACTTTCGAGTTTAAATTATGAATGTTTTGAAGTAGTGTTGGGAACTGAAGCATGAGTTAGTATAATATAATGACACTTGATCAACGTGATTATATTACAGTAAGTCATGCTGAGTTTCTAATGGGACATGACGATTCACAGACCATGCCGTCATCATGTTCCATGTTACACGACTCTTGTATTCTATTTAATCTCTAAAAATATCAAGAATATATTTTCTTGATGATTCGGTCTTTTCAGGGTATTCTGGTAAATTAACAAATCAAGATCGTGCCATTACCATTTCCTTCTTAGAACATTAACTATGTTCATTCTGAAATTCATATCTGCGAATACTGGACCATTACAAACGTTGCTTAATCGCAAGAAGAAGAAACGAAAGGACAAAACTCCAAAATAGAAATTGGAGTATAAATCGCAGCAAATAGAAGGGAGCATTAACTGTGGATGTCAATGATTATAGAAGACAAAAGCAGGGGCTTTGAAATATAAGGGAAGATATAAAACCCAACAACCACCCAAAAATTATAAACTGTATATATCGATGCATATAGCAATATAAAGACACGGAAGAACTAAAAACACTATAAAACCGAGAGTATAGTAGAAGTAAATAGATTCTTCCGGAGGCAGATGAAAAAGAAGAACGACAGATATGAAAGTGAGGAGTATATCGAGAATCAGTACTGGATGAAGCATATTGACAAATACTTTAAAATATGAGTTGAGGGAGAAAGAATAGAAGGTGTGAGTTGTAAGGAAACGAAGGAGGTGGATTTATAGTGAAATACCCGACAGAGAAATCAAGATGGATTATTGTATTAATTCGAAGAGAATCATAATCTCCTTAATCACCGAAGCATCAAATCCAACATAGATTACAAAGATTTTCTTTAAATTCGGAGATCAATTGTGATGACGTAAAAAGATATGACGAATCACTATAATCTTATTTCCTTCATTTACGATAACTTCCCTCATACGCTTTGAGTAATCGAATTATTTTATCCATACTTCTTAGACATGATAAAACTTCATAATCGTCATAATAACATTCTCATTGTTAGCCATAACGACCTCTATCAAATTTCGGGGACGAAATTTCTTTAACGGGTAGGTACTGTGACGATCCGGAAATTTCCGACTAAATTTAAACTTTATCTTTATATTATTCTGACACGATAAGCAATGTTTGTTAAGTTAAATCTCAAGGATTTTAAACTATGTTTATACATTCATTTAAACCTCGACCAAATTCCAATGATTCACGAACCATTAAATGAACATATATGAATATGTATGTATATGTGTATATGTTATAAATTGAAAATGTCAACAAAGTATTTGAAAGTATAATGCTTTATATGAACGTATTTGTTTCAATATGATTATCGACGAAATTAAAAAAATATATATTAAATGATTGAATTATCAGAAACATTGAATTATGATTACAAGTCTCTGTTGAGAGGTCCACTATGATTTGAGAAATCTATTCCTCTTAACGATATTCGGCATAATTTGTAAAGCTATTTATAAATAAAAATAAAAAGTGTCATTTACGAAAGTTAGACAAAAGCTAGTGGAGAATTGGTTTCCATAATATTCTATTAATCTATTTTCAAACGTACAAAAACGTTTTCAGTTTAAAAAAAAACTTTATTATTAAACTTTTATAAATATCTAGAATCACTTTTGACAACTCATTACTTAACCAGTATAATAAATATAACGATATTTATATTTTATTTCATTAAATATATATAACGATTTAAATTAATATTATATATATTTATACGCGTATTATACATACATAGTTTTTATACTTTTACTATACTTTAACTTTACCTTTACTTTACTTTTACTTTACTTTAACTTTAATAATTCACTTTAATAATTCATACTTTAATAATTCACTTTAATAATTCATACTTTAATAATTCACTTTAATAATTCAAAAATCTATTATAAATAGAATTCAATAGGTTTCATTATTTCATAGAAACTTGAAAATATATTTCTCTAAACTCTCTCAATCGATTTACATATATATATATATATATATATATATATATATATATATATATATATATATATATATATATATATATATATATATATATATATATTTGCTCTGTATTATTTCAAGATATTATTAGTATACATAAAATATTACGACGGAGTGATGTCCGAGTGATTTCAAAATAGTTTTTTGAATGAGTCGAAGCTAAGGAAATTATGGGTTATAGCTATGGAAGTGATGGGTATGGTTCATGGGTATGCTCGTGAGGTCAATCTAGTGTTATCATTTCCGTTGCGTCTACGTACTTTCCTGCAATATTGAATCTCAATATTGATACGTGAGCACTCATAACTTAACTTTTATATATCAATAGTGTATCCCTGACTAGTGCTCGAGTATATAGGATTATGCATGCTTGTACATTCGATATTGTCCTTAGATAGGTTTGTTGAATCCTGAATTAGATACATATGCTACTGAGATAGGGTATATGATATGCATGTCATTGGAAAGCTAGCGAAAAATTAAGAACTTTTCATTTAGATATCGAATGGTTTCGATGAACGGATTTGAAGTTATAGTCAACTGAATTTTAGTATTATTGTTAAAATGATTATTATTACTATCGTCGTTATTATTTTAATAGAAATATCATTGTTATTATAAAATATCATTATTACTATTATGTTAGTATTATCATTTTATCATAATAACATTTTTAGTAAATATAAATATTGTTATTTTTTTATAGAATAATAATAATTATTATTATTATTACAAAATAATACAACTTTTACTTATTATTATTATGATCAATATTATTTTATCAAATAAATAGGGGATACAAAGATATTTTTCACCACGCGTAATATAATTACATTAATAATACTTACCACTATAGTTTTAAGATATTAAGTGAACTTTATAAATTTTACTACTTAAGATATATAAAAGTATATTTTATCATATATAAACGTTAATATAAATTTTTATTAATAAATGACTTTTATTATTATAAAATCTAATAAATATATTTAAATATATAAAACGACTATAGTTAAGTTATATAATAAACACGTATAAATTTTAGAAGTCATTTTGGGTCAAGTTGACTTTTGTTGACTTTTGTATATTAGTCTCGAGCATTAGGATTGTGGTACACTATGACTTGACCAAAAATTGTTAGACAAATATTGACCAACATATAAATATATATAATTAATATAGGTTCGTGAATCCGAGGCCAACCTTGCACTTGTTAAATGACGTTATATGTATTTTTACTACGAAATACAGTATGGTGAGTTTCATTTGTTCCCTTTTATATATATTTTTGGGACTGAGAATACATGCGATGTTTTTATAAATGTTTTACGAAATAGGCACAAGTACTAAAACTAATTCTACGTGGGTTTAAACCAGAAATATACCCTTAGCTTGGTAACATTAAACTACTTGTCTATGTACGGTAGGCGCGAATCCTAAAAATAGATCTATTGGGCCTGACAAACCCCATCCTTACTATGGGATGCTTTAGTACTTCGAGGTTATTTTAAACACACCTGATCTGGTGTACTTCAGAGGGTAAAACATGAACGTTAAGGCTTGTTACCGGGTGCCTACAACTTATAGAATAATTTTATACACTTGCGAGTGTACATATATTTATAAACGGAAATCTTGTGGTCTATTAATATATTGAAATGATTGTTATGATAAACCTATGAACTCACCAACCTTTTGGTTGACACTTTAAAGCATGTTTATTCTCAGGTATTAAAGAAATCTTCCGCTGTGCATTAACTCATTTTAAGGATATTACTTGGAGTCATTCATGGCATATTTTGAAAGACGTTGCATTCAAGTCATTGAGTTCATCAAGATTATTATTAAGTCAATTATAGTTGGATGTATTATGAAATGGTGTGCATACCGTCAATTTTTGTTGTAAAGAAAGTTTGTCTTTTAAAAACAAATGCAATGTTTGTAAAATGTATCATATAAAGGTCAAATACCTCGCGATGTAATCAACTATTGTGAATCGTTTATAATGTGTATGAACGGGTCCTTTCACTTTCATAGGTCCCTTTGAAAGGTGCTTTAGTCATTTTGCCTTGAAAACAAGATTCACATACATCAAATGAGCCAAGTTCATTTGATTTCAAAAGTCCATTCTTTTGAAGTGTATGTATTCGATTCTTGTTTATGTGACCAAGGCGACAATGCCATAAGTAGGAATCACTCAAATCCATTTTGAGCTTCTTGGTGCTTGCTTGGTATATTGAGCTATCGAATGATGTGTTATCATGAACCAATTCATAAATACCATTCAAAGGCGAAGCCTTAAAATAGAACATATCATTCAAGAAAACATGGATATCTTCATTAATAAAATTAAGATTAAAACCACATTGTCTTAAACGGGAAACAGAAATAATGTTTCGTGTTAAATCAGGTGCATATAAAACATTTTTCAATATAAGCTCCAAACCACTTGGTAGCTTTTAAAACAAAGTCTCCTTGAGCTTTTACGTGCACCTTTGCACCATTTCCCATGTAGAGACTTGTTGTTCCCGCATTTAGTTTACTTCTTATGAACCCTTGCAATGAATTGCAAATATGAGTTCCACATCCTGTGTCTAATACCCATGTATTAGAAGAAGTAATACTAAGCTCAACGTATATCATGTATACATTACCTGAGGTTTTCCCTGCATCCCTCTTGCATTCAACTCCTTTAGGTAGACCGGGCAGTTACGTTTCCAGTGACCTATCACATCGCAACCAAAGCACGGATCTTCCTTGGGGTTTGCTTGTCTGGCACCCTTTTGCCATTTAGTGTTGTTGGTTGGGGCAACCATCTTCCCTTTTCCTTTGCCCTTATAGGTGGGTCCTTTCTTCTTAGCCACCTTTGGCTTAGAAGAGGATTCATCCTTGGATCCACCTTCTTTGATCATGAGCATGGGTGAAGCCTCCTTACCCATGTTTGATTCATCCGTCCTTAGCATGACATGTAATTCGTCAATGCTCTTATCCCAATCATTCATGCTGTAATTCAACACGCATGTGTCAAACCTTTTTGACAAAGAGTTGAGGATAAGGTCTGTGGTTAATTCATTAGACACGGGACTGTTGAGATGGTGCAATCAATCAATGAGGCTCTTCATCTTTAGTACATTAGATGAAACGGATTGGGAGTTATTTTCTTTCTGAGGAAGGACCTCAATGATAGGTTATTAAAATTGATTGGTGCGTTTGGAATGTTGTTGTTATTGGCGGCCATCTACAAAATTTAACAAAGTTCATTTAAGTATCGATTTTAATTTAACATTTAATACCCTTTTAATCCAATTGATATATTAAATTTTAGAATCCAACGGTAAACCAAATTTCGGTTAGGTGACCTTTATCCCGTTATTTGATTTAGCTAGGTAGTCATTATATGACAATTGCAATCCTTTTGCAACTTCTAATGTATGGGATCATGCAATCCTTTTGCATGGCATATTTATCCCATCAACGCCTATTTGTTCCTCATAAGTTCATGATTCCCAAATCAAGTCGTCCTACTTGTGTAAACGTGTAAACTTAACATACAAATGGTTAGGTGACCTTTATCCCACAAGTATGTCAAATTCACCTTAACCACATTAGTTTGTTCATGACGGTTAGGTGACCTTTATCCCATCACGAGTTCCCTAATATGTTCAAGTGTCACACAAAAGGATGGCGTTAAACTTGTTGCCTTGTTTGTGAAAGGGATTTTAAGTTTTCGTTTAATTCTAGTTTGAGAAAACTATTATGCCATACACTAACATGCATTTAGTGTATGGTACTTATGAAAAACCAATTTCATGTCTTGTAATTGAGCCAATTACTTGATATAAACTATTTTATACACGTTATCCTTTTCTTGTTCTTAATAACTATTTATTAAGGTTTTTGGTTGCCTTTTAATTTAACCATTTAAATTGCCGTTTTGCATGTACTTAGCACGTCTAATTTAACCAATTAAATTGTCGTTTTGTTAGTTGTTATCTTGTGATTAATTGTATCAACCAAACATACAAAACAAATAATCATACAAACAACTACACATGCAAAATAAGTGTGTTCACAATCTAGCCATTTTGGTGAGCATTTGTTTAGCCGAAAACAAATGCCACCGGTTAAGGGGTTTTAACACAAAGCAAGAGATTTCCAATCTCCCACTTAACCTTGCATCCAAATGCTCCTTGTGTTCTTCAAGTCATCATGATCTTGTATCTTCATTTTTACAAAATATGTATCCTAATACATTTTATCTAGAAAATGAAATTACATCCTATTCTATTTTACATACCAAATATAAAATGAATTACATAACAAATGAATGAATTATTACAAACAAATTGAATAATTATTACATGCCATTTGAATGAATAATAATACATACCAAATGAATCATAAATCAACCAAACACACATGCATGCAACACAAGGTCAAGGCTAGGATTGTGAACATTAACATGCAACCAAAATTGACCAAAATGGCAAGTTCCAAACCCCTTTTGGAACCTCCAAAATTTCGGCCATCTCCTCAAACCCACCCAAACCCGAAAATTTTTGTATTCCATTTTCATGCATGTACTTGGAATGCAAATATAGTGGGTTTAAAACAATAATTCGAAGCATATTTCAACAACTTCGGCTCTAGATACCATTGTAGGGATTTAACAAGTTCATATATCTTAAAACCTTTTAAGAATCATTATAAACGGAAGCGTGTAATTATCAATTTTACTTGTCATCTTTAAACCAATTAAAGCCAAATCCCATCAAGGATCAAGTTGTGAAAATATATATGCTTACAATTAACAAGAAAAGGTAGAGTTATGTACCTCCTTAAACTAAGTTTAAGGGCTATCCAAAATGGTAGTAAAATGATGAACAAGAGTGTAGAACTTCAAGCCTTTGATCCTCCAACACCACCCTTGAGTTAGCTAGACTTTATAACCTTAACACCCTTGTTAATCTAGCTTGAAAACCCACTTTTCTGCCTTGTAAGAAATCGGACAGCAGCAGTTTTTACAGCTCAAAATGAAGATGAATGAGATGAATAATAGCTTCTAACTTGAAGCCTCAAGTGTTGCATACCCCAAGCAATAACCCCAACACCTTTTGCCTTTAGTTGGTTAGGATTTTTGACACTTAATGAAATTAATTAGCAAGCAAAACCCATTCTTTTTCTTACAAAAAATTCGGCCAGCAGACCCATTAGCAAAGAAGAGAGAGTTTGCTTGGAAAATTCATATAATACTTGAGTCAAATCTTTGGTTTTTGAGTTCCCCATTCAACTAAGGAAGTGTGCATCTTAAAAGAAACAAAACTTGCATGTGGTGGACTTCCTTGGTAAATTCAAAACCGCCACCCTTGTGGCATTATATAACAATTTGTTAATTTTTTACAAAATATGTTATATAATCCTTGTTTTTATATGACACTTGTACATGTTATAAGTTATATATACAAGATATAACACAAGTGATTATTTAAACCCATAAATAACTAATTCATTAGGATATAAATTAACCAAATAACTTGACTCAAGTGTTAATATTTTAGAAACCCAATTTTATAAAATTTAAGTGTCGCGTATTTATTTAACGAACCAATCGTTAAGATCTAATACGTATAAGGTGTTGGCAAGCTTGTTATTGGGTATGACCCGACTTGGATCATAACATGTTAGCCACATTAATTTAATATGTCTCTCGGGCATACGAAATACCTTCAGATTTTATGATCCAAAAGTCCAACCGGTTTTCCTCATGAAGAGGAGTTTATCTAGGAGAGTAGCACGTTCCTGTTTCGCAGGACACGTCTCTAAGTTTGTTACATGGAACGTAGGGTGATCGGATACTTAATTGAGTCTGAAGTTCTAAACGGTAGGAAGCGGTTCCAATACGCCCCAAAATTTCGAAAGGATCAATATTGTGAATATAACTTTCCTCGATTTTTCTGAATCGGATTACACCTTTCCAGGGTGCGGATTTCATGAGGTTTTCATCTCATATTGGTATGGCTCTTTTGGCGACTACGGGTCGTCTTGAGTCCTTCTTGGACTTGAACGATATCAACTGTTACTTCTTGAATGAGTTCGGATTCGGTGATTTGCTTGCCACATGCTTTAGTCCAACGAATAGGGGTATGACATTTGCGGTCATATAGGGTTTCGGAAGTGCGGCGTTAATACACGAATGGTAACTGTCGTTGTAAGAGGAACTACTAAAGGTAACAATACCAGTTTGTAACATGTCTTTCCAAGATTTGAGTCGTACGTTTGCTTGTTCCGTCAGTTTGTGGATGATACGCGGTACTCATGTTTAAACGTGTCCCTAAGGCTTTTTGTAACACTAGAAGTGAAACGAGTATTTCGATCTGAGGTAGTTGAAAATGGTACACCGTGTGGGAGTAGAATTTCTTAAGATATGTTCGAACAAGTTGGTTAGGGTTCGAAAACGTTGATTGGGACAAGTTTTTGTTTCTCAGGGACTCCCGCGCCGCGGAAGATTTATCGATTTTTGAAAACGTTCGCTACAGCAAGTTTCTTATCGGGTTCTGGAAAATGTTCGTTAGGACTATTCACCCTTATGGTGAATACCAGTGTAACGTGATGAGTCTCTCCCTCTATGGGGAAATTTAGAATAAAAGATTTCCTTATACGAAAGTATGAGCGAAAAAGATAGGAGTGAAATGAGGACTTAGAACAGGATGAGTTCACACCTTGAGGTAACCATGTAAAGCACTAGTGGACAAATGTTGAGACTGGGTGGGAAACGAGATAGTACACGTAGTTGTATAGTTCGGGGTTGAGTAGTAGTTGGCCGTATCAGGAGCATGAGGACGATAAGTCAAAAAAAAGAAAGAAGTATCCTTGGATTGGGTGTTATCTTAAGTTCCAGTAATATCAGACGGTAACGGTGAGATAACAGAGTTATGTAACATGGCATGTGATGGCGAGGAGGTTGATCGGGTCCATGATTAAGTATTCAAATTTTTCGTGCCAAAATAACGAAATTCAGTTTCGTTGATTTCGAGTTGAGAGAGTATGCCCTTCAGGCGTTCACGTAGAAATATTTCCATATTTGAGTTCCATCTTGTGCTTCGCAAATTTGGCTAGTAAGGTTGGTGTGAATGATCACATTCAAAGTTCGGACACATAGAGGTTTAATTCTTCCCTTAGTGAGTTAACGAGGTTAAAGGACGAGCAACACGAGAAAAGTCGGAAATGAATTTTTCGGTAACAACCAGCGAGGTCTAAGATTTTACGAATACAAGTCAGAGTCATGAGGGTTTCCCGATTACGTGTGGTTCCAATTGTGAGACGTATTGAAATACTTTGACCACTAACAACATGGTCAAAAGATTGGACTTCGTTTAACCAAAATTCTCACTTGAAGAATTCGGCGTAGAGTTGCTCTTTTCTCAAGAGTTCGAGCGTAAGACGGAGATGTCGTTCGTTTTCTTCTTTACGTGAATAGGTTTAGACATCATCTATAAACACGATAACGGATTCATCTAGATAAGTTTACAAACGCTGTTCAGGAGGCTTAAGAATACAGGCGGAGGCCTAGATAATCGAACGGTACTAAAAGAAGTTTACAACTATCGTAGCGAGTTCTAAAAGCGGGTTAGGAGACATCTTCTCCCTGATCTCTCAATTGATAATAATCGGAACAGAGGTCGGTTTGGAATATACGCGAGATTCATGTAAATAATCATGAGGTCATGGATACGAGGAAGAGGGTATCAGTTTGCAACCGAAAATTACTTAGATCACAATAATCTATACATAATTGTAGGGAAACAATTTCTCCTTAACGAATAGGTTTTAAGCTCCTTAGTTCTATAGGTGTCAAGTCAAAATTCAAATTATCCACACAATAAGTTTAACGTATATCCTCCGATAAAATTTATAGGTACTCAATATTTTTCAGTTGGTCACTTGAATTGCCTAAATAGTATCTAGGGGAAAAGGTGGAGTGCAAAGAGTACGAGTCAAAGCCTTGGTTATAAAACGTCTAACGGTAACCGAATCGAATAAGTAAGAAATATGCGGGTTGTTGTGAAGAAACGTACCCGTGACTAGTCCATCGTCATCTCGGGCATCCTAGGTGTCGATGTTGAAAGTTTAACGGCATGCGTTGGGGTTGGATTTCTTCTTTGGGCATGCATTCCTAAAATGACCCGTTTGGCCACATACGTAGCAAGTGACCGACTTTTGTGTTTTGGGTCCCTTTTGAGTAACGGGGGTGGCACTTCCACAATGGTTGGCCATATGACCCCTTCCTTGGCATCGGCGGCAAATTAGCTTGCCACATTCACCAAAGTGATGTTTGTGGCACTTGTCACAATAAGGTAGGTACCCGGCGTAACCTTTCTTGCCGTCAGAGGTGAAAGACTTCTTGGTGAAGTTGTTGTTGTAGTTGCTCGATGGAGAGGCTTCCCATTTTCTTTTGTTGTTACCCGGTTGGTCCTCGGCCGTTGGTGTCGGCGCTTCAATTTCAATCACCGTTTTTATAGATTGGCTGGCCATCGTTAATGCCTCTTGTAGGTTGGCGGGTTTGGATGACATTACCCCGTGTTGAACGCTCTTCGGGAGGCCATCCATGTAAAGTTCGACTCTTAGGGATTCGGGAGTCATGAGATTTGGACACATTAAGACTAGTTCGGTAAACCGTTGATTATAAGCTTCGAGGTCATTCCCGACCGTTTTTAAATTCCTTAGACCCTGTTCGAGCCTTCGAGTCCCGTCGCGCGGGAAGTATTCGGTGATCATTCTTTCTCTTAATTCGGTCCAAGAGAGTGTAAGGGCCTCATCGATACCCACTGATTGTACATACGTGTTCCACCAAGAGAGAGCAATACCGGTAAGAGTGAGGGTGGAAAACTTGACCTTATCTTGGTCCTGACAACCGCTTATGCTAAAAACGGCTTCCGTTTGTTCGAACCATCGGGTGAGAGCAATCGGTCCCCCGGTTCCATCGAAAGTGGGAGGTTTGTACCCCATGAAGTTTTTGTAGGAGCACCCCTCGTTTGAATTATCAGCTACATGATTGTTGTTGTGGTTGGAGAAGTGATCGGCCACGGCCTCACCCACGACGGTGGCTATCATTCGTTGAAGGGCTTGTTCTAAAGTTTCGGGGAGGGTATTGTGTTGACCTTGGTGAGCCATTGTTCCTTCATGACACAAGAATATCGTTGATTAGTATTCTTAACAATACTAATCGTGATATGGAATAATGATGAAGAGAAAATTTTCCTTGACTCGCCTTAAATTCTTTATGTTGTAATGTCGGAACGTTCATATGAGTCACCGTAATATAATCCCGGCAATTATATTACCCTGATTCATATGTGCATTCGACATTATTCTATAAAGTCAAGGTGGCGCGTCAATCAAATTAAACAACGAAAGATTTAGATGAAGCGAGAGTTAGTTATGAGTAGAAACGTTCGAGTATAAATGCACAAATAGTCAAGTAATTCCTACTTCAAGTCTATATGCCGGTTGTAGTCTAGATTCACTAATGTACCCTATGACTCGGGGTTGACACCAATGAACTCTAAATCCCTACAACCAAAGCTCTGATACCATCTG
This sequence comes from Rutidosis leptorrhynchoides, assembly GCF_046630445.1. Lineage (NCBI taxonomy): Eukaryota > Viridiplantae > Streptophyta > Magnoliopsida > Asterales > Asteraceae > Rutidosis > Rutidosis leptorrhynchoides. Next base: position 364,231,766 of record NC_092338.1, read on the forward strand.
TAGCGACCCGACCAAATCGTCATTGACGGCGCCGACTACTTAGGTCCTATTGAGTGGTCGTAAGTCTTTAAAATGACGTTTGACCAAAACATGTCGCCTTCATTTCTTAAATAAAGATTGTTCCCAAGTTTACAATAATTGTTCAACCAAAAGTTGCGTTACAAAGTTATAAGTACAAATGAAATCTAGGCGACACAGTTTTAAATAAAGTCAATAGACGCTCCATGTATACACATATACTCGACATCCAATGCAAGTATCAAATAATGAGCGGGAGCATGTTTCACATATCGTTTAAAGACCAGAGAAAAACATAGAAAATCTGTCAACGAAAATGTTGGTGAAATCATAGGTTTAAATAAGTAAGTGAGTAAAAGTAAGTCGAACCACAAGATTTGCAACATTGATAAAATAGTAATACATTCTAAAAGTTAATATTCACGAGCACCCAATTATCAAGGCTTAACATTCCATCCGTTGATACCCCATTAATAGTGCTAGAACAACATTGTTTCTCGAAAATATATTTCATCCGCAGACGGTAGCGAACCGTCCAAGATGAGGGTTTGTCAAACCCATATGGCCATACAACATAAGTTCACGCCTACACTTACACCCTGCAAGTATAACTAATTATAATCGAATTGAGGATTTCATTCTAAACTCGTATGTAGAATGTTTGTTTTCCTGTACTTGTGTTCACTTAGTTAAGAAGAAACGTTTATGTTTTCTCATCCCAAATATAAGTTCAAAAGAGTAAAAGTGGGACTATGATCTCACCTCGAGTGCAAGAGTAATAAAGTACTTCAACAAATAAACGCGCGCAAAGATAAACGCTAGTCTTGACCTAAACAATTAGGGTTGTATCAATAACGGTAATCACGATCGGTCAAAGATGTTCAATTAGTCCTATGGCTCGTTACGACTCGATTATGTAGCATGTGAATCAATTTGTCAAGTTTCATGCAAGATACAAGTATAGAAACAAGTTAGGAATGTTGCATAATCATTTGGTTAAGTTTGACAAAAAGTCAAACTTTGGTCGGTCAAAGTCAACGAAAAAGTCAACACGTTCGGGTCGGGTCCCGAACTATTTTTCTGAGGTTTTTAATCATATATGAGCATGTTAGAACAAGTTACATGTGAATCGGAGGTGCATAGCATAGCAAACATTATTCGAAAATTGACAAAGTTGGACAGACCACTTTGGCGCGCCGCGCGGGTATATGGCGCGCCGCGCCATTACCTGTGCAGAGAAATCTGACAGTTTTTAAGTTTTATGCACGAACCTAACTTCAAACAATCACCATTTATGACCCGCAAACAACCAAAACATGTATCTTATATCATCGGAAAGGTATTTTGACAAGAAAAACAACTAAACACATTTCAACAATCACATTTACTTTTACAACAACCAAAATCACATTCAAAGCTCCTCATTAAATGCATTCAAGTTCATAAATGAAATTTGGTGATTCGGCAACCAATTTACATGAATGATATGCCGTTTCGAAGGTGATCAAGCATACAATATAACCTAACACTTACAAATAACATTTCATGTCATTCAAAGCATTAAATGTTCACATTAAATTCTATCAAACCCTAACCAACAACATCAAAATCACTAATCATGTATTTGAAGTTTTCTTAATCAACCTACGCATCAAAACGAAGCTAGTGATACTAGTAACACAATTAAAACATGAACTTAAACAATTTAACAACATTAACTCATCCAAAATCAAAGATTAAGCATACCCATTTTCAAGTTCATGCTAGTTACTCCAAAACAACAAATCGAGCATATAAATCATATATTCATGTTAGACTTGAGCCATAAACACTAATTAACAACTTTATAAATCAAAAACATCAAGAACACAAAATCTAGTGATTTTTAGAAAGTTACCCAAATGAGATGAAATAGGTATCAAGTTGTAGAGGATGAAGAGAGGATTCCAAATATGTAATTTGTTTTGATGTTAGCTCCCAAATCCGAATTTAGATGATGAATTCTTGTTTTGGTGTTTGAGAGAGTTTTGGAGGAAGTATTTAGAAAATGGAAAAAGAAAAGAGAAAGAGATGAATGGTGGAAAATGGTGGGAGGTGGTTGACTTAGTCAACCACTAGTCATCTTTTTGGTTAAATGGCAAAACTAGTCCCTCAAGTTTGTAGTCGGGTGCAGGAATTAGCCGAACGAATATTTTGAATTACACGAGAGTACGGGATACGTTATAATCCAATAACGAAAAATATTAAGAATGTTAGCTAACGGAGGATACAAATCTAGATACGAAGGATATTATTAAAATAAAAAGACGGGCGTTAAAATAATTTAACGGAAAAATGCGGGATGTTACCCCAATGAACTCTATATCCCTACAACCAACGCTCTGATACCATCTGTAGTGACCCAACAAAATCGACATTGACGGCGCCGTCTACTTAGGTCCCATTACGTGGTCATAAGTCTTTAAAACAGACGTTTGACTCAAAATATGTCGCATCCATTTCAAATGTAAAGATTGTTTCAAAGTTTACAAGAATAGTTCAACCACAAGTTACGTTACCACGTTATAAGTACAAATGAAACCTATGCGACACAATTTAAAAGTAGCCAAAAGACGCTCCATGTATGCATAAATACTCGACATCCAATGAACTATAAAAATAATAAGCGGAAGCATGTATCATAAAACGTTCAAGGACCTGATAAAAACATAGAAATCTGTCAACGAAAATGTTGGTGAAATCATAGGTTTAAGTAAGTAAGTAAGTAAGTAAGTACAAATGAACCACAAGATTTATATCATTGAAATAATAGTAAACCATTCTAAAATTTGTTATCACGAGCACCCAATTATCAAGGCTTAACTTTCCATCTATAGAACCCCATCACAATAGTGTTAGAACATACACTGTTTCTCGAAAATATATTTCATCCGAATAACAGTAGCGAACCGTCTGAATGAGGGTTTGTCAAACCCAAATGGCCATTCAACATAAGTTCTCACTTACACCCGACAAGTGTAACTAATGATAATTGAATTGAGGATTTTGTTCTAACTCGTATGTAGAATGTTTGTTTTCGTACTTGTGTTCACTTTGTAAAATGAAACGTTTATGTTTTCTCATCCCAAATGTAAGTTTAAAAGAGTAAAGGTGGGACTATGATCTCACCTTGAGTGCACGAGTAATAAAGTACTTCACAAGTAAACGTGTGCAAGGACAATTGCTAGTCTTGACCTAAATAAGTAGGTTGTATCAATAACGGTAAACACGGTTGGTCAAAGATGTTCGATTAGTCCTATGGCTCGTTACGACTCGATTATATAGTATGTGAAACAAATTGTCAAGTTTCATGCAAGATACAAGCATAAGAGCAAATTAGAATGATTGCATAAATATTTGGTTAGGTTTGACTAAAAGTCAAACGTGGTCAAAGTCAAAGTCAACGGGGTCGGGTCGGGTATCCGACAAATTTCCCATGATGAGGAATCATATATGAGTATGTTAAAAAAATTTCATGTTAATCGGAGTTGCGGTTAAGCGGGAAAGATTTTGTGAACAATAAAGCACAAGTAAAAGTGGCCTGGGGAATGCGCGGTGCGCGCAAGAGTGCGCGGCGCGCACTACAACGTGGAACCAGATCAGATACCAGTCCAGGGTTTAAACACTTTCACTTCAGCATGTGCGCGGCGTGCGAAAGGATGTGCGGCGCGCGTTCCTGGAAAAAGTGCTGGTTGCAGTATTTTGTTAAGTCTCGAACCAAAACTCAATTTATCATAACTCATGAACCGAAAACTTTTAAAACGCATGCCATACATCGTTGGAAAGGTAATTTAATGAGGAACACAACTAAACATGTTTTATCAATTAAAAACATCATTGAAATAATCGAATTTCCAAATTGAATGCTCAATTAATGCTCATTATTAATACTTCAAGTTCATAAATACACATTTATGATTCGGGAATTAAATGCATATATATAATACACCGTTTTGTAGGTAATTATGCATATAATACCACTAAATACTTACAAACCACATTGCAAAGCATTTAATGCATCAAAAATCCATTTTTACTTCTATCAAACCTTAACTCAAAATCACAAATTTAACAATTATGTTTATGAAGCTAATCCATGCCAACCTACATACCAAATTGAAGCTAGTGATGCTAGGAACACATTTAATACATGCACTTTTAACATCTAACAACATTTAAGCAACCAAATCTCAAAATCAAACACACCCATTTCAAGTTTAAGCTAGTTACATCAAAATGACAAGAACAAGCATATAAATCATATATTCATGTTAGACTTGAGCCATAGACACTAATTAACATTTTGATAAGTTAAAAACATCAAGAACAAAGAATCTAGTGATTTTAGAAAGTTACCCAAACTAGATGAAATCGGTATGGAATTGAAGAGGAAGATTCAAGGTTTCCAAATATGTAATTTGTTTTGATGTTGGCTTGCTAGATCGAAAATGGATGATGAATCTTTGTAGTTGGGGTTTGAGAGAAAAGTGGAAGTATTAAGATGAATATGGGAGGTGAATGAATGGTGGGAGGTGGGTTTGACTAGTTCACTAGTCACCACTTTGCCCACTTGACAACATTAGTCCCTCGAGTTTAAAAGCGAGTGCGTGAATTACTAAACGAGATATTTTAAAGAAACGCGTATTAACGGAAGATGTTATAATTATATAACGGACTTTAAAATAATTAAACGAAAGGTAGACGGATATAGGCGGGATGTTACAGTATCATAGTGAAGAAAAATCTCAATTCGTAGAATTGAGGAGTGGATTAAGGAAGATTAGTTAACATCTTCCCGAACCACTATAAATCGTTGTGTTTGTTCTCTCTTCCCTTATCTTTTATTTACAATTTAACATATATTTGTATTGCTAGCATTGTTAGAGAACAAACATTTCAAATCACACTATATCAAGTTCAAGTTCAACAAAACGCCAAAGAAAAATTTTAAAAATCGACTAAGTAAGTATTCATCCCCCCTCTAGTTACTTACAATTGGTATCAGAGCAGTTGCTCTAAATGTTTTGTCAAAAATTACTAATTCGAAATTAAAACTAATTTTTGCAAATCTTAGAGTTTAAGATCATGGAACAAAAATTTGAGAACTTGAACTATAGTGAAGGATGTTCCATGCAAAGACCTCCCCTTCTTGAAAGTGAAGGATTTTGCTATTGGAAGCATCGATTTGAAACGTATGTCCGTTCTAAAGATATAGACTATTGGAACATTATTACTAAAGGTGATCATGCTCCATTTAAGCTTAGTGATGATAAGAAAACTAAAATATATATACCCGAAGAAGAATGGACCAAGGAACATAAAATAGAAGTACGCAAAAACTATGAGGCTAAAATGACCATTTTTAATGCATTGCCTAGAAAAGAATATGAGAGGGTGTTTATGATGGGTAGTGCTAAGGAAATTTGGGATAGTATCATGGTTACTCATCTTGGAAACCCACAAGTCATAGTAGAATTGCTTATAACTAAATATGAACAATTTGCTATTGAAGATTATGAAAAAATAGATAGTGCCTACACTAGATTTAACAATATTTGTTCAAGTTTGAAAGCTCTAGGTACAACTTACACGGATAAGCAATATGTTCGTAAGTTCTTAAGGGCTCTACCATCAAGATGGAGACCAAAGGTGACGGCAATTGACGAATCAAAGAATACGGAAAAGCTAACTCTAGATGAACTCATTGGAAATCTCAAAGTACATGAGGTCATCCTAGATAAAGATGATGAGTTAGAAAAGGCCAAGAGAGAAAAGAACAAGTCAATCGCTCTAAAGGCTAAGATTCATGATGAATATGACATTGATGATGACGATGATGATATTCTCAATGATGATGAGCAACTCGCATGTATTGTTTGCTCATTCAAGAAATTCTATCGCAGATCGGGAAACCAAGTTCCCCTTCTGGTGGAACAAAGAAAGACGCCATTCGATCCCAAAAAAAAGTTTGTACGAAAATGTTTTGGGTGTGGTGATCCAAATCACTTAATAAGTGAATGTCCTAAAAGAAAGAATGAAAAGGTTTTTCTTGAAGGTGCGTGGGATGATGAAGAAAATGACACTCAAGAAGAAGGAAAGGAAACATGTCTCATGGCCATTGACACACCAAGTGATGACGACAAAGGATCACAAGTCGGACAAACCGACAATGAGGTTTGTCTCAATGGTGTTGTACAAAATGCGGAATGGATAATTGATAGTGGATGTACAACACACATGACGGGTAACAAATAATTCTTCACAAAGTATTCGGAGCATAAGGGAGGTGATGTAATCTTTGGTTGCGATGTGAAAGGAAAAAATCGTAGGAAAAGGTAACATTACTAATAAAAAGATTACACTTGATAATGTGTTGCACATTAAAAACTTAAGTTTTAACTTGCTAAGTGTAGGAAGAATATGTGACAAAGGATATAACATGACATTTACTAAAAATTCATCACACATAATAAAAGATGGTAAATGTGTCATAAATGGAATTAGGAAGAAAGGTCTTTATACATGCAAATTGGACGACTTTAAGTATGTAGATATTTGTCTCACATCTATACATGATACTACTACATTGTGGCATAGGAGATTAGGGCATGCTAACATGAAAATAATTCATAACATATCCTCAAAAGACATAGTTAGAGACTTGCTTAAATTAAAATATGAAAGCCATTTTTGTGATGCATACAAAGTAGGAAAACAAGTTCATACAAGTCATAAACCTAAGAATTTCATTTCTACTATAAGATGTTTAGAACTTTTGCACATGGACTTATTTGGGCCAACGGCCGTTCAAAGTTATGGAGGAAATTTTTATACTTTAGTAATAGTAGATGATTTTTCAAGATATACATGGACACTATTTCTAAAACATAAAAATGAAGCATGCGAAAGATTTATAATTTTTGCTACTAAGATACAAAACTTGCTTGGTTGTACTATAGTAACAATAAGAACGGATCAGGGAAGAGAATTTGATAATGATGCTCAATTTGGAGTCTTTTGTGATTTAAATGGTATTACTCATAACTTCTCGGCTCCTCGCACACCTCAATCCAATGGGGTTGTTGAAAGGAAAAACCGAACTCTTCAAGAAATGAGTCGAACTATGTTAAATGAACAATCAATACCTCAAAAGTTTTGGAGTGAAGCCGTTGCCACCTCCACCTACATTCAAAATAGAGTCTTAATTAGGCCATCAATGGATAAAACACCTTATGAAATTTTAAATGGTAGAAAACAAACCATAAGTCATCTTAGAGTATTCGGGTGCAAATGCTTTATCCTAAACAAAGGAATATATAACAAACTTTGAGCCTAAAGCTTACGAAGGAGTATTCTTAGGATATTCGTTAGAAAGTAAGGCATATAGGGTTCTAAATAAATATACAAATGTCATAGAAGAATCCCGAGATGTCACCTTTGATGAAACTACTCCACCACCTAAGACTAAACCTTTAGCGGATGATGAGGTGATCGAACAAGATGCTATAGAAATAATGCCAACTCAAGTCGAGTTCAATGACACAAATGGGGACGGATCTCATTTGAAACCAAGTAAGGATAACTTAGCATCCTCAATAGATATTAAACATGTAAAAGATCATCCTATAGACCAAGTTATAGGAGACATCAACACTAGAACCACTAGGTCACAAGTATTTAACCTAATTGCCAACTATGCTTTTAATTCACAAATAGAACCCAAAAATATTAAGGAAGTCCTATTAGATGAAAGTTGGATAGAAGCTATGCAAGAGGAATTAAATCAATTCCAAAGAAGTGATGTATGGGATTTGGTTCCTTTACCGAGTGAAAGCAACATCATAGGTACAAAATGGGTCTATAGAAATAAACTAGATGAGGATGGCAAAGTAGTTAGAAACAAAGCTAGACTAGTTGCACAAGGATATAGCTAACAAGAGGGAATTGATTACGATGAAACATTTGCTCTCGTCGCTAGGCTAGAGTCAATAAGAATACTTCTTGCATATGCATGTGCTCATAATTTCAAACTCTATTAAATGGATGTCAAAAGTGCCTTTTTAAATGGTGTAATAAATGAAGAAGTTTATGTATCACAACCTCCGGGGTTTGAAGATTTCGAAAAACCTTATCATGTTTATAAACTTAAAAAGGCTCTCTATGGACTTAAACAAGCCCCTAGAGCATGGTATGAAAGACTTAGAACATTCTTAATAAATAATGGGTTTGAAATGGGAAAAATTGATAATACACTCTTTATCAAAAGGCAGGAAAAGGATTTAATCATAATTCAAATATATGTTGATGATATTGTATTTGGATCTACTAACGAGTCTCTTAGCAATGAGTTTTCTAAGATAATGCATGATGAGTTTGAAATGAGCATGATGGGTGAACTCAAGTTCTTTCTTGGACTACAAATCAAGCAACTAGAAGACGGAACATTCATCAATCAACAAAAATACGTTCATGAAATGCTCAAGAAATTCGGAATGGAGAACTCGAAACCAATGGCGACTCCGATGGCAACAAATGTGAAACTTACTTTAGAAGGAGAAGGAGAACCATTTGATAGTACTAAATATAGGGGAATGATTGGATCCCTTCTTTATTTAACGGCAAGTCGGCCCGACATCATGTTTAGCGTGTGCTTATGTGCACGATTTCAAGAGAATCCAAAGACATCGCACGTAGAGGCCGTTAAAAGGATCTTTAGATACTTAAAAGGAATAATGCATCTTGGGTTATGGTATCCAAAGTTTACCGGGATTGATATTATGTGCTTTGTGGATTCTGATCATGGTGGATCAATGATTGATAGAAAAAGCACAAGTGGAGTATGCGCATTCGTGGGGCTTTGCTTAACGTCATGGTTCTCAAAGAAGCAAACATCCGTCACATTGTCTACTACCGAAGCCGAATATGTAGCGATGGGAAGAGCGTGCGCACAAGTGCAATGGATGAAGCAAACCTTCCTCGATTACGGTATCATCTCATCTGAAATACCCATATATTGTGATAATAAAAGTGCTATAGACCTATCGAAAAATCAAATATTACACTCTAGGATGAAACACATAGACATTAGGTACCATTTCCTTCGTGACCACGTCCAAAACGGTAATATTGTGATAGATAAGGTAGAATCTGCTGAAAACATAGCTGACATATTCACTAAGCCCCTTAAAAAGGAAACCTTTAACTTGCTTAGGAATGGGTTGGGAATGATGGAACATAGTCCATAAAATTTGATCCTGATCACACACGGTCGAACCACGATCGACCGTGATGAGAGCAGCCTGATGTCTGACGAATTTCTTTGTTTTTATGCAAACTCTTTTAATAAACAAACAACTTTTCCACTAACCACATCTCTTCCTTAAACCCTAACCACTGAATTTCTGGTTTTACTTTTGTCCTACCTTCAAGTATTCTTCAAAAAGTGGTCCATACTCTTTCAAATCTATTCAAGGTAAACACATAAAACTTACTTCAAATTTTACTAAAGTGATTATATTCTTTCCAAAATCATAGGAACACTTATTTCTTGCATGAATTACTTAAATATATGAGTAAAATTGTTGTAAAAAGTTTTCTTAACTCATATATGCTTTGAATTTTTAAACTCACTCATATGTTTGAACAAATCATTATGATACTTGTCAATCTTATGACTAGTATCTACTTTTGACAAACATAGAGCAAAATTCAAGATGAAACTTGTCTAAATTTTCAAAAGAAAAATAGTACAATTTAATTTCAAATTCATAGTTTTCAAAATGAGTCTAGACAAGGACTAATCTACACATGTTTAGCATATAGATTTTCAAACTTAACAATTTGATTAGTTTGCTAAATTTGTGGTTTTTCTAGGAAATGACCAACACGAGAAATCAACGTATCACGAACAATAGGCAACACATGGAGACTAGAACACTTCATGAGGAGCGTGTTGTTCATCATACCGTGTTTCCCGATCTAACTCAACTTTTTACCCATAACAATTGTTTCTCATTTCTTGAGCTTGATGAAACCATTTATCCAACTCTCATTAGGGAATTCTATGCTAATCTTGATGTTTCCAACCCCGATCAAGTGGCATTTCGAATTTTTAATACACCTTACACTTGGTCCCTTGAACAATTCAGAACCGTTATGGCAATTCCTTCGAATGGGCGTTCCTTCTATACTCCTTCAACCGATCTAAGATCACTCAATCCTACGTTTCCGTTGCAACCCATCTTAGATCTCATCACCACTCCGGGAGTACAATGAAACCTCAATCAACGGCTTCGCATTCAAGATGATGACATCCGCCATGATCTTCAACTTATTCTTAATGTCATTCGGAACAATGTCTATTGTTGGGAACCTACCGCCACTCACATCTCTGGAACTGAAGTCGTTGTCATGTGGTCACTTCTCACTCAAGAACCCATAAATCTTGCTTATCTCACTACTCAAATAATGGGTTACCTTCGAGAACTAGGAACTCATCCACTTCCATATTCAAATCATCTTAATCGGCTTTTCCGATTCGTTAATGCCATCAACGCTTCTCATGTCCCTCAACCCGTGTCAACAATTACTATTACTTATTGGGAGGCTCATCAAGTGATCATTCTCTCGTCCAACAATGAAAGCTCGAAAATCTCGAATGCGTTTAGCACCAATGGAATTTATCCTTAAAAGAACTTAATGTTGGTTACGAACGATTATAAGAGCGGGTAGAAACAACACTTGTCCTAGGATTAACGCTTGTAATGCACTTGCTATGCTTATCATGTTTGTTACTTTTTATGTCTACTATTGGTTCAAGGGGGGCCTATTTTATTAACAAGAACAATTGATAAGTGTGTACAATTTAAGGGGGAGCATTACTCTAGGGCGCGCTTAGTTCCAAGTGGGACTAACCTTTTTGCTTCGACAAAAGGGGGAGAAAGTGTATGGTAAGTGATGTTAACACTTATGTCGACCTACATAGTTAACACTTACTCATATGTTTGTCATCATCAAAAATGGGGAGAATGTTGGTTAAGATTCAAAGCATAATATTCAAAAGTTAATCACTTTGTTTTGATGATGACACACAAGAACTAAGTACTTAAATCATATGTAGGATTACATAAGTTCATGAGCATAAACTATCTCTAGAAAAAGACCAATACTTAAGAAATCATCTTTGGAAAAATGCTACAAGGCTGCACCATGGTTGAAATGCCCCGTTCATATCGATTATAAACGATTCACAATAGTTGATTTCATTGCGAGGTATTTGACCTTTATATGATACACAAACATTGCATTCATTTTTAAAAGACAAACTTTCTTTACATCAAAAGTTTACGGCATGCATACCATTTCATAATATATCCAACTATAAATGACTTAATAATATTCTTGATGAACTCGACGACTCGAATGTAACGTCTTTTTGAAATATGCCATGAATTGTAGTGACTCGAACTTTTCCATGTTTATATATATATATATATATATATTAAATGAAATTGTTATTTACATGATTAAGTGTTTCCAACATGTTAAGCAATCAAACTTGTTAAGACTTGATTAATTGAAATAGGTTTCATATAGACAATTGACCACCCAAGTTGACCGGTGATTCACGAACGTTAAAACTTGTAAAAACTATATGATGACATATATATGGATATATATATATAGTTAACATGATATTATGATAAGTAAACATATCATTAAGTATATTAACAATGAACTACATATGTAAAAACAAGACAACTAACTTAATGATTTTGAAACGAGACATATATGTAACGATTATCGTTGTAACGACATTTAAAGTATATATATCATATTAAGAGATATTTTTACATCATAATATCACGATAATATAATAATTTAAAATCTCATTTGATATTATAAACATTGGGTTAACAACACTTAACAAGATCGTTAACATAAAGGTTTCAAAACAACACTTACATGTAACGACTAACGATGACTTAACGACTCAGTTAAAATGTATATACATGTAGTGTTTTAATACGTATTCATACAATTTTTAAAGACTTCAATACACTTATCAAAATACTTCTACTTAACAAAAATGCTTACAATTACATCCTCGTTCAGTTTCATCAACAATTCTACTCGTATGCACCCGTATTCGTACTCGTACAATACACAGCTTTTAGATGTATGTACTATTGGTATATACACTCCAATGATCAGCTCTTAGCGGCCCATTTGAGTTACCTAAAACATGTGGGAACTATAATTTGGAAACTAACATGAAATATCTCATAAAATTACAAAAATATGAGTAATCATTCATGACTTATTTACATGAAAACAAAATTACATATCCTTTATATCTAATCCATACACCAACGACCAAAAACACCTACAAACACTTTCATTCTTCAATTTTCTTCATCTAATTGATCTCTCTCAAGTTCTATCTTCAAGTTCTAAGTGTTCTTCATAAATTCCAAAAGTTCTAGTTTCATAAAATCAAGAATACTTCCAAGATTGCAAGTTTACTTCCAAGTTTTCTAAATCCATTCCAAGTAATCATCCAAGATCAAGAAACCTTTGTTACTTACAGTAGGTTATCTTTTTAATACAAGGTAATAATCATATTCAAACTTTAATTTAATTTCTATAACTATAACAATCTTATTTCGAGTGGAAATCTTACTTGAAATTGTTTTCGTGTCATGATTCTGCTTCAAGAACTTTCAAGCCATCCAAGGATCCTTTGAAGCTAGATCCATTTTTCTCATTTCCAGTAGGTTTATCCAAGGAACTTGAGGTAGTAATGATGTTCATAACATCATTCGATTCATATATATAAAGCTATCTTATTCGAAGGTTTAAACTTGTAATCACTAGAACATAGTTTAGTTAATTCTAAACTTGTTCGCAAGTAAAAGTTAATCCTTCTAACTTGACTTTTAAAATCAACTAAACACATGTTCTATATCTATATGATATGCTAACTTAATGATTTAAAACCTGGAAACACGAAAAACACCGTAAAACCGGATTTACGCCGTCGTAGTAACACCGCGGGCTGTTTTGGGTTAGTTAATTAAAAACTATGATAAACTTTGATTTAAAAGTTGTTATTCTGGGAAAATGATTTTTATTATGAATATGAAACTATATCCAAAAATTATGGTTAAACTCAAAGTGGAAGTATGTTTTCTAAAATGGTCATCTAGACGTCGTTCTTTCGACTGAAATGACTACCTTTACAAAAATGACTTGTAACTTATTTTTCTGACTATAAACCTATACTTTTTCTGTTTATATTCATAAAATAGAATTCAATATAAAACCATAGCAATTTGATTCACTCAAAACGGATTTAAAATGAAGAAGTTATGGGTAAAACAAGATTGGATAATTTTTCTCATTTTAGCTACGTGAAAATTGGCAACAAATCTATTCCAACCATAACTTAATCAACTTGTATTGTATATTATGTAATCTTGAGATACCATAGACACGTATACAATGTTTCGACCTATCATGTCGACACATCTATATATATTTCGGAACAACCATAGACACTCTATATGTGAATGTTGGAGTTATCTATACAGGGTTGAGGTTGATTCCAAAATATATATAGTTTGAGTTGTGATCAATACTGAGATACGTATACACTGGGTCGTGGATTGATTCAAGATAATATTTATCGATTTATTTCTGTACATCTAACTGTGGACAACTAGTTGTAGGTTACTAACGAGGACAGCTGACTTAATAAACTTAAAACATCAAAATATAATAAAAGTGTTGTAAATATATTTTGAACATACTTTGATATATATGTATATATTGTTATAGGTTCATGAATCAACCAGTGGCCAAGTCTTACTTCTCGACGAAGTAAAAATCTGTGAAAGTGAGTTATAGTCCCACTTTTATAATATAATATTTTTGGGATGAGAATACATGCAGGTTTTATAAATGATTTACAAAATAGACACAAGTACGTGAAACTACATTCTATGGTTGAATTATCGAAATCGAATATGCCCCTTTTTATTAAGTCTGGTAATCTAAGAATTAGGGAACAGACACCCTAATTGACGTGAATTCTAAAGATAGATCTATTGGGCCTAACAAACCCCATCCAAAGTACCGGATGCTTTAGTACTTCGAAATTTATATCATATCCGAAGGGTGTCCCGGAATGATGGGGATATTCTAATATATGCATCTTGTTAATGTCGGTTACCAGGTGTTCACCATATGAATGATTTTTATCTCTATGTATGGGATGTGTATTGAAATATGAAATCTTGTGGTCTATTGTTATGATTTGATATATAAAGGTTAAACCTATAACTCACCAACATTTTTGTTGACGTTTAAAGCATGTTTATTCTCAGGTGAATACTAAGAGCTTCCGCTGTTGCATACTAAAATAAGGAAAAGATTTGGAGTCCATGTTTGTATGATATTGTGTAAAAACTGCATTCAAGAAACTGATTTCGATGTAACATATTTGTATTGTAAACCATTATGTAATGGTCGTGTGTAAACAGGATATTTTAGATTATCATTATTTGATAATCTAAGTAAAGCTTTTTAAACCTTTATTTATGAAATAAAGGTTATGGTTTGTTTTAAAATGAATGGAGTCTTTGAAAAACGTCTCATATAGAGGTCAAAACCTCGCAACGAAATCAATTAATATGGAACGTTTTTAATCAATAAGAACGGGACATTTCAGTTGGTATCCGAGCGTTGGTCTTAGAGAACCAGAAAATTTGCATTAGTGTGTCTTATCGAGTTTGTTAGGATGCATTAGTGAGTCTGGACTTCGACCGTGTTTTCTTTAAAAATGATTGCTTAACATTTTTGTTGGAAACTATATATTATTAACATGTATATATTATGTGATATATTAATCTCTTAACATGTTTGATATTGTGTGATAGATGTCTACCTCTAGCACAAATCCCACTGACTCACCTAATAATAACGAAGAGTCGAATATATATTGGACTGATTCACAAGTTCCCGAAGAAGAACCGGAAGAAGAATCAGAACCGGAAGAAGAATCAGAACCGGAAGAGGAGGAACCGGAGGAGGAAATAGAACCAGTGGGGGAAATAATAAAACGGTTAAGTAAAAGAAAATCCTCAACCAACCGACCAAGGTTAATTATGGTCAATGGTGTTTTCGCCAAGGAAGCAAAATATTGGGAGGATTACCAATTCTCCGATGAATCGGATTCCGACGAGAATTCCGATGATGTTATAGAAATTACCCCAACTGAATTTAAAAAGGCAAAAGAAAATAATAAGAGAAAGGGCATAAAAATAGAGAAATCTAATTCCAACCCCAATGAACTTTATATGTATCGTCAACCCCCGAAGCCCTTAAGTTGTAACAATGACCCGGGAACCTCTAAACTACCAGGTTTTTCTAAACCGTTGTGAAAAACGACAGCTCGTATTAGGGGAACATCATATATCCCTAGAAACTTGGCAAAACGAACCAAAACCGAAGAAGAAGAAACGAGCGAGTTGGAATAAGATAGTTGTATTCGTGTGGTGTAATATATGTAATATAGTGTGCTTATGCTTTATGATATATGTAAAAATTGCTTGTATTAATAAGTATTTTTTTTTTATGAATCTAACTCTTGTCTATTTTACAGTATAAAAACACAAAATGGATAGACAACCCAATATTTTAAGAGACCTACCCGGAGACATGATTGATGAAATCTTGTCTAGAGTCGGTCAGAATTCTTCGGCACAACTATTTACGGCGAAATCAGTTTGTAAGACATTCGAAGAACGTTCCAAGAATGTCTTGGTTTATAAGAGACTTTCGTTTGAAAGATGGGGGATATCACATTGGGAAACCCATAAGTTACGATGTGTTTACTTTGACGCATATATTGCGGGGAACCCAAATGCTATTTTACGCAACGGGTTAAGAAATTATTTTGACTCAATGTATCCGAATATAGGACTTCATGAATTAGAAAAAGCGGCTAACATGCAACATAAAGAAGCATGCTATGCTTACGGGTTAGTAATGTTCGCTTCTCACCAAAGTGAGAAAAAGAACATCGGGCTACAACTATTAAACAAAACGTTCCCACAAGTGACGGAGTCGGTAATTGGGGTAAGAAATGAGGTTTTTAGGTTATTACGAGACTGTTGGTCATTACGTAACCCTCGTCCCTTTGACGACGTTACAACACGCTGTCTTATCAACAGCCATAATGGTTATGTTCCACAAGACCAAGGATGGGAAGTAGTCCTAGTAAAACCAGAATGCATGACTTGTTTCTGGACGTATGAATTACATGTCTTTATTGCCTTTGCTGAACGACTTGTGTACTAGCTAGAATTATTTTCACAACTATCTTGTATCAAAGTTATTGTGTGCTATATTTCATGCTTTATGTAAAATAAGCGGTATTGTAAGTTTGTAAAATATTGTATAAAAGTTTGAACGCGAAATATTATTATAATCAGTTTTTCATATAGAATTGTAGTAGTTCAATTGTATATTAGCTAATAAGTATGAACTTAACGGGTAGGTACTACCCGAATTTAAACTTATAAAACGCTAATATGAAGAAAAAGCTTTTATAAATGAGTTCATATTATGCTACGAAATACTATTAACTACTCTTAATATTCTGTATGATTAACTTGTTGCATTTGACTATTTTGAAGGAAATGGCACCGACTACTCGACACACCGTGAATATGAATGAAGAGGAATTTCGTACTTTTCTAGCTTCAAACATAGCCGCAGTACAGGCTGCGCTACATACCAACAATAACCTTGGATCTAGCAGTACAGGAAATCGTGTAGGATGCACCTACAAAAAATTCACTGCCTGCAAACCTTTGGAATTTGATGGAACCGAAGGACCGATCGGATTGAAACGGTGGACCGAGAAGGTCGAATCGGTGTTTGCCATAAGTAAGTGTACTAAAGAGGACAAAGTGATGTATGCTACGCATACCTTCACAGGTTCTGCGTTAACATGGTGGAATACCTATCTAGAGCAAGTGCTACCGTGGTCAGCATTCAAGCACTTGATGAACGAGAAGTGCCGTCCCAGAACCGAGGTCAATAAGCTCAACACAGAACTTAGAGGGTTACGAACCCAAGGATTTGATATTACCACGTACGAAAAACGATTCACAGAATTATGCCTATTGTGTCCGGGAGCGTTCGAAGATGAGGAAGAGAAGATCGACGCGTTTGTGAAAGGATTACCGGAAAGAATCCAAGAAGATATAAGTTCACACGAGCCCGCCTCCATACAACAGGCATGTATATTGGCTCACAAACTAGTGAACCAGATTGAGGAAAGAATTAAAGAACAGACGGCTAAAGAGGCCAATGTGAAGCAAGTCAAAAGAAAGTGGGAGGAAAATGGTGATAAGAATAACCAATACAACAACAACAGCAATTACAATAATAATCGCAACAATTATCCCAACAATCGCAACATCAATCTCAACTACAACAAACGGCCCAACAACAACAATAACAACAACAACAGCAACTACAACAACAATAACAACCGCAACAACAACAAAAATCAGAAGCAGCTATGCCAAAGGTGTGAAAAGTATCACTCGGAGTTCTGCACCAAATTTTGTAACAAGTGTAAAAGAAATGGTCATAGCGCGGTGAAGTGTGAGGTCTACGGACCAGGGGTTAACAGAACGAAAGGAACAAATGGTGTCGGAACGAGTAATGGCGGAGCAAGTAGTGTCGGAGCAAGTTATGCCAATGTAGTTTGTTATAAATGTGAAAAACCGGGCTACATTATTAGAAATTGCCCGAACCAGGAGAACACGAATGGACAAGGCCGCGGAAGAGTTTTCAATATTAATGCAGAAGAGGCACAGGAAGACCCGGAGCTTGTTACGGGTACGTTTCTTATTGACAATAAATCTGCTTACGTTTTATTTGATTCGGGTGCGGATAGAAGCTATATGAGTAGAGATTTTTGTGCTAAATTAAGTTGTCCATTGACGCCGTTGGATAGTAAATTTTTACTCGAATTAGCAAACGGTAAATTAATTTCAGCAGATAATATATGCCGGAATCGAGAAATTAAACTAGGTAGCGAAATATTTAAGATTGACTTGATACCAGTAGAGTTAGGGAGTTTTGATGTGATAATCGGTATGGACTGGTTGAAAGAAGTGAAAGCAGAGATCGTTTGTTACAAAAATGTAATTCGCATTATACGAGAAAAAGGAAAACCCTTAATGGTGTACGGAGAAAAGGGCAACACGAAGCTACATCTTATTAGTAATTTGAAGGCACAAAAACTAATAAGAAAAGGTTGCTATGCTGTTCTAGCACACGTCGAGAAAGTACAAACTGAAGAAAAGAGCATCAATGATGTTTCCATCGCAAAAGAATTTCCCGATGTATTTCCGAAAGAATTACCGGGATTACCCCCACATCGATCCGTTGAATTTCAAATAGATCTTGTACCAGGAGCTGCACCAATAGCTCGTGCTCCTTACAGACTCGCACCCAGTGAGATGAAAGAACTGCAAAGCCAATTACAAGAACTTTTAGAGCGTGGTTTCATTCGACCAAGCACATCACCCTGGGGAGCTCCTGTTTTGTTTGTCAAGAAGAAAGATGGTACATTCAGGTTGTGTATCGACTACCGAGAGTTGCACAAACTTACCATCAAGAACCGCTACCTACTACCGAGAATCGACGACTTATTTGATCAACTACAAGGCTCGTCTGTTTATTCAAAGATTGACTTACGTTCTGGGTATCATCAAATGCGGGTGAAAGAAGATGATATTCCAAAGACTGCTTTCAGAACACGTTACGGTCATTACGAGTTTATGGTCATGCCGTTTGGTTTAACTAATGTACCAGCTGTGTTCATGGACCTTATGAACCGAGTGTGTAGACCATACCTTGACAAGTTTGTCATTGTTTTCATTGATGACATACTTATTTACTCAAAGAATGACCAAGAACACGGTGAACATTTGAGAAAGGTGTTAGAAGTATTGAAGAAGGAAGAATTGTACGCTAAATTTTCAAAGTGTGCATTTTGGTTGGAAGAAGTTCAATTCCTCGGTCACATAGTGAACAAAGAAGGTATTAAGGTGGATCCGGCAAAGATAGAAACTGTTGAAAAGTGGGAAACCCCGAAAACTCCGAAACACATACGCCAGTTTTTAGGACTAGCTGGTTACTACAGAAGGTTCATCCAAGACTTTTCCAGAATAGCAAAACCCTAGACTGTATTAACGCATAAAGGGAAGAAATTTGAATGGAAGGATGAACAAGAGAAAGCATTTCAATTATTGAAGAAAAAGCTAACTACGGCACCTATATTGTCATTGCCTGAAGGGAATGATGATTTTGTGATTTATTGTGATGCATCAAAGCAAGGTCTCGGTTGTGTATTAATGCAACGAACGAAGGTGATTGCTTATACGTCTAGACAATTGAAGATTCACGAACAAAATTATACGACGCATGATTTGAAATTAGGCGCGGTTGTTTTTGCATTAAAGACTTGGAGGCACTACTTATATGGGATCAAAAGTATTATATATACCGACCACAAAAGTCTTCAGCACATATTTAATCAGAAACAACTGAATATGAGGCAGCGTAGGTGGATTGAATTGTTGAATGATTACGAATTTGAGATTCGTTACCACCCGGGGAAGGCAAATGTGGTAGCCGACGCCTTGAGCAGGAAGGACAGAGAACCCATTCGAGTAAAATCTATGAATATAATGATTCACAATAACCTTACTACTCTAATAAAGGAGGCGCAACAAGGAGTTTTAAAAGAGGGAAATTTAAAGGATGAAATACCCAAAGGATCGGAGAAGCATCTTAATATTTGGGAAGACAGAACCCGGTATAGGGCTGAAAGGATTTGGGTACCAAAATTTGGAGATATGAGAGAAATGGTACTTAGAGAAGCTCATAAAACCAGTGTAAGACCCGAATATTTTATTGTACTTATGTGTGTATAAGTTTTTCAAGTTGTGGGGTTTAGGTTGTATTTAATTAAAAGGCAAAAGAAGCTGAACTGGGCATTTGGCGCGCCGCGCCATTACGGGCTGACAGCTCACTTTGTTTTTAATTAGATATTTTAAGGGCAATTGGGTAAATTCACTTGAGGGCCGACCTTAAGGCCCTAGATCAGTTTTGGGGAGCCTCATAACTCCATTTTCATCTACTTCATTTCTTCCAATTTAGTTTCTAGAGAGAGAGAGATTCTTAGTGAGGGAAAGCTTGAATCAAGGAAGAAGGAGGCGATTTCGGATCAAAGTGCGGGTATTAAAGTTGTTCATCTTTCCTCTAGCTACGTTTTGATCATAGTGGTATGCTCTAATCTTGATTTCCTTGTTTAATTTGTGAAAAGGGTTAGAGTTAGGGTTAATGATGAACTTAAAACCCATTTGTGGGTGAATGGGGTGTTTTTGGATGAATTTGGGTCATGAAGACTCAAAGATGACTAACTAGGGTTTTCAAGTGTTAGATTGATGATTATGAACTTAATTGGTTAGTTAAAGTACTAGAACACTTTAATGATATGTAAATGGGTGTTATTGGGTATGGTTGACCCAAATGGGTGTGTTGACTTTGAAATGGGTCAAATGAGTCTTCAATGACCTAAGCGGCCTAGCAAGTATGAAAACGAGTTAGCCTTGTGACCTAAGTGTGTTTTAAACCCATCTTGACGAATGATTAGGGTTTTGGTGTGTGTTGACCCAATTTAGGGTTAAGGGTGCAAATGGGTTGAAATTGCACCTTGGGTCAAAATGGCTTAGAATGGTGAAAGGGTTTGGTTGACCGACTTGAGTTTACGTTTGATTATATGTATAATGTGATAGGTACGTTACTTTGAGGTTTCGCAAGCTCGGGTATCTTTTCACAAGACTTTGAGGTGAGTGGAATAATTATATGCGTATGTATATAATGTATCTATTTGTTGTAGCGTGAAATGTGTAGTGTCGAGGTGCTAAGACACCATGTTTCACGTGAAGAGTGTAGCATCGAGGTGTTAAGATGTCACTCGGGTGTAGCATCGAGGTGTTAAGGTGCCACCTAGGAGTGTAGTGTCGAGGTGTTAAGATACCACTCCGTAAATTAATGAGTGATGCATCGAGGTGTTAAGATGCCACTCGAGGTGATGTACCGAGGTATTAAGGTGCCACCCTAGGGGTTAGTGGTGCGAGGTGTTAAGTGCCCTAACGGATGTTGTGAACACCGATGGCGTTTTCGCGAGCGCCGTTCCCTTGTACTATTGGTTAACCATGGTTATTTGTGTGCATATTATATTATTCGAGTTATATTTACATGCGGTTGTTATGCTAGCTTGTGATGTTGGAGGTTTATAGCTTGTTATTGCGACGATAAGCTAATTGTGTTTGTTAGCATGTTTGCGGTTTGTGTAAGTGTATGCTAGTAGGTATAATTATATATGTATTCGTATAATTATTGCATTCACTAAGCTTTGCTTACCCTCTCGTTGTTTACTATTTTTATAGGTTCGGTTGTGGACAAGGGTAAGGGCATTATCATGGATTAGAGATCCCGCTTGTTGATTAGGGGACGCTTTTTGGAAGTGTTAGTTCTTGGAGTTTTACCGAGACTTGGGTAGTTTAATCCCAAACGCCATGCTCGTAGTGTAGTTTGGTACTTAAACTTTTTGGCGGTCGAAACTGATATTTTGTATTAAACTCGTAAAACGGCCGAAGTGGGCCCTGCTTTGTAAAACTTATTTTACGTTTGAATTGTGTTAGTTTTACATATTTGAATGTGTGGTTAAAAGCGTGTCGTCTAAAAATGTCGGGAACTGGTCGATCTTTTTCGCATTTTGAAACTTTCCGGACAGGCCCGAATGGCGCGCCGCACGGCCATCCTGGCGCGCCGCGCCACTTCTCTGTACAGCAAATTTTTTTTATTTTGTATTCTGGTCGCGGTTTGGTTTGGGTTGTTACAAGTGGTATCAGAGCATGATCTAAGGGATTTAGGCGACTTGAGATAGGTGCATAGACTTAGAATTTAATGTGTATGCACTTTTTGCGGGACTTGTAGGAGACGGGTCGGACCGGGGATTTGGTTAGTACTTAGGTCTATGTGAACTAACCTTGCACTAATCGTTTTGTGTTGTTTTAGCAATCATCAAGCGAGATAGATGTTGTACTAGCAAGTTAATACGACGTGCTCGCGTAACAATGATTAGCTACCATTGTTACGGGTTCAAGACGTGTCAAACAAGCAATGTACGACGAGTATCAACCAAGATGGGGCGGTGTGGTATATGTATGTCGTTCCTTTTCATTTCGTTGTTTAATCTATATGCATTCTTTAGAATGAAGACGGAAGATGGAACCGGAACGGACGCGCCTATTCATGAGGGGAAGGATGAGTTAACATTAAGGATTGAGGCGGAGTTCGAACGCTATATCTTGATTTTCGCCAACAAGGTTAAGCAAGTTCTCCAAGATTTGTTCGAGGGAATAGTGACCGAGATGGTTCGAGACCGAGTGCCTAAGGTCGTAAAGGAAGAGTTAGAAAAGAGGTTTCCTAAACCTCAAGGTGACGGTGTCGAAGGAGCAACTATGGGGATTGAATCTCATGCTTCAAAATTTGCTGATCACTCTTTGGGTAAGAGAAAGTTAGAATCAAGAGGTGCTCCTAGTAAAAGGGCGAGAAGTACGCTCGGAGGTGTTGAAAAAGTGAAGAAGAGGAGTAAGACAGGTTATGGGCCTACGTGCTTTCGGTGTGGAGGACGAGGTCATTTTGCACGGGATTGTACGAGTGTACCTTTAAGCACGATTAAGTGCTTTATTTGCCAAAAAAAGGGACACCGTAAGTCGGAGTGTTCCGAATCGTTTGTAGATCGGGTTAGGAGGTTAGAGCGTGACTATCTGATGATCAGTGGAGCGCAAGGGTCCAACGATGATGCTTCAGGTATTTTCGTCTTTGGTACAAATATGCCTTATTATTGTTTATTTGTGCCGATGGATTCGTGTATGTATTAGGGACTTAAACTTTGCTTTGAGATCTATTTAGACTCAAGTGAACTCGGTGAAGATTCGGTTTGTTGATGGTTTTGATGATAGTGCACCAGGGTAGCGCCTGAGTCGTTGACTCGTGGAAAAGCGCCCTGGGGACGAATGCATAGTGGTAATACGTAGTATTGATGCGGGTGACATTCCTAATGGAAACACCCTATGATGACATTTGTATTGACGGACGAGGGCGTAAGACTTGGTGCAACCAAGCATTTCTTAGTGATAGGGTAAATGAATCCACTAAGCCATGAGAACGAACTTTGGTGTTAGGTTGTGAGCGCGTGTTCGCGTTTGTAGTGAAGTGGGTGAAACCCTTGAGAGCATGTGTGTATCGTTGACCGGATGCTTTCATAGTGGTAATGGGTAGAAAGGATTTGATAGTTGGAAAAGTCGACCTTGCGGGTAGCGGTAATTTCATTCTAAAAGGATACGTGTTATGTTGACATTGTGTCATCACTTTAGTGGCGCAATCGGGTGACGGTAGACGTTAGTATTTATTATTATCGAATTGAGCTCTCGAGAATTCAAGAAGAGGGACCGACGCCAAGTATGGTCGTGTACGACGATAAATGGCGAAATCGTTTGTCTTTGTAATCTTGACGATTTGATTTAGGAACGAGGTTCTACGTTGGGAAGTTGGTAGTGTTACATCAAAGAAATTGTGTCGACTTTATTAGGATTTATATTCCTACCGAGGAAGCGTAATGGGATTTGAGAAAGGGTATGATGCCTCATTGTCGTATACTTTGGGTAGTAGTTACAAAATAGCCATTTTGTGTACTACGAGGAAATTAGATATATGTGTTTATTTGGGGTCATCTCTCTGTTGACCGCGTTTGATTTGTGATAGGTGATGAGGGATATCCGGAAGGATTAACTCTTCGTTACCACCCTTGGTTGTGATGGATGGCAAGCGGCTCTCGGGAAGAACCGTTACTTGTATATTTACGATTTTAATTGCCCGTAGGAATTGTGCACATAGCCGTTTTGTGCACATGGTTGTGAGTAATAGTCGGTTTTACTCACACATTGGTACTAATAGTGCGGTAGCCGTGTTTCACTCACATATTGTTGGTAGTGTTGCAATAGCCGTTTTTGCGCACTACGGATATATCACGATAGCCGTTTTTGTACACCTTGAGTTTTGTATTGAATAACCTTCTTATTGTTAGTATTGAAAACTACTAGTTGTATACGCCGGTGGTTCGGTCATGAGGACCATGTTGTGTGACTAGTGATACAATAGCCGTGTTCTGATCAAATACTTGCGGTAGATGCGTATTAGCCGTGTATGCGTACTAAGAGGGGTGTTAGGTGGAAGGTGTTATCCGTAAGGATTCATTTTTACTTGGCCTTCATCTTTTGGGTTGTTGACATTAGGTTGAGACTTGGTGGTTTTTAGCATTGTACTTGGTAAGGGTACGCTAGGGGATTGATATCTTGGCACGAGATCGGTTAAGTTCTTCCCGATATAAGGGATTGAGCAAACTTTGTGCTCGGAATTGTGGACTTTAGTAAATTGCGGGTGACAATTTGGTTATTAATGTTGACTCTTAGAGAATGATTGCCTAGAGAAGTTGGAAGAATACGTGACGACTTCGCGTATTCTAAGTGATCATTATAGACTTCGGATGTTGTGTGTATTGCATGTTTCGGAATGCGTGCAAGTGTGTATTTAGTTATTGGAATAATCTTCGAATTAATGATTAATTGACGATTCGATTTCAATGGCGGTTTTGTGATTGTGTGGCGAGTGTTGTACGCTCTTGACGGCCACTCTTTTCTTTTATGATTTTGGGGGTGTACGCGGTGTGCCGTTCTAGAGGCATTTCCGTTAATCGCGTTCGTGTGCGAGTAGAGTCTTGGTGTCTAACTATCCTTATGTATGTAGGTAACCGGGTTAATGGTTAGGACCAAGTTGGAAAGGTGTAAGCCTTGGTGTTCCAAGCGCCTCCTTAGTGTTGAGATGGAATATAAGTAGAGTAGCTATGCGGCCTAGGTGGATAGTGACTAGCAGGTGCCGCTAGGAAGTCATGGGTGTCGAGCCGTAAGGTTCGTTAGATTTGTGTGACCGCGTGTAGTTAGGTGACGTGTGACCTCAGGAGTAGACCCCGTAAGGGTCGAGTCTGGGAGACTCGGTGTTAGTAATCGGAGTTGGATAACACAACGTCCGGTGCCTCTTTATACCTACTAGTGTAACTTTTGACCCCGATGATGTAATTGCTTTGATTTTGGGTACCGGTGAGAAACTCGAATTTACAACGGTGGTATAGTGTGATGTTTAGCGAGCGTTGACACTCAAATGATTTGAAAGACCGAGGTTCGAATATCTTATAGCGAGTCCTTGGAAGGATTATTTAGTATGACCAACGCCGGAGAATGCGGAAAAGTTCCTATCTAGTAGACGTGATGAGCGAACGGGTGTCGCTCATTTAGGAAAGGAAAGCTTCGATGGACTTCGAAAAAGTCCCAAGTTGGACTTTGGAGTTAATTGCGAAGGTAGTTAGCGACGTGAGACGGTATGGCGAAGTTCCCGATAGAGGGATACGAGAGATTTTCGAAAAGTGTCGGGATGATTCCCGAATATTCCATGATTGATAGGCGTGACGACAATGATTGTCGGTGGATTGTACTACTTTTAGGACGATTGTGGAGTGTAGGGTACGAGTTTGGATACTCGGCGTAAGAGCAAACGGTTGTAGTTATTGGGTCTCGTGGGATGATTACCCGATATCGTGAAATGATGGAGTGCTATGACTTTTGGAAAGATATATTATGATGTTTTCACGGTGTATTTCCGAGTGAGTGGTGAGAATTTTGATTGAAAGGAAGTGTGAAGTACGGTTGTTGTATTATGATGCGTTAGTGTACGAAGTGAGAACCCGGATGAGTGATTGCTACAAGTGTAATTCCGCATTGGAGACGAAAATGTTCAAGGTAGAGTGCTTAACTTCTAGTATTTGGTGCGGATCACGAGGACGTGATCCAATCTAAGTGGGGGAGAGTTGTAAGACCCGAATATTTTATTGTACTTATGTGTGTATAAGTTATTCAAGTTGTGGGGTTTAGGTTGTATTTAACTAAAAGGCAAAAGAAGCTGAACTGGGCATTTGGCACGCCGCGCAGCCTTATGGCGCGCCGCGCCATTACGGGCTGACAGCTCACTTTGTTTTTAATTAGATATTTTGAGGGCAATTGGGTAAATTCACTTGAGGGCCGACCTTAAGGCCCTAGATCAGTTTTGGGGAGCCTCATAACTCCATTTTCATCTACTTCATTTCTTCCAATTTAGTTTCTAGAGAGAGAGAGATTCTTAGTGAGGGAAAGCTTGAATCAAGGAAGAAGGAGGCGATTTCGGATCAAAGTGCGGGTATTAAAGTTGTTCATCTTTCCTCTAGCTACGTTTTGATCATAGTGGTAAGCTCTAATCTTGATTTCCTTGTTTAATTTGTGAAAAGGGTTAGAGTTAGGGTTAATGATGAACTTAAAACCCATTTGTGGGTGAATGGGGTGTTTTTGGATGAATTTGGGTCATGAAGACTCAAAGATGACTAACTAGGGTTTTCAAGTGTTAGATTGATGATTATGAACTTAATTGGTTAGTTAAAGTACTAGAACACTTTAATGATATGTAAATGGGTGTTATTGGGTATGGATGACCCAAATGGGTGTGTTGACTTTGAAATGAATCAAATGAGTCTTCAATGACCTAAGCGGCCTAGCAAGTATGAAAACGAGTTAGCCTTGTGACCTAAGTGTGTTTTAAACCCATCTTGACGAATGATTAGGGTTTTGGTGTGTGTTGACCCAATTTAGGGTTAAGGGTGCAAATGGGTTGAAATTGCACCTTGGGTCAAAATGGCTTAGAATGGTGAAAGGGTTTGGTTGACCGACTTGAGTTTGCGTTTGATTATATGTATAATGTGATAGGTACGTTACTTTGAGGTTTCGCAAGCTCGGGTATCTTTTCACAAGACTTTGAGGTGAGTGGAATAATTATATGCGTATGTATATAATGTATCTATTTGTTGTAGCGTGAAATGTGTAGTGTTGAGATGCTAAGACACCATGTTTCACGTGAAGAGTGTAGCATCGAGGTGTTAAGATGCCACTCGGGTATAGCATCGAGGTGTTAAGATGCCACCTAGGAGTGTAGTGTCGAGGTGTTAAGATACCACTCCGTAAATTAATGAGTGATGCATCGAGGTGTTAAGATGCCACTCGAGGTGATGTGCCGAGGTGTTAAGGTGCCACCCTAGGGGTTAGTAGTGCGAGGTGTTAAGTGCCCTAACGGATGTTGTGAACACCGATGGCGTTTTCGCGAGCGCCGTTCCCTTGTACTATTGGTTAACCATGGTTATTTGTGTGCATATTATATTATTCGAGTTATATTTACATGCGGTTGTTATGCTAGCTTGTGGTATTGGAGGTTTATAGCTTGTTATTGCGACGATAAGCTAATTGTGTTTGTTAGCATGTTTGCGGTTTGTGTAAGTGTATGAAAGTAGGTATAATTATATATGTATTCGTATAATTATTGCATTCACTAAGCTTTGCTTACCCTCTCGTTGTTTACTATTTTTATAGGTTCGGTTGTGGACAAGGGTAAGGGCATTATCATGGATTAGAGATCCCGCTTGTTGATTAGGGGACGCTTTTTGGAAGTGTTAGTTCTTGGAGTTTGACCGAGACTTGGGTAGTTTAATCCCAAACGCCATGCTCGTAGTGTAGTTTGGTACTTAAACTTTTTGGCGGTCGAAACTCATATTTTGTATTAAACTCGTAAAACGGCCGAAGTGGGCCCCGCTTTGTAAAACTTATTTTACGTTTGAATTGTGTTAGTTTTACATATTTGAATGTGTGGTTAAAAGCGTGTCGTCTAAAAATGTCGGGAACTGGTCGATCTTTTTCGCATTTTGAAACTTTCCGGACAGGCCCGAATGGCGCGCCGCGCGGCCATCCTAGCGCGCCGCGCCACTTCTCTGTACAGCAATTTTTTTTTTATTTTGTATTCTGGTCGCGGTTTGGTTTGGGTTGTTACAACCAGATACTCAATACATCCTGGAACGGGGAAGATGTACAAGGATCTCAAGAAACATTTTTGGTGGCCGGGTATGAAAGCCGATGTTGCTAAATACGTAGGAGAATGTTTGACGTGTTCTAAGGTCAAAGCTGAGCATCAGAAACCATTAGGTCTACTTCAACTACCCGAAATCCCGGAATGGAAATGGGAAAACATTACCATGGATTTCATCACTAAATTGCCAAGGACTGCAAGTGATTTTGATACTATTTGGGTAATAGTTGATCGTCTCACCAAATCAGCACACTTCCTGCCAATAAGAGAAGATGACAAGATGGAGAAGTTAGCACGACTGTATTTGAAGGAAGTCGTCTCCAGACATGGAATACCAATCTCTATTATCTCTTATAGGGATGGCAGATTTATTTCAAGATTCTGGCAGACATTATAGCAAGCATTAGGAACTCGTCTAGACATGCGTACTGCCTATCATCCACAAACTGATGGGCAGAGCGAAAGGACGATACAAACGCTTGAAGACATGCTACGAGCATGTGTTATTGATTTTGGAAACAGTTGGGATCGACATCTACCGTTATCAGAATTTTCCTACAACAACAACTACCATTCAAGCATTGAGATGGCGCCGTTTGAAGCACTTTATGGTAGAAAGTGCAGGTCTCCGATTTGTTGGAGTGAAGTAGGGGATAGACAGATTACGGGTCCAGAGATAATACAAGAAACTACCGAGAAGATCATCCAAATTCAACAACGGTTGAAAACCGCCCAAAGTCGACAAAAGAGCTACGCTGACATTAAAAGAAAAGATATAGAATTTGAAATTTGAGTGATGGTCATGCTTAAAGTTGCACTTTGGAAAGGCGTTGTTCGATTTGGTAAACGAGGGAAATTAAATCTAAGGTATATTGGACCATTCAAGATTATTGATCGTGTCGGACCAGTAGCTTACCGACTTGAATTACCTCAACAACTCGTGGCTGTACATAACACTTTCCACGTCTCGAATTTGAAGAAATATTTTGCTAAAGAAGATCTCACTATTCCATTAGATGAAATCCAAATCAACGAAAAACTTCAATTCATCGAAGAACCCGTCAAAATAATGGATCGTGAGGTTAAAAGACTTAAGCCAAACAAGATACCAATTGTTAAAGTTCAATGGAATGCTCGTAGAGGACCCGAGTTCACCTGGGAACGAGAAGATTAGATGAAGAAGAAATACCCGCATTTATTTCCAGAAGATACGTCAACACCTCCAACTGCTTAAAATTTCGGGACGAAATTTATTTAACGGGTAGGTACTGTAGTGACCCAAACTTTTCCATGTTTATATTTATATTAAATGAAATTGTTATTTACATGATTAAGTGTTTCCAACATGTTAAGTAATCAAACTTGTTAAGACTTGATTAATTGAAATAGGTTTCATATAGACAATTGATCACCCAAGTTGACCGGTGATTCACGAACGTTAAAACTTGTAAAAACTATATGATGACATATATATGGATATATATATATAGTTAACATGATATTATGATAAGTAAACTTATCATTAAGTATATTAACAATGAACTACATATTTAAAACAAGACAACTAACTTAATGATTTTGAAACGAGACATATATGTAACGATTATCGTTGTAACGACATTTAATGTATATATATCATATTAAGAGATATTTATACATCATAATATCATGATAATATAATAATTTAAAATCTCATTTGATATTATAAACATTGGGTTAACAACACTTAACAAGATCGTTAACCTAAAGGTTTCAAAACAACACTTACATGTAACGACTAACGATGACTTAACGACTCAGTTAAAATGTATATACATGTAGTGTTTTAATATGTATTCATACACTTTTGAAATACTTCAATACACTTATCAAAATACTTCTACTTAACAAAAATGCTTACAATTACATCCTCGTTCAGTTTCATCAACAATTCTACTCGTATGCACCCGTATTCGTACTCGTACAATACACAGCTTTTAGATGTATGTACTATTGGTATATACACTCCAATGATCAGATATTAGCAACCCATGTGAGTCACCTAACACATGTGGGAACTATCATTTGGCAACTAGCATGAAATATTTCATAAAATTACAAAAATATGAGTAATCATTCATGACTTATTTACATGAAAACAAAATTACATATCCTTTATATCTAATCCATACACCAACGACCAAAAACACCTACAAACACTTTCATTCTTCAATTTTCTTCATCTAATTGATCTCTCTCAAGTTCTATCTTCAAGTTCTAAGTGTTATTCATAAATTCCAAAAGTTCTAGTTTCATAAAATCAAGAATACTTCCAAGATTGCAAGTTTACTTCCAAGTTTTCTAAATCCATTCCAAATAATCATCCAAGATCAAGAAACCTTTGTTACTTACAGTAGGTTATCTTTCTAATACAAGGTAATAATCATATTCAAACTTTAATTCAATTTCTATAACTAAAACAATCTTATTTCGAGTGGAAATCTTACTTGAAATTGTTTTCGTGTCATGATTCTGCTTCAAGAACTTTCAAGCCATCCAAGGATCCTTTGAAGCTAGATCCATTTTTCTCATTTCCAGTAGGTTTATCCAAGGAACTTGAGGTAGTAATGATGTTCATAACATCATTCGATTCATACATATAAAGCTATCTTATTCGAAGGTTTAAACTTGTAATCACTAGAACATAGTTTAGTTAATTCTAAACTTGTTCGCAAATAAAAGTTAATCCTTCTAACTTGACTTTTAAAATCAACTAAACACATGTTCTATATCTATATGATATGCTAACTTAATGATTTAAAACCTGGAAACACGAAAAACACCGTAAAACCGGATTTACGCCGTCGTAGTAACACCGCGGGCTGTTTTGGGTTAGTTAATTAAAAACTATGATAAACTTTGATTTAAAATTTGTTATTCTGGGAAAATGATTTTTATTATGAACATGAAACTATATCCAAAAATTATGGTTA
Source organism: Rutidosis leptorrhynchoides (assembly GCF_046630445.1). Classification (NCBI taxonomy): domain Eukaryota; kingdom Viridiplantae; phylum Streptophyta; class Magnoliopsida; order Asterales; family Asteraceae; genus Rutidosis; species Rutidosis leptorrhynchoides. The sequence continues at coordinate 364,262,947 of NC_092338.1, forward strand.
AACTCAAAGTGGAAGTATGTTTTCTAAAATGGTCATCTAGACGTCGTTCTTTCGACTGAAATGACTACCTTTACAAAAATGACTTGTAACTTATTTTTCCGACTATAAACCTATACTTTTTCTGTTTAGATTCATAAAATAGAGTTCAATATGAAACCATAGCAATTTGATTCACTCAAAACGGATTTAAAATGAAGAAGTTATGGGTAAAACAAGATTGGATAATTTTTCTCATTTTAGCTACGTGAAAATTGGTAACAAATCTATTCCAACCATAACTTAATCAACTTGTATTGTATATTATGTAATCTTGAGATACCATAGACACGTATACAATGTTTCGACCTATCATGTCGACACATCTATATATATTTCAGAACAACCATAGACACTCTATATGTGAATGTTGGAGTTAGCTATAGAGGGTTGAGGTTGATTCCAAAATATATATAGTTTGAGTTATGATCAATATTGAGATACGTATACACTGGGTCGTGGATTGATTCAAGATAATATTTATCGATTTATTTCTGTACATCTAACTGTGGACAACTAGTTGTAGGTTACTAACGAGGACAGCTGACTTAATAAACTTAAAACATCAAAATATATTAAAAGTGTTGTAAATATATTTTGAACATACTTTGATATATATATGTATATATTGTTATAGGTTCGTGAATCAACCAGTGGCCAAGTCTTACTTCCCGACGAAGTAAAAATCTGTGAAAGTGAGTTATAGTCCCACTTTTAAAATCTAATATTTTTGGGATGAGAATACATGCAGGTTTTATAAATGATTTACAAAATAAACACAAGTACGTGAAACTACATTCTATGGTTGAATTATCGAAATTGAATATGCCCCTTTTTATTAAGTCTGGTAATCTAAGAATTAGGGAACAGACACCCTAATTGACGCGAATTCTAAAGATAGATCTATTGGGCCTAACAAACCCCATCCAAAGTACCGGATGATTTAGTACTTCGAAATTTATATCATATCCGAAGGGTGTCCCGGAATGATGGGGATATTCTAATATATGCATCTTGTTAATGTCGGTTACCAGGTGTTCACCATATGAATGATTTTTATCTCTATGTATGGGATGTGTATTGAAATATGAAATCTTGTGGTCTATTGTTATGATTTGATATATATAGGTTAAGCCTATAACTCACCAACATTTTTGTTGACGTTTAAAGCATGTTTATTCTCAGGTGAATACTAAGAGCTTCCGCTGTTGCATACTAAATTAAGGAAAAGATTTGGAGTCCATGTTTGTATGATATTGTGTAAAAACTGCATTCAAGAAACTGATTTTGATGTAACATATTTGTATTGTAAACCATTATGTAATGGTCGTGTGTAAACAGGATATTTTAGATTATCATTATTTGATAATCTACGTAAAGCTTTTTAAACCTTTATTTATGAAATAAAGGTTATGGTTTGTTTTAAAATGAATGCAGTCTTTGAAAAACGTCTCATATAGAGGTCAAAACCTCGCAACGAAATCAATTAATATGGAACGTTTTTAATCAATAAGAACGGGACATTTCATGAATGACTCCAAGTAATATCTTTAAAATGAGCAAATGCACAGCGGAATATTTCTTTCAAACCTGAGAGTAAACATGCTTTCATGTGTCAACCAAAAGGTTGGTGAGTTCATTAGTTTATCATAAACAATCATTTCCAATAATATAATAGACCACAAGATACTCATATTTCGAAAACAATCTGTGCAGGTCTGCTCACTGCTGTAAAATCATTCATACGATATATAAACACCTGGTAATCGACCTTAACAAGATGCATATAGAATATCCCCCGCATACCGGCATTTCGCACGGTCATGCAAAAGCATACAAACAGGCCACTCTTTTAAATATGATGGTTGTGTACACCTCACAAACAAATCATATCTTTTAAAGCTGGCGGTTGTATACATATATCGAAGTACTAAAGCAGTTCAAATTCTCTGACTGGGGCTTGTTAGTGCCCATAGTTCTATCTTTAGGATTCGCGTCAATTAGGGGCTCGGTTTCCTAATTCTTAGATTACCAGACTATAAAGGGGTGATATCCGGTGTACTCGTAACTCAATCGTAGAATATTTTTAAGTACTTGTGTCTATTTCATCAAACATTTATAAAATATTGCATGTATTCTCAGTCCCAAATATATATATATATATATATATATATATATATATATATATATATATATATATATATATATATATATATATATATATATATAGCGAAAGCATTTAAAAGGGGAGTAATGAAACTCACTATACGATATTTTGTAGTAAAAATATTCATACGACGATACTGAACAATGCAGGGTTGGCCTCGGATTCACGAACCTATATCAAGTGTATATATATTAACACATATAATGGTAATCAAACAAATATATATATTATTAGTGATTTTAATTGTTATCTTATATCATGTTTTTATTAATAACTTAATTAGATATATATTTATTTTTATATAGATAATTAATATTTATTACAAAAGTATTAATATGGTTAGGTTTTATGTCATAAATATATTTTTATATAGAAAATCTTTATTTGATATATTATTAATACTAATAATAATAATGATAAAAATAATACTAATTATAATAAAAATTATGATAATTCTAATAATAATAATAATAAAAGTAATACTTTTAATAATAAAAATGATAGTTTAAATAAAATGTTATTTCAATAATAATACTAATAAAAATGATAAATAATAAAAAAAATACTTTAAGGATCATAATGATAATACTACTACTAATAATAATAACTATATTAATAATTTTACTACTAAAGATAATGATAATAATAATAATAATAATAATAATAATAATAATAATAATAATAATAATAATAATAATAATAATAATAATAATAATAATAATAATAATACTTATTAATACTTAATGATAATAATAATAATCATGTTAGTCTTAGTAATAATAATAAGTAATCTAAAAATAACAACAACAACAACAACAACAACAACAACAACAACAACAACAACAACAACAACAATAATAATAATAATAATAATAATAATAACTTTAGAATACAACCTTTGAAGAAACAAGCTTCTAAAAATAATACGCCACTGCCCGGACTCGAACCTGAGACCTCTCGCTAACCGACAACCCTTAACCAACCATCTGTTTCTCTTTTTCTGTAATATAACATGCCCGAATCTATTTACCCTCTTTTTGTTTTTCGGCCCACCAACACAAAATCAAACACACGGCCCAATAACAATTTCTATTTGTAAAATTACTTAAATGATAAACGGCCCAATATAAAACTTGTGATGTTCGGCCCAATAAAAGAGTCCAGTAATATAACCCCTTTTTGGGACGTTTTTAACTGCACATAGGATTTAAGAAGAACATGTAGGGAAACCCATCGTTTTCCATCTACTGTACACGTATCATCATATTATCATCGTTCAATCCTTATCATCATTCTTCATCATTCATCATTGTTCAACATCATAAACAAGAAACAACTAGGATTCGATGGTTGTATAGTGGTGTTCGAATGTAACAGATAAACAGCAGTCTAGTTGTAGTTGGTTTCGATCATTAAAACAGAAAACACAGAAGTAACCATAGTAGTTATGAATGAGGTGATAGTTTTCGAAGGTTTTATTTTGGTTTCGTTTAGCTTGTTAGAAACAGGATATCGGTTTATGGTGTCTTGTGAGGGTTGGGACAGAATACTAAAAGTAAAACAAATGATTTATAGCAATTGCAAATGTGTAGCTGGTTTTCTCATTAATTCGAATAGAAACAGATATGTAATTATTTAGCAGTCACACGTTACTGTTTGATCAAGAAGTCAGAAGGAAAACAATGTCATAGCAGTGGCAGTCGTTGGGTATTCTTGAACCCCAAATCATTTAAAACCCATTATCAAACAAAGCCCAAGATAAAAAAAATTCTCTAGCCCAACTAGTAACTTGAAAGAGTCCATTTACAGTTATATGTAGAGACAGGGGTCCACGTCCAAGTGGTGGTATCTAACTGTCGGCCAAAGAAAAAGCATGCAGTAACAAAAGGAAAATTAAATCACCTTTTATCATCATTAGACTTCATCTTGTCGACATAAAATAGAAACTTGGAACACGAGTTGCAACAATAGAAATTTACAAAATAGAAACAGAAGTAAATGCAGGTTCGTTCATGGTAATTTTTGATTGTAGGTTGTGGAGATCATTGAACCCAAAACAGAAAAATAATATAGTAGAGTGGTGATGGAAGGTGACAGTTTTAGGTAATTTCTTGGTGGTGGTCTGTTGTGTTCACGGAAAGAGATAGAGGAACTAAGAGAGAGAGAGAGAGAGAGAGAGAGAGAGAGTGGCAGTTTTGGGTGTTGGGTTGTGGAGTTGTTAAAGAAGATAGAAACATAGGTGGTTGCTTCGGTTGATGATGGTGTGGAAGGTGGCGAATGTATGATGGAGGTGGTGGTGGGTTTGGCCGATGATGGTGCTGACGAGTTCACAAAGGAGAACAAGAAAGAAGGAAATGGGTTTAAGGTGGTGTTGGTTTTTGGTTCACGAAGCAAGAAATATATGGTGGTCAACATGGTGACCGGAGGTGGTGTAACTATGGTGGTTGGCGACTGTTGAAAGGGTGGCGATGGCTCACGATGGTTAAATGATGATTCGAAAATAAAGATAGAAGATAGTATTAGAAAATATCATTGATCGAGGGTAATCGAAAAACAAAAACAAACAAAGAGATATAGTAGCAACTAAATTCAAGTGGGTTTCATCTTACTGTTCATGAAGCAGAGTTTTGATGGTGGTTGTGAAGGTTAGAGGTGGTGGTACCTCGGTTGACAGAACAAAGAAGGAAATTTTGTGATTTGTTGTATGATGGTGGAAATTCACGATAGTAGTGAACGATGGTTTTGGTAGAAATTGAGGAGGGAAGAAGGTTGAAAGTTAATTGTGATTATATATCTATGTTAATTATGGTTATATCCATGGCATTGATATGCATGTATATATAGATAAAGCCACATATATTAGTGATAGTGCTCCAAACGAACGTATATTTAGTCGCAATATCATCCCAATATGTAAAGTCTTAAGTTGTAATCGTTCTATTGTTAAGTTGTAATCGTTTAAATAAATAAATGTGAAGACAAATCACGAAGATTAAAGAATTGAAGAAAAAGTGCCACTAAAGCCTGAAAAGTGCCACTAAAGCCATAGTGCACTCAAAAGTGCCACTAAAAGTGAGTTAAAGACTTGCGTGGATTTTGAGAGTTAAGGAAAATAATTTTTTGTGCAAATTACAAATTGCAAAATGCAAAGTACAAGATATCTACGCATACGAAAGGACGTTCAAAAATCCGAAACCGAGACATAAACCGAGACATAAACGTACGAGACAACGGACCGAAAATTACAAGTCAACATTGCACAAGAATATAATATAATATATATATAATTATATAAAATTATATATATTATATTATATAATAAATAAATCAAGCCGCCCACGTTTTTAATTGACAATGATAGCTGGTACAGCTGGCCATGCGATCGCATGGCCAGGAAGGAGAATTATCATGCGATCGCATGAAGTAAAAAAGTTGGCCAAGTGCTATAAATAGCCACGAATTCGGACGAGCTCAACACACCTCAATTTTATTTCTTCCTCTGTAAAGAATTATATATATATATTTATACTTATAATTTAAAGTTTAAATTAAGTTTAATAATAATTGGGTTAATGTAAGAAAATTTTTAAGGTTTTTTAAGACGGAACTCTGTCCGTGTAACGCTACGCGATTAATCACCACTGTAAGCTATGTTCTTCCTTTTTAAATTAATGTCTCGTAACTAAGTTATTATTATGCTTATTTGAGCCGAAGTAATCATGATGTTGGGCTATATATTAATATGGGGTTATTGGATTTTATATCATAATTTGGGTTTGGACAAAAGACCGACACTTGAGGACATTGGACTATGACTATTAATAGATGGGGGGTATTGTCTAATTGAATGACAACTCATTGGAACCTGTCGAACCTATCTTCAAATTAGTTAATCTAATAATTATTAAAATAATTGCGAATGTCCTAATTAGTGACGTTCATACGACATCGTTTACAATCATTTAATTAATTAATTCGATTGGGTAATTGATTATTCATTTTGGCAGAGTGAATAAATTAATGTATCATGGACTAATTAAAACAGGGGTGGATTACATACAAGGATAATTGGTGTAATTGTTAACAAAGTATTAAAACCTTGAATTACACGCAGTCGATAACCTGGTGTAATTATTAACAAAGTATTAAAACCTTGTTTCAGTTTAAATCCCTAATTAGTTGGAATATTTGACTTCGGGAATAAGGTTAATTTGACGAGCATTTTATAATTATGACCGATGGACTATTATGGACAAAAACCAGATAGGTATCAAATAAACCAGGACAAAGGACAATTAACCCGGGTAACAATTAATTAAAATCAAAACGTCAAACATCATGATTACGGAAGTTTAAATAAGCATAATACTTTTATTTCATATTTCATCGTACCTTTATTTACTGTCATTTTAATTACTGCAATTTACTTTATCGCAATTTAAATTCTGTCATTTATATTATCGTCATTTATCTTTACGATTAAAATATAAAATCGACAAACAGTCATTAAACGGTAAAAACCCCCCCTTTTATACTAATAACACTTATATATATATATTTATATAAATATAGTTGTTAAAAATATAGTACGTAATCACTAGCTCCCTGTGGAACGAACCGGACTTACTAAAAACTATACTACTCTACGATTAGGTACACTGCCTATAAGTGTTGTAGCAAGGTTTATGTATATTCCATAAATAAATAAATAAAACTTGTGTAATTTGTATCGTATTTTGTAATAAAAATAATAGTATTTCGTACTACACCTCGCATACATCAATTAGATAGACAAAACAATAACAGTAAGCGTTTGATTGATTCAAATGCACGGGTTAATTTAACAAAAGCAAAAACAGTTGTCTAATAAAAATCATAAAATGTGCCACAGTTAAGCCGCCGGATTCAATCAATAATAATCATATATCAATTAGGCACAGTAATAAATTATTATAATAATATCATTTAGAATTTTTTTTTAGGACAGCGAAATTGGGATCACCCGAGGGGGACTAAACCACCCGTTGCGATCATCTCCCGTTTCGACTATGCCGATGCAGCGATAATAACCCCGCCTCCATCGCTGCCCGGGAGGAAACCTTGAAACCGATCCAAGGGCACGGCCAAGTAAAACCCCCCATCCCTTTACCCCACTTAGGGGTGCCCCGGGTGATTCTGGAAGGGCAGGATAGAGTTGCATTTATGTTGTAGCCGGGTGGAGTCGAACTCCTGACCTCAAGTGTATTAGAGGCAGGCCACTACCACTCAACCACAACTGCAACCCCAATATCATTTAGAATTAAAACGTGTAACTTAGATAATAATTCTAACGACAGTTGTTCCTGGACCGGATTTCGTACTCCGTTGATAAATTAGTGGTGGATAAAAGTGTTCAAAAAAATCCCATATTTTTAAATTAACTATATTTATTTATTTTGGTCATTATGGTATGAAATTCGATCTTTAATTTGTTAAATAAAAATTACATCAACTGTCCCTCTCAATTCTGTGTAAAATATAAAAAGTGCTAAGATTTAATAACTAGATCCTAAATATATTTTTAGTAAGCCTAAAATTTATAGAACTCATTTTCGGATCACCGTTTATTTTAAAATCACATAAGTTTGAATTTAACTTGCTTAATATCAATCGAAACATCAAACGAGTATTACAATCATTTAATATTTATTTTTAATATACTTTATTTATATATAGAGATATATTTTAAATAATAATAATTATAATATCCTATTTTTATTTTATTAATTTTTAATAACAACAACATATAATACTTTAAATTATATTTTGAATTATTATTTATATATACATACACACATATCTATTTACAATTAATTGTTCGTGAATCGTCGAGAGCAGTCGAAGGTCAAATGATTTCATAAACTAGTTCAAAATTTTTGAAATTCAATTTAATAGACTTTGCTTATCATGTTTAAACCATATAAAGATTAAGTTTAAATTTGGTCGAAAATTTTCGGGTTGTCACAACGGTCGACCGTGACATCAACCGTGTGTGTCCTGCACCAACGAGTTCAAGATTTTCTAAAACTGCAAACCCACGGCTGACCTCACGGACGACCGCAGCCCGACTTCAGTTTTCTCTGTTACCAATCTTGACCAAATAATGTTTGACTAGTTCCCGACATCTATAATTTACAAAACCTTTTTTAACATACTTATAATAGTTGCCCTTTTTGATCTCAAAAAAGTTTTGAACTAAAAGATGTTAATTTTTACTAATCACACCTAATGACATCTTAATGACACTTTAAGCTTGATTTAGGATGAAACACTCAAGTGTCATATCTCTTTGTCACAGTGTCATTTAAACATACTAATAATGGTCATTAAAGTCCCAATTAAAGAGTTGCTCTCTCATTGATTTTATGTATCATTATTTGTATGAAATTGTAATTAGCTCAAGTCTATTCAAGATGTAACAAGAATCATTATGTTCAAACTAGACTTAAACTAGTTCATTTAAGTTATAACAATGTTCTAAAAGGCAAGAAACTCCCATAAGCTAAATGACAAGTGATTAAGAAAGGTTGATGAAGATTTTGAAAGATAATGGTTTGTCAAGAGACAAAAATCTAAAATTACCTCTTTTGGTAATCAATGACAAATGGTCAAAGATTGAAGACTTTCTTCTTTAGAGGACATGTCAACCTCCAAGCTTATGTCCAAAACATAAAGGGTAATGAGTATAATTTCAGAAGTAATTGGCCTTTAGTTGCAGCTATTCAACAAGGGAAAATGACAATTTTCAAAGGACAAAAACGGCCATAAGAATCAAATGTCAGAGGTACACGGTCGAACCACGGTCGACCGTGCAGTGAGCCGTATGTCTTTCAGGCAGATTTATCTTTCCTATAAAAGCCAAGCCTTAAAGCATTTGAAGACTCACCTCTTGCACTCATATTTTCTCATACTTACTGATATCATTTTTATACTTAATTTGTAATCTTTTAGAGTGATTCTAGCAAGAGTACTTGTAAGCTTAAAGTTGTAAGTTTACTTGTAAACTATATACTTAAAGGGATCTAGAGGATAGTTATGTTTTCACTAGGATAAGTTCATTAGGATCTTGTGGTAAGAGCTATAGGTGTTTGTGAAGTCTTCAAAGGGACGTAAGAGTTCACAAGGTGCGGCTTATCGAAGTACTAGTGTTGTATCCGGACACTCCACCGAGTTTGGAGTATCATAGTGAAGAAAAATCTCAATTCGTAGAATTGAGGAGTGGATTAAGGAAGATTAGTTAACATCCCGAACCACTATAAATCATTGTGTTTGTTTTCTCTTCCCTTATCTTTTATTTACAATTTAACATATATTTGTATTGCTAGTATTGTTAGAGAACAAACATTTCAAATCACACTTTATCAAGTTTAACAAAACGCCAAAGAAAATTTTTAAAAATCGACTAAGTAACTATTCACCCCCTCTAGTTACTTACAGTAACATTAATTAAGGCCTAACAACTATATCGATAAAAAATTAGATATTAATTTAAACAATTAATACCTTTTGTCTGTCTGATATGAATGTAAAGTTAAAGTTGCTGCCCAAATCAAGATCTTCACCCAAACATTTTAAAAACCAAGTCTAAGAAGCTCCACATTCTAGCTCAACAATGGCATATGCTACATGATAAATACCATTGTTGGAATCAACACCTACAGCTGTTAAAATACAACCTTTTGCAGGTTCCTTCATGAAACAACCATCTAATCCCAACAAATCTCTACCAATTGCCTTGAATCCTTTCTTTAGAGCTCCCATACATACATAAATTCTTTTGAAAACCCTAGTTTTAGATTTTAGGTTACCAGGCTTCACATCAAGTTTCACAGTTGTACCATGATTAGACCTCTGCAGTTCTAAGATATAATCCCTAAGATCCCCATATTGTGATTGATAATCACCTTGCATTATCTTAGTTGCAGTTTTTAAAGCACGATATGCTTTATATTTAGAGATTACAAGTTCCAGATCTGTTTCCAAAAAGCCTTAACAGCTTTAATAGGTATTTTGGGATTTGTGGCTATTTTAGGCAAAATCTTGGTTGATAAGAATTTGTAAGTGCAAAAAGGTAGCTTTCTGGATTGTTTGCAAGTGTGATGGGGTTTGTAGGTTTTCACCTCCCATTCATTACAATATGGTTGTTTAGAGATCAATAATACAAAGTCACATTTAATATTCAATTTTCTTTTTACCCACTCCCTTTTTGTAGGTACACAAGATTCTCCCTTATCACATTTATTGGAATCCCCATTGACTTGTTTGTCTTTACCCTTTAAATGTTTGTCTTTACTTTTCCCACCTAAACTACCTTTTTTACCACATGTTTTTATTCTGCTGGGCCCCTCACCACACTTTTGACCTACACTTTCTTTGTTACACTCTTGACTACCACCATTAGCAGCTTCTGATTTAGTAACTTCTGGTTTAGTAACAAGCCCACATTTAACCTTAATTTTATTTTATTTTTTTTTTTTATCATTTTTAACAAACACAAGCTTCCTTCTTGTTTCAATAGCATGCAAATAAACTGCTTCCTTAACCTCAACTTTTGATTCAAACTTTTGCCCTAAATAAAAAAAGGTCTTTCCAATCTCTGCATTTGATTCCTCATGTGCTCTTATCCCACGAATTTTCTTCTTCCTTAAAGCTTCTTCATCACTTTCAGAATCATAACTCTCAAACCCATCAATATTCAATTCTTCTAGCTCATGATCATCCTCATTTTCTACAACCTCTGTGTTGAAAACCTTAGAACCATTACCTATAAACTCAATGTCTTTATCAATGTTGAAGGTGAAGTCTCTCATGTCTACATCATCATCATCATCAATTTGATTATCCTCATCTGTTTCAATATAATCACCATCTTCACTACCTTCACTAGCTTCACTACCTGCATTACCTTCACTAACATTCTCATCAATTTCTTGAATAAGTACTCTCTTCCCAGTTTTATTTGGATGCTCAACATAGACATTAAACTCCCTAGTATTATCACTATCCATGTAAGTAAGCATCATAAAACTATCTTCATCATTGTCTAACAGATGTAACCCAACATTCAACTCTGTATTCGGTTGCAGATACCTCAATACCACAGGATCTTGAGGATCATAACCCAACTCTGTTAATACGTGCTTAAATTGATAAAATTTAAACTTATCTACATCAAAACAATCAATGTAAGTTGTTTGTCCACTGTAAACTAGTTCACTACCTTTTTTCATTAAACAACCACCATGATGTAAGATAATCGTGAACAAATCAGGGTAACAATCTGCAATTAATTTTGTAAACTTAAAATTAGGCTTCATTCGATTCTAGGGTTCTAAGTCTGCAAAAAAATAAAATAAAAATTAAAGTATAGAAATACATACCGTATATGTCATTGATTGACTTAGGATCGGTATCAGGTGTGCGAATCTGCCAAGACATTGCTTCGATCGATCGATTGATCGATTTAGGGTTTGTGGATTTTGATCGTGTAAAATGAGAGGATGTAATGCGAGTGTGTAAATTAAATGTGGATACCAACCTTTTCAAACGGTTTAATATGCTTATATCTGTAAAAGGACCAAAATACCCATCACGTTTCATGCACGTGATGGTACTTAACGTCCAAGTATGACGTTTGACTGACGGAGGGATGCGTAAACAAAAAAAAAGTGATAATAGAGGGATGCTGAAAGCCAAAAAAAAACTTGAGGGACGCTGTTAGCTTTTTGGGATAAAATGTAGGGACCAACGGCACAATTATTTCTAACTTTTGAGAATTTTGATCCTTATATAAAAATTGTTTTTCACAAATACTCCGTATATGTTTTCAGTAAAGTTTCATTTTTTTTTTCTCTTTTCAAATTACTTTCTTTTACTCTGCCCCAAAAACCCCTCTGCAAAGTTTTCACTCATTTCAAAAGTTGTGGTTGCAAATTTTAAGGCACCTAACCTCGCAATACTAACTGCCCTATCAATACGAGTCTTTTATTATTATAACCCTTCATTTATACATCAACTACATTATACACCATACTATCATCATTTCATTTTGTATTTTGATAAATAAAGTATATAAAAGTATAAAATATTACGGAGTAAATTCAAAACCATATATATTTAACACATGATTCATTTCCCAAATATCATTTTCTATTTTCCTTATATAACATCTGATACATAAATTTTGACCCAAAGGTCAAAACCTTTCCTTTGACTCTAAACATATATGTGGGTTACAGCAAAACAATCCAAATTTTTACTTGCACCACTTATACCAAACGCATGGAAACTTGTACATTTCTTTTACAGCTGATGTACAATACTTGTAACCGATGCATAAAGACTTGTACGTTTTTTCATCTTCTCTTTCATTAATCCCCAAAAACAAGTCCAACCGTTCACCATTTTTCTCTCCTATGTCTCTCTCTCTCTCTACATCACTATGCTTGTATCTATCTATATATCTATATCTCCAATCTACCTCTCTGTAACTAAAGTCTAGGTTTTTACTCACTGTTCAAAATATCCAAACAAAACCCATAAAAAAACCAACCTTTTTATTACTCTCTCTCTAAAAGCCATTCATTTTTCTAGAGAGAGAGAGTTTAACCAAAACAAATATGGTGGTCTTGTATAGTCACTGAGAGTGACTGTTTTTTCTATTTTCTTATTTCTTATACAATAATTCTATACAAAATTACAAATTACGAATAATAATTAAATATATAAAAAGAAAACAAACACTATCAACACCATGGATACACTTGAAGCTACTAAAATGGTGATGTCAAGAATCCAAAAATTAGATCCAGAAAACGCTTCAAAAATCATGGGTTATATACTGATACAAGATCAAGGTGATAATGAGATGATAAGGTTAGCTTTTGGTCCTGAAAATCTTCTTATTTCCGTTATAAAACAAGCTAAATCTTTCTTAGACATTTCATCAAACACTTCATCTACACCAAGAAACACCCCTCAAATCATCATCCCAAATAATGGTTTTCATCACTTAAATAACCCTACTTCCCCTAGTTCCCCATGGTCCCACCACCACCGCGCCAGTCCTCGTCCGGCTTCTTACGCCGCCGTTGTCAACAATAACGGCGGTGGTTCTTCCGGTTCGTCATTTTATACCGATGAGTTTTCCGACAATAACCAAAGCCTACAGTTCTTTGATGAACCAAATAATAGTAATATGGAGTTTAATAATGACCCAATGTCTGACATACACCATCATCATCATCATTTACATCGCCGGAGTTGCTCAGTTAACGATGTTTTTCTCGCCGGCGATGATGGAAACGGTGGGTTTGGTGGTTGGAGACCGTGCATGTATTTTGCGAAAGGGTTTTGTAAAAATGGGAATTCTTGTAAGTTTGTTCATGGTGGTGGTTTTGGTGAGGAATTAGGGTTGGCCGATTCAAGCTCTCCGACCGGTCCGATCGGGTTAGCCGGTTCACCGAGCGGAAAAGTTGATGGGTTTGAAGAATTACTTCGTTTTAAAGCGATTCAACAGCAACAACAAAGAATTGCAGCCATGACTGCGGCGGCTGCTGGTGGTGGTGGTGGTGTTCCTCATTTTCCTTTCAATAGATGCATGAACAACTTCCTTAATGAGAATCCTAGGTAAAAAAGTATTCTTTTTATTTTTATTTTTTTTATTTTTACTGTATAATGTGGGTTGTAGTAATTATGCATGAAAAGTAAGAAAGATTCAAACTTTATTGGTTATGTCTTAGATATATGATTTATTTATTTTTTGGTATAATGAAAAGAGGGAAGAGGTTTTTATTATATTTATTTTATCACTTTTTTTAATCATGGGGTAGTAATAATTTTAATTATTATGCAAAAAAGAGAGGAAAAATTGAAACTTTATTTATTTTTTAATGAGTCTATGTTTTTGATATGAGGAAAAAGTGGAAGAGTATAACTATTGTGTAGTTATATATGTGAAGAAAAGATTATGCTTTAATGGTCATAATTTGGTTTATGATGTTGGGTTTTCTTGTTGAAATGGATGGAAAAAGAAAAAAGGAATCTTTGCTTGTTTGTGGATAAAAGTGGTGTTTTCTTTGTTGTCTTTGGGACATGTTTTATTGCCTTTATTTATACTACATTTTCCCAACTGGGATGGGCTTGTGTTTATAAAAGCTTTTGTGGTTTTTAAAATTAGTGAAGATGTAAGGATTACTATATCTTAGTGTTGGGATTGTATTTTTTAGATCAACGGCAGCTGCGTTGATGATGGGTGATGAGTTTCATAAGTTTGGTCGGTGTCGACCCGATCGGAGTGATTTTGGCCCAATTGGTTTTGGGAATCCGAATTCGAGCTCTAGACAGATTTATTTGACATTTCCAGCTGATAGCACATTTAAAGAGGAAGATGTTTCGAATTATTTCAGGTAATTAATTACAATTTTCTCTATGTTTTAAGCTTTCTGATTTTGTAATCGACAACCTTTGCTCACACACATATTTACTTAATTTTTGTTAATTAATAATTAAATATTTGTTCAATTTTATGAAGTATGTTTGGACCAGTTCAAGATGTAAGGATCCCGTATCAGCAAAAACGGATGTTCGGGTTTGTCACATTTATGCTTCCGGAAACTGTGAAAGCGATTTTAGCTAAGGGAAACCCACACTTTGTATGCGATTCACGTGTGCTTGTTAAACCGTATAAAGAGAAGGGAAAAATACCCGACAAGTATGTCTAATGCTGACTGTAATTTTGTTCTAATTTATCTTTTAATATCTCCTTCATTAATTGTAATTGAATTCTTTCCGTATTTTTGTAGGAAGCATCAACAACATATGGAAAGAGGAGATTTTTCTGGTTGTTTGAGTCCAACTGCACTTGAATCCGCCGAACCATTCGATCACATACCCTTTGGTGAGTTCTTTAACATATATTTCAGGACCGTCTCATTTTGAGGCCCTGTTTGAGATATAAAATGGGCCCTTGTAAGGTTATTCGATCCAATTTGCGAACCGACTACTCCTAAAGCAACCACTTGTTTCACGACTTTTTTCGGAGTCCTCAACGTTAAAGTTTTTAATACATATATATAATAATATAATAATACTAAAATATGTATAAATAGGACTTCTCAAAGCAACCTTACTATGGCGATTCTACATTTAAGCCCGTGGGATCACGGGACACCACTAGTTTGAAATTTTTTATTGCAAAGTATTCTTTTAATTGTACGGGACACCATTAAATTTATATACACGACCCATATATTTTTAGAGCTTGTAGTTTTGTTAAATAAACAACCACTATACTCTTCAAATTCTATATGACACTACTATTTTTAACTATTAAACCTTATATATTTATCAAAAAAATTTCAGGTAAACAACCATTAACTAGCATTCAAATATAATTAGTATTGGAAAAAAGATTTGGGTCCCCATTGAGTTTTGTTTCTTGAATCGCCACTGCAACAATAACAAAATGTTTATTCACAGATAGTTTTCATCCCACTGTACTAAAATTAAGTTTTAAATGAAACTACCCACCTTGCATTTTTTTATTCAGGTTATTTGTTTATTAATGTTATTAGGCTTAAGAAATCATTGTAAATAAAATATATATTTTTGGGCCACAAACGAACATAACTAACATAATATGATGAAATTAAATCTTTAATAAGCAAATGGGCCACATACTATTCATTGTAAGCTTAGAAATCATTAATGGACAAAGCTAATGTAATATGACGAAATATAATTTTTTGATAAAAGAATTTTTGTGATTTTATTTATGAAACTAGTTAAATGTATGTATATATATAATAAATAGGTCTTACAAAATTTGGGACCCTAAAAAATTTGGGGCCCTATGCGGTTGCACACTGCGCACACCGCCACACTCTGCACACCGTCTTGGACGCCTATTAATATACATTGTACTCACATTATAACTCTTATATCATTACTAATTAATACGGAGTATTACTTCTGTTTTAGAGTGTTTAATCTTTAAATGCATCTCCTAACAGGTGCTAGAATGTTTAATCATGATATGATGCTAAGAAGAAAGTTAGAGGAGCGCGAATTACAACAAGCAATTGAATTTCAAGACAGAAGATTGATGAATTTGCAGTTATCAGACCTAAAAAATCATCATCAGTTGCAACGGAGTTTATCGCTAGGCGTTGCTATTCCTTCACCAACTTATAATAACCAAATGGTTTCACCTAATGGCAACAATGATGAACTTGTTACTGGAGGTAATAATATACTTTTTATGTCAATTTTTTTGTACTCCCACCCCCCCCCCCCCCCCCCCCCCCCCCCCCCGACTATAATTGATAACTTATATTAATTTGCAACATGTGATGCAGCATTTATTAGCAACCAAGATAGCTTGAATTCTGTAAGTGATGAATCTGGCCCAAATGTGCAACTAGATGCAAAGGAAGAAAGCTCTGATCAGAATGAAACCGAGAAGATCGAAAGGTTTCCGTTCCCTAAGATTTTGATAACACAAGTTCTTCGTTCAAGTTTTTTTTAATAAAAAACATGTTTTTTTTCTTTCTCTGAGCGTGTTATATTTCTTTTGTTTAACTAGCAGCTTAGAACATGCGCTCCCTGATAACTTGTTTGCTTCACCAACAAAATTGGCTGCTACTAACGAGACTATTTTTTCAACTGATGTACCTGAAATTGATTTTGGTGCTGCAAAATCAATGAATGTTACTTCTAAATGCCAAGGTATAATATAAACCTTACTATAACCGTTTATTGTTTTTACATAGTGTGTTGAAGCTTGCAACTTTTTGTCGGTCTCACTTTTTTTATTCTTTAGTATGATTTATGAAATTATAATAATGTTTATGATTATTATTATTAGGCGTGTCAAATTTTGATTAGTTACAAGATATATTGACTAGATGTTTTAATTTCTTGGCAAGAAGCCATTGAAATGTAGGTGATCTTCAACTCTTCAATGGTGATCATGGATCTTTTTTAATCTTTCTTGGTAAGAGCATCTCTAACTTTTGTACATACAACAACATTACCCAATTTCGCTGATGGTGGGGTCCATCTTTTGTACATAATATACTCGTATTATGTACGTTGCACACGCCTTCATTAATATTTGAACATACAAGTGCATAGTTAATGGTTCACCCATCTCTCTTTCGAACGAATCCGTGTTGGGTCCCATTTGATCATCTTATAAATGCAAGTTTTTCAGAAGTACTGGTAATACATGTGGTCCTAAAATTTAAAAACACTTGGTCAATACTTAAGGTTTAACACACAATAATATATCAAATCATGTTACACATCTTTATTGGTTTCCTTGATTGTTGAATAATTATGTTTAAGTCTTTTTTAATCCATTTTTATTATTTGTTGCAGGAGTAGATGCAGGATATACTCAAAGGGGAAAACACCAACAACAACAAAAAAGAAACTATTAGGAGAAAAAAGACTTAAATCAAGACTTCATTGTCATCATCTTCAATACCATCTCCCTCCCCATACTACTTACTACAACTATACATAATATGCGCTATGCAATACATATAAAACAAGGATAGATTGAAGAACTGCTTTTATGAGAGTAGGGTATCTTTGTTTACTTTTGTACCCTTCTCTTTAAACTATGTGCTTTTGGACCCCCCTTTACAACCAAACACTCATTGAACCATGCATATAACAAATCAAAAGAAAAAGGGCAGTGGTTATCAACTTTTTTTACTAATGTGAATTTTCATTTGCATGTTACTGCTATTGTCATTTTTTCTGATCAAGTTTGTCACTAGCTATAATACTTTGAAGTACAAGCATGTGCAAACTGGTTTTTGCCTTTTAGTACTTATTTAGGGTGATGAGTTGTTATGTATGTGTGTGGATACAGATGGTAGATTCAAGGTTTGATACTAAAAGGATTGGGATCCAAAAGGGTAACAGATTTTTGAGGTATGATTGTCGTTGGGTAAAGCTGTGTTTTGGTCATTCTTTAATGCTTTGACACTTTTGTCTATAACTTAGTTTAACAAAACTCATACGTAAAAATTCAGGCTTTCTTTAGTGAGTTTTATATCTTGTGTAGTGAAAATTCTACATTAGTATTATAAGTGTTCACTGTTAGAGAAACGACTCCCTTTATCCTATGGTAGTTGAATGATTATTAACATTCAACCTCGTTATTGTTGGTATTTTAAGACCTTTTGCCACGGTGACTGGCGCAAAGTTATTTTAGGTATTTTTAGGGTTGTATCACTTTGACATGACAATGTGATTTTTTAAAGAGGCATATTGGTAAATATTATGAGGAGGTTTGTTAGTTGGCTGTGTGATTTCCTAATATGATTAAAAGTTCAGTGAAAACGAACGGAAAAGTAATAAAAAAAATGCTTCATATTCTTCTGTCGAAAAATGAACGAAGCACTGCTCTAAATCGAACAATAATGCACTATGGTGGCGTTTTTTTTATGTCATATGAGGGAAAGGAAAAAAAAAGCTAATACCACGCCCCATTGTGTATGGTGTTCGTGTTCAAAATAATAGGTTAATAGATAGATGAAGAAAATATAAAGTAAGTGAGAATGAATGAAATTTGATTTGAGGGATGGTTTAGGGCTTGTTTTGTTTGGTTTGTTCACTTGGTTTAGTTTGAGGGTGGACATGAAAAGTAGAGGTCCACATTGTAATGTCACATGGGGGGCTGACAACCCATTTCAATGGCATCTTCAGAGTACCACACTGCTTTCACTTTCAATATTTTCTGGCTACATTCACATAGTATTATTGTTATTGTTACTTGGTGAGTGTGGTTGTGGTTGCCCTGTGTTTTGATAGACATTAGTGCAATTCTGTTTTGGCTTGTTTTTTCAATTATGACTTGATGGTACATGTCCTTTGAATTGTGTAATAATGTTATTTGACTAGTACACAATGCAATAAAAGTTGTACTTTAAAGATTGAGTCAATGCCTCTCACCTTGAAAGTTGCTTTACATGTATAATGTACCTTAAAACTTCAAGATTCGGAGACCTCAATCAGACTTTGCTAGTAGAATTTGTACTTCAAGAGTTTGAACTTTGAAGATTTTGATCCATTTAGATTTTTATTAGGATGAGGATGGGTTTTCTCTCTAGTATCGGGGATGTTGATGGCTACCCGATTCACCCGTTTCGTCATAATATGGATGAACTTAAATGGATGTGAATACGAATATGGATGAACCTATATAGATATGGATATGAATGAAAAGTTTCATCTACGGATATATATTCATTAACGCATGAAATACACACACACACACACACACACACACACACACACACACACACACATATATATATATATATATATATATAATATTTTGGTAGGATCAGGGGAAGCCGGGGGAAACAATTTTTTTTTTTCTGTTTTTGAAAAAACTTTGTTCACGAATATTATAGATTGGATGAAAATATGAACATGTAATAAAGACACTTTGTGATAAATGTTTTTATTTTGGCGGAAAAACGCTCGAAGAAGTAATATATAACAATTATCTTGTTTTTCGAGCGTATGTTGAGGTTTTAGATATTAGGGTTTAGATATTAGGGTTTATAGGGTTTAGATATTAGGGTTTAAAAATTTAGGGTTTAGGGTTTAGATTTAGGATTTAGATTGAGTTTTTAACACGAACGGTTTAGAGTTTAGGGTTTAGGGTTTAGGCTTTAGGGTTTGGTGTTTTGGGTTTATGGAATAAACCCAAAACATAAAACCCAAAACCCTAAACTCTAAATCGGGCTAAATTTTACTTCACAAAACATGAAAAAAACGTTCACATTCTTCACGAACAATATTATCTTGAATGTTATTTTTGTCGATCGTTTTCCCGCCTAAATAATAACATTCATCATGAAGTGTCTTTTCTAAATGTTCATATTTTCGTGTGATCTTGATGCCGGGAAAAAATAATTCCAAAAAAGGAAAAAAAAATTGCTTCCCCCGATTGGTTACTTTCCCATTGATCCTGCCCATATATATATAAAATCGATCCTGTTCAAAAATTAAAATCGACCCCCAGAACAAGGGGGTAAAGTGTCAAAACAACATTTTCATAAAAATCTTAAATAAACTTTACTCAAATATTCAGCGGGTCATATATTCTCGCTCGCAACGAGTTAAATTTTTCCGGCACCATCGTTAAACTCGAAATAAATTTACGAACATAATATCACTAACCATACGCAAAACAGACACTTTTTAAAAAACGCAAAATATTTGAGGTACTTTTCATACACGTTGATTTTTCACTCGCAGGCCCCATAACTATTTTCATCTATTAACAACAAACACATATGGGTTTTATTATTTTTTTTAATTATTTAGTGATTTTTAGATATATCTCAGTAAATCTTCTACTCTTAAATCATACGAAGTGTTAATATAAGATAACGACTTAATTGCGTTATATTTTGAAAAGTCAACAATTACATAGCGAAACGCGGAGATACACATATATTGTTATTTTAAAATAACATTTAAATCTTTGACGGGTTATACCTTTTAGTTCGACTCGAGTTGCGCTTCAACGTCATGATCGTTAGCTACGAAATAATTTTACAAACTAAACACTATAAAATACATTGAAAACCGAACCCCCGACGCGAAGCGAAGGTTCGAAAACTAGTTTGTTCTATTTTCGACAAAAAATATACATTTTTTTGGATATATTTTAATTATTTCATGTTATATACATTTTTGTTATACTACATTTTTATGTTCATTGCATAGGACAATGTTATAACATTTTTTTAATATCTAATGAATATTCATTAACCTGTTTAATCCAGTGAATATGAATGGATAAACTGAAATTAAATGAATATGAATGAATAAAAACTAAATGAATATGCGTATTAATACGGCACCATCGATTCATATTCGATCCATTGTCATCTCTAAGTACCACTATTGAACTTAGGCCATGTTTTTATTTTTATTTTTTATTATTTATTAAGTTGAAACTTCAATTGCTAGGATGTATATACGAGGTCTACAATAAGTGATCAATAAATAATTATTGTTTGTTCTATTCATTAAATAATCGTTTGAATTATTGAATTATCAAATTAACCATGTTGAAAAATAATTAATACCCTGTAATAGATATTTTTAAAAATTGAAACTTAAATAGAAATTCACACTTATTTGAATTCTTTTATTAAGCTGATGATTCTTATGTAATAATTTTTAAATAGACTATCAATCTCTCTGTATTAAGTTTCATACCAAATAAGTCTATTAAATTCTAATCAAACATGACCACCGTACTCTATGTACACTTATTTATGCACGTGGTACCACATTTAGCTACACGATTAAGTTAAGTTATTATAGAATGATGATACATTTAGAGATTTAGAGATCAAGCTTATAATATAAGACATGTTTAAAAGATGGTTTTGTAAGCCCATTTATGACATTGGTCGTGGTATACAACCAAAACATGATACTCTTGCAACAATTGACTTTGAAGGTGGAAAATGATGGAACTTTAAACTTGAAAGGGTTCAAGATTTTTGAGGCACAAATTAGAGGATTATTTTCTCACTCATTATAATCATGGTTGTGATGACATAACTATTGCTGCATATTGTACAACAGTTGATTGCATGGCTAAATAGTGGTGGATCTTGTTGTTTCTGTGTCCCTATCATGATTGAGTGTGTATTTAATTTGATTGATAGGTTAATATACCACCCAAACATAAAGTTAGAGAATATAATAAAATATAGTCCGTAATTTATAATGTGGGCATGTGGCTACATCAATGTTTTTCTTTTGTAGTATACTTTTGTCTAAAATAAAATTTAGTCAAGTTGTTACATCAATGGTCTATTTTTAGTGTTTTCACAAATATAACCTATGCTTTCCAAATAATTTATTTACCCTACAAATCTATGTCATCTCACTTTCCTAATTTCCTTATTTAGGGTTCTATCTTAATTATATTGGATTGGATTTAGACTAGTGTGTATTTAATTAGAGTCCATCAATCTTTTTCATTATATATATATAACTAGTTTTATGAGTTCATCAATTGGACGGAAATTGTAAATATAAGTTTTTGGAATCGTTAGAATTAACGACAATTACATATATTGTCGATCAAATGTAAACAATAATTAGAAATATGAAAAAAACGTAAGTAAAATATAATCGTTATATGAGAATCTTTTATGGAAGAGCCCATGGAAGAACCCGTATTTTGCATGGCGTTTTTAAATTACATATAAAATAAGTATTAAATCTTATTTTATCTTAATATCTTTTATTATATCTATATGAAGCGGGGTTTTGATAACCAATCTTATTTCAGTATTTTAATATTTTTAATAAATGTGTATTTAATATTTAAATAATATATTTTTTATTTAGATAATATATCTTCTAAAAGTTTTACATACCTTTCCTGGTGCATATATATATTTTTTACTGCATTATTATTTTGTTAATTAATACAAGTATGATATATGACAATTAAAATATAATCAGTTACGAATATAAATGATTGTACATATTGATTGTTGTCAATAATTAATAATAATATTAATATTAATATAACGATTTGTAGGAAAAGAATATAAAATTAATTTAAAAAGAAAATGACGAATTTTTTTTTAAAATGACACGTAACGGAATTTAATCAAGATATGACCCATAACAGTAAATTATAAATTAATATTTTTTGATGTTGGATAAATCATAATTCAATATAGCTATGCTTACACAAATAAATCATTTTATATGTCTTGATCGATAACTTAGTTTAATATTTTTTAAAAAGCTTTCAAAAATTAAATCAATGATACGTTTTATATTTGAGTGTTCAAATCTTGATGGGATAACTCCGTTACGGAGTATTATCTATTAGTTGTAAATAGATAATTACTTTTCTAATAAAATACATATGATAATCATCCGTATTATTATTGTAAATAGTGATATTTTTTAATTATTAATATTTTTTTTTTTGAACAACTAATTTTTTTTTTATATATATACCACCCTTCCTTGCAAGAAACTAGGAAAGGAAAAAGATACAACCAAAAACAAAACGGCGACTTAAAGCCGTCAACACCTACCTTATAGAGGCTTTACGAGCCATAAGTTCCAATTAAGCTTACATGAACTCCTACTACAAATCCACCGAAACGTTACAATACGAATAGAATCAAATAAAAAGCTCTTCTTCACCGTATTTGGATAAAAAATCGTCGCGTTGCGATATCTCCATATATGCCATTAAGAAACCACGATAATGACATATAACTTGTTTTTCATATCCTTGCTAGCACGCAACGCCTCAAACCATGTCTCCCATTCGAGCCAACTTTTGAACTAAGATCACTCTTATCCATGACACCCATCATGGAACCACATTGATGCCACATCAGCGCCACCTCAGCAGCTTCTTCCAACCACATTCCCAACCACATTCACTAACATCCATTACACCCACCACATTGACCCCACTTCCAATATTAATTATTTTATTATTCTTATTTATTATTATTATTATTATTATTATTATTATTATTATTATTATTATTATTATTATTTATATTTTAAAATAAAAAAAAATTCAAACTCAAACGGCTATAAAATGAACCGTTTTTTTAAAAAACGGCTAGTTTTTCATTCTCTATATAAACAACCATTCACAACTTAAATACACCATTATTCATCTTCTTCTTTCTCAAACTCAAACTCAAACAACTCAAACAAAAAAACTCCCTCCATGATTGCTTCGTTCAACGTTTACTACGATGGTAGTTTCGTTTCGGAGTACTGTAATAACCCAACCCGTTAACCAACCAAAAACGCGGAATAAAAAAAAAATTATTTAAAACTGATCTGGAGGGTGCGCGGCGCGCACCACTGCCTGTGCGCGGCGCGCACAAGGCCTGAGACAGTTCTGATCAAAATGTCCATTTTTCGCGAAAAGATCTTCGACTTCCCGACACATTTAGACCGAACGCTTTTCACAACAAACTTATATATGTAAAACTAACACGAATCAATACTAAAAATGGTGTTTTACAAGCGGGGCCCACACGACCCAAAATACAAGTTTAATACAAGTTTAGAGTTTCGACCACCAAAAAGTTTAAGTTCCAAACTACACAATGAGCATGGCGTTTGGGATTAAACTACCCAACTACCGGTCAAACTCCAAGAGCTACTAAAGCCAAAAGCGTCCCCTAGTATCAAGCGGGATCTCTAGTCCAATACGATGCCCTTACCCTTGTCCAAAACCGAACCTATAAAATGGTAAACAACGAGAGGGTAAGCAAAGCTTAGTGAATGCAATAATTATACGAATACATATATAATTATACCTACTTGCATATACTTACACAAACCGCAAACATGTTAGCAACAAAAATAGCTTATCGTCACATTAACAAGCTATAATCTCCAATACCACAAGCTAGCAACAACCGCATAATAATATAACTCGAAATGATATAGTACGCTTACAACACAAGTAACCATGGTCGACCAATAGTACAAGGGAACGACGCTCGCGAAAACGCCATCGGTGTTCATAACATCCATTAGGGCACTTAACACCTCACACCACTAACCCCTAGGGTGGCACCTTATGTAGTGACCCGAACTTTTCCATGTTTATATATATTAATTGAGAGTGATATTTACATGATTAAATGTTTTCAACATGTTAAGCAATCAAACTTGTTAAGACTTGATTAATTGAAATATGTTTCATATAGACAATTGACCACCCAAGTTGACCGGTGATTCACGAACGTTAAAACTTGTAAAAACTATACGATGACATATATATGGTTATATATATAGTAAACATGTTTTTATTATAAGTATGTATCTCATTAGGTATTTTAACAATGAGTTATATACATAAAAATGAGACTATTAATTTAAGAAACTCGAAAGCGATATATATAACGATTATCGTTATAACAACGTCTTACTAGGTACATATGAATCATATTAAGATATTGATACACTTGGTTAATTATGTTAAATGATAAGTAAATATATTATTAAGTGTATTAACAATGAAATACATATGTAAAAATAAGACTACTAACTTAATGATTTCGAAACGAGACATATATGTAACGATTATCGTTGTAACGACATTTAACTGTATATACATCATACTGAGATATATTATATATCATAATATCATGATAATATAACAACTTAACATCTCATTTGTTATAATAAACAATGGGTTAACAACATTCAACAAGATCGTTAACCTAAAGGTTTCAAAACAACATTTACATGTAACGACTAACGATGACTTAACGACTCAGTTAAAATGTATATACATGTAGTGTTTTAATATGTATTCATACACTTTTGAAAGACTTCAAGACACTTATCAAAATACTTCTACTTAACAAAAATGCTTACAATTACATCCTCGTTCAGTTTCATCAACAATTCTACTCGTATGCACCCGTATTCGTACTCGTACAATACACAGCTTTTAGATGTACATACTATTAGTATATACACTCCAATGATCAGCTCTTAGCAGCCCATGTGAGTCACCTAACACATGTGGGAACCATCATTTGGCAACTAGCATGAAATATCTCATAAAATTACAAAAATATGAGTAATCATTCATGACTTATTTACATGAAAATAAAATTACATATCCTTTATATCTAATCCATACACCAACGACCAAAAACACCTACAAACACTTTCATTCTTCAATTTTCTTCATCTAATTGATCTCTCTAAAGTTCTATCTTCAAGTTCTAAGTGTTCTTCATATATTCTACAAGTTCTAGTTACATAAAATCAAGAATACTTTCAAGTTTGCTAGCTCACTTTCAATCTTTTAAGGTGATCATCCAACCTCAAGAAATCTTTGTTTCTTACAGTAGGTTATCATTCTAATACAAGGTAAAAATCATATTCAAACTTTGGTTCAATTTCTATAACTATAACAATCTTATTTCAAGTGATGATCTTACTTGAACTTGTTTTCGTGTCATGATTCTGCTTCAAGAACTTCGAGCCATCCAAGGATCCGTTGAAGCTAGATCCATTTTTCTCTTTTTCAGTAGGTTTATCCAAGGAACTTAAGGTAGTAATGATGTTCATAACATCATTCGATTCATACATATAAAGCTATCTTAATCGAAGGTTTAAACTTGTAATCACTAGAACATAGTTTAGTTAATTCTAAACTTGTTCGCAAACAAAAGTTAATCCTTCTAACTTGAATTTTAAAATCAACTAAACACATGTTCTATATCTATATGATATGCTAACTTAATGATTTAAAACCTGGAAACACGAAAAACACCGTAAAAATCGGATTTACGCCGTCGTAGTAACACCGCGGGCTGTTTTGGGTTAGTTAATTAAAAACTATGATAAACTTTGATTTAAAAGTTGTTATTCTGAGAAAATGATTTTTATTATGAACATGAAACTATATCCAAAAATTATGGTTAAACTCAAAGTAGAAGTATGTTTTCTAAAATGGTCATCTAGACGTCGTTCTTTCGACTGAAATGACTACCTTTACAAAAACGAATTGTAACTTATTTTTCCGACTATAAACCTATAATTTTTCTGTTTAGATTCATAAAATATAGTTCAATATGAAACCATAGCAATTTGATTCACTCAAAACGGATTTAAAATGAAGAAGTTATTGGTAAAATAAGATTGGATAATTTTTCTCATTTTAGCTACGTGAAAATTGGTAAGAAATCTATTCCAACCATAACTTAATCAACTTGTATTGTATATTATGTAATCTTGAGATACCATAGACACGTATACAATGTTTCGACCTATCATGTCGACACATCTATATATATTTCGGACAACCATAGACACTCTATATGTGAATGTTGGAGTTAGCTATACAGGGTTGAGGTTGATTCCAAAATATATATAGTTTGAGTTGTGATCAATACTGAGATACGTATACACTGGGTCGTGGATTGATTCAAGATAATATTTATCGATTTATTTCTGTACATCTAACTGTGGACAACTAGTTGTAGGTTACTAACGAGGACAGCTGACTTAATAAACTTAAAATATCAAAATATATTAAAAGTGTTGTAAATATATTTTGAACATACTTTGATATATATGTATATATTGTTATAGGTTCGTGAATCAACCAGTGGCCAAGTCTTACTTCCCGACGAAGTAAAAATCTGTGAAAGTGAGTTATAGTCCCATTTTTAAAATCTAATATTTTTGGGATGAGAATACATGCAGGTTTTATAAATGATTTACAAAATAGACACAAGTACGTGAAACTACATTCTATGGTTGAATTATCGAAATCGAATATGCCCCTTTTTATTAAGTCTGGTAATCTAAGAATTAGGGAACAGACACCCTAATTGATGCGAATCCTAAAGATAGATCTATTGGGCCTAACAAACCCCATCCAAAGTACCGGATGCTTTAGTACTTCGAAATTTATATCATATCCGAAGGGTGTCCCGGAATGATGGGGATATTCTTATATATGCATCTTGTTAATGTCGGTTACCAGGTGTTCACCATATGAATGATTTTTATCTCTATGTATGGGATGTGTATTGAAATATGAAATCTTGTGGTCTATTATTATGATTTGATATATATAGGTTAAACCTATAACTCACCAACATTTTGTTGACGTTTTAAGCATGTTTATTCTCAGGTGATTATTAAGAGCTTCCGCTGTCGCATACTTAAATAAGGACGAGATTTGGAGTCCATGCTTGTATGATATTGTGTAAAAACTGCATTCAAGAAACTTATTTTGTTGTAACATATTTGTATTGTAAACCATTATGTAATGGTCATGTGTAAACAGGATATTTTAGATTATCATTATTTGATAATCTACGTAAAGCTTTTTAAACCTTTATTGATGAAATAAAGGTTATGGTTTGTTTTAAAATGAATGCAGTCTTTGAAAAACGTCTCATATAGAGGTCAAAACCTCGCAACGAAATCAATTAATATGGAACGTTTTAATCAATAAGAACGGGACATTTCAGTTGGTATCCGAGCGTTGGTCTTAGAGAACCAGAATTTTGCATTAGTGTGTCTTATCGAGTTTGTTAGGATGCATTAGTGAGTTTGGACTTCGACCGTGTTTACTTGAAAAATGATTGCTTAACAAATTTTGTTGGAAACTATATATTTTTAACATGTGAATATTATGTGATATATTAATCTCTTAACGTGTTTGATATTATGTGATAGATGTCTACCTCTAGAACAAGTCCCATTGACTCACCTAATAATAATGAAGAGTCAAATGTAAATTGGAATGATTCGTGGACTGATTCACAAGTTCCCGAAGAGTCGGAACCGGAAGAAGAA
The DNA here is from genome assembly GCF_046630445.1 of Rutidosis leptorrhynchoides. Taxonomy (NCBI): domain Eukaryota; kingdom Viridiplantae; phylum Streptophyta; class Magnoliopsida; order Asterales; family Asteraceae; genus Rutidosis; species Rutidosis leptorrhynchoides. The sequence continues at coordinate 364,291,577 of NC_092338.1, forward strand.
TCGGAACCGGAAGAAGAATCGGAACCGGAAGAAGAATCGGAACCGGTGGGGGAAATAATAAAACGGTTAAGTAAAAGAGAATCCTCAACCAACCGACCAAGGTTAATTATGGTCAATGGTGTTTCCGCCAAGGAAGCAAAATATTGGGAGGATTACCAATTCTCCGATGAATCGGATTCCGACAAGAATTCCAATGATGTTATAGAAATTACCCCAACTGAATTTAAAAAGGCAAAAGAAAATAATAAGGGAAAGGGCATAAAAATAGAGAAATCTAATTCCAACCCCGATGAACTTTATATGTATCGTCAACCCCCGAAGTCCTTAAGTTATAACAATGACCCGGGAACCTCTAAACCACCAGGTTTTTCTAAACCAATGTGGACAACGACGGCTCGTATTAGGGGAACATCATATATCCCTAGAAACTTGGCAAAACGAACCAAAACCGAAGAAGAAGAAACGAGCGAGTCGGAATAAGATAGTTGTATTCGTGTGGTGTAATATATGTAATATAGTGTTCTTATGCTTTATGATATATGTAAAAATTGCTTGTATTAATAAGTATTTTTTTTTATGAATCTAACTCTTGTCTATTTTACAGTATAAAAACACAAAATGGATAGACAACCCAATATTTTAAGAGACCTACCCGGAGACATGATTGATGAAATCTTGTCTAGAGTCGGCCAGAATTCCTCGGCACAACTATTTAAGGCGAGATCAGTTTGTAAGACATTCGAAGAACGTTCCAAGAATGTCTTGGTTTATAAGAGACTTTCGTTTGAAAGATGGGGGATATCACATTGGGAAACCCATAAGTTACGATGTGTTTACTTTGACGCATATATTGCGGGGAACCCAAATGCTATTTTACGCAACGGGTTAAGAAATTATTTTGACTCAATATATCCGAATATTGGACTTCGTGATTTAGAAAAAGCGGCTAACATGCAACATAAAGAAGCATGTTATGCTTACGGATTAGTAATGTTCGCTTCTCACCAAAGTGAGAACAAGAACATCGGGCAACAACTATTAAACAAAATGTTTCCACAAGTGACGGAGTCGGTAATTGGGGTAAGAAATGAGGTTTTTAGATTGTTACGGGACTGTTGGACATTACGTAACCCTCGTCCCTTTGACGACGTTACAACACGCTGTCTTATCAATGGCCATAACGGTTATGTTCCACAAGACCAAGGATGGGAAGTAATCCTAGTAAAACCAGAATGCATGACTTGTTTCTGGACGTATGAATTACGTGTCTTTATTGCCTTTGCTGAACGACTTGTGTACTAGCTAGAATTATCTTCACAACCATCTTGTATCAAATTTATTGTGTGCTATATTTCATGCTATATGTAAAATAAGCGGTATTGTAAGTTTGTAAAATATTGTGTAAAAGTTTGAACGCGAAATATTATTATAATCAGTTTTTCATATAGAATTGTAGTAGTTGAATTGTATATTAGCTACTAAGTATGAACTTAACGGGTAGGTATTACCCGAATTTAAACTTATAAAACGCTAATATGAAGAAAAATCTTTTATAAATGAGTTCATATTATGCTACGAAATACTATTAACTACTCTTAATATTCTGTATGATTAACTTGTTCCATTTGACTATTTTGAAGGAAATGGCACCGACTACTCGACACACCGTGAATATGAATGAAGAGGAATTCCGTACTTTTCTAGCTTCAAACATAGCCGCAGTACAGGCTGCGCTACATACCAACAATAACCTTGGATCTAGCAGTACAGGAAATCGTGTAGGATGCACCTACAAAGAATTTACTGCCTGCAAACCTTTGGAATTTGATGGAACCGAAGGACCGATCGGATTGAAACGGTGGACCGAGAAGGTCGAATCGGTGTTTGCCATAAGTAAGTGTACTGAAGAGGACAAAGTGAAGTATGCTACACATACCTTCACAGGTTCTGCGTTAACATGGTGGAATACCTATCTAGAGCAAGTGGGACAAGACGATGAGTACGCACTACCGTGGTCAGCATTCAAGCACTTGATGAACGAGAAGTACCGTCCCAGAACCGAGGTCAATAAGCTCAAGACAGAACTTAGAGGGTTACGAACCCAAGGATTTGATATTACCACGTACGAAAGACGATTCACATAATTGTGCCTATTGTGTCCGGGAGCATTCGAAGATGAGGAAGAGAAGATCGACGCATTTGTGAAAGGATTACCGGAAAGAATCCAAGAAGATATAAGTTCACACGAGCCCGCCTCTATACAACAGGCATGTAGAATGGCTCACAAACTAGTGAACCAGATTGAAGAAAGAATTAAAGAACAGATTGCTGAAGAGGCCAATGTGAAGCAAGTCAAAAGAAAGTGGGAGGAAAACGGTGATAAGAATCACCAATACAACAACAACAGCAATTACAACAATAATCGCAACAATTATCCCAACAATCGCAACATCAATCGCAACTACAACAAACGGCCCAACAACAACAACAACAACAACAGCAACAGCAACTACAACAATCATCCCAACAACAATAATAACCGCAACAACAACAACAATCAGAAGCAGCTATGCCAAAGGTGTGAAAAGTATCACTCGGGGTTCTGCACCAAATTTTTCAACAAGTGTAAAAGAAATGGTCATAGCGCGGCGAAGTGTGAGGTCTACGGACCAGGGGTTAATAGAACGAAAGGAACAAATGGTGTCGGAACGAGTAATGGCGGAGCAAGTAGTGTCAGAGCAAGTTATGCCAATGTAGTTTGTTATAAATATGGAAAACCGGGCCACATTATTAGAAATTGCCCGAACCAGGAGAACACGAATGGACAAGGTCGCGAAAGAGTTTTCAATATTAATGCGGCAGAGGCACAGGAAGACCCGGAGCTTGTTACGGGTACGTTTCTTATTGACAATAAATCTACTTACGTTTTATTTGATTCGGGTGCGGATAGAAGCTATATGAGTAGAGATTTTTGTGCTAAATTAAGTTGTCCATTGACGCCTTTGGATAGTAAATTTTTACTCGAATTAGCAAATGGTAAATTAATTTCAGCAGATAATATATGTCGGAATCAAGAAATTAAACTGGTTAGCGAAACATTTAAGATTGATTTGATACCAGTAGAGTTAGGGAGTTTTGATGTGATAATCGGTATGGTCTGGTTGAAAGAAGTGAAAGCAGAGATCGTCTGTTACAAAAATGCAATTCGCATTATACGAGAAAAAGGAAAACCCTTAATGGTGTACGGAGAAAAGGGCAACACGAAGTTACATCTTATTAGTAATTTGAAGGCACAAAAACTAATAAGAAAAGGTTGCTTTGCTGTTCTAGCACACGTCGAGAAAGTACAAACTGAAGAAAAGAGCATCAATGATGTTCCCATTGCAAAAGAATTTCCCGATGTATTTCTGAAAGAATTACCGGGATTACCCCCACATCGATCCGTTGAATTTCAAATAGATCTTGTACCAGGAGCTGCACCAATAGCTCGTGCTCCTTACAGACTCGCACCCAGCGAGATGAAAGAACTGCAAAGCCAATTACAAGAACTTTTAGAGCGTGGTTTCATTCGACCAAGCACATCACCGTGGGGAGCTCCTGTTTTGTTTTTCAAGAAGAAAGATGGTACATTCAGGTTGTGTATCGACTACCGAGATTTGAACAAACTTACCATCAAGAACCGCTACCCACTACCGAGAATCGACGACTTATTTGATCAACTGCAAGGCTCGTCTGTTTATTCAAAGATTGACTTACGTTCCAGGTATCATCAAATGCGGGTGAAAGAAGATGATATTCCAAAGACTGCTTTCAGAACACGTTACGGTCATTACGAGTTTATGGTCATGCCGTTTGGTTTAACTAATGCACCAGCTGTGTTCATGGACCTTATGAAACGAGTGTGTGGACCATACCTTGACAAGTTTGTCATTGTTTTCATTGATGACATACTTATTTACTCAAAGAATGACCAAGAACACGGTGAACATTTGAGAAAGGTGTTAGAAGTATTGAGGAAGGAAGAATTGTACGCTAAGTTTTCAAAGTGTGCATTTTGGTTGGAAGAAGTTCAATTCCTCGGTCACATAGTGAACAAAGAAGGTATTAAGGTGGATCCGGTAAAGATAGAAACTGTTGAAAAGTGGGAAACCCCGAAAACTCCGAAACACATACGCCAGTTTTTAGGACTAGCTGGTTACTACAGAAGGTTCATCCAAGACTTTTCCAGAATAGCAAAACCCTTGACTGCATTAACGCATAAAGGGAATAAATTTGAATGGAATGATGAACAAGAGAAAGCGTTTCAGTTATTAAAGAAAAAGCTAACTACGGCACCTATATTGTCATTGCCTGAAGGGAATGATGATTTTGTGATTTATTGTGACGCATCAAAGCAAGGTCTCGGTTGTGTATTAATGCAACGAACGAAGGTGATTGCTTATGCATCTAGACAATTGAAGATTCACGAACAAAATTATACGATGCATGATTTGGAATTAGGCGCGGTTGTTTTTGCATTAAAGACTTGGAGGCACTACTTATATGGGGTCAAAAGTATTATATATACCGACCACAAAAGTCTTCAACACATATTTAATCAGAAATAACTGAATATGAGGCAGCGTAGGTGGATTGAATTGTTGAATGATTACGACTTTGAGATTCGTTACCACCCGGGGAAGGCAAATGTGGTAGCCGATGCCTTGAGCAGGAAGGAGAGAGAACCCATTCGAGTAAAATCTATGAATATAATGATTCATAATAACCTTACTACTCAAATAAAGGAGGCGCAACAAGGAGTTTTAAAAGAGGGAAATTTAAAGGATGAAATACCCAAAGGATCGGAGAAGCATCTTAATATTCGGGAAGACGGAACCCGGTATAGGGCTGAAAGGATTTGGGTACCAAAATTTGGAGATATGAGAGAAATGGTACTTAGAGAAGCTCATAAAACCAGATACTCAATACATCCTGGAACGGGGAAGATGTACAAGGATCTCAGGAAATATTTTTGGTGGCCGGGTATGAAAGCCGATGTTGCTAAATACGTAGGAGAATGTTTGACGTGTTCTAAGGTCAAAGCTGAGCATCAGAAACCATCAGGTCTACTTCAACAACCCGAAATCCCAGAATGGAAATGGGAAAACATTACCATGGATTTCATCACTAAATTGCCAAGGACTGCAAGTGGTTTTGAAACTATTTGGGTAATAGTTGATCGTCTCACCAAATCAGCACACTTCCTGCCAATAAGAGAAGATGACAAGATGGAGAAGTTAGCACGACTGTATTTGAAGGAAGTCATATCCAGACATGGAATACCAATCTCTATTATCTCTGATAGGGATGACAGATTTATTTCAAGATTCTGGCAGACATTACAGCAAGCATTAGGAACTCGTCTAGACATGAGTACTGCCTATCATCCACAAACTGATGGGCAGAGCGAAAGGACAATACAAACGCTTGAAGACATGCTACGAGCATGTGTTATTGATTTCGGAAACAGTTGGGATCGACATCTACCGTTAGCAGAATTTTCCTACAACAACAGCTACCATTCAAGCATTGAGATGGCGCCATTTGAAGCACTTTATGGTAGAAAGTGCAGGTCTCCGATGTGTTGGAGTGAAGTGGGGGATAGACAGATTACGGGTCCGGAGATTATACAAGAAACTACCGAGAAGATCATCCAAATTCAACAACGGTTGAAAACCGCCCAAAGTCGACAAAAGAGCTACGCTGACATTAAAAGAAAAGATATAGAATTTAAAATTGGAGAGATGGTCATGCTTAAAGTTGCACCTTGGAAAGGCGTTGTTCGATTTGGTAAACGAGGGAAATTAAATCCAAGGTATATTGGACCATTCAAGATTATTGATCGTGTCGGACCAGTAGCTTACCGAATTGAGTTACCTCAACAACTCGCGGCTGTACATAACACTTTCCATGTCTCGAATTTGAAGAAATGTTTTGCTAAAGAAGATCTCACTATTCCGTTAGATGAAATCCAAATCAACGAAAAACTTCAATTCATCGAAGAACCCGTCGAAATAATGGATCGTGAGGTTAAAAGACTTAAGCAAAACAAGATACCAATTGTTAAGGTTCGATGGAATGCTCGTAGAGGACCCGAGTTCACCTAGGAGCGTGAAGATCAGATGAAGAAGAAATACCCGCATCTATTTCCAGAAGATTCGTCAACACCTTCAACAGCTTAAAATTTCGGGACGAAATTTATTTAACGGGTAGGTACTGTAGTGACCCGAACTTTTCCATGTTTATATATATTAATTGAGAGTGATATTTACATGATTAAATGTTTCCAACATGTTAAGCAATCAAACTTGTTAAGACTTGATTAATTGAAATATGTTTCATATAGACAATTGACCACCCAAGTTGACCGGTGATTCACGAACGTTAAAACTTGTAAAAACTATACGATGACATATATATGGTTATATATATAGTAAACATGTTTTTATTATAAGTATGTATCTCATTAGGTATTTTAACAATGAGTTATATACATAAAAATGAGACTATTAATTTAAGAAACTCGAAAACGATATATATAACGATTATCATTATAACAACGTCTTACTAGGTACATGTGAATCATATTAAGATATTGATACACTTGGTTAATTATGTTAAATGATAAGTAAATATATTATTAAGTGTATTAACAATGAAATACATATGTAAAAATAAGACTACTAACTTAATGATTTCGAAACGAGACATATATGTAACGATTATCATTGTAACGACATTTAACTGTATATACATCATACTGAGATATATTATATATCATAATATCATGATAATATAACAATTTAACATCTCATTTTTTATAATAAACAATGGGTTAACAACATTCAACAAGATCGTTAACCTAAAGGTTTCAAAACAACATTTACATGTAACGACTAACGATGACTTAACGACTCAGTTAAAATGTATATACATGTAGTGTTTTAATATGTATTCATACACTTTTGAAAAACTTCAAGACACTTATCAAAATACTTCTACTTAACAAAAATGCTTACAATTACATCCTCGTTCAGTTTCATCAACAATTCTACTCGTATGCACCCGTATTCGTACTCGTACAATACACAGCTTTTAGATGTACATACTATTAGTATATACACTCCAATGATCAGCTCTTAGCAGCCCATGTGAGTCACCTAACACATGTGGGAACTATCATTTGGCAACTAGCATGAAATATCTCATAAAATTACAAAAATATGAGTAATCATTCATGACTTATTTACATGAAAACAAAATTACATATCCTTTATATCTAATCCATACACCAACGACCAAAAACACCTACAAACACTTTCATTCTTCAATTTTCTTCATCTAATTGATCTCTCTCAAGTTCTATCTTCAAGTTCTAAGTGTTCTTCATATATTCTACAAGTTCTAGTTACATAAAATCAAGAATACTTTCAAGTTTGCTAGCTCACTTCCAATCTTTTAAGGTGATCATCCAACCTCAAGAAATCTTTGTTTATTACAGTAGGTTATCATTCTAATACAAGGTAATAATCATATTCAAACTTTGGTTCAATTTCTATAACTATAACAATCTTATTTCAAGTGATGATCTTACTTGAACTTGTTTTCGTGTCATGATTCTGCTTCAAGAACTTCGAGCCATCCAAGGATCCGTTGAAGCTAGATCCATTTTTCTCTTTTCCAGTAGGTTTATCCAAGGAACTTAAGGTAGTAATGATGTTCATAACATCATTCGATTCATACATATAAAGCTATCTTATTCGAAAGTTTAAACTTGTAATCACTAGAACATAGTTTAGTTAATTCTAAACTTGTTCGCAAACAAAAGTTAATCCTTCTAACTTGAATTTTAAAATCAACTAAACACATGTTCTATATCTATATGATATGCTAACTTAATGATTTAAAACCTGGAAACACGAAAAACACCGTAAAATCGGATTTACGCCGTCGTAGTAAACACCGCGGGCTGTTTTGGGTTAGTTAATTAAAAACTATGATAAACTTTGATTTAAAAGTTGTTATTCTGAGAAAATGATTTTTATTATGAACATGAAACTATATCCAAAAATTATGGTTAAACTCAAAGTGGAAGTATGTTTTCTAAAATGGTCATCTAGACGTCGTTCTTTCGACTGAAATGACTACCTTTACAAAAACGACTTGTAACTTATTTTTCCAACTATAAACCTATACTTTTTCTGTTTAGATTCATAAAATAGAGTTCAATATGAAACCATAGCAATTTGATTCACTCAAAACGGATTTAAAATGAAGAAGTTATGGGTAAAACAAGATTGGATAATTTTTCTCATTTTAGCTACGTGAAAATTGGTAACAAATCTATTCCAACCATAACTTAATCAACTTGTATTGTATATTATGTAATCTTGAGATACCATAGACACGTATACAATGTTTCGACCTATCATGTCGACACATCTATATATATTTCGGAACAACCATAGACACTCTATATGTGAATGTTGGAGTTAGCTATACAGGGTTGAGGTTGATTCCAAAATATATATAGTTTGAGTTGTGATCAATACTGAGATACGTATACACTGGGTCGTGGATTGATTCAAGATAATATTTATCGATTTATTTCTGTACATCTAACTGTGGACAACTAGTTGTAGGTTACTAACGAGGACAGCTGACTTAATAAACTTAAAACATCAAAATATATTAAAAGTGTTGTAAATATATTTTGAACATACTTTGATATATATGTATATATTGTTATAGGTTCGTGAATCAACCAGTGGCCAAGTCTTACTTCCCGACGAAGTAAAAATCTGTGAAAGTGAGTTATAGTCCCATTTTTAAAATCTAATATTTTTGGGATGAGAATACATGCAGGTTTTATAAATGATTTACAAAATAGACACAAGTACGTGAAACTACATTCTATGGTTGAATTATCGAAATCGAATATGCCCCTTTTTATTAAGTCTGGTAATCTAAGAATTAGGGAACAGACACCCTAATTGACGCCAATCCTAAAGATAGATCTATTGGGCCTAACAAACCCCATCCAAAGTACCGGATGCTTTAGTACTTCGAAATTTATATCATATCCGAAGGGTGTCCCGGAATGATGGGGATATTCTTATATATGCATCTTGTTAATGTCGGTTACCAGGTGTTCACCATATGAATGATTTTTATCTCTATGTATGGGATGTGTATTGAAATATGAAATCTTGTGGTCTATTATTATGATTTGATATATATAGGTTAAACCTATAACTCACCAACATTTTGTTGACGTTTTAAGCATGTTTATTCTCAGGTGATTATTAAGAGCTTCCGCTGTCGCATACTTAAATAAGGACGAGATTTGGAGTCCATGCTTGTATGATATTGTGTAAAAACTGCATTCAAGAAACTTATTTTGTTGTAACATATTTGTATTGTAAACCATTATGTAATGGTCATGTGTAAACAGGATATTTTAGATTATCATTATTTGATAATCTACGTAAAGCTTTTTAAACCTTTATTGATGAAATAAAGGTTATGGTTTGTTTTAAAATGAATGCAGTCTTTGAAAAACGTCTCATATAGAGGTCAAAACCTCGCAACGAAATCAATTAATATGGAACGTTTTTAATCAATAAGAACGGGACATTTCACCTTAACACCTCGGCACATCACCCTGAGTGGCATCTTAACACCTCGATGCATCACTCATTAATTTACGGAGTGGTGTCTTAACACCTCGACACTACACTCCTAGGTGGCATCTTAACACCTCGATGCTACACCCGAGTGGCATCTTAACACCTCGATGCTACACTCTTCACGTGAAACATGGTGTCTTAGCACCTCGACACTACACATTTCACGCTACAACAAATAGATACATTATATACATACGCATATAATTATTCCACTCACCTTAACAATTAGATGACGATTTCAACCTCCACAAGCTTCAAAGCAAAGTACCTAATATAATAAGTACTTGATCAACACACAAGCTAAGTGGACTCAATACTAACACTACACATGAGCATTTAATGACTTAATGTATTAAATCGCCCAATTAAAGTCAAGACCACCACTAATCACTTAAAAGCTAGTGATTAAGGTCCAACAACACCAACTAATACATAATTAGGGTAATTCATACCCATCTTTCCAAACTAGGTCAATTTATTACCCAAATAACCATTTTAAGACAACACACCCATTTCGAGTCATCCACTAACTAACCAACACCCATTTACTAAATAACTAGGTGTGTTAGCAATTAACTCACCAATTAGGGTTCATAAACATCATTTAATACTTTGAAACCCTAGACTAGTCACCAATTAGTATTCAAGACTCAATTTTACCCAAGAACACCCAAAATCACCAATAATGGGTTTTGTGTTCATCATTTACTCAAACCCTAACCCTTACACTAAATCAAAGTAAGGAAAATAAAATTAGAACATACCACAACCACCACAACGAAGCTAGAGATAAGATGAACGACTTTAATGCTTGAACTTTAACCCAAAACAAGCTCCTTCCTCTTAGATTTAAGCTTTCTCTCTCAAAAATCACAATCTCTCTCTAGAATTAAAGTTAAAGTGATAAGGTTGTTGATAATGGAGTAATGGTGCTCCATAAACTGACCTATCTGTCCTTAACCCGTCCATAAGTGAATTTACCAAAATGCCCATCAAAATATCTGATTTAAAAAGCTGGAACCCGGCTACAGTAAGGGGTGCGCGGCGCGCTCCCTTTAGTGTGCGCGGCGCGCACTAGGCTCAGCTCACTCAGTGACTTCTATTTAACTGCACAACATCACCCACACTCTATGTAACATATTTACACTGCTGTACAAACTGATTAGGGTCTTACAACTCTCCCCCACTTATTCGGAGCGCGTCCTCGCCATCCAAGCCGCATGAAAAGAGGGAAGATAAACCAACACGAATTCTTCGGGCTCCCAAGTAAACTCGGAACCCTTACTACGACGCCATTGAACTTTAAAAGTCCTAACCTCTTTATGCCTCAACCTTTTGACCTTCTCATCGAGTATGGCAATCGGATCCTCAATATACTCTAACTTATTGTTTAGCACAATTTCGTCTAACGGCACCCATGATGAGTCATCCGCAAGACACTTACGGAGATGGGAAACATGAAATGTATTATGAATCCCCGCAAGCTCTTCGGGTAATTCCAAATGATTCGCGACTTCACCAACACGAGCTAAAACTTTAAAGGGAACAATAAACCGAGGAGCTAACTTTCTCCGTTTTCGAAATCGAATAATACCCTTCCATGGCGAAACCTTAAGCATCACCATATCGCCTTCTTGAAATTCGATCGTTCGTCTACGTTTGTCGGCATATGACTTTTGTCTATCTTGAGCCTTTCTCAAATGTTCCCGAATAATATCAATCTTGTTATTCGTCTCTAAAACCAAATCGGTACTCCCGATTTCTCTTTGACCCACTTCTCCCCAACAAATGGGAGTTCGACACCTCCGCCCGTAAAGCATCTCATAAGGTGGCATCACGATACTAGTATGATAACTATTATTGTACGAGAATTCCACCAAAGGCAAATGCTCATCCCAACTACCACCGAAGTCAATAATGCACGCCCGTAACATATCGTCCAAAGTTTGATTCGTACGTTCGGTTTGACCGTCCGTTTGAGGATGATACGCCGTGCTCAACTTCAATTGTGTACCCATATCCTCATGAAAATTTTCCCAAAATCGAGATGTAAAATGGATATCTCGATCCGAAATAATAGATATAGGAACCCCATGTCGAGCGACCACTTCCTTGATAAACAACTTAGCCAAGGTCTCCGACGATATCGCTTCTTTAATGGGAAGAAACAAAGCACTTTTCGTCAACCAGTCAACTATCATCCAAATCGTATCAAATTGGGTTCTCGCCGTCTTAGGTAACTTCGTGATGAAATCCATGGTAATGTGCTCCCATTTCCATTTCGGGATTTCTAACGGTTGCAACTTACCATACGGCTTTTGGTGCTCGGCTTTAACTTGCAAACAAGTAACACATTGTTCAACATATTTTACAACATCACGCTTCATGCCCGGCCACCAATAATCTTTCTTCAAGTCAAGATACATTTTCGTCGCGCCCGGATGAATGGAATATTTTGACTTATGTGCTTCATCAAGTAGCACTCGTCGGTAATCACCCATCTTAGGCACCCACACCCTTCCTTGGAAAGACAACAAACCACGCGGACCCATAGTAATAAACTCCGATTGGCCCACGATTCGCTCCGTATGCTTGTTGTGAACATAAGCCTCTATTTGAATCTCACCAAGCTTTTCAAGAAAATCGTTGGTAATAATCAAACGTAACGATCCAACTCGTATCGCCGGATGTTGACTCTTTCGACTCAACGCATCCGCGACAACGTTCGCCTTACCCGGATGATAAAGTATCTCACAATCATAGTCTTTCACCACATCCATCCACCTACGTTGGCGATAATTCAAATCTCGTTGATTAAAGAGATGTTTCAAACTCTTATGATCCGAATAAATCGTACACTTGACACCATACAAGTAATGGCGCCAAATTTTCAACGCATGCACAACCGCCGCCAACTCAAGATCATGAGTCGGATACCTCGTTTCATGTTCCTTTAATTGTCGAGAGGCATAAGCATGACTTTACCTCTTTGCATTAGAACACACCCGAGACCATTTAAGGAAGCATCACAATAAACCACCATGTCTTCAACACCTTCCGGTAACACTAACACCGGAGCTTGACACAACTTCTCTTTTAACAATTGAAAAGCAATTTCTTGCTCGTTCTCCCAAACAAACCTCGCATTCTTCCTTGTCAATTTCGTCAACGAAGAATCGATCTTAGAAAAATCTTGGATAAACCGACGATAATAACCGGCCAATCCGAGAAAACTTTGAATTTCCGTAGGCGTAGTCGGTTGCTTCCAATCCTTCACCGTCTCGATCTTCCCCGGATCTACTTGAATACCGTTTTCGTTCACAATATGACCAAGGAATTGAACTTCCCTTAGCCAAAATTCACATTTGGAGAACTTTGCATACAACTTCTCCTTTCGTAGCGTCTTCAATACTTCACGCAATTGATGTTCATGTTCGTTCATACTTTTCGAGTAGACTAGTATGTCGTCAATGAACACTATTACCGACTTGTCCAACATAGGTTGGCACACTCGGTTCATAAGATCCATGAATGCCGCCGGTGCATTCGTAAGACCGAAAGGCATCACAACAAACTCAAAATGCCCATAACGCGTTCGAAAAGCCGTTTTCTCTATGTCTTCCTCACGGACCCGCATTTGGTGATAGCCGGACCGTAGGTCGATCTTAGAGAAATACGTTGCAACTTGAAGTTGATCAAATAAATCGTCAATCCTAGGTAATGTATAACGATTCTTGATCGTCACTTTATTCAACTCACGGTAATCAATGCACATACGCATACTACCATCTTTCTTCTTCACAAATAACACCGGAGCGCCCCATGGCGAAGCACTCGGTCGAATAAAACCCTTCTCGAGCAACTCTTGGGTTTGATTTAACAAATCTTGCATTTCCAATGGTGCTAAACGATAAGGAGTTTTAGCAATGGGAGTAGCTCCCGGAACCAACTCAATACGAAACTCAACTTGTCTTTCCGCTGGAACACCCGGTAATTCGTCCGGAAAAACGTCTTCGAATTCACTAACAACCGGAATTTCACGAATAGGTGGTGGCTCACTACAAGTATCAACAACATGAGCAAGGAAAGCCATACCACCACTAACAATAAAATGACGTGCCCGTGCAAAAGTGCATATCGGCACCGGTCTCCTTCGCTTATCACCATGAATAATTAACTCTCCCCCACTTAGGGTCTTCACACGAATAAACTTATCATGGCATGCAATATCGGCTCTATAACGATCGAGCCAATCCATACCAATGACAACATCAAAGTCGCCCAAGGTCATTGGAATAAGATCAATTTTAAAGGTTTCGGCACCAAAAACAACATCACAATTTTCACACACATCAACCACTAGCACCGTCTTGCCGTCCGCTATTTCGACTTCTATTAGACGACTTAACTTAGCTAACGGTCTATTAAGTTTAGGCACGAATTTAGGAGACACAAACGACAAATTTGCACCTCTATCGAAAAGAATCCTTGCCGGATTAGAATTAACCATGAAAGTACCTGAGACAACTTCGTTCGATTGTTTGGCTTCATCATTAGTCATCAAGTAGTTGCGACCCCTAGCCGTACCCGCCGCCCTCTCTAACCGCTTCACATTGTCGTTTCGCAAGTCGGGACACTCCGGCTTCTTATGCCCCTCTTTGCCGCAATTAAAACAAGTGACCTTGTTTCCGGAAGATGGTTTCGGACACTCACGAGCCATATGACCCGGTTGCCCACAATTGTAGCACGTATAAGAAAACCCACCGGTAGTGCCCTTCTTTGCACTATTGACACTTTAGGCCCCCCTCTTGCTCTTGCTCTTCTTGCTTGAGGCGTTAGAGTAACTAAAACCTTCAAACTTTCTTTTGGAAAACATGAAATCACTCTTTCTTGGAACCTCCGGCTCAAAACCCCGAGCCAACTCAAACAATTCATCAAAAGTCTTAGCCATACCCCGACTAATCTTCCACTTGTACTCATCATTCAAAGTACGGTAGAAATACTTCATGAGCTTATGATCATCACCAACATATTCCGGGAAAAAACGAGTCTTTGCCAAGAATGTAGACTTGAGGGTAACCAAATCCATGGAACCTTGTTGCAAATGGTGCAACTCGTCCCGGATTCTATCGAGGTCGGAAGAAGTTCGGTATTCTTTGAAAAACACTTTCTTGAAATCTTCCCAAGTCAAACCCATACATTGTTCTTCACCATACAAGTTGATTTTATCGTCCCACCATAACTTAGCTTCTTCGCGTAACATGCTAGAACCATACCTCGTCTTCTTTTTGGGAGGACATTCCGCGGTACGGAAAGTTCCCTCAATATCGGAGATCCAACATGTACTCTTTAAAGGATCCCGCACCCCATTAAACATCGGGGGTTGAGCATCCTTGAAGTTCTTGTAGTGGAAGTCCCACCTTCCTTCGCCTCTTTCACCGCGAGGATAGATATTCCTAGCGTCAAGGGCCTCTTCGATTGTGGCCTTCATTCGTTCATTAATTAGATCGGTTATTTGCTCATCAACCGAATCTTGAAAGACCTTTCGAACGTTCGTAAGAAAATCCGTTTTTAACTTCTTAAAGACGGCCTCGACCTTGGTTGAGAACTCGGCGTCCCCGCTTGTACTTCCGTTATCATGTTCGGGACCGTTTCTAGTCTTCATTCTATAAAACGAATTAGGTTAAACCACAAAACGAAAGGACAATTTACATAAATACATACATATACGCCACACTACCCCATCTTGCTCAACAATCGTCGTACATTGCTCGTTTGACCCGATTTGCACTCGTAGTAATGGTAGCTAGTCATTACTACGAGAGCACGTCGCGCTAACTCGCTAGTACAACGTCCATCTCGCTTGATGATTGCTAAACACAACACAAACAAATAGCGCATGATTAGTTCACATAAACCTATGCACTAACCATCCCGATCCGACCCAAAGTCCTACAAGTCCCGCATACACGCGCACACAAAAGTCTAAGTCTAGGCGCCTCTCTCAAGTCACCTAAATCCCTTAGACCATGCTCTGATACCACTTGTAACAACCCAACCCGTTAACCAACCAAAAACGCGGAATAAAAAAAAAATATTTAAAACTGATCTGGAGGGTGCGCGGCGCGCACCACTGCCTGTGCGCGGCGCGCACAAGGCCTGAGACAGTTCTGATCAAAATGTCCATTTTTCGCGAAAAGATCTTCGACTTCCCGACACTTTTAGATCGAACGCTTTTCACAACAAACTTATATATGTAAAACTAACACGAATCAAACATAAAAATGATGTTTTACAAGCGGTGCCCACACGACCCAAAATACAAGTTTAATACAAGTTTAGAGTTTCGACCACCAAAAAGTTTAAGTTCTAAACTACACAATGAGCATGGCGTTTGGGATTAAACTACCCAACTACCGGTCAAACTCCAAGAGCTACTAAAGCCAAAAGCGTCCCCTAGTATCAAGCGGGATCTCTAGTCCAATACGATGCCCTTACCCTTGTCCAAAACCGAACCTATAAAATGGTAAACAACGAGAGGGTAAGCAAAGCTTAGTGAATGCAATAATTATACGAATACATATATAATTATACCTACTTGCATACACTTACACAAACCGCAAACATGCTAGCAACACAATTAGCTTATCGTCACATTAACAAGCTATAATCTCTAATACCACAAGCTAGCAACAACTGCATAATAATATAACTCGAAATGATATAATATGCTTACAACACAAGTAACCATGGTCGACCAATAGTACAAGGGAACGGCGCTCGCGAAAACGCCATCGGTGTTCATAACATCCATTAGGGCACTTAACACCTCGCACCACTAATGAAATGTCCCGTTCTTATTGATTAAAAACGTTCCATATTAATTGATTTCGTTGCGAGGTTTTGACCTCTATATGAGACGTTTTTCAAAGACTGCATTCATTTTTAAACAAACCATAACCTTTATTTCATCAATAAAGGTTTAAAAAGCTTTACGTAGATTATTAAATAATGATAATCTAAAATATCCTGTTTACACACGACCATTACATAATGGTTTACAATACAAATATGTTACAACAAAATAAGTTTCTTGAATGCAGTTTTTACACAATATCATACAAGCATGGACTCCAAATCTTGTCCTTATTTAAGTATGCGACAGCGGAAGCTCTTAATAATCACCTGAGAATAAACATGCTTAAAACGTCAACAAAAATGTTGGTGAGTTATAGGTTTAACCTATATATATCAAATAGTAACAATAGACCACAAGATTTCATATTTCAATACACATCCCATACATAGAGATAAAAATCATTCATATGGTGAACACCTGGTAACCGACATTAACAAGATGCATATATATAAGAATATCCCCATCATTCCGGGACACCCTTCGGATATGACATAAATTTCGAAGTACTAAAGCATCCGGTACTTTGGATGGGGTTTGTTAGGCCCAATAGATCTATCTTTAGGATTCGCGTCAATTAGGGTGTCTGTTCCCTAATTCTTAGATTACCAGACTTAATAAAAAGGGGCATATTCGATTTCGATAATTTAACCATAGAATGTAGTTTCACGTACTTGTGTCTATTTTGTAAATCATTTATAAAACCTGCATGTATTCTCATCCCAAAAATATTAGATTTTAAAAGTGGGACTATAACTCACTTTCACAGATTTTTACTTCGTCGGAAAGTAAGACTTAGCCACTGGTTGATTCACGAACCTATAACAATATATACATATATATCAAAGTATGCTCAAAATATATTTACAACACTTTTAATATATTTTGATGTTTTAAGTTTATTAAGTCAGCTGTCCTCGTTAGTAACCTATAACTAGTTGTCCACAGTTAGATATACAGAAATAAATCGATAAATATTATCTTGAATCAATCCACGACCCAGTGTATACGTATCTCAGTATTGATCACAACTCAAACTATACATATTTTGGAATCAACCTCAACCCTGTATAGCTAACTCCAACATTCACATATAGAGTGTCTATGGTTGTTCCGAAATATATATAGATGTGTCGACATGATAGGTCGAAACATTGTATACGTGTCTATGGTATCTCAAGATTACATAATATACAATACAAGTTGATTAAGTTATGGTTGGAATATATTTGTTACCAATTTTCACGTAGCTAAAATGAGAAAAATTATCCAATCTTGTTTTACCCATAACTTCTTCATTTTAAATCCGTTTTGAGTGAATCAAATTGCTATGGTTTCATATTGAACTCTATTTTATGAATCTAAACAGAAAAATTATAGGCTTATAGTCAGAAAAATAAGTTACAAGTCGTTTTTGTAAAGGTAGTCATTTCAGTCGAAAGAACGACGTCTAGATGACCATTTTAGAAAACATACTTACACTTTGAGTTTAACCATAATTTTTGGATATAGTTTCATGTTCATAATAAAAATCATTTTCTCAGAATAACAACTTTTAAATCAAAGTTTATCATAGTTTTTAATTAACTAACCCAAAACAGCCCGCGGTGTTACTACGACGGCGTAAATCCGGTTTTACGGTATTTTTCGTGTTTCCAGGTTTTAAATCATTAAGTTAGCATATCATATAGATATAGAACATGTGTTTAGTTTATTTTAAAAGTCAAGTTAGAAGGATTAACTTTTGTTTGCGAACAAGTTTAGAATTAACTAAACTATGTTCTAGTGATTACAAGTTTAAACCTTCGAATAAGATAGCTTTATATGTATGAATCGAATGATGTTATGAACATCATTACTACCTTAAGTTCCTTGGATAAACCTACTGGAAAAGAGAAAAATGGATCTAGCTTCAATGGATCCTTGGATGGCTCGAAGTTCTTGAAGCAGAATCATGACACGAAAACAAGTTCAAGTAAGATCATCACTTAAAATAAGATTGTTATAGTTATAGAAATTGAACCAAAGTTTGAATATGATTATTACCTTGTATTAGAATGATAACCTACTGTAAGAAACAAAGATTTCTTGAGGTTGGATGATCACCTTACAAGATTGGAAGTGAGCTAGCAAACTTGAAAGTATTCTTGATTTTATGAAACTAGAACTTTTGGAATTTATGAAGAACACTTAGAACTTGAAGATAGAACTTGAGAGAGATCAATTAGATGAAGAAAATTGAAGAATGAAAGTGTTTGTAGGTGTTTTTGATCGTTGGTGTATGGATTAGATATAAAGGATATGTTATTTTGTTTTCATGTAAATAAGTCATGAATGATTACTCATATTTTTGTAATTTTATGAGATATTTCATGCTAGTTGCCAAATGATGGTTCCCACATGTGTTAGGTGACTCACATGGGCTGCTAAGAGGTGATCATTGGAGTGTATATACCAATAGTACATACATCTAAAAGCTGTTTATTGTACGAGTACGAATACGGGTGCATACGAGTAGAATTGTTGATGAAACTGAACGAGGATGTAATTGTAAGCATTTTTGTTAAGTAGAAGTATTTTGATAAGTGTATTGAAGTCTTTCAAAAGTGTATAAATACATATTAAAACACTACATGTATATACATTTTAACTGAGTCGTTAAGTCATCGTTAGTCGTTACATGTAAGTGTTGTTTTGAAACTTTTAGGTTAACGATCTTGTTAAATGTTGTTAACCCAATGTTTATAATATCAAATGAGATTTTAAATTATTATATTATCATGATATTATCATGTATGAATATCTCTTAATATGATATATATACATTAAATGTCTTTACAACGATAATCGTTACATATATGTCTCGTTTAAAAATCATTAAGTTAGTAGTCTTGTTTTTACATATGTAGTTCATTGTTAATATACTTAATGATATGTTTACTTATCATAGTATCATGTTAACTATATATATATATATCCATATATATGTCATCATATAATTTTTACAAGTTTTAACGTTCGTGAATCACCGGTCAACTTGGGTGGTCAATTGTCTATATGAAACATATTTCAATTAATCAAGTCTTAATAAGTTTGATTGCTTAACATGTTGGAAACATTTAATCATGTAAATATCAATCTCAATTAATATATATAAACATGGAAAAGTTCGGGTCACTACAGTACCTACCCGTTAAATAAATTTCGTCCCGAAATTTTAAGCTGTTGAAGGTGTTGATGAATCTTCTGGAAATAGATGCGGGTATTTCTTCTTCATCTGATCTTCACGCTCCCAGGTGAACTCGGGTCCTCTACGAGCATTCCATCGAACCTTAACAATTGGTATCTTGTTTTGCTTAAGTCTTTTAACCTCACGATCCATTATTTCGACGGGTTCTTCGATGAATTGAAATTTTTCGTTGATTTGGATTTCATCTAACGGAATAGTGAGATCTTCTTTAGCAAAACATTTCTTCAAATTCGAGACGTGGAAAGTGTTATGTACAGCCGCGAGTTGTTGAGGTAACTCAAGTCGGTAAGCTACTGGTCCGACACGATCAATAATCTTGAATGGTCCAATATACCTTGGATTTAATTTCCCTCGTTTACCAAATCGAACAACGCCTTTCCAAGGTGCAACTTTAAGCATGACCATCTCTCCAATTTCAAATTCTATATCTTTTCTTTTAATGTCAGCGTAGCTCTTTTGTCGACTTTGGGCAGTTTTCAACCGTTGTTGAATTTGGATGATCTTCTCGGTCGTTTCTTGTATAATCTCCGGACCCGTAATCTGTCTATCCCCCACCTCACTCCAACAAATCGGAGACCTGCACTTTCTACCATAAAGTGCTTCAAACGGTGCCATCTCAATGCTTGAATGGTAGCTGTTGTTGTAGGAAAATTCTGCTAACGGTAGATGTCGATCCCAACTGTTTCCGAAATCAATAACACATGCTCGTAGCATGTCTTCAAGCGTTTGTATCGTCCTTTCGCTCTGCCCATCAGTTTGTGGATGATAGGCAGTACTCATGTCTAGACGAGTTCCTAATGCTTGCTGTAATGTCTGCCAGAATCTTGAAATAAATCTGCCATCCCTATCAGAGATAATAGAGATTGGTATTCCATGTCTGGAGATGACTTACTTCAAATACAGTCGTGCTAACTTCTCCATCTTGTCATCTTCTCTTATTGGTAGGAAGTGTGCGGATTTGGTGAGACGATCAACTATTACCCAAATAGTATCAAAACCACTTGCAGTCCTTGGCAATTTAGTGATGAAATCCATGGTAATGTTTTCCCATTTCCATTCCGGGATTTCGGGTTGTTGAAGTAGACCTGATGGTTTCTGATGCTCAGCTTTGACCTTAGAACACGTCAAACATTCTCCTACGTATTTAGTAACATCGGCTTTCATACCCGGCCACCAAAAATGTTTCTTGAGATCCTTGTACATCTTCCCCGTTCCAGGATGTATTGAGTATCTGGTTTTATGAGCTTCTCTAAGTACCATTTCTCTCATATCTCCAAATTTTGGTACCCAAATCCTTTCAGCCCTATACCGGGTTCCGTCTTCTCGAATATTAAGATGCTTCTCCGATCCTTTGGGTATTTCATCCTTTAAATTTCCCTCTTTTAAAACTCCTTGTTGCGCCTCCTTTATTTGAGTAGTAAGGTTATTATGAATCATTATATTCATAGATTTTACTCGAATGGGTTCTCTGTCCTTCCTACTCAAGGCATCGGCTACCACATTTGCCTTCCCCGGGTGGTAACGAATCTCAAAGTCGTAATCATTCAATAATTCAATCCACCTACGCTGCCTCATATTCAGTTGTTTCTGATTAAATATGTGTTGAAGACTTTTGTGGTCGGTATATATAATACTTTTGACCCCATATAAGTAGTGCCTCCAAGTCTTTAATGCAAAAACAACCGCGCCTAATTCCAAATCATGCGTCGTATAATTTTGTTCGTGAATCTTCAATTGTCTAGACGCATAAGCAATCACCTTCGTTCGTTGCATTAATACACAACTGAGACCTTGCTTTGATGCATCACAATAAATCACAAAATCATCATTCCCTTCAGGCAATGACAATATAGGTGCCGTAGTTAGCTTTTTCTTCAATAACTGAAACGCTTTCTCTTGTTCATCATTCCATTCAAATTTCTTCCCTTTATGCGTTAATGCAGTCAAGGGTTTTGCTATTCTGGAAAAGTCTTGGATGAACCTTCTGTAGTAACCAGCTAGTCCTAAAAACTGGCGTATGTGTTTCGGAGTTTTCGGGGTTTCCCACTTTTCAACAGTTTCTATCTTTGCCGGATCCACCTTAATACCTTCTTTGTTCACTATGTGACCGAGGAATTGAACTTCTTCCAACCAAAATGCACACTTTGAAAACTTAGCATACAATTCTTCCTTTCTCAATACTTCTAACACCTTTCTCAAATGTTCACCGTGTTCTTGGTCATTCTTTGAGTAAATAAGTATGTCATCAATGAAAACAATGACAAACTTGTCAAGGTATGGTCCACACACTCGGTTCATAAGGTCCATGAGCACAGCTGGTGCATTAGTTAAACCAAACGGCATGACCATAAACTCGTAATGACCATAACGTGTTCTGAAAGAAGTCTTTGGAATATCATCTTCTTTCACCCGCATTTGATGATACCCGGAACGTAAGTCAATCTTTGAATAAACAGACGAGCCTTGTAGTTGATCAAATAAGTCGTCGATTCTCGGTAGTGGGTAGCGGTTCTTGATGGTAAGTTTGTTCAACTCTCGGTAGTCGATACACAACCTGAATGTACCATCTTTCTTCTTGACAAACAAAACAGGAGCTCCCCACGGTGATGTGCTTGGTCGAATGAAACCACGCTCTAAAAGTTCTTGTAATTGGCTTTGCAGTTCTTTCATCTCGCTGGGTGCGAGTCTGTAAGGAGCACGAGCTATTGGTACAGCTCCTGGTACAAGATCTATTTGAAATTCAACGGATCGATGTGGGGGTAATCCCGGTAATTCTTTCGGAAATACATCGGGAAATTCTTTTGCAATGGGAACATCATTGATGCTCTTTTCTTCTGTTTGTACTTTCTCGACGTGTGCTAGAACAGCATAGCAACCTTTTCTTATTCGTTTTTGTGCCTTCAAATTACTAATAAGATGTAGCTTCGTGTTGCCCTTTTCTCCGTACACCATTAAGGGTTTTCCTTTTTCTCGTATAATGCGAATTGCATTTTTGTAACAAACGATCTCTGCTTTCACTTCTTTCAACCAGTCCATACCGATTATCACATCAAAACTCCCTAACTCTACTGGTATTAAATCAATCTTAAATGTTTCGCTAACCAGTTTAATTTCTCAATTCCGACATATATTATCTGCTGAAATTAATTTACCATTTGCTAATTCGAGTAAAAATTTACTATCCAAAGGCGTCAATGGGCAACTTAATTTAGCACAAAAATCTCTACTCATATAGCTTCTATCCGCACCCGAATCAAATAAAACGTAAGCAGATTTATTGTCAATAAGAAACGTACCCGTAACAAGCTCCGGGTCTTCCTGTGCCTCTGCCGCATTAATATTGAAAACTCTTCCGCGGCCTTGTCCATTCGTGTTCTCCTGGTTCGGGCAATTTCTAATAATGTGGCCCGGTTTTCCACATTTATAACAAACTACATTGGCATAGCTTGCTCCGACACTACTTGCTCCGCCATTACTCGTTCCGACACCATTTGTTCCTTTCGTTCTATTAACCCCTGGTCCGTAGACCTCACACTTTGCCGCGCTATGACCATTTCTTTTACACTTGTTGCAAAATTTGGTGCAGAACCCCGAGTGATACTTTTCACACCTTTGGCATAGCTGCTTCTGATTGTTGTTGTTGTTGCGGTTATTATTGTTGTTGGGATGATTGTTGTAGTTGCTGTTGTTGTTGTTGTTGTTGTTGGGCCGTTTGTTGTAGTTGCGATTGATGTTGCGATTGTTGGGATAATTGTTGCGATTGCTGTTGTTGTTGTTGTATTGGTGATTCTTATCACCATTTTCCTCCCACTTTCTTTTGACTTGCTTCACATTGGCCTCTTCAGCAGTCTGTTCTTTAATTCTTTCTTCAATCTGGTTCACTAGTTTGTGAGCCATTCTACATGCCTGTTGTATGGAGGCGGGCTCGTGTGAACTTATATCTTCTTGGATTCTTTCCGGTAATCCTTTCACAAACGCGTCGATCTTCTCTTCCTCATCTTCGAATGCTCCCGGACACAATAGGCACAATTCTGTGAATCGTCTTTCATACGTGGTAATATCAAATCCTTGGGTTCGTAACCCTCTAAGTTCTGTCTTGAGCTTATTGACCTCAGTTCTGGGACGGTACTTCTCGTTCATCAAGTGCTTGAATGCTGACCACGGTAGTGCGTACGCATCGTCTTGTCCCACTTGCTCTAGATAGGTATTCCACCATGTTAACGCAGAACCTGTGAAGGTATGCGTAGCGTACTTCACTTTGTCCTCTTCAGTACACTTACTTATGGCAAACACCGATTCGACCTTCTCGGTCCACCGTTTCAATCCGATCGGTCCTTCGGTTCCATCAAATTCCAAAGGTTTGCAGGCAGTGAATTCTTTGTAGGTGCATCCTACACGATTTCCTGTACTGCTAGATCCAAGGTTATTGTTGGTATGTAGCGCAGCCTGTACTGCGGCTATGTTTGAAGCTAGAAAAGTACGGAATTCCTCTTCATTCATATTCACTGTGTGTCGAGTAGTCGGTGCCATTTCCTTCAAAATAGTCAAATGGAACAAGTTAATCATACAGAATATTAAGAGTAGTTAATAGTATTTCGTAGCATAATATGAACTCATTTATAAAAGCTTTTTCTTCATATTAGCGTTTTATAAGTTTAAATTCGGGTAGTACCTACCCGTTAAGTTCATACTTAGTAGCTAATATACAATTCAACTACTACAATTCTATATGAAAAACTGATTATAATAATATTTCGCGTTCAAACTTTTATACAATATTTTACAAACTTACAATACCGCTTATTTTACATAAAGCATGAAATATAGCACACAATAACTTTGATACAAGATAGTTGTGAAGATAATTCTAGCTAGTACACAAGTCGTTCAGCAAAGGCAATAAAGACACGTAATTCATACGTCCAGAAACAAGTCATGCATTCTGGTTTTACTAGGACTACTTCCCATCCTTGGTCTTGTGCAACATAACCGTTATGGCCGTTGATAAGACAGCGTGTTGTAACGTCGTCAAAGGGACGAGGGTTACGTAATGTCCAACAGTCCCGTAACAATCTAAAAACCTCATTTCTTACCCCAATTACCGACTCCGTCACTTGTGGGAACGTTTTGTTTAATAGCTGTAGCCCGATGTTCTTTTTCTCACTTTGGTGAGAAGCGAACATTACTAAACCATAAGCATAGCATGCTTCTTTATGTTGCATGTTAGCCGCTTTTTCTAAATCATGAAGTCCTATATTCGGATACATTGAGTCAAAATAATTTCTTAACCCGTTGCGTAAAATAGCATTTGAGTTCCCCGCAATATATGCATCAAAGTAAACACATCGTAACTTATGGGTTTCCCAATGTGATATCCCCCATCTTTCAAACGAAAGTCTCTTATAAACCAAGACATTCTTGGAACGTTCTTCGAATGTCTTACAAACTGATCTCGCCTTAAATAGTTGTGCCGAGGAATTCTGACCGACTCTAGACAAGATTTCATCAATCATGTCTCCGGGTAGGTCTCTTAAAATATTGGGTTGTCTATCCATTTTGTGTTTTTATACTGTAAAATAGACAAGAGTTAGATTCATAAAAAAAAAAATACTTATTAATACAAGCAATTTTTACATATATCATAAAGCATAAGCACACTATATTACATATATTACACCACATGAATACAACTATCTTATTCCGACTCGCTTGTTTCTTCTTCTTCGGTTTTGGTTCGTTTTGCCAAGTTTCTAGGGATATATGATTTTCCCCTAATACGAGCCGTCGTTATCCACATTGGTTTAGAAAAACCTGGTGGTTTAGAGGTTCCCGGGTCATTGTTACAACTTAAGGACTTCGGGGGTTGACGATACATATAAAGTTCATCGGGGTTGGAATTAGATTTCTCTATTTTTATGCCCTTTCCCTTATTATTTTCTTTTGCCTTTTTAAATTCAGTTGGGGTAATTTCTATAACATCATCGGAATTCTCGTCGGAATCCGATTCATCGGAGAATTGGTAATCCTCCCAATATTTTGCTTCCTTGGCGGAAACACCATTGACCATAATTAACCTTGGTCGGTTGGTTGAGGATTTTCTTTTACTTAACCGTTTTATTATTTCCCCCACCGGTTCTATTTCTTCATCCGGTTCCGATTCTTCTTCCGGTTCCGATTCTTCTTCCGGTTCCGACTCTTCTTCCGGTTCCTCTTCGGGAACTTGTGAATCAGTCCACGAATCATTCCAATTTACATTTGACTCTTCATTATTATTAGGTGAGTCAATGGGACTTGTTCTAGAGGTAGACATCTATCACATAATATCAAACGCGTTAAGAGATTAATATATCACATAATATTCACATGTTAAAAATATATAGTTTCCAACAAAATTTGTTAAGCAATCATTTTTCAAGTAAACACGGTCGAAGTCCAGACTCACTAATGCATCCTAACAAACTCGATAAGACACACTAATGCAAAATTCTGGTTCTCTAAGACCAACGCTCGGATACCAACTGAAATGTCCCGTTCTTATTGATTAAAAACGTTCCATATTAATTGATTTCGTTGCTAGGTTTTGACCTCTATATGAGACGTTTTTCAAAGACTGCATTCATTTTTAAACAAACCATAACCTTTATTTCATCAATAAAGGTTTAAAAAGCTTTATGTAGATTATCAAATAATGATAATCTAAAATATCCTGTTTACACACGACCATTACATAATGGTTTACAATACAAATATGTTATAACAAAATAAGTTTCTTGAATGCAGTTTTTACACAATATCATACAAGCATGGACTCCAAATCTTGTCCTTATTTAAGTATGCGACAGCGGAAGCTCTTAATAATCACCTGAGAATAAACATGCTTAAAACGTCAACAAAAATGTTGGTGAGTTATAGGTTTAACCTATATATATCAAATCGTAACAATAGACCACAAGATTTCATATTTCAATACACATCCCATACATAGAGATAAAAATCATTCATATGGTGAACACCTGGTAACCGACATTAACAAGATGCATATATATAAGAATATCCCCATCATTCCGGGACACCCTTCGGATATGATATAAATTTCGAAGTACTAAAGCATCCGGTACTTTGGATGGGGTTTGTTAGGCCCAATAGATCTATCTTTAGGATTCGCGTCAATTAGGGTGTCTGTTCCCTAATTCTTAGATTACCAGACTTAATAAAAAGGGGCATATTCGATTTCGATAATTCAACCATAGAATGTAGTTTCACGTACTTGTGTCTATTTTGTAAATCATTTATAAAACCTGCATGTATTCTCATCCCAAAAATATTAGATTTTAAAAGTGGGACTATAACTCACTTTCACAGATTTTTACTTCGTCGGGAAGTAAGACTTGGCCACTGGTTGATTCACAAACCTATAACAATATATACATATATATCAAAGTATGTTCAAAATATATTTACAACACTTTTAATATATTTTGATGTTTTAAGTTTATTAAGTCAGCTGTCCTCGTTAGTAACCTATAACTAGTTGTCCACAGTTAGATATACAGAAATAAATCGATAAATATTATCTTGAATCAATCCACGACCCAGTGTATACGTATCTCAGTATTGATCACAACTCAAACTATACATATTTTGGAATCAACCTCAACCCTGTATAGCTAACTCCAACATTCACATATAGAGTGTCTATGGTTGTTCCGAAATATATATAGATGTGTCGACATGATAGGTCGAAACATTGTATACGTGTCTATGGTATCTCAAGATTACATAATATACAATACAAGTTGATTAAGTTATGGTTGGAATATATTTGTTACCAATTTTCACGTAGCTAAAATGAGAAAAATTATCCAATCTTGTTTTACCCATAACTTCTTCATTTTAAATCCGTTTTGAGTGAATCAAATTGCTATGGTTTCATATTGAACTCTATTTTATGAATCTAAACAGAAAAAGTATAAGTTTATAGTCGGAAAAATAAGTTACAAGTCGTTTTTGTAAAGGTAGTCATTTCAGTCGAAAGAACGACGTCTAGATGACCATTTTAGAAAACATACTTCCACTTTGAGTTTAACCATAATTTTTGGATATAGTTTCATGTTCATAATAAAAATCATTTTCTCAGAATAACAACTTTTAAATCAAAGTTTATCATAGTTTTTAATTAACTAACCCAAAACAGCCCGCGGTGTTACTACGACGGCGTAAATCCGGTTTTACGGTGTTTTTCGTGTTTCCAGGTTTTAAATCATTAAGTTAGCATATCATATAGATATAGAACATGTGTTTAGTTTATTTTAAAAGTCAAGTTAGAAGGATTAACTTTTGTTTGCGAACAAGTTTAGAATTAACTAAACTATGTTCTAGTGATTACAAGTTTAAACCTTCGAATAAGATAGCTTTATATGTATGAATCGAATGATGTTATGAACATCATTACTACCTTAAGTTCCTTGGATAAACCTACTGGAAAAGAGTAAAATGGATCTAGCTTCAATGGATCCTTGGATGGCTCGAAGTTCTTGAAGCAGAATCGTGACACGAAAACAAGTTCAAGTAAGATCATCACTTAAAATAAGATTGTTATAGTTATAGAAATTGAACCAAAGTTTGAATATGATTATTACCTTGTATTAGAATGATAACCTACTGTAAGAAACAAAGATTTCTTGAGGTTGGATGATCACCTTACAATATTGGAAGTGAGCTAGCAAACTTGAAAGTATTCTTGATTTTATGAAACTAGAACTTTTGGAATTTATGAAGAACACTTAGAACTTGAAGATAGAACTTGAGAGAGATCAATTAGATGAAGAAAATTGAAGAATGAAAGTGTTTGTAGGTGTTTTTGGTCGTTGGTGTATGGATTAGATATAAAGGATATGTTATTTTGTTTTCATGTAAATAAGTCATGAATGATTACTCATATTTTTGTAATTTTATGAGATATTTCATGCTAGTTGCCAAATGATGGTTCCCACATGTGTTAGGTGACTCACATGGGCTGCTAAGAGCTGATCATTTGAGTGTATATACCAATAGTACATACATCTAAAAGCTGTGTATTGTACGAGTACGAATACGGGTGCATACGAGTAGAATTGTTGATGAAACTGAACGAGGATGTAATTGTAAGCATTTTTGTTAAGTAGAAGTATTTTGATAAGTGTATTGAAGTCTTTCAAAAGTGTATAAATACATATTAAAACACTACATGTATATACATTTTAACTGAGTCGTTAAGTCATCGTTAGTCGTTACATGTAAGTGTTGTTTTGAAACTTTTAGGTTAACGATCTTGTTAAATGTTGTTAACCCAATGTTTATAATATCAAATGAGATTTTAAATTATTATATTATCATGATATTATCATGTATGAATATCTCTTAATATGATATATATACATTAAATGTCTTTACAACGATAATCGTTACATATATGTCTCGTTTAAAAATCATTAAGTTAGTAGTCTTGTTTTTACATATGTAGTTCATTGTTAATATACTTAATGATATGTTTACTTATCATAGTATCATGTTAACTATATATATATATATATATCCATATATATGTCATCATATAATTTTTACAAGTTTTAACGTTCGTGAATCACCGGTCAACTTGGGTGTTCAATTGTCTATATGAAACATATTTCAATTAATCAAGTCTTAACAAGTTTGATTGCTTAACATGTTGGAAACATTTAATCATGTAAATATCAATCTCAATTAATATATATAAACATGGAAAAGTTCGGGTCACTACAACTAACCCCTAGGGTGGCACCTTAACACCTCGGCACATCACCCCGAGTGGCATCTTAACACCTCGATGCATCACTCATTAATTTACGGAGTGGTGTCTTAACACCTCGACACTACACTCCTAGGTGGCATCTTAACACCTCGATGCTACACCCGAGTGGCATCTTAACACCTCGATGCTACACTCTTCACGTGAAACATGGTGTCTTAGCACCTCGACACTACACATTTCACGCTACAACAAATAGATACATTATATACATGCGCATATAATTATTCCACTCACCTTAACAATTAGATGACGATTTCAACCTCCACAAGCTTCAAAGCAAAGTACCTAATATAATAAGTACTTGATCAACACACAAGCTAACTGGACTCAATACTAACACTTACACATGAGCATTTAATGACTTAATGTATTAAATCGCCCATTTATACCAAAACCGCCCAATTAAAGTCAAGACCACCACTAATCACTTAAAAGCTAGTGATTAAGGTCCAACAACACCAACTAATACATAATTAGGTTAATTCATACCCATCTTTCCAAACTAGGTCAATTTATTACCCAAATAACCATTTTAAGACAACACACCCATTTTAGGTCATCCACTAACTAACCAACACCCATTTACTAAATAACTAGGTGTGCTAGCAATTAACTCACCAATTAGGGTTCATAAACATCATTTAATACTTTGAAACCCTAGACTAGTCACCAATTAGTACTCAAGACTCAATTTTACCCAAGAACACCTAAAATCACCAATAATGGATTTTGTGTTCATCATTTACTCAAACCCTAACCCTTACACTAAATCAAAGTAAGGAAAATAAAATTAGAACATACCACAACCACCACAACGAAGCTAGAGATAAGGTGAACGACTTTAATGCTTGAACTTTAACCCAAAACAAGCTCCATCCTCTTGGATTTAAGCTTTCTCTCTCAAAAATCACAATCTCTCTCTAGAATTAAAGTTAAAGTGATAAGGTTGTTGATAATGGAGTAATGGTGCTCCACAAACTGACCTATCTGTCCTTAACCCGTCCATAAGTGAATTTACCAAAATGCCCATCAAAATATCTGATTTAAAAAGCTGGAACCCGGCTACAGTAAGGGGTGCGCGGCGCGCTTCCTTTAGTGTGCGCGGCGCGCACTAGGCTCAGCTCACTCAGTGACTTCTGTTTAACTGCACAACATCACCCACACTCTATGTAACATATTTACACTGCTGTACAAACTGATTAGGGTCTTACAAGTACAAAGTGTATGATTACGCTAGTGGAAAGAAGGTTACGTTTGCTGAAATCGACATTCGTGACATCGGGTTAGAAACTTTATTAGCTTTCTTGAAGCAAAACGTACCCTTCGAACACAATGATGTTATGTACTTTGAAGACAATTGTCTTCTCGAAATGTCGGCCAAGAGTCTTCGGACTGAAGAAGCTTGAGACTCGATCAAAGAAACTCTCTCATGGCGTTCAAATGTGATTTCTCTATATTTGGTTTATGAAGACTACTCTCCTCCTTGTAGTTCTGCTTACTACAGTGATGATCAATTCTGGTCGGATGTTCCAACATCCCAAGAAGATTAAGTATCATGTAACCGTTGTGTTTGTGTTTGTGGTTGTCTTTTAAGTTTACTTTAATTCTTTTTGTATTTCAAAAAATGTAAGCGTTTGAAAATGTGTTTTGAATAAAAGTGTTGTTAAAAAATAAACATTGCATTAAAGTTAACCATTATATTACATTAAACAAAAACAAAAAAACTATATATATATATATATATATATATATATATAGAGAGAGAGAGAGAGAGAGAGAGAGAGTGTGTGCTAGCTTAAAAAATAAAAAAAGAAAAAAGAAAAAACCCAAACTGATATTTTGCAACGGATATATCACATTTTTTGGGCCCCACCTGCGTGCTTCTAAACGTTGTTGTTCAGTATTTTGGTCCACGGTGGTAGCAACGACGCCCCAACCGTGCTTGCTAGCATCGGTGTGATGCAACGGCGGTGGGCAACGAAGCCCCAACTGCGGACCAATGTGGATGGTCTAAGGTAGAGATAAATCCACCGATCTTCGAATAGACCTCCATATATCAAGCGCTAAAGGGCATTCAAATAGAACGTGGCTATCACCTAATTAATAGAGATGAATATTCTATATATTTTAAAGTTGTTCCAACTACATAAGAAAATATGTAATATGCAAATCATGAATTATTTTCTAGAGAGAGAAAAACAAAGGAAAATATATTATTTAAAAATTAAAGATATAGGATAAAAAGGAAAGTATTAATTATTTAAAAGAAAAAGATCTAGAATTAATTTATTTGAATAAAGAAAAAATGTTGAAGTGACACTTGGCAAAATTTAACTAGGAGGTGACACGTAGGCTTATTGTCACGCACTTTATATAATGTATATAGATAGATTTGAATGATTGATGAACAAATTAAACTACAATATTATAATTTGAAAAAATTTTGTTAACATATATATACATATATATATATACATATATATATATATATATATAAATATATATATATATATATATATATATATATATATATATATATATATATATATATATATATATATAAACGGTAGGATTAAAGTTTTAGTGACGTTTAAGTATTATTTTAAGTAAGGAACATTAATATTAGGACATATATAAATATTAATGTTGATTTTTTTGGATAGAGAGAGTAGTATTAAGTATATAATCGAGAAATCTAGGTTCCTATAAGTTCTTGATGGGATGATAATCGAGAAATCCATGTCGCAATTATATCATGATCATGAATTCACATTAAGATCGTAAAAACATAAGCTTGTAATATAGCTACACCTAATTCAAGACCGGTTAATGCAAGGACTATAAATAAAAGAACCAAGATCTATCAGAATAAGCTTTCAAGGCAGCTGCCAAGTCAATCAGTTAGTAATCAGGTAATAGTCAGCCAGTAAGTTGGGCCGTTCTTTCCAGCTAGTTAACATGTAGGAGTTGTGGTTGTAGCTCAACCAATTCATCTTCGTTCATCCCACTTTCACTCGGTTGTCTGTCTCCGTTAACGCTTTGGCGATCAATATCGTGTCAGACAACTTCCAAAAGTGTTGGAAGTAGCTGATATTGAATAATAGGAATATATAACCAGATTACAAGTCATTAAGCAGGATAAAGGGTCAGTAGATTTTTGTGAAAAGGATGCCCTTATCATGTTATTATTGAAAAGAAAGCGAGTTCCTCTATTTGATGTCGATTTACCCACACTTCCATTTCTTGTCCGACTAGTAAAAGATTATTGGGAGTCTTTTTTTACATATCCGAGTTGGAGGACATGCTCCAAGTCCGAGTTAGAGGACATGCCCCATGTTCGATTTTGTAACAACCCTACTTTTTCCGTTACTATCGTTAGTTATCCGTTAAGTATTTAACAGTGATTACACAGAACTTTATGTGTTTAATTGATTTAAATGCATACTTGATCCTAGTGGATTACTTGAATTAATATGGTTATATTAATTGATGAACTTGTTTCAGATAGCGAAATACCTAGAAAACGACACGATTAAGATAATCGCCTAGAAAGCTCTTCAGTTTACGAAACTCAGAAAAATAATAAAATAATTATTTTTAATAATTATTGACTTTAAGAAAAACTTATTTAATTTATTATTTATTTAATGAATTAAATTCGGTGATTATGTTTCAACGACTAGTTAAAGTTCCGGAGACCCGACATGGTTAACGGCACTCGAAATGGATCACGCTCGTACCGGGAAATAATCAAAACGAGCCTGAGACCCCCCTTATAGGGCCATTCGGCCAACCACCCCCCTAAGCCCTTTAAGTTTGTAACTTGGGCTTCAAGTGTGCTTTTGGACTTGTAATTAGGCCCTAAATGCTAGCCCTAAATAGGAAATTAAACCTAGACGTCCCCATAACCTTATTTTGGTCGATACTGTGCTCCCTCTTCTCCCTTCTTGCTCGTCCAACAGCCCCCATCACCATACCACCTTCATCAATCAAAATTAGATCAAGTCTCAAAGATAAAAGTCGTTCCTTTGATCGTTCTACACGCGATTGTACTTGAAATTTGTGATTAAAAGGTATAATTGATAACCCTAGTTTCTCTAGATCATTTTTTTGTTCAATTTCATAGTGTAATGATGTCTAGTGCTCAATTACATGCGATTAGAGTTGTCGTTAGTCGTTAAATTGCTCGATTGTCGTCGTTGCTATGAATCATGAATTTGTATGTTATGAATCTGACCAAATTGATTTGTGTACTAATATTTTATTGTATTTATATGGATAGATCTCAAAAAATTAATAAGTTTGGACTTTGATTTTGCATGATTTCGTTATCGTATGCTCAAGATATGATTGATTGAAGTTTTGATTAGGGTTTGCATGTAATACGAATTTTCCTGATTACGTGCTTTGTGAATTAGCTATTGAAATGTGTACCATTGTAATCCTTGTCAAAAATCATGCAAGTTGGACTCAAGAATCGCATCGAAAGTTTTTGTAATGCTCTCGGTGTGTCAAAACGAAGATTTGTGTTTTCTAAGTGAGCTGAATCTGTATTCAAAGTCACAAGAAATGATCTCATGTGAACTAGGAATTGATTAAGACCTTGAACTTCTGGAATATTATATTTTATATGTTCCTAAGTATATCTCATTTGCATGCTAGCTTTTGAAAACGTGATTTTCCTTGAGTTATGTGCACCACCAAATGATATGTCTGAATATGGTCTAAAACTGAATGGTCTGTAGAGTTATGCTAATTTGTACAAATTGGCTACATGAAAGTCTTTGGTTATTTTATCACTGAAAATTTTGAGTGTTTAAAGTCATCTCCAATTGTCCGTTCATTTAAACATATTTTCAATATTAAATGAGAAATGTTTTAAAACTGATGCGCATGCTGAAACTGATTTGGTAAACTGTAACTAGACCCTTTCTGAAACCCAACTTGTAGACATCGTATGAGGGCCAGGGTAGACTTTTTGGAATTAATTTTAAGTATATTTATGATCTGGAGTTTTCCATGTCTTCATGATTTATGTGCTATGTTTTGTGCTCATTGTTTCTAAGACGTGTGTATTTTCAAGGACATACGATAAACTGCGTACGTTCAAATTGATGAACTATAAGCTGTAACATGTTAGTTGACTTAGGATTGAAATGTTGACCAGGATTGCATGACCTACTGAGATTTTTGACTTTAGTTGATCGAGTTGACTTTTGGTTGACTTTGGTTGACTTGCTTGGACTAGTTGACTTTTACTTGCGTATTGAGTCAGTCTGAACACTAGGACTATGCGTACACTATGAGTTGACATAGTGTGACCTATGTATTTACCTAAGATGACCTATTTGACTAGGTTGCATGTATCGGTCGTGACTGTCCGACTATTGTACGGTTTTTACTAAGAAGATTTTCAGTGCTTTGCTAAGGCGAGTCTACAGTCCCTACTACTTTTACAGGGATGAGATAACATGCTTTTTATAAATGTTTTACATATTAGGCACGAGTAACTTAAACGATATACATATGAGTTCAGATCAAAAATCCCTTAGCTTGATTATATTGATTACTTTTAGTAAGCTCGACTTATAGGGACAGTACCGTTAGGTTTGACAAACCTCGCCTCAACGTACGGGGTGCTTATTATTTTGTAACTTGTACACTTGATCGGTGTATGCTTAGAAAGGGTAAAGGAAAGACGTGTAGCGCTTTAGCTATCCGCAGGGTTAAGGCCTTATAATCAAGTGCTCATGCTAATGTATATTTTTTACTATGTTTTTCAGAAATCTCGTGGCCTAACTTACGAAATGCTTTACTAAACCTGTAGATTCACTCAAAGTTTTTCGTTGACCTTTTTGCATATTTTTATCTCAGGTCCATAGAGGTATTGCTTATGCATTGCTGAAGTTGTCTTGCTTGTTTGCTGCTAGTTCTGGAATGTTGTCCAGCATGCTTTTGATATGATTTATTTCAAGAACAAATATTTGCATTGAAAACCGTTGTTTCAAATAATGTTTTGAGTTCACTTATGTTGGATATTTATGTCAAATGCTTTTCAGATTTATTTCTTTAATAAATGACTTTTCTTTTGAAACTTAAAGCGAATACTTTTCAGAAACGTCTCATATAGAGGGCGTGACCGTTAACTATGGGACCAGAGTTAATACACCGTTAGTATATTCTAACGTGGTATTACAGATTTGGAGGACATGCCCCAAGTTTGAGATGGAGGACATGCCCCATGTCCGAGTTGGAGGACATGCCCCATGTCCGAGTTGGAGGACATGCACCATATCCGAGTTGGAGGACATGCCCATGTCCGATAGGGAGGACATACCCCATGTCCGAGATAAAGAAAATTCCTGATGTCCGAGATGGAAGACATGCCCCATTTCAAAGATGGAGGACATGTCCCATGTCCGAGTTGGAGGACATGCCTCATGTCTGAGATGGAGGACATGGCCCATGTCTGAGATTTAAGACATGCCCCAAGTTCGAGATGTAGGACATGCCCCATGTCTGAGTTGGAGGGTATGCCCCAAGTTCGAGAAGGAGAGCATGTCTTCATGTCCGTGATGGAGTATATGACCCATCTCCGAGATGGAGGATATGGCCCATCTCCGAGATGGAGGATATGCCCCATGTACAAGTTGGAGGAGATGACCCATGTTGGAGATGGTGGACATGACCCATATCCGAGATGGAGGAAATTCCCCATGTCCGATATGGTGTAAATTCCCCATGTCCGAGATAGAAGACATGCCCCATGTCCGAGATGGAGGACTTGCCCCATGTTTGAGATGGAGAATGTTCCAGATGTCTGAGATGGAGCACATGACCCATGTCTGAGATGGAGGACATACCCCATGTCCTAAATGGAGGACCTGCCCCATGTCTGAGTTGGAGGACATGCCCTATGTCCGAGTTGGAGGACATGCCCCATGTCCGAGTTGGAGGTCGTGCCCAAGGTCTGAGTTAGAGGGCATGCCCCATGCCCGAGATGGTGGACATGCCCATTGTCCGAGATGGAGGAAATGCCCCATGTCCGAGACGGAGGATATGTCCCATGTTCGAGTTAGAGGGCATACCCCATGTCCGAGTTGGAGGGTATGCCCCATGTCTGAGATGGAGGGCATTCCTCATGTCCCGAGATAGAAGGAATGCCCATGTCTGACATGGAGGAAATGCCCTATTTCTGAGTTGGAGGCCACGCTGATATGGCCGAAACAGACAGTTTTATTTGGGCGGTGTCGTTAGGTCGCAACACGTCAGAATCAGTCATCAAAAGGGGTAATGGTTTTAAATTTATATTTAGTGGGGCCTAAATCGTACTCTCCTTATTATGAGTAAGGGAAGTATGGCCTAGGGTCGTATTTTTAAGATATAAGTAGAATCGAACCTATATTTAAAGCTTAAGATAGTTCTAAGGTGAAGGAGTAGTGGTTACCTAATTTTGGGTTTTTCTAGCTTATAAGACAGATAAAATAAATTCAATAAAATTCGTAATTCAGATTCTGTTAAAACAAGCGCATACTATGATTTCACTAGTTACTCTGCCAGGATTATGGAATGCTGGCTCATGAATAGGTAGGGACCTTGTATTCATTACACTAGTCCTAAACGCCCCTGTCGAAAGACATGTCACTGGGTAATGCGATAGGCTTGAAGATTCTGAATAGACAAGAACGTCCCTTACCCCCGACGCCCATGCAGTCTGACTACAGGCATACACGTTCAGATGGCTTATCCAATTGAGCGACTCGGTTGGGTGACGTATTAACATTCCACAAAGGTCTAAACTTTCTTAAGTATAATAGAACACAGGGTTTACCATATCCGAGAGACATGATGTGTTTCGATGCTTTCGTTAATGATTAGGTTTTAAAAAGGTAGTTAGGCCCTTAAAAAGAGTTCAACCATAAAGAACACCATGGCCAAGTCAAGTTGACTTCCATGAACACGTTCGGTTATCCTAACGGTCAATCCTTTATGTGTTTAAACAAATAGTTCCTTAATTAACCAAGAATCCCTCAAGCGGGGTGCAATGCTTGAGACCGCGTTATGGTGAAGTGTACTAATCAGCACTGACCGGGTTCCGTGGCCTTACTTAGCAGAGGTACAACTTACAAAAACCGTTGTGCCTCAGCATGCACGTACAAAGTTTATATGCTTGGTGACTATACTAGCATGGTCTAGGACCGACAATGTACTAAGGGTTTAGTTAGATGTTTCACTATGAAAGAGTCCTCATTTCGAATCCTAAGATTGATAGACTTACTACAACCGGTGTGCCTTAGTCGATCTCGCGTTGTATCCAATACACTTCTCTTATCAAGGGGTAACACAGATAGTGTACTCAAAATCGGGGTTCGCGACTTTCCAATAACAGAGCCAATAACTACGTTCTATTAGTTGAAAAAGCGATTGAGTTTAAAGCATAATCGGAAAGCATTTCGACAACATACATAAACCATAATATTATTTCGGCATTATTATAGATTACATCATAACATACACTAAAGATAACTACTCGCTAACCATGGCAACAACGTCATAAAACATAATGATGGAAGACATTATATAAAGATAAAGGATAGAAGTACCAGTAGATTAAACGAGTTCCGAATACAAAAGTGACAACTTCAAACTCCAGACCGTTCCTAATACAATCTTCGCCGTTCTTCTCCGGGTATTAGATTTCCCGCACGGAGTCGAAGACCTTAAAAGTATGACTAATATTGTAGAAAGAGAGAGAAAGAAGTGAATTGAAGTGTGTGTTGAAATGGATGACAAAGACCCTTTAAATAAGAGTGATTTTTGCCTGCAAACGGCTTGCAGGCCGTTTGACAAGCCATTTGCAAGGCCTGTTTGACCAGGCAGCCTGGTTACCATGCCCGTTTGCCTTGGGCGTGTGGCAGGACGTTTGCCATAGTGGCAAACCGTTTGGCAGCCCGTTTGGCAAGCCGTTTGGGGTTGTCTTCTTCCATTTTGGGGTTGTCTTTAGACTGTGATTCAATACCCATTTCGATATCAGCGGCTGGTGGTGAAGACTCGTCATCGGAAGTGATCTGTCTGGTGGAAATAGCAAACATCTCTGCCTGTCCAGAAAGATCGGTAGGTCAGTCAATTTTGAAGGTAACACTCTCCCCATGTGATCGCAAGATCAAGGTTTGATTGTACACATCAATGACAGTCCTAGCCATATTCATGAAAGGTCTTCCTAATACTATTGGTGTGTGTAGGTCTTCCTTATTGTCCATCACGACGAAATCCGTAGGATACAAGAATTTGTCGACTTTCTCTAAGACGTTCTCAACTACGCCCTTAGGATATCGAATTGTGTGATCGGCAAGTTGGATTGTCATTTTAGTTGGTGACAAGTCTCCTAACTCTAATCTCTTGTAGAAAGAGTAGGGGATTAGGTTGATACTTGCTCCTAAATCTGCTAGTGCATGAATGGTTCCAGATTGGTAGATTGAACACGAGAAAATAAATTGGCCCGTATCTCCTAACTTTTGCGGTAGAGAGTTTCTGAGTAATGCTAAGCATTCTTCACCCAGTGGAATTTTGTTAGAGTATGGTATCCTCTCCTTTGTAGAGAGAAGCCTTCAGATATATCTCTTCTGGTTGGGAACTTTGGATATGGTGTCCAGGAATCTTCCATCAAGTTTGAAGGAATTAAGCTTGGATGGTTCCTCCTGTAGCCTTCCAGGGTAGGGTACACGAACTGGAGTTATAGTGGGCAGCTTCTGAGTATATGTCGATTTGTTCTTGAGCGTAACTGACCTTCTCCGTGGTTCTTCTTTTGGGATTACGGAATCCATTTGCTTAGCTTCTTCTATGTGGGGATTTTGGATAGTATTACTAGGTAACCTTCCTTGGGGTTGGGTTTTAAGGCGTTGTGATAACTGTCCGAGCTGTGTTTCTAGACTTTTAAGCAGATTTAATTGATTTCTCATTAGTATCTCTGTCTTGTCTTGTCTGGATGCAGTTCTCTGATTTAGCTGTTGTTGTCCTTGAATGAGCTGAGTCAACTGATCATCAGCTCCGAGAGTGGTGTTGGTTACTTTTGAAATTTGGGTGATTGGGGAATTTTCCTCGACTGGTGGACCAGCGATTAGAAGTGGTTGATCGTAGGACAATTAAGATTGTTGGGCTGGATACGGTGGGTGGTGATAGCGAAAAGGCTGGTTGTTTCGTTGAAATTGGTTAACCGTAGGTTGTTGATTGAATCCAAGATTTGGTTGACGAGCTGGGTATTGAACGTAACAGACTAAACCGTCAGGGTTCTCGTACTCAACTTAATATTCTTCCGTGGGTTGCGGGTTGGTACAATTAACACAGGCCTGAGCTTGGTTAACCTACTGCGGTTGCATCTTCAATTCTCCGAGTTGTTTGATGAGAGATTCCATCTTATCCGTGAGAGATTTGATGCCTCCGTTTGATTGTTAAGTGCAGAGAGTGGGGCAGATGATGAAGTTGTTTCACTACCATTCCAGTCATGATGATGCATGTCATGTTCTCGAGCAATTCCCATGCTTCATCTGCGGTTTGGTTCATCAGATTTCCTTGAGTGGCTGCATCGATCGTCGTCCTATGATTTACCATAAGACCATTGTAGAAGGTACATATTTGAGCTGACCGTTCTAACTGGTGATTAGGGCTTTTCTTCAGAGGGTTTTGAATCGCTCCCGTGCAGTGTAAAGAGATTCATCATAACTTTGTTTAAAGTTAATGATGTCATTCTTGAGGTTGGTTTGTTTAGAAGGAGAGAAATATTTGGTTAAGAATTTAGTAGCCATCTCTGTCCATGACGTGATGGAATCTTTTTCCAGTCCTTCGAACCATGTTTGTGCATGATGAGTGAGAGAATAGGGGAACAAGTATAGTTGGACTATATCTTGTCCTATCTCTGGCTGTTTGTAGGAGTTTGAAAGAGATATGAATTTATCAAGGTGAGAGTTAGGATCGTCATTCGGTAATCCATGAAACTGACAGCTATTTTGGATGAGCTGTATGATGTGATGTTTTAACTCGAACGAGTGTCCTTGAATCTCTGGGAATCTGATCAATCCTCCCCGACCTTCAATCGAGGGTTTGGTATTTTCTGCTAAAGTAACCCGTAACGCCATTTGATTTCTGATTCGTTCTTCCTTGCGTGATTTAGAGATTATTGCGTCTGTATCAGGTACGAATATCAACAGCCCTGGTCTAGATCGGGTTTGGGTCATACACTGGGTATGCCTTTTTGTTTTTAATTTTAAGTAGATAAACTAAATATCTATCTAAAGTAATATAGAGCAATCTTAATATAAGGTAATCTAACTTAAGGTAATCTAATTATCCAAAGGTTAAATATGTTTTTGGTTCTTACTACTGATTCCCTGGTATTTTGATAACAGAGCCTCGCACGAACTATTCAACCAACCAAGTGGCCAGGCCGGCTACGGAGAGGCAGGATCCTTTTGGGTCCAATATAATTGGAGACTGTTTGGAAATTCCAACAACCAAGTTCGTGTATAATTGTCTTCTTCGACACCACTAAATGTTTGTGAATGAGTTTTATAAAAAGCAGTATTATCTGATACCATGTCCCCGGCAACGGTACCAAAAACTTTTTACTACTTATGATATGGCCGAAACGGACGGTTTTATTTGTACGGTGTCGTTAGGTCCCAACACGTTAGAATCAGTCATCCAAAGGGGTAATGGTTTTAAATTTATATTTAGCGGGGCCCAAATCGTACTACTCCTTATTATGAGTAAGGGAAGTATGACCTAGGGTCGTATTTTTAAGATATCAGTAGAATAAAACCTATATTTAAAGCTTAAGATAGTTCTAAGGTGAAGGAGTAGTGGTTACCTAATTTTGGGTTTTTCTAGCTTATAAGACAGATAAAGTAAATGCAATAAAATTCGTAATACAGATAAGGTTAAAACAAGCACATACTATGATTTCACCAGTTACTCTGC
Source organism: Rutidosis leptorrhynchoides (assembly GCF_046630445.1). NCBI lineage: Eukaryota > Viridiplantae > Streptophyta > Magnoliopsida > Asterales > Asteraceae > Rutidosis > Rutidosis leptorrhynchoides. The sequence continues at coordinate 364,333,273 of NC_092338.1, forward strand.
TGGGATTATGGAATGCTGGCTCATGAATAGGTAGGGATCTTGTATTCATTACACTGGTCGTAAACGCCCCTGTTGTAAGACATGTCACTGGGTAATGCGATAGGCTTGAAGATTCTGAATAGACAGCAACGTCCCTTACCCCCGACGCCCGTGCAGTCTGACTACAGGCATACACGTTCAGATGGCTCATCCAATTGAGCGACTCGGTTGGGTGACGTATTATGAAACGACCCGACCCAATCCATAGGGATGAATACAATAACATATGATTACATCGCGAGCCATTTGACCTCTATATGATACGTTTTATAAACATTGCATTCTTTTGAAAAGATATACCATAAATGAATATTTAAAATTCAATGTTTTCGACATCTGATGATTTCTACATATAGACAATCACCGTAAATAACAGTTTACAAGAATACTTCCGTTGACAATGCAGTCAAAATAAATACACGGTGATGATTTTGTGAATGCAATGCTTCCTCGAATAAAACATGTATGACTCCATGCACATGGTTTCTCTAACATATATTCAAACAGCGGAAGACTTCTAGGAACCTGAGAATAAACATGCTTTAAACGTCAACATAAAGTTGGTGAGATATAGGTTTAATGCTAGCAGCGTTATAAATATAGACCACAAAATTTCATATACATAAACGTTTTAATAAAAAATATTCTAAGTTGTTGAGCACTTGATAACCATACTTAACATTTAATCAACGTCGCATATTCCCTTTATTATGAAATCTTACTACACCGTACCAAGTGTAGTGACCGAAACGAAGTACTGTGCAACCATTGAATTCTGGTCGTCCAGTCCGGTTGGGGTTGTCAGGCCCGATAGATCTATCAACAGGATTCGCGTTTACAATACCTCATGTAAATAGTAGTTACCAAGTTACAGGGAAGTATGCCAGTGGTACAACTCAATGTAGAATATATATTTTTAATCACTTGTGTCCATAACGTAAATCATAAAATGCATGTATTCTCATCCCGAAATATTTAGAGTTTAAAAGTGGGACTATATACTCACTTTTGCCTTGAAGGTATTTAACTCGACTTGGTCTCCGATAGATATCACGAACCTAACCATATATATATATATAATATATCAACATATTTTCTTTTCAAGTAATCGTTACACACACACACACACACACACACATATATATATATATATATATATATATATATATATATATATATATATACACTTATAATACTTTTAATATTTTCTTAGTCCGTAGTTAGCAGTCCGATGTTAGTGGTCCATAATTAGTTGCTCAATAAAATAAATAAAGACCCCATCGTATTCGTATTGATCAGAATTAATCTCGACCCATGGTACCATGTTGTCAAATGACGTGTTGCGTACATAAAGTACCGTGTTGTCAAATGACGTGTTGCGTACAATCATGAGGTCTTATGATTAATCTTCTCGTGTTGTTTACGGGTGGTCCTGAAATATATAAAATCAAATCATAAGTAATTATATATAAAATATCATATTAATTAGAAAAGATATGATTAATTTACTTTATCTCCAAATATTTTCGTAGCTAAACTAGCTTCGGATACCCAATCTTGTTTTAGTCGTAGTTTCTTCATTACAACTCCGTTTTTGTTGGTTCAACTTGCCACTTCCTTGGATCGAGTCAAATTTTAAGAATATGAACTAAAAATACCTTAGTTTGTATTTGAAATTATAGGTTATAGGTTAAACTTTGGTAAAACTTATGAAAGTGATCATTTTCCATCATAAAAACAACATTTAATGATCATTTTTCTAAAAATACTTACACTTTGAGTTAAACCATGAAATTTTTATGTTTAACATATTCATAAGAAATATCATTTTTCCAGAACATGAAATTCCAATTGAAAGTTCAAGATGGTTTTTAATTATCCAACCCAAAACAGCCCCCGGTTGCACTCCGACGACGTAGATTCAGTTTTTAAGGTGTTCTTTGTAAAACCAAGTTATATCTTGTTAAGTTAGCATATCATTATGATATATTACAGGTCTTGAAGTGTTTTAAAAGTTAAGTTAGAAGGATCTATTTAGTTTTCAAACAAGTTTGAAATCATTCAAACTATGTTCTTGTTGTTAAAATTTTACAACATAAAATAAAAGAGCTATATAATTATGAATCGAACAAGATTATGAACAAGGTTACTACCTCAAGTTACTTGGACAAAGTTACTCTAAGAGATAAGAAAAATATTGGAATCAAAGAGTGGTGGAGTTTGATCAAAAGGTTGGAAGTATACTTCTTCAAATGGGTGGTTATTTTGATATGTTCTTGAAAGAGTTTTCTTATGGTGTTTAAGGCTTGTAATTGAAGCTAAATGATGGGGAAAATGCTTGGAGATGATCAAGTATGAAGTTAAGAGTATTTTGAGAGAGAAATGAGGGTGTAGGTATGAGAAAATGGAGTGAAGAAATGGTTTTCATTCATAAAAACGTTTTTAGTTTATAAAGAAAGAAAAGGATTCCTAATTTTGTTTTCTTACTAATAATTCATGCTACTTGACAAATCCTAGTTACCTCATATCTAGGGCAGTAATAATGTTGATTAGGATGTTGATTTTATGTGTATATACCAATAGTAAATACATATAGAAGCTGGGTATGATACGGGTACATATACCCTAGATATACGTATAGAAATCTTGAGGAAACGGAATGAGAATTCAAATATAGCTATCTTTTGTGAATATACTTATATTGTTTTATGTATTTAAGTCCTTAAAAAGTGATTAGATACATTATATATACGATACATGTATAAGCATTATAGGTTATAAGTATATATATCAAAGAATGTTACGTATAGTTATCGTTTTGAAAACTTAAGTTAGTAGTTTCAAAATATACTTATAACTCATTGTCATTAGTACACAATGAGATGTTAAACCATCCTTAGATCATGTTAAATATATATAAATACATATATATACACAAACGTATAATTATCGTATGTTATATAGTTCGTGATATCATCGGTCAAATTGGACGGTCAAACGTTGTGTAAAACTCTTTTCAAAAACACAAGTCTTAACAATTTGGATTGCTTATCATGTTGGTAAGGTTTAATTTATGTAAATATTAATCTCATAAGTATAAAACGATTGGAAAAATCCGGGTCGTTGCAATACCTACCCGTTAAATAAATTTCGTCCCGAAATTTGAATGGGATGGTCATGGCTGACAATAAGTATGTTTTCATGACGTATACGAGTTGGAAATTAGAGTTTTATTATCATCAAGTAATATTGATAAAGCAATTTGATTTTTGTGAAGAGTACGAGTGAGGCTATCACCAAAGGGTGAAATGAGTAGGTATAGATTCGTCATATCTTTTGACGTAGATAGGATTGATTTCCAAGTTTAAGAGATTTGGAGTAAAATCTTCATAATGAGATTTGATTCTTCGATAATCAAGGAAATTAGAATCCGCTTTAAATGTGATCATCTATTTTAATTGCTCTGTCGGATCTTTTACTATAAATCCACCTCCTTTCATTTCCTTACAACTCATACCTTATATTCTTCCTCCCTCAATTCATACTTTAAAACATTTATCAGTATGCTTCATCCAGTACTGATCCTGGATATACTCTTAACTTTCATCTCTGTCATTCTTCTTTTTCATCTACCTCCGGAGGATTTTATTTATTTCTACTATTACCTTGGGGTTATAATATTGTTAATTCTCCCGTGCCTTTACGTTGCAATACGTATTGATATACACGGTTTGTAATTTATTTGTTGTTGTCGAGCTTTATATTTTCTTTTATATTCAACAGTTCCATACTTCTGTTTCCTCTTCTCGACTTCGAGTCAAGCGAATAATGGTCCGGAATTCGTAGGTATGAATTTTGAAATAAACATAGTTAATGTTCTAAGAAGGAAATAGTTTGGTAAGTTACCAGAATGTCCGAAAAGATAGAATTATCAAGGAGATATGTTCTTAATATGTTTGGAGATTGGGTAGAATGTAAGAGTTGTGTAACATGGCACATGATGACATTATGATCTGTGAATCATTATGTTCCATTTAAAAAGTCAGCATGAATTACTGTAATATAATCATGTTGATCAAGTGTCATTATATTATACTAATTCATGCTTCAGTTTCCAACACTACTTCAAAACATTCATATTTTAAACTCGAATTTTTCAGAATTTAGAAACTAACACAGTTTCTTTTATGTTGTAACGCAAATATTGTGAAGAGATAAATGATTTTTGATGAGGATATTTGGGAATATATCTTCAGGAATATCAGAGATACTTATAATGAAAAATACGATGATATCTTAGAATATCTAAGATCAGGGAATGACGTGGAAAATCTGTCTGTGAAGGTTTAGAATAAGGAGTAAGGTTCTTACTAACGGTTTCAGCAGACACTGAATCATTTGAATCCTTTGAAGGTAGATTTCGTCATTGTGATTTGTCCACGACCTCCTTTATACTTTGCTCAATCCGTTTTCCAGTACCAAATTTTTCGTTCGAGCTTTTCCATTCTATTATTCTTTATTGTCAAACTTCTGACCGTAATTGTTGTCTACTGTCTTTACTACTTTATCAGTCTTTTCCAAAACTTAATAGCACTAATTCGTAGACTGGAGCATTTTTCAAAAACTTCACATTTGAAATATGTAATTCTTGTGGATAGACGTTGTATATATAAATATATAACTGCCGAAATAGAAATGCTGCGAGATTTCAAAATACCAATTGTTGATTCTGCCAAAGGGGTAACGAGTTGCTGGTTCATCTGCTGATAATGTCGTGGAATATAAAAGGTTCCCTGGTAACAAAAGGGTAATCGTATGTATTACAAGTTATAATAAGGCTACTTCGAATGGAAAGTCGAGGTTGACTTGCTAAAACTGTGACAAAATTTGCTATTTTGAAAAGGAATCGCAAAGTTATTTTTGCTAATAAATGCTAAAAGATTTAACGCGAATACGTGTTAAATTATGTCCTTGGTTTCGAGAGCTTTTCAGGTGCAAGACTGCGGGTAATGTGTGGTTGGATCATCATCTCGATTGTCCATTATTTGAAGTGTCTTCAGGAATTTCGAAGGGTTTGATCATAGATTGTAATTGTTAATATACATATGATGTTTTAGGACTTTGAATGATACAAATATTTTTCCGGGTTCCATGAATCGAATGATGTTCTAGCATAGTTTTGAAGTCAAAGTATAGTTTTGAAAGATGTAAGAGTCCTAAGAGTGATGTCTTCTGTTAAGTCTTGACTTGGATTTTATTTTGTCGTAATCAAATTTGGATGAGAATGGTTGTTTTGATTTCTATGAAAGAATGTATATTATTGTGAAGGTAGTGAGTATAGTTGATGATTATTGAATCAGAGTTGAAGAATATAATCATATTAATTGTGAATTTATATATCTCTCGGGTATTACCTACCCGTTAAAAAAAATTTCACAAGTAATGTTTTGTACCAGAGAATTTTATTAGAATCTTTATGAAAATATATGTACATATATATCTTCTTCAGATGTAATCATGAATTTAATAAGTCAATATAATATTAGACTCATTTGATTTTCGGTTTGAGCTAGAATAAGTAATCTTTAAAACGATTAAGAACCACATATTCTTCACAGAATATTAATGAAGTTATGGATCAATACTTTATTATTTATTCTTATATATATTTCCTTAGTGAATCATGCTGATACTCATTGAACTCTTGCTAACTTCGCAAGATATGAATGTTGTTTCCCAGTAAGCTTCGAGTACATTGAAGATGAAAGTGTAAAATCAAACATATTATTGAATAATACACTTGGTTTATTATAAAATGAAATTCATTGAATTGAAACAGGGATTGTAGTTAACGATGATTAAGTTGCTGACGAAGGACGTACATCATTGCATATTTGTAGTATGAATTTAAACGAGTAGTATCTACCCTTTTTCAATTCATACTTAATAGCTTAGTACGAAAAGATTTATTTTGGTTTCCGAATTCATATATATAAAATATTTATATAAATTCTTCAGAAGAATGAGTTAATACTTCATAACTCGTTGATGCAATATACACGTTATTGATGATGTCCACGGTGATTCTTGAACTGGTGGAGCTTGTGATGTTAAAGTTGCTGACGATTCTAACGATGTTGACAGCACTGACTGTGTTGGTGAGGCTAAGGGTACTGCTGATGCTGTTGGTAAAACAAGTCTAGCTTGTACCTTACGCATCATTCTTGTCGGGGTTTCTACTCTTCCTTTTATCATTTCTGTCCACTCATCTGATTTATGGTTAAGGCAGAAATAAGTAATCTCTATGTCTTTAGAGATTACATAATCACCATAGAATGTTTCTCCGATGAAGTTATGAATCAATACTTCATCGTTTGTTGTTGTTGGTACTTCTTGGTATCTATGGTGCGTGTGACGTTGATATCCGAGGTACGGATGGTGATATTGAGGCGTGTGATGCGGATGTGATTGTTGGTGGTGGTAATGATCCGGTTGGTGTTGATGATGGTGATAACGTTGATGCTGGTGATGCTGCTGGTGCTTAGGGTATTGAGGCTTGCGATGTTGATGTTATTGACGGTACTGGTTATGCTGCTGATGCTGCTGATGGTATTTGTAACCTTCGTACCGTATTCTCCAAAGCCACTACTCGAGTGCGAAGCTCGTTGACTTCTTCTATTACACCGGGGTGATTGTCGGTTCGGACGAGCGGATAAATAAAATCTAGAATTTGATGTAGTATATAATCGTGATGAGATACTCTGGAAATAAGAGAGAAAATGGTTTCCCGAACAGGTTCGCCGGTAAGTGCTTCAGGTTCATCGTCAAGAGGGCAATTTGGTGGATGGAAGGGATCACCTTCTTCTTGTCTCCAATGATTGAGGAGGCTACGAACCCATCCCCAATCCATCCAAAATAGATGATGACTGATTGGTTGATCCATTCCGGTCACACTGCTTTCGGAGCTTTAGTGGTATTCCATATCGGAATCCGAGGGACTTCAACTAGTGACGAGTTCCATTTCGTATGATTGAATAAAGGATTTTTTGATATGAAATGATTTTCCGGCTATCGGGTGGTATTCTAATTATATAGAATATCCACATATATAGAACAAAAGATCTCATAGATTACGGAGGGATTTACGGAATATGTCAGACAAAGTTTACAGTAACAGATACGCGTAGATATGAATTAGCAAATACGCTAAGATATGAATTTTGTCTATACACCATTCATGCAATGAATGCAGTAAGACGCATTTAGACATAAGATGATAAGCAGGTAATTTCCTACAGATGATAAGTAGATGATTTTCGACACAAAATGATAAGCAAAATTTTGACATGCAGACACGGTCGAAGTCCAGACTCACTAATGCAACCTAACGACTTATCAGTTAGACACACTAATGCAGACCTAGTTCGCTAAGACCATGAAATGTCCCGTTCTTATTGATTAAAAACGTTCCATATTAATTGATTTCGTTGCGAGGTTTTGACCTCTATATGAGATGTTTTTCAAAGACTGCATTCATTTTAAAACAAACCATAACCTTTATTTCATCAATAAAGGTTTAAAAAGCTTTACGTAGATTATCAAATAATGATAATCTAAAATATCCTGTTTACACACGACCATTACATAATGGTTTACAATACAAATATGTTACAACAAAATAAGTTTCTTGAATGCAGTTTTTACACAATATCATACAAGCATGGACTCCAAATCTCGTCCTTATTTAAGTATGTGACAGCGAAAGCTCTTAATAATCACCTGAGAATAAACATGCTTAAAACGTCAACAAAAATGTTGGTGAGTTATAGGTTTAACCTATATATATCAAATCATAATAATAGCCCATAAGATTTCATATTTCAATACACATCCCATACATAGAGATAAAAATCATTCATATGGTGAACACCTGGTAACCGACATTAACAAGATGCATATATAAGAATATCCCCATCATTCCGGGACACCCTTCGGATATGATATAAATTTCGAAGTACTAAAGCATCCGGTACTTTGGATGGGGTTTGTTAGGCCCAATAGATCTATCTTTAGGATTCGCGTCAATTAGGGTGTCTGTTCCCTAATTCTTAGATTACCAGGCTTAATAAAAAGGGGCATATTCGATTTCGATAATTCAACCATAGAATGTAGTTTCACTTACTTGTGTCTATTTTGTAAATCATTTATAAAACCTGCATGTATTCTCATCCCAAAAATATTAGATTTTAAAAGTGGGACTATAACTCACTTTCACAGATTTTTACTTCATCGGGAAGTAAGACTTGGCCACTGGTTGATTCACGAACCTATAAAAATATATACATATATATCAAAGTATGTTCAAAATATATTTATAACACTTTTAATATATTTTGATGTTTTAAGTTTATTAAGTCAGCTGTCCTCGTTAGTAACCTACAACTAGTTGTCCACAGTTAGATGTACAGAAATAAATCGATAAATATTATCTTGAATCAATCCATGACCCAGTGTATACGTATCTCAGTATTGATCACAACTCAAACTATATATATTTTGGAATCAACCTCAACCCTGTATAGCTAACTCCAACATTCACATATAGAGTGTCTATGGTTGTTCCGAAATATATATAGATGTGTCGACATGATAGGTCAAAACATTGTATACGTATCTATGGTATTTCAAGATAACATAATATACAATACAAGTTGATTAAGTTATGGTTGGAATAGTTTTGTTACCAATTTTCACGTAGCTAAAATGAGAAAAATTATCCAATCTTGTTTTACCCATAACTTCTTCATTTTAAATCCGTTTTGAGTGAATCAAATTGCTATGGTTTCATATTGGACTCTATTTTATGAATCTAAACAGAAAAAGTATAGATTTATAGTCAGAAAAATAAGTTACAAGTCATTTTTGTAAAGGTAGTCATTTCAGTCGAAAGAACGACGTCTAGATGACCATTTTAGAAAACATACTTACACTTTGAGTTTAACCATAATTTTTGGATATAGTTTCATGTTCATAATAAAAATCATTTTCTCAGAATAACAACTTTTAAATCAAAGTTTATCATAGTTTTTAATTAACTAACCCAAAACAGCCCGCGGTGTTACTACGACGGCGCAAATCCGGTTTTACGGTGTTTTTCGTGTCTCCAGGTTTTAAATCATTAAGTTAGCATATCATATAGATATAGAACATGTGTTTAGTTGATTTTAAAAGTCAAGTTAGAAGGATTAACTTTTGTTTGCGAACAAGTTTAGAATTAACTAAACTATGTTCTAGTGATTACAAGTTTAAACCTTCGAATAAGATAGCTTTATATGTATGAATCGAATGATGTTATGAACATCATTACTACCTTAAGTTCCTTGGATAAATCTACTGGAAAAGAGAAAAATGGATCTAGCTTCAACGGATCCTTGGATGGCTCGAAGTTCTTGAAGCAGAATCATGACACGAAAACAAGTTCAAGTAAGATCATCACTTGAAATAAGATTGTTATAGTTATAGAAATTGAACCAAAGTTTGAATATGATTATTACCTTATATTAGAATGATAACCTACTGTAAGAAACAAAGATTTCTTAAGGTTGGATGATCACCTTACAAGATTGGAAGTGAGCTAGCAAACTTGAAAGTATTCTTGATTTTATGTAACTAGAACTTGTAGAATATATGAAGAACACTTAGAACTTGAAGATAAAACTTGAGAAAGATCAATTAGATTAAGAAAATTAAGAATGAAAGTGTTTGTAGGTGTTTTTGGTCGTTGGTGTATGGATTAGATATAAAGGATATGTAATTTTGTTTTCATGTAAATAAGTCATGAATGATTACTCATATTTTTGTAATTTTATGAGATATTTCATGCTAGTTGCCAAATGATGGTTCCCACATGTGTTAGGTGACTCACATGGGCTGCTAAGAGCTGATCATTGGAGTGTATATACCAATAGTACATACATCTAAAAGCTGTGTATTGTACGAGTACGAATACGGGTGCATACGAGTAGAATTGTTGATGAAACTGAACGAGGATGTAATTGTAGGCATTTTTGTTAAGTAGAAGTATTTTGATAAGTGTATTGAAGTCTTTCAAAAGTGTATAAATACATATTAAAACACTACATGTATATACATTTTAACTGAGTCATTAAGTCATCGTTAGTCGTTACATGTAAGTGTTGTTTTGAAACCTTTAGGTTAACGATCTTGTTAAATTTTGTTAACCCAATGTTTATAATATCAAATGAGTTTTTAAATTATTATATTATCATGTATGAATATCTCTTAATATGATATATATACATTAAATGTCTTTACAACAATAATCGTTACATATATGTCTCGTTTAAAAATCATTAAGTTAGCAGTCTTATTTTTACATATGTAGTTCATTGTAAATATACTTAATGATATGTTTACTTATCATAGTATCATGTTAACTATATATATATATATATCCATATATATGTCATCATATAGTTTTTACAAGTTTTAACGTTCGTGAATCACCGGTCAACTTGGGTGGTCAATTGTCTATATGAAACATATTTCAATTAATCAAGTCTTAACAAGTTTGATTGCTTAACATATTGGAAACATTTAATCATGTAAATATCAATCTCAATTAATATATATAAACTTGGAAAAGTTCGGGTCACTACAGTACCTACCCGTTAAATAAATTTCGTCCCGAAATTTTAAGCTGTAGAAGGTGTTGACGAATCTTCTGGAAATAGATGCGGGTATTTCTTCTTCATCTGATCTTCACGCTCCCAGGTGAACTCGGGTCCTCTACGAGCATTCCATCAAACCTTAACAATTGGTATCTTATTTTGCTTAAGTCTTTTAACCTCACGATCCATTATTTCGACGGGTTCTTCGATGAATTGAAGTTTTTCGTTGATTTGGATTTCATCTAACGGAATAGTGAGATCTTCTTTAGCAAAACATTTCTTCAAATTCGAGACGTGGAAAGTGTTATGTACAGCCGCGAGTTGTTGAGGTAACTCAAGTCGGTAAGCTACTGGTCCGACACGATCAATAATCTTGAATGGTCCAATATACCTTGGATTTAATTTCCCTCGTTTACCAAATCGAACAATGCCTTTCCAAGGTGCAACTTTAAGCATGACCATCTCTCCAATTTCAAATTCTATATCTTTTCTTTTAATGTCAGCGTAGCTCTTTTGTCGACTTTGGGCGGTTTTCAACCGTTGTTGAATTTGGATGATCTTCTCGGTAGTTTCTTGTATAATCTCCGGACCCGTAATCTGTCTATCCCCCACTTCACTCCAAAAAATTGGAGACCTGCACTTTCTACCATAAAGTGCTTCAAACGGCGCCATCTCAATGCTTGAATGGTAGCTGTTGTTGTAGGAAAATTCTGCTAACGGTAGATGTCGATCCCAACTGTTTCCGAAATCAATAACACATGCTCGTAGCATGTCTTCAAGCATTTGTATCGTCCTTTCGCTCTGCCCATCAGTTTGTGGATGATAGGCAGTACTCATGTCTAGACGAGTTCCTAATGCTTGCTGTAATGTCTGCCAGAATCTTGAAATAAATCTACCATCCCTATCAGAGATAATAGAGATTGGTATTCCATGTCTGGAGACGACTTCCTTCAAATACAGTCGTGCTAACTTCTCCATCTTGTCATCTTCTCTTATTGGCAGGAAGTGTGCTGATTTGGTGAGACGATCAACTATTACCCAAATAGTATCAAAACCACTTGCAGTCCTTGGCAATTTAGTGATGAAATCCATGGTAATGTTTTCCCATTTCCATTCCGGGATTTCGGGTTGTTGAAGTAGACCTGATGGTTTCTGATGCTCAGCTTTGACCTTAGAACATGTCAAACATTCTCCTACGTATTTAGCAACATCGGCTTTCATACCCGGCCACCAAAAATGTTTCTTGAGATCCTTGTACACCTTCCCCGTTCCAAGATGTATTGAGTATCTGGTTTTATGAGCTTCTCTAAGTACCATTTCTCTCATATCTCCAAATTTTGGTACCCAAATCCTTTCAGCCCTATACCGGGTTCTGTCTTCCCGAATATTAAGATGCTTCTCCGATCCTTTGGGTATTTCATCCTTTAAATTTCCATCTTTTAAAACTCCTTGTTGCGCCTCCTTTATTTGAGTAGTAAGGTTATTATGAATCATTATATTCATAGATTTTACTCTAATGGGTTCTCTGTCCTTCCTGCTCAAGACATCGGCTACCACATTTGCCTTCCCCGGGTGGTAACGAATCTCAAAGTCATAATCATTCAATAATTCAATCCACCTACGCTGCCTCATATTCAGTTGTTTTTGATTAAATATGTGTTGAAGACTTTTGTGGTCGGTATATATAATACTTTTGACCCCATATAAGTAGTGCCTCCAAGTCTTTAATGCAAAAACAACCGCGCCTAATTCCAAATCATGCGTCTTCTAATTTTGTTTGTGAATCTTCAATTGTCTAGACGCATAAGCAATCACCTTCGTTCGTTGCATTAATACACAACCGAGACCTTGCTTTGATGCGTCACAATAAATCACAAAATTATCATTCCCTTCCGGCAATGACAATATATGTGCCGTAGTTAGCTTTTTCTTCAATAACTGAAACGCTTTCTCTTCTTCATCATTCCATTCAAATTTCTTCCCTTTATGCGTTAATGTAGTCAAGGGTTTTGCTATTCTGGAAAAGTCTTGGATGAACCTTCTGTAGTAACCAGCTAGTCCTAAAAACTGGCGTATGTGTTTCGGAGTTTTCGCGGTTTCCCACTTTTCAACAGTTTCTATCTTTGCCGGATCCACCTTAATACCTTCTTTGTTCACTATGTGACCGAGGAATTGAACTTCTTCCAACCAAAATGCACACTTTGAAAACTTAGCGTACAATTATTCCTTCCTCAATACTTCTAACACCTTTCTCAAATGTTCACCGTGTTCTTGGTCATTCTTTGAGTAAATAAGTATGTCATCAATGAAAACAATGACAAACTTGTCAAAGTATGGTCCACACACTCGGTTCATAAGGTCCATGAACACAGCTGGTGCATTAGTTAAACCAAAAGGCATGACCATAAACTCGTAATGACCGTAATGTGTTCTGAAAGCAGTCTTTGGAATATCATCTTCTTTCACCCGCATTTGATGATACCCGGAACGTAAGTCAATCTTTGAATAAACAGACGAGCCTTGTAGTTGATCAAATAAGTCGTCGATTCTCGGTAGTGGGTAGCGGTTCTTGATGGTAAGTTTGTTCAACTCTCGGTAGTCGATACACAACCTGAATGTACCATCTTTCTTCTTGACAAACAAAATAGGAGCTCCCCACGGTGATGTGCTTGGTCGAATGAAACCACGCTCTAAAAGTTCTTGTAATTGGCTTTGCAGTTCTCTCATCTCACTGGGTGCGAGTCTGTAGGAGCACGAGCTATTGGTGCAGCTCCTGGTACAAGATCTATTTGAAATTCAACGGATCGATGTGGGGGTAATCCCGGTAATTCTTTCGGAAATACATCGGGAAATTCTTTTACAATGGGAACATCATTGATGCTCTTTTCTTCAGTTTGTACTTTCTCGACGTGTGCTAGAACAGCATAGCAACCTTTTCTTATTAGTTTTTGTGCCTTCAAATTACTAATAAGATGTAGCTTCGTGTTGCCCTTTTCTCCGTACACCATTAAGGGTTTTCCTTTTTCTCGTATAATGCGAATTGCATTTTTGTAACAAACGATCTCTGCTTTCACTCCTTTCAACCAGTCCATACCGATTATCACATCAAAACTCCCTAACTCTACTGGTATCAAATCAATCTTAAATGTTTCGCTAACTAGTTTAATTTCTCGATTCCGACATATATTATCTGCTGAAATTAATTTACCATTTGCTAATTCGAGTAAAAATTTACTATCCAAAGGCATCAATGGACAACTTAATTTAGCACAAAAATCTCTACTCATATAGCTTCTATCCGCACCCGAATAAAATAAAACGTAAGCAGATTTATTGTCAATAAGAAACGTACCCGTAACAAGCTCCGGGTCTTCCTGTGCCTCTGCCGCATTAATATTGAAAACTCTTTCGCGGCCTTGTCCATTCGTGTTCTCCTGGTTCGGGCAATTTCTAATAATGTGGCCCGGTTTTCCATATTTATAACAAACTACATTGGCATAACTTGCTCTGACACTACTTGCTCCGCCATTACTCGTTCCGACACCATTTGTTCCTTTCGTTCTATTAACCCCTGGTCCGTAGACCTCACACTTCGCCGCGCTATGACCATTTCTTTTACACTTGTTGCAAAATTTGGTGCAGAACCCCGAGTGATACTTTTCACACCTTTGGCATAGCTGCTTCTGATTGTTGTTGTTGTTGCGGTTATTATTGTTGTTGGGATGATTGTTGTAGTTGCTGTTGCTGTTGTTGTTGTTGTTGTTGTTGTTGTTGTTGGGCCATTTGTTGTAGTTGCGATTGATGTTGCGATTGTTGGGATAATTGTTGCGATTATTGTTGTAATTGCTGTTGTTGTTGTATTGGTGATTCTTATCACCGTTTTCCTCCCACTTTCTTTTGACTTGCTTCACATTGGCCTCTTCAACAGTCTGTTCTTTAATTCTTTCTTCAATCTGGTTCACTAGTTTGTGAGCCATTCTACATGCCTGTTGTATGGAGGCGGGCTCGTGTGAACTTATATCTTCTTTTATTCTTTCCGGTAATCCTTTCACAAACGCGTCGATCTTCTCTTCCTCATCTTCGAATGCTCCCGGACACAATAGGCACAATTCTGTGAATCATATTTCGTACGTGGTAATATCAAATCCTTGGGTTCGTAACCCTCTAAGTTCTGTCTTGAGCTTATTGACCTCGGTTCTGGGACGGTATTTCTCATTCATCAAGTGCTTGAATGCTGACCACGGTAGTGCGTACGCATCGTCTTGTCCCACTTGCTCTAGATAGGCATTCCACCATGTTAACGCAGAACCTGTGAAGGTATGCGTAGCGTACTTCACTTTGTCCTCTTCAGTACACATACTTATGGCAAACACCGATTCGACCTTCTTGGTCCACCATTTCAATCCGATCGGTCCTTCGGTTCCATCAAATTCCAAAGGTTTGCAGGCAGTGAATTCTTTGTAGGTGCATCCTACACGATTTCCTGTACTGCTAGATCCAAGGTTATTGTTGGTATGTAGCGCAGCCTGTACTGCGGCTATGTTTGAAGCTAGAAAAGTATGAAATTCCTCTTTATTCATATTCACGGTGTGTCGAGTAGTCGGTGCCATTTCCTTCAAAATAGTCAAATGGAACAAGTTAATCATACAGAATATTAAGAGTAGTTAATAGAATTTCGTAGCATAATATGAACTCATTTATAAAAGCTTTTTCTTCATATTAGCATTTTATAAGTTTAAATTCGGGTAGTACCTACCCGTTAAGTTCATACTTAATAACTAATATACAATTCAACTACTACAATTCTATATGAAAAACTGATTATAATAATATTTCGCGTTCAAACTTTTACACAATATTTTACAAACTTACAATACCGCTTATTTTACATATAGCATGAAATATAGCACACAATAAATTTGATACAAGATGGTTGTGAAGATAATTCTAGCTAGTACGCAAGTCGTTCAGCAAAGGCAATAAAGAAACGTAATTCATACGTACAGAAACAAGTCATGCATTCTGGTTATACTAGGATTACTTCCCATCCTTGGTCTTGTGGAACATAACCGTTATGGCCGTTGATAAGACATCGTGTTGTAACGTCGTCAAAGGGACGAGGGTTACGTAATGTCCAACAGTCCCGTAACAATCTAAAAACCTCATTTCTTACCCCAATTACCGACTCCGTCACTTGTGGGAACGTTTTGTTTAATAGTTGTAGCCCGATGTTCTTGTTCTCACTTTGGTGAGAAGCGAACATTACTAATTCGTAAGCATAACATGCTTCTTTATGTTGCATGTTAGCCGCTTTTTCTAAATCACGAAGTCCAATATTCGGATATATTGAGTCAAAATAATTTCTTAACCCATTGCGTAAAATAGCATTTGGGTTCCCCGCAATATATGCGTCAAAGTAAACACATCATAACTTATGGATTTCCCAATGTGATATCCCCCATCTTTCGAACGAAAGCCTTTTATAAACCAAGGCATTCTTGGAACGTTCTTCGAATGTCTTACAAACTGATCTCGCCTTAAATAATTGTGCCGAAGAATTCTGACCGACTCTAGACAAGATTTCATCAATCATGTCTCCGGGTAGGTCTCTTAAAATATTGGGTTGTCTATCCATTTTGTGTTTTTATACTGTAAAATCGACAAGAGTTAGATTCATAAAAAAAAATACTTATTAATACAAGCAATTTTTACATATATCATAAAGCATAAGCACACTATATTACATATATTACACCACACGAATACAACTATCTTATTCCGACTCGCTTGTTTCTTCTTCTTCGGTTTTGGTTCATTTTGCCAAGTTTCTAGGGATATATGATGTTCCCCTTATACGAGCCGTCGTTTTCCACATTGGTTTAGAAAAACCTGGTGGTTTAGAGGTTCCCGGGTCTTTGTTACAACTTAAGGACTTCGGGGGTTGACGATACATATAAAGTTCATCGGGGTTGGAATTAGATTTCTCTATTTTTATGCCCTTTCCCTTATTATTTTCTTTTGCCTTTTTAAATTCAGTTGGGGTAATTTCTATAACATCATCGGAATTCTCGTCGGAATCCGATTCATCGGAGAATTGGTAATCCTCCCAATATTTTGCTTCCTTGGCGGAAACACCATTGACCATAATTAACCTTAGTCGGTTGGTTGAGGATTTTCTTTTACTTAACCGTTTTATTATTTCCCCCACCGGTTCTATTTCTTCATCCGGTTCCGATTCTTCTTCCGGTTCCGATTCTTCTTCCGGTTCCGACTCTTCTTCCGGTTCCTCTTCGGGAACTTGTGAATCAGTCCACGAATCATTCCAATTTACATTTGACTCTTCATTATTATTAGGTGAGTCAATGGGACTTGTTCTAGAGGTAGACATCTATCACATAATATCAAACGCGTTAAGAGATTAATATATCACATAATATTCACATGTTAAAAATATATAGTTTCCAACAAAATTTGTTAAGCAATCATTTTTCAAGTAAACATGGTCGAAGTTCAGACTCACTAATGCATCCTAACAAACTCGATAAGACACACTAATGCAAAATTCTGGTTCTCTAAGACCAACGCTCGGATACCAACTGAAATGTCCCGTTCTTATTGATTAAAAACGTTCC
Source organism: Rutidosis leptorrhynchoides (assembly GCF_046630445.1). NCBI lineage: Eukaryota > Viridiplantae > Streptophyta > Magnoliopsida > Asterales > Asteraceae > Rutidosis > Rutidosis leptorrhynchoides. The sequence continues at coordinate 364,350,635 of NC_092338.1, forward strand.
ATATTAATTGATTTCGTTGCGAGGTTTTGACCTCTATATGAGACGTTTTTCAAAGACTGCATTCATTTTAAAACAAACCATAACCTTTATTTCATCAATAAAGGTTTAAAAAGCTTTACGTAGATTATCAAATAATGATAATCTAAAATATCCTGTTTACACACGTCCATTACATAATGGTTTACAATACAAATATGTTACAACAAAATAAGTTTCTTGAATGCAGTTTTTACACAATATCATACAAGCATGGACTCCAAATCTCGTCCTTATTTAAGTATGCGACAGCGGAAGCTCTTAATAATCACCTGAGAATAAACATGCTTAAAACGTCAACAAAAATGTTGGTGAGTTATAGGTTTAACCTATATATATCAAATCATAATAATAGACCACAAGATTTCATATTTCAATACACATCCCATACATAGAGATAAAAATCATTCATATGGTGAACACCTGGTAACAGACATTAACAAGATGCATATATAAGAATATCCCCATCATTCCGGGACACCCTTCGGATATGATATAAATTTCGAAGTACTAAAGCATTCGGTACTTTGGATGGGGTTTGTTAGGCCCAATAGATCTATCTTTAGGATTCGCGTCAATTAGGGTGTCTGTTCCCTAATTCTTAGATTACCAGACTTAATAAAAAGGGGCATATTCGATTTCGATAATTCAACCATAGAATGTAGTTTCACGTACTTGTGTCTATTTTGTAAATCATTTATAAAACCTGCATGTATTCTCATCCCAAAAATATTAGATTTTAAAAGTGGGACTATAACTCACTTTCACAGATTTTTACTTCGTCGGGAAGTAAGACTTGGCCACTGGTTGATTCACGAACCTATAACAATATATACATATATATCAAAGTATGTTCAAAATATATTTATAACACCTTTAATATATTTTGATGTTTTAAGTTTATTAAGTCAGCTGTCCTCGTTAGTAACCTACAACTAGTTGTCCACAGTTAGATGTACAGAAATAAATCGATAAATATTATCTTGAATCAATCCACGACCCAGTGTATACGTATCTCAGTATTGATCACAACTCAAACTATATATATTTTGGAATCAACCTCAACCCTGTATAGCTAACTCCAACATTCACATATAGAGTGTCTATGGTTGTTCCGAAATATATATAGATGTGTCGACATGATAGGTCAAAACATTGTGTACGTGTCTATGGTATCTCAAGATTACATAATATACAATACAAGTTGATTATGTTATGGTTGGAATAGATTTGTTACCAATTTTCACGTAGCTAAAATGAGAAAAATTATCCAATCTTGTTTTACCCATAACTTCTTCATTTTAAATCCATTTTGAGTGAATCAAATTGCTATGGTTTCATATTGAACTCTATTTTATGAATCTAAACAGAAAAATTATAGGTTTATAGTCAGAAAAATAAGTTACAAGTCGTTTTTGTAAAGGTAGTCATTTCAGTCGAAAGAACGACGTCTAGATGACCATTTTAGAAAACATACTTCCACTTTGAGTTTAACCATAATTTTTGGATATAGTTTCATGTTCATAATAAAAATCATTTTCTTAGAATAACAACTTTTAAATCAAAGTTTATCATAGTTTTTGTAGCGACCCGACCAAATCATGTTTGACGGCGCCGTCTACTTAGGTCCCGTTACGTGGTCATAAGTCTTTAAGACAAAGTTTGACCAAAATATGTCGCCTTCATTTCAAAATAAAGATTGTTCCCAAAGTTTACAAGAATTGTTCAACCAATAGTTAAGTTACAACGTTATAATACGAATGAAATCTAGGCGACACGGTTTAAAGTAAAGTCAAAAGACGCTCCATGAAATGCACATATACTCGACATCCAATGCAAGTATCAAATAATGAGCGGAAGCATGTATCATGTATCGTTCAAGGACCTGAGAAAAACATAGAAATCTGTCAACGAAAAACGTTGGTGAAATCATAGGTTTAAGTAAGTAAGTACAAGTGAACCACAAGATTTGCATCAATGAAATAATAGTAATACATTCCAAAAGTTTGTTTCACGAGCACCCAATTATCAATGCTTAACATTTCCTTCCATTGAACCCCATCACTTAGTGCTAGAACATACACTGTTTCTCGAAAATATATTTCATTCGTAAACGGTAGCGAACCGTTTGAATGAGGGTTTGTCAAACCCATATGGCCATATAACATAAGTTCTCGCTTACACCCGGCAAGTGTAACTAATGATAATCGAATTGAGGATTTTGTTCTAAACTCGTATGTAGAATGTTTGTTTTCCTGTACTTGTGTTCACTTAGTAAAGAAATGTTTATGTTTTCTCATCCCAAATGTAAGTTCAAAAAGAGTAAAAGTGGGACTATGATCTCACCTTGAGTGCACGAGTAGTAAAGTACTTCGACAAGTAAACGTGTGCAAAGAACAATGCTAGTCTTGACCTAAACAATAGGTTTGTATCAATAACGGTAAACACGATAGGTCAAAGATGTTCAATTAGTCCTATGGCTCGTTACGACTCGATTTATATAGCATGTGAATCAATTTGTCAAGTTTCATGCACGATACAAGTAGTTAAGTATGTTAGAACGATTGTATAATCGTTTGGTTAAGTTTGACTAAAAGTCAAACTTGGTCAAAGTCAAGGTCAACGGGGTCGGGTCGGGTATCCGACAATTTTCCCATGATGAGAAATCATTTATGAGCAGAATGGCCAAGTTTCATGTTAATCGGAGTTACGGTTAAGCGGGAAACATTTTGTGAAAGGAAAAATAAAAACTAAAATGAGCTGGGCATATGCGCGGCGCGCAAAGGGTTGCGCGGCGCGCACCCAAGTGTAAATCTTGGTCAGAACTTAACCACGAAAGCAAACATCTGGGATTTCTAATTTTGCGCGGCGCGCGGGTATATGCGCGGCGCGCAATACCTGGGAAACATGCAGTTTGCAGAAAAAGACCAAGTCACGAACCAAAATTCAAATTAACATATTTTATGAACCGAAAACATCCAAAATGCATACTATATATCGTTGGAAAGGTAATTTGACAAGGAAAACAACTAAACACATTTCATCAAGCAATTCATCACTAACAACAACCAAAACCGCATCTAATGCTTAACATTAACCGCATACAAGTTCATAAATGCAATTCAATGATTCGGGCAACCAATTTACATGAATGATATGCCGTTTCGAAGGTAATCAAGCATACAATGTGTCTAAACACTTACTAACAACATTAACAAGCATTCAACGCAACAAAAGTTCATTTCAAAGTCTATCAAACCCTAACCAAAATTCACAAAAATCAATAATCATGTGTTTGAAGTTTTCTTAATCAACCTACGCATCAAAACGAAGCTAGTGATACTAGTAACACAATTAAAACATCAACTTTTAACATCTAACAACATATGATCATCCAAAATTCAAGAACAACACACCAAAATTCAAGTTCATGCTAGTTACACTAAAACAACGAGATCGAGCATATAAATCATATATTCATGTTAGACTTGAGCCATAGACACTAATTAACACTTTTATAAGTTAAAAACATCAAGAACACAAAATCTAGTGATTTTAGAAAGTTACCCAAATGAGATGAAATTGGTACCAAAACGAAGAGGATGAAGAGAGGATCACGAATATGTAATTTATTTTGTTGTAAGCCTCCTAGATCGAATTTAGATGATGATTGAATGAATATGGTTTTGGGTGTGTGTGTTCTTGCTAGAGAGAAAGAGAGAGAGAGATGAAGATGAAATGAATGGGTGAAAGGGGTTTGACCCTTTGACCTAGTCAAGGGTTTGATCCCTTGTCAAGTTTAGTCCCTCAACTTTCGTTCGGGTGCGGGAATTACCTAAACGAGATAATTTAAAACGCTTATCAACGGGAGATGTTATAAACATATAACGGACTTTATATTAGTATAACGGAAAAGTAAATGGAAAAAGGCGGGATGTTACATTACCTACTCCTTAAAAGAAATTTCGTCCCGAAATTTAAGTAGGCATAGTAGTCGTTGTTTCTTCCTCGAGATCTTGCGTTTCCGAATTCACGAATAGATGAGGATACTTCCTTTGCATTTGATCTTGTCTTTCCCAAGTAAACTCGGGTCCTCTTTTGGCATCCCAACGAACCTTGACAATCGGGATTCGGCTTTGTTTCAATGTCTTGACGGAGGTGTCCACAATTTCAACCGGTTCCTCCACAAAATGAAGTTTGTCATCAATAGTAAGTTCTTCGAGAGGGATGACGATATCGGGTTCGGCAAGACACTTTTTCAAGTTAGATACATGGAAGGTAGGATGAACGGAGTTCAATTGAGGCGGAAGATCTAAACGATAAGCAACGGTTCCAATACGCTCCAAGATTTCGAAAGGACCAATATACCGCGGATTTAGCTTTCCGCGTTTCCCAAAACGGATTACACCCTTCCAAGGTGCGACTTTTAACATTACTCGGTCACCGACTTGAAATTCAAGATCGTTGCGTCGTTTGTCGGTATAGCTCTTTTGACGACTTCGGGCCGTCCTAAGCCTATCTCGGATTTGAACGATTTTCTCGGTGGTTTCGTGAATGAGTTCGGGTCCGGTGATTTGCACGTCGCCTACCTCGGCCCAACAAAGAGGTGAACGACATTTGCGGCCATATAGCGCTTCAAAAGGTGCGGCTTTAATACTCGCGTGATAACTATTGTTGTAAGAGAACTCGGCGAGAGGTAAGTGCTTGTCCCAAGCTTTTCCGAAATCAACCACGCAAGCTCGTAACATGTCCTCTAAGGTTTGAATTGTACGTTCGCTTTGTCCATCGGTTTGAGGATGATATGCGGTGCTCATGTCTAAACGTGTTCCCAACGCTTCTTGCAATGTACGCCAAAATCTAGAAACGAAACGGCCATCTCGGTCGGAGATAATCGATAAAGGTACACCGTGTCGGGCTATGATCTCCTTAATGTAAAGTTGTGCAAGTTTCTCCATTTTGTCCGTTTCTTTCATGGCCAGGAAGTGTGCGGATTTGGTGAGACGGTCAACAATAACCCAAATGGTATCATAACCGCCCGTCGTTTTTGGTAGTTTGGTGATAAAATCCATCGTTATCCTTTCCCACTTCCATTGCGGGATCTCGGGTTGTCGAAGTAGTCCGGACGGTCTTTGGTGTTCAGCTTTGACTTTGGAACATGTCAAACACTTGGAAACATAAGTAGCTACGTCCCTTTTGATGTTCGGCCACCAATATAGCTGTTTAAGGTCGTGGTACATCTTATTGGCACCGGGGTGAATCGAGTATCGTGACTTATGGGCTTCATCTAAAATAAGGCTTCGTAGGTCCCCATAACTAGGCACCCAAATCCTTTCGGCGAAATATCGGAGTCCGGTTTCTTTAACTTCGAATCGAGAGGTGAGGACGTTCAAGTGTTCGAGAGAGATGTTTTCATCCTTGAGAGCCTCATCTTGGGCTACCCGAATTTGGCTATTAAGGTTTGTGTGGATGGTGATGTTTAAGGCTCGGACACGAAGAGGCACCACTCTTTCTTTTCGACTTAAGGCATCGGCTACTACATTTGCCTTCCCGGGATGGTAACGAAGCTCGCAATCGTAATCGTTTAAGGTTTCAATCCACCTTCGTTGTCTCATGTTTAGTTGCTTTTGATCGAAAATGTGTTGGAGACTTTTGTGGTCGGTAAAGATAGTACTCTTGGTTCCATAAAGATAGTGTCTCCACATTTTAAGTGCAAAGACAACGGCTCCGAGTTCGAGATCATGTGTCGTATAGTTTCGTTCATGAATTTTGAGTTGTCGAGAAGCATAAGCAATGACTTTCGTTCGTTGCATCAATACACACCCAAAACCATGTTTTGAGGCATCGCAATATACAACAAAGTCATCATTGCCTTCGGGAAGTGACAAGATAGGAGCGGTGGTTAGCTTCGTTTTCAAGATTTGGAATGCGGATTCATGTTCGGTCGCCCAAATGAATTTCTTTCCCTTGTGAGTCAATGCGGTTAGAGGACGTGCAACCAAAGAGAAATTTTCGATGAATCTACGATAGTACCCGGCGAGACCCAAAAATTGACGAATGTGAGTAGGAGTAGTAGGAGTCTCCCATTTACTAATGGCTTCGATCTTCGTGGGATCGACTTTAATGCCTTGATCACTTACAACATGACCAAGAAATTGAACTTCCTTCAACCAAAATTCACACTTGGAGAATTTGGCATAAAGTCGTTCTTGTCTCAAGAGTTCAAGCACAAGTCGGAGATGTCCCTCGTGTTCTTCTTCGCTTTTTGAATAGACTAAAATATCATCGATGAACACGATAACGAATTTGTCAAGATACGGTTTGCACACGCGGTTCATAAGATCCATGAACACCGCCGGTGCGTTAGTGAGACCAAATGGCATTACAAGAAATTCATAACTACCATAACGAGTTCGGAAAGCGGTTTTGGAGACATCTTCCCCCTTAACCCTTAATTGATGATAACCCGAGCGGAGATCGATTTTCGAATATACACAAGACCCTTGTAGTTGATCAAAGAGGTCATCGATGCGAGGAAGAGGATATCGGTTCTTAACCGTCAATTTATTTAGTTCACGATAATCAATGCACATTCGTAGGGATCCGTCTTTCTTTTTAACAAACAAAATCGGAGCGCCCCAAGGTGAATGGCTAGGTTGGATAAAACCACGATCAAGTAGTTCTTGGATTTGACTTTGCAATTCTTGCATTTCGGATGGGGCGAGTCTATATGGTGCACGCGCTACGGGTGCGGCTCCCGGAATTAGATCGATTTGGAATTCAACTGGTCGATGAGGCGGGAGACCCGGCAATTCATCGGGAAATACATCGGAATAGTCACTAACAATTGGCACATCATCGATGTGCTTCTCATCGGACTCGACTTTCTTAACGTGGGCAAGGATCGCAAAACAACCCTTACGGAGCAGTTTTCTAACTTTAAGGCACGAAACGAGGTTGAGTCCGGTGCAACTCTTATCGCCATAAACAATCAAAGGTTCACCATTCTCGATAGGAATTCGGATTGCGTTAAGATCACAAAGAATGTGAGATTTCGTTTTGACTAACCAATTCATACCGATTATTACATCAAAGCTTCCTAGTTCCATGGGTATCAAGTCAATTTCAAATTCCCTACCCAAAATGTTTAACGTACACCCCCGGTAATATGTGTCGGCACTTAATAGTTTTCCGTTAGCCACTTCAATGGTATAAGTGGTATCTAATGGAAGAGGTGGAGTGCTAAAAGAATGAGTCAAAGTCTTGGATACAAAGCATTTATCGGCACCCGAATCGAATAAGCAAGAGACATAAGAATTGTTGAGAAGAAACGTACCCGTGACTAGTTCAGTGTCATCCCGGGCTTCCTCGGTGTTTATGTTGAAAGCTCGGCCGCGCGTATTGGGGTTATCTTTCCTCTTCGGGCATGCATTTCTATAATGGCCCGTTTGGCCACATTCATAACAAGTGCCCGTCTTTGGTGCATTGGGCCATTTTCGAGCGACGGGAGTGGCACTTTTACAATCGTTGGCCTTATGACCAATTCCTTGGCACCGATGGCAAATTAGCTTACTACATTCGCCAAAGTGATGTTTGTTGCATTTGTTGCAAAAAGGTAGATTCTCGGCATAACCCTTCTTGCCGTCGAAAGTGAAAGATTTCTTGGCAAAGTTGTTGTTGCTTGATTGGGAGGGTTCCCACTTTCTTTTGTTGCCGCCCGATTTATCCTCGGCCTTAGGTGCCGGAACTACGATTTCGTCAACCGTTTCAATTAGTTGGCGAGCCATGTTCATAGCGGCTTGATGAGTAGTGGGTTTGGATGACATCACTCCTTGTTTGATGCTTTTTGGAAGACCGAGCATGTAGAGCTCAATCCTTTGAGATTCGGGGTTAACAAGATTAGGACACATCAAGGATAGTTCGGCGAAGCGTTGATTATAAGCTTTAAGATCGTTTCCGACCGCTTTCAAAGCTCTTAGTTCTTCCTCAAGCTTTCGGGTTTCTTCGCGCGGAAAATATTCAACAATCATCTTTTCCTTTAGGTCGGCCCAAGAGAGGGCATGAGCTTCATCGGTACCCACCGATTGAACATAGGTGTTCCACCATGTTAGAGCAATTCCGGAGAAAGTGTGAGTGGAGTATTTGACCTTGTCTTGGTCCCGACAACCGCTTATGCTAAAGACGGCCTCCGTTTGCTCAAACCATCGGGTGAGCACGACCGATCCCCCGGTTCCATCAAAAGTGTGAGGTTTGCACCCCATGAAAGCTTTATAGGAGCATCCCTCGTTTGAGTTTCCGGCTCCATTGTTGTTGTTGTTGTTGTTGTGGTTGTTGTGGTTGTTATTATTATTGTTGTTGGATGAGTGACCGGCCATGGCCGCATCTACGGCGGTAGCTATCATCCGTTCGAGAGCTTGTTCGGGAGTTTCATTGCGGCGTACACGACGAGGAGCCATTGTTCCTTCAAGACACAAGAATATCATTGATTAGTATTCTCAATAATACTAACCGTGATATAGAATAAAGATAAAGAGAAGTTTTTCCTCGACTCGCCTTAAATTCTTTATGTCATAATGTCGGAACGTTCATATGAGTCACCGTAATATAATCCCGGAAATTATATTACCCTGATTCATATGTGCATTCGACATCATTTCATATAGTCAAGGTGGCGTGTCAATCAAATTAAACAACGTGAGATTAAGATGAACTAAGAGTAGATATGAGTAGAAGCGTTCGAGTATAAATGCACAAGTAGTCAAGTAATTCCTACTTCAAGTCTATATGCCGGTTGTAGTCTAGACTCACCAATGTACCCTATGACTCGAGGTTGACACCAATGAACTCTAAATCCCTACAACCAACGCTCTGATACCATCTGTAGCGACCCGACCAAATCATGTTTGACGGCGCCGTCTACTTAGGTCCCGTTACGTGGTCATAAGTCTTTAAGACAAAGTTTGACCAAAATATGTCGCCTTCATTTCAAAATAAAGATTGTTCCCAAAGTTTACAAGAATTGTTCAACCAATAGTTAAGTTACAACGTTATAATACGAATGAAATCTAGGCGACACGGTTTAAAGTAAAGTCAAAAGACACTCCATGAAATGCACATATACTCGACATCCAATGCAAGTATCAAATAATGAGCGGAAGCATGTATCATGTATCGTTCAAGGACCTGAGAAAAACATAGAAATCTGTCAACGAAAAACGTTGGTGAAATCATAGGTTTAAGTAAGTAAGTACAAGTGAATCACAAGATTTGCATCAATGAAATAATAGTAATACATTCCAAAAGTTTGTTTCACGAGCACCCAATTATCAATGCTTAACATTTCCTTCCATTGAACCCCATCACTTAGTGCTAGAACATACACTGTTTCTCGAAAATATATTTCATTCGTAAACGGTAGCGAACCGTTTGAATGAGGGTTTGTCAAACCCATATGGCCATATAACATAAGTTCTCGCTTACACCCGGCAAGTGTAACTAATGATAATCGAATTGAGGATTTTGTTCTAAACTCGTATGTAGAATGTTTGTTTTCCTGTACTTGTGTTCACTTAGTAAAGAAATGTTTATGTTTTCTCATCCCAAATGTAAGTTCAAAAAGAGTAAAAGTGGGACTATGATCTCACCTTGAGTGCACGAGTAGTAAAGTACTTCGACAAGTAAACGTGTGCAAAGAACAATGCTAGTCTTGACCTAAACAATAGGTTTGTATCAATAACGGTAAACACGATAGGTCAAAGATGTTCAATTAGTCCTATGGCTCGTTACGACTCGATTTATATAGCATGTGAATCAATTTGTCAAGTTTCATGCACGATACAAGTAGTTAAGTATGTTAGAACGATTGTATAATCGTTTGGTTAAGTTTGACTAAAAGTCAAACTTGGTCAAAGTCAAGGTCAACGGGGTCGGGTCGGGTATCCGACAATTTTCCCATGATGAGAAATCATTTATGAGCAGAATGGCCAAGTTTCATGTTAATCGGAGTTACGGTTAAGCGGGAAACATTTTGTGAAAGGAAAACTAAAAACTAAAATGAGCTGGGCATATGCGCGGCGCGCAAAGGGTTGCGCGGCGCGCACCCAAGTGTAAATCTTGGTCAGAACTTAACCACGAAAGCAAACATCTGGGATTTCTAATTTTGCGCGGCGCGCGGGTATATGCGCGGCGCGCAATACCTGGGAAACATGCAGTTTGCAGAAAAAGACCAAGTCACGAACCAAAATTCAAATTAACATATTTTATGAACCGAAAACATCCAAAATGCATACTATATATCGTTGGAAAGGTAATTTGACAAGGAAAACAACTAAACACATTTCATCAAGCAATTCATCACTAACAACAACCAAAACCGCATCTAATGCTTAACATTAACCGCATACAAGTTCATAAATGCAATTCAATGATTCGGGCAACCAATTTACATGAATGATATGCCGTTTCGAAGGTAATCAAGCATACAATGTGTCTAAACACTTACTAACAACATTAACAAGCATTCAACGCAACAAAAGTTCATTTCAAAGTCTATCAAACCCTAACCAAAATTCACAAAAATCAATAATCATGTGTTTGAAGTTTTCTTAATCAACCTACGCATCAAAACGAAGCTAGTGATACTAGTAACACAATTAAAACATCAACTTTTAACATCTAACAACATATGATCATCCAAAATTCAAGAACAACACACCAAAATTCAAGTTCATGCTAGTTACACTAAAACAACGAGATCGAGCATATAAATCATATATTCATGTTAGACTTGAGCCATAGACACTAATTAACACTTTTATAAGTTAAAAACATCAAGAACACAAAATCTAGTGATTTTAGAAAGTTACCCAAATGAGATGAAATTGGTACCAAAACGAAGAGGATGAAGAGAGGATCACGAATATGTAATTTATTTTGTTGTAAGCCTCCTAGATCGAATTTAGATGATGATTGAATGAATATGGTTTTGGGTGTGTGTGTTCTTGCTAGAGAGAAAGAGAGAGAGAGATGAAGATGAAATGAATGGGTGAAAGGGGTTTGACCCTTTGACCTAGTCAAGGGTTTGATCCCTTGTCAAGTTTAGTCCCTCAACTTTCGTTCGGGTGCGGGAATTACCTAAACGAGATAATTTAAAACGCTTATCAACGGGAGATGTTATAAACATATAACGGACTTTATATTAGTATAACGGAAAAGTAAATGGAAAAAGGCGGGATGTTACAGTTTTTAATTAACTAACCCAAAACAGCCCGCGGTGTTACTACGACGGCGTAAATCCGATTTTACGGTGTTTTTCGTGTCTCCAGGTTTTAAATCATTAAGTTAGCATATAATATAGATATAGAACATGTGTTTAGTTGATTTTAAAAGTCAAGTTAGAAGGATTAATTTTTGTTTGCGAACAAGTTTAGAATTAACTAAACTATGTTCTAGTGATTACAAGTTTAAACCTTCGAATAAGATAGCTTTATATGTATGAATCGAATGATGTTATGAACATCATTACTACCTTAAGTTCCTTGGATAAATCTACTGGAAAAGAGAAAAATGGATCTAGCTTCAACGGATCCTTGGATGGCTCGAAGTTCTTGAAGCAGAATCATGACACGAAAACAAGTTCAAGTAAGATCATCACTTGAAATAAGATTGTTATAGTTATAGAAATTGAACCAAAGTTTGAATATGATTATTACCTTATATTAGAATGATAACCTACTGTAAGAAACAAAGATTTCTTGAGGTTGGATGATCACCTTACAAGATTGGAAGTGAGCTAGCAAACTTGAAAGTATTCTTGATTTTATGTAACTAGAACTTGTAGAATATATGAAGAACACTTAGAACTTGAAGATAGAATTTGAGAGAGATCAATTAGATGAAGAAAATTGAAGAATGAAAGTGTTTGTAGGTGTTTTTGGTCGTTGGTGTATGGATTAGATATAAAGGATATGTAATTTTGTTTTCATGTAAATAAGTCATGAATGATTACTCATATTTTTGTAATTTTATGAGATATTTCATGCTAGTTGCCAAATGATGGTTCCCACATGTGTTAGGTGACTCACATGGGCTGCTAAGAGCTGATCATTGGAGTGTATATACCAATAGTACATACATCTAAAAGCTGTGTATTGTACGAGTACGAATACGGGTGCATACGAGTAGAATTGTTGATGAAACTGAACGAGGATGTAATTGTAAGCATTTTTGTTAAGTAGAAGTATTTTAATAAGTGTATTGAAGTCTTTCAAAAGTGTATAAATATATATTAAAACACTACATGTATATACATTTTAACTGAGTCATTAAGTCATCGTTAGTCGTTACATGTAAGTGTTGTTTTGAAACCTTTAGGTTAACGATCTTGTTAAATGTTGTTAACCCAATGTTTATAATATCAAATGAGATTTTAAATTATTATATTATCATGATATTATCATGTATGAATATCTCTTAATATGATATATATACATTAAATGTCTTTACAACAATAATCGTTACATATATGTCTCGTTTAAAAATCATTAAGTTAGTAGTCTTGTTTTTACATATGTAGTTCATTGTAAATATACTTAATGATATGTTTACTTATCATAGTATCATGTTAACTATATATATATATATCCATATATATGTCATCATATAGTTTTTACAAGTTTTAACGTTCGTGAATTACCGGTCAACTTGGGTGGTCAATTGTCTATATGAAACATATTTCAATTAATCAAGTCTTAACAAGTTTGATTGCTTAACATGTTGGAAACATTTAATCATGTAAATATCAATCTCAATTAATATATATAAATATGGAAAAGTTCGGGTCACTACTGACCACCGCTCTGATACCACATGAAACGACCCGACTCAATCCATAGGGACGAATACAATAACATATGATTACATCGCGAGGCATTTGACCTCTATATGATACATTTTATAAACATTGCATTCTTTTGAAAAGATATACCATAAATGAATATTTAAAATTCAATGTTTTCGACATCTGATGATTTCTACATATAGACAATCACCGTAAATAACAGTTTACAAGAATACTTACGTTGACAATGCAGTCAAAATAAATACACGGTGATGATTTTGTGAATGCAATGCTTCCTCGAATAAAACATGTATGACTCCATGCACATGGTTTCTCTAACATATATTCAAACAGCGGAAGACTTCTAGGAACCTGAGAATAAACATGCTTTAAACGTCAACATAAAGTTGGTGAGATATAGGTTTAATGCTAGCAGCGTTATAAATATAGACCACAAAATTTCAAATACATAAACGTTTTAATAAAAAATATTCTAAGTTGTTGAGCACTTGATAACCATACTTAACATTTAATCAACGTTGCATATTCCCTTTATTATGAAATCTTACTACACCGTACCAAGTGTAGTGACCGAAACGAAGTACTGTGCAACCGTTGAATTCTGGTCGTCCAGTCCGGTTGGGGTTGTCAGGCCCGATAGATCTATCAACAGGATTCGCGTTTACAATACCTCATGTAAATAGTAGTTATCAAGTTACAGGGAAGTATGCCAGTGGTACAACTCAACGTAGAATATATATTTTTAATCACTTGTGTCCATAACGTAAATCATAAAATGCATGTATTCTCATCCCAAAATATTTAGAGTTTAAAAGTGGGACTATATACTCACTTTTGCCTTGAAGGTATTTAACTCGACTTGGTCTCCGATAGATATCACGAACCTAACCATATATATATATATATATATATATATATATATATATATATATATATATATATATATATATATATATATATATATATATATATATATATATATAATATATCAACATATTTTCTTTTCAAGTAATCGTTACATATATATATATATATATATATATATATATATATATATACTTATAATACTTTTAATATTTTCTTAGTCCGTAGTTAGCAGTCCGATGTTAGTGGTCCATAATTAGTTGCTCAATAAAATAAATAAAGACCCCATCGTATTCGTATTAATCAGAATTAATCTCGACCCATGGTACCATGTTGTCAAATGACGTGTTGCGTACATAAAGTACCGTGTTGTCAAATGACGTGTTGCGTACAATCATGAGGTCTTATGATTAATCTTCTCGTGTTGTTTACGGGTGGTCCTGAAATATATAAAATCAAATCATAAGTAATTATATATAAAGTATCATATTAATTAGAAAAGATATGATTAATTTACTTTATCTCCAAATATTTTCGTAGCTAAACTAGCTTCGGATACCCAATCTTGTTTTAGTCGTTGTTTCTTCATTACAACTCCGTTTTTGTTGGTTCAACTTGCCATTTCCTTGGATCGAGCCAAATTTTAAGAATATGAAGTAAAAATACCTTAGTTTGTATTTGAAATCACAGGTTATAGGTCAAACTTTGGTAAAACTTATGAAAATGATCATTTTCTATCATAAAAACAACATTTAATGATCATTTTTCTAAAAATACTTACACTTTGAGTTAAACCATGAAATTTTTATGTGTTAACATATTCATAAGAAATATCATTTTTCCAGAACATGAACTTCCAATTCAAAGTTCAAGATGGTTTTTAATTATCCAACCCAAAACAGCCCCCGGTTGCACTCCGACGACGTAGATTCAGTTTTTAAGGTGTTCTTTGTAAAACCAAGTTATATCTTGTTAAGTTAGCATATTATTATGATATATTACAGGTCTTGAAGTGTTTTAAAAGTTAAGTTAGAAGGATCTATTTAGTTTTCAAACAAGTTTGAAATCATTCAAACTATGTTCTTGTTGTTAAAATTTTACAACATAAAATAAAAGAGCTATATAATTATGAATCGAACAAGATTATGAACAAGGTTACTACCTCAAGTTACTTGGACAAAGTTACTGTAAGAGATAAGAAAAAATCTTGGAATCAAAGAGTGGTGGAGTTAGATCAAAAGGTTGGAAGTATACTTCTTCAAATGGGTGGTTATTTTGATATGTTCTTGAAAGAGTTTTCTTATGGTGTTTAAGGCTTGTAATTGAAGCTAAATGATGGGGAAAATGCTTGGAGATGATCAAGTATGAAGTTAAGAGTATTTTGAGAGAGAAATGAGGGTGTAGGTATGAGAAAATGGAGTGAAGAAATGGTGTTCATTCATAAAAACGTTTTTAGTTTATAAAGAAAGAAAAGGATTCCTAATTTTGTTTTCTTACTAATAATTCATGCTACTTGACAAATCCTAGTTACCTCATATCTAGGGCAGTAATAATGTTGATTAGGATGTTGATTTAATGTGTATATACCAATAGTAAATACATATATAAGCTGGGTATGATACGGGTACATATACCCTAGATATACGTATAGAAATCTTGAGGAAACGGAATGAGAATTCAAATATAGCTATCTTTTGTGAATATACTTATATTGTTTTATGTATTTAAGTCCTTAAAAAGTGATTAGATACATTATATATACGATACATGTATAAGCATTATAGGTTATAAGTATATATATCAAAGAATGTTACGTATAGTTATCGTTTTGAAAACTTAAGTTAGTAGTTTCAAAATATACTTATAACTCATTGTCATTAGTACACAATGAGATGTTAAACCATCCTTAGATCATGTTAAATATATATAAATACATATATATACACAAACGTATAATTATCGTATGTTATATAGTTCGTGATATCATCGGTCAAATTGGACGGTCAAACGTTGTGTAAAACTCTTTTCAAAAACACAAGTCTCAACAATTTGGATTGCTTATCATGTTGGTAAGGTTTAATTTATGTAAATATTAATCTCATAAGTATAAAATGATTGGAAAAATCCGGGTCGTTACATATTAACATTCCACAAAGGTCTAAACTTTCTTAAGTATAATAGAATACAGGGTTTACCGTATCCGAGAGACGTGATGTGTTTTGATGCTTTCGTTAATGATTGGGTTTTAAATAGGTAGTTAGGCCCTTAAAAAGAGTTCAACCATAAAGAACACTATGGCCAAGTCAAGTTGACTTCCATGAACACGTTCGGTTATCCTAACGGTCCAATCCTTTATGTGTTTAAACAAACAGTTCCTTAATTAACCAAGAATCCCTCAAGCGGGGTGCAATACTTGAGACCGCGTTATAGTGAAGTGTACTAATCAGCACTGACTGGGTTCCATGGCCTTACTTAGCAGAGGTACAGCTTACAACAACCGTTGTGCTTCAGCATGCACGTATGAAGTTTATATGCTTGCTGACTACACTAGAATGGTCTAGGACCGACAATGTACTTAGGGTCTAGTTATATGTTTCACTATGAAAGAGTCCACAGTTGGAATCTAAAGCTTGATAGACTTACTACAACCGGTGTGCCTCAGTCGATCTCGCATTGTATCCGATAGACTTCTCTTACCAAGGGGTAACATAGATAGTGTACTCTAAATCGGGGTTCGCGACTTCCCAATAATAGAACTAAATAACTACGTTCTATTAGTTGGAAAATCGTTTGAGTTTAAAGCATAATCGGAAAGCATTTTGACAACATACACAAACCAAAATATTATTTTGGCATTATAACTGATTACGTCATAGCATACACTAAAGATAACTACTCGCTAATCATGGCAACAACATCACAAAACATAATGATGGAAGACATTTTATAAAGATAAAGGATAGAAGTACTAGTAGATTAAACGAGTTCCGAATACAAAAGTGACAACTTCAAACTCCAGACCGCTCCTAATACAATCTTCCGCGTTCTTCTCCGGGTACTAGATTTCTCGCACGGAGTCGAAGACCTTGAAAGTATGACTAATATTGTAGAAAGAGAGAGAAAGAAGTGAATTGAAGTGTGTGTTGAAATGGATGACAAAGACCCTTTAAATAAGAGTGATTTTTGCTTGCAAACGACTGGCAGGCCATTTGGCAAGCCGTTTGCAAGGTCCGTTTGACCAGGCAGCCCGTTTACCATGCCCGTTCGCCTTGGGTGTGTGGCAGGCCGTTTTCCATAGTGGCAAGCCATTTGGCAGCCCGTTTGGAAATCCGTTTAGCAAGCCATTTGGCTTGCTGATTTGTTGGATCGTAACTTGATTTCTTGTCGTTCACCGTTTTCGCTCTAGAATCTTCGTTTTAGCTCCGATTCTCTTGATTCTTTTTGCACCGTCTTCGTAATTACTTGATCTTCAATTTTAACCAACGAAGCGGGTATTTTTCCGATCAAGTTCGAAACTTTATTGTTTTTGTGCCTTAATACCGAGGTAAAAACGTGACTTTTTAGCCGATATCAAATATCCCACACTTAGACTTTGCTTGTCCTCAAGCAAACTTCTCATTTTTACCTTAAGAAATGTTTTCAGAGTTTCTTTTCTAATAGCCTAAGCGGTTTACTTTTTATTATAAGAGCGAAAAATAAGGTGAGTCATCTATGTTAGGGTTGAAACTATCTCTGCAAACACGCGAGGAGGTTACATGACTTAGGCTAGCTTTTACAGGTCACTCAAATCACACAAGTGTTTAGGGTTCCCTATAGATCTAAGAAATGAATTCACTCATAGCCAGTCATGCTGAACCCATCGTCATATGCTTGATAAAGACTCAAATCCTTGCTACTAACGTGAGAACGGTAGTAACCATAGCTTCTAGGTCATTTGTCATTGATGGAAAGGAAATTTTGGAGTGACGGTGAAGTTGTTTTTAAGGGGGGTTGAAAAAAATTAATTAAGCTTAAGGCCCAAAAATAAAATAAAATAAAAATTTTATTTTATTTAATAAAACTACCAAAAGTGCACGGATATCAGTAGAATCGAACATATATTTAAAGCTTAAGATAGTTTTATTAAGGAAGTTAATAAAACCTTATCATATGCAACTTATAGGAATTGTTACAGACATATGACTTATTTTTTTCTTGTTAATAACACGTTTTTTATTAAAATTTAAATTTTAAAAATATAAAAATTTGCAAGTCGGGTCGGGGAAATAAGCCCGTGCGCCGCACGGGCCCATTTTCTTCTTCTTTTCCTTTCCTCTTCTTCTTCTTTTTTCTTTCCTTTTTCTTTTCTTCTTTCCCTTCCCTTTTGCTTCGGCCGTCGCTCAAGAACACACCCACCACCATCATTTTTCAACCAATTTTAACGATTCAAAGCACTAATCCGAGTCTCTCGTGCCTCCTAAACACGTTTCCATCATCAATTTTGCATAAAAGGTACTCTTTCACGGTTAAAAATCGAGTTTTTACTCGAAATCAAATTTTTGACTTTTGAGAAAAATTGTGTTTTATGCCCAATTTTGATTTCTATATGCTTAGTTAGACAATGTGATTGATATGTGTTAGTTTTTAGGTTCGATTGAGGCATTTTGGTTCACATTTAGCTTTCGATTCGTTAGTTTGAGTTTTAGGTTGGAAATTGGTGAAATTTTTGGAAATTGGATGTTTTGCTTGCTCATTTAGGCTTAGTGATTCATCTAGTATGCTTAGAAGCTAGTTTTGAAACAATTTAGGATTGTTTGATTAAAAATTGAAGTTTTGATAAAACTATACAAAATTAGGCTTGAGGTTTTTCCTATAGTTAAAGCGTTTTTAAAACTTAGGATGACTTGAAAATTAGCGTAAATTAAGATATCATTGACTTGCAAATGAAATTTGAGCCTAGTCTTTGACTTTTCTTATTTTGTACGTTTTGACCAAAATTAATATTTTTCGATAAAAACGGTCTTAAACCTTGACTTAAGGAAGTTATAGGCAAAGTTTGATGTTTAAAAATATTTAAGGTAATTAAAAATGGTCATTAGAATCATTGTAAGCTTAAAATTTATCTTACTTTAATCAAAATTGCTTATTACGACTAACTCGCTATAATTATTATTTTTAGCATTATTTGTTGCAATCACGGGTACGCTTTGAATTTTGCTTAGAAATGAGTTTATAGTAAGATTAGATATTGTTTGTGGTAATTTTGGCTATAATTGACTTTAACAAGGATATGGAAAATGCCATTTTTAAAGCGCTCATTTCGAATTTTTTTTGAAAAATATAAGCATCTTTCATTATCAAGTGTTATTATAAGTCTTATTATTTTAGAACATAACCTACATTATTTGACTCTCGCAGATAGCTAATTATCTACCAGAAGAGTACGAGTTGCCCCACTCCAACCACGAGGAAGATAACCCAGCGGATAACGAACCATTCATGAGAAATTGGATAAACAGATAAAAGGGTGCCAACAAGTACATAAATTGGGAGATAATGGAGCAGTGTGGGTGGGCCGATGATCTGAGATAGATCTAAATTTTACGGCACACGTAAAAACAAACAGCGCGTGGCAAAAGCTGTTTGAAATCAATGAACGGGTGTATCAGGAACCATATGCAGAGTTTATGGCAACGTGGAGATTCAAAGCAAATATTGACCACGAAGAATATAAAAGTCATCAATGCTTACATTTCCCCACCAGAATCAAATGCATCACCTGACTCTCGCACAATTCGCAATTCATCTAGAACTGTATAAAAGAGCTCACATTAACAGATCAGTGTTTAAGAGAGGATACACCACCCTGAATCAAATCGATCATCAAGCTTTCTGGCAAGCCTACACCTCCGATAATGAAGCCTGGAGGTCAAGTAAAAAGGCCTCAAATTTCACCAATCCCGTTCATCGCATTCTCCACCACCTCATCGCTAAAACTCTTCACCCAAAAACCCAACATGGCGGTGCTCTCACTGTTAATGATATGTGCTTAATGTACGCCATGATTCACAACCAAAATATGTAAGTCGCACACCTTCTAGCTCAAGCATTTACTAATGAAAGGAATGCCTCGAGAATAGTTGTGCCAGTTTTGGGAGCCGTTGTCACCAAACTCCTTCGCCGGATGCATGTTTTGGGTAGTATCGAAAGATTTGGTTATATAAGGGCAAATGAGTTAGAAGAGATAGGGTATAGATTACTGCACACTTGGAAGTACATTCGAATAGAGGATGAGCAGTTTATAGTTGCAGCTAATCCGGCAATCCCAGACTCGGAAGATCGAACAGTGCATGGGGTGAGACTTAGAGGATTTAGGCCTGATACAAGGACTAAAGACGGCGAGGTTCACATGAACCACGAGATGAGGATGATCCCACCATGCAAGGAAGGCCCACTGACACCCTGAGACACTCATCAGTAGATCACGAAGATCGGCCGCGATTTGAGTCGTACCATTATCATATGGGGGATTTCCCGGACGGGAGAGGTGGTTTGCTGAAGATGCTATCTTTCAGAACCTATATCATTTCACGAACCATGCAGGTAGGTAGCTTAACATCCCCCTTGTATCCTCACGAGTATCCATTGATGTTAACCCACAGAGACCTCAGAGATGCAGGGCCTAGCCATCATTATCCATGACCCCCATCTCCTCCTCAGCATTATTATACGCAGCATACGATCATTCCATCTCCTCCAAGGGAATAGAGCACGGGAGCCGCGGATTTTGTTACCAGCCTTTTTGGAACAACCCGCATTAGCACTACTAGAGACACATCCACTGCTGCTCAGACCAGTGTATGGGATCAGGCTGCGAGCCGATATATGACTGAGGATGTCACACATGGTATATGAGGAATGGGTACGAACACGGATTGTGGTAGAGAACTGAAGAAAGGACATGGATGGCGTACAGGGCCTATGATTTACACGAGCACCTCATCACTTACAGGACTGATCGCAAGATCAGATGAGATTCAGTTCAGGATATCCTCGGGGATGAACATTGCAGAATTGGCACAGCAATTCACTACCGACGAGGAGATGACTGATGAGGGGAAATCTGCTTTAAGGAACCCAATGAGGCTGTGACGATCGCTCCAAATCCATATGGACAATACGTCATTCATTGATTTCATTGCGAGGTATTTGACCTCTATATGATACGTTTTGTAAACATTGCATTCTTTTGAAAAGGCACACCATAAATGAATATTTAAATCAAAGGTTTTCGACATTTGATGATTTCTACTTATAGATAATCACCGTAAATAATAGTTTACAATAGTACTTTCGTTGACAATGCAGTCAAAATAAGATACATGGTGATGATTTGGTGAATGCAACGTTTCCTTGAAAAATATGCCATGTACGACTCCATGCACATAGCTTGTCTAACATATAAGCAAACAGCGAAAGACTTCTAGGAAACCTGAGAGTAAACATGCTAACAAGTGTCAACACAAAGGTTGGTGAGTTCATAGTTTTAGTGTTTCGCATAATCTGTATACAAAAGTGGATCACAAGATTTCAGTTGTTTCATCCAGAAACGTTTATCAAAATATTCTACAAGATTGAGCACCCTGGTAACTAAACTTAACGTATATATAATTTGTACCCTTTGTATAATCATCTTAATAATACACGCAAACCAACGTATACGTTTCTCAAATAGCATACGTCTGTTAAAAGGCTAGTGCTCTAGCTCGGACGGGGATATCAAGCCCTATGGATCCATATACTACTACTTGCGCCTACTAGTTCTTATAACCGGCAGTTACTAGTTACCAAAGCTAAGGGATTTTTGGTTCAAACTCAGTATAGAATTTAGTATGTACTTGTGTCCATTGTTTAAAATAAAGTGCATGTATTCTCAGCCCAAAAATATATATTGCAAAAACATTTAAAAAGGGAGCAAATGAAACTCACCTTAGCAGCATATAAAGTTGTTCACCAAAATGTGACTAAAACTCGGATTATCAAATAATCGTGGATCTCAACCTAGAGAACATATGTTGGTCAATAAATGTCTATCAAGCTAGGTCAGGTCATAGTGTATCACAATCCTAATGCTCGAGATCGACATACAAAAGTTATCCAAAGTTGTTTCAAAAAGTCAATTTTGACAATAGTTCAACAAAACGACACGTACCTTATATAAGGATTCATTTACTCAGTTGATAATATTCAAAAATCCAATTTATCAATCTTACAAACAAGTTTTTTAAATATTAATGGCAGATTCAAAAGCAATTTCAATTAACTTCAATCATAATTCAGTTGATCATATCTTTTAATCCGTTCATTGAAACTATTCGATATCTAAATGAAAAGTTATTGGTTTTTCGACAGCTTTCCAAAAACATGTATATCATATACCTTTTTCCAGTAATATATGTATTTAATTCGTGATTCATTATAAACTGTTTAACGACGAAATTTAGCATACAAGCATGTATAAATATATATACTCGAGCATTAGATATGTATACACTATTAATTTATAAAAGAGAAAATATAAATGCTGACATATCAATATTGTGATTTAATATTGCAGAAAAGTACGTAGACGTAACAGAGATGATAAACACTAGGTTTGACTTTACGAGCATAACCCTTGAACAATACCCATAACCTCCTTAGTAATAACCCATAATTTCCTTAGCTCTATCCCGCTCATAAAACTCATTTTTAAAGTGACACGCCCATGACTTCGTCGTAGTATTTTATGTATAATAATACTACTAATAATAATAAGATTAATAATAATAATAATCTTAATAATAATAATAATAATAATAATAATAATAATAATAATAATAATAATAATAATAATAATAATAATAATAATGATAATAATAATTTAAATATATACAGAGATGAGAGTGTGAAGAAACAAGTCGCGAATTCGATCAATTTATAGTAGTTGGCCAGCAAAAGGGTGTCATGCGATCGCATGGCTTCCCTAGCCATTTTCCATGCGATCGCATGGAGTGATTTTCCAGCTCACTTGTGTTTAACTTCTTCCTCGTCGACATAATATTACGTAAATCGAATATTAAATTTTTAAAAAGTCGTATTTATTAAATACTTCAGGGGTATTCTATGTAACTTATAATTAATAATTTCTATCATGTCGTTTTCATGTAAATAGTAAATGAATTAATTTAAATTCAACTATTTAAGCTACACGTTGTACGTTGTGCTTTACAAATTGTACATTATTAATTTAACTTTGTTTCATAAAAAAAATTACAAAAATTATATCTTAAAAATAAAATGACTTAATACGTAAAATTTTTAATTTGAAATAGCATCGTTTAATAGTAAATTTTTAATCATTTCGTATATAAATTTATTCGCATGATTCCGTATATATCGAAAACTCTTATATTTATTAAAATATGTATATAATACATGTTATGACGTTCGTGAATCGTTGGACAAACAGGGTGGTCAACCGTTATATAAAAAAAATCATTTTCAAAAGTTTTAAAACTTGTCAAAATTCATTGCTTATCATGCCGAAAATATTAAATCATATAGAGAATTGGTTTAAATAAGTCGAAATTTTCCGGGTCATCACAGTACCTCCCCGTTAAAGAAATTTCGTCCCGAAATTTGAGTGAGGTCGTCATGGTTAACAATAAAAATGTTTTTATGACGAATATGAGTTGATAAATAGAATTTCTATCACCGTTGAATAATATGGATAAAACAATCCAATTACTTGAAGCGTATGAGGGAAGTTATCGTAAAAGAGTGAAATGGAGAATAGAGATGTGTCTTATCTCTTGACGTAGTAACGATTGATTTCCGGAATTTAAAGAATAGAAAATCTTCATAATCTAAATAAGATTTGATTCTTCAGAATTTGCGGAAATTAAGATTTTCTTTGATTAAATGCGTAATCTGCCTCGATTGCTATGTATGATATTTCACTATAAATTGACCTCTTTCGTTTTATTTATTTTCACCACTCCTATAATCTTCTTCCTTATTTAATACTTATTAATAAATTGTGCAAATGCTTCATCCAGTTCTGATTCTTGATATACTACTAACTTTCATATCTATCATTCTTCTTTTTCATCTGCCGCCGGAGGAATCTATTTACTTTTACTATACTCTTGGCTTTATAGTATTTTTAGTTCTCCCGTGTCTTTACGTTGCAATACTTATTGATATTCATGGTTTGTAAATTATGTGTTTTTATCGGGCTTTATATTCTCCGTTATATTTCGAAGCTTCATGCTTTCGTTCTCTCTTCCCGCCTTCAAGTCAAGCGAATAATGGTCCAAAATTCGTAGGTATGGATTTTGAAATGAACATAGTTAATGTTCTAAGAAGGGAATTGTAATGGCACGATCTTGATTTGTCAAATTACTAGAATATCCGGAAAAGACCGAATCATCAAGAACTATATTTTCTTGATATATTTAGAGATTATATAGAATGAAAGAGTTATGTAACATGGTTCATGATGAGGGTGGGATCTGTGAACCTTTATCACGTTCCATTAGAAACTCAGCATGACTTACTGTAATATAATCACGTTGATCAAGTGTCATTATATTATATTAATTCATGCTTCAGTTCCCAACACTACTTCAAAACATTCATATTTTAAACTTGAAGGTTTCAGAATTTAGAAACTAAAATAGTTTCTTTTATGATGTAATACAAATAGCGCGAAGAGATGAATGATTTCAGATAAGAATAGTTATGAAGATATCTCCAGAAATATCGATGATATTTATAATGAAAGATACGATGATATCTTAGAATTTCTAATATCAGAGGATGATGCGGAAAATCTGTCTATGAAGGTTTAGAATGAGGAGTAAGGTGTTTGCTAATGATTTTTAGCAGACACTGAATCATTTGGATCCTTTGAAGGTAGATTTCAACCTTGTGATTTGTCCACAGCCTCCTTCATGGTTTGCTCAATCCGTTTTCCAGTTTCAAACCTTCTCTTTTTCTCAGCTTTACCACCATACTATTCTTTATCATCAAACTTTTGACTGTTAAGGTCGTTTATAGTTTTTGTTGCTTCATCAGCATTGTTCCAATTTCAGAGTACTAGTTAATAGTTTGGGATGTTTTTCAGAAACTTCACATTCGGAGTAAATAAGTCTAGGAGATAGACATTATATGTTTATATATAACTGTTGGCGTAGAATTGCTGCGAAATTCGAAATACTGATTCCTAATTCCCAGTAGTTAGTATGGAAATTATTGTTAGAAGATGTAGATGAGTACATGATAGGGTTTCAATGGGTATAAGGATTTTTCGGAAGGTCAAGGATCAATGAAGTTGTTGGTAAATTTACTGCTAATGTGGTGAAACATAAAAGGTTCCCTAGTAACAAGAACGTATATATCAAGATTACAATAAGGCTTAATCTGAAAAGTTGAAGTTGACTGGTTGGAAGTGTGGTAAAACTAGATACTTTGAAAAGGAATTGCAAGGTTATTTTTGGTAAAAACAATACCAAAGGATCTTTCACAGTTTTGAAGTCAAAGTATAGCTTTGAAAGATGTAGAGATCTAAGAACGATTTCACCGGTTCAGAGTTATGACTTGGATTCTGATCCGTTAATATTAGAATATGTAATTGAATTTGTATAAAAACGATTGTATATCGTTGTGAGCATTGTTAATAATTTTTGAATCAAAGTTGAAGAATGTACAGTGTAACATATTAATTGTGAACTTATATATTTCCCGAGTATTACCTACCCGTTAAAGATTTCACAAGTAATATTTTGTACAAAAGAATTTTTATTACCGTCTTTATGAAAATATATGTATGTATATTTTCTTCAGATGTAACACAGATTTAATGAGTTAATATCATATTAAGCTCATTTAATTTTTTTGGCTGGATTAGAAATGAATAATCTCTAAAACATTAAAGATTTCATAATCTTCGTGGAGTATTTTACTAATGTAATCAATACTTCGTTATTCAGTTTTATTGATATTTCCTCAGTGAATCATGTTGGTGCTTATGGAACTCTTGCTAACTTCGCAAGGTACAAATGATATTTTCTGGAAAGTTTCGAGTATATCGAAAATGAAAATGTAAAATCAATTATGTAATTGAATAATACACTTAGTTTATTATAAAATGGAATTCATTAAGTTGAAACAGAGATTGTAGTTAACAATGGTTAAGTTGTTAAGGAAGGATGTACATCATTGCATATTAGTAATATGAACTAACCGAGTAGTACCTACCAGTTAAGATTCATACATAATAGCTTAGTACGAAAAGATTTATTTTGATTTCAAAATTCATATATATTAAATATACATAAAATTTCTTCAGGGAAAATGAGTTAATACTTCATCGGTTATTGTTGCTGGTATTTCTTGGTAACTATGGTGCGTATGACGTTGATGCTCGTGGAACAGATTGTGAAGTTGAGGTTTGCGATGCGGATGTTGTTGGTGGTGGTAATGGTACTGTTGGTTTTGTTGTCGGTGGTACTGTTGATGTCGATGATGCTGCTGGTGCTTGTAACCTTTGCACCATATTCTCCAAAGCCACTACCCGAGCGCGAAGCTCGTTGACTTCTTCTACTACACTGGGATGATTGGCGGTTCGGACGAGCGGATGAATAAGATCCAGAATTTGAGATAGTATATTATCGTGACGAGATATTCTGGAAATGAGAGAGAAAATGGTGTCTCGAACAGGTTCGCCGGTAAGTGCTTCAGGTTCTTCGCCAAGAGGGCAATGTGGTGGATGGAAGGGATCGCCTTCTTCTTGTCTCCAATAATTAAGTAGGCTACGAACCCATCCCCAATTCATCCAGAATAGATGATGGCTAATTGGTTGATCCATTCCGGTTACACTATCTTCAAAATTCAGGTGAATATCCATATCGGAATAGCTGTCAGAGTTTAAGGAATTTGAACTAGATACGGGATCCATCTTGTATAATTAGGGAGATGATTTTTGATATGAATTAGATTATAGAATTTAGTTTGGTATTCTTCAATACATAATTTACATATGTATATATAATACCAAATTCCATAAATCATGGAGAAATTTTCGGAAGATGTCAGGAAAAGTTTACAGCTAAGATATGTATTTTGTCTATACACTATTCATGCAATCAATGCAGTAAGATGCGTTTAGACTTAAGATGATAGACAGGTAATTTCCGACAAGAAATGATCGGAAAAACTTTTGACATGCAGACACAGTCGAAGTCCAGACTTACGAATGTATCCTAACAACTATCAGTTAGACACACTAATGCAAGACCTGGTTCACTAAGACCAACACTCTGATACCAACTGTGATGATCGCTCCAAATCCATATGGACAATACGTCATTCATTGATTTCATTGCGAGGTATTTGACCTCTATATGATACGTTTTGTAAACATTGCATTCTTTTGAAAAGGCACACCATAAATGAATATTTAAATCAAAGGTTTTTGACATTTGATGATTTCTACGTATAGATAATCACCGTAAATAATAGTTTACAATAGTACTTTCGTTGACAATGCAGTCAAAATAAGATACATGGTGATGATTTGGTGAATGCAACGTTTCCTTGAAAAATATGCCATGTACGACTCCATGCACATAGCTTGTCTAACATATAAGCAAACAGGAAAAGACTTCCAGGAAACCTGAGAGTAAACATGCTAACAAGTGTTAACACAAAGGTTGGTGAGTTCATAGTTTTAGTGTTTCGCATAATCTGTATACAAAAGTGGATCACAAGATTTCAGTTGTTTCATCCAGAAACGTTTATCAAAATATTCTACAAGATTGAGCACCCTGGTAACTAAACTTAACGTATATATAATTTGTACCCTTTGTATAATCATCTTAATAATACACGCAAACCAACGTGTACGCTTCTCAAATAGCATACGTCCGTTAAAAGGCTAGTGCTCTAGCTCGGACGGGGATATCAAGCCCTATGGATCCATATACTACTACTCGCGCCCACTAGTTCTTATAACCGGCAGTTACTAGTTACCAAAGCTAAGGGATTTTTGGTTTAAACTCAGTATAGAATTTAGTATGTACTTGTGTCCATTGTTTAAAATAAAGTGCATGTATTCTCAGCCCAAAAATATATATTGCAAAAGCATTTAAAAAGGGAGCAAATGAAACTCACCTTAGCAGCATATAAAGTTGTTCACCAAAATGTGACTGAAACTCGGATTATCAAATAATCGTGGCTCTCAACCTAGAGAACATATGTTGGTCAATAAATGTCTATCAAGCTAGGTCAGATCATAGTGTATCACAATCCTAATGCTCGAGATCGACATACAAAAGTTATCCAAAGTCGTTACAAAAAGTCAATTTTGACAATAGTTCAACAAAACGAGACGTACCTTATATAAGGATTCATTTACTCAGTTGGTAATATTCAAAAATCCAATTTATCAATCTTACAAACAAGTTTTTTAAATATTAATTGCAGATTCAAAAGTAATTTCAATTAACTTCAATCATAATTCAGTTGATCATATCTTTTAATCCGTTCATCGAAACTATTCGATATCTAAATGAAAAGTTATTGGTTTTTCGCCAGCTTTCCAAAAACATGTATATCATATACCTTTTTCCAGTAATATATGTATTTAATTCGTGATTCATTATAAACTATTTAACGACGAAATTTAGCATACAAGCATGTATAAATATATATACTCGAGCATTAGACATGTATACACTATTAATTTATAAAAGATAAAATATAAATGCTTACATTTCAACATTGTGATTTAATATTGCAGAAAAGTACGTAGACGTAACAGAGATGATAAACACTAGGTTTGACTTTACGAGCATAACCCTTGAACAATACCCATAACCTCCTTAGTAATAACCCATAATTTCCTTAGCTCTATCCTGCTCATAAAACTCATTTTTAAAGTGACACGCCCATGACTTCGTCGTAGTATTTTATGTATAATAATACTACTAATAATAATAAGATTAATAATAATAATAATCTTAATAATAATAATAATAATAATAATAATAATAATAATAATAATAATAATAATAATAATAATAATAATAATAATAATAATGATAATGATAAAAATAATTTAAAATATATACAGAGATGAGAGTGTAAAGAAACAAGTCGCGAATTCGATCAATTTATAGTAGTTGGCCACAAAAGGGTGTCATGCGATCGCATGGCTTCCCTAGCCATTTTCCATGCGATCGCATGGAGTGATTTTCTAGCTCACTTGTGTTTAACTTCTTCCTCGTCGACATAATATTACGTAAATCGAATATTAAATTTTTAAAAAGTCGTATTTATTAAATACTTCAGGGGTATTCTATGTAACTTATAATTAATAATTTCTATCATGTCGTTTTCATGTCAATAGTAAATGAATTAATTTAAATTCAACTATTTAAGCTACACGTTGTACGTTGTGCTTTACAAATTGTACATTATTAATTTAACTTCGTTTCTTAAAAAAAATTACCAAAATTATATCTTAAAAATAAAATGACTTAATACGTAAATTTTTTAATTTGAAATAGCATCGTTTAATAGTAAATTTTTAATCATTTCGTATATAAATTTATTCGCATGATTCCGTATATATCGAAAACTCTTATATTTATTAAAATATGTATATAATACATGTTATGACGTACGTGAATCGTTGGACAAACAGGGTGGTCAACCGTTATATAAAAAAAAACATTTTCAAAAGTTTTAAAACTTGTCAAAATTCATTGCTTATCATGCCGAAAATATTAAATCATATAGAGAATTGGTTTAAATAAGTCGAAATTTTCCGGGTCATCACAGTACCTCCCCGTTAAAGAAATTTCGTCCCGAAATTTGAGTGAGGTCGTCATGGTTAACAATAAAAATGTTTTTATGACGAATATGAGTTGATAAATATAATTTCTATCACCGTTGAATAATATGGATAAAACAATCCAATTACTCGAAGCGTATGAGGGAAGTTATCATAAAAGAGTGAAATGGAGAATAGAGATGCGTCTTATCTCTTGACGTAGTAACGATTGATTTCCGGAATTTAAAGAATAGAAAATCTTCATAATCTAAATAAGATTTGATTCTTCAGAATTTGCGGAAATTAAGATTTTCTTTGATTAAATGCGTAATCTGCCTCGATTGCTATGTATGATATTTCACTATAAATTGACCTCTTCCATTTTATTTATTTTCACCACTCCTATAATCTTCTTCCTTATTTAATACTTATTAATAAATTGTGCAAATGCTTCATCCAGTTCTGATTCTTGATATACTCCTAACTTTCATATCTATCATTCTTCTTTTTCATTTACCGCCGGAGGAATCGATTCACTTTTACTATACTCTTGGCTTTATAGTATTTTTAGTTCTCCCGTGTCTTTACATTGCAATACTTATTGATATTCATGGTTTGTAATTTTTGTGTTTTTATCGGGTTTTATATTCTCCGTTATATTTCGAAACTTCATGCTTTCGTTCTCTCTTCCCGCCTTCAAGTCAAGCGTATAATGGTCCAGAATTCGTAGGTATGAATTTTGAAATGAACATAGTTAACGTTCTAAGAAGGGAATTGTAATGGCACGATCTTGATTTGTCAAATTACTAGAATATCCGGAAAAGACCGAATCATCAAGAAATATATTTTCTTGATATATTTAGAGATTATATAGAATGAAAGAGTTATGTAACATGGTTCATGATGAGGGTGGGATCTGTGAACCTTTATCACGTTCTATTAGAAACTCAGCATGACTTACTGTAATATAATCACGTTGATCAAGTGACATTATATTATATTAATTCATGCTTCAGTTCCCAACACTACTTCAAAACATTCATATTTTAAACTTGAAGGTTTCAGAATTTAGAAACTAAAATAGTTTCTTTTATGATGTAATACAAATAGCGCGAAGCGATGAATGATTTCAGATAAGAATAGTTATGAAGATATCTCCAGAAATATCGATGATATTTATAATGAAAGATACGATGATATCTTAGAATTTCTAAAATCAGAGGATGATGCGGAAAATCTGTCTGTGAAGGTTTAGAATGAGGAGTAAGGTGTTTGCTAATGATTTTAGCAGACACTGAATCATTTGGATCCTTTGAAGGTAGATTTCATCCTTGTGATTTGTCCACAGCCTCCTTCATGGTTTGCTCAATCCGTTTTCCAGTTTCAAACCTTCTCTTTTTCTCAGCTTTACCACCATACTATTCTTTATCATCAAACTTTTGACTGTTAAGGTCGTTTACAGTTTTTGATGCTTCATCAGTATTGTTCCAATTTCAGAGAACTAGTTCATAGTTTGGGATGTTTTTCAGAAACTTCACATTCGGAGTAAATAAGTCTAGGAGATAGAAATTATATGTTTATATATAACTGTTGGCGTAGAATTGCTGCGAAATTCGAAATACTGATTGCTAATTCCCGGTAGTTGGTATGGAAATTATCGTTAGAAGATGTAGATGAGTACATGATAGGGTTTCAATGAGTATAAGGATTTTTCAGAAGGTCAAGGATCAATGAAGTTGTTGGTAAATTTACTGCTAATGTGGTGGAACATAAAAGGTTCCCTAGTAACAAGAACGTATATATCAAGATTACAATAAGGCTTAATCTGAAAAGTTGAATTTTACTGGTTGGAAGTGTGGTAAAACTGGATACTTTGAAAAGGAATTGCAAGGTTATTTTTGGTAAAAACAATACCAAAGGATCTTTCACAGTTTTGAAGTCAAAGTATAGCTTTGAAAGATGTAGAGATCTAAGAACGATTTCACCGGTTCAGAGTTCTGACTTGGATTCTGATCCGTCAATATTAGAATATGTAATTGAATTTGTATGAAAACGATTGTATATCGTTGTGAGCATTGTTAATAATTTTTGAATCAAAGTTAAAGAATGTACAGTGTAACATATTAATTGTGAACTTATATATTTCCAGAGTATTACCTACCCGTTAAAGATTTCACAAGTAATATTTTGTACAAAAGAATTTTTATTACCGTCTTTATGAAAATATATGTATGTATATTTTCTTCAGATGTAACACAGATTTAATGAGTTAATATCATATTAAGCTCATTTAATTTTTTGGCTGTATTAGAAATGAATAATCCCTATCTCTCTGCTACATTTTATGATTACTTGTGATCTTTTGACACATTATTACATTACTATGCTATGTCTGTACGCCCAATATTGGGCATAACTACTATGCTATGTCTGTATGCCCAATATTGCATGAATAAAACGTCACAAACAAATGACGATCGAGACCAAACAAGATGGGAGCACGACTTGGAGCAAGGACACACTAAACGAGGATGGCGCTAGCACGAGAATAAAAGAAACCATAATCGACAAACCATCCATTACAGGCCTTGCAACAATAGGGGAGTACTACGTCTTCACCGCTTTTTAAATAGAATATACGCAAAATACTATACCACTTTAAATACTAAGTGTGGGATTGGCAACCCCATCAACATAAAATTTTAATAACAAAACGCCTCTTTCAAAACTTAAGTGTGGGATACGCCGTATCCTTAACATTGAGGACAATGTGTTATTTTAAAGTGTGGGATAGCAAATATTGCACATAATGATTCTCGTAAAATCCTCAAGTGTTTATAAACTAAATTTTTCATAAAATTTAAAACTTTTGAGCTATAAAACACTAGGGATTATAAAATTCTATAAATGATCAAAAAGTGTTAGTTACAAAATAGAAAAAAGAGTAAAACAAGGTTAAAAACTTTTTGCGAAGAACCAAACCAAATTTTCCAAAAGAGCATTACATAACGAAAGGCGCAAATCAACCCATTATAATTGTTGTGAGGCACCCCTAAATAAGGCTTAATAAGCACTCATTTTTAGTGTTTCACTATACTTTCGTTGAGCGCGCCGATGTTAGCATCTCTGAATCAGAACTTGCTCTTGATCTATATTTCAGAATCACACCTTTTGACGAGAACTACTAAGTTAGAAGCCTCGGCTAGTCGTGAAGACAAAACCCCCCATTAAATACCTTCATTCCCATTTTTCACTCCAAGCCACCACAAATTCATCCACCACTACCTACTCGTTTCATTTCATAAATAAAGAAATAAAATCCCCACGATTCTTAAATCACGGGAAATCTTCTATAAAGACGCAATTGGAAAATGTGAGCATCCACGCCAAATATCAAAGAGACCATCAATAAAAAGGAGACCTCGAAGAGAAAACCAAAAGATGCTTGCCAATATATATATATATATATATATATATATATATATATATATATATATATATATATATATATATATATATATATATATATATATATATATATATATATATATATATATATATATTTTCTGATGAATAAAAGTCCTGAGAAAAGGAGCGGAACCAGAAAGATTCAAGAAAAGAACTACTGACAGTCAAAAAGAAGGCTGCTCATCCTAAAATTCCCGACAAATAGCTGATGAAATGTCCCGTTCTTATTGATTAAAAACGTTCCATATTAATTGATTTCGTTGCGAGGTTTTGACCTCTATATGAGACGTTTTTCAAAGACTGCATTCATTTTTAAAACAAACCATAACCTTTATTTCATAAATAAAGGTTTAAAAAGCTTTAAGTAGATTATCAAATAATGATAATCTAAAATATCCTGTTTACACACGACCATTACATAATGGTTTACAATACAAATATGTTACAACAAAATAAGTTTCTTGAATGCAGTTTTTACACAATATCATACACGCATGGACTCCAAATCTTGTCCTTATTTAAGTATGCGACAGCGGAAGCTCTTAATAATCACCTGAGAATAAACATGCTTAAAACGTCAACAAAAATGTTGGTGAGTTATAGGTTTAACCTATATATATCAAATCGTAACAATAGACCACAAGATTTCATATTTCAATACACATCCCATACATAGAGATAAAAATCATTCATATGGTGAACACCTGGTAACCGACAATAACAAGATGCATATATAAGAATATCCCCATCATTCCGGGACACCCTTCGGATATGATATAAATTTCGAAGTACTAAAGCATCCGGTACTTTGGATGGGGTTTGTTAGGCCCAATAGATCTATCTTTAGGATTCGCGTCAATTAGGGTGTCTGTTCCCTAATTCTTAGATTACCAGACTTAATAAAAAAGGGGCATATTCGATTTCGATAATTCAACCATAGAATGTAGTTTCACGTACTTGCGTCTATTTTGTAAATCATTTATAAAACCTGCATGTATTCTCATCCCAAAAATATTAGATTTTAAAAGTGGGACTATAACTCACTTTCACAGATTTTTACTTCGTCGGGAAGTAAGACTTGGCCACTGGTTGATTCACGAACCTATAACAATATATACATATATATCAAAGTATGTTCAAAATATATTTACAACACTTTTAATATATTTTGATGTTTTAAGTTTATTAAGTCAGCTGTCCTCGTTAGTAACCTACAACTAGTTGTCCACAGTTAGATGTACATAAATAAATCAATAAATATTATCTTGAATCAATCCACGACCCAGTGTATACGTATCTCAGTATTGATCACAACTCAAACTATATATATTTTGGAATCAACCTCAACCCTGTATAGCTAACTCCAACATTCACATATAGAGTGTCTATGGTTGTTCCGAAATATATATAGATGTGTCGACATGATAGGTCGAAACATTGTATACGTGTCTATGGTATCTCAAGATTACATAATATACAATACAAGTTGATTAAGTTATGGTTGGAATAGATTTGTTACAAATTTTCACGTAGCTAAAATGAGAAAAATTATCCAATCTTGTTTTACCCATAACTTCTTCATTTTAAATCCGTTTTGAGTGAATCAAATTGCTATGGTTTCATATTGAACTCTATTTTATGAATCTAATCAGAAAAAGTATAGGTTTATAGTCGGAAAAATAAGTTACAAGTCGTTCTTGTAAAGGTAGTCATTTCAGTCGAAAGAACGACGTCTAGATGACCATTTTAGAAAACATACTTCCACTTTGAGTTTAACCATAATTTTTGGATATAGTTTCATGTTCATAATAAAAATCATTTTCTCAGAATAACAACTTTTAAATCAAAGTTTATCATAGTTTTTAATTAACTAACCCAAAACAGCCCGCGGTGTTACTACGACGGCGTAAATCCGGTTTTACGGTGTTTTTCGTGTTTCCAGGTTTTAAATCATTAAGTTAGCATATCATATAGATATAGAACATGTGTTTAGTTGATTTTAAAAGTCAAGTTAGAAGGATTAACTTTTGTTTGCGAACAAGT
The DNA here is from genome assembly GCF_046630445.1 of Rutidosis leptorrhynchoides. Classification (NCBI taxonomy): domain Eukaryota; kingdom Viridiplantae; phylum Streptophyta; class Magnoliopsida; order Asterales; family Asteraceae; genus Rutidosis; species Rutidosis leptorrhynchoides. The sequence goes on from NC_092338.1 coordinate 364,385,761, forward strand.
TTAGAATTAACTAAACTATGTTCTAGTGATTACAAGTTTAAACCTTCGAATAACATAGCTTTATATGTATGAATCGAATGATGTTATGAACATCATTACTACCTTAAGTTCCTTGGATGAACCTACTGGAAAAGAGAAAAATGGATCTAGCTTCAATGGATCCTTGGATGGCTCAAAGTTCTTGAAGCAAAATCATGACACGAAAACAAGTTCAAGTAAGATCATCACTTGAAATAAGATTGTTATAGTTATAGAAATTGAACCACAGTTTGAATATGATTATTACCTTGTATTAGAATGATAACCTACTGTAAGAAACAAAGATTTCTTGAGGTTGGATGATCACCTTACAAGATTGGAAGTGAGCTAGCAATCTTGAAAGTATTCTTGATTTTATGAAACTAGAACTTTTGAAATTTATGAAGAACACTTAGAACTTGAAGATAGAACATGAGAGAGATCAATTAGATGAAGAAAATTGAAGAATGAAAGTGTTTGTAGGTGTTTTTGGTCGTTGGTGTATGGATTAGATATAAAGGATATGTAATTTTGTTTTCATGTAAATAAGTCATGAATGATTACTCATATTTTTGTAATTTTATGAGATATTTCATGCTAGTTGCCAAATGATGGTTCCCACATGTGTTAGGTGACTCACATGGGCTGCTAAGAGCTGATCATTGGAGTGTATATACCAATAGTACATACATCTAAAAGCTGTGTATTGTACGAGTACGAATACGGGTGCATACGAGTAGAATTGTTGATGAAACTGAACGAGGATGTAATTGTAAGCATTTTTGTTAAGTAGAAGTATTTTGATAAGTGTCTTGAAGTCTTTCAAAAGTGTATGAATACATATTAAAACACCACATGTATATACATTTTAACTGAGTCGTTAAGTCATCGTTAGTCGTTACATGTAAATGTTGTTTTGAAACCTTTAGGTTAACGATCTTGTTAAATGTTGTTAACCCAATGTTTATAATATCAAAAGAGATTTTAAATTATTATATTATCATGATATTATGATGTACAAATATCTCTTAATATGATATATATACATTAAATGTCGTTACAACGATAATCGTTACATATATGTCTCGTTTCAAAATCATTAAGTTAGTAGTCTTGTTTTTACATATGTAGTTCATTGTTAATATACTTAATGATATGTTTACATATCATAATATCATGTTAACTATATATATAACCATATATATGTCATCATATAGTTTTTACAAGTTTTAACGTTCGTGAATCACCGGTCAACTTGGGTGGTCAATTGTCTATATGAAACCTATTTCAATTAATCAAGTCTTAACAAGTTTGATTGCTTAACATGTTGGAAACATTTAATCATGTAAATATCAATCTCAATTAATATATATAAACATGGAAAAGTTCGGGTCACTACAGTACCTACCCGTTAAATAAATTTCGTCCCGAAATTTTAAGCTGTTGAAGGTGTTGACGAATCTTCTGGAAATAGATGCGGGTATTTCTTCTTCATCTGATCTTCACGCTCCCAGGTGAACTCGGGTCCTCTACGAGCATTCCATCGAACCTTAACAATTGGTATCTTGTTTTGCTTAAGTCTTTTAACCTCACGATCCATTATTTCGACGGGTTCTTCGATGAATTGAAGTTTTTCGTTGATTTGGATTTCATCTAATGGAATAGTGAGATCTTCTTTAGCAAAACATTTCTTCAAATTCGAGACGTGGAAAGTGTTATGTACAGCCGCGAGTTGTTGAGGTAACTCAAGTCGGTAAGCTACTGGTCCGACACGATCAATAATCTTGAATGGTCCAATATACCTTGGATTTAATTTCCCTCGTTTACCAAATCGAACAACGCCTTTCCAAGGTGCAACTTTAAGCATGACCATCTCTCCAATTTCAAATTCTATATCTTTTCTTTTAATGTCAGCGTAGCTCTTTTGTCGACTTTGGGCGGTTTTCAACCGTTGTTGAATTTGGATGATCTTCTCAGTAGTTTCTTGTATAATCTCCGGACCCGTAATCTGTCTATCCCCCACTTCACTCCAACAAATCGGAGACCTGCACTTTCTACCATAAAGTGCTTCAAACGGCGCCATCTCAATGCTTGAATGGTAGCTGTTGTTGTAGGAAAATTCTGCTAAAGGTAGATGTCGATCCCAACTGTTTCCGAAATCAATAACACATGCTCGTAGCATGTCTTCAAGCGTTTGTATCGTCCTTTCGCTCTGCCCATCAGTTTGTGGATGATAGGCAGTACTCATGTCTAGACGAGTTCCTAATGCTTGCTGTAATGTCTGCCAGAATCTTGAAATAAATCTGCCATCCCTATCAGAGATAATAGAGATTGGTATTCCATGTCTGGAGATGACTTCCTTCAAATACAGTCGTGCTAACTTCTCCATCTTGTCATCTTCTCTTATTGGTAGAAAGTGTGCGGATTTGGTGAGACGATCAACTATTACCCAAATAGTATCAAAACCACTTGCAGTCCTTGGCAATTTAGTGATGAAATCCATGGTAATGTTTTCCCATTTCCATTCCGGGATTTCGGGTTGTTGAAGTAGACCTGATGGTTTCTGATGCTCAGCTTTGACCTTAGAACACGTCAAACATTCTCCTACGTATTTAGCAACATCGGCTTTCATACCCGGCCACCAAAAATGTTTCTTGAGATCCTTGTACATCTTCCCCGTTCCAGGATGTATTGAGTATCTGGTTTTATGAGCTTCTCTAAGTACCATTTCTCTCATATCTCCAAATTTTGGTACCCAAATCCTTTCAGCCCTATACCGGGTTCCGTCTTCCCGAATATTAAGATGCTTCTCCGATCCTTTGGGTATTTCATCCTTTAAATTTCCCTCTTTTAAAACTCCTTGTTGCGCCTCCTTTATTTGAGTAGTAATGTTATTATGAATCATTATATTCATAGATTTTACTCGAATGGGTTCTCTGTCCTTCCTGCTCAAGGCATCGGCTACCACATTTGCCTTCCCCGGGTGGTAACGAATCTCAAAGTCGTAATCATTCAATAATTCAATCCACCTACGCTGCCTCATATTCAGTTGTTTCTGATTAAATATGTGTTGAAGACTTTTGTGGTCGGTATATATAATACTTTTGACCCCATATAAGTAGTGCCTCCAAGTCTTTAATGCAAAAACAACCGCGCCTAATTCCAAATCATGCGTCGTATAATTTTGTTCGTGAATCTTCAATTGTCTAGACGCATAAGCAATCACCTTCGTTCGTTGCATTAATACACAACCGAGACCTTGCTTTGATGCGTCACAATAAATCACAAAATCATCATTCCCTTCAGGCAATGACAATATAGGTGCCGTAGTTAGCTTTTTCTTCAATAACTGAAACGCTTTCTCTTGTTCATCATTCCATTCAAATTTCTTCCCTTTATGCGTTAATGCAGTCAAGGGTTTTGCTATTCTGGAAAAGTCTTGGATGAACCTTCTGTAGTAACCAGCTAGTCCTAAAAACTGGCGTATGTGTTTCGGAGTTTTCGGGGTTTCCCACTTTTCAACAGTTTCTATCTTTGCCGGATCCACCTTAATACCTTCTTTGTTCACTATGTGACCGAGGAATTGAACTTCTTCCAACCAAAATGCACACTTTGAAAACTTAGCGTACAATTCTTCCTTCCTCAATACTTCTAACACCTTTCTCAAATGTTCACCGTGTTCTTGGTCATTCTTTGAGTAAATAAGTATGTCATCAATGAAAACAATGACAAACTTGTCAAGGTATGGTCCACACACTCGGTTCATAAGGTCCATGAACACAGCTGGTGCATTAGTTAAACCAAACGGCATGACCATAAACTCGTAATGACCGTAACGTGTTCTGAAAGCAGTCTTTGGAATATCATCTTCTTTCACCCGCATTTGATGATACCCGGAACGTAAGTCAATCTTTGAATAAACAGACGAGCCTTGTAGTTGATCAAATAAGTCATCGATTCTCGGTAGTGGGTAGCGGTTCTTGATGGTAAGTTTGTTCAACTCTCGGTAGTCGATACACAACCTGAATGTACCATCTTTCTTCTTGACAAACAAAACAGGAGCTCCCCACGGTGATGTGCTTGGTCGAATGAAACCACGCTCTAAAAGTTCTTGTAATTGGCTTTGTAGTTCTTTCATCTCGCTGGGTGCGAGTCTGTAAGGAGCACGAGCTATTGGTGCAGCTCCTGGTACAAGATCTATTTGAAATTCAACGGATCGATGTGGGGGTAATCCCGGTAATTCTTTCGGAAATACATCAGGAAATTCTTTTGCGACGGGAACATCATTGATGCTCTTTTCTTCAGTTTGTACTTTCTCGACGTGTGCTAGAACAGCATAGCAACCTTTTCTTATTAGTTTTTGTGCCTTCAAATTACTAATAAGATGTAGCTTCGTGTTGCCCTTTTCTCCGTACACCATTAAGGGTTTTCCTTTTTCTCGTATAATGCGAATTGCATTTTTGTAACAAACGATCTCCGCTTTCACTTCTTTCAACCAGTCCATACCGATTATCACATCAAAACTCCCTAACTCTACTGGTATCAAATCAATCTTAAAGGTTTCGCTAACCAGTTTAATTTCTCGATTCCGACATATATTATCTGCTGAAATTAATTTACCATTTGCTAATTCGAGTAAAAATTTACTATCCAAAGGCGTCAATGGACAACTTAATTTAGCACAAAAATCTCTACTCATATAGCTTCTATCCGCACCCGAATCAAATAAAACGTAAGCAGATTTATTGTCAATAAGAAACGTACCCGTAACAAGCTCCGGGTCTTCCTGTGCCTCTACCGCATTAATATTGAAAACTCTTCCACGGCCTTGTCCATTCGTGTTCTCCTGGTTCGGGCAATTTCTAATAATGTGGCCTGGTTTTCCACATTTATAACAAACTACATTGGCATAACTTGCTCCGACACTACTTGCTCCGCCATTACTCGTTCCGACACCATTTGTTCCTTTCGTTCTATTAACCCCTGGTCCGTAGACCTCACACTTCGCCGCGCTATGACCATTTCTTTTACACTTGTTGCAAAATTTGGTGCAGAACCCCGAGTGATTCTTTTCACACCTTTGGCATAGCTGCTTCTGATTGTTGTTGTTGTTGCGGTTATTATTGTTGTTGGGATGATTGTTGTAGTTGCTGTTGTTGTTGTTGTTGTTGTTGTTGTTGGGCCGTTTGTTGTAGTTGCGATTGATGTTGCGATTGTTGGGATAATTGTTGCGATTATTGTTGTAATTGCTGTTGTTGTTGTATTGGTGATTCTTATCACCGTTTTCCTCCCACTTTCTTTTGACTTGCTTCACATTGGCCTCTTCAGCAGTCTGTTCTTTAATTCTTTCTTCAATTTGGTTCACGAGTTTGTGAGCCATTCTACATGCCTGTTGTATGGAGGCGGGCTCGTGTGAACTTATATCTTCTTGGATTCTTTCTGGTAATCCTTTCACAAACGCGTCAATCTTCTCTTCCTCATCTTCGAATGCTCCCGGACACAATAGGCACAATTCTGTGAATCGTCTTTCGTATGTGGTAATATCAAATCCTTGGGTTCGTAACCCTCTAAGTTCTGTCTTGAGCTTATTGACCTCGGTTCTGGGACGGTACTTCTCGTTCATCAAGTGCTTGAATGCTGACCACGGTAGTGCGTACGCATCGTCTTGTCCCACTTGCTCTAGATAGGTATTCCACCATGTTAACGCAGAACCTGTGAAGGTATGCGTAGCGTACTTCACTTTGTCCTCTTCAGTACACTTACTTATGGCAAACACCGATTCGACCTTCTCGGTCCACCGTTTCAATCCGATCGGTCCTTCGGTTCCATCAAATTCCAAAGGTTTGCAGGCAGTGAATTCTTTGTAGGTGCATCCTACACGATTTCCCGTACTGCTAGATCCAAGGTTATTGTTGGTATGTAGCGCAGCCTGTACTGCGGCTATGTTTGAAGCTAGAAAAGTACGGAATTCCTCTTCATTCATATTCACGGTGTGTCGAGTAGTCGGTGCCATTTCCTTCAAAATAGTTAAATGGAACAAGTTAATCATACAGAATATTAAGAGTAGTTACTAGTATTTCGTAGCATAATATGAACTCATTTATAAAAGCTTTTTCTTCATATTAGCGTTTTATAAGTTTAAATTCGGGTAGTACCTACCCGTTAAGTTCATACTTAGTAGCTAATATACAATTCAACTACTACAATTCTATATGAAAAACTGATTATAATAATATTTCGCGTTCAAACTTTTATACAATATTTTACAAACTTACAATACCGCTTATTTTACATAAAGCATGAAATATAGCACACAATAACTTTGATACAAGATAGTTGTGAAGATAATTCTAGCTAGTACACAAGTCGTTCAGCAAAGGCAATAAAGACACGTAATTCATACGTCCAGAAACAAGTCATGCATTCTGGTTTTACTAGGACTACTTCCCATCCTTGGTCTTGTGCAACATAACCGTTATGGCCGTTGATAAGACAGCGTGTTGTAACATCATCAAAGGGACGAGGGTTACGTAATGTCCAACAGTCCCGTAATAATCTAAAAACCTCATTTCTTACCCCAATTACCGACTCCGTCACTTGTGGAAACGTTTTGTTTAATAGTTGTAGCCCGATGTTCTTGTTCTCACTTTGGTGAGAAGCGAACATTACTAATCCGTAAGCATAACATGCTTCTTTATGTTGCATGTTAGCCGCTTTTTCTAAATCACGAAGTCCAATATTCGGATATATTGAGTCAAAATAATTTCTTAACCCGTTGCGTAAAATAGCATTTGGGTTCCCCGCAATATATGCGTCAAAGTAAACACATCGTAACTTATGGGTTTCCCAATGTGATATCCCCCATCTTTCAAACGAAAGTCTCTTATAAACCAAGACATTCTTGGAACGTTCTTCGAATGTCTTACAAACTGATCTCGCCTTAAATAGTTGTGCCGAAGAATTCTGGCCGACTCTAGACAAGATTTCATCAATCATGTCTCCGGGTAGGTCTCTTAAAATATTGGGTTGTCTATCCATTTTGTGTTTTTAAACTGTAAAATAGACAAGAGTTAGTTTCATAAAAAAAATACTTATTAATACAAGCAATTTTTACATATATCATAAAGTATAAGAACACTATATTACATATATTACACCACACGAATACAACTATCTTATTCCGACTCGCTCGTTTCTTCTTCTTCGGTTTTGGTTCGTTTTGCCAAGTTTCTAGGGATATATGATGTTCCCCTAATACGAGCCGTCGTTGTCCACATTGGTTTAGAAAAACCTGGTGGTTTAGAGGTTCCCGGGTCATTGTTACAACTTAAGGACTTCGGGGGTTGACGATACATATAAAGTTCATCGGGGTTGGAATTAGATTTCTCTATTTTTATGCCCTTTCCCTTATTATTTTCTTTTACCTTTTTAAATTCAGTTGGGGTAATTTCTATAACATCATCGGAATTCTCGTCGGAATCCGATTCATCGGAGAATTGGTAATCCTCCCAATATTTTGCTTCCTTGGCGGAAACACCATTGACCATAATTAACTTTGGTCGGTTGGTTGAGGATTTTCTTTTACTTAACCGTTTTATTATTTCCCCCACCGGTTCTATTTCTTCATCCGGTTCCGATTCTTCTTCCGGTTCCGATTCTTCTTCCGGTTCCGACTCTTCTTCCGGTTCCTCTTCGGGAACTTGTGAATCAGTCCACAAATCATTCCAATTTACATTTGACTCTTCATTATTATTAGGTGAGTCAATGGGACTTGTTCTAGAGGTAGACATCTATCACATAATATCAAACACGTTAAGAGATTAATATATAACATAATATTCATATGTTAAAAATATATAGTTTTCAACAAAAATGTTAAGCAATCATTTTTAAAGAAAACACGGTCGAAGTCCAGACTCACTAATGCATCCTAACAAACTCGATAAGACACACTAATGCAAATTTTCTGGTTCTCTAAGACCAACGCTCGGATACCAACTGAAATGTCCCGTTCTTATTGATTAAAAACGTTCCATATTAATTGATTTCGTTGCGAGGTTTTGACCTCTATATGAGACGTTTTTCAAAGACTGCATTCATTTTTAAAACAAACCATAACCTTTATTTCATAAATAAAGGTTTAAAAAGCTTTAAGTAGATTATCAAATAATGATAATCTAAAATATCCTGTTTACACACGACCATTACATAATGGTTTACAATACAAATATGTTACAACAAAATAAGTTTCTTGAATGCAGTTTTTACACAATATCATACACGCATGGACTCCAAATCTTGTCCTTATTTAAGTATGCGACAGCGGAAGCTCTTAATAATCACCTGAGAATAAACATGCTTAAAACGTCAACAAAAATGTTGGTGAGTTATAGGTTTAACCTATATATATCAAATCGTAACAATAGACCACAAGATTTCATATTTCAATACACATCCCATACATAGAGATAAAAATCATTCATATGGTGAACACCTGGTAACCGACAATAACAAGATGCATATATAAGAATATCCCCATCATTCCGGGACACCCTTCGGATATGATATAAATTTCGAAGTACTAAAGCATCCGGTACTTTGGATGGGGTTTGTTAGGCCCAATAGATCTATCTTTAGGATTCGCGTCAATTAGGGTGTCTGTTCCCTAATTCTTAGATTACCAGACTTAATAAAAAAGGGGCATATTCGATTTCGATAATTCAACCATAGAATGTAGTTTCACGTACTTGCGTCTATTTTGTAAATCATTTATAAAACCTGCATGTATTCTCATCCCAAAAATATTAGATTTTAAAAGTGGGACTATAACTCACTTTCACAGATTTTTACTTCGTCGGGAAGTAAGACTTGGCCACTGGTTGATTCACGAACCTATAACAATATATACATATATATCAAAGTATGTTCAAAATATATTTACAACACTTTTAATATATTTTGATGTTTTAAGTTTATTAAGTCAGCTGTCCTCGTTAGTAACCTACAACTAGTTGTCCACAGTTAGATGTACATAAATAAATCGATAAATATTATCTTGAATCAATCCACGACCCAGTGTATACGTATCTCAGTATTGATCACAACTCAAACTATATATATTTTGGAATCAACCTCAACCCTGTATAGCTAACTCCAACATTCACATATAGAGTGTCTATGGTTGTTCCGAAATATATATAGATGTGTCGACATGATAGGTCGAAACATTGTATACGTGTCTATGGTATCTCAAGATTACATAATATACAATACAAGTTGATTAAGTTATGGTTGGAATAGATTTGTTACAAATTTTCACGTAGCTAAAATGAGAAAAATTATCCAATCTTGTTTTACCCATAACTTCTTCATTTTAAATCCGTTTTGAGTGAATCAAATTGCTATGGTTTCATATTGAACTCTATTTTATGAATCTAATCAGAAAAAGTATAGGTTTATAGTCGGAAAAATAAGTTACAAGTCGTTCTTGTAAAGGTAGTCATTTCAGTCGAAAGAACGACGTCTAGATGACCATTTTAGAAAACATACTTCCACTTTGAGTTTAACCATAATTTTTGGATATAGTTTCATGTTCATAATAAAAATCATTTTCTCAGAATAACAACTTTTAAATCAAAGTTTATCATAGTTTTTAATTAACTAACCCAAAACAGCCCGCGGTGTTACTACGACGGCGTAAATCCGGTTTTACGGTGTTTTTCGTGTTTCCAGGTTTTAAATCATTAAGTTAGCATATCATATAGATATAGAACATGTGTTTAGTTGATTTTAAAAGTCAAGTTAGAAGGATTAACTTTTGTTTGCGAACAAGTTTAGAATTAACTAAACTATGTTCTAGTGATTACAAGTTTAAACCTTCGAATAACATAGCTTTATATGTATGAATCGAATGATGTTATGAACATCATTACTACCTTAAGTTCCTTGGATGAACCTACTGGAAAAGAGAAAAATGGATCTAGCTTCAATGGATCCTTGGATGGCTCAAAGTTCTTGAAGCAAAATCATGACACGAAAACAAGTTCAAGTAAGATCATCACTTGAAATAAGATTGTTATAGTTATAGAAATTGAACCAAAGTTTGAATATGATTATTACCTTGTATTAGAATGATAACCTACTGTAAGAAACAAAGATTTCTTGAGGTTGGATGATCACCTTACAAGATTGGAAGTGAGCTAGCAATCTTGAAAGTATTCTTGATTTTATGAAACTAGAACTTTTGAAATTTATGAAGAACACTTAGAACTTGAAGATAGAACTTGAGAGAGATCAATTAGATGAAGAAAATTGAAGAATGAAAGTGTTTGTAGGTGTTTTTGGTCGTTGGTGTATGGATTAGATATAAAGGATATGTAATTTTGTTTTCATGTAAATAAGTCATGAATGATTACTCATATTTTTGTAATTTTATGAGATATTTCATGCTAGTTGCCAAATGATGGTTCCCACATGTGTTAGGTGACTCACATGGGCTGCTAAGAGCTGATCATTGGAGTGTATATACCAATAGTACATACATCTAAAAGCTGTGTATTGTACGAGTACGAATACGGGTGCATACGAGTAGAATTGTTGATGAAACTGAACGAGGATGTAATTGTAAGCATTTTTGTTAAGTAGAAGTATTTTGATAAGTGTCTTGAAGTCTTTCAAAAGTGTATGAATACATATTAAAACACCACATGTATATACATTTTAACTGAGTCGTTAAGTCATCGTTAGTCGTTACATGTAAATGTTGTTTTGAAACCTTTAGGTTAACGATCTTGTTAAATGTTGTTAACCCAATGTTTATAATATCAAAAGAGATTTTAAATTATTATATTATCATGATATTATGATGTACAAATATCTCTTAATATGATATATATACATTAAATGTCGTTACAACGATAATCGTTACATATATGTCTCGTTTCAAAATCATTAAGTTAGTAGTCTTGTTTTTACATATGTAGTTCATTGTTAATATACTTAATGATATGTTTACATATCATAATATCATGTTAACTATATATATAACCATATATATGTCATCATATAGTTTTTACAAGTTTTAACGTTCGTGAATCACCGGTCAACTTGGGTGGTCAATTGTCTATATGAAACCTATTTCAATTAATCAAGTCTTAACAAGTTTGATTGCTTAACATGTTGGAAACATTTAATCATGTAAATATCAATCTCAATTAATATATATAAACATGGAAAAGTTCGGGTCACTACAGCTGAAAGGATAATCAAAACCGATCTTTTAAAGAACTTATATCTATCAAACCCTTCACACCTTAAAACCTCCAAAATCACCATCTCTTCACGATACAAGCTGAGTCCATAACTGAAAATTCTCTCAAAAAAGTGATGGAGATTTGAGTCATGATCAATCCTCTGACAAAGAATGTGAACATGACTGGCAAAGAGCGATTTCATTTCTTAGAACTATAGGACACCCGAAACACTTTAGTGAATTGAGTGACCCGAGTAAGATAGCCTCAGTTATGTAACCTCCTCTCATGCTTGCGGAAAAAGGTTTGAGAATAACAAAAAGAATAAAATCAAGTTTTCGCTCCTACGCCTTGCGAAACAAAGATTGCTTGATCATTATGAATAAAAATCTTCAGTGTTAAAAGCTCTAAAGTTTTCTTGAGGATAAGCAAAGTCTAAGTGTGGGATATTTGATATCGGCTAAAAAGTTACGTTTTTCCCCCAATATTGAGTCCTAAATCAATAAAGTTCAAAACATTGTCAGAAAAATAATCGCTTTTTCGGTTAAATTTGTAGATAAATTAATTATGAAGATGATACAAAAAGAATCAAGAAATCGGAGCTAAAACGAAGATTCTAGAGCGAAAACGGTGAAAGACAAGAAATCAAGTTACGATCCAGCAAATCAGCAAGCCAAACGGCTTACCAAACGGGTTGTAAAACAGCTTGACACTATGGAAAACGGCCTGCCACATGCCCAAGACAAACGGGCATGGTAAACGAGCTGCCTGGTCAAACGGCCTGCGCAAACGGCTTACCAAACGGCCTGCCAGCCGTTTGCAGGCATTTTCCACCTCTATTTAAAGGCTTGTTTTCATCCATTTTTAACACACCTCTCCTCACTCTCTCACTACAATACACTTTCTCTTACTAGAGCTTTCAAGGCCTTCTCACCTCCGAGCGGGAAATTAAGTACCCGGAAGCGAACGCCGAAGATTGTAATAGGAGCGGTCTAGAGGATGTCAGCACTTGTAATGGTCCAGATCTCGTCTGTAAATGGTGAACGCTTTCCTTATTTTAATAAAGTTATTTTGCTACTTTAAGCTGCTTTCATCTTGCATGATTTTCTATCCGTTGTAAATGTTTATTATGTGTTGAATACTTTATCTGAAACTTATACTATTGTTATGCTGAAACCTTTACGGTTTAGAAGTTTATTTTACGGATCACACTTTCCAGTTATTCACGTGGCTATAACCTAAAAGGACTTGATCAACCCTAGGGTACAAGGTAAGTAGTTATGTGTGCTTAACGTCACAATAGGGATATAGTACCCACGTACGAATAACCATTTATTCGTCAAAGAAGAGCTACCCATTTAAGTTGTGATTAGAGTAGGCAATATAGAGTTCAGTGAATAATGGCTTGCTCAAAAGCATGATTCGCGTCAGAAGCAACGTTCTTGAGATGTTGTAAGATGATCCGGGGTTGAGTAAGTGATCGTAAAGGAGAGACTTCTAATCCAATTAGCAGTACCTTAGAATATCTAAGATTGTACATCTGTTAATGTTAAGGCATAGCTTGGTATTAAGTGGTGGAATATTACTGTAGTTAGACTAACTAGGATTAAAAAGCTGAGACTTTCCTTTAGGGATATATCACTTTGTTCATGTACCTAGGATTCTATCCATAAGGTCGTTTAAACCCTTTAAGGTTAACATTGGGAGTAGGGATATCCGTCTTAGCCAGAATCTTCAAAGCCTAAACTCTTAGTGACAAATCAATTAGGTTCATAGCCCAGTTGATTGAGGTTTAGTGTTTATTCTAGGAAGTTAAAGTCTTGTAATAGTTCCCCTTCAGTATTCTATTCTTCATACCTATCCATCTCTATCTTTATAGTTATATTATAGTATTAGTAGTTAATCTTAATCTATCACCACTTGTCAACTAGGGTTAACTATTTAGGCACTTTTGTCCCACGTTACTGAGCAAACATACAAAAATACGAACCTGAGTTATATTTACCACTTACTCGTTAAAAGGAAGACAAGTAGGTGAGTTATAGCTAGGAAACCCCAGCTAAATATAAATAATAAAACTGTTACTCTCTTTTGGTAGTTAATTCAGACGTATTGCGACCTAATGACACCGCACAAATAAAACCGTCCGTTTTTGCCATATCACCGTTTTCTTGTCTTTCACCATTTTCACACTAGAATCTTCGTTTTAGCTCCGTTTTACTTGATTCTTTTTTGCATTGCCTTAGTAATTACTTGATCTACAAAATCAACCGACAAAGCGATAATTTTTCCGACAAAGCTTAAGACTTTATTGATTTAGGGCTTAATATCGGGGGTAAAAACGTGACTTTTTGGCCAATATGAAATGCCCCACACTTAGCTTTGCTTATCCCCAAGCAAAAAGCGGGAATATAAGGTTCTTTTTAACAGATTCTTCATTGACCACCTGTGGATCCTTTTATTATGCCTTCATCAGAAGTCGACACATCTTTCGAAAGTATTAAAAAAAGTTTCAAACTTTGATGATTTTGGTCGCGAGATTTCAATCGCGTCCATAGTGAAAAAGGCGTACTTTGCAACTCTCAGATGTAGAGTATACATGACCAGGCTCATCACTAGCGGATCACTCATATCACTCAAGTGTTTAGGGTGCCTTAATCTAGTTGTATTGTTGCTCAAACGCCAGTTGTGTAACAGTTCTCATCATAGGCTTGGTAAAGCATCGATATCTCCACTGGTTAAGTAAGGACGACACTAATCTTCTTCTTAGGCATTCTTTCAAGAGGAAGACGAGTTACAGGGTTGGTTGAGAAATTTATGGAATGGTGAAAGGTATGTAGATCTTTTGATTTAAAGAGAGAATTGATAGATTTCGATTCTTCAGGGTATCCATTTTGGATAGAGAATGGCTTAGATTCCGCAAAATGTTTCTTCGGAAGATGCGAATTTTGCTAAGACTTTGTCTAGAATTTTTCTTTGGCTCTTCCGGCAATTCTTCTTTGGGGCAACTTCTTGGGTTTTTCTTGCCTTTATTCTAGAGACTTTGCTCTTTCATAATCATTTTTTTCGGCATACCCTTTCTTCATAACTTTTGTCTTTCGTTCCTGGTGCCTAGAGAGGAAATGATAATTCACTGAAAATAGGTCTTTTACCTATCAAAAACGATCAGGGGTACGGAATCTTCTAACAAGTGTTTTTGAAGTGAATTTGATCGATCTATCTCTTCATTAATCTCTGGATCTTTTGATAAGTAGAAAGGGAATGAAGGTGAATGGGTAGTGTATTTTGGGAGAGAATTTGGGGTGAATATTTATGATTCATCAACTCTCTATGTGAGTTGTTCGGTTTAAATTGCGTGGAGTGGAAACGGAAACGGAAGGCTTTTTGTCTTCTCTATTCAGAATGATTTCGGAAGGAGTATCGCACCTGCACCACGTATAGCACTTACTAACCATTGGCCTCGAAACGTATGTCAAAACCAAGTTCTAACTTGTACCGTACACCGGCATGCTCATCGATGAATTGACAATGTACTGTAGATTTGATGGGTCGTACAAATACTTTGGGTCCAAGAGTCCTCACTTTTTGGGAGTAGGGGTCATGCTTGGTCATGCGTAGCCTTTTTTATACTTATTTGAAAGAAATCTTTTAACACAAAACATAAGTTCTAGCTTAATCGTTCCGTTCTAGTGAATATTTCGAAAAATGATTTCTAGCAATTTTATAGAATCTTTTGGGCAAAACAAGGTAAGAATTTTTCGAAATTACCCAATATTCATTGCTAATTACTTTTTAAACAAACGAATTTAAAGAATTTTTCAAAACTTGGCATTTTACGGTTACTTGCCCTTAAACCTTTACCCAATACTCACACTTAGAAGAACATTGTCCCGCATGTTCTATGAAAAAGAATATTTTAATATTTTTTAAATTAAGGA
The DNA here is from genome assembly GCF_046630445.1 of Rutidosis leptorrhynchoides. NCBI lineage: Eukaryota > Viridiplantae > Streptophyta > Magnoliopsida > Asterales > Asteraceae > Rutidosis > Rutidosis leptorrhynchoides. The sequence goes on from NC_092338.1 coordinate 364,400,966, forward strand.
CAGTGTTTTCTAAAATTTCTAAGTTGGTTGTGGGCATGACCCCACACTTAGAGATTTTAGTGCGTAATAATTGAAATAGGTTTGAGGAAGGATTACTTCCCTATGGTCAGGTTACTTTCCTAGTGCTGGGCCTTCCTACGGCTAGTCTCTTAATTTCTGGAAAGAACTAGTCTATTTTGATAAAATATCTGCATGAAGAACAAAAAGAAAAATGCAGCATTTTCAATATATATAACTTTTTGTACAATGCTTTAAAAAGATAAAACTAAAAGAAAATAAATAAAGAAAAGTAGTATATGGAATGCTATCCTGGCCAACGTGTCGATCAGTGTCTGCGAAGTATCCATTAGGTCCGAAAAGATCATCGTCATCCTTAAGTCTAGGAAAATACTCACGCGACTGTCCTACATCCAACTTAGGGCCGAAAAGTGTATCTAGACAAAGGTCCGATGGAAACTCCAGGTGTGATAGGCTCGAAAAAGGCTCCTCATCAGGGATGTTCCCGATAATCTTAAAACCCTGGGCTGTGGGTGGCTCAACTGATATGGAGGCTATGACTAATTGGTAGGCCTTAGGTAGCTCATGAAAGGGACTGTCTCAGTGACTGGTGCAGGTGAAATAGCTAAGACAGTCGGCGTGATGGGAGCGGGAGTAGCATGTGCTGGGATGGCGGCGGAAGCTACTGAGTGAACTGAGACCGGTGTGGAACGCCTGAGAGTAGCTTGTTGTGTCGGCTGAACACGGCGCGCTAGTCTGAATGACGAAGGTCCTAGAGTACTACGTGGCATCCCTTCACGTTGAAGGTATGCTGTGAGAGCTCGATAGAGTCTCTGCTGGTCTCTGAGTAATGCCCATGTAACATCTGGGTCATTCAAGGTGGCTCCATAATGTATCACTATCTGCGGCTCATGTGTCTCTAGTTTCTCTGCATGCTCATCAAGTCTCGAAGCTAAATGCCTGGAGCGTCGCACGGGAGGAGCTGGCAGTGCCGTACTAATGTCCTCCTCAACACTCTCCAGGATCAAACGCCTTAGGCCTAACTGCCCTGTTGACAGCCTGTGCTGATCAGCGCTGTTCTCCGATAGGTAAACCCTAAGAGTCCTCCTCCTGCGAACTGGAATGCAAACGGAAGCTCCTGAACTTGGCATTTTGCCTGAATACATTCAACAAACTTGTAAGTACTAAGCGCAAGTATGACGCTTAGTGTTAGTGCACAGAGATAATATTTTTGTAGACTGAAAATAATTTGAAATAAAAATTAATAAAATAAACAGGATAAGCAAGGGGTGCCTCCCAAGAGCGCTTTGTTTATTAAGTCGTTACAGCTCGACTTTTCTGTCAGATCTTCAGAATGGATCAAAGGAGAAGAGGTGTTCCTCCTTATCGTGGTCTTCTAGATAAGCTTTTAGTCGGTGGTCGTTGACTTTGATGTTGCTAGTAGATCCTTCTATCTCCACAGCTCTGTGTGGCAAAGCATGTATGTCATACCCCGAAATAGGGCCGGGGATAAATATGACATTTCAATATCACAACACAAGTATGTAAAGCGAGAATGACTCTAAATGAGACGTTTTAATAAAACAAAATTTGATTTGCAATGGAAACGTAATAATGTTTTACATGATGAAATTTATATGTAAATAACAAATGATAAGTTCTAAATATGTGGACTCCAATATCAGCTAGCTAAGCATCATAGGGCAGCACATAAACTAGTCATCACCCGAGACAAACATGCTTAAAATGTCAACAAAATGGTTGAGTGAACATCATAGGTTTATATAATCAATAAAGTTTCAGACCACAAGATTTAGTTATAAAGTTTTATCAGTTCGTTAGTAGTGCTGAGGTGAATGATATCGAGACTAAACAAAGTTACCTTATGACACCTTGAACTGTCAGTGTCGTTGAAATCATTATTATGTACCCCCTTGATGATCATGCCAATGGGTAGAGATGTCACTCTCAGTAGGCCTACTCACAATAACTAAGTTTGTTTCAAAGTAGCAATTAACGATATCATGGTAGGGATTTAGCATGAAAGAAAGCATGTCATAGCACAGTTTGAGCTAATCAAGTTTGATTACTTGTGTCTAATCGTAAAACAGTTTTAAAGCAAGCATGTGTATCACCCCAAAATTTATAAAACCGTTAAGAAATAGTAAAAAGAGGGGCTACGAAGTTCACTTTAGTAGCAAGTAAGTTATTCCACGCAAGAAGTATGAACGGAGTACGTAATCGGGGATCTCAACCTAGAGATATAACGTTTGATTAGTTAATGTCTAACAGACATAAAGTTTGTTTATTAATATAGCAACTATATTAACAGTGACGGTTTTCGAGAAAAGTTCCTATTTCTCAAAAGTTTCTATTTCCGGAAACTTACTATTCATGGAAAACTTCCCCTTATAGTAAGTTTTTAGTTTTAGTATGTTCGGATTATAATCCTTTACAAAGACGTTGTACAACTTTGCCTAAACCTCGTTGCTATCAGGTAAGTCACTCTGATGATCTGTTGTTACCGGGCGCCCAGGTCTCTTGACCAGAATCTAAGTCTTGGCATTCGAGATCCACAAGCGAGTCCCATAATGGCAACAAGGACCACCCTAGGCCTTAAATAGCAGTGACGTTCATATAAAGTGCACGTTATCTTTCGATTATAACCTTCACGTTATAGGTGTATACATACAATGAATTATTAATGTACTTAATAATTATATATGTGATAATATAACTTAGTGTAATTAAGGTGTTACCATATAGATAGGTTTACAAGTTATAGTAATAATATTATTACTCTAATTAATCAACCATCATTATAAAATCTTATCATATTTTGTACATACATATACTCTTTACACATATATTATATCTATATGTTTATAGCTATAATATATGTATTTATTTTGTATGTGTTATATATATAAGTGTGATATATGTATTTTGTACATACATATACTCTTTACACATATATTATATGTATATGTTTATAGCTATAATATATGTATTTATTTTGTATTTGTTATATATATATATATATATATATATATATATATATATATATATATATATATATATATATATATATATATAAGTGAAAGGTGGTACATATACTTATTTTAGGTGCATGCATGCATGCAATATCATTTTTTTTACACAATCATATTCATAATCTTTAAACATTCATTACCACAATCAAGTATTATGCTATTATTCATCCAATACTTTTATTAATAATTATTATTAATCATAATCATATCCATTATTCATATTTATGTGTTAATACTTGTTTTAATACTCATATTCATATGCTTATTTAATTTCAAGTTCATGATCATAATCAATTCTTTACTCATCTTATTAATATTATTAACAAATACGTTCAAATATTACTATCATTATTCATAAGCTTTATTCTTTTAATTATAACATAAAATATAACTAAAAAAAATTAAATGTTTATAAAGTATAATAAAAACTTGGATTTATAGGATACCTTAGGTGAGTTTTAACAAGGAAAAAGTGGGGTTTTGATGGTGACAAACAACCCGAAGAGCAGCAGCAAAAACAGGAGTAAATCGTGACCAAAAAGTGGCGGTTTGAGATGGCTTTCAACGGCGGATAGCAGCAACAAAAATGCAGCAGCAGTAGCCTGTTATGGGGGTGTATTTGGGGCTGTTTTGGCGTGCAGGAACAGCAGCAAAAGCTGCAGAAAATGGCGGTTGTAGGGCTGCTACAATCGCAGCAGGTGGTGGCGATGGGTGGGCTGCAGAAGACATCAAATTAGCGATGGTTGGGGGCTATTTTGGGGCGGTTATGGGCGGCGAATGAAAGGACCCATCCTAATCCACCTGGACGAAGTCATCAACATTTGGTCCCATTGCGATGATCGGCTCCAAGTAATGTCCTTATATTGAGCAAATGCACAGCGGAAGACTTAATTCATACATGAGAATAAACATGCTTTAAAGTGTCAACCAAAAGGTTGGTGAGTTCATAGGTTTATCATAACAATCATTTCAATATGTTAATAGACCACAAGATTTCATAATCATAAACATAATACACTCGCAAGTGTATGTAAAGCATTCTAAGTGGTTGAGCACTTGGTAACCATACTTAATATTTAATCAACGTCGCATATTCCCTTTATTATGAAATCTCACTACACCGTACCAAGTGTAGTCACCAAAACGAAGTACTGTGCAACCAATGAATACTGGTCATCCAGTCCGGTTGGGGTTGTCAGGCCCGATAGATCTATCAACAGGATTCGCGTTTACAATACCCATGTAAATAGTAGTTACCAAGCTACAGGGAAAAATGCCAGTGGTACAACTCAACGTAGAATATATTTTTAAGTACTTGTGTCTATTTTGTAAACATTTATAAAAGCAGCGCATGTATTCTCAGCCCAAAAATATATATTGCAAAAGCAATTAAAAAGGGAGCAAATGAAACTCACTTTTGCCTTGAAGGTATTTAATTCGACTTGGTCTCCGATAGATATCACGAACCTAACCATATATATAATATATCAACATATTTTCTTTTTAAGTAATCGTTACATATATATATATACTTTTAATACTTTTAATATTTTCTTAGTCCGTAGTTAGTAGTCCGATGTTAGTGGTTCACAATTAGTTGCTTAAATAAAATAAATAAAGACCCCATCGTATTCGTATTGATCAGAATTAATCTCGACCCATGGTACCATGTTATCAAATGACGTGTTGCGTACATAAAGTACCGTGTTGTCAAATGACGTGTTGCGTACAATCATGAGGTCTTATGATTAATCTTCTCGTGTTGTTTACGGGTGGTCCTGAAATATATAAAATCAAATCATAAGTAATTATATATAAAATATCATATTAATTTGGAAATATATGATTAATTTACTTTTTCTCCAAATATTTTCGTAGCTAAACTAGCTTCGGATACCCAATCTTGTTTTAGTCGTAGTTTCTTCATTACAACTCCGTTTTTGTTGGTTCAACTTGCCACTTCCTTGGATCGAGTCAAATTTTAAGAATATGAACTGAAAATACCTTAGTTTGTATTCTAAATCATAGGTTATAGGTCTAACTTTGGTGAAACTTATGAAAGTGATCATTTTCCATCATAAAAACAACATTTAATGATCATTTTTCTAAAAATACTTACACTTTGAGTTAAACCATGAAATTTTTATGTGTTAACATATTCATAAGAAATATCATTTTTCCAGAACATGAACTTCCAATTCAAAGTTCAAGATGGTTTTTAATTATCCAACCCAAAACAGCCCCCGGTTGCACTCCGACGACGTAGATTCAGTTTTTAAGATGTTCTTTGTAAAACTAAGTTATATCTTGTTAGGTTAGCATATCATTATGATATATTATAGGTCTTGAAGTGTTTTAAAAGTCAAGTTAGAAGGATCTATTTAGTTTGCGAACAAGTTTGAAATCATTCAAACTATGTTCTTGTTGTTAAAATTTTATACCACAAAATAAGATAGATATATGAATATGAATTAAATAAGATTATGAACAAGGTTACTACCTCAAGTTACTTGGACAAAGTAAATGCAAAAGATAAAAAATAATCTTGGAATCAAAGAGTGGTGGAGTTAGATCAAAAGGTTGGAAGTAAACTTCTTCAAATGGGTGGTTATTTTGATATGTTCTTGAAAGAGTTTTCTTATGGTGTTTAAGGCTTGTAATTGAAGCTAAATGATGGGGAAAATGCTTGGAGATGATCAAGTATGAAGTTAGGAGTATTTTGAGAGAGAAATGAGGGTGTAGGTATGAGAAAATGGAGTGAAGAAATGGTGTTTATTTATAAAAACGTTTTTAGTTTATAAAGAAAGAAAAGGATTCCTAATTTTGTTTTCTTACTAATAATTCATACTACTTGACAAATTCTAGTTACCTCATATCTAGGGCAGTAATAATGTTGATTAGGATGTTGATTTGATGTGTATATACTAATAGTAAATACGTATAGAAGCTGGGTATGATACGGGTACATATACCCTAGATATACGTATAGAAATCTTGAGGAAACGGAACGAGAATTCAAATATAGCTATCTTTTGTGAATATACTTATATTGTTTTATGTATTTAAGTCCTTAAAAAGTGATTAAATACATTATATATACGATACATGTATAAGCATTATAGATTATAAGTATATATATCAAAGAATGTTACGTATAGTTATCGTTTTGAAAACTTAAGTTAGTAGTTTCAAAATATACTTATAACTCATTGTAATTAGTACACAATGAGATGTTAAACCATCCTTAGATCATGTTAAATATATATAAATACATATATATACACAAACGTATAATTATCGTATGTTATATAGTTCGTGATATCATCGGTCATATTGGACGGTCAAACGTTGTGTAAAACTCTTTTCAAAAACACAAGTCTCAACAATTTAGATTGCTTATCATGTTGGTATGGTTTAATTTATGTAAATATTAATCTCATAAGTATAATTTGGTCGGAAAATTCCGGGTCATTACAGTACCTACCCGTTAAAGAAATTTCGTCCCCGAAATTTGATAGAGGTTGTTATGGATAACAATAAGAAGGTTTTTATGACAAATATAAGGTGATAATGGAGTTTTATCATCATTGAGTAATGTAGATAAAACGATTCGATTATGCGAAGAATATAAATGAGACTATCGTAAAAGAGTGAGATGAGTAAAATATATTCGTCTTAACCGATGACGTACTTATGATTGATTTTTGGGATTTAAGGGATTTAAATAGAATCTTACGTAATAAGATTTGGTTCTTTGGTGATTAAGGAAATCAGGATCTTCTTTGATTATATGCAATAATCTGTTTCGATTGCTCTGTCAGATATTTCACTATAAATTCACCCCTTCGTTTCCTTATTTTCCACGACTCACACCTTCTATTCTTTCTCCCTTGATTCTTACTTTAAAGCATTCATCAATATGCTCCATCCAGTCGTGATTCTTGATATACTCCTAACTTTTATATCTGTCATTCTTCTTTTTTCATCTACCACCAGAAGAATCTATTTACTTCTAATATACTCTTGTGTTTATAGTGTTTCTAATTCTTCTGTGTCTCTATATTGCTATCTGCATCGATATACACGATTTGTAATTTCGAGGTTATTATCGAAGTTTATATTCTTCATTATTTTTCGGAGCTTCATGCTTTCATTTTCTCTTCCCGACTTCGAGTTAAGCGAGTAATGGTCCGGAATTCGTAGATATGAAATTCAGAATGAACATAGCTAATGCTCTAAGAAGAAAATGGTAATAGAACGATTTTGATTTGTTAAATTACCAGAATAACCTGGAGAAGACCGAGTCATCCAGAAAAATATTCTCTTGATATGTTTAGAGATTAGATAGAATGTAAGAGTCGTGTAAATGGCACATGATGACGGTACTGTGAATCATCATGCTTCATTAGAAACTCAGCATGACTTACTGTAATATAATGACGTTGATCAAGTGTCATTATATTATACTAATCCATGCTTCAGTTCCCAACACTACTTCAAAACATTCATATTTTAAACTCGAAGGTTTCAGAATTTAGAAACTAACACAGTTTCTTTTATGTTGCAGATATTACGGAGAGATAAATGATCACAGATAAGAATAGTTGTGAAAATATCGCCAGAAATATGGAGGATATTTATAATAGAACATACGAGAATATCTTGGAATTTCTAATATCAATGGATGATGAAGAAGATTTGTCTGTGAAGGTTTAGAATGAGAAATAAGATGTTTGCTAACGATTTCAGCAGGCACAGAATCATTTGGATTCTTTGAAGGCAAACTTATTCTTTGTGATTTGTCCACGGCTTTCTTCATAGTTTCACATAATCCGCTTTTCGGTACTAAATTTTCTATCGAGCATTCCTAACACTCCTTTCTTTATCATCAAACTTTGGCCATTAAGATCATCTATAACATGCTGCTTCATCAGCATTTTCAAAGTTAACTGATCTGGGTCATCGGTTATCAAACCGAGGTAGTTTCAGGAGAATTGTGTTTTTAGAATGATTAATCGCTAATGGTAATATTGTGGAATATAAAAGGTTCCCCAGTAACAATAAAGAGTACGCATATATATCGTGGTTATAATAAAGTTGTTTCGGATGAAAAGTCGGAGTTGACTTGCTGGAGCTGTGATAAAATTAGCTACTTTGGAAAGGGATTGCAAAACGATCTTCGGTAATAGCAATGTCAAAGGAACTAGAATAGATACGTGTCAAACGTTTACTCAGTTTCCGAGGGTTTTTCAGGTGCATAACTATATGCATCAATCTTTTCTTCCGTAGATGAAGTGCGGTTGGTTTATCCTCTCGATTGAGGTGTTTTTAAGAATCATGATAGATTTGAACGCTGATTGTAATCGTCGAGATACAATGAGGTTTAAGATGAAATCAAGTGGCAATCTTGAAGAAATGTTTAGTTTCATATGTTATAATCAATATTTTAATTCATTTTAATTGTCCAATGTCATTAGTCCACAGTCGATAGTCCACAGTAACAGTCCAATAGTTCATATATAGTTTAATATATAATATACGAATTAATTAATACGTGTCGTGACCCGTATACCTCTCAGACTCGATCACAACTCAAACTATATATATTATTGTAGAATCAACCTCAACCCTGTATAGAGAACTCGATCATTACTGCATATAGAGTGTCTATGGTGATTCCAAATAATATATATAGATGCTTCGATATGATATGTCAAAACATTGTATACGTGTCCTGATATTTAAAGTGCGTAAAATAATTACTGAAATTAAATGACGATAAATAAAAGTGCGATAATTAAATTGCGATAAATAAACTGCGATAAATAAAATGTAATTAGTTAGCTAGGAACAGTTAGCTAGAAGAGTTAGCGTAGATTCTTAACAAATTTTTTCATAGTTAATTTGTTTGTTTCTAACAGATTTTATTTTGTCATATGTTTTCTTCATATGCCACTTGTTGGATTCTGGGAAGTCAAAATCCAAATATGAAATTGAATGAAAATGGTTATTCTGCGGTGAACGGATACGTATATCGGTGGTTGTAAGTATTATAGTAAATGACTATTGAATCAGCTTCGATGAATGTACAATGTAACTTATTAAGATGAAATCTAATTATTCCTCAGGTATTACCTACCCGTTAAAAAAAAAATTTCACCATTAATATTTTGTACAAAAGAACTTTTAATTACAATCTTTATGAAAACTTATATACATATATATTTTCTTCAGATGAAATCATGAATTTAATGAGTTAATATGATATTAATCTCATTTGCTTTTCGGTTTGAGCTAGAATAAGAAATCTCTAAAACTTTTTGAAACCACATATTCTTCACAGAATATCAATGAAGTTATGGATCAATACTTCATCGTTCATTATTGTTGGTACTCCTTGGTATCTATGGTGTGTATGATGTTGATGTTTGTGGGACAGATTATGATGTCGAGACGTGTGATGCGGATGTTGTTTGTTAGTGGTGATGATGGTATTGTTGATGTTATTGATGGTGGTGCTGATTATGCTGCTGGTGCTGCTGCTGGTGTTTGCAACCTTCGCACCATGTTCTCCAAAGCCGTCACGCGAGTGCAAAGTCACGCGAGTGTAAATTTCGTTACCTTCTGCTAGTACACTGGGATGATTGGCGGTTGGAGCGAGCGAATGAACAAGATTTGTAATATGGGATAGTATATAATCGTGAGGAGATACTCTAGAAATGAGAGAGAAAATGGTGTTTCAAATAGGTTCGCCGGTAAGTGCTTCAGGTTCATCGCCAAGAGGGCAATTTGGTGGATGGAATGGATCACCTTCTTCTTGTCTCCAGTGATTTAGTATATTACGAACCCATCCCCAATTCATCCAGAATAGATGATGGGAAATTGGTTGATCCATTCCGATGACGCTGCTTTCGGAGCCCGAATGGAAATCCATATCGGCATAACTGTCAGAATCTGAAGAATTCGAACTAGATGCGGAATCCATCTTGTATAATGGGGAAAATGAATTTTTGGTATGGAATAGATTATAGGAGTTAGATTTGGTACTCTTCAATACATAATTTACATATGTATATATAATACCAAAATCCCGTAAATTACGGAGAATCTTTGAAAAGATATTAGTCAAAGTTCGCAATAACAGATATGCTAAGATAAGAATTCGTCTATACACTATCAATGCAGTAAATGCAGTAAAACGTGTCTAGACTTATGAATGATAAGCAGGTAGTTTTCTAAGGATGATAAGTAGATGATTTCCAACTAGAAATGATAAGCAAAACTTTTGACATGTAGACACGGTCGAAGTCCAGACTCATTAATGCATCCTAACAACTACTAGTTAGACACACTAATGCAAGACCTGGTTCGCTACAACCACCGCTCTGATACCAACTGAAAGGACCCGTCCTAATCCACCTGGACGAAGTCATCAACATTTGGTCCCATTGCGATGATCGGCTCCAAGTAATGTCCTTATATTGAGCAAATGCACAGCAGAAGACTTAATTCGTACCTGAGAATAAACATGCTTTGAAGTGTCAACCAAAAGGTTGGTGAGTTCATAGGTTTATCATAACAATCATTTCAATATGTTAATAGACCACAAGATTTCATAATCATAAACATAATACACTCGCAAGTGTATGTAAAGCATTCTAAGTGGTTGAGCACTTAGTAACCATACTTAACATTTAATCAACATCGCATATTCCCTTTATTATGAAATCTCACTACACCGTACCAAGTGTAGTCACCAAAACGAAGTACTGTGCAACCGTTGAATACTGGTCATCCAGTCCGGTTGGGGTTGTCAGGCCCGATAGATCTATCAACAGGATTCGTGTTTACAATACCCATGTAAATAGTAGTTACCAAGCTACAAGGAAATATGCCAGTGGTACAACTCAACGTAGAATATATTTTTAAGTACTTGTGTCTATTTTGTAAATATTTATAAAAGCAGCGCATGTATTCTCAGCCCAAAAATATATATTGCAAAAGCAATTAAAAAGGGAGCAAATGAAACTCACTTTTGCCTTGAAGGTATTTAATTCGACTTGGTCTCCGATAGATATCACGAACCTAACCATATATATAATATATCAACATATTTTCTTTTTAAGTAATCGTTACATATATATATATATATATATATATATATATATATATATATATATATATATATATATATATATACTTTTAATACTTTTAATATTTTCTTAGTCCGTAGTTAGCAGTCCGATGTTAGTGGTCCACAATTAGTTGCTTAAATAAAATAAATAAAGACCCCATCGTATTCGTATTGATCAGAATTAATCTCGACCCATGGTACCATGTTGTCAAATGACGTGTTGCGTACATAAAGTACCGTGTTGTCAAATGACGTGTTGCGTACAATCATGAGGTCTTATGATTAATCTTCTCGTGTTGTTTACGGGTGGTCCTGAAATATATAAAATAAAATCATAAGTAATTATATATAAAATATCATATTAATTAGGAAATATATGATTAATTTACTTTTTCTCCAAATATTTTCGTAGCTAAACTAGCTTCGGATACCCAATCTTGTTTTAGTCGTAGTTTCTTCATTACAACTCCGTTTTTGTTGGTTCAACTTGCCACTTCCTTGGATCGAGTCAAAATTTAAGAATATGAACTGAAAATACCTTAGTTTGTATTCGAAATAATAGGTTATAGGTCAAACTTTGGTGAAACTTATGAAAGTGATCATTTTCCATCATAAAAACAACATTTAATGATCATTTTTCTAAAAATACTTACACTTTGAGTTAAACCATGAAATTTTTAGGTGTTAACATATTCATAAGAAATATCATTTTTCTAGAACATGAACTTCCAATTCAAAGTTCAAGATAGTTTTTAATTATCCAACCCAAAACAGCCCCCGGTTGCACTCCGACGACGTAGATTCAGTTTTTAAGATGTTCTTTGTAAAACCAAGTTATATCTTGTTAGGTTAGCATATCATTATGATATATTACATGTCTTGAAGTGTTTTAAAAGTCAAGTTATAAGGATCTATTTAGTTTGCGAACACGTTTGAAATCATTCAAACTATGTTCTTGTTGTTAAAATTTTATACCACAAAATAAGATAGCTATATGAATGTGAATTGAATAAGATTATGAACAAGGTTACTACCTCAAGTTACTTGGACAAAGTTACTGCAAAAGATAAGAAATAATCTTGGAATCAAAGAGTGGTGGAGTTAGATCAAAAGGTTGGAAGTAAACTTCTTCAAATGGGTGGTTATTTTGATATGTTCTTGAAAGAGTTTTCTTATGGTGTTTAAGGCTTGTAATTGAAGCTAAATGATGGGAAAAATGCTTGGAGATGATCAAGTATGAAGTTAGGAGTATTTTGAGAGAGAAATGAGGGTGTAGGTATGAGAAAATAGAGTGAAGAAATGGTGTTTATTTATAAAAACGTTTTTAGTTTATAAAGAAAGAAAAGGATTCCTAATTTTGTTTTCTTACTAATAATTCATACTACTTGAAAAATTCTAGTTACCTCATATCTAGGGCAGTAATAATGTTGATTAGGATGTTGATTTGATGTGTATATACCAATAGTAAATACGTATAGAAGCTGGGTATGATACGGGTACATATACCCTTGATATACGTATAGAAATCTTGAGGAAAAGGAACGAGAATTCAAATATAACTATCTTTTGTGAATATACTTATATTGTTTTATGTATTTAAGTCCTTAAAAAGTGATTAAATACATTATATATACGATACGTGTATAAGCATTATAGATTATAAGTATATATATCAAAGAATGTTACGTATAGTTATCGTTTTGAAAACTTAAGTTAGTAGTTTCAAAATATACTTATAACTCATTGTAATTAGTACACAATGAGATGTTAAACCATCTTTAGATCATGTTAAATATATATAAATACATATATATACACAAAAGTATAATTATCGTATGTTATATAGTTCGTGATATCATCGGTCATTTTGGACGGTCAAACGTTGTGTAAAACTCTTTTCAAAAACACAAGTCTCAACAATTTGGATTGCTTATCATGTTGGTATGGTTTAATTTATGTAAATATTAATCTCATAAGTATAATTTGGTCGGAAAATTCCGGGTCATTACAGCGAAAAACTGCAGAAAAACAGCAGGAAAGTGGGTGTGTGATAATGCTAAAAACGAACATATATTTCATAGCATTATCCCTCAAGAAAGACAAGCTTTTAGTTGCAATTATTTTATTTCCAAGCAATATTCGTTTAAATAATAAAAGGTGAAGACAAAAGACAGATTCGACGAATTGAAGACGCAAACGACCAAAAAGCTCAAAAGTACAAAGTACAATCAAAGTGGTTCAAATTATTGATGAGAAACGTCTCAAAATTATAAGAGTACAAGACGCAAAACGCAAAATACAAGATATTAAATTGTACGCAAGGACGTTCGAAAATCCGGAACCGGGACCAAAGTCAACTCTCAACGCTCGACGCAACGGACTAAAAATTACAAGTCAACTATGCACATGAATATAATATAATATTTAAATAATTCTTAAAATTATTTATATATTATATATTATATTTAAAATCGTCGGCAAATCTAGGAAACAAATCATGTGAGCTGAAAAAAGTGGCCATGCGATCGCATGACCTGAAGGCCTAAATCTCATACGATCGCATGGCAGTAGGTAGCAGGCCACATCTATAAATTTCGCGTGTTTTGGCTCAGTTTAATATATCTTTCATCTATCTCTCTCAAACGTATAATATATATATATATATATATATATATATATATATATATATATATATATATATATATATTATAATTTTAATTTTAATTTTAATTTTAAATTCTAATAATAAGGGTATGTTAGCGAATGTTGTAAGGGTGTCAGTCGAAATTCTGTCCGTGTAACGCTAAGCTATTATTAATCATTGTAAGTTATGTTCAACCTTTTTAAATTAATGTCTCGTAGCTAAGTTATTATTATGCTTATTTAATGCCGAAGTAATCACGATGTTGGGCTAAATATTAAAATTGGGTAATTGGGCTTTGGACCATAATTGGGGTTTGGATAAAAGAACGACACTTATAGAAATTAGACTATGGGCTATTAATGGGTTTTATATTAACTAAATGACACCTCATTGATTTAATATATAGACTTATAATTTGACGTATTTATATATAACCACATACGCTTGACTGGGTACGGTGGGCGAGATATCTATAAATACCAATAATTGTTCATTTTACCAGACACGGAACTGGATTAATAGTTAATAGACTTGTTGAAGCAGGGGTGGATTACATTCAAGGGTAATTGGTGTAATTGTTAACAAAGTAGTAAAACCTTGGTCTACACGCAGTCGATAACCTGGTGTATTCATTAAACAAAGTATTAAGACCTTGTTACAATTCGAATCCCCAATTAGTTGGAATATTTGACTTCGGGAATAAGAATAATTTGACGAAGACTCTCGCACTTTATGATTATGACTGATGGACTATTATGGACAAATCCGTATGGACATATCGAATAATCCAGGACAAAGGACAATTAACCAATGAGAATAAACTAAAAATAACACGTCGAACATCATGATTACGGAAGTTTAAATAAGCATAATTTATATATTTCATATTTAATTGCACTTTTAATTATCGCACTTTTATTTATTGTCATTTTATTTAATTGCATTTTTAATTATCGTACTCTTTAATTATCACAATTTTATTTTATCGCACTTTTATTTATCACAATTTCATTATCGTTATTTACTTTATGCTTTAAATTAAGTTATATTTATTTTTAATATTTTACATTAGGTTTTAACTGCGACTAAAAGTTTTAAAATCGACAAACCGGTCATTAAACGGTAAAACCCCCTTTTATAATAATAATACTACTTATATATATTTTTGTATTTTTACAACTATAAGTTAAAAATATAGCGTTAAGCTTGGCTAAAGATCCATGTGGGACGAACCGGACTTACTAAAAACTACACTACTGCACGATTAGGTATACTACCTATAAGTGTTGTAGCAAGGTTTAGGTATATCCACTCTATAAATAAATAAATCACTTGTGTAAAATTGTATCGTATTTAATAGTATTTCCTTGTAAAAATTAATAGTATTTTATACCCCTTCGCTTTAACATCAAGTATTTTGACGCCGCTACCGGGGACAATTTGCTTAAACACCGGAAGCGCAATGCTATATAAAAAAAAGATTTTATTAGAATTTTTTTAAGTTTTTATTAAAAATATACGTTTTTAAAAAAATATAAAAAAAATACAAAAATATAAAAAGAAAATATAAAAAAATCTATATATTTGTTTTTAAGAGTTGTTAAATATATAAAGTTAAAAAGTATTTTTATTTTAGTTTTTAAAATTAAATTTGTATTTAAGTTATATATATATTTTATATAATCTAAAACAGAAAAAAAAACACTCGGGATGGTTACTGTAGCAGCCCAGCATTTGGCCCGAAACCCTAGCCCATGCGATCGCATGAGCCCGAAGGAAAAAATCCATGCGACCGCATGAACCCATCTGACACGCCACAGTTTGACATCCAACTGCAATAATTACGTAATAATTATTATTATTATTATTAATAAAACCCTAATTAGGGTTTAGTTATTTATTATTTAGTTTAGTTTATTATTTAATTTGTATTATTTAGTTTAATTAGTTTTAATAATATATAAAATTAATACTTTTATAAATAAATAATATAAAAATAATATTTTTATAAAAATTGTACTTTTTACAACTTTAAGTATATTTTTATATTTTGTATCTTTTTATTTGTTTTAGCGTAATTTTTGTATTTTTCGCTCGTATTTAGTTTTAAGTCATAGTTTTTGCCATAGTTATTTTTATTTCTAGATTTTTAGGTTTTGCCTTAAAATCCCTTAAGTGCTTTTTCTTTAGACTAAGATTTAGGTGCTTTAGAATTTTGCGACGCCGTTTTTATATTTTAGTACTTTTTTAAGTTATTGCCATTTGGGATATAGTATTTCTTGTAAGCTTTAATATTTTTAGACGCGACTTTTAATTCTTAGTTTTTAGTTGCTTTTAAGTTTCGACGCGCTACTTTCTTATTTTTATTTTTCGACGCCTATTATTTTTTTCGACCTTTTATTTTTCGACGTTTTTCGACGCGCTCTTTTTCTTTCTTATTTTTTGCCGCTCTAGTTTTTAGGATATAGAATTTTCTATTTCTTCTCTAAATTTCTTTAAATTTCAACGAAAAATTATTTTAAGTGGTTGAATTGATAGACATCCAAATTTTCTGTTTTGTAGTAATAGTTGGATTTGTTAGTGGCTGAGTTGTGAGCTTCCGATTTAAAGGGTTCTGGCTCCCTACTACATCTTTTGGCTATTCAAAACGTGGGCAAAAGCAGAAAAGTCTATAATTTGATAGCTTATATAATTTTTATCTTTTATAACTAATAGGATATTCAGTGAATGCACCGAGCAAAACGTTCACCACCTTTTGTACGTTCACCACCTGTAACTCGATCAAGACATCTAGCCAATATTGTCGCCGTTGATTTTTCTTTAGAATCGTCATCCAGTCGACCAAGTACTCCAATTCAAATTTCCGATAATCCATTTTTTGAATCCACCTCATAATTGAGAATCCGGAGGATATTCAGGGACAATTCAGAGATCCTGAACCATTAATCTTTCCTCCGGAACCACCAATCATTCAAACAGAGATTGTAGAGGAACCAACCATTAAATCAGAATCCTGTAGTGATTCAGATTCAACAAATTCAATCATGGAGAATCTGGAACCTCTAAGTATGGAAGACCGAATGCGAGCTAAATGCACTGGCCAAGGTCACGCAATTACTCAACCAGACATTAATGCACCAGATTAAGAAAGCAAAGGACAAATTCTACACATGGTAACTAATCAATGCCAATTTAGTGGTACACCGAAGGAAGATCCAAATGAACATCTTCGTACCTTTAATAGGAACTGTACACTATTTAAAATAATAGAAGTGGAGGATGAATAGATATATCTCATGTTATTTCCCTGGACTTTAAAGGGAGGAGCCAAAGATTGGTTAGAATCGTTACCTGAAGGGGCGATTGATACATGGGACGTTTTAGTTGAAAAATTTCTTAAACAATTCTTTCCGGCATCTAAAGCCATGAGACTTCAAGGAGAAATAGTCACGTTCACACAAAAGCCAAATAAAACTCTATATGAGGCGTGGATATGATTTGGAAAGTTATTGAGAGGATGTCTGCAACATGGTTTAGACACTTGTCAAATAGTACAAATATTCTACCAAGGATGCGACATCACTACAAGGAAAGACATAGATATAGCAGCTGGTGGTTCCATTATGAAGAAAACAGCAACTGACGCTTACAAAATTATTGATAACACTGCTTCCCACTCACATGAGTGGCACCAAGAAAAAGATATCGTTAGATCATCTAAAGCAGCTAGAGCTGATTCTAGCCATGACTTAGATTCCATTTCCGCAAAGATAGATGCTGTCAAGAGACGAATGGAAAAGATGACTAAGGATATACACTCAATACGAATTAGTTGTGAGCAGTGTGGAGGACCACATTTGACAAAAGATTGTCTCAGTATTGAACTAACAATGGAACAAAGAGAGAATGTTTCATACATAAACCAAAGGCTTGGAAATAATTATCAGAATAATTATCAACAGCCAAGACCAATCTACAATCAAAATCAGAATTATAACCGAAATGTTCCATACAACAACCAACAAGGTCTAAGCAATCAACAAGTATCCAACAATACTTACAATCAGCAAAGACCTATTTTTCAAAACAAACCACCACAAACCGATGATAAAAAGCCAAATTTAGAAGATATGATGTCGAAGCTAGTTGAATCTCAAACTCAGTTTTTCACATCTCAGAAACAAACCAATGAACAAAATGCTCAAGCATTTAGAAATCAACAAGCTTCTATTCAGAATCTTGAACAAGAAGTGAGTAACCTAGCAAGGTTGATAGGTGAAAGAAAACCGGGAAGTCTACCTAGTGATACAAATGCTAACCTCCGGAATGAAACAGCTAAAGCCATTACCACAAGAAGTGGTATTACACTTAAACCACCTGAAATACCTGTAATTTCTGATGAAGGTATTCCTACTCCACAAGAACCACAGTCTGAACAAGATAAGGAAAAAGAACCGGTAGTTGAAAAGGTTAATGAAGATAACACAGTTAAAGCTAAACCTTATGCTAAACCATACCAACCACCACTTCCTTACCCAAGTAAAATGAGAAAAGAGAGACTTGAAGCCGAGCAATCCAAATTCTTGGATATGTTTAAATAGATAAATGTTAATCTTCCTTTCATTGATGTGATTTCAGGAATGCCTAGATATGCTAAATTTCTGAAAGATCTAATCACAAATAGAAAGAAAATGAAAGAACTCTCGGCTGTCACTATGAATGCTAATTGTTCTGCAGTGCTGTTGAATAAGATACCATAAAAATTATCTGATCCAGGAAGTTTCAAAATTCCATGTTTTCTGGGTAGTCTTAGTTCAATAGAAGCATTGGCAGACTTAGGTGCTAGTATAAATTTAATGCTGTATTCACTATACGCTAAACTAGACCTTGGAGAATTGAAACCAATACGAATAAGCATACAACTAGCCGATAGATCAGTAAAATATCCTAGAGGGATAATGGAGAACATGCTAGTTAAAGTTGGTACTTTAGTATTTCCAGTAGATTTTGTTATTCTGGACATGGAAGAAGATTCTCGAGTTCCTCTCATATTAGGAAGACCATTCTTAAACACGGCTATAGCAATAATAGACGTGTTCGGTAAGAAATTGACCCTATGTATAGAGGACGAGATTGTTACCTATTCTGTTGATAGAGCCATGCAACAACCGCAATCTGCAGATGATACGTGTTATTATATTCAAACTATAGATTCACATGCAGAATTGTTAGAAGAATTTCCAGAATTACAAGGAACAGGAGAATGTTCTTTAGGAGAAGGAACTGAACCAATTGATGAAACTGAAATGTTAGCTACACTTATGGCTAATGGATATGAACCAACAACAGAAGAACCACCGACATTAGAGTTAAAGCCACTTCCAAACCATTTGGAATACGCTTATTTACATGGTGAGTCTGAATTACCTGTAATAATATCGTCTTCTCTTACGGAAAATGAAAAATCTCAACTCATTACTGTGCTAAAAGCTCATAAAGGAAAAGAACTCAGGAACGAACATAATATGTTACTTTTTGGTAAAGGAAAATCAAAATCCGCAGCGAAAAGAAGAGCACGTCACCTTGAAAGATGTCACAAATGCGGAAAATGGTCACACGAAGGAAAATGCTCGACGAATCAGACATATTCCAATACCGAGTTCGTTATTTTATGCAGAGAAGGACCGTTCATATGTTTCGAAGAAAAATCGTTGAATGCTCGAGGTTATGCCTATGTAGCTATGGAAAACCAATTTGTTCGACTATCTTATGAGTGGGCTAAAGCATGTCACTGAGAATTCTATCTCACAGGTAAGTGTGTACAGTTTTTATTTTTATTTTGCTTTTAACCTTTTGATATTAAATGCTAAATTGTTCGCTATAAAGTATTAAATTGATACTCAATAAAATTAGGTTTTGCGACTGAAATTATTGATATCATACAAAAATTTATTACATCACTGCGAAATTTACCGTTTATTCTTAAGGTATAAATATCTTTAATCAATCAACCCAAAATATTTCAGAAATTCGTCAGGAGTAAAACTAGGTAATATAGCCGAAATTACTTTACCGAAAAGAGGGGTGTATATTTTTGATAATATTTGATTGATTAAAGTGGGATAAAAGACCAAAAAGATTTTTAATTTTATTTTTACTTTGTTTTTTTTAAATTAATATTAAATTATTATTATAAACTTTTTAAAATTAATATATATTTAAGTTTGTAAATAATTAAAAAATTAATATTTTTAATATAAGTTTGTATGTATAAAAACAAAAATATAATATGAATTTGGTGTGAATTTTTAATTTTAATATGAATTTTTAATTTTATGCATTTTAAATTAAAGTTTGGTGTGAATTTAAAAAAAAATTTACTTTATTTCGTTAAGTTAAAAATTTGATTTTTAAAATTCGTCGTGAGTTGAAATATAGGTCGTTGAACCGAAATTGCTCTACCCAAGGGAGGGACGAGAACTTTTATTATCATTATTTTTAATCTTATTGAATTAAAGTATGCCAAAAACATTTTTAAAAAACTAAAAAATCTTTGCTTTTAAAACTGCGCTTAAAAAAAATGACAAATTTTGTCGAGGGACAGGCTAGGACAACGATCCGAAACGCCCTTATCGTAAAAAACAAAATTTTAATTTTTAATATATATGTTTTAAAGGTTTCATAAAAAAAAAAAGGGGGGGGGGGACCTCATGCGATCGCATGAGATTTACCCTGTAACCTCATGCGATCGCATGAGGCTGGAAATTAGGCTAGAAACAAAAAGATCCAGCAAGCTGCTTCTGTCCACAAAACACACACACACACACACACACACAAAACACGAGCACTCTCCAAAAACCTCTCAAATTTCATCATTTTCCACCAAAATTCACCAAATTTCTTGCTACAATCTGCTCTAAACATGAATTTGATAAGGAGTTTATCAAAAAGGGTAACAATTTCAACCCTAAACCTCTTTAAATTTAATTTTAAGTGTTCTTGAGCTATATTTTTTCTAATTTGATTTTGTTAGTTTCTAGTGTAATTAGAGTTAAATTGTTAATATTTTATGCATGTATAACCTAGATTGATGCTATTTAACATGATTTGAAGCCAAAAACTTCAAAATTTTTAGAAATCTAGGGTTTGTGTTCTTGAGCAATTTGGGGCTTTTTGATATAAACAGGTTATGGCCGATTTTTGTCATGAATTATTGCTAAATTAAGTAGTGTAACATGTTTAGGTAGCTAAATGATCCAAACTTTGATCCTAAACATGATTTTTGAGAATTAAAGTGGACTTTTTAGGTATAAAATTCATGAACTTGATTAAATTGATGTAAATGCCATTTAAAACTTGTTTAATTGCTAGTAATGGTTGTTTTAACATGTTATTTGAGTTGAATGCTTATGAACTTTGTAAACATTTTCATTTATGCTTATTAGAAAAAGTGTAGAATTGTTAAAATTGTGAAAATGCGTATAAGTTTAAGTTTGATTAAACATGTTAATATAATTATGTTAATTTGTTATTTTGCTAACACTAATGCATATTTGGATGCACAAATTTTGTGTTTAATATGTTTTGCAGAGATTTACTAATACTGAAATTGGAGGTTCATCATCATCATCTAGACAACCACAACCAGAACCTGAACCAGA
This sequence comes from Rutidosis leptorrhynchoides, assembly GCF_046630445.1. Taxonomy (NCBI): domain Eukaryota; kingdom Viridiplantae; phylum Streptophyta; class Magnoliopsida; order Asterales; family Asteraceae; genus Rutidosis; species Rutidosis leptorrhynchoides. The sequence goes on from NC_092338.1 coordinate 364,422,455, forward strand.
ATATGAGCCGCAATACGAGCCCGAACAAGAACAACAACAACAGCCTGATCAACACGTACCTTATTATGATCTGCTATAATTTGTTGATGCCTTCACAGTATTTCCTATGCATCCACCAGTAGAATACCCAACAATTCCTGGACACACGTTGCATCCTAATCTGAGATTCGATAGAAGCTGGAGAGATTACCCATCATATCAAAGTAACAAATTCAAACTGATACCGAAAAATGTAGAAGTGCCAAGGGTAATCGATTGGGATCCTTTGGAAAGGGTCCAACTTGCTAACTCAGTTAGACAGCATTTGATCCAAAGGTATGGCAGCACTTCTTTTCACGATTGGGAACGTTTATTCACCATCCATAGACCTGTATATAAGGAATGGTGTATAGAGCTTATGAGTACTATAGCATTAAATGCAGATATAGATATGTTAGATGATAGAAGTTTTCTTAGGTTTATACTTGGCCGTAGGATGTACAGGATGTCCATGCTAGACATGGCCAGGGCATTACAAATTTACACTCCTAGTGAATTGCTATTATTCGATTGTATGAATTTGATTTATCGTGGTGAAAGGGTAGATAGGAATTTTGATGCGAACGCCGTTTGGAGGCGTATGTCAAACTATAATGTTTTTACACTGGGAGAAAAACACTCCTACTTACATATTAACAAAGCCGAGCTTCGTATAATTCATAGATTTCTGGCTAACTCGATTACACAGAGAGGTCACAACAAAGAGAAAATGACCTAACATGATTTATTTTACCTAAAGTGTATTCGAGACCCAAGAAGCTTTGTTAATATCCCCTACTGTGTTGGTTTTTATTTATCAAAAATGGTGGAAGGAATACAGGAAGGGGGGATTATAGGAGGAGGTATTTTTGTTACTCTCATTGGAGAGTATTTGGGTGTAGATAGGGACCAAGGGGGTCCACTTTTGGAATGTAGGGAATAGGTTGAGCCTTTAGGATTGAAGGTCTATCAGGGTACTAAGGTATTAAAGAGCAGACGCAACCAGCCAGTACCCTATGAAGGTAGTCATCCTCAGGTAGAGAGAGTTTCAGATGAGGAAATGGAGGAAGCGGATGACATTAGGGATGTCATTAGGGAAGCTATGACTGACGTCTACCAGCGTGTAGATGAGGAATATATGACAAACGCGGAGAGATTTCGTCGGATGGAGTAGTGGCAAGCCCGGAATGATTACGAGCATTCCAGGCAACGACAACATGATAGATGGGACTATCATCAGCATCAGATTATGAGCCGGCTGTCACCTCAGGATCACTACGTACCGACCCGACCTGCTTACTATCCTCCACACCAGCCCTAGATGAGACTACCATATACTCTCTACGATCCTAACCAGGCCTACCAGTACACCTATCACCAACCATGGAACCCGGACGACAACATGAACTGGAACCCCTATCCAGATTGATATAGTTCCAGTTGGTGATTGCTATGATTTTTATCTTTTTATTATTTTTATTTATTTATGTTTAAACATATGATATTGTGATATATTAATGTATTGTTTGATATTTTTATTATTTTGTACTAATATTTCATATTTGATTTGAAAGTGGGATTTTAAGTCCCATTTCAAATTACCATGCATGTTTATATTTGTATGTATGTATATTGTCAATTGTACACAACAGGGTAAAACAGCGCATTTTCAAAGACTGGCATTAAGTTCAGCAAAAGCTACTGATTTTGACGACAAAACGAAAAAAAAATGTGATGTAACAACAAGACGGAATGAACAAATGATGTGTACCATTTATCATTCAATAAACAAACGCCAATATGTTTGGAAACTTTGGTAAAATTTAATCATTTTTCTACGCTAATCACCCTCAATAATTTAAATTGTTACTGATTTCTTGCAAATGAGGGCATTGCAAGATCTTAAGTGTGGGAAGGGGTTAAATTATTTAGGATTTTTAAAATTTTAACTTATACACTTGGTTACCATTAAAAATACTACTAACGCAGTAGTTGTATTAGAATTTAGTGCTCTCTGATAATAAAGAACAGCCCTAGTCTTATATACTGACTACCCAATTCTAGTAAAATTTTCAAAATTTTCAATTAAATGAACTCAAAATCATGTTTATACAAATTTAGGAACGATAAAACTAGGTGTTAACACCGAAATTATTATTACCTCGGAAATGACATAAATTGAGAAACAACCCAAAATGTTAGAATTCATTTAAAATGGAATAGAGGACAATAAAAGGCAAAGAAAGGAAAATAAAAGCCAAGTGTGGAAAAAATTTACCAAGTTATTTAAAACATATATCACATATTTTTGTACAAATAACTGAGCATACTTTTGTTTTGGACAAAATTAACCGTTTTACCTAATTTCTTATAATATATTTGAAAGAAAGATGGATCTACACGATGAATCAATTCCATCATTAAAAGGAAGTAAAGTCTTCCGAAAAAGACACGCACTTCTTGATTTAGGTCAGGAAGTTGTCGTCCATACCAGCTGTAGGTTGACGAAAAATCTAGAAAAGTCATCTCTAAAATCAGCAGGAAATCCACGGACCTCAGCATCTGTAACGACCCGGATTTTTCCGATTGTTTTACACTTATAAGATTAATATTTACATAAATTAAACCTTACCAACATGATAAGCAATCTAAATTGCTGAGACTTATGTTTTTGAAAAGAGTTTTACACAACGTTTGACCGTCCAATTTGACCGATGATATCAAGAACTATATAACATACGATAATTATACGTTTGTGTATATATATGTATTTTTATATATTTAACATGATCTAAGAATGTTTTAACATCTCATTGTGTACTAATAACAATGAGTTATAAGTATATTTTGAGACTACTAACTTAAGTTTTCAAAACGATAACTATATGTGACGTTCTTCGACTTAAATACTTAAAACTTATAATGCTTATACATGTATAGTATAAATATGTATTTTATCACTTTTAAAGGATTTATATACATAAAACAATATAAGTATATTTACAAAAGATAGCTATATTTGAATCCTCGTTCCGTTTTCTCAAGATTTTTATACGTATATCTAGGGTATATGTACCCGTATCATACCCAGCTTCTATACGTATTTACTATTGGTATATACACATCACAATTACTTTATTAGCAGCCATGAGTCAGCCAATTTTGGATCTTAGCATGCATGATTAATCAATTTGGCATATTACAAGACTTTTACACAATATTACAAATTTATACATCTTTTCACTACCATTTATACTCCATTCCATTTTCATTTTTACTACACATTTTCTCTAACCAAAAACACACTCCTAGGAACCTTAAGTGTTCTTCCCAATCTCAGCAAATAACCATGAAGATCTAGCTTCAAAAACAACCCTTAATCATCATAAGAAAATCCATTCAAGAAAACTTCAAAAATCCTTTCAAGTAAACAAGTTTACTTCCAACCTTTCAATTCAACTCCACCACTCTTTTGATTCTAGGATTTTTCTCATCTCTTACAGTAACTTTGTCCAAGTAACTTGAGGTAGTAACCTTATTCATAATCTTATTCAATTCATATTCATATAGCTATCTTATTTTGTGGTATAAAATTTTAACAACAAGAACATAGTTTGAATGATTTCAAACTTGTTCGCAAACTAAATAGATCCTTCTAACTTGACTTTTAAAACACTTCAAGACCTGTAATATATCATAATTATATGCTAACTTAACAAGATATAACTTGGTTTTACAAAGAACACCTTAAAAACTGAATCTACGTCGTCGGAGTGCAACCGGGGGCTGTTTTGGGTTGGATAAATAAAAACTATCTTGAACTTTGAATTGGAAGTTCATGTTCTGGAAAAATGATATTTCTTATGAATATATTAACACATAAAAATTTCATGGTTTAACTCAAAGTGTAAGTATTTTTAGAAAAATGATCATTAAATGTTGTTTTTATGATGGAAAATGATCACTTTCATAAGTTTCACCAAAGTTTGACCTATAACCTGTGATTTCGAATACAAACTAAGGTATTATCAGTTCATATTCTTAAAATTTGACTCGATCCAAGGAAGTGGCAAGTTGAACCAACAAAAACAGAGTTGTAATGAAGAAATACGACTAAAACAAGATCGGGTATCCGAAGCTAGATAGCTATGAAAATATTTGGAGAAAAATTAAATTAATCATATATTTTCTAATTAATAGGATATTTCATATATATTTAATTATGATTTGATTTTATATATTTCAGGACCACCCGTAAACAACACGAGAAGATTAATCATAAGACCTCATGATTGTACGCAACACGTCATTTGACAACACGGTACTTTATGTACGCAACACGTAACTTGACAACATGGTACCATGGGTCGAGATTAATTCTGATCAATACGAATATGATGGGGTCTTTATTTATTTTATTTAAGCAACTAATTGTGGACCACTAACATCGGACTGCTAACTACGGACTAAGAAAATATTAAAATATTAGAAGTATATATATATACATGTAACGATTACTTGAAAAGAAAATATGTTGATATATTATATATATGATTAGGTTTGTGATATCAATCGGAGACCAAGTCGTGTTTATTACCTTCAAGGCAAAACATGAGTATATAGTCCCACTTTTAAACTCTAAATATTTCGGGATGAGAATACATGCATTTTATGATTTACGTTATGGACACAAGTGATTAAAAATATATATTCTATGTTGAGTTGTACCACTGGCATACTTCCTTGTAACTTGGTAACTATTATTTACATGAGGTATTGTAAATGCGAATCCTGTTGATAGATCTATCGGGCCTGACAACCCCAACCGGACTGGACGACCAGTATTCAACGGTTGCACAGTACTTCGTTTCGGTAACTACACTTGGTACGGTGTAGTAAGATTTCATAATAAATTGAATATGCGACGTTGATTAAATGTTAAGTATGGTTATCAAGTGCTCAACAACTTAGAATATTTTTATTAAAATGTTTATATATGAAATTTTGTGGTCTATATTTATAACGCTGCCGGCATTAAACCTATATCTCACCAACTTTATGTTGACATTTTAAGCATGTTTATTCTCAGGTGATAACTAAAAGCTTCCGCTGCAACATGTTGAATTTAAGCAAGATCTTGAGTATGCATATTTGTGTCAAAAATAAAACTGCATATCGGAGGATTTGTAATGTAAAATATGTTGGAAGTCGTATTGTTATTATCACATGTAAAGTTTGTAAGTCTAAGATTATCGCTAAACGATAATCATTATTAAGTTGTTTAAACCTTGTATTTGTAATAAAAGCTATGGTTTGTATTGTAAAAACGAATGCAGTTTTTGAAAAATGTCGCATACAGAGGTCAATACCTCGCGATGAAATCATATGTTATTGTATTCGTCCTTATGGTTAAGGTCGGGTTATGACATGTGGTATCAGAGCGTTGGTCTTAGAGAACCAGAGAATTTGCATTAGTGTGTCTTATCGAGTTTGTTAGGATGCATTAGTGAGTCTGGACTTTGACCGTGTTTGATTTTGAAAACTATTGCTTATCCTTGTTGGTTAAAAATTAATATGCAAATATTATGTGGTATTAACGTGCTAGTTGTTATGTGATAGATGTCTGGCTTAGAACTTATTATCACATTCAGCGACTCCGAACCAGAATCTTCAGATGGTGTTCCAGTCATTAACCTATCCAATGATGAAAACGACACCTTTGAGGAAGACTCACAAGTTCCGAATGAATCAATTGAAGAGGAACCAGAAAGTGATCCTGAGGAGGAAGAAATACAGGAAATTACGAAAGACAAGTTCGAACGAGGAAAGAAAGGAAAGGCTACTAAAAAGGAAAATCCAAATCCCGAGTCTAGAGAGAATGTTGTGGCACCAAGTCCACCAGATACTTCCACACCTATTCCCGCTATTCCTATTAGTTCTATCCCGACATCCAGTTCTTCGGTTCCTCAGCCAAAACATAGGGAGATAACCAGGATAACCTTTAAGCGATTTCTTTGAACACAAACTCTTTGGGTTAAATGATGCGCTGTTGTTTTAAACCATGGGATCATATAATGTTTTGTATAATATTACTAGTGTGGTTTGCTTAATGTTTGATGTAAGATAAGCATATGTAAAATAGTGAAGTGTGAAATGCAATAATTTTCCATGGTTAAGTATTATTTAGGTGGTAGTAATTGATTTTCGTACTAAGCTATTAAGTATGAACTTTAACGGGTAGGTACTACCCTAGATATAATTATAAAACGCTAATAAGAAGAAAAGGCTTTTATAATAATAACTGGTTCATATTATTAATACGCTACGATGTACTGTAAATACATACTACATCTATAATATTCCATATGAATAATTATTTATTTCATTCTTGTTGAAGATTATGGTGCGATTGAACCGAATGACGGAACAAGAAATCCAGGAACTCATCAATCAGCGAGTGAACGACAGAATGTTATGGGTCAAGGCTGCAAGAAGTGCTGCAGTTAACCCAAATCCTCATGTGGGGTGCACTTACAAAACTTTTCAAGGTTGCAAGCCCTCATCATTCAGTGGAACAGAAGGACCGGTCGGTTTAACCCGGTGGATCGAAAAGATTGAGTCTGTGTTTAAAATCAGTGGTTGTATTGAGAAGGACATGACCAAGTATGCATCATGCACTTTACAAGATAGTGCACTCACATGGTGGAAAAACTATGTGAAGGCCGTAGGAGGAGATGTAGCTTATGATACTCCTTGGGAAGAATTCAAAACAATGCTAATCAACGAGTATTGTCCAAGGAACGAGGTTAGGAAGTTGGAAGCTGAATTACGAAGCTTGAAAGTTGTTAGTACTGAACTCACCAACTACAATCAGCGATTCATGGAATTAGCTTTGCTATGTCCCGAATTGGTACCAACCGAAGAACGGAAGATAGAACTGTACAAAGATGGTTTGCCTAAAAATGTCAAAGCAAATGTTACAGCATCGAAACCCAAGACTATTCACGAAGCCATCACCATGGTGAACGAGTTGATGGACCAGATTATTCTAGATAAGAACACCGATGTCAAGACATCGGGAAACAAAAGAAATTGGGAAGGTAATCATCAACAATCCAACAAAAAACAAGAAACCACGCAAGGTGCGGGTAGCGGTTCGAACTCAGGTTACAAAGGACGAAATCCTTTATGTAACAGATGCCACAAACATCACTCTGGTTATTGTAATGTGGTGTGCGAAAATTGTAATCGAAAGGGTCATCTTGCTGAAGATTGTTGGATTCCTGTTACAAATACAAATAGCAGCAAGACTCCTGCCACTAATGCAAATAGAACTGCTTTGGCCACTGTTACTTGTTATGGGTGTGGGAAACAGGGTCATTATAAGAGCCAGTGTCCGAATCCAGAGAAGAATAATGGATCTGCACGTGGAAGAGCATTTGTTATTAATGCTAGAGAGGCGTGTGAAGACCCAGAGCTTGTTACGGGTACGTTTACCATTAATAACTTATCCGCATCTATTATATTTTATATTGGTGCCGATAGAAGTTACGTGTGTAGAGACTTTTACGCTAAATTGAATTGTTCATCATTACCTCTAGATGCTAAGTACATGATTGAGTTAGCTAATGGTAAACTAATTAAAGCCGATAAAATTTGCCGTGATTGTAAAATAAATTTAGCCGGAGAAACATTTAAGATTGATTTGATACCCGTAGAATTAGGAAGTTTTGATGTAATAGTCGGCATGGACTGGATGTCCAAAATAGGAGCTGAAGTTGTGTGTGCCAAGAAGGCAATTCGCATTCCTCGTAAGGATAAAACGCCAGTAATGATTTATGGAGAGAAGGGTAACTCAAAGTTAAAACTCATTAGTTGTTTGAATGCTCAAAAATGATTGAAGAAAGGGTGCTATGCTATCTTAGTACATGTTACTAAAGTCGAAATGAAGGAAAAAGTGAAGAGCATCAATGACGTGCCTGTGGCAAGAGATTTTCCTGAAGTCTTTCCGGAAGAGTTGCCGGGACTACCTCCTTTCAGGTCTGTAGAATTTCAAATAGATCTTGTACCAGGAGCTGCACCGGTTGCTCGTGCTCCATATAGACTTGCACCGTCTGAGTTAAAAGAACTTCAGAGTCAGTTAAAAGAATTACTGGACCGAGGATTCATACGACCAAGTACTTCACCGTGGGGAGCTCCAATTTTATTTGTTAAAAAGAAAGATGGATCTTTTAGGATGTGTATAGATTATCGTGAATTAAATAAGTTAACTATCAAGAATCGGTATCCACTACCGAGAATTGATGACTTATTTGATCAACTGCAAGGATCATGTGTTTACTCGAAAATCGACCTAAGATCGGGCTATCATCAACTACGTGTCAAAGAAGAAGACATTCCGAAAACTGCTTTTCGGACACGTTATGGTCATTACGAATTTTTGGTCATGCCGTTTGGATTGACGAATGCGCCAGCTGTATTCATGGACCTCATGAATCGAGTTTGTAGTCCGTATTGAGATAAGTTTGTTATTGTTTTCATTGACGATATTCTTATCTATTACAAGAGTGAGCAAGAGCATGAACAGCATTTAAGATTGGTATTAGAATTGTTAAGAAAAGAACAATTATATGCCAAATTTTCTAAGTGTGCGTTTTGGTTAACGGAAGTGCAATTTCTTGGTCATGTTGTTAGTAGCAAAGGAATTCAGGTTGACCCAGCTAAAATTGAGGCCATTGAAAAATGGGAGACTCATAAGACACCAACGCAGATACGCCAATTTTTGGGTTTAGCTGGTTATTATAGAAGGTTTATTCAAGATCTTTCCCGAATAGCTAAACCATTAACAGCGTTAACGCAAAAAGGGAAGAAGTACGAATGGACTTCTGAGCAGGAAAGTGCATTTCAATTACTGAAGAAGAAGTTGACTACAGCACCTATTTTATCGTTACCTGAAGGGAACGATGATTTTGAGATATATTGTGACGCTTCGCGACAAGGTTTTGGTTGCGTCCTTATGCAACGGAAGAAAGTTATAGCATACGCATCCCGACAATTGAAGATTCACGAGCGGAATTATACGACGCATGATTTAGAATTGGGAGCAGTAGTGTTTGCATTGAAGATATAGAGACACTATTTATATGGGGTTAAATGCACTGTGTTTACTGATCATAAAAGCCTTCAACATATTTTTGATCAGAAACAGCTGAACATGAGGCAACGTAGGTGGGTCGAGCTGATAAACGACTATGATTGTGAGATTCGCTATCATCCCGGGAAAGCGAATGTAGTGGCAGACGCTCTAAGCAGAAAGGAACGGGAACCAATTCGAGTACGAGCGATGAACATAAAAATTCGCATTAATCTCAACTCACAAATCAAAGAGGCCCAACGAGAAGCTCTTACTAAAGAAAACATAGGAAATGAAATAATGAAAAAGTATGGGAAACAACTCGTTATACGGGAAGACGGAATTCGATATTTTACAAACTGTATTTGGGTACCAAAGTTGGGTGGATTAAGGAAGTTGATATTGAATGAGGCACATAAGACAAGATACTCGATACATCCTGGAGTTGGAAAGATGTATCATGAGACGACCCGACCCAATCCATAGGGACGAATACAATAACATATGATTTCATCGCGAGGTACTTGACCTCTAAATGATACATTTTACAAACATTGCATTCATTTTTAAAAGACAATCTTTCATTACATCGAAAGTTGACATGTATGCATACCATTTCATAATATCCAAACTATAAATGACCTAATCTGTCATTTACTTAATAATAATCTTTAATGAACTTCAACGACTCGAATGCAACGTCTTTTGAAATATGTCATGAATGACTCCAAGTAATATCTTTAAAATGAGCTAATGCACAGCGGAAGATCTCTTTCAAACCTGAGAATAAACATGTTTTCAAGTGTCAACCAAAAGGTTGGTGAGTTCATTAGTTTAACATAAATAATCATTTCATAATTTTAATAGACCACAAGATTTCATATTTCCATTTCTCATAAACATACGTCCCATGCATAGAGACAAAAATATCATTCATATGGATTGAACACCTGGTAACCGACATTCACAATTTGTATATAAGAATATCCCCATCATTCCGGGATCCTCCTTCGGACATGATATAATTTCGAAGTACTAAAGCATCCGGTACTTTGGATGGGGCTTGTTGGGCCCGATAGATCTATCTTTAGGATTCGCGTCAATTAGGGTGTACGTTCCCTAATTCTTAGGCTACCAAACTAAACGGGGTATATCCAAATTCGATCATTCAACCATCGAATGTAGTTTCGATTACTTGTGTCTATTCCGTAAAACAGTTATAAAAGTTGCGCATGTATTCTCAGCCCAAAAATATATAAAGGGTAAAAAGGCAAATGAAACTCACCATACTGTATTTTGTAGTAAAAATACATATAACATCATTGAACAGGTGTAAGGTTGGCCTTGGATTCACGAACCTAAATTATTTATATATATTTAAGTATTTGTCAATATTTGTCTAATACATTAAGTTAAGTCATAGTGTACCACAATCCTAATGCTCGAGTCTAATATGCAAAGGTCGACAAAAATTAGTTTGACTCAAAATGATTTCCAAAATTTTAAAAATGATTATTATATAATTTTTAAATATCGTCGTTTTATATTTTTAAAATATTTTTAAAAGATTTAATAGAGTAAATAATTTATTTATTTAATAAATGCAATTTTATATTAAAGTATACTTTTATATATCTTAAGTAATAAAATTTATAAAGTTCATTTAATATTATAAAAATATTGTAATAGATTCTATTGAGGTAATTATAATATTCGTATTACATTTTATTTGATTAAATAGCATTAAAAGTCATATTATTTTGTAATAGTAATTATTATTATTTTATTAATAGAAAACAAATAATAATATGGTAAAATGATAATTCAATTTAAGATATCTTTAATATTTACGATAATTTTTATTATTACTTTAAAGTAATAATTTTTATTTAAAATGATAGTAATAATATTATTTATAGTAATAATGAGATTTCTATTAAAATGATAGTTTTTGATAAAATGATAGTTTTAACGATATTTTTAATAATACTAGTAATGTTAAAAATAATAAGAACGATAATAACTATAAAAATAACAATTCTTAATGATAATACTTTTATTGCTAATAATAATAATAATAATAATAATAATAATAATAATAATGATAATGATAATGATAATGATGATAATAATAATAATTATAATAATAATAATATTAACAATTGGATAAAAAATTGGAACAACGATATTAACGACGATAATAATAATCATTTTTACAAAATTTCAATTGGCTATAATTTCTAATCCGTTCATCAGATCCCTTTGGCATTTAAAGGAAAAGTTATTAATTTTTTACTAGCTTTCCAATGACATGCATATCTTATACCTTATCTCATCCCTAGTATAACAACCTTTAAGATTCAACATAACTTAGCTAAGGGCAATATCAAATATACAAGCATGCACAATCCTATATTCTCGAGCACTAGTCAGGGATACACTATTAGTAAATAAAAGTTAAGTTATGAGTGCTCACGTATCAATATTGAGGTTCAATATTGCAGGAAAGGTACGTAGACGCAACGGAGACGATAACACTAGGTTGACCTCACGATCTATATCCCCGAACCATACCCATAACCTCCATAGCTATAACCCATAATTTCCTTAGCTTTATCCCACTCGAAACTCAGTTTTGAAAACTCATTTTGGATCACTCGAGCAACACTCCGTCGTAGTATTTTATGTATAATACAATAATACTAACACTAATACTACTAATATTAATATTAAGACTAATAATAATAATGATCTTATTAATAATAATAATATTAATATAAATTTATATAGAGAGAGTTAGAGAAAGATCGAGAGTTATATGAATGAATCAGACACAGAATGAACGAGCTAGCTTTATAAACATTTGTCACCAACCCCGGTTATGCGAACATTATGACCAGCTCACCATGCTTGACTTTCCCTTACCGACACTTTGTAAAACACTTTGTAACGTAATTGACACACATTGTAATTATTTATATTATTTAATATATAATATATTTAATCTTTAGAATTAATTAAATATTATATTATATTTACGCTCATGGTAAAAATATAATTTTTACAAAAATGACACGGTCGTGGTCTCACGACTCATGTACCACTTTCGGTTTTTCGACCGCACTTTCGTACGTTTAGAAAACTAGCCTTTTACGTTACGCGACGTGTACCTTTTACAAAAATTAGACTTACTCATTAATAAATTTCCTTTATAAAAATATAACTTATAAAATTGAGAGTTGTGGTCATTTACTTCTATAAATCAGTGGCTCGTTGTTTGTCAAAGTATTTTATTTTAAATTAGGACATTTTATGACTCGTACCTTTATCAAAATATAGACGCAAATAAATGAAAAATTAACCCACTCAAAGTGTAACTTAATCTTTTGAGTGTTTTGGTCATTTACTTTTATAATTCATAATCTTGTTATTTATCAAAGCCTATTTATTAATATTAGTTTAATATCAAAACGTTTTATGACTAATTTAAATTAAAATTTATAATCTTATACATATTTTTGAAATATTTATCTAATAACATACTAGTTATCCTTTCAAAACTAATTATATAATTTAGGATCCTTTACAAAATCGAAAAATCCTATAACGTTTATGCTTTAAAACTTAATTTGATTTCATTCTTTTATGCGTAAATGTTTAGTTTAATTTCTTTAACTTTCTAAATAATATATCTTAATATAACATATCAAATGGGTTTATCTAGTCAACGAATCTTATCCCAATTATTCCTTCTATATGATAAATCGAGTATTATGAAATTCGATTCTCCACTAACTTTTGTCTAACTCCCAATAAGTGATACTTTGTTCTTACTTGTAAATCACTTTACCATTTATTCCGAATTCCGTTAAAAGTAAGGGTTTCCTAATTCAAAGTGGACCTCATAACAGAGACTCGTAATCATAATTCAATGTATCTGATAATTCAATCATTTGATATTATCTTTTAATCTCGTTGATAAACTTACATCGAACAAGTACGTTTCTGTAACGCATTATTCATTCAATACCTTGATATCATTTTCAAGTTCACTAAATAGATCTCATAGCTTATTTTCATATCAACTAATCCGTTCAATTAATATTTCTTAATTTAAAATCACATATATGTATATGTATATATATTTATTTACACATAATTGTTCGTGAATCGTCAAGCATGGTCAAAGGGTATTTGATTACATGAATATAGTTTCAAAACTTTCGAGACTCAACATTACAGATTTTGCTTATCGTGTCGGATATATATAAAGATTAAAGTTTAAATTTGATCGGAAATTTCCGGGTCATCACATTACCTACCCGTTAAAAGAAATTTCGTCCCGAAATTTGATCGAGGTCATCATGGCTCACTAATAAAATGTTTTCATGACGAATATGAATCGATATTAGAGTTTTATCATAATTGAGTGATGTAGATAAAACGATTTGTTTTTGTGAAGAGCACGAATGAAGCTATCACCTAAGAGTGAAAATGAATAAATGCAGGTTTGACCTAACAGGTGGCGTAGTCAAGATTGATTTCCGAAATTTAAGGAATTTAGAAGAAGATCTCCATAATAAGATTTGATTCGTCGGTAATTAAGGAGATTAGGATCCTCTTTGGTTATCTGTGATAATCTGCTTTGATTGCTCTGTCTATAAATCCACCCCCTTCGTTTCCTTACAACTCACACCTACTATTCTTTCTTCCTCAATTCATACTTTAAAGTATTCATTAATATGCTCCATCCCATCCTGATCCTTGATATCCTCTTAACTTTCATATCTGTCATTCTTCTTTTAAATCTGCCACCGGAAGAATCTATTTACTTCTACTATACTCTTGGGTTTATAGTTTTTCTAGTCCTCCCGTGTCTTTATATTGCTATTTGCATTGACATCTACGGTTTATAATTTATGGGTGGTTGTTGGGTTTTATATCTTCCCTTATACTTCGATGTCCCTGCTTCTGTCTTCTATAATCATTGTCATCCATAGTTAATGCTCCCTTCTATTTGTTGCGATCTATACTCCAATTTCTGTTCCGGAGCTTTGTCCTTTCGTTTCTTCTTCTTGCGATTTAACATCTCTTGTAATGGTCCGGAATTCGTAGGTATAGATTTCAGAATGAACATAGTAATTGTTCTAAGAAGGAAATGGTAATGGTAAAATATTGATTTGTTAAATTACTAGAATACCCTGGAAAAGACCGAATCATCAAGAAATATTTTCTTGATATATTTAGAGGTTAGATAGAATGTAAGAGTCGTGTAAATGACACATGATGACGGTATGTCCTGTGAATCATCACGTCCATTAGAAACTCAGCATGAATTACTGTAATATAATGACGTTGATCAAGTGTCATTATATTATACTAACCCATGCGCCAGTTCCCAACACTACTTCAAAAACATTCATATTCAAATTTTTAAGAATTTAGAAACTAACACAGTTTCTTTTATGTTGTAGATATTACGGAGAGATAAATGATACTTGATAAGAATAGTTGTGAAAATATCTCCAAAGATATGGAGAATATGTATAATGGAAGATACCAAGATATCTTATAATATTTAAGATATGATGATGATGAAGAATATCTGTCTGTGAAGGTTTAGAATAAGAAGTAAGGCGTATGCTAACGAGTTCAGCAGGCACTGAATCATTTGGATCCTTTGAAGGCAGATTCAGTCTCTGTGATTTGTCCACGGCTTCCTTCATACTTAGCTCAATCCGTTTTTCAGTACCAAATCCTTTCTTTTTCTGAGCTTTACCAACTCACTATCTTTTATCATCAAACTTTTGACCGTTTAAACCATCTACCATTTTTATGTTTCCTCTGCATTTAATGCTATAATATCTGAATCTCTAGTTATCAATCCGAGGTGGGTTCAGAAGAATCATGTTTTAGATGATTAAACGCTGGTGGTAATATGGTGGAATATGAAAGGTTCCCCAGTATTAATGACGAAAGGGCAACGTATCTATCGGGGTTATAATAAGACTGGTCCGACTGAAAAATCGTAGTTGACTTGCTGGAGCTGTGACAAAATTGGCTACTTTGAAAAGAAATCGAAATGTTGTTTTTGCTAATAAATGATAAAGAATTCGACGCATGTACATGTTAGATTATAACTTTGGTTTCGAGAGTTTTTCAGGTACAAAACTTCGGGTAACGTGTGGTTGGATCATCATCTCAATTGTTTATTATTTGAAGTGTCTTCTAGAATTTCGAAGGGTTTTAATTGCAGATTGTCATAGTCAATATCCAAATGATGAAATCGTCCTAAATCCCGAATGATTTTTCATATCCATCTTGTGTGTTACGATTAAAAGTGATGTGCTATCACATTTTTGAAGTCAAAGTATATCTTTGAAAAATGTAAAGATCTAAGAGTGATGATTTTGGTTGTATCTCGAGTTGAATTCTGAAATTCCCAAAATCAGAATATGTAATTAGATTCGAATGAGTATGGTTGTTTTGATTTCTATAGAAGAATGTATATTGGTTTAGTTGATGATTAATTGTGATTTTATATATCTCTCGGGTTTTACCTACCCGTTAAAATTTTTTTTCACAAATAATATTTTGAACAAGAATTCTCATTACAATCTTTATGAAAATATATGTGGGTATATTTTCTTCAGATGTAGTACAGATTCAATGAGTTAATATCATACTAAGCTCATTTGATTTTCAGAATGAATTAGAAATGAATTTTTCTCTAAAACATTAGAGATTACATAATCTTTGCGGAGTATTTCACTAATGTAATCAATACTTTAATATTTATTTTTATTGATATTCCTCAGTGAATGATGTTGACGCTGGGATAATTCTTGCGAACTTTGCAATGTACGATTGATGTTTTCTAGGAAGTTTCGAGTGCATCGAAGATGAAAGTGTAAAATCAAACATGTTATTGAATGATACACTTGATTTATTATGAAATAAAATTCATTGAGCTGAAGCAGAGATTGTGGTTAGCAATGATTAAATTGTTAACGAAGAATGTACATCATAGCATATTAGTAATATGAATTAACTGGATAGTTAAGTTCCATACATAATAGCTTAGTACGAAAAGATTTCTTATGGTAAATTTTTTTTTTATATATGTATATATAGGATATACATATAAATTCTTCGAAGGAACTGAGGTAATACTTCATGACTCGTTGATACAATATCCTCGTTATTAATTCGTAATGGTTTCCACAGTGATTCTTGAACTGACGGAATATGTGATGTCATAAGTTTTGTTGATTCTGACGATGCTGACGTTACTGACTATACCGGTGATGCTAACGGTACTGTTGCTGCTGATGATACTTCCGGTAACTGCTAGCGATGCTTGTATAACAAGTCTAATTTGTAAATCGCGCACCATCCTTGTTAGGGTTTTGATTCTTCCTTGAATCATTTTGGTTCACTCATCTGATTTAGGGTTAGGGTGGAAATAGATAATCTCTATGACTTTAGAGATTACATAATCGCCGTAGAATGTTCCTCCGATGAAGTTATGAATCAATACTTCATCGTTTGTTGTTGTTAGTACTCCTTGGTATCTATGGTGCGTGTGATGTTGATATCCGAGATACAGATTATGATGTTGAGGCGTGTGATGCTGCTGATGTTTAGGGTATCGGGGTTTGCGATGTTGATGCTACTGGTGGTACTGATTATGCTGCTGGTGCTGCTGATGGTGTTTGTAATCCTTGCACCATAAGCTCTAAAGCTGTCACGCGAGCATGAAGTTCGTTAACTTCTGCTAGTATACCGGGATGATTGTCGGTTGGGACAAGCGGGTAAATAAAATTTAGAATTTTATGTAATATATAATCGTGACGAGATACTCTGGAAATGAGAGAGAAAATGGTTTCACGAACAGGTTCACCGGTAAGTGCTTCAGGTTCATCGCCAATAGGGCAATTTGGTGGATGGAAACGATCACCTTCTTCTTGTCTCCAATAATTGAGGAGGCTACGAACCCATCCCTATTTCATCCAGAATAGATGATGACTGATTGGTTAATCCATTCCGGTCACACTATTTTCGGAACTCGAATGGAAATCCATATCGACATAGCTGTCGAAATCTGAGGAGTTCGAACTAGATGCGGAATCCATCTCGTATGATCAGAGAAAGAATTTTGGTATAAAATAGATTGTAGAATTTAGATTTGGTATTCCTCAATACATAATTTACATATGTATATATAATACCAAAATCCCATAGATTTCGGAGAATCTTTGAAAAATGCCAGTCAAATTTCACAATAATAAATACGCTAAGATATTAATTAGCAGATATGCTAAGATGTGAATTTCGTCTATACGCTATTATGCAATAAATGCAGGAAAACGCGTCTAGACTTAAGATGATAAGCAGATAATTTCCTAAGGATGATAAGTAGATGATTTCCGACACAAAATGATAAGCAAAACTTTTGACATGCAGACACGGTCGAAGTCCAGACTCACTAATGCATCTTAACAACTAACAGTAAGACACACTAATGCAAGACCTGGTTCGCTAAGACCACCGCTCTGATACCACATGAGACGACCCGACCCAATCCATAGGGACGAATACAATAACATATGATTTCATCGCGAGGTACTTGACCTCTAAATGATACATTTTACAAACATTGCATTCATTTTTAAAAGACAATCTTTCATTACATCGAAAGTTGACATGTATGCATACCATTTCATAATATCCAAACTATAAATGACCTAATCTGTCATTTACTTAATAATAATCTTTAATGAACTTCAACGACTCGAATGCAACGTCTTTTGAAATATTTCATGAATGACTCCAAGTAATATCTTTAAAATGAGCTAATGCACAGCGGAAGATCTCTTTCAAACCTGAGAATAAACATGTTTTCAAGTGTTAACCAAAAGGTTGGTGAGTTCATTAGTTTAACATAAATAATCATTTCATAATTTTAATAGACCACAAGATTTCATATTTCCATTTCTCATAAACATACGTCCCATGCATAGAGACAAAAATATCATTCATATGGATTGAACACCTGGTAACCGACATTCACAATTTGTATATAAGAATATCCCCATCATTCCGGGATCCTCCTTCGGACATGATATAATTTCAAAGTACTAAAGCATCCGGTACTTTGGATGGGGCTTGTTGGGCCCGATAGATCTATCTTTAGGATTCGCGTCAATTAGGGTGTACGTTCCCTAATTCTTAGGCTACCAAACTAAACGGGGTATATCCAAATTCGATCATTCAACCATCGAATGTAGTTTCGATTACTTGTGTCTATTCCGTAAAACAGTTATAAAAGTTGCGCATGTATTCTCAGCCCAAAAATATATAAAGGGTAAAAAGGCAAATGAAACTCACCATACTGTATTTTGTAGTAAAAATACATATAACATCATTGAACAGGTGTAAGGTTGGCCTTGGATTCACGAACCTAAATTATTTATATATATTTAAGTATTTGTCAATATTTGTCTAATACATTAAGTTAAGTCATAGTGTACCACAATCCTAATGCTCGAGTCTAATATGCAAAGGTCGACAAAAATTAGTTTGACTCAAAATGATTTCCAAAATTTTAAAAATGATTATTATATAATTTTTAAATATCGTCGTTTTATATTTTTAAAATATTTTTAAAAGATTTAATAGAGTAAATAATTTATTTATTTAATAAATGCAATTTTATATTAAAGTATACTTTTATATATCTTAAGTAATAAAATTTATAAAGTTCATTTAATATTATAAAAATATTGTAATAGATTCTATTGAGGTAATTATAATATTCGTATTACATTTTATTTGATTAAATAGCATTAAAAGTCATATTATTTTGTAATAGTAATTATTATTATTTTATTAATAGAAAACAAATAATAATATGGTAAAATGATAATTCAATTTAAGATATCTTTAATATTTACGATAATTTTTATTATTACTTTAAAGTAATAATTTTTATTTAAAATGATAGTAATAATATTATTTATAGTAATAATGAGATTTCTATTAAAATGATAGTTTTTGATAAAATGATAGTTTTAACGATATTTTTAATAATACTAGTAATGTTAAAAATAATAAGAACGATAATAACTATAAAAATAACAATTCTTAATGATAATACTTTTATTGCTAATAATAATAATAATAATAATAATAATAATAATAATGATAATGATAATGATAATGATGATAATAATAATAATTATAATAATAATAATATTAACAATTGGATAAAAAATTGGAACAACGATATTAACGACGATAATAATAATCATTTTTACAAAATTTCAATTGGCTATAATTTCTAATCCGTTCATCAGATCCCTTTGGCATCTAAAGGAAAAGTTATTAATTTTTCACTAGCTTTCCAATGACATGCATATCTTATACCTTATCTCATCCCTAGTATAACAACCTTTAAGATTCAACATAACTTAGCTAAGGGAAATATCAAATATACAAGCATGCACAATCCTATATTCTCGAGCACTAGTCAGGGATACACTATTAGTAAATAAAAGTTAAGTTATGAGTGCTCACGTATCAATATTGAGGTTCAATATTGCAGGAAAGGTACGTAGACGCAACGGAGACGATAACACTAGGTTGACCTCACGATCTATATCCCCAAACCATACCCATAACCTCCATAGCTATAACCCATAATTTCCTTAGCTTTATCCCACTCGAAACTCAGTTTTGAAAACTCATTTTGGATCACTCGAGCAACACTCCGTCGTAGTATTTTATGTATAATACAATAATACTAACACTAATACTACTAATATTAATATTAAGACTAATAATAATAATGATCTTATTAATAATAATAATATTAATATAAATTTATATAGAGAGAGTTAGAGAAAGATCGAGAGTTATATGAATGAATCAGACACAGAATGAACGAGCTAGCTTTATAAACATTTGTCACCAACCCCGGTTATGCGAACATTATGACCAGCTCACCATGCTTGACTTTCCCTTACCGACACTTTGTAAAACACTTTGTAACGTAATTGACACACATTGTAATTATTTATATTATTTAATATATAATATATTTAATCTTTAGAATTAATTAAATATTATATTATATTTACGCTCATGGTAAAAATATAATTTTTACAAAAATGACACGGTCGTGGTCTCACGACTCATGTACCACTTTCGGTTTTTCGACCGCACTTTCGTACGTTTAGAAAACTAGCCTTTTACGTTACGCGACGTGTACCTTTTACAAAAATTAGACTTACTCATTAATAAATTTCCTTTATAAAAATATAACTTATAAAATTGAGCGTTGTGGTCATTTACTTCTATAAATCAGTGGCTCGTTGTTTGTCAAAGTATTTTATTTTAAATTAGGACATTTTATGACTCGTACCTTTATCAAAATATAGACTTAAATAAATGAAAAATTAACCCACTCAAAGTGTAACTTAATCTTTTGAGTGTTTTGGTCATTTACTTTTATAATTCATAATCTTGTTATTTATCAAAGCCTATTTATTAATATTAGTTTAATATCAAAACGTTTTATGACTAATTTAAATTAAAATTTATAATCTTATACATATTTTTGAAATATTTATCTAATAACATACTAGTTATCCTTTCAAAACTAATTATATAATTTAGGATCCTTTACAAAATCGAAAAATCCTATAACGTTTATGCTTTAAAACTTAATTTGATTTCATTCTTTTATGCGTAAATGTTTAGTTTAATTTCTTTAACTTTCTAAATAATATATCTTAATATAACATATCAAATGGGTTTATCTAGTCAACGAATCTTATCCCAATTATTCCTTCTATATGATAAATCGAGTATTATGAAATTCGATTCTCCACTAACTTTTGTCTAACTCCCAATAAGTGATACTTTGTTCTTACTTGTAAATCACTTTACCATTTATTCCGAATACCGTTAAAAGTAAGGGTTTCCTAATTCAAAGTGGACCTCATAACAGAGACTCGTAATCATAATTCAATGTATCTGATAATTCAATCATTTGATATTATCTTTTAATCTCGTTGATAAACTTACATTGAACAAGTACGTTTCTGTAACGTATTATTCATTCAATACCTTGATATCATTTTCAAGTTCACTAAATAGATCTCATAGCTTATTTTCATATCAACTAATCCGTTCAATTAATATTTCTTAATTTAAAATCACATATATGTATATGTATATATATTTATTTACACATAATTGTTCGTGAATCGTCAAGCATGGTCAAAGGGTATTTGATTACATGAATATAGTTTCAAAACTTTCGAGACTCAACATTACAGATTTTGCTTATCGTGTCGGATATATATAAAGATTAAAGTTTAAATTTGATCGGAAATTTCCGGGTCATCACATATCAAGATCTTAAGACGCATTATTGGTGGCCTAATTTAAAGACAGATGTTGCAACATATGTTGGGGAATGTTTAACTTGTTCCAAAGTCAAAGCAGAACACCAGAAGCCGTCAGGGTTACTTCAACAACCAGAAATCCCAGAATGGAAATGGGATGGTATTACCATGGATTTTATCACAAAGTTACCTAAGACTGCCTGGGGTTATGACACCATTTGGGTAATAGTTTATCGTCTCACCAAATCTGCACATTTCTTGCCTATAAAGGAAACAGATAGAATGGAGAAACTATTACGATTATACATAAACGAAATTGTTTCAAGGCATGGAATACCTATTTCCATTATATCCGATCGTGATAGTAGATTTACATCAAAGTTTTGGCAATCACTACAGGAGGCCCTGGGAACTCGTTTGGATATGAGCACCGCATATCATCCACAAACTGACGGGCAGAGTGAAAGAACAATTCAGACTCTTGAAGACATGCTCAGGGCATGTGTGATCGATTTTGGAAACGGATGGGATAAGTATCTACCATTAGCAGAATGATAGTATAATAACAGTTATCATGCGAGCATTAAAGCTGCACCATTTGAAGCACTGTATGGAAGGAAGTGTAGATCCCCTATCTGTTGGAATGAAGTAGGAGATCGACAATTAACTGGTCCCGAGATCATACACGAAACGACTGAGAAGATAGTACAAATCAAGGAGAGATTGAAAAGAGCCCGTAGTCGCCAAAAGAGCTACGTGGATGTCCGAAGGAAACCATTAGAGTTTCAGATCGGTGACATGGTTATGCTAAAGGTGTCACCTTGGAAAGGTGTAATACGTTTTGGAAGAAGGGGTTAACTGAACCCAAGGTATGTAGGCCCGTTCAAGATCATCGAACGCATCGGACCGGTAGCTTATCGACTCGAGTTACCACAACAACTCGCCGGGGTACATAATTCATTTCACATCTCAAACCTCAAGAAATGTCTTGGAAAGGAAGATCTCACCATTCCTCTTGAAGAAATCCAAGTCGATGAGAAACTACAATTCATAGAAGAACCAGTCGAAATCATGGACAGTGAAGTTAAACGTCTCAAGCAGAGCAACATACCAATCGTTAAGGTTCGTTGGAATGCTCGAAGAGGTCCCGAGTTTACTTGGGAACGAGAGGATCAGATGAAACAAAAGTACCCACATTTGTTTCCCGAGAACGCAAAATAGGTACAACTTTAAAATTTCGGGACGAAATTTATTTAACGGGTAGGTACTGTAACGACCCGGATTTTTCCGATTGTTTTACACTTATAAGATTAATATTTACATAAATTAAACCTTACCAACATGATAAGCAATCTAAATTGTTTAGACTTATGTTTTTGAAAAGAGTTTTACACAACGTTTGACTGTCCAATTTGACCGATGATATCAAGAACTATATAACATACGATAATTATACGTTTGTGTATATATATGTATTTTTATATATTTAACATGATCTAAGAATGTTTTAACATCTCATTGTGTACTAATAACAATGAGTTATAAGTATATTTTGAGACTACTAACTTAAGTTTTCAAAACGATAACTATATGTGACGTTCTTCGACTTAAATACTTAAAACTTATAATGCTTATACATGTATCGTATAGATATGTATTTTATCACTTTTAAAGGATTTATATACATAAAACAATATAAGTATATTTACAAAAGATAGCTATATTTGAATCCTCGTTCCGTTTTCTCAAGATTTTTATACGTATATCTAGGGTATATGTACCCGTATCATACCCAGCTTCTATACATATTTACTATTGGTATATACATATCACAATTACTTTATTAGCAGCCATGAGTCAGCCAATTTTGGATCTTAGCATGCATGATTAATCAATTTGGCATATTACAAGACTTTTGCACAATATTACAAATTTATACATCTTTTCACCACCATTTAAACTCCATTCCATTTTCATTTTTACTACACATTTTCTCTAACCAAAAACACACTCTTAGGAACCTTAAGTGTTCTTCCCAATCTCAGCAAATAACCATGAAGATCTAGCTTCAAAAACAACCCTTAATCATCATAAGAAAATCCATTCAAGAACACTTCAAAAATCCTTTCAAGTAAACAAGTTTACTTCCAACCTTTCAATCCAACTCCACCACTCTTTTGATTCTAGGATTTTTCTCATCTCTTACAGTAACCTTGTCCAAGTAACTTGAGGTAGTAACCTTATTCATAATCTTATTCAATTCATATTCATATAGCTATCTTATTTTGTGGTATAAAATTTTAACAACAAGAACATAGTTTGAATGATTTCAAACTTGTTCGCAAACTAAATAGATCCTTCTAACTTGACTTTTAAAACACTTCAAGACCTGTAATATATCATAATGATATGCTAACTTAACAAGATATAACTTGGTTTTACAAAGAACACCTTAAAAACTGAATCTACGTCGTCGGAGTGCAACCGGGGGCTGTTTTGGGTTGGATAAATAAAAACTATCTTGAACTTTGAATTGGAAGTTCATGTTCTGGAAAAATGATATTTCTTATGAGTATATTAACACATAAACATTTCATGGTTTAACTCAAAGTGTAAGTATTTTTAGAAAAATGATCATTAAATGTTGTTTTTATGATGGAAAATGATCACTTTCATAAGTTTCACCAAAGTTTGACCTATAACCTGTGATTTCGAATACAAACTAAGGTATTATCAGTTCATATTCTTAAAATTTGACTCGATCCAAGGAAGTGACAAGTTGAACCAACAAAAACGGAGTTGTAATGAAGAAACTACGACTAAAACAAGATCTGGTATCCGAAGCTAGTTTAGCTACGAAGATATTTGGAGAAAAATTAAATTAATCATATATTTTCTAATTAATATGATATTTCATATATATTTAATTATGATTTGATTTTATATATTTTAGGACCACCCGTAAACAACACGAGAAGATTAATCATAAGACCTCATGATTGTACGCAACACGTCATTTGACAACACGGTACTTTATGTACGCAACACGTCACTTGACAACATGGTACCATGGGTCGAGATTAATTCTGATCAATACGAATACGATGGGGTCTTTATTTATTTTATTTAAGCAACTAATTGTGGACCACTAACATCGGACTGCTAACTACGGACTAAGAAAATATTAAAAGTATATATATATATACATGTAACGATTACTTGAAATGAAAATATGTTGATATATTATATATATATGGTTAGGTTTGTGATATCAATCGAAGACCAAGTTGTGTTTATTACCTTCAAGGCAAAACGTGAGTATATAGTCCCACTTTTAAACTCTAAATATTTCGGGATGAGAATACATGCATTTTATGATTTACGTTATGGACACAAGTGATTAAAAATATATATTCTACGTTGAGTTGTACCACTGGCATACTACCCTGTAACTTGGTAACTATTATTTACATGAGGTATTGTAAACGCGAATCCTGTTGATAGATCTATCGGGCCTGACAACCCCAACCGGACTGGACGACCAGTATTCAACGGTTGCACAGTACTTCGTTTCGGTAACTACACTTGGTACGGTGTAGTAAGATTTCATAATAAAGGGAATATGCGACGTTGATTAAATGTTAAGTATGGTTATCAAGTGCTCAACAACTTAGAATATTTTTATTAAAACGTTTATATATGAAATTTTGTGGTCTATATTTATAACGATGCCGGCATTAAACCTATATCCCACCAACTTTATGTTGACATTTTAAGCATGTTTATTCTCAGGTGATAACTAAAAGCTTCCGCTGCAACATGTTGAATTTAAGCAAGATCTTGAGTATGCATATTTGTGTCAAAAATAAAACTGCATATCGGAGGATTTGTAATGTAAAATATGTTGGAAGTCGTATTGTTATTATCACATGTAAAGTTTGTAAGTCTAAGATTATCGCTAAACGATAATCATTATTAAGTTGTTTAAACCTTGTATTTGTAATAAAAGCTATGGTTTGTATTGTAAAAACGAATACAGTTTTTGAAAAATGTCGCATATAGAGGTCAATACCTCGCGATGAAATCATATGTTATTGTATTCGTCCTTATGGTTAAGGTCGGGTTATGACAGCATCAAATAGGGTTGCCAAGTGGTCAGACTTATCCTAACAATGAGAGGATCTGTCTCGTAAAATGGGGAGGGCGCCATGCAAATTAGCTTGATAAGACTAATGAATCAGATCCCCAGAAAAGGATAATCTCCTTAAAGATAAAAAATTAGCTTTTAAGCCCGATATTACTCAATCCTAGAGATTGACCTTAAATATTGAGAATTACAAACTCATGAAATTCGATGATATCTAAACTCGAGCTTGAACGAGAAAATATTTTGATCAAAAATTACAAACCGATTTGTTTTCTGAAAAACCCATTTTTAATGCGTTCATTACCATTGAACTTAAAATCCTAGGAATTCACCTGGAATTCATTAGGTCACCTGAACCAAATTGGATGTCAACCGTAAGAACGGTGGTTGCATAGCATGATCAAAGACAGGACCTTG
The DNA here is from genome assembly GCF_046630445.1 of Rutidosis leptorrhynchoides. Taxonomy (NCBI): domain Eukaryota; kingdom Viridiplantae; phylum Streptophyta; class Magnoliopsida; order Asterales; family Asteraceae; genus Rutidosis; species Rutidosis leptorrhynchoides. The sequence goes on from NC_092338.1 coordinate 364,448,583, forward strand.
TGCCAGACCAAAAAACTATAGGGTGAGCTTTACTATTGCTCCTACAAAGGATAGTAATTGCATCCGACACGTTATAGACCATAATTAAAAGCATGTCAGGGGACATTGCCTTAACAGTTGCTTGTTCAACGCTTTCCTTTACAACCGGACGATAGTTTACCGAAAGGTAATATACGGAGCAAGTATACTGGACATGTTGCTTTCCCAATACAAGGTTAGCAAGTGGGTGACACAAAACTGCAAGTTTTGAGCTAAAATTTTCAAATATGAAACCCACCAAACCCACAAAAACATTTTGTAAACACCGGTGAAGGGTTATTCCGGAAAACTTATCTAGGGTAAAAGCTAGATCGTATTTTCAAAAGATCAAATGTTTTCTTAAAGATCCAATTTCCTTAAGGATCTAAATTTTTATAGTCATGTGGGACTGTAAACCACAACGTTACTACCATTGTTCATACCGCCGTATAGAAATCACTGATGTACAAAGTGTGAAGAATAAAGAAGTGATTATAGTATGTTTTTATTTCAAGACTATATTGCTTGAGGACAAGCAACGCTCAAGTGTGGAAATATTTGATAATGCTAAAAACGAACATATATTTCATAGCATTATCCCTCAAGAAAGACAAGTTTTTAGTTGCAATTGTTCTATTTACAAGCAATATTTGTTTAAATAATAAAAGGTGAAGACAAAAGACAGATTCGACGAATTGAAGACGCAAACGACCAAAAAGCTCAAAAGTACAAAGTACAATCAAAGTGGTTCAAATTATTGATGAGAAACGTCTCAAAATTACAAGAGTACAAGACGCAAAACGCAAAATACAAGATATTAAATTGTACGCAAGGACGTTCAAAAATCCGGAACCGGGACCCAACTGTAACGACCCGTCAAAATCGCTATTGATGCGGCACGTTAATCATTGATTCCATAGTGAGGTTTTGACCTCTATATGATACGTTTTGATAAAATATTGAATTCATTAAAATAAGTGACTTTCTAAACATAGAAAGTTATAAATATATGGGCGAGTGCTTAGGTATAAGCAAAACCCCAAAATACATAAGTCTTTAATTTACAGGTTGACATTACAGTCCAATTATTTATTACACAACACAGTTTTATTTTGAATGCAATAAACTTTGTACAAAGCATGAGAGACTCCATGCAGGTAACAAGCACATCACAGCGGAAGCATTCTAAGGACCTGAGAATAAAACATGCTAAAAAGTCAACACGAATGTTGGTGAGTTATAAGTTTAATTGCTCGAGTCATAAACATATATAAAGATAGACCACCAGATTTCATCAAAAGTTTATCAATAGATTCTACGTAACAGAGCACCCTGGTAACTAAACTTAACGCTATAGTGATAATTACCCCATTTGTTTTAATATACGCAAACCAACGTGTCTTAAACTCAAATAACATACGTCCGTTAAAAGGCTAGCGCTCTAGCTCGGACGAGGATGTCAAGCCCTATGGATCCATATACAATTATTCGCGCCCACCAGTCCATATCCTATGTACTGGCAACTACTAGTTACCAAAGCTAAGGGATTTTCGGTTTAACTCAGTGTAGAATTTTGTATGTACTTGTGTCTTATTGCGTTTAAAATAAATTGCATGTATTCTCAGCCCAAAAAATATTTAAAGTATTTAAAAAGGGAGACTATAAACTCACGGTTCAATATTGAGACTCAAAATTGTAGGCAAATTGCGTAGACGTAATGATGGTATACGACTGTATGGTTGACCTTGGATTCAAGAACAATACCCCGAACAATGCCCAGTATTTCCTTAGCTTAAAACGGTTTGAAACCCGAATTAAAAATACCCTCAAATATACTTTATTATTATTAAACTTAAAATTAAAATTATAATTATAATTATAAATTTAATTACAGAAGAGAAAAATGATGTGTGATACATCGTTGAGAAAACTGGCATATTTATATTACTTTTCGATTTACTGTAGCTCATGCGATCGCATGAGTTTTCAGTGTTTTTGCCATGCGATCGCATGGCCGCCTTTCCCGTTTTGTTTTCTAGTTCGTCGACATCAAATAGTATTTACTGTAGCAAATAGTGTTTACTGTAGCAAAATACGGTTTCACCGTAGCAAAATAGTGTTTTACTGTAGCAAATAGTGTTTTACTGTAGGAAAGTCGTTTTTACTTGTACATATATATATACATACATATAATTGTTCATGAATCGTCGAGAGTAGTCAAAGGTAATTGTATATATGAAACAGTTCTAAAATGTTTGAGACTCAATCTAACAGACTTTGTTTAACGTGTCAAAATAATAAATCGTATAGGGAATTGGTTTAAATAAGTCGAAATTTTCCGGGTCATCACATAACCTCCCCGTTAAAGAAAATTTCGTCCCGAAATTTTGAGTAGTACCTGTTTTATGAGCGATATTAGTGAACAAATGTTGATACTTTTGCTTCATTTGATCCTCACATTCCCCAGTAAACTTGGGTCCTCGTCTAGCGTTCCAATGAACTCTAACTATCGGTATTTTGCTTTGTTTTAATTGTTTGACCTCACGGTCCATGTTTTCAACAGGTTCTTTGATAAAATGGAGTTTATCATTGATTCGTATTTCGTCAAGAGGAATTACGACATCCTCTTCAGCTAAACATTTCTTCAAATTTGACACGTGAAATGTGTTGTGAACACTACTAAGTTCTTGCGGTAGCTTTAATCGATAAGCAACTGTTCCAATTCTTTCGGTGATTTCAAAGGGTCCTACGTACCTAGGACTTAACTTTTCTCGTTTACCGAATCGTACAATGCCTTTCCAGGGTGACACTTTCAACATGACTTTGTCGCCTACTTGAAATTCTAGTGGTTTTCTTCTTACATCAGCATAACTCTTTTGGCGACTCATGGTCGTTTTCAATTGCTGTTGTATTTGAATGATCTTGTCGGTGGTTTCATGAATAATTTCTGGTCCAGTAAGTTGTCTTTCTCCTACTTCACTCCAACAGATAGGAGACCTGCACTTTCTACCGTAAAGTGCTTCAAATGGCGCTGCGTTGATGCTCGTATGATAGCTGTTATTGTACGAAAATTCTGCTAACGGTAAGTGTCGATCCCAACTGGTTCCAAAGTCAATCACGCATGCCCGTAACATGTCTTCCAATATTTGTATTGTTCTTTCAATTTGACCATCTGTCTGTGGGTGATAAGCGGTGCTCATATCTAATCGAGTTCCCAATGCTTTTTGTAATGACTGCCAAAAACGTGATGTGAATCGGGTGTTGCGATTAGATATGATAGAGATAGGTACACCATGCCTGGAAACTACTTCCTTCAAATATAGGCGTGCTAATTTCTCCATACTGTCTGTCTCCTTTATTGGTAGAAAGTGAGCTGATTTAGTTAGACGATCAACTATCACCCAAATAGTATCATGACTACTTGCAGTCCTTGGCAATTTCGTAATGAAATCCATGGTTATTCTTTCCCATTTCCACTGCGGAATTTCTGGTTGTTGCAGTAATCCTGACGGCTTTTGGTGCTCAGCTTTGACCATTGCACACGTCAAACATTTGCTTACATAAGTAGCAATTTCTGTCTTCATATTAGGCCACCAATAGAACTTCTTGAGATCGTGGTACATTTTCTCATTTCCTGGGTGAATTGAGTACCTCGTTGTCATAACCCGTCCTTAACCATAAGAACGAGTTAGATAACGTATGATTTCATTGCGAGGTATTGACCTCTATATGCGACATTTTTAAAAGAACAACTGCATTTATTTTACATTACAAACCATAACTCTTATTTTAATACAAGCTTTAGACAATAAAAAGATGATTATCGTTTAGCGATAATCTTAGACTTACAAACTTTACATGTGATGATAACAATACGATTTCTAGCATATTTTACATTACAATTTCTCGGATATGCAGTTTTATTTTTGACACAAATATGCATACTCAAGATCTTGCTTAAATTCAACATGTTGCAGCGGAAGCTTCTAATTATCACCTGAGAATAGACATGTTTAAAACGTCAACATAAAGTTGGTGAGATATAGGTTTAATGCCGGCAGCAATATATATATATAGACCACAAGATTTCATATATAAACGTTTTAATAAAAATATTCTAAGTGGTTGAGCACTTGGTAACCATACTTAACATTTAATCACGTCGCATATTCCCTTTATTATGAAATCTTACTACACCGTACCAAGTGTAGTCATAAAACGAAGTACTGTGCAACCGTTGAATACTGGTCGTCCAGTCCGGTTGGGGTTGTCAGGCCCGATAGATCTATCAACAGGATTCACGTTTACAATACCTCTGTAAATAATAGTTACCAAGCTACAGGAAAGTATGCCAGTGGTACAACTCAACGTAGAATATATTTTTCAGTTACTTGTGTCCATAACGTAAAACATAAAATACATGTATTCTCATCCCGAAATACTTAGAGTTTTAAAAGTGGGACTATATACTCACTTTCGTCTTGAAGATATGTAATTTTGACTTGGTCTCCGATTGATATCACAAACCTATCCATATATAATATATCAATACCTTTTCTTTTTAAACAATCGTCACATATATATACTTATAATACTTTTAATACTTTTAATAATTCCTTAGTCCGTAGTTAGCAGTCCGATGTTAGTAATTCAATTTTAAATGGTTCATTTTTAGGTGTTTAATAAACCCCCAACGAAATAAATAAAACCCCCATCGTATATGTATTGGTCGAGATTAATCTTGACCCACGGTACCGGTGTTGTCAAATGACGTGTTGCGTACATAAAGTACCGGTGTTGTCAAATGACGTGTTGCGTACAATCATGGGATCTTATGATTAATCTTCTCGTATTCTTTACGGGTGATCCTGAACCATTTAAAATTAAATTATGAGTACATATATATAAAATATCATGTTATTTTAAAAAGATGTGATTTATTTAATTTTTCTCCAATTATTTTCGTGACTAAACAAGTCTTGGATATCCGATTTTGTTTTGGTCATAGTTTCTTCGTTACAACTCCGTTTTCGTTGGTTCAACTTGCCACTTCCTTGGATCGAGTCCCTCTTTAAGAATATGAACTGTAAATACCTTAGTTTGTATTCGAAATCACAGGTCAAAGGTCAAACTTTGGTGAAACTTATGAAGTTAATCATTTTTGTTACAAAAATATCATTTAATGACCATTTTTCTAAAAACACTTATACTTTGAATTAAATCATGAAATTTTTATGTGTTAACATATTCATAAGAAATATTATTTTTCCAGAATATAAACCTCCAATTCAAAGTTCAAGGTGGTTTTTAATTATCCAACCCCAAACAGCCCCCGGTTGCACTCCGACGTCGTAAAAACAGTTTTTAAGGTGTTCTTTGAAAAACCAAGTTATACCTTGTTAAATTAGCATATATTTATGTTATATTACAGGTCTTGAAGTATTTTAAAAGTTAAGTTAGAAGGATCTATTTAGTTTGCAAACAAGTTTGAAAACATTCAAACTATGTTCTTGTTGTTAAAATTTTATACCACAAAATAAGATAGCTATATATATATGAATCGAATAAGGTTATGAACAAAGTTACTACCTCAAGTTACTTGGACAAGATTGCTGTAAAAGAGGAGTAAGAACCTAGAACCAAAAGGGTGATGGAATTGGATGAAAGATTGGAAGTAAACTTGTGTTCTTGGAAGGATTCTTGAAGTGTTTTTGTAAGAGTTTTCTTATGGTGATTAAGTGATGTTTTTATGGATAGATCTTCATGGATTTTAGCTGAATGGTTATGGAGTTTCTTAAGAGTATGTTTTTGGTTAAAGAAATGAGGTAGTAAAATTTGAAAATGGAAGATGTATTTAAGGCCATAAAAACATGATTAATGGAAAAACATGGACAAAATTTCATGTTGTATTTTTATGTAATTAGTCATACTAAACATCAAAAGTAGTTACCTTATACATAAGGCATGAACAAGAGAGTTACCTTATACATAAGGCATGAACAAGGGCTGGTTGGTGGTGATTTGATGTGTATATACCAATAGTAAATACGTATAGAAGCTAGGTATGATACGAGTACATGTACTCTAGATATACGTATAGAAATTTTGTGAAAAATGGAATGAGAATTCAAATATAGCTATCTTTTGTGAATATACTTATATTTTTTTATGTATTTAAGTCTTTAAAAAGTGATTAAATACATTATATATACGATATATGTATAAAAATTATAGGTTATAAGTATTTATATCAAATAACGTTACGTATGGTTATTGTTTTGAAAACTTAAGTTAGTAGTTTCAAAATATACTTATAACTTATTGTTATTAATACAAAATGAGGTATTAAAACATCCTTAGATCATGTTAAATATGTATATATACACATATATACACAAACGTATAATTATCATATATTGTATAGTTCGTGATATCATCGGTCAAACTAGACGGTCAATCGTTGTGTAAAACTCTCTTTGAAAACATAAGTCTCAACAATTTGGATTGCTTATCATGTTGGTAAGGTTTAATTTATGTAAATATTAATCTTATAAGTATAAATTGATCGAAAAAGTGCGGGTCATTACAGTACCTACCCGTTAAATAAATTTCGTCCCGAAATTTTAAAATTGTACCTATTTTGCGTCATCGAGAAACAAGTGTGGATACTTTTGTTTCATCTGATCCTCTCGTTCCCAAGTAAATTCAGGACCTCTTCGAGCATTCCAATGAACCTTAACGATCGGTATGTTGCTCTGCTTGAGCTGTTTAACTTCACGGTCCATGATTTCGATTGGTTCTTCGACGAATTGTAGTTTCTCGTCGACATGGATTTCTTCAAGAGGAATGGTGAGATCTTCCTTTGCAAGACACTTCTTAAGGTTTGAGACGTGAAAGGTATTATGTACTCCGGCGAGTTGTTGCGGTAACTCGAGTCGATAAGCTACCGGTCCAATGCGTTCGATGATCTTGAACGGGCCTACGTACCTTGGGTTCAATTTACCCCTTTTGCCGAAACGTATTACACCTTTCCATGGTGACACTTTTAACATAACCATGTCCCCAATCTAAAACTCTAATGGTTTCCTTCGGACATCGGCGTAGCTCTTTTGGCGACTACGGGCTATTTTCAATCTCTCCTTGATTTGTACTATCTTCTCAGTCGTTTCGTGTATGATCTCGGGACCAGTTAATTGTCGATCTCCTACTTCATTCCAACAGATAGGAGATCTACACTTCCTCCCATACAGTGCTTCAAATGGCGCAGCTTTAATGCTCGCATGATAACTATTATTATACGAGAATTCTGCTAACGGTAAATACTTATCCCATCCGTTTCCAAAATCGATCACACATGCCCTGAGCATGTCTTCAAGAGTCTGAATTGTTCTTTCACTATGCCCGTCAGTTTGCGGATGATATGCGGTGCTCATATCCAAACGAGTTCCTAGGGCCTCCTGTAGTGATTGCCAGAACTTTGAGGTAAATCTACTATCACTATCGGATATAATGGAAATAGGTATTCCATGCCTTGAAACAATTTCCTTTATATACAATCGTAATAGTTTCTCCATTTTATCCATTTCCTTTATAGGCAAGAAATGTGCAGACTTGGTGAGACGATCAACAATCACCCAAATGGTGTCGTATCCCCAGGCAGTCTTTGGTAACTTCGTGATGAAATCCATGGTAATACCATCCCATTTCCATTCTGGGATTTCTGGTTGTTGAAGTAACCCTGACGGCTTTTGGTGTTCATCTTTGACTTTGGAACAAGTTAAACATTCCCCAACATATGTTGCAACGTCTGTCTTTAAATTAGGCCACCAATAATGTGTCTTAAGATCTTGGTACATCTTTCCAACTCCAGGATGTATCGAGTATCTTGTCTTATGTGCCTCATTCAATATCAACTTCCTTAATCCACCCAACTTCGGTACCCAAATACGGTTTGCAAAATATCGAATTCCGTCTTCCCGTATAACGAGTTGCTTCTCATACTTCTTCATTATTTCATTTCTTATGTTTTCTTTAGTAAGTGCTTCTCGTTGAACTTCTTTGATTTGCGAGTTGAGATTCATGCGAATTTTTATGTTCATCGCTCGAACTCGAATTGGTTCTCGTTCCTTTCTGCTTAAAGCATCGGCCACCACGTTCGCCTTCCCGGGATGATAACGAATTTCACAATCATAGTCATTTATTAACTCGACCCACCTACGTTGCCTCATGTTCAACTGTTTCTGATCAAAAATATGTTGAAGACTTTTATGATCAGTAAACACAATGAATTTAACCCCATACAAGTAGTGTCTCCACATCTTCAATGCAAACACGACTGCTCCCAATTCTAGATCATGCGTCGTATAATTCCGCTCGTGAATCTTCAATTGTCGGGATGCGTATGCAATAACTTTCTTCCGTTGCATAAGAACGCAACCAAAACCTTGTCGCGAAGCGTCACAATATATTTCAAAATCATCGTTCCCTTCAGGTAACGATAAAATAGGCGCCGTAGTTAACTTCTTCTTTAGTATTTGAAATGCACTCTCCTGCTCAGAGGTCCATTCATACTTCTTCCCTTTTTGCGTTAACGCTGTCAACGGCTTAGCTATTCGGGAAAAATCTTGAATAAACCTTCTATAATAACCGGCTAAACCCAAAAATTGGCGTATCTGCGTTGGTGTCTTAGGAGTCTCCCATTTTTCAATGGCTTTAGTTTTTGCTGGATCAACCTGAATTCCTTTGCTACTAACAACGTGGCCAAGAAATTGCACTTCTTTCAACCATTTAGAAAATTTAGCATAAAGCTGTTCTTTTCTCAACAACTCTAATATCAACCTTAAATGTTGCTCATGCTCTTGTTCACTCTTGGAATAGATAAGAATATCATCAATGAAAATGATAACAAACTTATCTAAATATGGACTACAAACTCGATTCATGAGGTCCATGAATACAGCTGGCGCATTCGTCAATCCAAACGGCATGACCAAAAATTCGTAATGACCGTAGCGTGTCCGAAAAGCAGTTTTCGGTATATCTTCTTCTTTGACGCGTAGTTGATGATAGCCCGATCTTAGGTCGATTTTCGAATAAACACATGATCCTTGCAGTTGATCAAATAAGTCATCAATTCTCGGTAGTGGATACCGATTCTTGATAGTTAACTTATTTAATTCACGATAATCTATACACATCCTAAAAGATCCATCTTTCTTCTTAACAAATAAAATTGGAGCTCCCCACGGTGAAGTGCTTGGTCGTATGAATCCACGGTCCAGTAATTCTTTTAACTGACTTTGAAGTTCTTTTAATTCGGACGGTGCAAGTCTATATGGCGCACGAGCCACTGGTGCAGCTCCTGGTACTAAATCTATTTGAAATTCTACAGATCTAAATGGAGGTAATCCCGACAATTCTTCCGGAAAAACTTCAGGAAAATCTCTTGCCACAGGCACGTCGTTGATGCACTTCTCTTTTTCTTTCTTTTCGACTTTATTAACATGTGCTAGAATAGCATAACATCCCTTTTCTAAACACTTCTTAGCTTTCAAACAGCTAATGAGTTTTAGCTTTGAATTACCCTTCTCTCCATAAATCATCACCGGCATTTTATCCTTACAAGGAATGCGAATTGCCTTCTTGGCACACACAACTTCAACTCCTACTTTGGACATCCAGTCCATGCCGACTATTACATCAAAACTTCCTAATTCTACGGGTATTAAGTCAATTTTAAACGTTTTCTCCGGCTAAATTTATTTCACAATCACGACAAATTTTATCGGCTTTAATTAGTTTACCATTAGCTAACTCAATCATGTACTTAGCATCTAGAGGTAATGATGAACAATTCAATTTAGTGTAAAAATTTCAACACACGTAACTTCTATCGGCACCAGTATCAAATATAATAGATGCTGTTAAGTTATTAATGGTAAACGTACCCGTAACAAGCTCCGGGTCTTCACGTGCCTCTCTAGCATTAATGATAAATGCTCTCCCACGTGCAGGTCCGACATTCTTCTCTGGATTCGGGCACTGGCTCTTATAGTGACCTTGTTTTCCACACCCAAAACAAGTAACGGTAGCCAAAGCAGTTCTATTTGCATTGGTGGCAGGAGTCTTGGTACCATTTGTATTTGTAACGAGAGCCCTAAAATCTTCAGCAAGGTGACCCTGTCGATTACATTTGTTGCATACCACACTACAGTAACCAAAGTGATGTTTGTGGCATCGGTTGCATAAAGGACTTTGTCCTTTGTAACCAAAACCTGAACCACTACCCGCACCTTTCGTGGTTTCTTGTTTCTTAAAAGATTGTTGTTGGTTACCTCGATCATAATTTCCATTCCACTTTCTTTTGTTACCCAATACTTTCACATCAGTATTGAATGCTTTCTTATCCAAGATGACCTGATCCATTAGCTCGTTCGCCATGGTTATAGCTTCATGAATTGTCTTAGGTCTCGATGCTGTAACGTTTGCCTTAACCTTTGTGGGCAAACCATCTTTGTACATTTCAATCTTCCGTTCTTCGGTTGGAACTAATTCAGGACATAGCAAAACTAATTCCATGAATCGCTGATTATAGTTGGTGATTTCAGTACCAACAACCTTCAGGCTTCGTAATTCATCTTCCAACTTCCTAACCTCGTTCCTTGGACAATACTCGTTGATTAACATTATTTTGAATTCTTCCCACGGAGTATCATAAGCTACATCTCCTCCTACAGCCTTCACATAATTTTTCCACCACGTGAGTGCACTATCTTGTAAAGTGCATGATGCATACTTGGTCATGTCCTTTTCAACACAACCACTGATTTTAAACACAGTCTCCATCTTTTCTATCCATCGGGTTAAACCGATCGGTCCTTCCGTTCCACTGAATGATGAGGGCTTGCAAGCTTGAAAAGTCTTGTAGGTACATCCTACACGAGGATTTGGGTTAACTGCAGCAGCTCTTGCAGCTTCGACCCATAACATTCTGTCGTTCACTCGCTGGTTGATGAATTCCTCGACTTCTTGTTCCGTCATTCGATTCAATCGCGCCATTTCCTAATGAAAGAAAATAATTATTCACATGGAATATTATAGATGTAGTGTGTATTTATAGTACATTATAGCTTGTTAATAATATGAATCAGGTATTATTATAAAAGCCTTTTCTTCTTATTAGCATTTTATAATTATATCTAGGGTAGTACCTACCCGTTAATGTTCATACTTAATAGCTTAGTACAGAACCAATTACTACAATCTAAATAATACTTAACCATGGAAAATTATTGCATTTCATACTTCACTATTTTACATATGCTTATCTTACATCGAATATTAAGCACACCACACTAATAATATTATATAAAACATTATATGATCCCATGGTTTAATACGGCAGTGCATCGTTTAGGTTCAAGGAATGGCCTAACGCTTATCCTAGCTGTCTGCCTATATTTTGGCGGTGGGGCTGAAGAACTGGATGCCGGGATAGAACGAATTGGAATAGCGGGAATAGGGGTGGTAGTGTCTAGTGGAGTTGGTGCCACATCATCATTACTAAACTCGGGATTTGAATTTTCTAATTCATTAGCCTTTCGTTTCTTTCCTAATTCGAACTTGTCTTTCGTAATTTCCTGTATTTCTTCCTCGGGTTCACTTTCTTCCTCGGGTTCACTTTCCTCCTCGGGTTCACTTTCCGGGTTCCCTATAGTTGGTTCATCCGGAATTTGTGAGTCTTCCTCAAAGATATCATTTTCGTCATCGGATAGGTTAATGACTGGAACACCATCTGAAGATTCTGGTTCGGAGTCGCTGAATGTGATAATAAGTTTCGAGCCCGACATCTATCACATAACAACTAACCCATTAGTACTACATAATATTTACATATAAATTTTAACCAACAATGATAAGCAATGGTTTTTAAAAATCAGACCCGTTCAAAGTCCAGACTTACTAATGTATCCTAACGACTTCTCGGTTAGACACACTAATGCAAACCTGGTTCGCTAAGACCACCGCTCTGATACCACATGTCATAACCCGTCCTTAACCATAAGAACGAGTTAGATAACGTATCATTTCATTGCGAGGTATTGACCTCTATATGCGACATTTTTAAAAGAACAACTGCATTTATTTTACATTACAAACCATAACTCTTATTTTAATACAAGCTTTAGACAATAAAAAGATGATTATCGTTTAGCGATAATCTTAGACTTACAAACTTTACATGTGATGATAACAATACGATTTCTAGCATATTTTACATTACAATTTCTCGGATATGCAGTTTTATTTTTGACACAAATATGCATACTCAAGATCTTGCTTAAATTCAACATGTTGCAGCGGAAGCTTCTAATTATCACCTGAGAATAGACATGTTTAAAACGTCAACATAAAGTTGGTGAGATATAGGTTTAATGCCGGCAGCAATATATATATATATAGACCACAAGATTTCATATATAAACGTTTTAATAAAAATATTCTAAGTGGTTGAGCACTTGGTAACCATACTTAACATTTAATCACGTCGCATATTCCCTTTATTATGAAATCTTACTACACCGTACCAAGTGTAGTCACAAAACGAAGTACTGTGCAACCGTTGAATACTGGTCGTCCAGTCCGATTGGGGTTGTCAGGCCCGATAGATCTATCAACAGGATTCGCGTTTACAATACCTCTGTAAATAACAGTTACCAAGCTACAGGGAAGTATGCCAGTGGTACAACTCAACGTAGAATATATTTTTCAGTTACTTGTGTCCATAACGTAAAACATAAAATACATGTATTCTCATCCCGAAATACTTAGAGTTTTAAAAGTGGGACTATATACTCACTTTCGTCTTGAAGATATGTAATTTTGACTTGGTCTCCGATTGATATCACAAACCTATCCATATATAATATATCAATACCTTTTCTTTTTAAACAATCGTCACATATATATACTTATAATACTTTTAATACTTTTAATAATTCCTTAGTCCGTAGTTAGCAGTCCGATGTTAGTAATTCAATTTTAAATGGTTCATTTTTAGGTGTTTAATAAACCCCCAACGAAATAAATAAAACCCCCATCGTATATGTATTGGTCGAGATTAATCTTGACCTACGGTACCGGTGTTGTCAAATGACGTGTTGCGTACATAAAGTACCGGTGTTGTCAAATGACGTGTTGCGTACAATCATGGGATCTTATGATTAATCTTCTCGTATTGTTTACGGGTGATCCTGAACCATATAAAATTAAATTATGAGTACATATATATAAAATATCATGTTATTTTAAAAAGATGTGATTTATTTAATTTTTCTCCAATTATTTTCGTGACTAAACAAGTCTTGGATATCCGATTTTGTTTTGGTCATAGTTTCTTCGTTACAACTCCGTTTTCGTTGGTTCAACTTGCCACTTCCTTGGATCGAGTCCCTCTTTAAGAATATGAACTGTAAATACCTTAGTTTGTATTCGAAATCACAGGTCAAAGGTCAAACTTTGGTGAAACTTATGAAGTTAATCATTTTTGTTACAAAAATATCATTTAATGACCATTTTTCTAAAAGCACTTATACTTTGAATTAAATCATGAAATTTTTATGTGTTAACATATTCATAAGAAATATCATTTTTCCATAATATAAACCTCCCATTCAAAGTTCAAGATGGTTTTTAATTATCCAACCCCAAACAGCCCCCGGTTGCACTCCGACGTCGTAAAAACAGTTTTTAAGGTGTTCTTTGAAAAACCAAGTTATACCTTGTTAAATTAGCATATATTTATGTTATATTACAGGTCTTGAAGTATTTTAAAAGTTAAGTTAGAAGGATCTATTTAGTTTGCAAACAAGTTTGAAAACATTCAAACTATGTTCTTGTTGTTAAAATTTTATACCACAAAATAAGATAGCTATATTTATATGAATCGAATAAGGTTATGAACAAAGTTACTACCTCAAGTTACTTGGACAAGATTGCTGTAAAAGAGGAGTAAGAACCTAGAACCAAAAGGGTGATGGAATTGGATGAAAGATTGGAAGTAAACTTGTGTTCTTGGAAGGATTCTTGAAGTGTTTTTGTAAGAGTTTTCTTATGGTGATTAAGTGATGTTTTTATGGCTAGATCTTCATGGATTTTAGCTGAATGGTTATGGAGTTTCTTAAGAGTGTGTTTTTGGTTAAAGAAATGAGGTAGTAAAATTTAAAAATGGAAGATGTATTTAAGGCCATAAAAACATGATTAATGGAAAAACATGGACAAAATTTCATGTTGTATTTTTATGTAATTAGTCATACTAAACATCAAAAGTAGTTACCTTATACATAAGGCATGAACAAGAGAGTTACCTTATACATAAGGCATAAACAAGGGCTGGTTGGTGGTGATTTTATGTGTATATACCAATAATAAATACGTATAGAAGCTAGGTATGATACGAGTACATGTACTCTAGATATACGTATAGAAATTTTGTGAAAAATGGAATGAGAATTCAAATATAGCTATCTTTTGTGAATATACTTATATTGTTTTATGTATTTAAGTCTTTAAAAAGTGATTAAATACATTATATATACGATATATGTATAAACATTATAGGTTATAAGTATTTATATCAAATAACGTTACGTATGGTTATTGTTTTGAAAACTTAAGTTAGTAGTTTCAAAATATACTTATAACTTATTGTTATTAATACAAAATGAGGTATTAAAACATCCTTAGATCATGTTAAATATGTATATATACATATATATACACAAACGTATAATTATCATATATTGTATAGTTCGTGATATCATCGGTCAAACTAGACGGTCAATCGTTGTGTAAAACTCTCTTTGAAAACATAAGTCTCAACAATTTGGATTGCTAATCATGTTAGTAAGGTTTAATTTATGTAAATATTAATCTTATAAGTATAAATTGATCGAAAAAGTGCGGGTCATTACACTCGTTTTGTGTGCTTCATCTAGTACTAGTTGCCTTAGGTTACCATGTCTTGGTACCCATATCCTACCAGCAAAATACAGGGTTCCATCGGCTTTTACTTCAAGTTGTTTTTCTGACCCTTTTCTCATTTCACCTTTTTCATTTTCTTCTTTTAAAGCTTCTAACTGTGCTGCTTAAATTTGCTTTGTGAGATCAGTACGAATTGTAATATTCAAAGCTCGGACCCTAAGAGGTTTTACTCTTTCTTTTCGACTTAGGGCATCAGCTACAACATTAGCCTTTCCGGGGTGGTAACGGATTTCACAATCGTAATCGTTTAACAACTCTACCCAGCGATTTTGCCTCATATTGAGTTGTTTTTGATCAAAAATATGCTGAAGACTCTTATGGTCGGTGTACACTATACACTTGGTGCCATATAGATAATGTCTCCATATTTTGAGTGCAAAAACTACTGCTCCAAGTTTCAAATCGTGCGTCGTATAGTTCTTTTCATGAATTTTTAGTTGTCGTGAGGCATATGCGATAACTTTTGTGCGTTGCATTAATACACATCCTAAACCTTGGCGCGAAGGGTCACAATAGATCACGAAATCATCATTTCCTTCCGGTAATGACAAAATGGGTGCAGACGTTAACTTCTTCTTTAATAACTGGAATGAGGATTCCTGTTCTGTGGACCAATCATACTTCTTTCCCTTTTGAGTCAATGCAGTTAAGGGTTTGGCGATTCTAGAGAAATCTTGAATGAATCTTCGGTAGTAACCAGCAAGACCTAAGAATTGGCGGAATTGTGTTGGAGTCTTCGGTGTTTCCCATTTACTAATGGCTTCGATCTTGGCAGGGTCAACTTTAATTCCATGTTTACTGACAACATGGCCCAAAAATTGTACTTCTTGTAACCAGAAATCACACTTCGAAAATTTTGCGTACAATTCTTCTTTCTTGAGTATCTCTAGTACTAGTCTTAAGTGTTGCTCATGTTCTTCCTTGTTCTTCGAGTAAATCAATATGTCGTCGATAAAAACAATGACAAATTTGTCTAAATACGGTCTACATATGCGATTCATTAGATCCTTGAATACTGCTGGAGCATTAGTTAATCCAAAAGGCATGACTAGAAACTCATAGTGACCGTAACGGGTTCTGAACGCGGTTTTAGGAACATCTTCTTCCTTCACTCTCAGCTGATGATATCCGGAGCGTAGATCAATCTTAGAATAAACACTTGATCCTTGCAATTGATCAAACAAATCATCAATCCTCGGTAATGGGTACCGATTCTTGATCGTTAATTTGTTTAATTCTCGGTAATCTATGCACATTCTCATAGATCCATCCTTCTTCTTGACGAACAGAATAGGAGCACCCCAAGGTGAAAAACTGGGACGAATAAATCCACGGTCCGATAATTCTTGCAACTGGTCTTGTAATTCTTGCATTTCTGAAGGTGCAAGTCTATATGGGGATCGGGCTACAGGTGCGGCTCCTGGTATGAGATCAATCTGGAATTCTACACATCTGTGTGGAGGTAGCCCCGGTAATTCTTCTGGAAATACTCCGGGATATTCTCTTACAACCGGCATGTCATCAATACTTCTTTCTTCAGTATTGATCTTCTTTACATGTGCCAGAATAGTATAACAACCTTTTCTTATAAGTTTCTGGGCCTTCATACAGCTGATAAGGTTCAGCTTCGAGTTACTCTTCACCCCATAGATTATTAATGACGTTTCATCCTTATGAGGGATGCGGATTGCTTTCTCAGCGCAAACAACTTCCGCTCTTGTTTTGGACATCCAGTCCATGCCAACGATTACGTCAAAACTTCCTAATTCTACGGGTATCAAATCAATTTTAAAGGTTTCACCAGCGAGATTCATTTCGCAACCATGGAAAATTTTATCGGCTTTTATCAATTTACCATTAGTAATTCAATAGTATATTTATCGTCTAGAGGTAATGATGCACATTTTAGTTTAGAACTAAAGTCTTTACACATATAACTTCTATCAGCACCTGTATCAAACATAATAGAAGCTAGTTGATTATTAACGGTAAACATACCTGTGACAAGATTAGGATCCTCACGTGCTTTACTGGCACTAACATTAAATGCCCTCCCACGTGCGGGTTCTTTGTTCTTCTCCTTATCAGGGCATTGATTTATAAAGTGACCAGACTTCCCGCATCCATAACGTTTCTTGACATCGGTCGATTTTGTCTTTACTTCAGAAACGGTGGCATAACAATCTTTCGCCACATGTCCTTTCTTGTTGCACTTATCACAGACCACTTGGCAATAAACTACATGATGTGTGTAACATCTTTTGCAGAATGGATGGGGTCCTTTATAGTTTGGACTTGCAGTTGCCCCATCTTGTTTACCTTTAAAAGTTTCTTGTTTCTTCAGGTGAGTACTTTTTCCCTTATAGTCTTCCCATTTCCTCTTTCCTTCAGTTATCTTGACTTCGGTAATTGGTGCCTTAATCAAACTCTCTGTGATCTGGTCCATGAGTTGGTGTGCCATTGTCATGGCTTCCTGCATCGTATTTGGTTTGGACGATGTAACATTTCCTTTGATATTGATCGATAAACCGTCAATATACATTTCTATCTTTCGTTTCTCGTTTGGCACCAATTCGGGACACAACAAGGCTAGTTCCATGAAACGCTTTTCATAGTTATTGAGATTCGCGCCGATAACCTTCAAATTACTTAACTCAGATTCCATTTTTCTGATCTCGTTTCGAGGACAGTACTCCTCGATTAGCATCTTTTTCAGTTCTTCCCAAGAGATATCATATGCCGTATCTATTCCTTCTGCTTTAGCATAATTGTTCCACCAAGTAAGTGCACCATCTTGCAACGTGCATGAAGCATACTTTGACTTGTCTCCGTTTGCACAATTACTGATTTTGAAAACGGACTCCATCTTTTCAAACCATCGGGTTAGACCGACTGGTCCCTCGGTTCCACTAAACGTCTGTGGTTTGCATCCTTGAAAAGTTTTGTATGAGCATCCATTTCGTGAGTTTGTGTTTTCGGCTGCTGCTTCGGCTGCTGCTTCGGCTGCTGCTTCGGCTGTTGCTTTTGCTGCCTCGGCTGCAGCAATTCTTTCATTCACACGTTTCTCGACTAGTTGCTCAAACTCAGCATCCGACATTTGAGACATGTTTCTTCAATAAACATAACAGATATAATTTAATCATATAGAATATTATAGGTAAAATGAGTTGTCAATAGTTAATCGTAGCATATTAATAATATGAACCGATTATTATAAAAGTCTTTTCTTCTTATTAGCATTTTATAATTATTTCTAGGGTATTACCTACCCGTTAAGTTCATACATAATAGCTAGTACAAGGAATTAAATACTAAAATCCTAATAATATTCCACTATGAAAAATTATAGCGAGTTACCACGTTATTATGTAATAATAATAATAAGTATTAATAATACAAATAATCATTCCATGCATTTATTATTAATAAACCAAAATAATACAATATCATACAATACCGATATTTTACATATGATTATTCTACATAACATGATAGAGTAGCACACATAAGCAATAGGATAGCGCATGGAAGATTTATGGTTGCGAGGTCGTTTATTCAGAACTATCAGAAACTTCTTCTCATTTGGTTCTCTCTGCCAATTGTTTGTGTGCACATGGTCCGACAGACATTCTGGCAGTGTATTTTATTTTTGGTTGGGGTTTTGAGGTACCCGTTGCCTCAGTGGGTGTAATGACCCGGAAAATTTCGACTTATTTAAACCAATTCTCTATACGATTTATTATTTTGACACGTTAAACAAAGTCTGTTAGATTAAGTCTCAAAAATTTTAGAACTGTTCATATATAAAATTACCTTTGACTACTCTCGACGATTCATGAACAATTATATGTATATATATATATATATATATATATATATATATATATTATAAGATGTACAAGTAAAAATGACTTTCCTACAGTAAAACACTATTTGCTACAGTAAAAATGACTTTGCTACAGTAAAACACTATTTGCTACAGTAAAACACTATTTGCCTCAGTGAAACCGTATTTTGCTACAGTGCTACAGTGAATTGCTACAGTACGCTATTTGCTACAGTAAACACTGTTTGCTACAGTACTACTATTTGATGTCGACGAACTAGCAAACAAAATCGGAAAAGGCGGACATGCGATCGCATGGCAAAAACACTGAAAACTCATGCGATCGCATGAGCTACAGTAAATGAAAAAGTACTATAAAAAGGCCAGTTTGTTCGACGATATACTTCACAACATATTTTCTTATGTAATTTAAATTTTAATTTATAATTATAATTATAATTTTAATTTAAGTTAATAATAATAAAGTATATTCGAGGGTGTTTTAATTCGGGTTTCAAACTGCTTTAAGCTAAGGAAATATTGGGTATTGTTTGGGGTATTGTTCTTGAATCCAAGGCTAACCATACAGTCGTCTACCGTCATTACGTCTACGCAATTTGCCTACAATATTGAGTCTCAATATTGAACTGTGAGTTTATAGTCTCCCTTTTTAAATACTTTAAATATTTTTGGGCTGAGAATACATGCAATTTATTTTAAACGCGAAAAGACACAAGTACATACTAAATTCTACACTGAGTTAAACCGAAAATCCCTTAGCTTTGGTAACTAGTAGCTGCCAGTACATAGGATATGGACTGGTGGGCGCGAATAATTGTATATGGATCCATAGGGCTTGACATCCCCGTCCGAGCTAGAGCGCTAGCTTTTTAACGGACGTATGTTATTTGAGTTTAAGACACGTTGGTTTGCGTGTATTAAAACGAATGGGGTAATTATCACTATAACGTTAAGTTTAGTTACCAGGGTGCTCTGTTGCGTAGAATCTATTGATAAACTTTTGATGAAATCTTGTGGTCTATCTTTATATATGTTTATGACTCGAGCAATTAAACCTATAACTCACCAACATCCGTGTTGACTTTTTAGCATGTTTTATTCTCAGGTCCTTAGAATGCTTCCGATGTGATGTGCTTGTTGCCTGCATGGAGTCTCTCATGCTTTGTACAAAGTTTATTGCATTCAAAATAAAACTGCGTTGTGTAATAAATAATTGGACTGTGATGTCAACCTGTAAATTAAAGACTTATGTATTTCGGGGTTTTGCTTATACCTAGGCACTCGCCCACATGTTTATAACTTTCTATGTTTAGAAAGTCACTTATTTTAATAAATGCAATATTTTATCAAAACGTATCATATAGAGGTCAAAACCTCACTGTGGAATCAATGATTAACGTGCCGCGTCAATAGCGATTTTGACGGGTCGTTACAGTTGGTATCAGAGCTTGAGGTCATAGGGAACCAGAAATTATATTAGTGTGTTTAACTAGTAATTGTTAGGATGCATTAGTGAGTCTGGAGTATGACCATATCTGGTTTTACTGATTTTTGCTTATCATTTGGTCAAAAACATTATATGTGATATATTTATATGCTAACGTAATTGTTGTTTCAATTATGTGATAGATGACTTCTTCTAATCCTATCATTTTGTACGACTCGGAATCGGACACTGAATCTATTCTATCCACAACTGAAAAGGGCGTTACAATACCTATTAAAGAAGAAATTGTGTTAGCCGGGGAATCTCAACTCTCGGTAAACCCAGAGGAGGTTCCAGCTCCACCCAGCTTTAGTTTTCCGGAGCCACAGTATGGTTGGCATGGACCCATGATCCCTGGAGTAAACTAGGATCGTCCATTTCTAAACAAATATGGACATTGGTCCAGATATACCGCCGACAGGCGGGTTGTGCCGATTACGCCTGGCAGATTTCGGTTCATGACCACCGGTACATATTCTCGTAGTTCGTCATCATATTCTCCTACACATGACTCAGATAGTTCGTCATCAGACGAAATCAGTAAGGAGGAGGATTTCGCTAATGAAATAAAAGAGGTCACTAAGGAGAAATTCCAACTTGCTATAGATAATAAAAACAACCACAATAATAAAAAGTCTTTAATTATTAAAAAGGAACATGACCATTCGATCCGTAACCACCCTTATTGTATTAAACCCACTGAGGCAACGGGTACCTCAAAACCCCAACCAAAAATAAAATACACTGCCAGAATGTCTGTCGGACCATGTGCACACAAACAATTGGCAGAGAGAACCAAATGGGAAGAAGTTTCTGATAGTTCTGAATAAACGACCTCGCAACCATAAATCTTCCATGCGCTATTCTATTACTTATGTGTGCTACTCTATCTTGTTATGTAAAATAAGCATATGTAAAATATCAGTATTGTATGGTATTGTATTATTTTGGTTTATTAATAATAAATGCATGGAATGATTATTTATATTATTACTACTTCTTATTATTATTATTACATAATAATGTAGTAACTCGCTATAATTTTTCATAGTGGAATATTATTAGGATTTTAGTAGTTAATTCCTTGTACTAGCTATTATGTATGAACTTAACGGGTAGGTAATACCCTAGAAATAATTATAAAATGCTAATAAGAAGAAAAGGCTTTTATAATAATCGGTTCATATTATTAATATGCTACGATTAACTATTGACAACTCATTTTACCTATAATATTCTATATGATTAAATTATATCTGTTGTGTTTTTTGAAGAAACATGTCTCAAATGTCGGATGCTAAGTTTGAGCAACTAGTCGAGAAACGTGTGAATGAAAGAATTGCTGCAACCGAGGCAGTAAAAGCAACAGCCGAAGCAGCAGCCAAAGCAGAGCTGTAAACACAAACTCACGAAATGGATGCTCACACAAAACTTTTCAAGGATGCAAACCACAGACGTTTAGTGGAACCGAGGGATCAGTCGGTCTAACCCGATGGTTTGAAAAGATGGAGTCCGTTTTCAAAATCAGTAATTGTGCAAATGGAGACAAGTCAAAGTATGCTTCGTGCACATTGCAAGATGGTGCACTTGGTGGAACAATTATGCTAAAGCAGAAGGAATAGATACGGCATATGATATCTCTTGGGAAGAACTGAAAAAGATGCTAATCGAGGAGTACTGTCCTCGAAACGAGATCAGAAAAATGGAATCTGAGTTACGTAAAATGAAGGTTATCGGCGCGAATCTCAATAACTATGAAAAACGTTTCATGGAACTAGCCTTGTTGTGTCCCGAATTGGTGCCAAACGAGAAACGAAAGATAGAAATGTATATTAACGGTTTATCGATCAATATAAAAGGAAATGTTACATCGTCCAAACCGAATACGATTCAGGAAGCCATGACAATGGTACACCAACTCATGGACCAGATCACAGAGAGTTCGATGAAGGCACCAATTACCGAAGTCAAAACAACAGAAGGAAAGAGAAAATGGGAAGATTATAAGGGCAAAAGTACTCACCTGAAGAAACAAGAAACTTTTAAAGGTAAACAAGATGGGGCAACTGCAAGTCCAAACTATAAGGGACCCCATCCGTTCTGCAAAAGATGTTACACACATCATGAAGGTTATTGCCAAGTGGTCTGTGATAAGTGCAACAAGAAAGGACATGTGGCGAAAGATTGTTATGCCACCGTTTCTGAAGTAAAGACAAAACCGACCGATGTCAAGAAATGTTTTGGATGCGGGAAGTCTGGTCACTTTATAAATCAATGCCCTGATAAGGAGAAGAACAAAGAACCCGCACGTGGGAGGGCATTTAATGTTAGTAACAGTGAAGCACGTGAGGATCCTAATCTTGCCACGGGTACGTTTACCGTTAATAATCAACTAGCTTCTATTATGTTTGATACGGGTGCTGATAGAAGTTATATGTGTAAAGACTTTAGTTCTAAACTAAAATGTGCATCATTGCCTCTAGACGATAAATATACTATTGAATTAGCTAATGGTAAACTGATAAAAGCCGATAAAATTTTCCATGGTTGCGAAATAAATCTCGCTGGTGAAACCTTCAAAATTGATTTGATACCCGTAGAATTAGGAAGTTTTGATGTAATCGTTGGCATGGACTGGATGTCCAGAACAAGAGCGGAAGTTGTTTGCGGTGAGAAAGCAATCCGCATCCCTCGTAAGGATGAAATGTCATTAATGATTTATGGGGAGAAGAGCAACTCGAAGCTAAACCTTATCAGCTGTATGAAGGCCCAGAAATTTATAAGAAAAGGTTTTTATGCTATTCTCGCACATGTAAAGAAGATCGATACTGAAGAAAGAAGCATTGATGACATGCCGGTTGTAAGAGAATATCCCGGAGTATTTCCAGAAAAATTACCGGGGCTACCTCCACACAGATGTGTAGAATTCCAGATTGATCTCGTACCAGGAGCCGCACCTGTAGCCCGATCCCCATATAGACTTGCACCTTCAGAAATGCAAGAATTACAAGACCAGTTGCATGAATTATCGGACCGTGGATTTATCCGTCCCAGTTTTTCACCTTGGGGTGCTCCTATGCTGTTCGTCAAGAAGAATGATGGATCTATGAGAATGTGCATAGATTACCGAGAATTAAACAAATTAACGATCAAGAATCGGTACCCATTACCGAGGATTGATGATTTGTTTGATCAATTGCAAGGATCAAGTGTTTATTCTAAAATTGATCTACGCTCCGGATATCATCAGCTGAGAGTGAAGGAAGAAGATGTTCCTAAAACCGCGTTCAGAACCCGTTACGGTCACTATGAGTTTCTAGTCATGCCTTTTAGATTAACTAATGCTCCAGTAGTATTCATGGATCTAATGAATCGCATCTGTAGACCGTATTTAGACAAATTTGTCATTGTTTTTATCGACGACATATTGATTTACTCGAAGAACAAGGAAGAACATGAGCAACACTTAAGACTGGTACTAGAGATACTCAAGAAAGAAGAATTGTACGCAAAATTTTCGAAGTGTGATTTCTGGTAACAAGAAGTACAATTTTTGGGCCATGTTGTCAGTAAACATGGAATTAAAGTTGACCCTGCCAAGATCGAAGCCATTAGTAAATGGGAAACCCCGAAGACTCCAACACAAATTCGCCAATTCTTAGGTCTTGCTGGTTACTACCGAAGATTCATTCAAGATTTCTCTAGAATCGCCAAACCCTGAACTGCATTGACTCAAAAGGGAAAGAAGTATGATTGGTCCACGGAACAGGAATCCTCATTCCAGTTATTAAAGAAGAAGTTAACGCCTGCACCCATTTTGTCATTACCGGAAGGAAATGATGATTTCGTGATCTATTGTGACGCTTCGCGCCAAGGTTTAGGATGTGTATTAATGCAACGCACAAAAGTTATCGCATATGCCTCACGACAACTAAAAATTCATGAAAAGAACTATACGACGCACGATTTGGAACTTGGAGCAGTAATTTTTGCACTCAAAATATGGAGACACTATCTATATGGCACCAAGTGTACAGTGTACACCGACCATAAGAGTCTTCAGCATATTTTTGATCAAAAACAACTCAATATGAGGCAACGTCACTAGGTAGAGTTGTTAAACGATTACGATTGTGAAATCCGTTACCACCCCGGAAAGCATAATGTTGTAGCTGATGCCCTAAGTTGAAAAGAAAGAGTAAAACCTCTTAGGGTCCGAGCTTTAAACATTACAATTCGTACCGATCTCACAAAGCATATTCAAGCAGCACAATTAGAAGTTTTAAAAGAAGAAAATGAAAAAGGCGAAATGAGCAAAGGGTTAGAAAAACAACTTGAAGTAAAAGCCGATGGAACCCTGTATTTTGCTGGTAGGATATGGGTACCAAAACATGGTAACCTAAGGCAACTAGTACTGGATGAAGCACACAAAACGAGGTACTCAATTCACCCAGGAAACGGGAAAATGTACCACGATCTCAAGAAGTTTTATTGGTGGCCTAATATGAAGACAAAAATTGCTACTTATGTAAGCAAATGTTTGACGTGTGCAAAGGTCAAAGCTGAGCACCAAAAGCCGTCAGGATTACTGCAACAACCAGAAATTCTGCAGTGGAAATGGGAAAGAATAACCATGGATATCATTAAAAAATTGCCAAGGACTACAAGTAGTCATGATACTATTTGGGTGATAGTTGATCGTCTAACTAAATCAGCTCACTTTCTACCAATAAAGGAGACAGACAGTATGGAGAAATTAGCACGCCTATATTTAAAGGAAGTAGTTTCCAGGCATGGTGTACCTATCTCCATCATATCTGATCGCGACACCCGATTCACATCACGTTTCTGGTAGTCATTACAAAAAGCATTGGGAACTCGATTAGATATGAACACCGCTTATCACCCACAGACAGATAGTCAAAGTGAAAGAATGATACAAACATTGGAAGACATGCTACGGGCATGCGTGATTGACTTTGGAACCAGTTGGGATCGACACTTACCGTTGGCAGAATTTTCATACAATAACAGCTATCATACGAGCATCAACGCAGCTCCATTTGAAGCACTTTATGGTAGAAAGTGCAGATCTCCTATCTGTTGGAGTGAAGTAGGAGAAAGACAACTTACTGGACCAGAAATTATTCATGAAACCACCGACAAGATCATTCAAATACAACAGCGATTGAAAACAGCCATGAGTCGCCAAAAGAGTTATGCTGATGTAAGAAAAAAATCGTTAGAATTTCAAGTGGGCGACAAAGTCATGTTGAAAGTGTCACCCTGGAAAGGCGTTGTACGATTCGGTAAACGAGGAAAGCTAAGTCCTAGGTACGTAGGACCCTTTGAAATCACCGAAAGAATTGGAGCAGTTGCTTATCCATTAAAGCTACCGCAAGAACTTAATAGTGTTCACGACACATTTCACGTGTCAAATTTGAAGAAATGTTTAGCTGGAGAGGATGTCGTAATTCCTCTTGACGAAATACGAATCAATGATAAACTCCATTTTATCGAAGAACCTGTTGAAATCATGGACCGTGAGGTCAAACAATTAAAACAAAGCAAAATACCGATAGTTAGAGTTCGTTGGAACGCTAGATGAGGACCCGAGTTTACTTGGGAACGTGAAGATCAAATGAAGCAAAAGTATCCACATTTGTTCACTAATATCGCTCATAAAACAGGTACTACTCAAAATTTCGGGACGAAATTTTCTTTAACGGGGAGGTACTGTAATGACCCGGAAAATTTCGAGTTATTTAAACCAATTCTCTATACGATTTATTATTTTGACACGTTAAACAAAGTCTGTTAGATTAAGTTTCAAAAATTTTAGAACTGTTCATATATAAAATTACCTTTGACTACTCTCGACGATTCATGAACAATTATATGTATATATATATATATATATATATATATATATTATAAGATGTACAAGTAAAAACGACTTTCCTACAGTAAAACACTATTTGCTACAGTAAAAATGACGTTGCTACAGTAAAACACTATTTGCTACAGTGAAACCGTATTTTGCTACAGTGCTACATTGAATTGCTACAGTAAACACTATTGGTACAGTAAACACTATTTGCTGCAGTAGATACTATTTGCTACAGTACACTATTTGCTACAGTACACTATTGATGTCGACGAGCTAGCAAACAAAATCGGAAAAGGCGGCCATGCGATCGCATGGCAAAAACACTGAAAACTCATGCGATCGCATGAGCTACAGTAAATGGAAAAGTACTATAAAAAGGCCAGTTTGTTCGATGATATACTTCACAACATATTTTCTTATGTAATTTAAATTTTAATTTATAATTATAATTATAATTTTAATTTAAGTTAATAATAATAAAGTATATTCGAGAGTGTTTTAATTCGGGTTTCAAACCGCTTTAAGCTAAGGAAATATTGGGTATTGTTTGGGGTATTGTTCTTGAATCCAAGGCCAACCATACAGTCGTCTACCGTCATTACGTCTAAGCAATTTGCCTATAATATTGAGTCTCAATATTGAACTGTGAGTTTATAGTCTCCCTTTTTAAATACTTTAAATATTTTTGGGCTGAGAATACATGCAATTTATTTTAAACGCGATAAGACACAAGTACATACTAAATTCTACACTGAGTTAAACCGAAAATCCCTTAGCTTTGGTAACTAGTAGCTGCCAGTACATATGATATGGACTGGTGGGTGCGAATAATTGTATATGGATCCATAGGGCTTGACATCCCCGTCCGAGCTAGAGCGCTAGCCTTTTAACGGACGTATGTTATTTGAGTTTAAGACACGTTGGTTTGCGTGTATTAAAATGAATGGGGTAATTATCACTATAACGTTAAGTTTAGTTACCAGGGTGCTCTGTTACGTAGAATCTATTGATAAACTTTTGATGAAATCTTGTGGTCTATCTTTATATATGTATGACTCGAGAAATTAAACCTATAACTCACCAACATTCGTGTTGACTTTTTAGCATGTTTTATTCTCAGGTCCTTAGAATGCTTCCGCTGTG
Source organism: Rutidosis leptorrhynchoides (assembly GCF_046630445.1). Taxonomy (NCBI): domain Eukaryota; kingdom Viridiplantae; phylum Streptophyta; class Magnoliopsida; order Asterales; family Asteraceae; genus Rutidosis; species Rutidosis leptorrhynchoides. The sequence goes on from NC_092338.1 coordinate 364,476,009, forward strand.
ATTTGCTTGTTTCCTGCATGGAGTCTCTCATGCTTTGTACAAAGTTTATTGCATTCAAAATAAAACTGCGTTGTGTAATAAATAATTGGGCTGTGATGTCAACCGGTAAATTAAAGACTTAGGTATTTCGGGGGTTTGCTTATACCTAAGCACTCGCCCACATGTTTATAACTTTCTATGTTTAGAAAGTCACTTATTTTAATGAATGCAATATTTTATCAAAACGTATCATATAGAGGTCAAAACCTCACTGTGAAATCAATGATTAATGTGCCGCGTCAATAGCGATTTTAATGGGTCGTTAAAAAGTCAACACGGGTCGTTAATAAACTTTGTACAAAGCATGAGAGACTCCATGCAGGTAACAAGCACATCACAGCGGAAGCATTCTAAGGACCTGAGAATAAAACATGCTAAAAAGTCAACACGAATGTTGGTGAGTTATAAGTTTAATTGCTCGAGTCATAAACATATATAAAGATAGACCACAAGATTTCATCAAAAGTTTATCAATAGATTCTACGTAACAGAGCACCCTGGTAACTAAACTTAATGCTATAGTGATAATTACCCCATTCGTTTTAATACACGCAAACCAATGTGTCTTAAACTCAAATAACGTACGTCCGTTAAAAGGCTAGCGCTCTAGCTCGGACGGGGATGTCAAGCCCTATGGATCCATATACAATTATTCGCGCCCACCAGTCCATATCCTATGTACTGGCAGCTACTAGTTACCAAAGCTAAGGGATTTTCGGTTTAACTCAGTGTAGAATTTTGTATGTACTTGTGTCTTATTGCGTTTAAAATAAATTGCATGTATTCTCAGCCCAAAAAATATTTAAAGTATTTAAAAAGGGAGACTATAAACTCACGGTTCAATATTGAGACTCAATATTGTAGGAAAATTGCGTAGACATAATGATGGTATACGACTGTATGGTTGACCTTGGATTCAAGAACAATACCCCAAACAATACCCAATATTTCCTTAGCTTAAAACGGTTTGAAACCCGAATTAAAAATACCCTCGAATATACTTTATTATAATTAAACTTAAAATTAAAATTATAATTATAATTATAAATTTAATTACAGAAGAGAAAAATGATGTGTGATACATCGTCGAGAAAACTGGCATATTTATATTACTTTTCGATTTACTGTAGCTCATGCGATCGCATGAGTTTTCAGTGTTTTTGCCATGCGATCGCATGGCCGCCTTTCCCGTTTTGTTTGCTAGTTCGTCGACATCAAATAGTATTTACTGTAGCAAATAGTGTTTACTGTAGCAAATAGTGTTTACTGTAGCAAATAGTGTTTACTGTAGCAAATAGTTTTTTACTATAGGAAAGTCGTTTTTACTTGTACATATATATATATATACATACATATAATTGTTCATGAATTGTCGAGAGTAGTCAAAGGTAATTGTATATATGAAACAGTTCTAAAATTTTTGAGACTCAATCTAACAGACTTTGTTTAACGTGTCAAAATAATAAATCGTATAGAGAATTGGTTTAAATAAGTCGAAATTTTCCGGGTCATCACACAAAGTTAACTCTCAACGCTCGACGCAACGGACTAAAAATTACAAGTCAACTATGCACATGAATATAATATAATATTTAAATAATTCTTAAAATTATTTATATATTATATATTATTTTTAAAATCGTCGCAAAGCTAGGAAACAAATCATGTGAGCTGGAAAAAGTGGCCATGCGATCGCATGGCCTGAAGGCCTAAATCTCATGTGATCGCATGGCAGTAGGTAGCAGGCCACATCTATAAATTTCTCGTGTTTTGGCTCAGTTTAATATATCTTTCATCTATCTCTCTCAAACGTATAATATATATATTTTAATTTTAATTTTAATTTTAATTTTAAATTCTAATAATAAGGGTATGTTAGCGAATGTTGTAAGGTTGTAACTCGAAATTCTGTCCATGTAACGCTATGCTATTATTAATCATTGTAAGTTATGTTCAACCTTTTTAAATTAATGTCTCGTAGCTAAGTTATTATTATGCTTATTTAATGCCGAAGTAATCTTGATGTTGGGCTAAATATAAAAATTAGGTAATTGGGCTTTGGACCATAATTGGGGTTTGGATAAAAGAACGACACTTGTAGAAATTAGACTATGGGCTATTAATGGGTTTTATATTAACTAAATGATACCTCGTTGATTTAATATATAGACTTATAATTTGACGTATTTATATATAACCACATACGCTTGACTGGGTACGGTGGGCGGGATATCTATAAATACCAATAATTATTCATTTTACCGGACACGGAACTGGATTAATAGTTAATAGACTTGTTGAAATAGGGGTGAATTACATTCAAGGGTAATTGGTGTAATTGTTAACAAAGTAGTAAAACCTTGGTCTACACGCAGTCGATAACCTGGTGTATTCATTAAACAAAGTATTAAGACCTTGTTACAATTCGAATCCCCAATTAGTTGGAATATTTGACTTCGGGAATAAGAATAATTTGACGAAGACTCTCGCACTTTATGATTATGACTGATGGACTATTATGGACAAATCCGTATGGACATATCGAATAATCCAGGACAAAGGACAATTAACCGATGGGAATAAACTAAAAACAACACGTCGAACATCATGATTACGGAAGTTTAAATAAGCATAATTTATATATTTCATATTTAATTGCACTTTTAATTATCCCACTTTTATTTATTGTCATTTTATTTAATTGCATTTTTAATTATCGTACTCTTTAATTATCGCAATTTTATTTTATCGCACTTTTATTTATCACAATTTCATTATCGTTATTTACTTTACGCTTTAAATTAAGTTATATTTATTTTTAATATTTTACATTAGGTTTTAACTGCGACTAAAAGTTTTAAAATCGACAAACCGGTCATTAAACGGTAAAACTCCCTTTTATAATAATAATACTACTTATATATATTTTTGTATTTTTACAACTATAAGTTAAAAATATAGCGTTAAGCTTGGCTAAAGATCCCTGTGGAACGAACCGGACTTAGTAAAAACTACACTACTGTACGATTATGTACACTGCCTATAAGTGTTATAGCAAGGTTTAAGTATATCCACTCTATAAATAAATAAATCACTTGTGTAAAATTGTATCGTATTTAATAGTATTTCTTTGTAAAAATTAATAGTATTTTATACCCCTTCGCTTTAACATCAGTGTGTGTTGATGCATATTATGTAAGTCCCTAGACATCTAATCCCCGTCCATTTCAGGTACTTCAGTTTATGGGCTACCATGATCGCTCGTTATTATCTTATATGTGTTTATATATGGTTACAGGTACTGCAGGAATGCGAAAAGGATAAGTTGACATTGCTAGACTCTGTCACACGTACGAGTGAAGTCTCACTTGTACGGGTGACAAGCTCATACACACGGTTGAGCTGAGTTGAGTCATAAATCTAATCTGACTAAAAATACAAGAGTGAGTGATCACCCGTAAGGCTAAGGCTGATCACTCGTACGAGTGATAGCTGGCACGTACGGTTGATGCAACATCAGGGGTATATAATGTGTTATGTTCTTCATTTTAGGTTAAGCCTCACACACACACACATCACTCAGATCTGGTAAACCTAATCCGTTTCTCTCTCAACCCAAATCACTCCAGTAGTGAATAATAGCTCTTGGCATTAATCTTATCACACAATCCTTGTTGTGGTTTGACTAATTTAATCCAAAAAAGCTACTAATATTCACTAGTTATGGTTTGATTCCCTAATTCCGCCTTTGTGTGAATTAAACCTGTTGATTTCGAAGTTCCTAGTCATGTTTCATCATTGGTATCAGAGCGTTGGTTGTGATTTCAACATCATCTAGTGATTTTTGGTGATTAATGAGTTTATTATTTTGGGTTTTTGAGTTAAAAGTGATTTTGATCAAAAAGGAATCATTTTTTCGTGTGTAATGTAGTGACTCGAACTTTTCCATGTTTATATATATTAAATGAAATTGTTATTTACATGATTAACTGTTTCCAACATGTTAAGTAATCAAAATTGTTAAGACGTGATTAATTGAAATAGGTTTCATATAGAAAATTGACCACCCAAGTTGACCGTTAATTCACGAACATTAAAACTTGTAAAAACTATATGATGACATTTATATGGTTATATATATAGTTAACATGATATTATGATAAGTAAGTATCTCATTAGGTATTTTAATAATGAGTTATATACATAAAATTGTGTTTATTGAATTAAGAAACTCGAAACGATATATATAACGATTATCGTTATAACAACGTCTTATTAATTACATATGAATCATATTAAGATATTGTTACACTATGTTTAATCATGATAAATGATAAGTAAACATGTCATTATGAATATTAACAATGAACTACATATGTAAAAACAAGACTACTAACTTAAGGATTTCGAAACGAGACATATATGTAACGATTATCGTTGTAACGACATTTAAATGTATATATATCATATTAAGATATATTAATATATCATAATATCATGATACTATAATAATTTAACATCTCATTAGATATAATAAACATTGGGTTAACAATATTTAACAAGATCGTTAACTTAAAGGTTTCATATCAACATTTACATGTAACGACTAACGATGATTTAACGACTCAGTTAAAATGTATATACATGTAGTGTTTTAATATGTATTCATACACATTTGAAAGACTTCAAGACACTTATCAAAATACTTCTACTTAACAAAAATGCTTACAATTACATCCTCATTCAGTTTCATCAATAATTCTACTCGTATGCACCTGTATTCGTACTCGTACAATACACAGCTTTTAGATGTATGTACTATTGGTATATACACTCCAATGATCAGCTCTTAGTAGCCCATGTGACCTAACACATGTGGGAACCATCATTTGGCAACTAACATGAAATATCTCATAAAATTACAAAAATATTAGTAATCATTCATGACTTATTTACAAGTAAACAACATTACACATCCTTTATATCTAATCCATATACCAATGACCAAAAACACCTACAAACACTTTCATTCTTCAATTTTCTTCATCTAATTAATCTCTCTCAAGTTCTATCTTCAAGTTCTAAGTGTTCTTCATAAATTCTATAAGTTCTAGTTTCTTAAAATCAAGAATACTTCCAAATTTGCTAGCTTACTTCCAATCTTGTAAAGTGATCATCCAACCTCAAGAAATCTTTCTTATTAACAGTAAGATATCTTTCTAATACAAGAACTTTCAAGCTATCCAAGGATCCTTTGAAGCTAGATCTATTTTTCTCATTTCCAGTAGGTTTATCCACAAAACCTGAGGTTCGTGAATCGACCAGTGGCCAAGTCTTACTTCCCGACGAAGTAAAAATCTGTGAAAGTGAGTTATAGTCCCACTTTTAAAATCTAATATTTTTGGGATGAGAATACATGCAGCTTTATAAATGTTTTACAAAATAGACACAAGTACATGAAACTACTTTCTATGGTTGAATGATCGAAGCCGAATATGCCCCTTTTTGCTTGGTAGCCTAAGAATTAGGGAACATCACTAATTTTGAGAATAAGTGCACGCCTAATTGATGTGAATCCTAAAGATAGATCTATTGGGCCTAACAAACCCCATCCAAAGTACCGGATGCTTTAGTACTTCGAGTTTTATATCATGTCCGATGGATGTCCCGGAATGATGGGGATATTCTTATATGCATCTTGTTAATGTCGGTTACCAGGTGTTTACCATATGAATGATTTTTATCTCTATGTATGGGATGTGTATTGAAATATGAAATCTTGTGGTCTATTATTACGATTTGATAAATATATAGGTTAAACCTATAACTCACCAACATTTTTGTTGACGTTTAAAGCATGTTTATTCTCAGGTGATTATTAAGAGCTTCCGCTGTTGCATGCTAATATATGGACAAGATTTGGTGTCAGCATGCTTGTATAATATTGTTTAAAACTGCATTCGAAATTTACTTTGTTGTAACATATTAATATTGTAAACCAATATGTATTGGTAGTGTGTAAGTGTGATATTTTTTAGATTATCATTTCTGATAATCTAGGTGGTGTCCTTTAAACCTTGTTGATAAAATAAAGGTTATGGTTTGTTTTAAAAACGTTTGCAATCTTTGAAAAACGTCTCATATAGAGGTCAAAACCTCGCAACGAAATCAATTAATATGGAACGTTTATAATCAATATGAACGAGACATTTCAGTTGGTATCCGAGTGTTGGTCTTAGAGAACCAGAAATTTGCATTATAGTGTCTTATCGAGTTTGTTAGGATACATTAGTGAGTCTGGACTTCGACCGTATTTTCTTTAAAAACGATTGCTTAACACTTTTGTTGGAAACTATATATTATTAACATGTAAATATTATGAGATATATTAACCTCTTAATGTGTTTGATATTGTGTGATAGATGTCTACCACTAGTACAAATCCCATCGACTCACCTAATAATAATGAAGAGTCGAATATACTTTGGAAAGATTCACAAATTCCCGAAGAGGAACCGGAAGAGGAGGAACCGGAAGAGGAGGAACCGGAAGAGGAGGAACCGGAAGAAGAAGAGGTTTCGGAGGAAGAAATATTGATACCTACTGTAAATCGATTAAATAAAAGAAAATCCTCAACCAACGGACCAAAGTTAATAATGGTCAATGGCGTTTCTGCCGAGGAAGCAAAATATTGGGAAGATTACCAATTTTACGATGAATCGGATCCCGATGAGGATTCCGATGATGTTATAGAAATTACCTCGACCCAATTTAATAAAGCGAAAGAAAATAATAAGGGAAAAGGTATAAAAATAGAGAAACCCGATTCCAACCCCGATGAACTTTATATGTATCAGCAACGTTCGTATTTCCTAAATTGTAACAATAACCCGGGAACCTCTAAACCACCAGGTTTTTCTAAACCATTGTGGAAAATGACGACTCGTATCAGAGGAACATCATATATCCCTAGAAAATTAGGAAAACGAACCAAGTCTGAAGAAGAAGAAACCAGTGATTCAGATTAGAGGGTTGTAATCATGTTGTGTATTATATGTATTGTAGTGTGCTTATCCTTTTATGTTCTATGTAAAAATTGCTTGTATTGTTTGTTAATTATCTTTTACGAATCTAATCCTTGTCTATTTTACAGTATAAAAATAAAATGGACGTTAAGGATAGACAACCGAATATTTTAGAAGACCTACCTGAGGATATGATTGAGGAAATCTTGTCTAGAGTCGGTCAGAATTCATCAGCACGTTTATTTATGGCGAAATTAACTTGTCAAACATTTGAAAGACTTTCCAGAAATGCCTTAGTTTATAAAAGGCTTTCCTTTGATAGGTAGGGTATATCACATTGGGGAGACCGTAAGTTACGCCGTATTTTCTTTAAAGCGTTAAATGCGGGAAACCCAAATGCAATTTTACGCTACGGGTTAAGAACCTATTTTGACTCAACATATCCCAACATAAGATTTTGTGAGTTAGAAAGAGCTTCTAACATGCAACATAAAGAAGCATGTTATGCTTACGGGTTAATAATGTTCGCTTCTCATCAAATTGAGAAAAGGAACATTGGGTTGCAACTTTTAAATAAAACGTTCCCACAAGTGACGGACTCGGTAGTTGAGATGAGAAACAAGGTTTTTATATTGTTACGGGGCTGTTGGGATTTACGAAACCCTCGTCCTTTTGACGACATTACAACATGCTGCCGAGCCAATGATCATAACGGTTACTTTCCACAAAACCAAGGATGGGAAGTCGTCTTAGAAAAACCAGAATGCATGACTTGTTTCTGGACTTATGAATTACGTGTCTTTATTTCTTTTGCTGAACAACTTGCGTATTAACTAGAATTGCCTTTATAGCTGCCGAGTAGTAATGTTATTATGTGTTATATTTCATCCTATATGTATAATAGCGGTATTGTAAGTTGTAATAATTTGTATAAAGTTTGAACGCGAAATTTTATTGTAATAAGTTTTTCATATAGAAGCATAGTAATTGAGTTGTATAGTAGCTAGTAAGTATGAATTTAATGGGTAGGTACTACCCGAATTAAAACTATAAAATTCTAATATGAAGAAAAAGCTTTTATAAATAAGTTCATATAATGCTACGAAATACTATTGACTACTCTTAAATTCTATATGATTAACTCAATTCTTTTGGCTATTTTAGAAGGAAATGGCATCGGAAACTCGTCAGAACTTGAACATGAGTGAGGAAGACTTCTTTGTTTTCCTTGCAGCAAACATAGCCGCAGTACAGGCTGCGATGCAAAATTACAATAACTCTGGATCTAGCAGTGGAACTAATTCCACAAGAAATCGTGTAGGATGCTCCTACAAAGAATTCACTACCTGTAAACCTTTGGAATTTGATGGAACCGAAGGACCAATTGGATTGAAATGGTAGACCGAGAAGGTCGAATCGGTTTTTGCCATAAGTAAGTGTACTGAAGAGGATAAAGTTAAGTACGCTACGCATACCTTCACAGGTATGACGTTAACATGGTGGAATACCTATCTCGAGCAGGTAGGACAAGATGCTGCTTACGCACCATCATGGTCAGCATTCAAGCAATTGATGAACGAGCAGTATCGTCCCAGAAACGAGGTCAATAAGTTCAAGGTAGAGCTTAGAGGATTACGAACGCAAGGTTTCGATATCACCACGTACGAACGACGATTCACAGAATTGTGCCTATTGTGTCCCAGAACGTTCGAAGACGAAGAAGAGAAGATCGACGCATTTGTAAAAGGGTTATCGGAAAGAATTCAAGAAGATGTGAGTTCACACGAGCCCACCTCCATACAAAAGGCAAGTCGAATGGCTCACAAATTAGTGAACCAGATCGAAGGAAGGATTAAGGAACAGACGACCGAAGAGGCTAACATGAAACAAGTCAAGAGAAAGTGGGAGGAAAACAATGACAAGAGTCACCAATACAACAACAACAATCACAACCACAATCGCAATAACTATCCCAATAACCGCAACATCAATTGCAATAACAACTTCAACAAACATCCCAACAACAACTACAATAATCGTCCCAACAACAATAACAACTGCAACAACAATAATAATTAGAAACAACAATGCCAAAGGTGTGAAGAGAATCACCTGGGGTTATGCACGACATTTTGCAACATGTGTAAAAGAAATGGTCATAGCGCGAAGAAGTGAGAAATCTACGGATCAATGCATAACAGAACTAAAGGAACAAATAATGTCGGAACCAATAACACCGCCATAGTTTGTTTTGGATGTGAAAAACCGGGCCACTTTAGTAGAAATTTCCCGAATCAGGGGAATACTAATGGGCAGGGCCGCGGAAGATTTTTCAATATTAATAGGGCAGAAGCGCAGGAAGACCCGGAGCTTGTTACGGGTACGTTTCTCATTGACAATAAATCTGCTTATGTTTTATTTGATTCGGGTGCGGATAAAAGCTATATGAGTAGGGATTTTTGTGCTAAACTAAGTTGTTCACCGATGCACTTGGATAATAAATTTTTACTCGAATTAGCAAACGGTAAATTAATTACAGCAGTTAATATATGTCGGAATCGAGAAATTAAACTGGTTAGCAAAACATTTAAGATTAACTTGATACCAGTAGAGTTAGGGAGTTTTGATGTGATAATCGGTATGGACTGGTTGAAAGAAGTAAAAGCAGAGATCGTTTGTTACAAAAATGCAATTCGCATTATACGAGAAAAAGGAAAACCCTTAGAGGTGTACGGAAAAAAGAGCAACGCGAAGTTAAATCTTATTAGTAACCTAAAGGCACAAAAACTAATAAGAAAAGGTTGCTATGCTGTGCTAGCACACATTGAGAAAGTCAATTTCGAAGAAAAGAACATCAATGATGTTCCCGTCGCAAAAGAATTTCCCGATGTATTTCCGAAAGAATTACCGGGACTACCTCCACACCGATCCATTGAATTTCAAATAGAACTTGTACCGGGAGCTGCACCAATAGCTCGTGCTCCATACAGACTCACACCTAGCAAAATGAAGGAACTTCAGAGCCAATTACAAGAACTTTTAGAGCGTGGTTTCATTCGACCAAGCACATCACCGTGGGGAGCTCCTGTTTTGTTTGTCAAGAAGAATGATGGTACATTTAGGTTATGTATCGACTACCGAGAGTTGAACAAACTTACCATCAAGAACCGCTACCCACTACCGAGAATCGATGACTTATTTGATCAACTACAAGGCTCGTCGGTTTATTCGAAGATTGATTTACGTTCTGGGTATCATCAAATACGGGTGAAGGAGGATGATATTCCAAAGGCTGCTTTTAGAACACGTTACGGTCATTACGAGTTTATGGTTATGCCGTTTGGGTTGACTAACACCCCAGCTGTGTTCATAGACCTCATGAACTGAGTGTGTGGACCATACCTTGACAAGTTTGTCATTGTTTTCATCGAGGACATACTTATTTACTCAAAGAATGACCAAGAGCATGAAGAACATTTAAGAAAGGTGCTAGAGTTGTTAAGGAAGGAAAAACTGTACGCTAAGTTTTCAAAGTGTGCATTTTGGTTGGAAGAAGTTCAATTCCTCGGTCACATAGTGAACAAAGAAGGTATTCAGGTGGATCCAGCAAAGATTGAAACCGTTGAAAAATGGGAAATCCCGAAAACTCCGAAGCATATACGCCAATTTTTAGGACTAGCTGGTTACTAAAGAAACTTCATCCAAGATTTTTCCAGAATAGCAAAACCCTTGACTGCATTAACGCATAAAGGGAGGAAATTTGAATGGAAGGATGAACAGGAAAAGGCATTTCAATTATTAAAGAAAAAGTTAACTACATCACCTATATTGTCATTACCTGAAGAGAATGATGATTTTGTGATATATTGTGATGCCTCAAAGCAAGGTCTCAGTTGTGTATTAATGCAACGAACGAAGGTAATTGCTTATGCGTCTAGACAATTGAAGATTCACGAGCAGAATTATACAACGCATGATTTGGAATTAGGCGCGATTATTTTTGCATTAAAGACTTGGAGGCACTACTTATATGGGGTCAAAAGTATTATATATACTGTAGTGACCCGAACTTTTCCATGTTTATATATATTAATTGAGATTGATATTTACATGATTAAATGTTTCCAACATGTTAAGCAATCAAACTTGTTAAGACTTGATTAATTGAAATATGTTTCATACAGACAATTGACCACCCAAGTTGACCGGTGATTCACGAATGTTAAAACTTGTAAAAACTATATGATGACATATATATGGATATATATATAGTTAACATGATACTTGATGGAATTTGACAATCTTTTAAACAAACATGTTCACAATATTAACAAGTTCATAAAACCATTTTATGAAGATTAAAGTGAGCGGAAGCATGTAAAGTTCATGTTATATATCAACCATTTTAAAAGACAAATTCCATAAATATATCAAGTCTTGAATAATATGCTTACATACAACAAGTGGGTTTAGAGTTTTACCTCCTCAAAAGTTTGAGGGTTGTGGTTCTTGATGGATGAAGATGAAGATGAAGATGTTGATGAACTTAGAGCCTCTAACTTGAAGCCTCAAGTTTGTAATACCCACAAGCTTTGATCACCAACACACCCTTTGTATTTAGTTAGGATTTAGAACACTTGAATGTGATAAAATAGCAAGCAAAGGAACCCCTTTTCCTTCCAAAACAGTTCGGCAATTTTGGACAGCAGAACCAGAATTTTGAAGCCTATTTTATGTGTGTTATTACCTCTCTCTTGAGTCAAGGCCTTGGTTAATTCATAAGCATGTACCTTGGCACTTGTGTGTTATTAAAAGTAACATTAACAAGGCATGCTAGTGAGCCTTGGAGTCCAAAAATTCTGCACCAACAATATTATATAACAATGTATTTATACATATATATAAACTAGATATATATATAAAACATGTATATATTTTTATGTTACTTTTATATTTTATAAACTCTTTTATAAAATATAACACAATATAATCATTTAAACTTATAAACAATTATATATAAATTATTCAAATAATTTATCTCAAGTGATAACATTTTGAAAAACCGATTTTCTAAAATCCAAGTGTCGCGTATTTATTTAATGATCCATTCATTAAGATTAAATACGATTAAGGTGTCGGCAAGCTTGTTATTGGGTATGACCCGACTTGGATCATAACATATTAGCCACATTAATTCAATATGTCTCTTGGGCATACGAAAAACCTTCAATCTCCCACTTGCACGAGAAACATAAGAATTAATGCAAGTGATGGATACCACCTAACGACCGTCCATCACCCCCAATATGTTATGACTTTGTGCCATTCAATAACATCATCCCTTTCGAGTTCCCATCTTGAATATGAATAGGTAAATCTTTCATAGTATCCTTTCATCCTAGATGTCATGTTAAATCCAAGAGACACAGAGTGATCACTCTCTTCTAGATTTAACTTTATCAGGCCTTAAACATCTGACTCTCAACGAATAAGAGGGACAAATTCCATCTTGACTACATATGTCCTAAATACATACCTTGCATTATACCTGAGCTCTTCCTTATGAACTACCATATTTCAGAATAGCGAAGGAAAGAATCAAGGCACGATACTTGGTAAATATCCGAACCCAATATGAAAGGATCCGAAACTAATCATCCGGACATCGTCCATATAGATTAAAAACGAATTACAATAGTTGATAACATCGCGAGGTACTTGACCTCTATATGATACATTTTACAAACGTTGCATTTATTTCTTAAAGGCAATCTATTATTACATCGAGAGTTGACATATTAGCCTAACATTTTATAACAACCAAATGATCTAATCTGCCATTTTCATAACAATAGTCTTTAATGAACTTCAATGACTCGAATGCAACGTCCTTGTATCATAGCTTAAATGGTCCCAAGTAGTATCCTTAACATGAGCTAATGCACAGTGGAAGACTTAATTCGTACCTGAGAATAACATGCTTTAAAACGTCAACATAAAGTTGGTGAGATATATAGGTTTGATGCTAGCAGCGTTATAACAATGGACCACAAGAATTCGTATATAATCATTTCAATAAAAATATTCTAAGTGGTTGAGCACTTGGTAACCATACTTAACATTTTCACGTCGCATATTCCCTTTAATATGAAATCTTACTACACCGTACCAAGTGTAGTCACAAAACGAAGTACTGTGCAACCGTTGAATACTGGTCGTCCAGTCCGGTTGGGGTTGTCAGGCCCGATAGATCTATCAACAGGATTCGCGTTTACAATACCGCTGTAAATATTAGTTACCAAGCTACAGGGAAGTATGCCAGTGGTACAACTCAACGTAGAACATATTTTTCAGTTACTTGTGTCCATATAGTAAAACATAAAATACATGTATTCTCATCCCGAAATATTTAGAGTTTAAAAGTGGGACTATATACTCACTGTTGTCTCGAAGATATATATATTTTTGACTTGGTCTTCCGGTTGATATCACGAACCTATCCATATATAATATATCAATATATTTTCATTTTAAACAAACATCTCGTATATATATTTATAATACTTTTAATACTTTGAATAATTCCTTAGTCCGTAGTTAGCGTTTCGATGTTAGTAATTCAATTTTAATGGTTCATTTTTTAGATGTTTAATATACCCGCAATAAATAAACCCCCAACGAAATAAATAAAACTCCCATAAAACCCCATCGTATATGTGTTGGTCGAGATTAATCTTGACCCATGGTACCGGTGTTGTCAAATGACGTGTTGCGTACATAAAGTACCGGTGTTGTCAAATGACGTGTTGCGTACAATCATGGGATCTTATGATTAATCTTCTCGTGTTGTTTACGGGTGATCCTGAACCATATGAAATTGAATTATGAGTACATATATATAAAATATCATGTTATCTTAGAAATATGTGATTTATATCTTTTTTTTCCAATTGATCCCGTAGTTGAAATGATCTAGGATAACCAATTTTGTTTCGGTCATAGTTTCTTCGTTACAAGTCCGTTTTCGTTGATTCAAATTGCCATCTTCTTGGATCGAGTTCTTCTTTAAGACTATGAACTGTAAATACCTTGGTTTGTATTCAAAATCATACGGCATAAGTGAAACATTAGTGAAACATATGAAGTTAAACATTTTGTTACAAAAAAAAAAAAATCATTTAATGACCATTTTTCTAAAAATACTTATACTTTGAAAAACCAAGTTTTACCTTATTAAATTAGCATATATTTAAGTTATATTACAGGTCTTGAAGTATTTTAAAAGTTAAGTTAGAAGGATCTATTTAGTTTGCAAACAAGTTTGAAAACATTCAAACTATGTTCTTGTTGTTAAACTTTTGTACCACAAAATAAGATAGCTATATATATATGAATCGAACAAGGTTATGAACATAGATTCTACCTCAAGTTCCTTGGATAAGTTTGCTGTAAAAGAGGAGTAAGAAGCTAGAATCAAAAGGGTGATAGAAGTGGATGAAAGATTGGAAGTAAGTTGGTGTTCTTGGAAGGTTTTCTTGAAGTGTTTTTGTATGGTTTTCTTATGGTGTTTATGTAAGGTTTTTGAAGCTAGATCTTCTTAGAACTTTACTGAATTGTTGAAGGTGTTTAAGGGTTATAAGTGTGTGTGTTTTAGCTAGGAGATTGAAGTAGTAAATGAATCAAAATGATGATACATATATACTCCTAAAAATGTGATCTTTAAGGATAACATGACAAAATTTTAGTTTGTAATCTTATGTATTTGTCAAACAATAATACAAAAGCAATTACCTTATACCTAGGGTAGTAACAAGGGCTGGTTAGGTGGTGATTTGATGTGTATATACCAATAGTAAATACGTATAGAAGCTAGGTATGATACGAGTACAAATACTCTAGATATACGTATAGAAATTTTATGAAAAATGGAATGAGGATTCAAATATAGCTATCTTTTGTGAATACACTTATATGATTTTATGTATTTAAGTCTTAAAAGTGAGTAAATACATTACTTATACGATATATGTATAAACATTATAAGTCTTAAGTATTTATGTCAAATAACGTTACGTATAGTTATCGTTTTGAAAACTTAAGTTAGTAGTTTCAAAATATACTTATAACTTATAGTTTTTGATACAAAATAAGATATTAAAACATTCATTAATCATGTTAAATATGTATATATACATATATATACGCAAACGTATAATTATCATATATTGTATAGTTCGTGATATCGTCGGTCAAACTAGACGGTCAAACGTTGTATAAAACTCTTTTCGGAAATATAAATCTCGACAATTTGGATTACTTATCATGTTGGTAAGTTTTAATTTATGTAAATATTAATCTTATAAGTATAGAACGATCGAAAAAAAATGCGGGTCAACTTTAGGGTTTTTGCTTATCGTGTCGGAACCATATAGAGATTAGAGTTTAAATTTGGTCGGAAATTTCCGGGTCGTTACAGTACCCATCCGTTAAAGAAATTTCGTCCTCGAAATTTGGTAGAGGTTGTCATAAATAACCATAGGAATGTTTTCATGACGAATATGAGGTAATAATGAAATTTTATCATTATTGAAAGATTTAGATAAAACGATTTGGTTATGTGAGACGCACGAGCGAAGCTATCACAAAAAAAAAATGAAATGAGTAAATATGGAATCGTTTTTAATCGATGACGTGGTTTAGAATTGATTTCCGGGATTTAAGGGATTTAGGAAAAATCTTACGTAATAAGATTTGGTTATTCGGCGATCAGAATCTTCTTTGATTTAATGCGGTAATCTGTTTCGATTTCTCTGTCGAATATTTCACTATAAATCCACCCCTTCGTTTCCTTATTTTTCACAACTCGCATCTTCTACTCTTTCTCCTTAATTCCTACTTTAAGGTATCCTTTGAAATGCTTCATCCCGTTCTGATTTTTGTTATACTTATAACTTTTATATCTTTCATTCTTCTCTTCCATCTACCGCCAGAAGAATCTATTCACTTTTATGATTTTCTTGGAATTATAATGTTTCTAATTCTCCCGTGTCTTTACGTCGCCATACGTATTGATATACATGGTTTGTAGTTTCTGGGTGGTTGTTGGGTTTGATATCTTTCCTTATACTTCGATGCTCCTGCTTCTGTTTTCCATAATCATTGTCATCCATAGTTAATATTCTCTCCTATTTGCTGTGATCTATACCCCAATTTCTATTTTGGGACTTTGTCCCTTCGTTTCTTCTTCCCGTCCTTGAGTCAAGCGATCAATAGTTCGGAATTCGTAGGTATAAAATTTGGAATGAACCTAGCTATTGGTTTTAGAATAAAATTGTAATGGCACGATCTTGATTCGTTAAATTACTCGAATATTCCGGAAAAATAGAACTATCAAGGTGATACGTTCTAATATGTTTGGAGACTTGATAGGATGTAAGAGCCGTGTAACATGGCACATGATGACGGTACTGTGAATCATCACATTCCATTAGAAACTTAACATGACTTACTGTAATATAATGAAGTTGATCAAGTTTCATTATATTATACTAATTCATGTATCAGTTCCCAACACTACTTCAAAACATTCCTATTTTAAACTTGAAGGTTTTAGAACTTAGAAACTAACACAGTTTCTTTTATATTGTAACGCAGATATTACGGAGAAATACATGATTTTGGATAAGAACAGTTGTGAGAATATCTCCAGAAATATGGAGGATATGTATAACAAAAGATATGAAGATATCTTATAATATCTAAGATAAGATGATGATGAAGAATATCATCGGGAAAGGTTTAGGATAAGGGGTAGGTTTTTTTTTTTTACTAATGGTTTCAGCAAGCACTGAATCGTTTGAATCCTTTGAAAGCAGATTCAGTTCTTGTGATTTATCTACATCCTCCTTCATACTTTGCTCAATCCGTTTTCCAGTTCCAACTCTCCTCTTTTTCTAAGCTTTACCAATACAATGTACTTCATCATTAAACTTTTGACTGTTAAAGTCGTTTACAGTTTTTTTTTTTTTTTTTTTTTTTTTTTTTTTTTTTTTTTTTTTTTTTCTGCTTCTTCAGCATTTCAAGAACTACTTCATAGTCCAGGATGTTTTTCAGAACTTCACATTCGAAAAATGTAATTCTTAGGGATAGTCGTTCTCGGTATAACTGGGAGAATTTCTACGAGATTTTCAAAATACTGATTGCGGGTTTCGCCAAAGAGATAACGAGTTGCTGGTACGTCTGCTGATGATGTTGTGAAAAAGGTTCTCCGGTAACAACGTCGAAAGGACAAAGTATAAATATCGAGATTATAATAGGAGTAGTCTCACTGAGAAGTCGAAGTGGAGCTGTGACAAAATTAGCTTCTTGAAAAGGAATCGTATGATTGTTTTTGATAATGAATGATAAGGAATTCGACGCGGATACGTTTTAACTATAACTTCGGTTTCGAAAATTTTTCAGGTGCATCACTGTATGCATAAATCTTTCTTCCGTAAACGAGGTGCGGCTGGTTCAACTTCTCGATCGAGGTGTTTTCAAGAATCATGAAAAGATTTGAATGAGGATTATAATTGTCGAAGTACAAATGAGGTTTAGGATGAAATCAAGTGGCAAAATTGAAGAATTGTTTAGTTTCATATGTTATAATCAATATTTTATTTCATTTTAATTGTCCAATGTTTCTTCTTTATGCCACTTGTTGGATTTGGATAGGTAAAAAAAAATTCAAATATGAAATTTAAATGGAAATGGTTATTCTGGGGTGAACGGATACGTATATCGATGGTTGTAAGTAAAATAACAAATGACCGTTGAATCAGATTCAAGAATGTACAATATAACTTATTAATGTGAATTCTAAATATTCCTCGGGTACTACCCACCCGTTAAAATATTTTCATCATTATTAGTTTGTACGAAGGAATTTTTAATTACTATCTTTATGAAAATATACTTGCATATATATTTTCTTCAGAGATAATCATAGATTTAATGAGTCAATAAGATAATAAACTCATTTGATTTATCGTTAATTCTAGATTACATAATCTCTAAGACTTTAGAAATTACATAATCGTCATACGATACGTAAAGCGAAGATAATCGATGTAGAACGATATATAGAACGAAGATCATACTCGAAGTACAGATATTGAGTCGTGTGATGTTGATATTCGAGATACAGATTGTGATGTTGAGATTTTGGGGGTGACAAGAGTACTGTCGGCGTTGATGATGGTGGTATAGATTATGCTGCTGGTGCTGCTGCTGGTGTTTGTAACCTTCGCACCGTATTTTCTAAAGCCACTACCCGAGCGCGAAGCTCGTTGACTTCTTCTATTATACCGGGATGATTGACGGTTGGAACGAGCGAATGAACAAGATTCGAAATATGGGATAGTATGTAATCATGACGAGATACTCTAGAAATGAGCGAGAAAATGGTGTTTCGAATAGGTTCACCGGTAAGTGCTTCAGGTTCATCGTTAAGAGGACAATTTGGTGGATGGAATGGATCACCTTCTTCTTGCCTCCAGAGATTTAGTATATTACGAACCCATCCCCAATTCATCCAAAATAGATGATGGGAAATTGGTTGATCCATTCCGGTGACGCTGTTCTCGGAGCTCGAATGGAAATCCATATCGGCGTAGCTATCGAAGTCGGAGGAATTCGAACTGGATGAAGAATCCATCTTGTATAGTCGGAGAAGTGAATTTTTGGTTTGGAATAGATTATAGGAGTTGGGTTTGGTACTCTTCAATACATAATTTACATATGTATATATAATATCAAAATCCCATGAATTACGGAGAATCTTTGAAATACGTCAGGCAATGTCTATAGTAACAGATACGCTAAGATATGAATTTTGTCTATACACTATCGATGCACTAAATGCAGTAAGACGTGTCTAGACTTAAGAATGATAAGCAGGCAGTTCCCTAAGGATGATAAGCAGATGATTTCCGACTAGGATTGATAAGCAAAACTTTTGACAGGCAGACACGGTCAAAGTCCAGACTCACTTAATGTATCCTAACAACTACTAGTTAGACACACTAATGCAAGGCCTGGTTCGCTAAGACCAACGCTCTGATACCAACTGAAAGGATCCGAAACTAATCATCCGGACATCGTCCATATAGATTAAAAACGAATTACAATAGTTAATAACATCGCGAGGTACTTGACCTCTATATGATACATTTTACAAACGTTGCATTTATTTCTTAAAGGCAATCTATTATTACATCGAGAGTTGACATATTAGCCTAACATTTTATAACAACCAAATGATCTAATCTGCCATTTTCATAACAATAGTCTTTAATGAACTTCAATGACTCGAATGCAACGTCCTTGTATCATAGCTTAAATGGTCCCAAGTAGTATCCTTAACATGAGCTAATGCACAGTGGAAGACTTAATTCGTACCTGAGAATAACATGCTTTAAAACGTCAACATAAAGTTGGTGAGATATATAGGTTTGATGCTAGCAGCGTTATAACAATGGACCACAAGAATTCGTATATAATCATTTCAATAAAAATATTCTAAGTGGTTGAGCACTTGGTAACCATACTTAACATTTTCACGTCGCATATTCCCTTTAATATGAAATCTTACTACACCGTACCAAGTGTAGTCACAAAACGAAGTACTGTGCAACCGTTGAATACTGGTCGTCCAGTCCGGTTGGGGTTGTCAGGCCCGATAGATCTATCAACAGGATTCGCGTTTACAATACCGCTGTAAATATTAGTTACCAAGCTACAGGGAAGTATGCCAGTGGTACAACTCAACGTAGAACATATTTTTCAGTTACTTGTGTCCATATAGTAAAACATAAAATACATGTATTCTCATCCCGAAATATTTAGAGTTTAAAAGTGGGACTATATACTCACTGTTGTCTCGAAGATATATATATTTTTGACTTGGTCTTCCGGTTGATATCACGAACCTATCCATATATAATATATCAATATATTTTCATTTTAAACAAACATCTCGTATATATATTTATAATACTTTTAATACTTTGAATAATTCCTTAGTCCGTAGTTAGCGTTTCGATGTTAGTAATTCAATTTTAATGGTTCATTTTTTAGATGTTTAATATACCCGCAATAAATAAACCCCCAACGAAATAAATAAAACTCTCATAAAACCCCATCGTATATGTGTTGGTCGAGATTAATCTTGACCCATGGTACCGGTGTTGTCAAATGACGTGTTGCGTACATAAAGTACCGGTGTTGTCAAATGACGTGTTGCGTACAATCATGGGATCTTATGATTAATCTTCTCGTGTTGTTTACGGGTGATCCTGAACCATATGAAATTGAATTATGAGTACATATATATAAAATATCATGTTATCTTAGAAATATGTGATTTATATCTTTTTTTTCCAATTGATCCCGTAGTTGAAATGATCTAGGATAACCAATTTTGTTTCGGTCATAGTTTCTTCGTTACAAGTCCGTTTTCGTTGATTCAAATTGCCATCTTCTTGGATCGAGTTCTTCTTTAAGACTATGAACTGTAAATACCTTGGTTTGTATTCAAAATCATACGGCATAAGTGAAACATTAGTGAAACATATGAAGTTAAACATTTTGTTACAAAAAAAAAAAAAATCATTTAATGACCATTTTTCTAAAAATACTTATACTTTGAAAAACCAAGTTTTACCTTATTAAATTAGCATATATTTAAGTTATATTACAGGTCTTGAAGTATTTTAAAAGTTAAGTTAGAAGGATCTATTTAGTTTGCAAACAAGTTTGAAAACATTCAAACTATGTTCTTGTTGTTAAACTTTTGTACCACAAAATAAGATAGCTATATATATATGAATCGAACAAGGTTATGAACATAGATTCTACCTCAAGTTCCTTGGATAAGTTTGCTGTAAAAGAGGAGTAAGAAGCTAGAATCAAAAGGGTGATAGAAGTGGATGAAAGATTGGAAGTAAGTTGGTGTTCTTGGAAGGTTTTCTTGAAGTGTTTTTGTATGGTTTTCTTATGGTGTTTATGTAAGGTTTTTGAAGCTAGATCTTCTTAGAACTTTACTGAATTGTTGAAGGTGTTTAAGGGTTATAAGTGTGTGTGTTTTAGCTAGGAGATTGAAGTAGTAAATGAATCAAAATGATGATACATATATACTCCTAAAAATGTGATCTTTAAGGATAACATGACAAAATTTTAGTTTGTAATCTTATGTATTTGTCAAACAATAATACAAAAGCAATTACCTTATACCTAGGGTAGTAACAAGGGCTGGTTAGGTGGTGATTTGATGTGTATATACCAATAGTAAATACGTATAGAAGCTAGGTATGATACGAGTACAAATACTCTAGATATACGTATAGAAATTTTATGAAAAATGGAATGAGGATTCAAATATAGCTATCTTTTGTGAATACACTTATATGATTTTATGTATTTAAGTCTTAAAAGTGAGTAAATACATTACTTATACGATATATGTATAAACATTATAAGTCTTAAGTATTTATGTCAAATAACGTTACGTATAGTTATCGTTTTGAAAACTTAAGTTAGTAGTTTCAAAATATACTTATAACTTATAGTTTTTGATACAAAATAAGATATTAAAACATTCATTAATCATGTTAAATATGTATATATACATATATATACGCAAACGTATAATTATCATATATTGTATAGTTCGTGATATCGTCGGTCAAACTAGACGGTCAAACGTTGTATAAAACTCTTTTCGGAAATATAAATCTCGACAATTTGGATTACTTATCATGTTGGTAAGTTTTAATTTATGTAAATATTAATCTTATAAGTATAGAACGATCGAAAAAAAATGCGGGTCAACTTTAGGGTTTTTGCTTATCGTGTCGGAACCATATAGAGATTAGAGTTTAAATTTGGTCGGAAATTTCCGGGTCGTTACACAATATGTATCTCAGGTCAGAGGATACAATGATATTCGCCTTTACTCAAGATTATATGTGATCAACCACAAAGGCTCCATTTAGTAAATCTTGAGGGCGGGTCTTCCAATATTTGTATCCCACAAATATCTATGAACCTTGGTTGAAACCTTGCCCCACATTCATCCCGTAAATGTATACCAATCCAAGTTCATAATAGTCTAAACCTCACACTTGTTCCCACAAATGTGATCGACAACGGAATTTAGAATAATTTCTTATTCATGGATAAAATATGCAAAATAGGAACATGACTCAAAATAAATTAATACCATAATTATATTAATGAGTTTGAACAATTTCATTCCGTTACAATACTTAAAACAGATCATGACCAATCACTAGAATATCGAAGCCCTAATGCGCTAACATGCCCTTGATGTTTCGCACCATGTAAGAGCTTCGTGAGTGGATCCGCTATATTAAGATCTGTGTGAACTTTGCGAATACATATCTTTCCCTTTTCAACTTCATCCCTTATGTAGTTGAATCTCCGCTCAATGTGACGGGTCTTTTGGTGAGCACGAGGTTCCTTGATTTGAGCAATCGCACCCTCGTTGTCACAAAAGATCTCAAGAGGGTCCTGAATGGAAGGGACTACTCCTAAGTCGTCGATGAATTTCTTCATCCATGCAGCTTCCTGATGTAGCGACCCCGACAAATCGTCAAGTGACGGCGTCGGCTACGTGGGTCCCATTACCTGATTATAAGTCTTTTAGATAACTTTTGACCAAAATATGTCGCCTTCATTTCAAAATAAAGATTGTTTCGAAGTTTACAAGAATTGTTCAACCAATAGTTAAGTTACAACGTTATAATACGAATGAAATCTAGGCGACACGGTTTAAAGTAAAGTCAAAAGACGCTCCATGAAATGCACGTATACTCGACATCCAATGCAAGTATCAAATAATGAGCGGAAGCATGTTTCACATATCGTGTAAGACCTGAGAAAAACATAGAAATCTGTCAACAAAAAACGTTGGTGAAATCATAGGTTTAAGTAAGTAAGTGAGTAAAAGTAAGTAAGTCGAACCACAAGGTTTGCAAAGTTGAAATAATAGTAATACATTCTAAAAGTTAATATTCACGAGCACCCAATTATCAAAGCTTAACATTCCATCCATTGTATACCCCATCCATAGTGCTAGAACAAACACTGATTCTCGAAAATATATTTCATCCGTAGACGGTAGCGAACCGTCAGAGATGAGGGTTGTCAACCCATATGGCCATATAACATAAGTTCTCGCTTACACCCGTCAAGTGTAACTAATGATAATCGAATTGAGGATTTTTGTTCTAAACTCGTATGTAGAATGTTTGTTTTCCCGTTCTTGTGTTCACTTAGTTCAAAAGAATCGTTTATGTTTTCTCATCCCAAATATAAGTTCAAAAAGAGTAAAAGTGGGACTATGATCTCACCTTGAGTGCGAGAGTTATAAAAGTACTTCAACAAGTAAACGCGTGCAAAGACAAGGCTAGTCTTGACCTAAACATATAGGTTATATCAATAACGGTAAACACAAACGGTCAAAGATGTTCAATTAGTCCTATGGCTCGTTACGACTCGATTATATTAACATGTGAATCAACTAGTCAAGTTTCATGCAAGATACAAGTAAATAATCATGTTAGAAAGGTTGCATAAGTATTTGGTTAAGTTTGACAAAAAGTCAAACTTGGTCGGGTCAAAGTCAACGGAAAAGTCAACGGGGTCGGGTTGGGTATCCGACAATTTTTCTAAGTTATATAATCATATATGAGCATGTTAGCCAAGTTTCATGTTAATCGGAGGTCCGTAGCATAGTAAACATTTTACGTCAAAAGATCAAAGCAAACAGCCCATTTTAGTGTATCAGGACGGTGTCCCAAAAATCAGGACGGTGTCCTGATATGAAGAGTGGGACGGCGTCCCAATATGAAGAGTGGGATGGCGTCCCAAATATCAGGACGGCGTCCCAATTGCCTTCCAGGCCCTGTTTGCTGAATTTCTCAAGTGCACGACCCAAACTTCAAACAATCACAATTTATGATCCGCAAACAATTAGAACAGGTATTTTATATCATCGGAAAGCTATTTCGACAAGGAATACAACTAACCATATATCATAAATCAAAATCATCATTTAAGACAACAAAAATCTCGTCGAAAGTTCGTTAAACGTTCCAAATCAAGGTTTCAAGTTCATCAATTGCAATTTAAGTTTCGGGAATCCAATTTATACATATGATATGCCGTTTTGAAGGTAATGAAACATGTAATACAACTAAATACTTACTAACAACATTTCATGGCATTCAAATCATCAAAAGTTCATTTAAAGTCTATCAAACTCTAACGAAAATTCACAAAAATCAATAGTCATGAGTTTGATGTTTCCTTAATCAACCTATACATCAAAACGAAGCTAAAGATACTAGTAACACTTTTAAAACATGCACTTTAACAATCTAACAACATTTGATCATCCAAAATCAAGGATTTAGCAAGAAATTTTCATATTGAACTAGTTACACCAAAAACAACGAATCGGGCATACAAATTACATACACGACATCACAATGAGCCATAGACACTAATTAACAACTTTATAAGTCAAGAACACGAATTTAAAGAAATCTAGTGTTTTAGAAATGTTACCCAAAATCGAAGTAGTTAGCATCAAATCGAAGAGGATGATGAGAGGATCAAGAATATGTAGTTTGTTTTGATGTTTACTTCCTTGGTGAGATTTGGATGATGATTTTATGTTTGAGAAATGAGAGAGTTTGAAAGTATCAAAAATGGAAAAGGGAGGATGAATGAAAGGGATGAAGGAGGTTGACTCTTTGACCTAGTCAAAAGTTTGATACTTTGGCAAGTTTGGTCCCTCAACTTTGAATCGGGTGCGGAAAATAACTGAACGAATTATTTTAAGTTACACGGGAGTACGGGAGATATTAAAATCCGATAACGAAAATATTTAAAATGTTACATAACAAAGGATACGAATTTAGATACGAAGGGTATTATTTAAAAAGAAAAATACGGGCGTTAAAATAATTTAACGGAAAAATGCGGGATGTTACATTATCCACACCTCAAAAGAAATTTCGTCCCGAAATTTAGTTGAAAGTAGTAGTCGATATCTCCTACTCGATACTTTACGTTGTCAATGCTATGA
Source organism: Rutidosis leptorrhynchoides (assembly GCF_046630445.1). Classification (NCBI taxonomy): domain Eukaryota; kingdom Viridiplantae; phylum Streptophyta; class Magnoliopsida; order Asterales; family Asteraceae; genus Rutidosis; species Rutidosis leptorrhynchoides. The sequence continues at coordinate 364,501,227 of NC_092338.1, forward strand.
ATAAGTGAAAGTACGTCCTTGAGTGTTCTCATGAATTTGGATAGTCAGGGTTTTACGTTGTATTAAGGTTTAGTTTTACGATCCCCAGTTTCAACTGGTTTTCCCCTATGAAGAGAAGTTTGTCATCAATAGTTGATGTATCTAGCAGGATTGCACGTTCCTGTTCCGCAGGACACGTTTCTAAGTTTGTTACACGAAAAGTAGGGTAAACGGAAACTTAATTTCATCGGAAGTTCTAAACGGTAGGAAGCGGTTCCAATACGCCCCAAGGTTTCAAAAGGTTCAATATTGCAGATATAGCCTTTCTCGATTTCCTAAAATGGATTTCACCTTTCCAAGGTGCGGTTTCTCAATATTACGCGATTACACACTGGGATTTGTGAGGTTTTCATCTAAGTTTGGTATAACTCTTCTGGCGACCATGGGTTGTCTCTAGCCCTCCTCGGACTTGAACGATCTCAATTGTTGTTTCTTGATGGAGTTCAGATTCGGCGATTTGCTTGCCGCATGCTTTGGTTAAATGAACAGGGGTATGACATTAGCGGTCATATAGGGTTTCGGAAGTGCTGCGTTAATATACGAGTGATAGTTGTCGTCGTAAAAGGAACTACTAAAGGTGACAATACCAGTCTGTAACATGTCTTTCCAAGATTGAATCGTACGTTTGCTCGGTTCGTCGGTTGTGGGAGATACGCGGTACGTATGTCCAAGTGGGTTTCCAAGGTTTCTTGCAAAACTAGAAGCGATACGAGTATTTTGATCCGAGGTAATTGGCAATGGTACACCGTGTTAGAATAGGATCTCTTAAGATATGTTTGAACAAGTCAGTTAGGGTTCGAAAAAAAATGTTCGTTAGGACTATTCACCCTCGTGGCGAATACTAAGGTAATATGAGGAATTTCTCTATCCATGGAGAAATGTTACAAGGAGTTCCCTTAAACGGAAGTGCGAGCGATAAAGATAGGAGTGAAACGAGGACTTAGAATAGGATGAGCTTACATCTCGAGGTTGCCATAACGTGCCTCTAGTTGTCAAAAAAAAAAAAATGAAGTCTGAAAGAGAAACGAGATAGTACACGTAATTGTATAGTTCGGGGTTGAATAATGGTTGGACGATTATCAGCGACGCAAGGGCGTTAAGTCAAAGAAGAGTGAAGTATCGTTGGATTGTGTGTTATCTTAAATTCCAGTAATATCAGACGGTAACGGTGAAATAACATAGGTATGTAGTGTGGTACGTGATGACGAGAAAGTTGATCGGATCCACAATTTAGTATTCGAATTCTTCGCGCAAAATAACAAATTTTAGTTACGTTGATTTTGAGTCGAGAGAGTATGCCTTTCGGCGTTCAAGTAGAAATATTTCCATGTTTGAGTTCCATCTAGTGCTATACGAATTTAGCTAGGAAGGTTGGTGTGAAGAATCACGTTCAAGGCTCAGACATGAAGAGGTTTAAAGTTGTGTAACACGAGAAAAGTCAGAAATGAATCTTCGGTAACAACTGGTGAGATCTAAGATTTCTTTTTTCGAATACAAGTCTGAGTTGGGAGAGTTTCCTGATTACATGTGGCTTGATTTCGAGATTGATTGTAACGACCTGACCATAAACATCATGGTCTAGAAAATTGGACTTCGTTCAACAGAAATTCTCACTCAGAGACTTTGGTATAGAGTTGCTCTTTTCTCAAAAGTTCGAGCGGGAGATGGTGATGTTGTTCGTTTTCCTTCTTTACTTGGATAGGTCAAGATATCATCTATAAATACGATAACGAATTAGTCTATATGAATTTGCATACGCGGTTCGAGAGGTTTGTGGATACGGGCGTGCCTTGGATAAATCGAATGGTACCAAGAGAGATTTACAACTAACGTTGTGAGTTCGGAAGATGGCTTAGGAGACATCGTCTCCCTTAACCCCCAATTGGTGATAACCGGAACGGAGGTCGATTTGGAATACACACGAGTTTCACGAAAATAATCATGAGGTCATGGATACGAGGAAGTGGGTATCGGTTTCCAACCGAAAATTATTTAGTTCACAAAAATCCATACATAATTGTAGGAAAGAAAGAAAAAAAAATTTCTCCTTAACGAATAGGTTTTGAGCTCCTTAGTTCTATAGGTGTCAAGTCATAATTCTTAACGTATATCCTCTGATAAAATTTATAGGCACACAATATATTCCGTTGGTCACTTAAATTGCCTAAGTAGTGTCTAGGGAAAAAGTGGAGTGCAAAGAGCACGAGTCAAAGACTTGGTTATAAAACGTCTAGTGGTAATGGAATCGAATAAGTATGAAGTATACGGTTTGTTGTGAAGAAACGTACCCGTTACTAGTCCATCGTCGTTCCGGGCATCCTAGGTGTCGATGTTGAAGGTTCAACGGCGTGCGTTGGGGTTGATTTTCTTATTTGGGCACACATTCCTAAAATGACCCAGTTAGCCACATTCGAAGCAAGCACCCGTTCCGTGTGCATTGGGCATCTTTCGAGCGACGAGTCCTTGGTGCCGGTGGCGAAACCTGCCACATCCTTCAAAGTGTTGCTTGTGGCATTCGTTACAAAAAGGTAGTTTTCCGGCATAGCCTTTCTTGTCGTTGGAGGTAAAAGGCTTCTTGGCGGGGTTGTTGTTATTGTTGTGGTTGCTTGATTGAGAGGCTTCCCATGTTCTTTTGTTGTTACTCGGGTGGTTCTCGACCATTGGTGCCGGTGCTTCCATTTCATTCACCGTTTCTAAGGCTTGGCGGGCCATTGTTAAAGCCTCTTGTAGGTTAGTGGGTTGAGATGTCATTACCTTGTGTTGAATGCTCTTAGGGAGGCCATCCATGTAAAGTTCGACTCTTAGGGATTCGGGAGTCATGAGATTTGGACACATCGAGACTAGTTCGGTAAACCGTTGATTATAAGCTTCGAGGTCATTTCCGACCGTTTTTAAATTCCTTAGACCCTGTTCGAGCCTTCGAGTCTCGTCGCGCGGGAAGTATTCGGTGATCATTCTTTCTCTTAATTCGGTCCAAGAGAGTGTGTGGGCTTCATCGCTTCCCACTAATTGTACATACATGTTCCACCATGAGAGAGCAATACCGGTGAAAGTGAGGGTGGAAAACTTGACCTTATCTTGGTCTCGACAACTGCTTGTGTTAAAAACGGTCTCCATTTGTTCAAACCATCGGGTGAGAGTAACCGGTCCCCCGGTTCCATAGAAAGTGGGAGGATTGTACTTCATGAAGTTCTTGTAGGAGCAACCTTTGATTGAATTACCGGCTCCATGATTGTTGTTGTTAGAAAAGTGATCGGCCACGGCCGTACCCACGGCGGTGGTTATCATTCGTTGAAGAGCTTGTTCTAGAGTTTCGAGAGGAGTATTGTGTTGACCTTGGTGAGCCATTGTTCCTTCATGAGACAAGAATATCGTTGGTTAGTATTTTCAACAATACTAACCGTGGCATGGAATAAGGATAGAGAGAAAATTTTCCTTGACTCGCCTTAAATTCTCTATGTCATAATGTCGGAACGTCCATGTGAATCACCGTAATATAATCCCGAAAATTATATTACCCTGATTCTCATGTGCATTTAACATTACTTCATAAAGTCAAGGTGGCGCATCAACAAAATTTATCAACGTAAGATCAATATCGAATACGAGTTAGATATGATAGAAGAGTTCGAGTATAAATGCACAATTAGTCAAATAATTCCTACTTCAGTCTATATGCCGGTTGTAGTCTAGATTCACCTATGTACCCTATGACTCGGGGTGGACACAAATGAACTCTAAATCCCTACAACCAAGGCTCTGATACCACTTGTAGCGACCCCGACAAATCGTCAAGTGACGGCGTCGGCTACGTGGGTCTCATTACCTGATTATAAGTCTTTTAGATAACTTTTGACCAAAATATGTCGCCTTCATTTCAAAATAAAGATTGTTTCAAAGTTTACAAGAATTGTTCAACCAATAGTTAAGTTACAACGTTATAATACTAATGAAATCTAGGCGACACGGTTTAAAGTAAAGTCAAAAGACGCTCCATGAAATGCACGTATACTCGACATCCAATGCAAGTATCAAATAATGAGCGGAAGCATGTTTCACATATCGTGTAAGACCTGAGAAAAACATAGAAATCTGTCAACAAAAAACGTTGGTGAAATCATAGGTTTAAGTAAGTAAGTGAGTAAAAGTAAGTAAGTCGAACCACAAGGTTTGCAAAGTTGAAATAATAGTAATACATTCTAAAAGTTAATATTCACGAGCACCCAATTATCAAAGCTTAACATTCCATCCATTGTATACCCCATCCATAGTGCTAGAACAAACACTGATTCTCGAAAATATATTTCATCCGTAGACGGTAGCGAACCGTCAGAGATGAGGGTTGTCAACCCATATGGCCATATAACATAAGTTCTCGCTTACACCCATCAAGTGTAACTAATGATAATCGAATTGAGGATTTTTGTTCTAAACTCGTATGTAGAATGTTTGTTTTCCCGTTCTTGTGTTCACTTAGTTCAAAAGAATCGTTTATGTTTTCTCATCCCAAATATAAGTTCAAAAAGAGTAAAAGTGGGACTATGATCTCACCTTGAGTGCGAGAGTTATAAAAGTACTTCAACAAGTAAACGTGTGCAAAGACAAGGCTAGTCTTGACCTAAACATATAGGTTATATCAATAACGGTAAACACAAACGGTCAAAGATGTTCAATTAGTCCTATGGCTCGTTACGACTCGATTATATTAACATGTGAATCAACTAGTCAAGTTTCATGCAAGATACAAGTAAATAATCATGTTAGAAAGGTTGCATAAGTATTTGGTTAAGTTTGACAAAAAGTCAAACTTGGTCGGGTCAAAGTCAACGGAAAAGTCAACGGGGTCGGGTTGGGTATCCGACAATTTTTCTAAGTTATATAATCATATATGAGCATGTTAGCCAAGTTTCATGTTAATCGGAGGTCCGTAGCATAGTAAACATTTTACGTCAAAAGATCAAAGCAAACAGCCCATTTTAGTGTATCAGGACGGTGTCCCAAAAATCAGGACGGTGTCCTGATATGAAGAGTGGGACGGCGTCCCAAATATCAAGACGGCGTCCCAATATGAAGAGTGGGACGGCGTCCCAAATATCAGGACGGCGTCCCAATTGCCTTCCAGGCCCTGTTTGCTGAATTTCTCAAGTGCACGACCCAAACTTCAAACAATCACAATTTATGATCCGCAAACAATTAGAACAGGTATTTTATATCATCGGAAAGCTATTTCGACAAGGAATACAACTAACCACATATCATAAATCAAAATCATCATTTAAGACAACAAAAACCTCGTCGAAAGTTCGTTAAACGTTTCAAATCAAGGTTTCAAGTTCATCAATTGCAATTTAAGTTTCGGGAATCCAATTTATACATATGATATGCCGTTTTGAAGGTAATGAAACATGTAATACAACTAAATACTTACTAACAACATTTCATGGCATTCAAATCATCAAAAGTTCATTTAAAGTCTATCAAACTCTAACGAAAATTCACAAAAATCAATAGTCATGAGTTTGATGTTTCCTTAATCAACCTATACATCAAAACGAAGCTAAAGATACTAGTAACACTTTTAAAACATGCACTTTAACAATCTAACAACATTTGATCATCCAAAATCAAGGATTTAGCAAGAAATTTTCATATTGAACTAGTTACACCAAAAACAACGAATCGGGCATACAAATTACATACACGACATCACAATGAGCCATAGACACTAATTAACAACTTTATAAGTCAAGAACACGAATTTAAAGAAATCTAGTGTTTTAGAAATGTTACCCAAAATCGAAGTAGTTAGCATCAAATCGAAGAGGATGATGGGAGGATCAAGAATATGTAGTTTGTTTTGATGTTTACTTCCTTGGTGAGATTTGGATGATGATTTTATGTTTGAGAAATGTGAGAGTTTGAAAGTATCAAAAATGGAAAAGGGAGGATGAATGAAAGGGATGAAGGAGGTTGACTCTTTGACCTAGTCAAAAGTTTGATACTTTGGCAAGTTTGGTCCCTCAACTTTGAATCGGGTGCGGAAAATAACCGAACGAATTATTTTAAGTTACACGGGAGTACGGGAGATATTAAAATCCGATAACGAAAATATTTAAAATGTTACATAACAAAGGATACGAATTTAGATACGAAGGGTATTATTTAAAAAGAAAAAGACGGGCGTTAAAATAATTTAACGGAAAAATGCGGGATGTTACACCTGAGCTGCCAATGAGGCGGCAATGTACTCCGACTCTGTAGTGGATAATGCAACAACATCCTATTTTGAACTCTTCCAAGAGACCGCACCTCCATTTAATGTGAAGACATAACCGGATTGTGATCGAGAATCATCACGATCAGTTTGGAAACTCGCGTCTACGTAACCTCTTACAGCGAGTTCCTCCTCACCAGACCCATATATTAGAAACATATCCTTAGTCCTCCTAAGGTATTTCAATATACTTTTAACAGCAATCCAATGACTATTTCCTGGGTTATTCTGGTATCTGCTTGTCAGGCTAAGAGCGCATGACACATCCGGTCTAGTGCATATCATTGCATACATGATTGACCCAATGGCAGACGCATATGGGACTTTCTTCATTTTCTCTTGTTCATCTTTCGTGGTGGGGCACTGAGATGAACTAAGGAGCGTTCCTCTTTGAATAGGTACCAAACCTTTCTTAGAGTTTTCCATCTTGAACCTTTTCAAGATCTTTTCAATGTATGCACTTTGATTCAAACCTATCAATTTCTTGGATCTATCCCTGTAGATCCTAATCCCCAAAATGTATTGTGCTTCTTCAAGATCCTTAATGGAGAAGCAGCTTTTTAGCCAAGTCTTAACACCTTGCATTGTCGGAACATCGTTTCCAAATAACAATATATCATCCACATACAATACAAGGAACATGATAGTGCTCCCACTAGCTTTCTTGTATACACAAGCTTCATCACCATTTTTAATGAAGCCAAACTTCTTGGCTTCCTCATTAAAACGATGATTCCACATTCTAGATGCTTGTTTCAATCCGTAGATTGACTTCTTTAACTTACATACTTTGTTAGGATGTTTCGGATCGATAAAACCTTCAGGCTGAACCATATAGACATCTTCCTCAAGATATCCATTTAGGAAAGCGGTCTTGACATCCATTTGCCATATTTCATAATCATAATGAGCAGCAATGGCAAATAATATCCTAATAGACTTTAGCATTGCCACAGGTGAAAAGGTTTCATCATAGTCAACCCCTTGAGTTTGAGTGAAACCTTTTGCTACAAGTCTAGCTTTATATGTATTTAAGTTTCCATGCATGTCGGTTTTCATCTTGAAAATCCATTTACAATCAACTAACTTGGAGTTAGCAGGTTGTACAACTAGTTCCCAAACTTGGTTGTCATACATGGATTGCATCTCAGTGTTCATGGCTTCCTGCCATTTATCTTTATCAATCCTTGATAAAGCATCTTGGTAGTTTGTTGGTTCGTTCAAATCAATCACATAGCAACCATCCATGAGAAACCCATATCTCTCAGGAGGATTACTAATCCTACCAGATTTGCGAACGTCTTGTGTATTTTGATCATCCATTTGATCATTCCCAACATTTTCATGTTGAGTGCTAGTTTCAACCAATTGTGTATCATCTACTTGATCTTGAACCTCTTCAAGATCTATCTTCCTTTCACTATTTCCTTCCATTAGGAATTTAGTTTCAAGGAATTCAGCCTTTCGAGCAACAAATACATTTTGCTCGGTTCGATCATAGAAATAGTATCCCATATCATCCTTGGGATATCCTATGAAGATACACTTCGTGGATCGAGCATTCAACTTATTAGGGACATAACGCTTAGGATAAGCTTCACATCCCCATACCTTTAAGTATGATAGAGATGGAGGTTTTCCAAACCACATCTCATGAGGAGTTCGTTCCACTTTCTTGGTTGGGGCCATATTTAAAATACGAGCCGCGGAGCATAGACAATAACCCCAAAATGATAGAGGTAATGTGCTTCTAGCCATCATAGATCGAACCATATCCATTAGGGTTCGGTTCCTCCTTTCGGAAACTCCATTTAGTTGTGGTGTCCCGGGTGGAGTAAGTTGCGAGATAATCCCACAACTTCTAAGATGATCTTGGAAAGCATCGCTCAGGTATTCACCTCCTCTATCGGTACGAAGTACCTTGATTGTCTTATTGAGTTGATTTTGTACTTCGCTTTGATATTCTTTGAATGCTTCAAAAGTTTCGTCCTTATGTCTTAACAAGTAGACATATCCAAAACGACTGAAGTCATCAATGAAAGTAACGAAGTATCTTTCACCATTCCTAGCTATGGGCTTAAAGGGTCCACATACATCCGAATGTATTAATCCCAATAAGTCCTTAGCCCTTTCATAGGTCCCTTTGAAAGGTGCTTTAGTCATTTTGCCTTGTAAACAAGATTCACACACATCAAACGAGTCCATCTCATTTGATTTCAAGAGTCCATTCTTTTGAAGTGTATGCATTCGATTCTTGTTTATGTGACCAAGGCGACAATGCCATAAGTAGGAATCACTCAAATCCGTTTTGAGTTTCTTGGTGCTAGTATGGTATATTGAGCTACTAGATGATGTATCATCATGAACCAATTCATAAATTCCATTTGAAGGCGAAGCCTTAAAATAGAATACATTATCTAAATAAACATGGATATCATTATTAACAAAATTAAGATAAAAACCACATTGTTTTAAACGGGAAACTGAAATAATGTTTCGACATAAATCCGGTGCATACAAAACATTGTTCAAAATAAGTTCCAAACCACTTGGAAGCTTTAATACAAAGTCTCCTTGAGCCTTCACTTGCACTTTAGCTCCATTACCCATAAAGAGACTTGATGTTCCCGTTTGCTTGCTACTTCTTTTAAACCCCTGCAAAGAATTGCAAATGTGAGTTCCACATCAAGTGTCTAATACCCATGTATTAGAAGAAGTAATACTAAGCTCTATATATACCATAAATATGTTACCTGAGGATTGCCCCGCATCCCTCTTTTCCTTCAACTCCTTAAGGTAGACCGGGCAATTGCGTTTCCAGTTACCCATTTCACCGCAACCGAAGCACGGGTCTTCCTTGGGGTTTGCTTGTCCGGCAACCTTTTGCTTCTTGTTCTTGTTTTTGGTTGGGGTAACCATCCTCCCCTTTCCCTTGCCTTGATGGGCGGGTCCTTTCCTCTTAGCCGCCTTTGGCTTAGAGGTGTTGTTACCTTTGGACCCACCATCATTGATCATTAGCACGGGTGAAGCCCTCTTACCCATGCTAGTTTCCGCCGTCCTGAGCATGCCATGAAGTTCGCCAATGGTCTTATCCATCCCATTCATATTGTAATTAATTACAAATTGGTCAAACCTCTTTGACAAGGAGTTTAGGATAAGATCGGTGGCTAGCTCATTAGATATGTTGAGGTTAAGACGGTTTGCGCGATCAATGAGGCTTTTCATTTTGAGGACATAAGAGGATACGGATTGGGTGTCATCCATACGACATGCATGTAGTGCTCGAACCGTTTCGAAGCGCTCGACACGTGCTTGTTGAAGGAACATCTCCTTCAATTGCGTAATCATGTCATATGCACTATGATGTTCGAAATCCTTTTGGAGTTCGGGTATCATAGTGCCAAGCATTAGGCAAGAGACTTGCACCTAATCGGCGCAATACTTGTCATAATAAGCCATGCCCTCTAGATCTTCCTCATCCGGTTGGTCGGGAATAGGGTCCTCCAACACATACGCTTTATCCTCAAGTTTGAGGACAATCCTAAGATTACAGAACCAATCCATAAAGTTCGTATGGTTGAGTTTGTCTTTCTCGAGGAGAGACCTTAACGATAGGTTGTTTAGGTTAAGTGGTGCATTTTACATGTTGTTGTTATTGGTGGCCATCTACAAAATTAACAAAGTTCATTTAAGTATTGATTTTAAATTTAATAAACAATACCCTTTTATAATTAATTGATTCATTAAATATTAGAATCCAACGGTAAATTAAATTTCGGTTAGGTGACCTTTATCCCGTTATTTGATTTAGCTAGGTAGTCATTTATATGACAATTGCAATCCTTTTGCAACTTCTAAATTATGAGATCATGCAATCCTTTTGCATGGCATATTATCCCATCAACGCCTATTTGTTCATCATGCTTCGGTGACCCTAAGTTCATGATTTCCAAATCAAGTCGTCCTACTTGTGTAAACGTGCAAACTTAACATACAAGTGGTTAGGTGACCTTTATCCCACAAGCATGCGAAGTTCACCTTAATCGTATTAGTTTGTTCATGACTGTTAGGTGACCTTTATCCCATCATGAGTTCCCTAATATGTCTAAATGTCACACAAAAGGATGGCGTTTAACTTGTTTATATTGTTTTAGTAAAGGGATTTTAAGTTTTCATAAATTCTAGTTTTAAGAAAACATTTTGCCATATACCAACATGCATTTGGTGTATAGCACAATATGAAAAACCAATTTTCATGTCTTATTAGTAAAACCAATTACATGATATAAATCATTTTATATTCAATGTCATTTATGTCCTTAATAACCATTTATTAGTGATCTTTGTTGTTTTAATTATAACCAATTATAATGTCATTTTGCAAGTTGTAAATATGTGATAAATTGTAGCAACCAAACATACAAACATAATAAACATGCAAAACAACCAAGTTCACAATCAAGCCAATTTGGTAGACATTTGTTTAGCCAAAACTTCTAAGGGTTATGACAAAGTAGGAGATTTACAAATCTCCCACTAGCTCTTGCATCCATCTTGTGTTCTTCATTCATCTTGAATCTTCATTCTTCATTCTCTTTACAAAAAATATATCCTAATACATTTTTCTAGAAAATGAAATTGCAACCTAATCTATTTTACATACCAAATATAAAATAAATTACAAATGAATAAATATTACAAATTATTACAAACCAAATGAATGAATTAATATTACAAACCATAAGAATGAATAAAACAACCACATCATACACACATGCAACCACAAGGCCAAGGCTTGATTGTGAACAACAACTAACAACAAAACTTGACCAAACTTGAAGTTCCAAACCCATTTTGGAACCCCTAAAATTCGGCCAAAATTAAACCCCACCCAAAATCCAAAATTTTTACATTCTAGTTTCATGCATGTTACTAGATTGTAAGATTAGTGGATTTAAAAGTCATAAACAAGAAGCATATTTCAAAGACCTTGGCTCTAGATACCATTGATGGAATTTGACAATCTTTTAAACAAACATGTTCACAATATTAACAAGTTCATAAAACCATTTTATGAAGATTAAAGTGAGCGGAAGCATGTAAAGTTCATGTTATATATCAACCATTTTAAAAGACAAATTCCATAAATATATCAAGTCTTGAATAATATGCTTACATACAACAAGTGGGTTTAGAGTTTTACCTCCTCAAAAGTTTGAGGGTTGTGGTTCTTGATGGATGAAGATGAAGATGAAGATGTTGATGAACTTAGAGCCTCTAACTTGAAGCCTCAAGTTTGTAATACCCACAAGCTTTGATCACCAACACACCCTTTGTATTTAGTTAGGATTTAGAACACTTGAATGTGATAAAATAGCAAGCAAAGGAACCCCTTTTCCTTCCAAAACAGTTCGGCAATTTTGGACAGCAGAACCAGAATTTTGAAGCCTATTTTATGTGTGTTATTACCTCTCTCTTGAGTCAAGGCCTTGGTTAATTCATAAGCATGTACCTTGGCACTTGTGTGTTATTAAAAGTAACATTAACAAGGCATGCTAGTGAGCCTTGGAGTCCAAAAATTCTGCACCAACAATATTATATAACAATGTATTTATACATATATATATAAACTAGATATATATATAAAACATGTATATATTTTTATGTTACTTTTATATTTTATAAACTCTTTTATAAAATATAACACAATATAATCATTTAAACTTATAAACAATTATATATAAATTATCCAAATAATTTATCTCAAGTGATAACATTTTGAAAAACCGATTTTCTAAAATCCAAGTGTTGCGTATTTATTTAATGATCCATTCATTAAGATTAAATACGATTAAGGTGTCGGCAAGCTTGTTATTGGGTATGACCCGACTTGGATCATAACATATTAGCCACATTAATTCAATATGTCTCTTGGGCATACGAAAAACCTTCAATACTATGTTAAGTAAACATATCATTAAGTATATTAACAATGAACTACATATGTAAAAACAAGACTACTAACTTAATGATTTTTAAACGAGACATATATGTAACGATTATCGTTGTAAAGACATTTAATGTATATATATCATATTAAGAGATATTCATACATGATAATATCATGATAATATAATAATTTAAAATCTCATTTGATATTATAAACATTGGGTTAACAACATTTAACAAGATCGTTAACCTAAAGGTTTCAAAACAACACTTACATGTAACGACTAACGATGACTTAACGACTCAGTTAAAATGTATATACATGTAGTGTTTTAATATGTATTTATACACTTTTGAAAGACTTCAATACACTTATCAAAATACTTCTACTTAACAAAAATGCTTACAATTACATCCTCGTTCAGTTTCATCAACAATTCTACTCGTATGCACCCGTATTCGTACTCGTACAATACATAGCTTTTAGATGTATGTACTATTGGTATATACACTCCAATGATCAGCTCTTAGCAGCCCATGTGAGTCACCTAACACATGTGGGAACCATCATTTGGCAACTAGCATGAAATATCTCATAAAATTACAAAAATATGGGTAATCATTCATGACTTATTTACATGAAAACAAAATTACATATCCTTTATATCTAATCCATACACCAACGACCAAAAACACCTACAAACACTTTCATTCTTCAATTTTATTCATCTAATTGATCTCTCTGAAGTTCTATCTTCAAGTTCTAAGTGTTCTTCATAAATTCTACAAGTTCTAGTTACATAAAATCAAGAATACTTTCAAGTTTGCTAGCTCACTTCCAATCTTGTAAGGTGATCATCCAACCTCAAGAAATCTTTATTTATTACAGTAGGTTATCATTCTAATAAAAGGTAATAATCATATTCAAACTTTGGTTCAATTTCTATAACTATAACAATCTTATTTCAAGTGATGATCTTACTTGAACTTGTTTTCGTGTCATGATTCTGCTTCAAGAACTTCAAGCCATCCAAGGATCCGTTGAAGCTAGATCCATTTTTCTCTTTTCCAGTAGGTTTATCCAAGGAACTTAAGGTAGTAATGATGTTCATATCATCATTCGATTCATACATATAAAGCTATCTTATTCGAAGGTTTAAACTTGTAATCACTAGAACATAGTTTAGTTAATTCTAAACTTGTTCGCAAACGAAAGTTAATCCTTGTAACTTGACTTTTAAAATCAACTAAACACATGTTATATATCTATATGATATGCTAACTTAATGATTAAAAACCTGGAAACATGAAAAACACCGTAAAACCGGATTTATGCCGTCGTAGTAACACCGCGGGCTGTTTTGGGTTAGTTAATTAAAAACTATGATAAACTTTGATTTAAAATTTGTTATTCTGAGAAAATGATTTTTATTATGAACATGAAACTATATCCAAAAATTATGGTTAAACTCAAAATGGAAGTATGTTTTCTAAAATGGTCATCTAGACGTCGTTCTTTCGACTGAAATGACTACCTTTACAAAAACGACTTGTAACTTATTTTTCCGACTATAAACCTATACTTTTTCTATTTATATTCATAAAATAGAGTTCAATATGAAACCATAGCAATTTTATTCACTCAAAACGGATTTAAAATGAAGAAGTTATGGGTAAAACAAGATTGGATAATTTTTCTCATTTTAGCTACGTGAAAATTGGTAACAAATCTATTCCAACCATAACTTAATCAACTTATATTGTATATTATGTAATCTTGAGATACCATAGACACATATACAATGTTTCGACCTATCATGTCGACACATCTATATATATTTCGGAACAACCATAGACACTTTATATGTGAATGTTGGAGTTAGCTATACAGGGTTGAGGTTGATTCCAAAATATATATAGTTTGAGTTGTGATCAATACTGAGATACGTATACACTGGGTCGTGGATTGATTCAAGATAATATTTATCGATTTATTTCTGTACATCTAACTGTGGACAACTAGTTGTAGGTTACTAACGAGGACAGCTGACTTAATAAACTTAAAACATCAAAATATATTAAAAGTGTTGTAAATATATTTTGAACATACTTTGATATATATGTATATATTGTTATAGGTTCGTGAATCAACCAGTGACCAAGTCTTACTTCCCGACGAAATAAAAATCTGTGAAAGTGAGTTATAGTCCCACTTTTAAAATCTAATATTTTTGGGATGAGAATACATGCAGGTTTTATAAATGATTTACAAAATAGACACAAGTACGTGAAACTACATTCTATGGTTGAATTATCGAAATCGAATATGCCCCTTTTTATTAAGTCTAGTAATCTAAGAATTAGGGAATAGACAACCTAATTGACGCGAATCCTAAAGATAGATCTATTGGGCCTAACAAACCTCATCCAAAGTACCGGATGCTTTAGTACTTTAAAATTTATATCATATCCGAAGGGTGTCCCGGAATGATGGGGATATTCTTATATATGCATCTTGTTAATGTCGGTTACCAGGTGTTCACCATATGAATGATTTTTATCTCTATGTATGGGATGTGTATTGAAATATGAAATCTTGTGGTCTATTATTATGATTTGATATATATAGGTTAAACCTATAACTCACCAACATTTTTGTTGACGTTTTAAGCATGTTTATTCTTAGGTGATTATTAAGAGCTTCCGCTGTCGCATACTTAAATAAGGACGAGATTTGGAGTCCATGCTTGTATGATATTGTGTAAAAACTGCATTCAAGAAACTTATTTTGTTGTAACATATTTGTATTGTAAACCATTATGTAATGGTCGTGTGTAAACAGGATGTTTTAGATTATCATTATTTGATAATCTACGTAAAGCTTTTTAAACCTTTATTGATGAAATAAAGGTTATGGTTTGTTTTAAAATGAATGCAGTCTTTGAAAAACGTCTCATATAGAGGTCAAAACCTTGCAACGAAATCAATTAATATGGAACGTTTTTAATCTATAAGAACGGGACATTTCAGTTGGTATCCGAGCGTTGGTCTTAGAGAACCAGAATTTTGCATTAGTGTGTCTTATCGAGTTTGTTAGGATGCATTAGTGAGTCTGGACTTCGACCGTGTTTACTTGAAAAATGATTGCTTAACAAATTTTGTTGGAAACTATATATTTTTAACATGTGAATATTATGTGATATATTAATCTCTCAATGCGTTTGATATTATGTGATAGATGTCTACCTCTAGAACAAGTCCCATTGACTCACCTAATAATAATGAAGAGTCAAATGTAAATTGGAATGATTCGTGGACTGATTCACAAGTTCCCGAAGAGGAACCGGAAGAAGAGTCGGAACCGGAAGAAGAATCGGAATCGGAAGAAGAATCGGAACCAGATGAAGAAATAGAACCGGTGGGGGAAATAATAAAACGGTTAAGTAAAAGAAAATCCTCAACCAACCGACCAAGGTTAATTATGGTCAATGGTGTTTCTACCAAGGAAGCAAAATATTGGGAGGATTACCAATTCTCCGATGAATCGGATTCCGACGAGAATTCCGATGATGTTATAGAAATTACCCCAACTGAATTTAAAAAGGCAAAAGAAAATAATAAGGGAAAGGGCATAAAAATAGAGAAATCTAATTCCAACCCCGATGAACTTTATATGTATCGTCAACCCCCGAAGTCCTTAAGTTGTAATAATGACCCGGGAACCTCTAAACCACCAGGTTTTTCTAAACCAATGTGGAAAACGACGGCTCGTATTAGGGGAACATCATATATCCCTAGAAACTTGGCAAAACGAACCAAAACCGAAGAAGAAGAAATAAGCGAGTCGGAATAAGATAGTTGTATTCGTGTGGTGTAATATATGTAATATAGTGTGCTTATGCTTTATGATATATGTAAAAATTACTTGTATTAACATGTATTTTTTTATGAATCTAACTCTTGTCTATTTTACAGTATAAAAACACAAAATGGATAGACAACCCAATATTTTAAGAGACCTACCCGGAGACATGATTGATGAAATCTTGTCTAGAGTCGGTCAGAATTCTTCGGCACAACTATTTAAGGCGAGATCAGTTTGTAAGACATTCGAAGAACGTTCCAAGAATGCCTTGGTTTATAAAAGGCTTTCGTTCGAAAGATGGGGGATATCACATTGGGAAATCCATAAGTTACGATGTGTTTACTTTGACGCATATATTGCGGGGAACCCAAATGCTATTTTACGCAATGGGTTAAGAAAATATTTTGACTCAATATATCCGAATATTGGACTTCGTGATTTAGAAAAAGCGGCTAACATGCAACATAAAGAAGCATGTTATGCTTACGGATTAGTAATGTTCGCTTCTCACCAAAGTGAGAACAAGAACATCGGGCTACAACTATTAAACAAAACGTTCCCACAAGTGACGGAGTCGGTAACTAGGGTAAGAAATGAGGTTTTTAGATTGTTACGGGACTGTTGGACATTACATAACCCTCGTCCCTTTGACGACGTTACAACACGCTGTCTTATCAACGGCCATAACGGTTATGTTCCACAAGACCAAGGATGGGAAGTAATCCTAGTAAAACCAGAATGCATGACTTGTTTCTGGACGTATGAATTACGTGTCTTTATTGCCTTTGCTGAACGACTTGTGTACTAGCTAGAATTATCTTCACAACCATCTTGTATCAAATTTATGTGTGCTATATTTCATGCTATATGTAAAATAAGCGGTATTGTAAGTTTGTAAAATATTGTGTAAAAGTTTGAACGCGAAATATTATTATAATCAGTTTTTCATATAGAATTGTAGTAGTTGAATTGTATATTAGCTACTAAGTATGAACTTAACGGGTAGGTACTACCCGAATTTAAACTTATAAAACGCTAATATGAAGAAAAAGCTTTTATAAATGAGTTCATATTATGCTACGAAATACTATTAACTACTCTTAATATTCTGTATGATTAACTTGTTCCATTTGACTATTTTGAAGGAAATGGCACCGACTACTCGACCCACCGTCAATATGAATGAAGAGGAATTCCGTACTTTTCTAGCTTCAAACATAGCCGCAGTACAGGCTGCACTACATACCAACAATAACCTTGGATCTAGCAGTACAGGAAATCGTGTAGGATGCACCTACAAAGAATTCACTGCCTGTAAACCTTTGGAATTTGATGGAACCGAAGGACCGATCGGATTGAAACGGTGGACCGAGAAGGTCAAATCGGTATTTTCCATAAGTAAGTGTACTGAAGAGGACAAAGTGAAGTACGCTATGCATACCTTCACAGGTTCTGCGTTAACATGGTGGAATACCTATCTAGAGCAAGTGGGACAAGACGATGCGTACGCACTACCGTGGTCAGCATTCAAGCACTTGATGAACGAGAAGTACCGTCCCAGAACCGAGGTCAATAAGCTCAAGACAGAACTTAGAGGGTTACGAACCCAAGGATTTGATATTACCACGTACGAAAGACGATTCACAGAAATGTGCCTATTGTGTCCGGGAGCATTCGAAGATGAGGAAGAGAAGATCGACGCGTTTGTGAAAGGATTACCGGAAAGAATCCAAGAAGATATAAGTTCACACGAGCCCGCCTCCATACAACAGGCATGTAGAATGGCTCACAAACTAGTGAACCAGATTGAAGAAAGAATTAAAGAACAGACTGCTGAAGAGGCCAATGTGAAGCAAGTCAAAAGAAAGTGGGAGGAAAACGGTGATAAGAATCACCAATACAACAACAACAGCAATTACAACAATAATCGCAACAATTATCCCAACAATCGCAACATCAATCGCAACTACAACAAACGGCCCAACAACAACAACAACAACAACAACAACAGCAACTACAACAATCATCCCAACAACAATAATAACCACAACAACAACAACAATCAAAAGCAGCTATGCCAAAGGTGTGAAAAGTATCACTCGGGGTTCTGCACTAAATTTTGCAACAAGTGTAAAAGAAATGGTCATAGCGCGGCGAAGTGTGAGGTATACGGACCAGGGGTTAATAGAACGAAAGGAACAAACGGTGTCGGAACGAGTAATGGTGGAGCAAGTAGTGTCGGAGCAAGTTATGCCAATGTAGTTTGTTATAAATGTGGAAAACCGGGCCACATTACTAGAAATTGCCCGAACCAGGAGAACACGAATGGACAAGGCCGCGGAAGAGTTTTCAATATTAATGCGGCAGAGGCACAGGAAGACCCGGAGCTTGTTACGGGTACGTTTCTTATTGACAATAAATCTGCTTACGTTTTATTTGATTCGGGTGCGGATAGAAGCTATATGAGTAGAGATTTTTGTGCTAAATTAAGTTGTCCATTGACGCCTTTGGATAGTAAATTTTTACTCGAATTAGCAAATGGTAAATTAATTTCAGCAGATAATATATGTCGGAATCGAGAAATTAAACTGGTTAGCGAAACATTTTAGATTGATTTGATACCAGTAGAGTTAGGGAGTTTTGATGTGATAATCGGTATGGACTGGTTGAAAGAAGTGAAAGCAGAGATCGTTTGTTACAAAAATGCAATTTGCATTATACGAGAAAAAGGAAAACCCTTAATGGTGTACGGAGAAAAGGGCAACACGAAGCTACATCTTATTAGTAATTTGAAGGCACAAAAACTAATAAGAAAAGGTTGCTATGCTGTTCTAGCACATGTCGAGAAAGTACAAACTGAAGAAAAGAGCATCAATGATGTTCCCATTGCAAAAGAATTTTCCGATGTATTTCCGAAAGAATTACCGGGATTACCCCCACATCGATCCGTTGAATTTCAAATAGATCTTGTACCAGGAGCTGCACCAATAGCTCGTGCTCCTTACAGACTCGCACCCAGCGAGATGAAAGAATTGCAAAGCCAATTACAAGAACTTTTAGAGCGTGGTTTCATTCGACC
This sequence comes from Rutidosis leptorrhynchoides, assembly GCF_046630445.1. Classification (NCBI taxonomy): domain Eukaryota; kingdom Viridiplantae; phylum Streptophyta; class Magnoliopsida; order Asterales; family Asteraceae; genus Rutidosis; species Rutidosis leptorrhynchoides. The sequence goes on from NC_092338.1 coordinate 364,520,433, forward strand.
AAGCACATCACCGTGGGGAGCTCCTGTTTTGTTTGTCAAGAAGAAAGATGGTACATTCTGGTTGTGTATCGACTACCGAGAGTTGAACAAACTTACCATCAAGAACCGCTACCCACTACCGAGAATCGACGACTTATTTGATCAACTAAAAGGCTCGTCTGTTTATTCAAAGATTGACTTACGTTCCGGGTATCATCAAATGCGGGTGAAAGAAGATGATATTCCAAAGACTGCTTTCAGAACACGTTACGGTCATTACGAGTTTATGGTCATGCCGTTTGGTTTAACTAATGCACCAGCTATGTTCATGGACCTTATGAACCGAGTGTGTGGACCATACCTTGACAAGTTTGTCATTGTTTTCATTGATGACATACTTATTTACTCAAAGAATGACCAAGAACACGGTGAACATTTGAGAAAGGTGTTAGAAGTATTGAGGAAGGAAGAATTGTACGCTAAGTTTTCAAAGTGTGCATTTTGGTTGGAAGAAGTTCAATTCCTCGGTCACATAGTGAACAAAGAAGGTATTAAGGTGGATCCAGCAAAGATAGAAATTGTTGAAAAGTGGGAAACCCCGAAAACTCCGAAACACATACGCCAGTTTTTAGGACTAGCTGGTTACTACAGAAGGTTCATCCAAGACTTTTCCAGAATAGCAAAACCCTTGACTGCATTAACGCATAAAGAGAAGAAATTTGAATGGAATGGAACAAGAGAAAGCGTTTCAGTTATTGAAGAAAAAGCTAACTACAGAACCTATATTGTCATTGCCTGAAGGGAATGATGATTTTGTGATTTATTGTGACGCATCAAAGCAAGGTCTCAGTTGTGTATTAATGCAACGAACGAAGGTGATTGCTTATGCGTCTAGACAATTGAAGATTCACGAACAAAATTATACGACGCATGATTTGGAATTAGGCGCGGTTGTTTTTGCATTAAAGACTTGGAGGCACTACTTATATGGGATCAAAAGTATTATATATACCGACCACAAAAGTCTTCAACACATATTTAATCAGAAACAACTGAATATGAGGCAGCATAGGTGGATTGAATTGTTGAATGATTACGACTTTGAGATTCGTTACCACCCGGGGAAGGCAAATGTGGTAGCCGATGCCTTGAGCAGGAAGGACAGAGAACCCATTCGAGTAAAATCTATGAATATAGTGATTCATAATAACCTTACTACTCAAATAAAGGAGGCGTACTACTCAAATAAAGGAGGCGCAACAAGGAGTTTTAAAAGAGGGAAATTTAAAGGATGAAATACCCAAAGGATCGGAGAAGCATCTTAATATTCGGGAAGACGGAACCCGGTATAGGGCTGAAAGGATTTAGGTACCAAAATTTGGAGATATGAGAGAAATGGTACTTAGAGAAGCTCATAAAACCAGATACTCAATACATCCTGGAACGGGGAAGATGTACATGGATCTCAAGAAACATTTTTGGTGGCTGGGTATGAAAGCCGATGTTGCTAAATATGTAGGAGAATGTTTGACGTGTTCTAAGGTCAAAGCTGAGCATCAGAAACCATCAGGTCTACTTCAACAACCCGAAATCCCGGAATGGAAATGGGAAAACATTACCATGGATTTCATCACTAAATTGCCAAGTACTGCAAGTGGTTTTGATACTATTTGGGTAATAGTTGATCGTCTCACCAAATCAGCACACTTCCTGCCAATAAGAGAAGATGACAAGATGGAGAAGTTAGCACGACTGTATTTGAAGGAAGTCGTCTCCAGACATGGAATACCAATCTCTATTATCTCTGATAGGGATGGCAGATTTATTTCAAGATTCTGGCAGACATTACAGCAAGCATTAGGAACTCGTCTAGACATGAGTACTGCCTATCATCTACAAACTGATGGGTAGAGCGAAAGGACAATACAAATGCTTGAAGACATGCTACGAGCATGTGTTATTGATTTCGGAAATAGTTGGGATCGACATCTACCGTTAGCAGAATTTTCTTACAACAACAGCTACCATTCAAGCATTGAGATGGCGCCGTTTGAAGCACTTTATGGTAGAAAGTGCAGGTCTCCGATTTGTTGGAGTGAAGTGAGGGATAGACAGATTACGGGTCCGGAGATTATACAAGAAACTACCGAGAAGATCATCCAAATTCAAAAACGGTTGAAAACCGCCCAAAGTCGACAAAAGAGCTACGCTGACATTAAAAGAAAAGATATAGAATTTGAAATTGAAGAGATGGTCATGCTTAAAGTTGCACCTTGGAAAGGCGTTGTTCGATTTGGTAAACGAGGAAAATTAAATCCAAGGTATATTGGACCATTCAAGATTATTGATCGTGTCGGACGAGTAGCTTACCGACTTGAGTTACCTCAACAACTCGCGGCTGTACATAACACTTTCCACGTCTCGAATTTGAAGAAATGTTTTGGTAAATAAGATCTCACTATTCCGTTAGATGAAATCCAAATCAACGAAAAACTCCAATTCATCGAAGAACCCGTCGAAATAATGGATCGTGAGGTTAAAAGACTTAAGCAAAACAAGATACCAATTGTTAAGGTTCGATGGAATGCTCGTAGAGGACCTGAGTTCACCTGGGAGCGTGAAGATCAGATGAAGAAGAAATACTCGCATCTATTTCTAGAAGATTCGTCAACACCTTCAACAGCTTAAAATTTCGGGACGAAATTTATTTAACAGGTAGGTACTGTAGTGACCCGAACTTTTCCATGTTTATATATATTAATTAAGATTGATATTTACATGATTAAATGTTTCCAACATGTTAAGCAATCAAACTTGTTAAGACTTGATTAATTGAAATATGTTTCATATAGACAATTGACCACCCAAGTTGACCGGTGATTCACGAACGTTAAAACTTGTAAAAACTATATGATGACATATATATGGATATATATATAGTTAACATGATACTATGTTAAGTAAACATATCATTAAGTATATTAACAATGAACTACATATGTAAAAACAAGACTACTAACTTAATGATTTTTAAACGAGACATATATGTAACGATTATCGTTGTAAAGACATTTAATGTATATATATCATATTAAGAGATATTCATACATGATAATATCATGATAATATAATAATTTAAAATCTCATTTGATATTATAAACATTGGGTTAACAACATTTAACAAGATCGTTAACCTAAAGGTTTCAAAACAACACTTACATGTAACGACTAACGATGACTTAACGACTCAGTTAAAATGTATATACATGTAGTGTTTTAATATGTATTTATACACTTTTGAAAGACTTCAATACACTTATCAAAATACTTCTACTTAACAAAAATGCTTACAATTACATCCTCGTTCAGTTTCATCAATAATTCTACTCGTATGTACCCGTATTCGTACTCGTACAATACACAGCTTTTAGATGTATGTACTATTGGTATATACACTCCAATGATCAGCTTTTAGCAGCCCATGTGAGTCACCTAACACATGTGGGAACCATCATTTGGCAACTAGCATGAAATATCTCATAAAATTACAAAAATATGAGTAATCATTCATGACTTATTTACATGAAAACAAAATTACATATCCTTTATATCTAATCCATACACCAACGACCAAAAACACCTACAAACACTTTCATTCTTAAATTTTATTCATCTAATTGATCTCTCTCAAGTTCTATCTTCAAGTTCTAAGTGTTCTTCATAAATTCTACAAGTTCTAGTTACATAAAATCAAGAATACTTTCAAGTTTGCTAGCTCACTTCCAATCTTGTAAGGTGATCATCCAACCTCAAGAAATCTTTGTTTCTTACAGTAGATTATCATTCTAATACAAGGTAATAATCATATTCAAACTTTGGTTCAATTTCTATAACTATAACAATCTTATTTCAAGTGATGATCTTACTTGAACTTGTTTTCGTGTCATGATTCTGCTTCAAGAACTTCGAGTCATCCAAGGATCCGTTGAAGCTAGATCCATTTTTCTATTTTCCAGTAGGTTTATCCAAGGAACTTAAGGTAGTAATTATGTTCATAACATCATTCGATTCATACATATAAAGCTATCTTATTCGAAGGTTTAAACTTGTAATCACTAGAACATAGTTTAGTTAATTCTAAACTTGTTCGCAAACAAAAGTTAATCCTTCTAACTTGACTTTTAAAATCAACTAAACACATGTTCTATATCTATATGATATGCTAACTTAATGATTTAAAACCCGGAAACACGAAAAACACCGTAAAACCGGATTTACGCCGTCGTAGTAACACCGCGGGCTGTTTTGGGTTAGTTAATTAAAAACTATGATAAACTTTGATTTAAAAGTTGTTATTCTGAGAAAATGATTTTTATTATGAACACGAAACTATATCCAAAAATTATGGTTAAACTCAAAATGGAAGTATGTTTTCTAAAATGGTCATCTAGACGTCGTTCTTTCGACTGAAATGACTACCTTTACAAAAACGACTTGTAACTTATTTTTCCGACTATAAACCTATACTTTTTCTGTTTAGATTCATAAAATAGAGTTCAATATGAAACCATAGCAATTTTATTCACTCAAAACGGATTTAAAATGAAGAAGTTATGGGTAAAAAACAAGATTGGATAATTTTTCTCATTTTAGCTACGTGAAAATTGGTAACAAATCTATTCCAACCATAACTTAATCAACTTGTATTGTATATTATGTAATCTTGAGACACCATAGACACGTATACAATGTTTCGACCTATCATGTCGACACATCTATATATATTTCGGAACAACCATAGACATTCTATATGTGAATGTTGGAGTTAGCTATACAGGGTTGAGGTTGATTCCAAAATATATATTGTTTGAGTTGTGATCAATACTGAGATACGTATACACTGGGTCGTGGATTGATTCAAGATAATATTTATCGATTTAATTCTGTACATCTAACTGTGGACAACTAGTTGTAGGTTACTAACGAGGACAGCTGACTTAATAAACTTAAAACATCAAAATATATTAAAAGTGTTGTAAATATACTTTGAACATACTTTGATATATATGTATATATTGTTATAGGTTCGTGAATCAACCAGTGGCCAAGTCTTACTTCCCGACGAAGTAAAAATCTGTGAAAGTGAGTTATAGTCCCACTTTTAAAATCTAATATTTTTGGGATGAGAATACATGCAGGTTTTATAAATGATTTACAAAATAGACACAAGTACGTGAAACTACATTCTATGGTTGAATTATCGAAATCAAATATGCCCCTTTTTATTAAGTCTGGTAATCTAAGAATTAGGGAACAGACACCCTAATTGACGCGAATCCTAAAGATAGATCTATTGGGCCTAACAAACCCCATCCAAAGTACCGGATGCTTTAGTACTTCGAAATTTATATCATATCTGAAGGGTGTCCCGGAATGATGGGGATATTCTTATATATGCATCTTGTTAATGTCGGTTACCAGGTGTTCACCATATGAATGATTTTTATCTCTATGTATGGGATGTGTATTGAAATATGAAATCTTGTGGTCTATTATTATGATTTGATATATATAGGTTAAACCTATAACTCACCAACATTTTTGTTGACGTTTTAAGCATGTTTATTCTCAGGTGATTATTAAGAGCTTCCGCTGTCGCATACTTAAATAAGGACGAGATTTGGAGTCCATGCTTGTATGATATTGTGTAAAAACTGCATTCAAGAAACTTATTTTGTTGTAACATATTTGTATTGTAAACCATTATGTAATGGTCGTGTGTAAACAGGATATTTTAGATTCTCATTATTTGATAATCTACGTAAAGCTTTTTAAACCTTTATTGATGAAATAAAGGTTATGGTTTGTTTTAAAATGAATGCAGTCTTTGAAAAACGTCTCATATGGAGGTCAAAACCTCGCAACGAAATCAATTAATATGGAACGTTTTTAATCAATAAGAACGGGACATTTCATATACCGACCACAAAAGTCTTCAAGACATATTTAATCAGAAACAACTAAACATGAGACAGCGCAGATGGATTGAATTGTTGAATGATTACGACTTTGAGATTCGTTATCACCCGGGGAAGGCAAATGTGGTAGCCGACGCCTTGAGCAGAAAGGACAGAGAACCCATTCGAGTAAAAGCTATGAATTTAATGATTCACAATAACCTTACTACTCAAATAAAGGAGGCACAACGAGGAGTTTTAAAAGAGGGAAATTTAAAGGATGAAATACCCAAAGGATCGGAGAAGCATCCTGATATTCGAGAAGACGGAACCCGGTATAGGGCGGAAAGAATTTAGGTACCAAAATTTGGAGATATGAGAGAAATGGTACTTAGAGAAGCTCATAAAACCAGATACTCAATAAACCCTGGAATGGGGAAGATGTACAAGGATCTCAAGAAACATTTTTGGTGGCCGGGTATGAAAGCTGATGTTGCTAAATACGTAGGAGAATGTTTGACGTGTTCTAAGGTCAAAAAGGAGCATCAGAAACCATCAGGTCTACTTCAACAACTCGAAATCCTGGAATGGAAATGGGAAAACATTACCATGGATTTCATCACTAAATTGTCAAGGACTGCAAGTGATTTTGATACTATTTGGGTAATAGTTGATCGTCTCACCAAATCAGCACACTTCCTGCCAATAAGAGAAGATGACAAGATGGAGAAGTTAGGACGACTGTATTTGAAGGAAGTCGTCTCCAGACATGGAATATCAATCTCTATTATCTCTGATAGGGATGGCAGATTTATTTCAAGATTCTGGCAGACATTACAGCAAGCATTAGGAACTCGTCTAGACAAGAGTACTGCCTATCATCCACAAACTGATGGGCAGAGCAAAAGGACAATACAAACTCTTGAAGACATGCTACGAGCATGTGTTATTGATTTCGGAAATAGTTGGGATCGACATCTACCGTTAGCAGAATTTTCCTACAACAACAGCTACCATTCAAGCATTGAGATGGCGCTGTTTGAAGCACTTTATGGTAGAAAGTGCAGGCCTCTAATTTGTTGGAGTGAAGTGGGAGATAGACAGATTACGGGTTTGGAGATAATACAAGAAACTACCGAGAAGATCATCCAAATTCAACAACGGTTGAAAATCGCCCAAAGTCGACAAAAGAGCTACGCCGACATTAAAAGAAAAGATATAGAATTTGAAATTGGAGAGATGGTCATGCTTAAGGTTGTACCTTGGAAAGGCGTTGTTCGATTTGGTAAACGAGGGAAATTAAATCCAAGGTATATTGGACCATTCAAGATTATTGATCGTGTCGGACCAGTAGCTTACCGACTTGAGTTACCTCAACAACTCGCGGCTGTACATAACACTTTCCATGTCTCGAATTTGAAGAAATGTTTTGCTAAAGAAGATCTCACTATTCCGTTAGACGAAATCCAAATCAACGAAAAACTTCAATTTATTGAAGAACCCGTCGAAATAATGGATCGTGAGGTTAAAAGACTTAAGCAAAACAAAATACCAATTGTTAAGGTTCGATGGAATGCTCATAGAGGACCCGAGTTCACCTGGGAACGAGAAGATCAGATGAAGAAGAAATACCCGCACTTATTTCCAGAAGATACGACAACACCTCTAACTGCTTAAAATTTCGTGACAAAATTTATTTAACGGGTAGGTACTGTAGTGACCCGAAATTTTCCATGTTTATATATATTAAATGAAATTGTTATTTACATGATTAAGTGTTTCCAACATGTTAAGAAATCAAACTTGTTAAAACGTGATTAATTGAAATAGGTTTCATATAGACAATTGACCACCCAAGTTGACCGGTGATTCGCGAACATTAAAACTTGTAAAAACTATATGATGACATATATATGGTTATATATATAGTTAACATGATATTATGATAAGTATATATAGTTAACATGATATTATGATAAGTAATTATCTCATTAGGTATTTTAACAATGAGTTATATACATAAAATTGTGTTTATTGAATTAAGAAACTCGAAACGATATATATAACGATTATCGTTATAACAACGTCTTACTAATTACATATGTTTAATCATGATAAATGATAAGTAAACATGTCATTATGTATATTAACAATGAATTACATATGTAAAAACAAGACTACTAACTTAAGGATTTCGAAACGAGACATATATGTAACGATTATCGTTGTAACGACATTTAAATGTATATATATGATATTAAGATATATTAATATATCATAATATAATGATAATATAATAATTTAACATCTCATTAGATATAATAAACATTGAGTTACCAACATCTAACAAGATCGTTAACTTAAAGGTTTCATATCAACATTTACATGTAACGACTAACGATGATTTAACGACTCAGTTAAAATGTATATACATGTAGTGTTTTAATATGTATTCATACACATTTGAAAGACTTCAAGACACTTATCAAAATACTTCTACTTAACAAAAATGCTTACAATTACATCCTCGTTCAGTTTCATCAACAATTATACTCGTATGCACCCGTATTCGTACTCGTACAATACACAGCTTTTAGATGTATATACTATTGGTATATACACTCCAATGATCAGATATTAGCAGCCCATTGAGTCACCTAACACATGTGAGAACCATCATTTGGCAACTAGCATGAAATATCTCATAAAATTACAAAAATATTAGTAATCATTCATGACTTATTTACAAGTAAACAAAATTACACATCCTTTATGTCTAATCCATATACCAACGATGAAAAACACCTACAAAAACTTTCATTCTTCAATTTTCTTCATCTAATTAATCTCTCTCAAGTTCTATCTTCAAGTTCTAAGTGTTCTTCATAAATTCTATAAGTTCTAGTTTCATACAATCAAGAATACTTCCAAGTTTGCTAGCTTACTTCCAATCTTGTAAAGTGATCATCCAACCTCAAGAAATCTTTCTTATTTACAGTAAGATATCTTTCTAATACAAGAACTTTCAAGCCATCCAAGGATCCTTTGAAGCTAGATCTATTTTTCTCATTTCCAGTAGGTTTATCCACAAAACTTGAGGTTCGTGAATCGACCAGTGGCCAAGTCTTACTTCCCAACGAAGTAAAAAACTGTGAAAGTGAGTTATAGTCCCACTTTTAAAATCTAATATTTTTGGGAAGAGAATACCTGCAGCTTTATAAATGTTTTACAAAATAGACACAAGTACATGAAACTACTTTCTATGGTTGAATGATCGAAACCGAATATGCCCCTTTTTGTTTGGTAGCCTAAGAATTAGGGAACATCACTAATTTTGAGAATTAGTACACGTCTAATTGACGCGAATCCTAAAGATAGATCTATTGGGCCTAACAAATCCCATCCAAAGTACTGGATGCTTTAGTACTTCGAGTTTTATATCATGTTCGATGGATGTTCCGGAATGATAGGGATATTCTTATATGCATCTTGTTAATGTCGGTTACCAGGTGTTCACCATATGAATGATTTTTATCTCTATGTATGGGATGTGTATTGAAATATGAAATCTTGTGGTCTATTATTACGATTTGATAAATATATAGGTTAAACCTATAACTCACCAACATTTTTGTTGACGTTTAAAGCATGTTTATTCTCAGGTAATTATTAAGAGCTTCCGCTGTTGTATGCTAATATATGGACAAGATTTGGGGTCAGCATGCTTGTATAATATTGTTTAAAACTGCATTCGAAATTTACTTTGTTGTAACATATTAATATTGTAAACCAATATGTATTGGTAGTATGTAAGTTTGATATTTTTTAGATTATCATTTCTGATAATCTAGGTGGTGTCCTTTAAACCTTGTTGATAAAATAAAGGTTATGGTTTGTTTTAAAAACGAATGCAGTCTTTGAAAAACGTCTCATATAGAGGTCAAAACCTCGCAACGAAATCAATTAATATGGAACGTTTATAATCAATATGAACAGGACATTTCATGTAATTGTTTTTAGAGAGTGTGTTTATGTTAGTTTAGTGCTAATCCAGCTTGTGAACGAAGAAATTGAGGTTTAGCATCAATTTCTAGGGATTTTGGGTGATTTCAGCTGAACAGCAGCTCACACGAGTGGGTCAAAAATTTTGATCACACGCGCGGTTGACCAGACGGTTGACTGTCACTCGTGAACTCACATGCACGGGTGAGCATAACCTTTTGAGGTTAAGTGACTACAGTCTGATCACACGAGTGATCAAGCGGTTGAATGTGACACGTACGAGTAATCACACGGGTGATCATCACTCGCACGTCTGAGACTTAGTGTTTGGTTCTTTTGCTTGATTTATCACACGTACGCTTAAGTAGTGACACGTACGCTTGAGGTTGTGACACGTACGGTTGATACTATCACACGTACGATTGATATTCTGAACCGCACGGTTTACCTTTGGTAAAATTTTCAAAATGTTTAATTCAAACGACTACGCGTTGGCTGCACCATTAGTTCAGAGCATTACAAATATGACTCAAAGATTACTCCTTGCTGAGAGTGAATCAGGAAGTGGTACGAAATGTACGAGGTTAATGAATATGGATAACTATTTTACGTGGAAATCGAAATTTAAGATTTGGTCTGATGGTCAGGACACGAAGCTTTGGAAGTACATTGAAACCAAATTTCAATGGCCACGTTCACCTGTTACAAATGAGTTGTATACGTTACATAACATGCCTTCGGAAGAACGTGAAGAGTATAACTTGGAAAAGAAGATGTACTGTAACTTGACAAGTGCTCTTGATGGTCCGATTTTCCATCAATTTCTGTGTCATGATAACTCATTCAAGATATGGGAAGCACTTCATACTTTTAACGAAGGAAATACATCTTACAGAACTAGAAAAGGTTTAGAATTGAAAGCTGAGTTTGATCATTTTCACTGGCAAGTTAGAGAGTCTATTACAGAATTGGTTGAAAGATATCGTCATTTGTTAGCTGAACTACACAAGCATGATGTGACCATTGCTGAGAAAGACAAAGTAACATGTCTAGCTGGAGCATTACCTTTAGAATAGAATGGTTTCGTATTAACTATGAAAACCAGTGGAGAACTAGCTACTGCTACAGTGAACTCATTTATTGCAAGACTTCAGGAAGAAGAACTAGAGTTGTTAAACAAAGTCAAGAGGTCTAAACAAGTTCAAGACACGAAAATGTATTGTCCAAATGGTTACACACCGCTTAAGTCAGCTCATTCACCATTTCAAACAGCTTTTTCTACAAACAATCAGAGTATGTATGGTTTGAATGTTAGCAGTGCACCTATTCAACAACCTTCGTATCCACCACAAGTTTCACCAAGTTCTCTCAATACTCAATCACAACCTACTTCCAATACTACAGAGTCATCTACACCGACTGCATCAGATGTTCTTTCTGCACTTAAGATTGAAAACTTGAGAAAAGCTGGGAAAGAAAAGATTAGTGAAGATATAGCTTTGCTGTCAAGCCTTGTTAATTTTTATGATAGTTATCTTGATGGTCGTGTGGGTAACATTCATCTAACAACAGAAGATTATCATCAACTTGATAAAGATGAAGCAGAAAAGATGGATATTATGTGGGGTATGACAAATCTTGTGAGATGAGCTAGAGATTACGAAGAGCGAACTGGAAAACTGATCAGTCTGACCAAAGATACAAAACTGGGTTTTGATATGAATACTATTACTTGTTACAACTGTGGAGAATTAGGTCATTTTTTGAGACAGTACACAAAATAGAAGAAGCAGGGTAATCGTAATCCGTTCAAGAATCAGAACTACAGTTCTCAGAGTCAAACTACAAAGCATGAGATTTACATTACTGATAAAGTAAATGAAGTTAAAACAGCTGAAAGTCTGAACAAAGCTTTAGTTGTCATTCATGGAGACGATGATGATTGGTCTATCAAATTGATTGTTGTTGATCAACAACCTAAAGCTAACATGGCCAAGATTACTGAAGTAAATGAAGACTATGTCATTGGTTATAGTATAATTGAGAAGCTGACTATTCGTGCTGAAAGAGCTGAAGAATTGTCATTAACCATTAGGAGAGAGAAGGTTCAGAAGATGGTTAAAGATAAATTCAAGAAAGCATGTGATTCAGTTCCTCGTACACCTGAATCTGGAATTGTTTCACCAACATCGTCAAAGGACTACTACTTCAACAGTTGGAAGGATAAATATGGTAATACCTCAGTGTTTGAAGAAAGTCTAGAAGCTAATCAGAGTGAAGAGACATTGGTTGATGATGATAAGGAACTAGACAAATGGGGTAGAATGTTTGCTGCTGAATTGGAAATGTTAGTTCTTATGGGTGAAGTTTCAGATCTCGAGAGTGTAAGTTTAGAAGTTGATGATTCAGACAAGAAGTCAGAATCAGAGGTTGAAGATAAAGCTGATCATACTGGAGTAGATCAATCTGATTTTGAAGCATTGAACAAGCAAGCAGTAGACTTACTGAAGATGTGCTTATCAGAAAGTGATCTTGAAAAGGTTTTCGGTTTGACAAGAGCTAAGGATATTTGGGACACACTTGAGTAGATTCATTTAGGTAAAGATGCTAATACATCAGAGTTCTTTACAGACTTGTCAGAATCAAAATATGAGCTCGATGATGGGAAGAAGACAGATTACTTTGCATTTATGGCTGAGACTTCCTCATCAAATAATGCTCAACAGGTATCTTCTGATCCATCTACTATTATTGAATGTGTTAAATGCGCTGAATCTAAGGTAACAATAGATAACTTAACAAAGGCATATGCGGAGATGAAAGAAAAATGGCACGCAGACCATGTGACCACTAAGGTTGAAAATGAGTTGAAAGAGCAGATCAAAGTTTATAAAAACTAACTTCAAGATCTTAAATATTATAACTTTGATATAAATCAAGCTTTAATTAAACGTGTTGACATAATTAATGAACTAACGAAAGAAAATGAATGCATTAAAGCTGATTTAGAGGCAATTTCAATCAAAATGAAATGTTGGGCAAATGCGTCACAGTGGAATACATTAATGGTGAAACTTAATGACACCAAGGGCAAAGGTATAGGATATAGTTCTGTATCTCCTCCTTTTCAGAACACATTTGTTAATGCAAATGTAGTTGAGGGTCAACCAGAAGATTGTATCCCTCCTAGTTATGAAGATTATGTTGAAAAGAATAAAAATGTAGTTCAACTAAGAATACAACTTCTGATGATACTGCTGAAGTTGCTCTAGATCATGAGGAAGATAGGAAAACTGGGTTAGGAGATAACTCTAAGACAAGTAGAGTTAGAACACCGAAAGGTCCTGTTAAAATTTTGAGAAATCCTAGATTTGCTAACAGACCGGTTCCTCCTGTTACACCTAAGCCTGTTTCAAGAAATAAAACAAATGATTCTCCTGTGTTTGTAAGAACACAAGATCCGTCATCTTCAAATTCTAATAACTTGTATGAATTTAGAGGACATAGGGAGTTTCGTCAATATTTTAGTTGTGCTATTTTTCGGCACATTGCTGCTAATTGTCCTAGAAGATGTAGATCACCAAGACAGAAGATTGACCTCACATATGATGATCACAGATCATCTTATGTTCATAAAACAGGTTCATCTGTTAATGATGAAGTTCGTGTTAAAAATCATACGACAAATGTTGTCTATGGAGAGTATAAGAGAAAGAACTTCAATAGGTCAATTTCTCCTGTGAAGATTAAGGTTCCTAAACAGGATACTGAGGCAAGAGTTGCCAAATCAAGTGATCATAGTAGAGCTTTTGAACCAAAGGCACGATCTCCTTCGTAAAAAGCTAGTCATCGAAAATACTTTTCTCGTACCAGACCACGAGTGAATCGCTCTGAAAATGAGCAAAATGTGAAAAACCAGAAGAGCAATATTGCTACTTTTAAACTGTCTAAGTTTACGGTTTCTAATGATGAGATTCCACCGGACTCAAACGGGAAATGGATGGAAGTTCAAGCTATGGGTGTTAATGGACAACCTACTACCGTTCGAGCGTGGGTTCCCATTATCAATTAATTTTCTTAATGTGATGTGCAGGGAACCAGGGTACCTGCAAACAACACCTGGATAGTAGATAGTGGTGCTTTGAGACATATGACTGGACAGCTATCTCTTCTTTCGGATGTACACCCAATTAAGGGAGGTTATGTAGCTTTTGCCGGAGATAAAGGAGGTCACATTTCAGCTCAGGGTTTATTGAAAAATGAAAAAGTTAGTTTCAAAAAAGTGAACTATTATCAAGAGCTTGCAAACAATTTGTTGTCGGTTTCACAAATCTGTAAAAAAAATTTCAAGATAGCATTTGATGAAGAATTCAGCTACATTTTAAAGCTAGAGTTTGTGATTCCTCATGAAATGACTTTGATGAAGGCTCCTAGACAAGATGATTTATATATACTAGATATGAATGTTGCTACTTCAACTGCTAAACAACATCAGGCTTTTGTTTCAAAAGCGACTGAACAAGATTCTATTACTTGGCACAAACGCATGTGTCATTTAAGTTTTAGGAAGATGAATCACCTTGTCCAAAACAATCTTGTAGAAGATGTTGATCTTCGATCTTTTCAGATTCCAGGAACATGTGTTCCGTGTAAGAAGGGTAAGCAGAGCAAGAAAGCTCATAAGCTGGTGAAGTATAATCCAATCTCTGCTCTACTTGAATTGTTACATATGGATCTTTTCGGTCCAATTTGTTTTGAAAGCATTGATGGAAGTAAGTATTGTCTAGTGGTAACTGATGATTATTCAAGATTTTCTTGGGTAATGTTTTTGAAAGAGAAGTCTGATACATTTGAAAACTTGAAAGTGCTAATCCATCGATTAGAGACAGGTTTCAATTTTAAGGTAAGAAAAATTTGTTGCGACAACGGTACAGAATTCAAGAATTAGTATCTTGCAGGTTTCTGTATTGAAAAGGGTATCAATATGCAGTTCAGTTCTGCATACGCTCCTCAGATGAATGGTGTTGCTGAAAGAAAGAATAGGGTATTGATTGAGACAGCTAGAACAATGCTAGCAGATTCATCGTTTCCTGTTCATTTTTGGAGTGAATTTGTTGCAAATGCGTGTTACACTATGAATCGAGTTCTGACTGTTAAACGATTGGGTAAAACTTGCTATGAGCTATTGCATGGGAGAAAACCATTTTTGAAGCATCTAGAACCATTTGGTGCACCGTGTACCATCTTGAAAAGAAAACCAGGAAGTAAGTTTGATTCAAAAGTGGTTACTGGAGTGTTTCTTGGGTATAGTTCTCCTAACAAGAGCATTTTCAACAATGAGACAAGATGTGTTGAAGAATGGTCTGAAGTTGATGTCCATTGGAATTATGCGAAGAGTGCTTCTAAGAGTCATCCTTGGATTTATAACTATGATGAGCTGATTGATTCATTCAATCTTGCTCCAGATCAGATGGAGAATGAATTTGAGTTACAAATGCTGTTCGATTTACAGAATAAACAAGACGTTTCTACACCTACTCCAACTCCAACTCCATTACCCACTGTCAATGAACTAGTTCAAGATTTAGATCAATACATTGATCCAGTGTACGATACCTGCGGATCTGATATTTCAAGTGAGAGTTCTGATAATCATGAAGATATTGGTGATACTACGAATCTACATCATGAGATACCTGTTCCCGCACAACCAGTTCCCAGAACTACAGCTGCTCATCCAAGAGAGAATATTATTGGAGATCCAAATGCATGTGTTAAAACAAGAAGGCAAGTTCAGTTTGATGGTCAAGTTGATACTCATATGACAGCTTCTGCTGCATACTACGAGTACTCATGTCATATTTCTAGAATAGAGCCAAAGATAACAAAAGAAGCCTTGAAGCATGTTGATTGGGTCATGGCAATGCAAGAAGATATTCAGCAATTCCATCGTTTAGGTATTTGGAAGCTAGTTACTAAGCCGCATGGTGCTAAAGTAATTGACCTTAAGTGGGTTTTGATGTGCAAGTTTGACGAATATGGCAATGTTATCTGTAACAAAGAAAGATTAGTTGCTAAAGGTTATCAGCAAGATCCTGAATTTGATTATGATGAAGTTTTTGCTCCTGTTGCCAAATTGGAAGCAATTCGCATTTTCTTGACTTTTGCTTTATTTATGAAGTTCAAAGTGTTTCAAATGGATGTCAAGAGTGCATTTCTTTATGACAAGCTAAATGAAAGAGTATATTTCAATCAACCTCCAGGTTTTGAAGATCATCTTCATCCTGACAAAGTTTACCGTTTACGAAGAGCCCTAAATGGTTTATATCAAGCCCCAAGAGCTTGGTATGGATGTTTGTCAAGTTATTTGATCGTAAAAGGTAATCAAATGGGCACAGTAGATTGTACTCTGTTCACGAAGGTTAAAGATGATAATATTATTTTAGTCCAGATATATGTAGACAACATTATTTTCGGTGCTACTAATCAGGAACTCGTCGATGAGTTCGAGCAGGTTATGAAGGATGAATTCGAAATGAGCAAATTGGGTCTCTTACACTACTTTCTTGGTTTACAAGTCAAACAAACTGATAACGGAATTTTTCTTCATCAAGCAAAATATGTAAATGATATACTCGAACATTTCGGTATGACTCAAGAACGTCCTGTGTCAACCCCGCTAGCTGTGAATCATGGTATTTCGTTAGACTGTGAAGGGGAGCTTGTCGATCCTACATACTATCGAGCAATCATCGTATCGCTCATGTATCTCACTACATCTAGGCCGGATATTATGTTCGCAACATGTCTGTGTGCTCATTATCAAGTTAATCTGAATACAGTTCATCTTACAGCTGCCAAAAGAATTCTTCGTTATCTGTTACATTCTCCAAATCTTAGCATCTGGTATTTGAATGAAGACAAGCTTGATCTTGTAGCATATAGTGATTCAGACTATGCAGGTTGCAAAATCAACAACAAATCTACATCAGGAGGATGTCAATTTTTAGGTGAAAGGCTGGTGACCTGGCAGTGCAAGAAACAAAATGCAGTTGCGCTTTCCACGTGTGAAGCTGAATATATCGCTGCTGCTAGCTGCTGTTCGCAAGTTATTTGGATCCAACAACAACTTCGCGATTACGGACTAAGAATCTCTTTCTCTCCTCTTTATATTGATAATACTGCTGCTATTGCAATTACTAAGAATCCTGTGCAACATTCTAAGACCAAACACATAGGTGTTAAATATCATTTTCTTAGGGATTGCCATGAGAAAAAGATAATTGAGGTTAAGAGAATAGGTACTAATGACCAGAGGGCTGATCTTTTCACTAAGGCTTTTGATAATCCTAGGTTCTTGCTACTTTTAGAGATGAATGGCATTGTTGATCGAGACAAAGTAATTTCGGATGTTGTTTGTAAGGGTTAATCAAACTTTTAGACATTGCATGTATGATGCATGACATATAGATTTTAGTTTCTTATTATCTGTATTGCATATTTTTGCTTCCCGTCTGTATTTCTTTGCATGATTTATCTCATGTTTGCATGCTAGTCTGTAGTTATTTTCTGTTTCTTTTGTTAAAATGCTAAAAGACAAAAAGATTTTATGTTTTAGTATTTTAGGGGGAGTATTTGTTATCAACAGAAAATACCTAAAAAGTGTAAAATGCCTCACCAGAAAACCCTAAAAAGTTGAAAAATTCCGAAAATGAGCTTGTTTTGATTAATATGTGGGAGATGAAGAAATTACTGTATTGGGAATTGATATATTTGATTAGTAAGGACTGATTTGAATGTTTATGTTTATATGTTGTGTGATGTACTGATAGATATGACTTATGAATTCTTGGTATTAGACAATCATAATAAGAATAACGATCATCTAAGATTCAGAAGTCATGAACGATCTGTAGCGTTTGAAGGTAGTCACCTAATTATCTCCGAAACTGTATCTAATGATAATTGTTGAGGAACTCAATATCATAATTGATAATCACTAGAAAAGGTTGGGGGTGGATTTTTAGTTGAGGATTATCTGTTTGGCTGGTGCATACCACGTTGTCACGGGCCTAAGACTTTATAATCGAAACTAAACCCCAAAAATATCAAAAAAATTAGTTTATGTCGAAAGTAAGTGTCTCTTCTCGCTTAAGGTTGAAAATTATAATTCCTTATTGCGGACTGTTCAAGCATTTAAAGGAGAACACCTTTGAGTGATCTGAGCACACAACAAAGAAACATGAGTGGATGCATAACAATGAAAAATCCATTCATGATGGCGTTTAAAATCAATATATCAAAAGACAATGATATGCTGAAAAGGAAATATCAAAAGAAAATCAAAGTCAAAAATAATTGGCGTATCAAGATTGCAAAGTCCTGAAAGTATGAAGAATGCTGATTCATGATGTTCTCATAAAGAACTCAGATCATTCTTAGTGTGACGCCCCCACGGAACTTGAATTGTTTAATCACGACGTTCACACTGAACTATCAAGATTCTTGTCGTCTGCAATATTGAGTTATATCTATTAAGACTGTAAGTTAGAAAGATACTTATCTAGATATACTCTAAATAATATATAAATGAAAGTTTATCTTTCCATTCCATTTTCCATGTCAACTTGAACATAAAGAAGTTAAGGGCCTTGAGATTTATTTCGTGTGACGACTGGTCATCAAGCAAGTCTGCTTTAACTATAGACCAATCCCCGCGGTAAATAATGCGCCTATTCAGATAATTCAATATATTCTAAAATCTGCCGCTCCAACTAGATTGAAGATTATCAATACACTGATGGAAGCCAAAGGCTGACAGTGTTATTCAAAATGGAGTGAGAACCATCCTGTTGAATTTGAATGAAATACATGGAAAGAGATAACGAAAAGTTACGCGTAATGAATTGACAACCTAATAAAAATGCACAATCATAAGTGATGAAAGAATCAAGGATTAATGAACTCAGCATGATCTCAAAAGTCATTGCTTTATAGTGTTCAAGTAATTAATGCCAACATGATTGTCGAAGTATCCGGAATGAATATGTTCATGTTTAATGAGGATTGATATCAGTAATTGCATAATTATAGACATAGACTGGATAATTAGGAATGAACAACATAAGTTGATTCAATATGTCAGTTTTGATCCATTTTTATTAAATATTTTAATCATCTTGCTCACAAAAAGAATGTGGATTTATATGTTTGGCTTATCTGTTTATTAAATAGTTTGCATTGAAAACTGTAAAACAACAAAAAGATTTTGGTTTTGCATGTTATTGCATTTCATGGTAGAATGTCTTTTATTTGCATATTTTTAGTTGCATGACATTATATCTCAGAAAATTCATAAAGATTTCTTTCATTCTTTTGTTTTCTGATTATCCTCTAAATGTACAATGACATCTGAAAGACCTTGTCGAGATCAAGATATTTTTGGCCACCAAATCTATAAGATAGAAGTTTGTAGAGCTTGTGATTGTTTGAAGAACTTTAATGATTTAAGGTTGTTAGTGAACTTAAGATGACATTACACTGTAGGACTTACTTATGAGAAACAGAATGTTTGGAGTAATAACCTCATTTAGGTTAAGTTATTTGGATTACCTAAGTGTTAATGATCATTTATTGATGATTTAGTGGTTTATGACTCAAATTGAAAGTGCCATTTAGCTCTAAGATTGCCAAACGAGTCAAAATCCTAAATTTGTGATAATTGGAAAATTTGAAATTGCCTAAGTGGCTCACTCGCACATTTGATGTGTGAACCGTACGAGTAACCACACGTGTGAGGTTAACCGTATGGATGACCCTGTTCAATAGTATCCTAAGACATTTGGGTCACACGCACGAGTGATTAAGGTGAGACGCACGGATGATGATGGATCGTGTGATCAACCGTACGGTTGATCACGAGAGTATAAATAGGGGGCAAAGAGCACAGAAGCTCACACTTGTGCACCCAGCCCATTTTTCTCTCTGAAATTCGATCATCACCAAATCAAATTTCCACGTAGCGTTTGCTTAGCACTTTTAGCTGACCTCAGCGCCACCGTCTAGGTATGATTTCATCGAGTTTAAGTGTGTTAATTTGTTGTTTTAATGTATCGAAACCCTAAGGGTTATTAACTCAAATTTTGTGCAATTGAAGTGTATTTGTTATTATTCTGAGTTAAACGGAACCTACACTTGCTATTGTGATGTAAATCGGTCCCTAAAACGATCAAACATGTAATCTTTGTAATTTGAAAAGGCATTTAATACGGGTTTCATCAGACATGCATGAGTGACATCACTCGCACGTGTGAAAAATGACTCGCACGAGTCAGTACACGGTTGATGATCAATCGCGTGAATCTTTGAGCTCACTCGTTAAGTTTGATTTGGTTGCTCACTCGTTTGACAGAGCTGATGAAATGCCCCGTTCATATACAATATAAACGATTCATAATAATTGATTACATCGCGAGGTACTTGACCTCTATATGATACATTTTACAAACATTGCATTCGTTTTTGAAAAGACAATCTTTCATTACATCGAAAGTTGACGGCATGCATACCATTTCATAATATATCCAACTATAATTGAATTAGTAATAATCTTGATGAACTTAACGAATCGAATGCAACGTCTTTTGAAATATGTCATGAATGACTCCAAGTAATATCCTTAAAATGAGCTAATGCACAGCGGAAGATTTTTTTCATACCTAAGAATAAACATGCTTTCAAGTGTCAACCAAAAGGTTGGTGAGTTCATAGGTTTAATTTCTATATAATAATCATAATATTTAATAAGCCACAAGATTTCATTTAATTAAATGTGCAGGATCATTACAACTGCAAAAATCATTCATACGATGAGTCGCCTGGTAACCGATCTTAACATAGAGCGCTTAAGATATCTGGCATCATACATTCCACTATTCAAATGTATGACAAGAACCCTTCGAAGTAATAAAGCATTTCCACTATTCGAAAATGGGGGTAGTTGGTGCCCGTAGATCTACCTTTAAGATACGCGTCAATTAGTGTTTTTCACTAATTCTTAGGTTACCAAGCATAATAATAATAAGTACAGATATCCGGTATAACAAAATAATTGAAGAATGTAGTTTCATGAACTTGTGCTTATTTTGTAAAACATTTATAAAAGCAGCGCATGTATTCTCAGTCCCAAAAATATATATTGCAAAAACATTTAAAAAGGGAGCAAATGAAACTCACCTAATGTATTTTGTAGTAAAAATACATATGACTATATTGAACAATGCAGGGTTGGCCTTGGATTCACGAACCTATATCATTTGTTTATTCATTAATACATATATAATCATAATCGAATATATATATTATTATTAGTGAATTAATTGTTATTTTAACTATGTTTTTCATTTATAATTTAATTAATTACATTTATTAATATTTATATAAATAATAATATAGCTACGTTATATGTATTAAATATAAATTTTATATTACCAATAGTTGTTTGAGGAAGCAATGTTGATGATAAATAATAAAAAGTTGTTTCATCCTATAATACTAATAATCTTAGTTATAAAATGATAATTTCTATAAAAGTGATACTTTTAATAATACTAAATACTAATAATAATAAATACTATAAAAATAAATGATTTTATTAGTAGTAACAATACTATTTATTTATAATAATAACTATAATAATAATAATGTTAATAATGAGGTTAACGATGATAATCAAAATAACAATTTTAATCATAATTATATATTATCTTATACTTATAATTTTTTTTATCCTTATCTTTTAAATCTTAATATTGATAATTTCCTAATTATTTTATTTAGTATATTCCTTTCATCATCTTTTATATCCTAATTATAATTGTATTTATAACAATATTATCAATAATCACTAATGGTAATAATAATAATAATAATACTTAACTTAATAATAATAATATTAGTAGTCATAATTGTAATTTTAATTATTAATATTAAATGATAACTATTATTACTAGTAATAATAATACTAATATCTATAACATTAATCATAATAATAATTCCTAATAATAACATAACAATAATCATAATCATAATCATAATATTAATAGTAATAATAATAATAATAACAATAATAATGATAATAATAAGTTTTAAAAATAAAAGCTACCTTTAAAAGAGTTTCTAAAAAGAAAAGCCCCAAACCGGGCTCGAACCCTCGACCTCTCGAAAACCAACCCGACACATAAACCATTCACGCTATTCTGTTTTTCTGATTAAATAAGGAACCCACTAATATTTATCCCATCTTTCTTTCTGAATTCTTTTCTCCTCCTTCTTCTTCACAGGTCCGATCAAAGAATCAAAACCAAATTGTTCATCTCATCATACCACGACTTTTGATTCACAAATATAATACTTATAAATAAATAAAATCAAATATTAATTGTAAACAACAAAAAAAAATATGAAGATACAGCATTGCTGCTGTTGGAACCGTCTGTTAACAAAAAATATATATATATTGAATTCGAGTTTGGGAAAGTTTTAGCCAAAATTTTTAACATCAAGTATGTTTTAAATCACCTCTATAAACTATAAAAATTACCAATTTAACTCATACTGAAACAGCAATTTCGAATTTAGATGAAGAACATTTGTTGACTTTTAAAATTTTAAACTTTGACCTCAAAATTCGATTTGAATACCTGAAATTGGAGGTTGTAACTTTATAGAAAGTTTGAGAGGAAGAATCCTAAGGATACTGCATTATCAGATTTTGTGAATTCATTCACAAATCAGACTTAGGAAAAATATTACACGAACAGAGAACATCGGTTTATTTTCCATTTCTTCTATTTTTATCCTTCACGAATTGCAGTCTATAATATTTATAATGGAATGGAATAATTGAAGTAAAACATGGTTTAGTCACGGTTTGTTTTTGTAGTATACCATTGTTCGACAAGGATTCCCATCAGAAGAAAAAGAAATCGAATCAGATGGTGAAATAAAACCGATTTTGTAATTTTCTGATTTCTATATAATTAAGTACAATCGACTTTACCAGCATCCAATTAAATATATCTGTTTTTTTATATCTATTTATATATATGTGTTTATTTATATATAATTCATAAATTTTTATTAACTAATATTTATATTAATAAAACTAATAATGAGAATCATAAAGAAAGTAAACAAAGTATTGATATTAATAATCACAATTATATTTCAAACTTGCAATTAAATATAATACCATTTATGTAATATTATTTTATGTGATGACATTTATTGAATTTGTTAATGTTTATATATTTTATATATCTTTACTAAAATCATATATATAGATTCATAATAACCTATATATTTATATATTTATATATATGTAATTATTTTAATATTAATTTAATTATTCTAAGTGTTATTTTACATTTTAAATTTTAATTAATTTAAAGTATACTTTATTAATTTAAAATATTATATACTTAATTAATTTTAAAAGCAATTGTTCGTGAATCATTGGTAACAGTCGAAGGGTAATCTTCATCCATGTAAATAGTTCAAAATTTTCTGAGACTCAATATTACAGACTTTGCTTATCGTGTCAAAATAATATAAAGATTAAGTTTAAATTTGGTCGGAAGTTTCCGGGTCGTCACAGTATCTACCCGTTAAAGAAATTTTGTCCCGAAATTTGATCGAGGTCGTCATGGTTAACCATAAAAATGTTTTCATGACGAATATGAGCTAGTAAATATAGTTTTATCATAATTGATTAATATAGATAACATGATTCGATTATGTGAAGCGTACGAGTGGAGCTGTCACAAAAGATTGAGATAGAGATTTAACTTTTGTCGTAGTCACGGTGGATTTCAGAAAATAAGGTTCGTCTTAACTTTTGATGTCGTCTTGGTTGAATTCCGGAATCCAAGGGATTTAAAAAAAATCTTGTAAATCTATTAAATTTGATTCTTCGGGATTTATGGAAATTAAGATCTCTATAATTAAATGAGATGATCTGCCTCGATTACCCTATCTGATATTTCCATTATAAATTAAGCTCTCCTGTTCCATTATTCTCACCATTCCTATATTTATTTCTTAGTCCATACATGCAAAAGATTGTGAAAATGCTTAATCTCGTTCTAATCCTTGATATTTTCCTAATTATCATTTCTGTCTTCTTTTCAATCTTCCACCAGGAAAATCTGTTTACTTCTCCTATTACCTTGGGGTGATACTATTCTCAATTCTACCGTGTCTTTATATTGCTATTCGTATTAATATCCAACGTTTGTAACCTCCGTGTTGTTATTGGGCTTTATATTCTCCCTTATATTTTGCAGCTCTTTGACTTTCTATTCTTTTCTCGACTCTAAGTCAAGCGGATAATGGTCAGAATTCGTAAGTACGGAGTTTCGAATGAACATGGCTAATGTTCTAAGAGTAAGATTGTAATAGCATGATCTTGATTGATTAAATTACCAGAAATCAAGAGAAAAGATAGAACTATCAGAAAGATATGTTCTCGATATGTTTGGAGATTAGTTAGAATGTAAGAGTAATGTAACATGTCACATGAGGACGTTATGGTCTGTGAATCATCCCGTTTCATTAGAAACTCAGCATGACTTACTGTAATATAATCACGTTGATCAAGTGTCATTATATTATACTAACTCATGCATCAGTTCCCAACACTACTTCAATAACATTCATATTTTAAACTTGAAGGTTTACAGATTATAGAAACTAAATAGTTTCCTTTATGATGTAAAACAGATAACGTGAAAAGATAACTGATTTCCGATAAGGATAGTTATGAAAATATCTTCAGAAATATCGGAGATATTTATGACGATATTTTTTGAATTCCTAAGATCGAAGGTTGATGAAGAAAATTTGTCCGCAAGAGTTTAGGGTCAGGAGTAATGTATTCGTTAATGACTTTAGTAGATACTGAATCATTTGGATTCTTTATGTACAAGTTTAGTCCTTGTGATTTGTTCAGAGTCTCCTTCATGGTTTGCTCAATCCCTTTTTCCAGTACAAATTTTTCCATTGAGTGTTTCCATCACTCCATTCTTTATCATTAAATTTTTTTTTGACTGTTAAGGCAGTCTTCAGTTTTCTCTGCTTCATCAGCTTTTTCCAAACTCAGAAAACTGATTTGTAGACTGGGCGGTTTTCAGAATTTCAGAATTGGAAATCATAATTCTAGGAGATAAATGTTATATATACATATAACTGTTGATGTAGAAACGCTGTGAGATTTGAAATACTGATTGCTGATTTCTTGTAATTGGTATGGCAATGGCAATTCTCGTTACAAGATGCGGATGAGTATATGAATAGGTTTCAACAAAGTTAATGATTTTTTTCGGAAAGTCAAAGATCAATGAAGTTGCTGGTAAGTTTACTGCTAGTGCGGTGGAATATAAACGGTTTCCTGATAACGATGACGAAAGGAAAACTTATATATCGAGGTTATAATAAGGCTAATTCGAATGTAAGTCGAAATTGTCTTGTTGGAGCTGTGACAAAATCGGCTAATTTGAAAAAGAATTGCAATGTTATTTTCGGTAATAACAATGTCAAAGGAGCTAGCACAGATACGTGTTAAATGTTTACTCAAGTTCTGAGTGTTTTCAGGTGCATAACTATATGCATCAAGCTTTTCTTTCGTAGATGAAGTACGGTTGCTTCATTCTCTCGATTGAGATGTTTTTTTTTTGTTTTTTTTTTCAAGATTTATGAAAGGTTTGAACGCAGATTGGAATCGTCAAGATACAAATGAGGTTTAAGATGAAATCAAGTGGCAAAATTGAAGAATTGTTTAGTTTCATATGTTATAATCAATATTTTAATTCATTTTTAATTGTCCAATGTTGATAGTCCAATAATCGGTTTATATATATAATCTTAGAATTACCCCACGGCATATTGTATACGTATTGTCTTTGCATCAACCCAGAGACGTATTGTATATGTATTGTCTTAGAGTTAACTAAGACGTATTGTGTACGTATTGTCTTAGGATTTATAAAAACATATTGTATACTTATTGTATTAGGATGTACCAAGAATATTATTATACATATATACAATTACAGAATTCGTGTACATGTCTCAGACTCGATCACAACTCAAGGTATATATATTATTGTAGAATCAACCGCAATCCTGTATAGCTAACTTGGTCATTACTGCATATAGAGTGTCTATGGTTATTCCAAATAATATATATAATATGATATGTCAAAACCTTGTATACGTGTCCTGATATTTAAAGGGGATAAAATAAATAACAGAAATTAAATGACGATAAATAAAATTGCAAGAATATAAATTACGATAATTAAATTGCGGTAAATAAAATGTAACCAGTTAGCTAGGAACAGTTAGCTAGGAACAGTTAGCGTGGATTTTTAACAATATTTCAATTAGTTAATTCGTTTGTTTCTAACAAATTTTATTTTGTTCAATGTTTTCTTCATTATGCACTTGTTGGATTCTGAGAAGTCTAAATCCAAATATGAAATTGAATAAAAATGGTTATTCTGTGGTGAACGGATTCGTATATCGATGAATGTAAATAGGATAGTAAATGACTGTTGAATCAGATTCGAGGAATGTACAATGTAACTTATTAATGTGAAATCTAAATATTCCTCAGGTATTACCTACCCGTTAAAATATTTTCACCATTAACAGTTTGTACAAAAGAATTTTTAATTACAATCCTTATGAAAATATATATACATATATATTTTCTTCAGATATAATCATGGATTTAATGAGTTAATATGATATTAAACTCATATGATTTACGGTTAGAACTAGAGTACATAATCTCTAAAACATTAGAGATTACATAATCGGCATGTCGATCGAAGATAAATGATGTAGAACGTCATGTAGAATGATGATTATGCTCGAGATACAGATTGTGATGTTGAGGCGTGTGATGTTGAAACTTAGATTGTTGGGGATACTGGTGCTGTTACTGATGGTACTGTTGGTGCCAGTGATGTTGTTGAAGCTGGTAAATTTTGCATAATATTCTCCAAATTGATTTCTCGAACGTGAAGCTCGTTGACTTCTTTGATTACTCCGGGATGATTGTCGATAAGAACGAGCGGATGAATAAGGTTTAGAATTGTAGGTAGAATATAATTGTGACGAGATACTCTGGATATAAGGGAGAAAATGGTGTCTCGAACAGGTTCACCGGTAAGCGCTTCAGGTTCATCGTCAAGAGGTTAATTTGTTTGGTGGAAAGGATCGCCTTCTTCGCGTCTTCATTGATTAAGTAGACTACGAACTCATCAGATGAATTGGGGATGACTGATTGGTTGATTCATTCTGGTGACGGTGATAGGTGAAACTCCATATCGGATTAGCTGTTGGAATTCGAGGAATTCGAACTGGTTGAGGGATTCATCTCGTACGATCAGATGAAGGACTTTTCAATAAGAAATAGATTATAGGATGTAGATTAGTACCCTGCAATACATAATTTACATATGCATATATAATACTAAAATCCCATAATTTACGGAGAAATCTACGGAAGCTGTCAGGCAAAGGTAACAATAACAGATACGCTAAGATATAAATTTATCTATACACAGTCTATGCAATAGTGGCAGTAAGATGTGTCTAGACTTTATGGATGATAAGCAAATAATTTTCGACACTAAATGATAAGCAAAACTTTTGACATGCAGACACGGTCGAAGTCCAGACCCACTAATGCATCTAAACAACTATCAGTTAGATACACTAATGTAAGACCTGGTTCACTAAGACCACCGCTCTGATACCAACTGAAATGCCCCGTTCATATACAATATAAACGATTCACAATAGTTGATTACATCACGAGGTACTTGACCTCTATATGATACATTTTACAAACATTGCATTCATTTTTGAAAAGACAATCTTTCATTACATCGAAAGTTGACGGGATGCATACCATTTCATAATATATCCAACTATAATTGACTTAGTAATAATCTTGATGAACTCAACGACTCGAATGCAACGTCTTTTGAAATATGTCACGAATGACTCCAAGTAATATCCTTAAACTGAGCTAATGCACAACGGAGGATTTCTTTCATACCTGAGAATAAACATGCTTTCAAGTGTCAACCAAAAGGTTGGTGAGTTCATAGGTTTAATTTCTATATAATAATCATAATATTTAATAAGCCACAAGATTTCATTTAATTAAATGTGCAGGATCATTACAACTGCAAAAATAATTCATACGATGAGTCGCCTGGTAACCGACCTTAACATAGAGCGCTTAAGATATCTGGCATCATACATTCCACTATTCAAATGTATGACAAGAACCCTTCGAAGTACTAAAGCATTTCCACTATTCGAAAATGGGGGTGGTTGGTGCCCGTAGATCTACCATTAGGATTCGTGTCAATTAGTATTTTTCACTAATTCTTAGGTTACCAAGCATAATAATAATATGCACAGATATCCGGTATAACAAAATAATCATAGAATGTAGTTTCATGAACTTGTGCTTATTTTGTAAAACATTTATAAAAGCAGCGCATGTATTCTCAGTCCCAAAAATATATATTGCAAAAGCATTTAAAAAGGGAGCAAATGAAACTCACCTAATGTATTTTGTAGTAAAAATACATATGACTATATTGAACAATGCAGGGTTAGCCTTGGATTCACGAACCTATATCATTTGTTTATTCATTAATACATATATAATTATAATCGAATATATATATTATTATTAGTGAATTAATTGTTATTTTAACTATGTTTTTAATTTATAATTTAATTAATTACATTTATTAATATTTATATAAATAATAATATAGCTACGTTATATGTAGTAAATGTAAATTTTTTATTACCAATAGTTGTTTGAGGAAGCAATGTTGATGATAAATAATAAAAAGTTGTTTCATCCTATAATACTAATAATCTTAGTTATAAAATGATACTTTCTATAAAAATGATACTTTTAATAATACTAAATACTAATAAGAATAAATACTATAAAAATAAATGATTTTATTAATAATAATAATACTATTTATTTATAATAATAACTATAATAATAATAATGTTAATAATGAGGTTAACGATGATAATCAAAATAACAATTTTAATCATAATTATATATTATCTTATACTTATAATTTTTTTTATCCTTATCTTTTAAATCTTAATATTGATAATTTCCTAATTATTTTATTTAGTATATTCCCTTCATCATCTTTTATATCCTAATAATAATTGTATTTATAACAATATTATCAATAATCACTAATGGTAATAATAATAATAATAATACTTAACTTAATAATAATAATATTAGTAGTCATAATTGTAATTTTAATTATTAATATTAAATGATAACTATTATTACTAGTAATAATAATACTAATATCTATAACATCAATCATAATAATAATTCCTAATAATAACATAACAATAACAATAATAATAATCATAATCATAATATTAATAGTAATAATAATAATAATAACAATAATAATGTAAATAATAAGTTTTAAAAATAAAAGATACCTTTAAAAGAGTTTCTAAAAAGAAAAGCCCCAAACTGGGCTCGAACCCTCGACCTCTCGAAAACCAACCCAACACCTAAACCATTCACGCTATTCTGTTTTTCTGATTAAATAAGGAACCCACTAATATTTATCCCATCTTTCTTTCTGAATTCTTTTCTCCTCCTTCTTCTTCACAGGTCCGATCAAAGAATCAAAACCCAATTATTCATCTCATCATACCACAACTTTTGATTCATGAATATAATACTTATAAATAAATAAAATCAAATATTAATTGTAAACAAAAAAAAAAAAATGAAGATACAGCATTGCTGCTGTTGGAACCGTCGGTTAACAAAAAATATATATATATTGAATTTGAGTTTGGGAAAGTTTTAGCCAAAAGTTTTAACATCAAGTATGTTTTAAATCATCTCTATAAACTATAAAAATTACCAATTTAACTCATACTGAAACAGCAATTTCGAATTTAGATGAAGAACATTTGTTGACTTTTAAAATTTTAAACTTTGACCTCAAAATGCGATTTGAATACCTGAAATTGGAGGTTGTAACTTTACAGAAATTTGAGAGGAAGAATCCTAAGGATACTGCATTATCAGATTTTGTGAATTCATTCAAAAATCAGACTTGGGAAAAATATTACACGAACAGAGAACATCGGTTTATTTTCCATTTCTTCTGTTTTTATCCTTCACGAATTGCAGTCTATAATATTTATAATGGAATGGAATAATTGAAGTAAAACATGGTTTAGTCACGGTTTGTTTTGTAGTATACCATTGTTCGACAAGGATTCCCATCAGAAGAAAAAGAAATCGAATCAGATGGTGAAATAAAACCGATTTTGTAATTTTCTGATTTCTATATAATTAAGTACGATCGACTTTAACAGCATCCAATTAAATATATCTATTTTTTATATCTATTTATATATATGTGTTTATTTATATATAATTCATAAATTTTTATTAACTAACAAATATATTAATAAAACTAATAATAAGAATCATAAAGAAAGTAAAGAAAGTATTGATATTAATAATCACAATTATATTTCAAACTTGCAATTAAATATAATACCATTTATGTAATATTATTTTATGTGATGACATTTGTTAAATTTGTTAATGTTTATATATTTTATATATCTTTACTAAAATCATATATAGAGATTCATAATAACCTATATATTTATATATTTATATATATGTAATTATTTTAATATTAATTTAATTATTCTAAGTATTATTTTACATTTTAAATTTTAATTAATTTAAAGTATACTTTATTAATATAAAATATTATATATGTACTTATATTTATAATTATATATATACATATTTATTTTACAAGCAATTGTTCGTGAATCGTTGGTAACAGTCGAAGGGTAATCGTCATCCACGTAAATAGTTCAAAATTTTCTGAGACTCAACATTACAGACTTTGCTTATCGTGTCGAAATAATATAAAGATTAAGTTTAAATTTGATCAGAAATTTCCGGGTCGTCACAGCTGACACGTGTGATTAACCGCACGAGTCACCACACGGTTGACTCACTCGCGTATGAATAGTACCTCAACCGTGCACCTTGTCTGAAACCATAGTACTGCTCAAACGTGTCAACAGTGGCACGAGTGACTATATCCCTCGCACGGTTGATCACTCAGCCGCACCTGTGACATTATCACTCCACGATTTATCATGTTAACATGTTTATGACACTTTGATGCGAATGCTTTAATATTTTATGATATGTGGTTCGTATTTCTAACATTTCTGTTAATGTTTCAGTTTGTTAAGATATCATCAATGGCTAATCAACAAGTCAATGTTCCAATTATTAATGTAGAAGGACAGGGGGAGCAACAAGCTAATCCTCAAGTGAATCCGGTTAACCCACCTGCTCAGCAAGAGATTCCTCCAGAGAAGGGTGAACTGAACAATCAAGTCACTCTCTATGACACTACTCTAGAAAGAGGTGACCATTTTATAGAGATTATAGCATTCCTTCAGCATTCAAGGATACACACTGCTATTTCTACTCCATGCACGCCATACTACAGCCATCAAAGAGAATTATGGAGAAATGCTGTACTGGATGTATCAGAAGATGATGCTAAGATTGTTAGTAAGGTTCAAGAGCATGAGATCATTGTTTCTAAGACAGTGATAAGAAGGATTTTGGGTTTTAATGACGAGAACTGCTCTCACATGACGATCAGTCGAGAAAGAATTCATGGTTGCTTCAAGAGATGTGCTTATTTTGGGTATATTGCTGGCAAATCTGAACTGATGAAGATGCTTCTGCCTCCACAGTTTAGATTTCTTGCTCATGTGATCATGCACTGCTTGAGCGGACGTAAATCTGGTTTTGATAAGTTGAATGAAAAAGTGTAGAGTATGTTTTTGGCACTTGTCCTAAAGGCTCCATACGATTTCTCAGGATTTGTCTTACACTACTTCAAAGTGAATCTTTTCAGTTCTACTCAGAGATATCTCATTTATGCCCGTTTTCTTCAATTGATCATTAATGACGTTGCACCTGATCTACCTAAGCTTGAAAAGGATATTATTCACCTTAAGCCAATGAATCCGATAACTTTCCAAAGAATGGAGGAGACAAGAAATGAGGGTTTGAAACCTGACTTTAGCAGAAAGCTTATTTGTCATCTTGCCAAGGAGAATTATCGATGTCCAGCAGGTAATGCTTGGAGGAATGAGGATTCAGACTCTGACTACGAAGTTTTTGATAAGGAAGGTGAGGGTGATAATCAACGAGCTACTGGTGAAGTTCAAGGAGGAGGTAATGTTGATGATGAGATTATCGAAGGTGATGATGAAGCGACAGAGGATGATGTCAGCTTTATTCAGAGAAAAAGGAAAGGGAAGGAAGCGATGACTTCAGAACAGCCCAAGAAAAAGGAGAAGAGAACAAAACATCATTTTGATTCATCTAAAAATCATCACAGGGAGGTTCAAGACAACAAGCTCAGAGACAACCATCCAGTTTCATGAAGGATGCAAGAGCAGCTGTTACATCACCAAAACCTTTCACCACAACAACTCAGGTCACGCCAGCTGAATTCAAGACACAGTAAAATCTACTGTTGTCTTTGATCACAAAATTAACCAATCTAGAAAATCAAGCCATTGAGGAGAAGAAGATCAGTGAAGCTAAGATTGAGTCATTGGTAGAAGAAAACAAGAGGTTATCTGATATATTGGACTGTCAAAAGGGAAGGACAGATAAGTTAAGGAAGAAGGTGTTGGCGATTAAGAGTGAGAATAAGGAGAAATTGAAGGATTTGAACAATAAGATTGAATCGATTACATCTGGTAAAACAAAGTTTATTAAGGAGAGAGGAGAAGAATTTTCTTCTAATTTGGGAAATGATGACGAGAAGGATGACGAAGAAGATGCTGGAACTAGAGGACCCTCTTTTGAGATTCTGTTAGTGATACCTATTCGTTGCTTTAATGAATACGGTGAGGTCTTTACTGCTGAATATTATATGAATTATTCAAATGTTTTTAATGATGCAGAAAAGGGGGACGTTCCACCAAGTGATTTTTCGATGGAACAGCTTGCTGCTCTGGCATACGATAGCGAAAACTATACAGAGGATGCAGAGACGGTTGAAGCTGAGAACCAGACTCCACAAGAAGAGTCATTTGCCAGTATCCCTCCCGAATCAATCCAAAATATCAACTTGAGTGATTTTGATAATTTGTTTGCTGATGAGAAGAGTGAAGATTCTGTTGGTAAGGATAATGTAAAAGAGGATGTGATTATTGAATCCGAGGATGAATTGGCAACAGAATCTGATGAAGAAGATGAAGAAGAAGAAGTTGAGATTGTTATGCCTTCGCTTGAGCCATACCCAAATCCGTCACTCAACACATTAAGTGACTTTTTCAATTTGAGTAGTGATGTGAAAAGAAAGAAGTTAGATGATTTAGAACAGTCGAGGAAGGTATACAAAGAACAAGTGAAAGAAGTGGATGTTTTAATTGAAAAGAACAAGAAAATCCGACATGAGAAACTGCTCGTTGAGAAAGAAAGAAAAGAGATTGAGTTGAAGAAGAAGAAACTCCGAGCCGAGCAAGCTAAAGCTGAGGCATGGAATGAGATTAATGAATGGTTCAAACGTGATAGGGTTAAAGTTAACAGAAACGTTGAAGAAGATGAAATCCAACAGAGTTGGAGGAAACAGAACATCGTTAACCCTAATCAATTAAATAGGCCAGAACTCGAGCCGAAGTTTGTTAGTTTCTACGAAAGGGGAAAGAGAACCAAGAAGTATTCCAAGGGTAAAATTTTAAGCTAGGGTTACTTCAAGGAGATCAATTGTTTCGCGATCAAGAGGGAAGGAGGAGTTGATTACATGGCACGTCCTAGTCACTTCAAAACTCTACCGTACTTCAAGATCATGCAACTTGCTAAGCTGAAGATGTTGAACGCGGAAGATTGTGACCTTTCCAGGTGGTTTCAGAGGAAATTCAGATATGAGTATAAGACAGGGAAATGGGACATCTTTAAGTCAACAGCCACCAGGTTTTCCATGCACCCAATTGATCTAGTTCATTTGATTTCATTTGAAAGGTGTTTTAGTCATTTTGCCTTGTAAACAAGATTCACATACATCAAACGAGTCTAGTTCATTTGATTTCAAAAGGCCATTCTTTTGAAGTGTATACATTCGATTCTTGTTTATGTGACCAAGGCGACAATGCCATAATTAGGAATCACTCAAATCCCTTTTGAGTTTCTTGGTGTTTGCATGGTATATTGAGCTATTGTATGATGTGTCATCATGAACCAATTCATAAATACCATTTGAAGGTGAAGCCTTAAAATAGAACACATTATCTAAAGAAACATGGATATAATCATTAATGAAATTAAGATTAAAACCATATTGTTTCAAACGGGATACATAAATAATGTTTCGAGATAAATCGGGTGCATACAAAACATTTTCAAGATAAGTTCCAAACCACTTGGAAGCTTCAAAACAAAGTCTCCTTGAGATTTCACTTGCACCCTTGCTCCATTTCCCATGAAGAGACTTGTTGTTCCCGCATCTTGATCACTTCTTTTGAACCCCTGCAATGAATTGCAAATATGATTTCCACATCTTGTGTCTAATACCCATGTATTAGAAGAAGTAATACTAAGCTCAATGTATACCATATATACATTACCTGAGGTTTGCCCTGCATCCCTCTTCTCTTTAAACTCTTTTAGGTAGACCGGGCAGTTGCGTTTCCAGTGACCCATTTCACCGCAACCAAAACACGGATCTTCCTTGGGGTTAGCTTTACCAGCAACCTTTTGCTTCTTGTTATTATTGGTTGGGGTAACCACTTTCCCTTTTCCCTTGCCCTTGCCATGGTAGGCGGGTCCTTTCCTCTTAGCCGCCTTTGGCTTAGAAGTATTATTGGTTTTGGACCCACTTCATTGATCATAAACATGGGTGAAGCCCTTTTATCCATGCTCGCTTCGGCCGTCTTAAGCATGGCATGTAATTCGCCAATGCTTTTATCCCAACCATTCATGTTATAATTTAAAACGAATGTGTCAAACCTCTTTGACAATGAGTTAAGGATAAGGTCCGTGGCTAATTCATTAGATGCGTTGCAATTTAGACGGTTTGCTCGATCAATCAGGCTTTTCATCTTAAGGACATAAGATGAAACGGATTGGGTGTCGTCCATCTGACATGCATGAAGCGCTCGGACCGTTTCAAAGCGCTCGACACGAGCTTGTTGAAGGAACATCTACTTCAACTGTGTGATCATGTCATACGCACTATGATGCTCGAAATCCTTTTGGAGTTCGGGTATCATAGTCCCAAGTATGAGGCAAGAAACTTGCAACGAATCGGTGCAATATTTCTCCCAATAAGCCATGCCTTCCATATCATCCTCGTCCGGTTGATCGGGAATGGGGTCTTCCAATACATACGCCCCATCCTCAAGTTTGAGGACAATTCTTAGATTGCAGAACCAATCCATGAAGTTCGTATGGTTGAGTTTTTCCTTTTCGAGGATTGACCTCAACGATAGGTTGTTAAAGTTGATAGGTGTGTTTGGAATGTTGTTGTTGTTATTGGCGGCCATCTACAAAATTTAACAAAGTTGTTTAAGTATCAATTTTAATTTAACAATCAATACCCTTTAAATCCAATTGATATTTATTAATTTTTAGAATCCAACGGTAAACCAAATTTCGGTTAGGTGACCTTTATCCCATCATTTAATTTAGCTAGGTAGTCATTATATGACAATTGCAATCCTTTTGCAACTTCTAAGTTATGGAATCATGCAATCCTTTTGCATGGCATATTTATTCCATCAACGCCTATTTGTTCCTCATGCTTCGGTGACCCTAAGTTCACGATTCCCAAATCAAGTCGTCCTACTTGTGTAAACATGTAAATTTAACATACAAGTGGTTAGGTGACCTTTATCCCACAAGCATGCAAAATTCACCTTAATCATATTAGTTTGCTTATAACGGTTAGGTGAACTTTATCCCATTATGAGTTCCCTAATATTTTTTAAGTGTCACACAAAAGGATGGCATTTAACTTGTTTGCCTTGTTGATTAAGGGATTTTAAGTTTTCATTAATTCTAGTTTGAGAAAACTTTTATGCCATACACCAACATGCATTTAGTGTATGGTTCATTTGAAATCCATTTTCAAGTCTTTTAATTAAGCCAATTACATGATATAAACCATTTTATATGTGTGATCCTTTTAGTGTTCTTAATAACCATTTATTAATGTCCTTTTGCCATTTCAATTTAACCATTTAAATTGTCGTTTTGCATGTAGTTAATAATGTGTAATTTAACCAATTAAATTGTCATTTTGCTTGTTGTTAACTTGTGATATACTTGTAGCAACCAAACATACAAACACAATAAACAACAATGCATGCAAAACAAATATGTTCACAATCAAGCTATTTTGGTAGGCATTTGTTTAGCAGAAAACAAATGCCACCGGTATAGGGGTAATAACACAAAATAGGAGATTTTAAATCTTCCACTTAATCTTGCATCCAAATGCTTCTTCTTGTGTTCTTCAAGTCTTCATTATCTTCATCATTTTACAAAATATATCCTAATACATTTTTCTAGAAAATGAAAATACAACCTAATCTATTTTACATACCAAATGAATGAATATTACAACCAAATGAATGAATTAATTATTACATACCAAATGAATAATACAAATCATTCAACCATTCAACCATTCAAACACAAGGTCAAGGCTTGATTATGAACAACAACATATGAACAAAATATAAACCAAATGGCAATCCAAAACCCTATTTTGGAACCCTCAAATTCGGCCAAAACATAACCCACCCAAAACAAATGAATTTTTGCATTCTATATTCATGCATGTACATAAAATGCAAAGTCATGGTGAGTTTAATAACCATATAAGAAGCATAATCCATAGACTTCGGCTCTAGATACCATTGATGGAATTCAATATAACAACATGTTCTAAAGTTAACAAAATTACTAAACCAATTTAGTAAGATTTATAGCAAGCGGAAGCATGATTTATTAAGAAAACAAGTGTATATATTTAACCACTTATTTGAATTCCAAGTAGATATCAAGTCTTGGATAAATGCTTACAAATATAACAAGTAGAGAAGATATATTTACCTCCTCAAGCTAGTTGAGGGTTATTTGATACAAGAAGATGATGAACAAGTGTGTTAAAACCCCAAGCTTTTAATGCACCAACACCACCCTTGAACTTGATTATGTTTTAGACTCTTAATCACCTTAAAACCAAGCTAGAAACCCACTTCCTTTGAACCCAAAATTCTGGACAGCAGCTAGTTGAAAGAATGATGATGAATGAAGCTTCAAAACTATGAAACCTCAAGAGATAATACCCCAAACTACTACCCAACACCTAATACTATGATTAGGATTTAATTAGAACACTTAATCACTTAATTGACCAAGCTAGAACCACCTCTTTTGCTGCTCAAAGATCACGACCATCAAGCAGTTTTTTAAGAGGATTTCAAACTCAAAATAACTCAAATATTCTCTAGTCAAGTGTGTGTCACTTTTCCCTTGAATACTTGTGTGAATATATTGGTCATTGAGTCAAGCATGTGCCTTGGAATTGTGTTGTATCAAAAGTAACAAGCAAAGGAGCATGGGTGCTTGTCTTGGAGACCAAAATTCTGCACTCTCCTTTATATTATTTAATAATGTTATATATATACATAAACTTGATATATATATATATATATATATATATATATATATATATATATATATATATATATATATATATATATATATATATATATATATATATATATATATATATATATATAAACATGTATTTATTTTTGTTACTTTCACATTTTATAAACATTTTTATAAAATATAACACAACATAATCATTTAAACCTATAAACAATTATATATAAATTATCCAAATAAATTATTTCAAGTGATTACATTTTATAAAACCGATTTTCTAAAATCCAAGTGTCGCGTATTGATAATGCTAAAAACGAACATATATTTCATAGCATTATTCCTCAAGAAAGACAAGCTTTTAGTTACAATTGTTCTATTTACAAGTGATATTCGTTTAAATAATAAAAGGTGAAGACAAAAGACAGATTCGACGAATTGAAGATGCAAAGGACCAAAAAGCTCAAAAGTACAAAATACAATCAAAGAGGTTCCAATTATTGATAAGAAACGTCTCGAAATTACAAGAGTACAAGATTCAAAACGCAAAGTACAAGATATTAAATTGTACGCAAGGACGTTCGAAAATCCGGAACCGGGACCAGAGTCAACTCTCAACGCTCGACGCAACGGACTAAAAATTACAAGTCAACTATGCACATAAATATAATATAATATTTAAATAATTCTTATAATTATTTATATATTATAATAAATAATAAAAACCGTCGGCAAGAAAGACTCCAAACTGGTCTGAGCTGTAATTTCAATCTCCGCGACTCGCGGAGTTTGAAGGCCAAAAATGCCGCGAGTCGCGGAGCCCCAAGTTTTGAAACTCCCTATAAAGCCAACCGAATTCTGAGCATTTTTTCATCATCTTTTTCTTCTTCTCTCATAATACTACGTAAATATTTATATTTATATTTTAATTTTAATTATAATTCTAATAATAAGGGTATGTTAGCGAATGTTGTAAGGGTGTAAGTCGAAATTCTGTCCGTGTAACGCTACGCTATTTTTAATCATTGTAAGTTATGTTCAACCTTTTTACATTAATGTCTCGTAGCTAAGTTATTATTATGCTTATTTAATCCGAAGTAATCATGATGTTGGGCTAATTACTAAAACTGGGTAATTGGGCTTTGTACCATAATTGGGGTTTGGATAAAAGAACGACACTTGTGGAAATTAGACTATGGGTTATTAATGGGTTTTATATTTGTTTAACTAAATGATAGTTTGTTAATATTAATATAAAGATTTACAATTGGGCGTCCCTATAAATTACCATATACACTCGATCGGACACGATGGGCGGGGTATTTATATGTACGAATAATCGTTCATTTAACCGGATACGGGAATGGATTAATAGCCACTAGAATAATTAAAATAGGGGTGAAATTATATACAAGGACACTTGGTATAATTGAAAACAAAATATTAAAACCTTGGATTACACTCAGTCGACATCCTGGTGTAATTATTAAACAAAGTATTAAAATCTTGTTACAGTTTAAGTCCCCAATTAGTTGGAATATTTAACTTCGGGTATAAGGATAATTTGACGAGGACACTTGCACTTTATATTTATGACTGATGGACTGTTATGGACAAAAACCAGACGGACATATTAAATAATCCAGGACAAAGGACAATTAACCCATGGGCATAAAACTAAAATCAACACGTCAAACATCATGATTACGGAAGTTTAAATAAGCATAATTCTTTTATTTCATATTTAATTTCCTTTATTTTATATTTAATTGCACTTTTAATTATCGTACTTTTTAATTATCGCAAGTTTATTTTATCGCACTTTTATTATTCGCAATTTCATTATCGTTATTTACTTTATGCTTTAATTTAAGTCTTGTATTTATTTTTAATATTTTACATTTGGTTTTAACTGCGACTAAAGTTCTAAAATCGACAAACCGGTCATTAAACGGTAAAAACCCCCCTTTATAATAATAATATTACTTATATATATATTTGTATTTTTATAAAAGTAATATAGCGTTAAGCTTTGTTTAAAGATTTCCCTGTGAAACAAACCGGACTTACTAAAAACTACACTACTGTACGATTAGGTACACTGCCTATAAGTGTTGTAGCAAGGTTTAAGTATATCCATTCTCTAAATAAATAAATAAATATCTTGTGTAAAATTGTATCGTATTTAATAGTATTTCCTGCTAAAATTAATAGCTATTTTATATACACCTCGCATAACATCAAGTTATTTTTGGCGCCGCTGCCGGGGAACTTCTTAAACGCCGGAAGCGCAACGCTAATAGAAAAAAAATTTAGTTTACTTTTATTAAAATTCATTTTTATAAAAATACGTTTTAAATATTCGAAAATATAAAAAGAAAAACAAAAATATGGGTATTTTTAAGATTTTGATAAATATTTAAGTTTTATAAAGTTTCTTTAGTTTGTAAAAATATAAGTTTTATTTAATTTATTTTATAAATATATTTTATAAATATAAAAAACCGAAAAAAAATATAAATATATATAAATCTATTTTTTTTTGTTATAAATTATTTTATTTTTATCTTAGTTATTAAAGATAAGTTTTATTTAAATTATATAAATATTTTAATTAATATAAACAGAAAATATAAAAACAGAAAACAGAAAATAAAAAAAAAAAATAAAGAAAAATGCGTCGAATTTTAAACCTGTCAGTTGAATTTCTGAACCCCGCGAGTCGCGGGGTTTGGTGCCTTGAATACCGCAACTCGCGGAGGGGACCTGACACCAACAGGAAGCCCTAATCCTGCATTTATTACGGAGTATTATTAATTATTATTAATTAATTTGTAATTAGGGTTAAATATTTAATAAATTTAGTATTTAATTTAAGTTTTAATTAATTTGTATTATTTAGTATTAATTAGTTTAACTAATTTGTAAAATTAGTAGTTTTAATAAATAAATAATATAAAAATAATATTTTTATAAAAATTGTACTTTTTACAACTTTTTGTATATTTTTATATTTTGTCCCTTTTCAATCGTTTTAGCGTAATATTTGTATTTTTAGCTCATATTTAGTTTTAAACTTAGTTTTTGCCATAGTTATTTTTACTTCTAGATTTTTAGGCTTTGCCGTAGAATTCCTTAAGTGCTTTTTATTTAGACTAAGATTTAGGTGCTTTAGAATTTTGCGACGCCTTTTTAAGTTTTAGTTTCTTTTTAAGTTATTTCCATTTGGGATATAGTTTTTCCTGTAAGCTTTAATATTTTTAGACACCTTTTACTATGTACCAATTATCATTCCAATTAGTTATCTCAATTTGCGATTATAATTTTAAGTTAGTTATAGTAATAAGGTTAGGTTAGTCAAGTATTTTTAAGTTTTATAAGTTTCTTTTATTTTTCCGTCACCTTTTATTTTTCAACCATTTTTCTTTTTCGACCTTTTCCGACGAACTCTTTTTCTTTCTTATTTCTCGCTATTCTAGTTTTAGGACATAGATTTTCATTCTACTTCTTATCTAAAATTTCTTAAAATTACGAAAATTTATTTTAAGTGGTTAAATTGATAGACATCAAAATTTTCTGGTTCGTAGTAATAGTTGGATTTGTACGTGGACCGGGTTATTGGAGCCAAACAGTCTTCAATTATATTTAGACCAAACGAATCCTGCCCCTCTGCTGCATCTTTTAGCTATTCGAAACGTGGGCAAAATCAAAAAAGTCTATTGATTGGATAACTTATTATAATTTTTCTTTCCTTTTAAAAACTAATAGGATATTCAGTGAATGCACCGAGCAAGACGTTCACCACCTTTTGTACGTTCACCACCTGTAATTAGATCAAGACATTTAGCAAATATTACTGCCGTTGATTTTTCTTTAGAATCGTCATCCAGTCGACCAAGTACTTCAGTTCAAATTTCCGATAATCCATTTTTTGAACCCGACCTCACAATTGAGAATCCGGAGAATATTCAGGAACGATTCGTAGATCCTGAACCACTAAACTTTCCTCCGGAACCACCAATCATTCAAACAGAGATTGTTGAGGAACGAACCATTAAATCAGAATCCTCTAGTGATTCCGATTCAACAAATTCAATTATGGAGAATCTGGAACCTTTAAGTATGGAAGACCGAATGAGAGCTAAACGCACTGGCCAAGGTCACGCAATTACTCATCCAGACATTAATGCGCCAGATTATGAAATCAAAGGACAAATTCTACACATGGTGACTAATCAATGCCAATTTAGTGGTGCGCCGAAGGAAGATCCAAATGAACATTTACGTACCTTTAATAGGATCTGCACACTATT
Organism: Rutidosis leptorrhynchoides; assembly: GCF_046630445.1. Classification (NCBI taxonomy): domain Eukaryota; kingdom Viridiplantae; phylum Streptophyta; class Magnoliopsida; order Asterales; family Asteraceae; genus Rutidosis; species Rutidosis leptorrhynchoides. The sequence continues at coordinate 364,562,525 of NC_092338.1, forward strand.
TAAAATCCGAGAAGTGGAGGATGAACAGATATATCTCATGTTATTTCCCTGGACTTTAAAGGGAGAAGCCAAAGATTGGTTGGAATCGTTACCTGAAGGGGCGATTGATACATGGGACGTTTTAGTTGAAAAATTTCTTAAACAATTCTTTCCGGCATCTAAAGCCGTAAGACTTCAAGCAGAAATTGTTACGTTCACACAGAAACCGAATGAAACTCTATATGAGGCGTGGACAAGATATGGAAAGTTGTTAAGAGGATGTCCGCAACATGGTTTAGATACCTGTCAAATAGTACAAATATTCTACCAAGGATGCGACATCACTACAAGGAAAGACATAGATATAGCAGCTGGTGGTTCTATTATGAAGAAAACCAAAACTGATGCTTACAAAATTATTGATAACACTGCTTCCCACTCACATGAGTGGCACCAAGAAAAAGATATCGTCAGATCATCTAAAGCAGCTAGAGCCGATTCTAGCCATGACTTAGATTCCATTTCCGCAAAGATAGATGCTGTGGAGAGACGAATGGAAAAGATGACTAAAGATATTCACTCAATACGAATTAGTTGTGAGCAGTGTGGAGGACCACATTTGACAAAAGATTGTCTCAGTATTGAATTAACAATGGAACAAAGAGAGAATATTTCATACATAAACCAAAGGCCTGGAAATAATTATCAGAATAATTATCAACCGCCAAGACCGATTTACAATCAAAACCAGAATTATAACCGAAATATTCCATACAACAACCAACAAGGTCCTAGCAATCAACAAGTATCCAATAATACTTACAACCAGCAAAGACCTAATTTTCAAAACAAACCACCACAACAAACCGATGATAAAAAGCCGAATTTAGAAGATATGATGACGAAGCTTGTTGAAACTCAAACGCAGTTTTTCACATCTCAAAAACAAACTAATGAACAAAATGCTCAAGCATTTAGAAATCAACAAGCTTCTATTCAAAATCTGGAACAAGAAGTAAGTAACCTAGCAAGGTTAATAGGTGAAAGAAAACCGGGAAGTCTACCTAGTGATACAAATGCTAACCCCCGAAATGAAACAGCTAAAGCCATTACCACAAGAAGTGGTACAACACTTAAACCACCTGAAATACCTGTAACTTCTGATGAAGCTATTCCTACTCCACAAGAACCACAACCTGATCAAGATAAGGAAAAAGAACCGGTAGTTGAAAAGGTTAATGAAGATAACACAGTTAAGGCTAAACCTTATGTTAAACCATACCAACCACCACTTCCTTACCCGAGTAAAATGAAGAAAGAGAAACTTGAAGCCGAGCAATCCAAATTCTTGGATATGTTTAAACAGATAAATGTAAATCTTCCTTTCATTGATGTGATTTCAGGAATGCCTAGATATGCTAAATTCTTGAAAGATCTAATCTCAAATAGAAAGAAAATGGAAGAACTCTCGGCTGTTACCATGAATGCTAATTGTTCAGCAGTGCTGTTGAATAAGATACCAGAAAAACTATCTGATCCAGGAAGTTTCACAATTCCATGTTTTCTGGGTAGTCTTAGTTCAATAGAAGCATTGGCAGACTTAGGTGCTTGTATAAATCTAATGCCATATTCACTATACGCTAAACTAGACCTTAGAGAATTGAAACCAACCAGAATAAGCATACAACTAGCAGATAGATCAATAAAATATCCTAGAGGGATAATGGAGAACATGCTAGTTAAAGTTGGTACTTTAGTATTTCCAGTAGATTTTGTTGTTTTGGACATGGAAGAAGATTCTCAAGTTCCTCTCATATTAGGAAGACCATTCTTAAACACGGCTAAAGCAATGATAGACGTGTTCGGTAAGAAACTGACCCTAAGTATAGAGGATGAGAGTGTTACCTTTTCAGTTGATAGAGCAATGCAACAACCACAATCTGCAGATGATACATGTTATTATATTCAAACTATAGATGCACATGCAGAATTATTAGAAGAATTTCCAGAATTACAAGGAACAGGAGAATGTTCTTTAGGAGAAGGTAATGAACCAATTGATGACGCTGAAATGTTAGCTACACTAATAGCTAATGGATATGAACCAACAACAGAAGAAATTCAAATGCTAAAAGAAGAAGACAGATATCGATATAAATCATCGATAGAAGAACCACCGAAATTAGAGTTAAAGCCACTTCCAAACCTTTTAGAATACGCTTATTTACATGGTGAATCTGAATTACCTATAATAATATCGTCTTCTCTTACTGAAAATGAGAAATCACAACTCATTTATGTGTTAAAAGCTCATAAACCAGCCATTGCATGGAAGATTCATGATATTAAAGGAATAAGTCCTTCGTATTGCACACATAAAATCCTTATGGAAGAAGGTCATAAAACGTATGTGCAACGCCAACGAAGACTAAATCCTAATATGCAAGATGTAGTTAAGAAAGAAATTATTAAACTGCTAGATGCAGGTTTAATTTATCCAATTTCTGATAGTCCATGGGTAAGCCCAGTTCAATGCGTACCTAAGAAGGGTGGCATGACTGTCATTACAAATGAGAAAAATGAGCTTATTCCTACTAGGACTGTAACAGGATGGCGTGTATGTATTGATTATAGAAAATTAAATGACGCCACCAGAAAAGATCACTTTCCCTTACCTTTCATAGATCAAATGTTGGAAAGATTAGCCGGAAATAGTTATTATTGTTTTCTAGATGGATTTTCCGGATATTTTCAAATTCCAATAGCACCCGAAGATCAAGAGAAAACCACATTCACGTGTCCTTATGGTACTTTTGCTTACAAACGCATGCCATTTGGACTTTGGAACGCCCCAGCAACCTTCCAAAGGTGCATGATGGCGATTTTTCACGACATGATAGAAGAATGCATGGAAGTATTCATGGATGACTTTTCAGTCTTCGGTGATACATTTAAATCATGTCTAGTTAATCTGGAACGAATGCTAATTAGATGCGAACAATCAAATCTAGTTCTTAATTGGGAGAAATGCCATTTCATGGTTAAAGAAGGCATCGTTCTTGGACATAAAATTTCAAAAGAAGGAATTGAAGTGGATAGAGCTAAAGTAGATGTAATTGCTAAACTTTCACATCCCACCAATGTTAGAGGAGTTAGGAGTTTTCTAGGGCATGCCGGTTTTTACCGACGTTTCATAAAAGATTTTTCTAAAATTGCCACTCCTATGAATAAACTCCTAGAAAAGGATGCTCCATTCATCTTTTCAGATGAGTGTATCAAATCTTTTAATATTCTTAAAGAAAAACTCACTAATGCACCGATCATGATAACACCAAATTGGAATCTACCATTTGAACTAATGTGCGATGCAAGTGATTTTGCAATGGGAGTCGTTTTAGGACAAAGGATTGAAAAACGATTTCAACCTATATATTATGCTAGTAAGACGTTACAAGGAGCACAAACGAACTATACAACTACTGAAAAAGAACTCCTTGCTATTGTCTTTGCTTTTGACAAATTTCGATCATATCTCGTTCTAGCAAAAACGGTGGTCTATACCGACCATTCTGCTCTTAGATACCTATTTTCAAAACAAGATGCTAAACCAAGATTAATCCGTTGGATCTTACTCTTACAAGAGTTTGATATTGAAATCCGAGATAAAAGAGGAGCAGAAAATCTCGCCGCTGATCATCTTTCTCGTCTTGAAAATCCCGAATTAGAAGTTCTGAATGAATCGGCCATACAAGACAACTTTCCTGATGAATATCTATTGAAGATAGATTATAAAGAAATTCCATGGTTTGCAGACTATGCAAACTACTTAGTTTGTGGATTCCTTGAAAAAGGATTATCGTTCCAAAGACGAAAGAAATTCTTCAGTGATATAAAACACTATTTCTGGGAAGATCCTCATCTGTTTAAAAGTTGTCCCGATGGAATAATACGCCGATGTGTATTTGGAGATGAAGCCAGTAAAATATTAAACCATTGTCACACAAGACCAACAGGAGGGCATTATGGGCCTCAACTAATAGCAAGAAAAGTTTATGAAGCTGGATTCTATTGGCCTACAATTTACAAAGACGCACACCTTCTTTGCAAATCCTGTGATGCATGTCAAAGAGCCGGAAAAATAAGTCAACGTGATGAAATGCCACAAAATGTCATCCAAGTATGTGAAGTATTTGACATTTGGGGTATTGACTTTATGGGTCCATTTTCAAAATCTCATAATAATCTATATATACTCGTAGCCATTGATTATGTATCTAAATGGGCGGAAGCACAAGCTCTCCCAACTAACGATGCACGAGTTGTAGTCAACTTTTTAAAACGTCTTTTTGCAAGGTTTGGAACACCGAAAGCTTTAATAAGTGATCGGGGTACTCATTTCTGTAATAATCAACTTGAGAAAGTTCTTAAAAGATATGGAGTAACTCATAAAATCTCAACCGCATATCATCCACAAACAAGTGGACAAGTTGAAAATACCAACCGAGCTTTAAAACGTATTCTAGAGAAAACCGTAGGATCAAATCCGAAGGAATGGTCCATTAAATTGGAGGATGCACTCTGGGCTTTTAGAACAGCCTACAAAACTCCAATTGGAACCACACCTTTTAGACTTGTTAATGGAAAAGCATGTCATCTTCCAGTAGAAATTGAACACAAAGCATTTTGGGCTTTGAAGACATGTAATCTTGATTTACATGAAGTTGGACGTCTACGATTAAGTCAACTAAACAAATTAGAAGAATTAAGACATGAAGCATACGAAAATTCGTTAATCTATAAGGAAAGAATGAAGAAATGGCATGATAAAAGAATCAGAAGTTCAAAAGAATTTAAAGAAGGAGACAGAGTTCTTTTTTTCAATTCACGATTCAAGCTATTTCCTGGAAAATTGAAATCAAGATGGTCTGGACCATTCATAGTCAAAAGAGTTTTTCCATACGGAACGATAGAATTAATAAATTCAAAAGGGATTGAATTTAAAGTTAATGGTCACAGAGTTAAACATTACATACATGGTTCGATGGAAGTTGACAACGAAGTTAATCACAATTTCGACACCACAGCTAACTAAGTGTGGGGAGAATCAAGTCTTTAAAGGATAATATGTATTTCTGTTAGAGTTAGATTATCTGTTTTCGTGTAGTTCTCGAAAATGGAACCCGAATGGTCTTTCCCTAGCAGACCCTAAAGAACTAGTCTTCTCCCCCCATTCTGAATTTTTATTTTTTTAGGTTTTTACAAAATGAAGACTGTCTGTGAACTAAACCATGGTCTAATGCTACACGCTTTGATCACTAAACGTAATAATGACATACTACCGAGTGAACTAGTATCAGTAATCAGAGAAAGAATGGACGGAGTTAGAAAAGAATCCAGATGCGAAGATAATAAGTTACAATTTGGTAAAGGAAAATCAAAATCCGCAGCGAAAAGAAGAGCACGACACCTAGAAAGATGTCACAAATGCGGAAAATGGTCACATGGAGGTAAATGTTCAAATAATCAAACCTATTCAAATACCGAATTTGTTACTTTATGCAGAGACGGACCATTCATATGTTTAGAAGAAAAGACACTGAATGCTCGAGGTTACGCCTATGTAGCTATGGAAAACCAATTAAACCGACTATCTTATGAATGGGATAGATCATATAACTAAGAAATCTATTTCACAGGTAAGTCTGTACAATTTTTATTTTTTTTTATTTTATTTTTAACCTTTTGATAATAAACGCTAATTTGTTCGCTAAAAAGTATTAAATTGGTATTGAATAAAATTAGGTTTGGCGACCGAAATTATTGATATCATTCAAAAATTTATTACATCACTGCGAAATTTAACGTTTATTCTTAAGATATAAATATCTTTAATCAATCAACCCAAAATATTTCAAAAATTCGTCATGAGTTAAATTAGGTTTTGGAACCGAAATTACTTTACCGAAAAGAGGGGCGCATATTTTTGATAATATTTGATTGATTAAAGTGGGATAAAAAGTCAAAAAGATTTTTAATTTTATTTTTACCATGTTTTTAAAATTAATATTTAAATCTTAAATTAATATTGTAAACTTTGTAAAATCAATATTTTTAAAATTATAAATATTTGAAAAATTAAAATAAGTTTGGTGTGAATTTATGATATGAATTTTTAATTTTTAAAATATGAATTTTTAATTTTATGCATTTTAAATTGTAAGTTTGGTGTGAATTTTTAATATTAATTTTGAATTTTATAATTAAATTGTGTGAATTTAAAAACAAAAATTTACTTTATCTCATTAAGTTAAAAATATGATTTTTAAAATTCATCGTAAGTTGAAGACTAGGTCTTTGAACCGAAATTGCTTTACCCAAGGGAGGGACGAGAACTTTTATTATCATTATTTTTAATCTTATTGAATTAAAGTATGCCAAAAACATTAAAAAACCAAAAATCTTAGCTTTTAAAACAATCGCAACAAAAAGACAAATTTTAAAATTTTGTCGAGGGACAGACTAGGACATCGATCCGAAACGACCTCGTCCTCAATAATAAGGGAAACAAAATTTTAAAAGTTATTTACTTAATTGTTTTATAAGTTAAAGACTATAAAAAAAAATATACCATACTCCGCGACTCGCGGAGTCTGAAGGCTTAAATGCCGCGAGTCCCGGGAGGACCGAAAATCAGAAAAAAATAAAGAGCTGGAACAGATCAGTCCCAACCCACAAAACACACAAATACTGCGAACATAAACACGCAAAAACCCAAAAAATACACCCCAAAATCACAATTTTTAACCGTTAATCACCAAATTTTTTACTAAAATCATGTTGAGAAGGATGCTATCTAGGAATTACTCAAGAAAAACGGTAAATTTCTACACCTAAACACCATTTAATCCAAAATTTGGTGTTCTTGAGCAATTTTTTCCCCAATTTGATTTTAATGCTTTTTAGTGTAATTATGATTAAATTGTTTATGTATTATGCTTGTATAACCTAGATTGATGCTGTTTAACATGATTAGAAGCCTTAAACTTCAAATTTTGAGTAATCTAGGGTTTGTGTTCTTGAGCAAATTTGGGGCTTTTTGATATAAACAGGTTATGGCCGATTTTTGTCATGAATTGTTGCTAAATTAAGTAGTGTAACATGTCTAGGTAGTTAAATGATACAAACTTTGAGCCTAAACATGATTTTGAGAATTAAAGTGGACTTTTTCAAGTCTAAAATTCATGAACTTGATTTTTGAGAGATAATGCCATTTGAAACTTGTTTAATTGCTAGTAATGATTATTTTGACATGTTGTTTGAGTTGAATGCTTATGAACTTGGCAAACATTTTCGTATATGCTATTTTGAAAAAGTGTAGATTTGATGAAAATATGAAAATGAGCTTAAATTTGATATAAATTGATCATGTCATTGTAATTATTTTGATTGATGATTTTGCTGACACTAATGCATATTTGGATGCACAAAAATTGTGTTTGATGTGTTTTGCAGACTGAAAGGGGTGAATCTTCATCCCAAGCTCGCAATGCTCCTGCTGAGAATGCGGAACAACAGGAGGTGGATAACTACTACAAGCAGGATATACCTCATCCAGTCATGACCTTTTCTGATATGCACTTAGAAGAGTTGCACCCGAACCTGAGATTTAACAGACTTTGGATAGATTATCCAAAATATCAAAGGGGTTTGCATACTCTTCATTCTAAGGTTGTTGAGGTACCGAGGGTCATAGAATGGGGACCCTTAGAAGCTGTAGAATTGGCCGGGCCAATTAGAGAATTACTTGTACAGAGGTATGGTAATTCTACTTTTAATGACTGGGTACGTTTACTCACCATGCCTAGACCTGTATATAAAGTATGGTGTGAAGAATTGTTGTGTAGTATAGAGTTGAATGATCGGGTAGCTAGTTTAACCGATCGTTCTTTTATTAGATTTTTGTTAGGCGGTTCGATGCGCCACATGTCTTTACTAGACATGGCTCAGGCTTTACGTATATATACGCCTGAGGAGTTAGCATCTGCCGATTGTAGAGGGTTGATACTAAACGGTAGAAAGATAGATGAAAATTTTGATACACACGGTGTGTGGAGTCAAATGACAAGCCATCACCGTTTCAAAGGGAGAAATTACTCTTATTTGGATATAGATAGAGCCGAATTAAGAGTGATTCATAGGTTTTTAGCTAATTCGATTACACAAAGAGGTAAGAACAAGGAAAAGGTAAATGAACAGGATTTGTTTTACCATATGTGTATTCGAGACCCACAAAGTGCTGTAAGTATACCATATTGTGTGGGTTATTATTTATCAGCTATGGTTAGGGGGATGAGACCACATAGCATAATAGGAGGTGGTATTTTTATTACTTTGATTGGTGAATATCTCGGTGTGGATATAAATCGGGGGGGATTATTAGTAGAAGAACCAGAACCCCGAGATACTATAGGTTTAAATGTATACCATGGTGCGAAAGTTTTAAAGAGGCGAAATAACGCCGCAGTACAATACCATGGTAGACATCCACAGGTTGAAAGAAACCAACAGCAAGGTAATGTAGGAGGGGGGAATGAGATGCAAGAAATGCAAAGGTTTATAGCTTCTCAGGAGTACGAAAATGCTAGACAGAGAGCATTTGAAGATTGGCAAGTTCATCAGAACCAAATCATAGCTCATTGCCAACATATAGGTAGAAACTATATTCCTACACCGAAACCCATCTTCCCTCCCTGGTCTATAGAGATGCAGCCACCGTATCCTACGTATAACCCTGCCGAAGCATTCTATAGCACCTATGGTTATGCCTGGAACCCCTATTGGTATCAATATCATCCCTAGTCTACTTATTATTTTTTTTTATTTTGTAATTTGTAATGATTGATACGTTTAATACTTTTGTTAATATTGTAATCATTTTTATAATTATCTAACTTTTATTCTTAGATTTTAATAATTTTTGAATGTGGGGTAATATACCAAACTTCAAAAATATGTATATATGTTTGCAGTTTATCTTATGTACACAACAGGGTAAAACAACGCATTTTCAAAGACTGGCATTAAGTTCAGCAAAAGCAACTAATTTTGACGACAAGATGCAAAATATATGTGAAATAACAACAAGACGGAATGAACAAATGATGTGCACCATTTATCATTCAGCAAACAAACGCCAATATATTTGGAAACTTTGGTAAAAATTTAATTATTTTCACAAAAATCGCCCTAAATAATTTAAATTGTTACTGATTTCTTGCAAATGAGGGCATTGCAAGATCTTAAGTGTGGGAAGGAGTTAAATTCTTTCGAATTTTAAAATTTTTATCTTAAACACTTGGTTACCATTAAAAATACTAGTAAAGCAGTAGTTGTATTAGAATCTAGTTCTCTCTGATAATTAAGAACAGCCCTAGTCTTATATACTGACTACCCAATTCTAGTAAAATTTTAAAAAAAAATTTCAATTAAATGAACTCAAAATCATGTTTATACATATTTATGAACGATAAAACTAGGTTTTAACACCGAAATTATTGTTACCTCGGAAAGGACATAAATTGAGAAACAAACCAAAATGTTAAAATTCATTTAAAATGGAATAGAGGACGATAAAAAGGAAAATAAAAGCCAAGTGTGGGAAAATTTACCAAGTTATCTTAAACATATGTCACATATATCTGTAACAAATAACTGAAAATACTTTTGCTTTGGACTAAACTAAACTATTTTACCCGATGAAAGAAAAGAAAGATGGATCTACACGATGAATCAATTCCATCATTAAAAGGAAGTAAAGTCTTCCGGAAAAAAAAACGCGCTTCTTGATTTAGGTCATGAAGTTGTCGTCCAGACCAGCTGTAGGTTGACAAAAAATCTAGAAAAGTCATCACTAAAATCAGCAGGAAATCCACGGACCTCAGCATTAAATAGGGTCGCCAAGTGGTCAGATTTATCCTAACCATGAGAAGGATTTATCTCGTAAAATGGGGGGGGCACCATGCAAATTAGCTGGATAAGACTAATGAATCAGATCCCCAGAAAGGATAATCTCCTTAAAGATTAAAAATCAGCTTTTAAGCCTGATATTACTCAATCCTAGAGATTGACCTTAAAGATTGAGAATTACAAACTCATGGAATTCAATGATATCTAAACTCGAGCTTGAACGAGAAAATATTTTGATAAAAAAATTACAAACCGATTTGTTTTCTGAAAACCCTATTTTCAAAGCGTTCATTACCATTGAACGTAAAATCCTAGGAATTCACCTGGAATTCATTAGGTCACCTGAACTAAATCGGGTGTCAACCGTAAGAACGGTGGTTGCATAGCATGGTCAAAGACAAGACCTTGTGCCAGACCGAAAAATTATAAGGGTGAGCTTTACTATTGCTCCTACAAAGTATAGTAATTGCGTCCGACACGTTATAGACCATAATTAAAAGCATGTCAGGGGACATTGCCTTAACAGTTGCTTGTTCAACGCTTTCCTTTACAACCGGACGGTAGTTTACCGAAAGGTAATATACGGGACAAGTAAACTGGACGTGTTGCTTTCCAAATACAAGGTTAGCAAGTGGGTGACACAAAACCGCAAGTTTTGAGCTAAAATTTTCAAATCTGAAACCCACCAAACCCACAAAAATATTTTGCAAACACCGGTAAAGGGTTATTCCGGAAAACTTATCTAGGGTAAAAACTAGATTTAATTTTCAAAAGATCAAATGTTTTCATAAAGATCCAGTTTCCTTAATGGATCTAAATTTTTATAGTCATGTGGGACTGTAAACCATATCGTTACTACCATTGTTTATACCGCCGTAAAGAAATCACTGATGTACATAGTGTGAAGAATAAAGAAGTGATTCTAGTATTTCAAGACGATATTGCTTGAGGACAAGCAACGCTCAAGTGTGGGAATATTTGATAATGCTAAAAACGAACATATATTTCATAGCATTATTCCTCAAGAAAGACAAGCTTTTAGTTTCAATTGTTCTATTTACAAGTGATATTCGTTTAAATAATAAAAGGTGAAGACAAAAGACAGATTCGACGAATTGAAGACGCAAACGACCAAAAAGCTCAAAAGTACAAAATACAATCAAAGAGGTTCCAATTATTGATAAGAAACGTCTCGAAATTACAAGAGTACAAGATTCAAAACGCAAAGTACAAGATATTAAATTGTACGCAAGGACGTTCGAAAATCTGGAACCGGGACCAGAGTCAACTCTCAACGCTCGACGCAACGGACTAAAAATTACAAGTCAACTATGCACATAAATATAATATAATATTTAAATAATTCTTATAATTATTTATATATTATAATAAATAATAAAAACCGTCGGCAAGAAAGACTCCAAACTGGTCTGAGCTGTAATTTCAATCTCCGCAACTCGCGGAGTTTGAAGGCCAAAAATGCCGCGAGTCGCGGAGCCCCAAGTTTTGAAACTCCCTATAAAGCCAACCGAATTCTGAGCATTTTTTCATCATCTTTTTCTTCTTCTCTCATAATACTACGTAAATATTTATATTTATATTTTAATTTTAATTTTAATTTTAATTATAATTCTAATAATAAGGGTATGTTAGCGAATGTTGTAAGGGTGTAAGTCGAAATTCTGTCCGTGTAACGCTACGCTATTTTTAATCATTGTAAGTTATGTTCAACCTTTTTACATTAATGTCTCGTAGCTAAGTTATTATTATGCTTATTTAATCCGAAGTAATCATGATGTTGGGCTAATTACTAAAACTGGGTAATTGGGCTTTGTACCATAATTGGGGTTTGGATAAAAGAACGACACTTGTGGAAATTAGACTATGGGTTATTAATGGGTTTTATATTTGTTTAACTAAATGATAGTTTGTTAATGTTAATATAAAGATTTACAATTGGGCGTCCCTATAAATTACCATATACACTCGATCGGACACGATGGGCGAGGTATTTATATGTACGAATAATCGTTTATTTAACCGGACACGGGAATGGATTAATAGCCACTAGAATAATTAAAACAGGGGTGAAATTATATACAAGGACACTTGGTATAATTGATAACAAAATATTAAAACCTTGGATTACACTCAGTCGACATCCTGGTGTAATTATTAAACAAAGTATTAAAATCTTGTTGCAGTTTAAGTCCCTAATTAGTTGGAATATTTAACTTCGGGTATAAGGATAATTTGACGAGGACACTCGCACTTTATATTTATGACTGATGGACTGTTATGGACAAAAACCAGACGGACATATTAAATAATCCAGGACAAAGGACAATTAACCCATGGGCATAAAACTAAAATCAACACGTCAAACATCATGATTACGGAAGTTTAAATAAGCATAATTCTTTTATTTCATATTTAATTTCCTTTATTTTATATTTAATTTCACTTTTAATTATCGTACTTTTTAATTATCGCAAGTTTATTTTATCGCACTTTTATTATTCGAAATTTCATTATCGTTATTTACTTTATGCTTTAATTTAAGTCTTGTATTTATTTTTAATATTTTACATTTGGTTTTAACTGCGACTAAAGTTCTAAAATTGACAAACCGGTCATTAAACGGTAAAAACCCCCCTTTATAATAATAATATTACTTATATATATATTTGTATTTTTATAAAAGTAATATAGCGTTAAGCTTTGTTTAAAGATTTCCCTGTGGAACGAACCGGACTTACTAAAAACTACACTACTGTACGATTAGGTACACTGCCTATAAGTGTTGTAGCAAGGTTTAAGTATATCCATTCTCTAAATAAATAAATATCTTGTTTAAAATTGTATCGTATTTAATAGTATTTCCTGCTAAAATTAATAGCTATTTTATATACCCCTCGCATAACATCACGTATTTATTTAACGATCTAATCGTTAAGATTAAATACTTATAAGGTGTCAGTAAGTTTGTTATTGGGTATGACCCGACTTGGATCATAACATATTAGCCACATTAATTTAATATGTCTCTCGAGCATACGAAATACCTTCAATCTCCCACTTGCACGAGAAACATAAGAAATTAATGCAAATGACGGATACCACCTAACGACCGTCCATCACCCCCAATATGTTATGACTTTTGCCATTCAATAACATCATCCCTTTCGAGTTCCCATCTCGAATATGAATAGGTGAATCTTTTCATTTATCCTTTCATCCTAGATGTCATGTTAAATCCAAGAGATACAGAATGATCACTCTCTTTTAGATTTAACTTTATCAGGCCTTAGACATCTGACTCTCAACGAATAAGAGGGACAAATTCCATCTTGAGTACATTCGTCCTAAATATATACCTTGCATTATACCTGATCTCTTCCTTATGAACTACCAAATTTCAGAATAGCAAAGGAAAGAATCAAGGCACAATACTTGGTAAATATCCGAACCCAACATGTATCTCAGGTCAGAGGATACAATGATATTCGCCTTTACTCAAGATTACATGTGATCAACCACAAAGGCTCCATTTAGTAAGTCTTGAGAGCGGGTCTTCCAATATTTGTATCCCACAAATATCTATGAACCTTGGTTGCAACCTTGCCCCCACATTCAGCCCGTGAATGTATACCAATCTAAGTTCATAATAGTCTTAACCTCACACTCGTTCCCACAAATGTGATCGACTACGGAATTTAGAATAATTACTTATTCATGGATAAAATATGCAAAATAAGAACATAACTCAAGAAAAATTAATTCCATAATTATAATAATGAGTTTGAACAATTTCGTTCCGTTACAATACTTAAAACAGATCATGAACAATCACTAGAATATCGAAGCCCTAATGCACAAACATGTCCTGCGTGTTTTGGACCATGTAAGAGCTTCGTGAGAGGATCCGCTATATTAAGATCTGTGTGAACTTTATGAATACATATCTTTCCCTTTTCAACTTCATCCCTTATGTAGTTGAATCTCCGCTCAATGTGACGGGTCTTTTGGTGAGCACGAGGTTCCTTGATTTGAGCAATAGCACCCTCATTGTCACAAAAGATCTCAAGAGGGTCCTGAATGGAAGGGACTACTCCTAAGTCGTCGATGAATTTCTTCATCCATGCAGCTTCCTGAGCTGCCAATGAGGCGGCAATGTACTCCGAATCTGTAGTGGATAATGCAACAACATCCTGTTTTGAACTCTTCCAATAGACCGCACCTCCATTTAATGTGAAGACATAACCGGACTGTGATCGAGAATCATCTCGATCAGTTTGGAAACTCGCGTCCACATAACCTTTTACTGCGAGTTCCTCTTCACCAGACCCATATATTAGAAACATATCCTTAGTCCTCCTAAGGTATTTCAATATACTTTTAACCGCAATCCAATGACAATTTCCAGGGTTATTCTGGTATCTACTTGTCAAGCTTAGGGCGCATGACACATCCGGTCTAGTGCATATCATTGCATACATGATTGACCCAATGGCAGATGCATAGGGGACTCTCTTCTTTCTTTCTTATTCATCTTTCGTGGTAGGGCATTGAGATGAACTGAGAAGTGTTCCTCTTTGAATAGGTACCAAACCACTCTTAGAGTTCTGCATCTTGAACCTTTTCAAGATTTTTTCAATGTATGCACTTTGATTTAAACCTATCAGTTTCTTGGATCTATCCCTGTAGATCCCAATATCCAAAACGTATTGTGCTTCTCCAAGATCCTTAATGGAGAAGCATTTACTTAGCCAAGTTTTAACACCTTCCATTGCCAGAATATCATTTCCAAATAACAATATATCATCCACATATAGTACAAGGAACATGATTGTGCTCCCACTAGCTATCTTGTATACACAAGCTTCATCACCATTTTTAATGAAACCAAATTTCTTGGCCTCCTCATTAAAACGATGATTCCACATTCTAGATGCTTGTTTCAATCTGTAGATTGACTTCTTTAACTTGCATACCTTTTTAGGATATTTCGGATCAACAAAACCTTCAGGCTGAACCATATAGACATCTTCCTCAAGATGTCCATTTAGGAAAGTGGTCTTGACATCCATTTGCCATATTTCATAATCATAATGAGCAGCAATGGCAAGTAATATCCTAATAGATTTTAGCATTGCCACAGGCGAAAAAGTTTCATCATAGTCAACCCCTTGAGTTTGAGTGAAACCTTTTGCTACAAGTCTAGCTTTATATGTATCCAAGTTTCCATGTATGTCGGTCTTCATTTTGAAAAGCCATTTACAATCAACTAGCCTTGAGCCAGTAGGTTGTTCAACAAGTTCCCAAACTTGGTTGTCATACATGGATTGCATCTCAGCGTTCATGGATTTCTGCCATTTATCCTTATCAATCCTTGATAAAGCTTCTTGGTAGTTCGTTGGTTCATCCAAATCAACCACATAGCAACCATCCATGAGAAACCCATATCTCTCAAGAGGATTACTAATCCTACCAGATCTGCGAACATCTTGTGTATTTTGATCATCCATTTGATCACTCTCAACATTTTCATGTTGAGTGCTAGTGTCAACCATTTGTGTATCATCTACTTGATCTTGAACCTCTTAAAGATCTATCTTCCTTTCACTATCACCTTTCATTAGGAACTTAGTTTCAAGGAATTCAGCCTTCCGAGCAACAAATACATTCTGCTCGGAAGGATCATAGAAATAATATCCCATATTATATTTGGGATATCCTATAAAGATACACTTTGTGGATCGAGCATTTAACTTATTAGGGACGTAACGCTTAGGGTAAAATTCACATCCCCATACCTTTAAGTATGATAGAGACGGAGGTTTTCCAAACCATATCTCCTGAGGTGTTCGTTCCACTTTCTTGGTTGGGGCCATATTTAAAATACGAGCCGCGGAGCATAGACAATAACCCCAAAATGATAGAGGTAACGAGCTTCTAGCCATCATAGATCGAACCATATCCATCAGGGTTCGGTTCCTCCTTTCGGAAACTCCATTTAGTTGGGGTGTTCCAGGAGGAGTGAGTTGCGAGATAATCCCACAACTTCTAAAATGTTTTTGGAAAGCTTCGCTTAGGTATTCACCTCCTCTATCGGTACGCAGTACCTTGATTGTCTTATTGAGTTGATTTTGTACTTCGTTTTGATACTCTTTGAATGCTTCAAAAGTTTCGTCCTTATGTCTTAATAAGTAGACATATCCGAAATGACTAAAGTCATCAATGAAAGTAACGAAGTATCTTTCACCATTCCTAGTAATGGGCTTAAAGGGTCCACATACATCCGAATGTATTAATCCCAATAAGTCCTTAGCCCTTTCATAGGTCCCTTTGAAAGGTGCTTTAGTCATTTTGCCTTGTAAACAAGATTCACATACATCAAACGAGTCTAATTCATTTGATTTCAAAAGGCCATTCTTTTGAAGTGTATGCATTCGATTCTTGTTTATGTGACCAAGGCGACAATGCCATAAGTAGGAATCACTCAAATCCCTTTTAAGTTTCTTGGTGTTTGCATGGTATATTGAGCTATTGTATGATGTGTCATCATGAACCAATTCATAAATACCATTTGAAGGCGAAGCCTTAAAATAGAACACATTATCTAAAGAAACATGGATATCATCATTAATGAAATTAAGATTAAAACCATATTGTTTCAAACGGGATACAGAAATAATGTTTCGAGATAAATTGAGTGCATACAAAACATTTTTCAAGATAAGTTCCAAACCACTTGGAAGCTTCAAAACAAAGTCTCCTTGAGCTTTCACTTGCACCCTTGCTCCATTTCCCATGAAGAGACTTGTTGTTCCCTCATCTTGATCACTTCTTTTGAACCCCTGCAATGAATTGCAAATATGAGTTCCACATCCTGTGTCTAATACCCATGTATTAGAAGAAGTAATACTAAGCTCAATGTATACCATATATACATTACCTGAGGTTTGCCCTGCATCCCTCTTCTCTTTCAACTCTTTTAGGTAGACCGGGCAGTTGCGTTTCTAGTGACCCATTTCACCGCAACCAAAACACGTATCTTCCTTGGGGTTAGCTTTACCAGCAACCTTTTGCTTCTTGTTATTATTGGTTGGGGTAACCACTTTCCCTTTTCCCTAGCCCTTGCCATGGTAGGCGGGTCCTTTCCTCTTAGCCGCCTTTGGCTTAGAAGTTTTATTGGTTTTGGACCCGCCTTCATTGATCATAAACATGGGTGAAGCCCTTTTACCCATGCTCGCTTCGGCCGTCTTAAGCATGGAATGTAATTCGCCAATGCTTTTATCCCAACCATTCATATTATAATTTAACACGAATGTGTCAAACCTCTTTGACAATGAGTTAAGGATAAGGTCTGTGGCTAATTCATTAGACACGTTGCAATTTAGACGGTTTGCTCGATCAATCAGGCTTTTCATCTTAAGGACATAAGATGAAATGGATTGGGTGTCGTCCATCCGACATGCATGAAGCGCTCGGACCATTTCAAAGCACTCGACACGAGCTTGTTGAAGGAACATCTCCTTCAACTGTGTGATCATGTCATACACACTATGATGCTCAAAATCCTTTTAGAGTTCAGGTATCATAGTCCCAAGCATGAGGCAAGAAACTTGCAACGAATCGGTGCAATATTTCTCCCAATAAGCCATGCCTTCCGTATCATTCTCGTCCGGTTGATCGGGAATGGGGTCTTCCAACACATACGCCCTATCTTCAAGTTTGAGGACAATTCTTAGATTGCGGAACCAATCCATGAAGTTCATATGGTTGAGTTTTTCCTTTTCGAGGATTGACCTCAACGATAGGTTGTTAAAGTTGATAGGTGCGTTTGGAATGTTGTTGTTGTTATTGGCGGCCATCTACAAAATTTAACAAAGTTGTTTAAGTATCAATTTTAATTTAACAATCAATACCCTTTAAATCCAATTGATATTTATTAAATTTTAGAATCCAACGGTAAACCAAATTTCGGTTAGGTGGCCTTTATCCCGTCATTTGATTTAGCTAGGTAGTCATTATATGACAATTGCAATCCTTTTGCAACTTCTAAGTTATGGAATCATGCAATCCTTTTGCATGGCATATTTATTCCATCAACGCCTATTTGTTCCTCATGCTTCGGTGACCCTAAGTTCATGATTCCCAAATCAAGTCGTCCTACTTGTGTAAACATGTAAATTTAACATACAAGTGGTTAGGTGACCTTTATCCCACAAGCATGCGAAATTCACCTTAATCATATTAGTTTGCTCATAACGGTTAGGTGACCTTTATCCCATTATGAGTTCCCTAATATTTTTTAAGTGTCACACAAAAGGATGGCGTTTAACTTGTTTGCCTTGTTGATTAAGGGATTTTTAGTTTTCATTAATTCTAGTTTGAGAAAACTTTTATGCCATACACCAACATGCATTTACTGTATGGTTCATTTAAAATCCATTTTTAAGTCTTGTAATTAAGCCAATACATGATATAAACCATTTTATATGTGTGATCCTTTTAGTGTTCTTAATAACCATTTATTAATGTCCTTTTGCCATTTCAATTTAACCATTTAAATTTTCATTTTGCATGTAGTTAATAATGTGTAATTTAACTAATTAAATTGTCATT
The DNA here is from genome assembly GCF_046630445.1 of Rutidosis leptorrhynchoides. Lineage (NCBI taxonomy): Eukaryota > Viridiplantae > Streptophyta > Magnoliopsida > Asterales > Asteraceae > Rutidosis > Rutidosis leptorrhynchoides. Next base: position 364,581,101 of record NC_092338.1, read on the forward strand.
TTGCTTATTGTTAACTTGTGATATACTTGTAGCAACCAAACATACAAACACAATAAACAATAATGCATGCAAAACAAATATGTTCACAATCAAGCCATTTTGGTAGGCATTTGTTTAGCCGAAAACAAATGCCACCGGTATAGGGGTAATAACACAAAATATGAGATTTTAAATCTCCCACTTAATCTTGCATCCAAATGCTTCTTCTTGTGTTCTTCAAGTCTTCATTATCTTCATCATTTTACAAAATATATCCTAATACATTTTTCTAGAAAATGAAAATATAACCTAATCTATTTTACATACCAAATGAATGAATATTACAACCAAATGAATGAATTAATTATTACATACCAAATGAATAATACAAATCATTCAACCATTCAACCATCCAAACACAAGGTCAAGGCTTGATTGTGAACAACAACATTTGAACAAAATATGAACCAAATGGCAATCAAAAACCCTATTTTGGAACCCTCAAAATTTGGCCAAAACATAACCCACCCAAAACAAATGAATTTTTGCATTCTATATTCATGCATGTACATAAAATGCAAAGTCATGGTGAGTTTAATAACCATATAAGAAGCATAATACATAGACTTTGGATCTAGATACCATTGATGGAATTCAATATAACAACATGTTCTAAAGTTAACAAAATTACTAAACCAATTTATTAAGAAAACAAGTGTATATATTTAACCACTTATTTGAATTCCAAGTAGATATCAAGTCTTGGATAAATATGAAATGTCCCGTTCATATTGATTATAAACGTTCCATATTAATTGATTTCGTTGCGAGGTTTTGACCTCTATATGAGACGTTTTTCAAAGACTGCATTCATTTTTAAAACAACCATAACCTTTATTTTATCAATAAAGGTTTCAAAAGCATTACGTAGATTATCAAATAATGATAATCTAAAATATACTGTTTACACACGACTATTATATAATGGTTTACAATAGAAATATATTACATCGACATATGTTTCTTGAATGCAGTTTTTACACAATATCATACAAACATGGACTCCAAATCTTGTCCTTATTTTAGTATGCAATAGCGGAAGCTCTTAGTATTCACCTGAGAATAAACATGCTTTAAACGTCAACAAAAATGTTAGTGAGTTATAGGTTTAACCTATATATATATCAAATCGTAACAATAGACCACAAGATTTCATATTTCAATACGTATCCCATACATAGATATAAAAATCATTCATATGGTGAACACCTGGTAACCGACATTAACAAGATGCATATATAAGAATATCCCCATCATTCCGGGACACCCTTCGGATATGATATAAATTTCGAAGTACTAAAGCATCCGGTACTTTGGATGGGGTTTGTTAGGCCCAATAGATCTACCTTTAGGATTCGCGTCAATTAGGGTGTCTGTTCCCTAATTCTTAGATTACCAAACTTAATAAAAAGGGGCATATTCGATTTCGATAATTCAACCATAGAATGTAGTTTCACGTACTTGTGTCTATTTTGTAAATCATTTATAAAACCTGCATGTATTCTCATCCCCAAAATATTAGATTTTAAAAGTGGGACTATAACTCACTTTCATAGATTTTTACTTCGTCGGGAAGTAAGACTTGGCCACTGGTCGATTCACGAACCTATAACAAATATGTACATATATATCAAAGTATATTCAAAATATATTTACAACACTTTTAATACATTTTGATGTTTTAAGTTTATTAAGTCAGCTGTCCTCGTTAGTAACCTACAACTAGTTGTCCAACGTTAGATGTACAGAAAAAAATTGATATATATTATCTTGAATCAATCCACGACCTAGTGTATACACGTCTCAGGCTAGATCACAACTCAAAGTATATATATTTTTGGAATCAACCTCAACCCTGTATAGCTAACTCCCTCATTACTGCATATAGAGTGTCTATGGTTGTTCCAAATAATATATACACATGGGTCGATATGATATGTCAAAACATTTGCATACGTGTCTATGGTATCCCAAGATTACATAATATATTAGAATACATGCATAATACAATATAAGTTAGCTAAGATATGATTAATATAGATTTGTTACCAATTTTCACGTTGCTACAACAAGAAAAATTATCCAATCTTGTTTTACCCATAACTTCTTCATTTTAAATCCATTTTGAGTGAATCAAATTGCTATGGTTTCATATTGAACTCTATTTTATGAATCTAAACAGAAAAAGTATAGGTTTATAGTCAAAAATATAAGTTACAAGTCGTTTTTGTAAAGGTAGTCATTTCAGTCGAAAGTACGACGTCTAGATGACCATTTTGGAAAACATACTTCCACTTTGAGTTTAACCATGATTTTTGGATATAGTTTCATGTTCATAAGAAAAATCATTTTCCCAGAAGAACAACTTTTAAATCAAAGTTTATCATAGTTTTTAATTAACTAACCCAAAACAGCCCGCGGTGTTACTACGACGGTGTATGTCCGGTTTTACAGTGTTCTTCGTGTTTCCAGGTTTTAAATCATTAAGTTAGCATATCATATAGATATAGAACATGTGTTTAGTTGATTTTAAAAGTCAAGTTAGAAGGATTAACTTTTGTTTGTGAACAAGTTTAGAATTAACTAAACTATGTTCTAGTGATTACAAGTTTAAATCTTCGAATAAGATAGCTTTATATGTATGAATCGAATGATGTTATGAACATCATTACTACCTCAAGTTTTCTGGATAAAGCTACTGGAAATGAGAAAAATGGATCTAGCTTCAAAGGATCCTTGGATGGCTTGAAAGTTCTTGAAGCAGAATAATGACACGAAAAACAAGTTCAAGTAAGATTTCCACTCGAAATAAGATTGTTATAGTTATAGAAATTGAATCAAAGTTTGAATATGAGTATTACCTTGTATTAGAAATATATATTACTGTAAATAAGAAAGATTTCTTGAGGTTGGATGATCACTCTACAAGATTGGAAGTAAGCTAGCAAATTTGGAAGTATTCTTGATTTTATGAAACTAGAACTTGTAGAATTTATGAAGAACACTTAGAACTTGAAGATAGAACTTGAGAGAGATCAATTAGATGAAGAAAATTGAAGAATGAAATTGTTTTTAAGTGTTTTTAGTCGTTGGTGTATGGATTAGATATAAAGGATATGTAATTTTGTTTTCATGTAAATAAGTCATGAATGATTACTCATATTTTTGTAATTTTATGAGATATTTCATGCTAGTTACCAAATGATGGTTCCCACATGTGTTAGGTGACTCACATGGGCTGCTAAGAGATAATCATTGGAGTGTATATACCAATAGTACATTCATCTAAAAGCTGTGTATTGTACGAGTACGAATACGGGTGCATACGAGTAGAATTGTTGATGAAACTGAATGAGGATGTAATTGTAAGAATTTTTGTTAAGTAGAAGTATTTTGATAAGTGTCTTGAAGTCTTTCAAAAGTGTATGAATACATATTAAAACACTACATGTATATACATTTTAACCGAGTCGTTAAGTCATCGTTAGTCGTTACATGTAAGTGTTGTTTTGAAACCTTTAGGTTAACGATCTTGTTAAATGTTGTTAACCCAATGTTTATAATATCAAATGAGATTTTAAATTATTATATTATCATGATAATATGATGTATGAATATCTCTTAATATGATATATATATACATTAAATGTCGTTACAACGATAATCGTTATATATATATGTCTCGTTTCAAAATCATTAAGTTAGTAGTCTTGCTTTTACATATGTTGTTCATTGTTAATATACTTAATGATATGTTTACTTATCATAATATCATGTTAAATATATATATATATATATATATATATATATATATATATATATATATATATATATATATCCATATATATGTCATCATATAGTTTTTACAAGTTTTAACGTTCGTGAATCACCGGTCAACTTGGGTGGTCAATTGTCTATATGAAACCTATTTCAATTAATCAAGTCTTAACAAGTTTGATTGCTTAACATGTTTGAAACACTTAATCATGTAAATAACAATTTCATTTAATATATATATAAACATGGAAAAGTTCGGGTCACTACAGTACCTACCCGTTAAATAAATTTCGTCCCGAAATTTTAAGCAGTTTGAGGTGTTGACGTATCTTCTGGAAATAAATGCGGGTATTTCTTCTTCATCTGATCTTCATGCTCCCAGGTGAACTCGGGTCCTCTACGAGCATTCCATCGAACCTTAACAATCGGTATTTTGTTTTGTTTAAGTCTCTTAACCTCACGATCCGTTATTTCGACGGGTTCTTCAATGAATTGAAGTTTTTCATTGATTTGGATTTTGTCCAATGGAATAGTGAGATCTTCTTTAGCAAAACATTTCTTCAAATTCGAGACGTGAAAAGTGTTATGTACATTCGCAAGTTGTTGAGGTAACTCAAGTCGGTAAGCTACTATTCCGACACGATCAATAATCTTGAATGGTCTAATATACCTTGGATTTAATTTTCCTCGTTTACCAAATCGAACAACACCTTTCCAAGGTGCAACCTTTAGCATGACCATCTCTCTAATTTCAAATTCTATGTCTTTTCTTTTAATGTCGGCGTAGCTCTTTTGTCGACTTTGGGCTGTTTTCAACCGTTGTTGAATTTGGATGATCTTTTCGGTAGTTTGTTGTATTATCTCCGGACCCGTAATCTGTCTATCCCCCAATTCACTCCAACAAATCGGAGACCTGCACTTTCTACCATAAAGTGCTTCAAATGGCATCATCTCAATGCTTGAATGATAGCTGTTGTTGTAGGAAAATTCTGCTAACGGTAGATGTCGATCCCAACTGTTTCCGAAATCAATAACACATGATCGTAGCATGTCTTTAAGCGTTTGTATCGTCCTTTCGCTCTGCCCATCAGTTTGTAGATGATAGGCAGTACTCATGTCTAGACGAGTTCCTAATGCTTGCTGTAATGTCTGCCAGAATCTTGAAATAAATCTTCCATCCCTATCAGAGATAATAGAGATTGGTATTCCATGTCTGGAGACGACTTCCTTCAAATACAGTCGTGCTAACTTCTCCATCTTGTCATCTTCTCTTATTGGCAGGAAGTGTGCTGACTTGGTGAGACGATCAACTATTACCCAAATAGTATCATAACCACTTGCAGTCCTTGGCAATTTAGTAATGAAATCCATGGTAATGTTTTCCCATTTCCATTCCGGGATTTCAGGTTGTTGTAGTAGACCTGATGGTTTCTGATGTTTAGCTTTGACCTTAGAACACGTCAAACATTCTCCTACATATTTAGCAATATCGGCTTTCATACCTGGCCACCAAAAATGTTTCTTAAGATCCTTGTACATCTTCCCCGTTCCAGGATGTATTGAGTATCTGGTTTTATGAGCTTCTCTAAGTACCATTTCTCTCATATCTTTAAATTTTGGTACCCAAATTCTTTCAGCCCTATACCGGGTTCCGTCTTCCCGAATATTAAGATGCTTCTCTGATCCTTTGGGTATTTCATCCTTTAAATTTTCCTCTTTTAAAACTCCTTGTTGCGCCTCCTTTATTTGAGTAGTAAGGTTAGTGTGAATCATTATATTCATAGATTTTACTCGAATGAGTTCTCTGTCCTTTCTGCTCAAGGCGTCGGCTACCACATTTGCCTTCCCCGGGTGGTAACAAATCTCAAAGTCGTAATCATTCAACAATTCAATCCACCTACGCTGCCTCATATTCAGTTGTTTCTGATTAAATATATGTTGAAGACTTTTGTGGTCGGTATATATAATACTTTTGACCCCATATAAGTAGTGCCTCCAAGTCTTTAATGCAAAAACAACCGCGCCTAATTCCAAATCATGCGTCGTATAATTTTGCTCGTGAATCTTCAATTGTCTAGACTCATAAGCAATCACCTTCGTTCGTTGCATTAATACACAACCGAGACCTTGCTTTGATGCGTCACAATAAATCACAAAATCATCATTCCCTTCAGGCAATGACAATATAGGTGCCGTAGTTAGCTTTTTCTTCAATAATTGAAACGCCTTCTCTTGTTCATCCTTCCATTCAAATTTCTTCCCTTTATGCGTTAATGCAGTCAAGGGTTTTGCTATTTTGGAGAAATCTTGGATGAATCTTCTGTAGTAACCAGCCAATCCTAAAAATTGACGTATATGCTTCGGAGTTTTTTGGGTTTCCCACTTTTCAACGGTTTCGATCTTTGCCGGGTCCACCTGGATACCTTCTTTGTTCACTATGTGACCGAGGAATTGAACTTCTTCCAACCAAAATGCACACTTTGAAAATTTAGCGTACAGTTTTTATTTCCTCAATACTTCTCGCACTTTTCTCAAATGTTCTTCGTGCTCTTGATCATTCTTTGAGTAAATAAGTATGTCATCGATGAAAACAATGACAAACTTGTCAAGATATGGCCCACACACTCGGTTCATAAGGTCCATGAACACAGCTGGTGCGTTAGTCAATCCAAACGGCATAACCATAAACTCGTAATGACCATAACGCGTCCTAAAAGCAGTTTTTAGAATATCATCCTCCTTTACTCGCATTTGATGATATCCAGAACGTAAATCGATCTTCGAATAAACTGATGAGCCTTGTAGTTGATCAAATAAGTCGTCAATTGTCGGCAGTGGATAACGGTTTTTGATGGTAAGTTTGTTCAACTCTCTGTAGTCAATACACAACCTAAATGTACCATCCTTCTTCTTGACAAACAAAATAGGAGCTCCCCATGGTGATGTGCTTGGTCGAATGAAACCACGTTCTAATAGTTCTTGCAGTTGGCTTTGCAGTTCTTTCATCTCGCTGGGTGCGAGTCTATAAGGAGCACGAGCTATTGGTGCAGCTCCTGGTACAAGATCTATTTGAAATTCAACAGATCGATGTGGAGGTAGTCCCGGTAATTCTTTCGGAAATACATCGGGAAATTCTTTTGCGACGGAAACATCATTGATGCTCTTTTCTTCAGTTTGTACTTTCTCGACGTGTGCTAGAAAAGCATAGCAACCTTTTCTTATTAGTTTTTGTGCCTTCAAATTACTAATAAGATGTAGCTTCGTGTTGCCCTTTTCTCCATACACCATTAAGGGTTCTCCTTATTCTCGTACAATGCGAATTGCTTTTTATAACATACGATCTCTGCTTTCACCTTCTTCAGCCAGTCCATGCCAACTATTAAATCAACACTACCTAACTCTACTGGTATCAAATCAATCTTAAATATTTCGCTACCCAGTTTAATTTCTCGATTCCGACATATATAATCTGCTGAAATTAATTTACCATTTGCAAATTCGAGTAAAATTTACTATCCAGCGGCGTCAATGGACAACTTAATTTAGCACAAAAATCTCTACTCATATAGCTTCTATCCGCACCCGAATCAAATAAAACGTAAGCAGATTTATTGTCAATAATAAACGTACTCGTAACAAGCTCCGGGTCTTCCTGTGCCTCTACCTCATTAATATTGAAAACTCTTCCGCGGCCTTGTCCATTCGTGTTCTCCTGGTTCGGGCAATTTCTAATAATGTGGCCCGGTTTTCCACATTTATAACAAACTACATTGGCATAACTTGCTCCAACACTACTTGCTCCGCCATTACTCGTTCCGACACCATTTGTTCCTTTTGTTCTGTTAACCCCTGGTCCGTAGACCTCACACTTTGCCGCGCTATGACCATTTCTTTTACACTTGTTGCAAAATTTGGTGCAGAACCCCGAGTGATACTTTTCACACCTTTGGCATAGCTGCTTCTGATTGTTGTTGTTGTTGCGGTTGTTATTGTTGTTGGGATGATTGTTGTAGTTGTTGTTGTTGTTGTTGTTGTTGTTGTTGTTGGGCCATTTGTTGTAGTTACGATTGATGTTGCGATTGTTGGGATAGTTGTTGCGATTATTGTTGTAATTGCTGTTGTTGTTGTATTGGTGATTCGTATCACCGTTTTCCTCCCACTTTCTTTTGACTTGCTTCACATTGGCCTCTTCAGCCGCCTGTTCTTTAATTCTTTCCTCAATCTGGTTCACTAGTTTGTGAGCCATTCTACATGCCTGTTGTATGGAGGCGGGCTCGTGTGAACTTATATCTTCTTGGATTCTTTCCGGTAATCCTTTCACAAACGCGTCGATCTTCCCTTCCTCATCTTCGAACGCTCTCGGACACAATAGGCACAATTCTGTGAATCGTCTTTCGTACGTGTTAATATCAAATCCTTGGGTTCGTAACCCTCTAAGTTCTGTCTTGAGCTTATTGACCTCGGTTCTGGGACGGTACTTCTCGTTCATCAAGTGCTTGAATGCTGACCACGGTAGTGCGTAAGCATCATCTTGTCCCACTTGCTCTAGATAGGTATTCCACCATGTTAACGCAGTACCTGTGAAGGTATGCGTAGCGTACTTCACTTTGTCCTCTTCAGTACACTTACTTATGGCAAACACCGATTCAACTTTCTCGGTCCACCGTTTCAATCTGATTGGTCCTTCGGTCCCATCAAATTCCAAAGGTTTGCAGGCAGTGAATTCTTTGTAGGTGCATCCTACACGATTTCTTGCGCCGTTAGCTGCATTGCTAGATTCGGAGTTATTGTTGGTATGTAGCGCAGCCTGTACTGCGGCTATGTTTGCAGCAAGAAAGGTACGAAATTTATCTTCCCTCATATTCATGGTTTGTCGAGTAGTCGGTGCCATTTCCTTCAAATAGTCTAATGAAACAAGTTAATCATATAGAATATTAAGAGTAGTCAATAGTATCTCGTAGCATAATATGAACTCATTTATAAAAGCTTTTTCTTCACATTAGCGTTTTTTAAGTTTAAATTCGGGTAGTACCTACCCGTTAAGTTCATACTTAGTAGCTAATATACAATTCAACTACAACAATTCTATATGAAAAACTGATTATAATAATATTTCGCGTTCAAACTTTTTCACAATATTTTACAAACTTACAATACCGCTTATTTTACATATAACATGAAATATAGCACACAATAACTTTGATACAAGATGGTTGTGAAGATAATTCTAGCTAGTACACAAGTCGTTCAGCAAAGGTAATAAAGACACGTAATTCATACGTCCAGAAACAAGTCATGCATTCTGGTTTTACTAGGACTACTTCCCATCCTTGGTCTTGTGGAACATAACCGTTATGGCCGTTGATAAGACAGCGTGTTGTAACGTCGTCAAAGGGACGAGGGTTACGTAATGTCCAACAGTCCCGTAACAATCTAGAAACCTTGTTTCTCACCCCAACTACTGAGTCCGTCACTTGTGGGACCGTTTTGTTTAATAGTTGTAGCCCGATGTTCTTGTTCTCACTTTGGTGAGAAGCGAACATTACTAACCCGTAAGCATAACATGCTTCTTTATGTTGCATGTTAGCCGCTTTTTCTAAATCATGAAGTCCTATATTCGGATATATTGAGTCAAAATAATTTCTTAACCCGTTGCGTAAAATAGCATTTGGGTTCCCCGCAATATATGCGTCAAAGTAAACACATTGTAACTTATGGATTTCCCAATGTAATATCCCCCATCTTTCGAACGAAAGCCTTTTATAAACCAAGGCATTTTTGGAACGTTCTTCGAATGTCTTACAAACTGATCTCGCCTTAAATAGTTGTGCCGAGGAATTCTGACCGACTCTAGACAAGATTTCATCAATCATGTCTCCGGGTAGGTCTCTTAAAATATTGGGTTGTATATCCATTTTGTGTTTTTATACTGTAAAATAGACAAGAGTTAGATTCATAAAAAAATACTTATTAATACAAGCAATTTTTACATATATCATAAAGCATAAGCACACTATATTACATATATTACACCACACGAATACAACTATCTTATTCCGACTCGCTCATTTCTTCTTCTTCGATTTTGGTTCGTTTTGCCAATTTTCTAGGGATATATGATGTTCCCCTAATACGAGCCTTCGTTTTCCACATTTGTTTAGAAAAACCTGGTGGTTTAGAGGTTCCCGGGTTATTGTCACAACCTAAGAAATACGGGTGTTGACGATACATATAAAGTTCATCGGGTTTGGAATTAAATTTCTCTATTTTTATGCCCTTTCCCTTATTGTTCTCTTTTGCCTTATTAAATTGTGTTGGGGTAATTTCTATAACATCATCGGAATCCTTGTCGGGATCCGATTCATCGGAGAATTGGTAATCCTCCCAATACTTTGCTTCCTTGGCGGAAACACCATTGACCATAATTAACTTTGGTCGGTTGGTTGAGGATTTTCTTCTACTTAACCGTTTTATTATTTCCCCCACTGGTTCTATTTCTTCTTCCGGTTACAATTCTTCTTCCGGTTCTGACTCTTCTTCTGGTTCCTCTTCGGGAACTTGTGAATCAGTCCACGAATCATTCCAATCTACATTTGACTCTTTATTATTATTAGGTGAGTCAATGGGACTTGTTCTAGAGGTAGACATCTATCACATAATATCAAACACGTTAAGAGATTAATATATCACATAATATTCACATGTTAAAAATATATAGTTTCCAACAAAATTTGTTAAGCAATCATTTTTCAAGTAAACACGGTCGAAGTCCAGACTCACTAATGCATCCTAACAAACTCGATAAGACACACTAATGCAAAATTCTGGTTCTCTAAGACCAACGCTCGGATACCAACTGAAATGTCCCGTTCATATTGATTATAAACGTTCCATATTAATTGATTTTGTTGCGAGGTTTTGACCTCTATATGAGACGTTTTTCAAAGACTGCATTCATTTTTAAAACAACCATAACCTTTATTTTATCAATAAAGGTTTCAAAAGCATTACGTAGATTATCAAATAATGATAATCTAAAATATACTGTTTACACATGACTATTACATAATGGTTTACAATAAAAATATATTACATCGACATATGTTTCTTGAATGCAGTTTTTACACAATATCATACAAACATGGACTCCAAATCTTGTCCTTATTTTAGTATGCAACAGCGGAAGCTCTTAGTACTCACCTGAGAATAAACATGCTTTAAACGTCAACAAAAATGTTGGTGAGTTATAGGTTTAACCTATATATATATATATATATATATATATATATATATATATATATATATATATATATATATATATATCAAATCGTAACAATAGACCACAAGATTTCATATTTCAATACGCATCCCATATATAGAGATAAAAAATCATTCATATGGTGAACACCTGGTAACCGACATTAACAAGATGCATATATAAGAATATCCCCATCATTCCGGGACACCCTTCGGATATGATATAAATTTCGAAGTACTAAAGCATCCGGTACTTTGGATGGGGTTTGTTAGGCCCAATAGATCTATCTTTAGGATTCGCGTCAATTAGGGTGTCTGTTCCCTAATTCTTAGATTACCAGACTTAATAAAAAGGGGCATATTCGATTTCGATAATTCAACCATAGAATGTAGTTTCACGTACTTGTGTCTATTTTGTAAATCATTTATAAAACCTGCATGTTTTCTCATCCCAAAAATATTAGATTTTAAAAGTGGGACTATAACTCACTTTCATAGATTTTTACTTCGTCGGGAAGTAAGACTTGGCCACTGGTCGATTCACGAACCTATAACAAATATGTACATATATATCAAAGTATATTCAAAATATATTTACAACACTTTTAATACATTTTGATGTTTTAAGTTTATTAAGTCAGCTGTCCTCGTTAGTAACCTACAACTAGTTGTCTAACGTTAGATGTACAGAAAAAAATTGATATATATTATCTTGAATCAATCCACGACCTAGTGTATACACGTCTTAGGCTAGATCACAACTCAAAGTATATATATTTTTGGAATCAACCTCAACCCTGTATAGCTAACTCCCTCATTACTGCATATAGAGTGTCTATGGTTGTTCCAAATAATATATACACATGGGTCGATATGATATGTCAAAACATTTGCATACGTGTCTATGGTATCCCAAGATTACATAATATATTAGAATACATGTATAATACAATATAAGTTAGCTAAGATATGATTAATATAGATTTGTTACCAATTTTCACGTTGCTACAACAAGAAAAATTATCCAATCTTGTTTTACCCATAACTTCTTCATTTTAAATCCGTTTTGAGTGAATCAAATTGCTATGGTTTCATATTGAACTCTATTTTATGAATCTAAACAGAAAAAGTATAGGTTTATAGTCGGAAATATAAGTTACAAGTCATTTTTGTAAAGGTAGTCATTTCAGTCGAAAGTACGACGTCTAGATGACCATTTTGGAAAACATACTTCCACTTTGAGTTTAACCATGACTTTTGGATATAGTTTCATTTTCATAAGAAAAAACATTTTCCCAGAAGAATAACTTTTAAATCAAAGTTTATCATAGTTTTTAATTAACTAACCCAAAACAGCCCGCGGTGTTACTACGATGGCGTATGTCCGGTTTTACAGTGTTCTTCGTGTTTCCAGGTTTTAAATCATTAAGTTAGCATATCATATAGATATAGAACATGTGTTTAGTTGATTTTAAAAGTCAAGTTAGAAGGATTAACTTTTGTTTGCGAACAAGTTTAGAATTAACTAAACTATGTTCTAGTGATTACAAGTTTAAACCTTCGAATAAGATAGCTTTATATGTATGAATCGAATGATGTTATGAACATCATTACTACCTCAAGTTTTCTGGATAAAGCTACTAGAAATGAGAAAAATGGATCTAGCTTCAAAGGATCCTTGAATGGCTTGAAAGTTCTTGAAGCAGAATCATGACACGAAAAACAAGTTCAAGTAAGATTTTCACTCGAAATAAGATTGTTATAGTTATAGAAATTGAATCAAAGTTTGAATATGAGTATTACCTTGTATTAGAAAGATATCTTACTATAAATAAGAAAGATTTCTTTAGGTTGGATGATCACTCTACAAGATTGGAAGTAAGCTAGCAAACTTGGAAGTATTCTTGATTTTATGAAACTAGAACTTGTAGAATTTATGAAGAACACTTAGAACTTGAAGATAGAACTTGAGAGAGATCAATTAGATGAAGAAAATTGAAGAATGAAAGTGTTTATAGGTGTTTTTGGTCATTGGTGTATGGATTAGATATAAAGGATATGTAATTTTGTTTTCATGTAAATAAGTCATGAATGATTACTCATATTTTTGTAATTTTATGAGATATTTCATACTAGTTGCCAAATTATGGTTCCCACATGTGTTAGGAGACTCACATGGGCTGCTAAGAGCTGATCATTGGAGTGTATATATCAATAGTACATTCATCTAAAAGCTGTGTATTGTACTAGTACGAATACGGGTGCACACGAGTAGAATTGTTGATGAAAGTGAACGAGGATGTAATTGTAAGAATTTTTGTTAAGTAGAAGTATTTTGATAAGTGTCTTGAAGTCTTTCAAAAGTGTATGGATACATATTAAAACACTACATGTATATACATTTTAACTGAGTCGTTAAGTCATCGTTAGTCGTTACATGTAAGTGTTGTTTTGAAACCTTTAGGTTAACGATCTTATTAAATGTTGTTAACCCAATGTTTATAATATCAATTGAGATTTTAAATTATTATATTATCATGATAATATGATATATGAATATCTCTTAATATGATATATATATATATACATTAAATGTCGTTACAACGATAATCGTTACATATATGTCTCGTTTCAAAATCATTAAGTTAGTAGTCTTGCTTTTACATATGTAGTTCATTGTTAATATACTTAATGATATGTTTACTTATCATAATATCATGTTAACTATATATATATCCATATATATGTCATCATATAGTTTTTACAAGTTTTAACGTTCGTGAATCACCGGTCAACTTGGGTGGTCAATTGTCTATATGAAACCTATTTCAATTAATCAAGTCTTAACAAGTTTGATTGCTTAACATGTTGGAAACACTTAATCATGTAAATAACAATTTCATTTAATATATATATAAACATGGAAGAGTTCGGGTCACTACAAAATGCTTACAAATATAACAAGTAGAGAAGATATATTTACCTCCTCAAGCTAGTTGAGGGTTATTTGATACAAGAAGATGATGAACAAGTATGTTAAAAGCCCAAGCTTTTGATGCACCAACACCACCCTTGAATTTGATTATATTTTAGACTCTTAATCACCTTAAAACTAAGCTAGAAACCCGCTTCCTTTGTACCCAAAATTCTGGACAGCAGCTAATTGAAAGAATGATGATGAATGAAGCTTCAAAACTATGAAACCTCAAGAGATAATACCCCAAACTACTACCCAACACCTAATACTATGGTTAGGATTTAATTAGAACACTTAATCACTTAATTAACCAAGCTAGAACCACCTCTTTTGCTGCTCAAAGATCACGACCAGCAGGCAGTTTTTTAAGAGGATTTCAAACTCAAAATAACTCAAATATTCTCTAGTCAAGTGTGTGTCACTTTTACCTTGAATACTTGTGTGAATATATTGGTCATTGAGTCAAGAATGTACCTTGGAATTGTGTTGTATCAAAAGTAACAAGCAAAGGAGCATGGGTGCTTGTCTTGGAGACCAAAATTCTGCACTCTCCTTTATATTATATAATAATGTTATATATATACATAAACTTGATATATATATATATATATATATATATATATATATATAAACATGTATTTATTTTTGTTACTTTCACATTTTATAAACATTTTTATAAAATATAACACAACATAATCATTTAAACCTATAAACAATTCTATATAAATTATCCAAATAATTTATCTCAAGTGATTACATTTTAGAAAACCGATTTTCTAAAATCCAAGTGTCGCGTATTTATTTAACGATCTAATCGTCAAGATTAAATACTTATAAGGTGTCGGTAAGTTTGTTATTGGGTATGACCCGACTTGGATCATAACATATTAGCCACATTAATTTAATATGTCTCTCGGGCATACGAAATACCTTCATTATGTTTTTTATTTTAGGTTAAGCCTCTCACACACACACACATCACTCAGATCTGGTAACCCTAATCCATTTCTCTCTCAACCCAAATCACTCCAGTAGTGAATAATAGCTCTATGAATTAATCTAATCACACAATCCTTGTTGTGGTTTGACTAATTTAATCCCAAAAAGCTCCTAATATTCACTAGTTATGGTTTGATTCACTAATTCCGCCTTTGTGTGAATTAAACTTGTTGATTTCGAAGTTCCTAGTCATGTTTCATCAGTGTGATAGTGGCGGTTTGCAGCTGCACAGAAGCAGCTTGTTTTGGTCGAATATAGCTGCAAAAAGAGCTGCTGTTGGTGGCGGTTTGGCTGCAGCAGATGGCAGCTAGATGGCGGTGCTTATGGTGGTGTTTGAATAGTAGAAGATGGTGATAATTAGTGACTAACAAGTACTCGAAAGTGGTAGCGTTGATTAAGGCGTAACAAGTACTTGAAAGTGATATAGCGTGGTGTGTGGTTCTCGGCTCCAAACAAAACAGAAAGGTGGTGGTGGTGAGCCGTAGAAATTGTCGAGCAAAAAAAAAAAGATGGAGAAGAGTGGGATTGTTGAATAATTTGTGTTGAAATTTGTGTAGAGCTAGATGGGTGTTTATCTAATGCTAGTTTTAGAATCATAATCATATTAGGATTTCTAAATGATAAGCTTAGAATAGGGATTATGATTAGGATTGAGAAGTTGGAACTAGATTAGGATCTCTCATTTGATTTAGATTAGGATTAACTTCTTATTTATCTCTTAAATTGTATTGATTGTTATTTATAATATCGCAGAAAACATAAACTTTAATTAACAGAGAGCGTCGATTAAAAGTTTACTATTCGGTCGATGTTTTGTCAAATAAAGTTTACGAGCACAAAAAGTGAGGGTCGTTATAGTACCTCCCCGTTAATAAAAACTTCGTCCCGAAGTTTTAGGCAGACTTCTCGGATGCATCTGCGGTTGAAAAGAGATGGGGATATTTTCGCCTCATCTGGTCTTCACGTTCCCAGGTATACTCGGGGCCTCTTCATGAATTTCAACGGATTTTAATAATATGAATGTTGCTTTGCTTCAAGCGTTTAACCTCACGATCCATAACTTCTATAGGTTCTTCGATGAAGTACATTTTATCATCAATGCAGAGATCATCCAAAGGAATAACGAGTGTGTCATCAGCAAAAGACTTCTTCAGGTTTGAGACGTGAAATACGTCGTGTGCACTACTAAGCTCAGCAGGTAGTTCTAATCGATAAGCCACGGGACCAATTATTTTAATAATCTTAAAAGGTCCAACAAAACACGGACTTAGTTTGCTTCGTTTGCCAAAACGAACTACGCATTTCCAAGGGGATACTTTCAATATGACTTTATCACCAACTTGGAATTCTAAATCTTTTCGACGATTATCAGTATAGCTCTTCTGTCGGCTGTGAATGGACCCGTCCTAATCCATCAAGACGAATACATTACATTTGGTTACATCGCGAGGTACTTGACCTCTATACGATACATTTTACAAACATTGTATTCGTTTTTAAAATACAAACTTTCTTTGCATCGAAAGTTTACTGCATGCGTACCATTTCATAATATATCCAACTATAATTGACTTAATAATAATCTTGATGAACTCAACGACTCGAATGCAACGTCTTTTGAAATATGTCATGAATGAGAATGCAACGTCTTTTGAAATATGTCATGAATGACTCCAAGTAATATCTCTAGAATGAGCTAATGCACAGCGGAAGATTTCTTTCATACCTGAGAATAAACATGCTTTCAAATGTCAACCAAAAGGTTGGTGAGTTCATTAGTTTATCATAAAAATTCATTTCCATCATTTTAATAGACCACAAGATTTTCATTTCTCATAAATATACGTCCCATGCATAGAGACAAAAATAATCATTCATATGGTGAACACCTGGTAACCGATATTAACAAGATGCATATAAGAATATCCCCTATCATTCTGGGAAATCCTTCGGACATGATAAAAACGAATTCGATGTACTAAAGCATCCGGTACTTTGGATGGGGTTCGTTAGGCCAAATACATCTACCTTTAGGATTCGCGTCAATTAGTAGATCGGTTTACTAATTCTTAGGTTACCAAGCAAAAGGGGCATATTCGGCTTCGATCATTCACCCATATAATGTAGTTTCAATTACTTGTGTCTATTTCGTAAAACATTTATAAAAATAGCGCATGTATTCTCAGTCTCAAAAATATATATTGGAAAAGCATTTAAAAAGGGAGCAAATGAAACTCACAATACTGTATTTCGTAGTAAAAATACATATGTCGTCATTGAACAATTGTGGGGTTGGCCTCGGATTCACGAACCTATATCATTTATATATATATATTAACACATATAATGATAATCGAACAATTTATATATTATATCTTAGATCTTATATATTTAATTTGTACATTTATTTAAAATATTTAATATATATATATATATATATATATATATATATATATATATATATATATATATATATATATATATATATATATATATATATATATGATTAATATTATGTTAAAATTCAATAATTTGTTATATGTAAATCTTTATATAAATAATTTTAATATATATGATTATTTGTAATATTATAGTAGTTGTAATAAATACACTCTTATATAGAAAATATTTATTTGTAATAATAATAATAATATTGTTAATATGAAAATAATAATACTAATAATAGCAATAACTATAATATCTATAATAATAATAATACTTTTTCTAACAATGATAATAAAGATGATATTGATAACAATAATAATGCTTGTAATAATAATAGTAATGATCATAATAGTGCTATTAATAATAATATTAACTAATACTTAATACTTATTAATACTAATACTTAATACTTAATAATAATAATAATAATAATAATAATAATAATAATAATAATAATAATAATAATAATAATAATAATAATAATAATAATAATAATAATAATAATCCATTTAAATCTTAATTATAAATTTTAAATCATTTTTCATAATATCATTTATATTCATTTTTATAATCTTTATCTTTATAATTGTAATCTTATCCACATTATTAAAACTTTATATTTTCATAATCCTAATAATTCTAATAATAATGATAATACTATATCAATATTTATAAGAATAATAATAATAATAATTATAATTATAATTATAATACTAATAATAATAATAATAATTATAATGATAAGTAGAATAGTATACCATCATCATCATCATGTCGTTTTTTTATCATTATCATAATATCATACATCACCATCATCATCAATATTATAATCGCCATCAAAACATAATTCTAATCATAATCAATATTGACATCATAATCCCTACATCGATCATCATAATCGATTTATCATTATCAATACCGTAACCATCATCATCATCATCTAATCAACATCCTCTTCATGTCAGGATCACATGATCGCCAAATCATCACATCGTTTTCTTATCAATAATCATCATTGTTAAGCGTCATCAACCTATACCTCGTCATCGTTAACGTAGCTCTCGGTCCTAAACTATTCATCATCGTTATGTCACCATTCACCAAGGTAATTCTTCATTGTTTTCAACATCATGATCTTAACAGTTGCAGGTGGTGAGTTATACTGTCACGAGGGAAATAGCAATAGCAGGAAGTTCGTTTGTTTTGGTTTTGTGAGTAACAATAAGCAATAGAAACAGAAGAAGATAGTTGCAGTAACGTGGAAAATGAAAGAGAAGTGATGACGGTTTGCAGGTAATGTGTGACGACCCCGTCAAAACACTTAACGGATCCGTCAGTTGGTCCCACAGCTTGATCGGACTTAAATGAATTAAATAAACAAAGTTGCATTCTTTTATCTCAAAAGTTTCCCAAAAAGGAAACAAACCAAATTAAGTAGTTTAAAAACAACCAACCATAGTATTAAACCAAAAGTTGACACAAAACCTTGCCAACAAACCCACAATTTAAATTATCCAAAAATAGAATGCCAACTTAAGTTTCATAAATTGTTTTATAAAATCTGCCCAAATGCATGCAGACTCTTCTAAAGAAAGCGAAAGCATCTAATAACTCAAGTACCTGTGAAAACATGCAAGTAAACTGTCAACACAAAGGTTGAGTGAATTATAGGTTTAAATAAACAAGTAAACTTTAGACCACAAGATTTAAAAATGTTAGAAAACATTAAACATTATTCCATTATCAATGAGCCACCTGGTAACCACTTAACCCTTTATTTACCCTCGCCAAACACAATAAAAATATACACTTGGACAGTGTATCTACAACAAATTACGAAGTACTAAACATTCCGATTATAAATTGCTAGCGCGACTAGCTCAAAATGGGGTTGTCAAACCCGATAGATCTATTCGTAGGATTCGCGTTCACCAGTAGAAACCAGTGATTACAATTACCAGATTAGGGAATATTTTTGTTCAACTCACAATGAATAATTAAATTTAACTGTTACTTGTGTCTAAACGTAAATAAAAATGCATGTAATCACATCCCAAAAAGTAAACTTTGAAAAGTATGTAAAAACGGGACTATAACTCACCTTAAAAGCAACTAAAGAAATCTCACAAACAAGCGAACAGCAAGTAAAGTAAAGTGATCAAGAAAGATCACAACGCCGACCTATAAATAAAGCAGGTCGATATAAATAACTAACTTAGGTCAAGTCTTAGTATGATAGCTATTGTACATGTTGCAAGTAGACATAAAACAATACTCGGCAAGCATCGGTTTAACTGGAACAGCGTACGGACACATACTTTCTATTTATAGAAAGTTTCTATTTTTAGCAGGTTTCCATTTTTGGAAAGTTTCTATTTTTGGAAAGTTTCTATTTTAGGAAAGTTTCTATTTTTGGAAAGTTTCTATTTTTGGAAAGTTTCCAAATTTAGAAAGTTCTATTTTTAGAAAGTTTTTAAGTTAGGAAAGTTTCTTTATTTAGAAAGTCAACAAAAGTCAACCAAAAGTCAACTCAAAAGTCAAACTTGGTCAAACATAGTCAACGTTAATTTGAAAAGTATAAGTTATAATAATAACATATGTTATAATGTTTATTAAAGTTAAGTGTATAATTATGTCATAACATAAGTTTAATTAAATAAAATGAATTATTAAAGTTAATATAAGTTGAAATGATATAATTAATATAACATAAGTATTTAATTAATTAATTAAATATTAGTCATAATATAAATATTATTAATTAATAATAAATTTTAAATCATATCATAAGTATTATTAATTAATAATGAATTATTAATCATATCATAAGTTTCTAAATATAATTATTAAATCATAAGTATTTAATAATTAAATCATAATTAAATAATAATTAAGTCTTATAATAATTAAATAATTATTTAATATTTATTATAAGTCTTATAGTAATATTCTTATAAAATAAATTTAATACTTATCATAAGTATTTTCCATTAATAATAAAAGTGTCATTAATCATAAGTTAAATTAAAATGTTAATTAAATCATAAATAATAATTAAATGATATAATAAATATTTATATCATAAGTCTTAAATAATAATAATTACCTCTTTTATCATAAGTAATTAATTAATAATGAAAGCCATAAATTTTATCATAAGTTTAATCATTAACCATAAGTTTTTAATTCAAAAGTTCATCGGGTCGTATTTTGAGCCCCGGGTGTCGATTTCTGGCGAGCCTTATATGCATATCCGCCTATTCAAACCACCCGACACAAAGTTGTACTCAAGAACACTCCAAGAACAGTCCCTAGGTCGTGGTAATCAGCAATGACACCACTTGGGACTTCAATTTACTCAAAACAGTGATTTAGGCACAACGGGTGAACCGTGGCTCGGATTTAGGTGACCCGAACATGAAAATTCGTCCCACCATCAGTCCTAACCAAATGACACACCCCAAAGACACCAATGATGGTCACAAAGTCGGACCCAACCTGGTTCTTGTCCATAACACAATTCAATTTTAACAAAAAGTAATTTGATCATAACTAGGGCTCCGGGAATCGAAACGACATGAATCCGGAGTCTAAAATTAATTTCTTGATGATAGGAACTCATCTAGATAGTTTATTTTAACTTTTATATCAGTCACAAACCCAGAAATCACGAAATAGCTGCTGTCCAGAAATTTACAAACCGAAAACATGCAATTTTGAGTACATCTATGCATACAAACACCATTACAATAATCCACAAACATCATACTATCAATTAAACATCAAAATACAGTAAATAAATGAAAAATAGAAAATTCTAGGGTTAGGGTTTATACCCTAATCAAGAATCAATTAATGTAATCGCGTAGAGAAAGACGAGAGGAATCCGATTATACTAGTTATCTCTTGATCCAAGCTTGAAAATTGATGAAGATGGTGATGTTGGGTGTGGTGGGTTACGGCCAAGAGAAGAGGGGAGGGAGGAGGAGAGCAAAAAAAAATAAAATAAAATTAGGTTTAGATTAAATTTGATGAAAAAGGAAATTAAATCACAAATGGGAAAACAAGGGAGTAATACCCCCCTCCCTTGTGACTTTGGCGGAATGGTGGGATGGGAGTGGGCCCCACTAGCCCATCTCACTTAAATATAATATCCTGATGGCCCGAAAGCCCGATCGAGTCCCGAAACGCGAAAACGCACTTACGCGATTAAAAATTCGGAAAGATAACAAACGCGCGACGAAAAATAAATATAAATACACTATATAATAATATGATCTTAAAATATCATATTTAAAATATTTAGGATTTAAATGTCCCAAAAACGCGTCCGTTGGTTTGAAAACCAAAAAGATTCGCCGGATGGAAATCCGCGAGACGTAGAAACGTATAAATTAAAATATGAATACAAATATTCAAATAACACATAATAATTAATATATATATATATTATTACAAATAATAATATAGGTCATAGAAATAACGTGGCACACTAACAGTTAACGGTCATTAAATAATTAACTGAAAAGATAACGGAAAAAGTAGGGTCGTGACAGAATGGCCCAAATACATAGAGAAGTTTACGGCCCAAGTAGGATGTCCAATAACAAAATGAAATCCATTAACCACCAATGGCTCAACAGCAATTTATTAAATCCAACGTTCACAATCCCACTTCACATTATACGGGATACATTATGGGATTGTTTTCGGTTACTGTAACATACAAAAAATAATTGCAGTCGACAATCCTAAAACATGTGGGCCTATATCGATAGCAATAGCAGTTTAAAAAAAATCTATTTCTTTTTCTTAAAATCAAACAAGTGAGGTTTGATTATATTAAAAAGACAGAACAATCATTGTCTCATCTCCTTTACAGCTCATTTCCTCATCAATATATCGTCATTCAATTATCAACAGAAGCAATAATCATGTTCGTTTGGAAATAGAAGTAAGTGGGTTGGTTGTTTTGCCAAACAGAATAAAAAAACGAGAATTTGCTGTTAAAGGGTTTCGATGGTTATGGATTTAAATGGTGTTTTAAACGAATAGTAGCAGCAGAAATTGTTTGTTGTTGGTGTTCGATCGTGCTAGCAAAGAAAGAAAAACGCAGGTTATTCGATCACAAACAAAAGGGTGCAACACCCAAATGGGTTTAAGGTGATGGGTTTCTTTGGCTTTGGTCTAGTGCAACATCATCAAGAAACAAGTGGGTTTGTATGTTGTTCAACTAAGATAGGAAATAGAAACAATAAGCAAACAGTAAAGATTAGCGATGATGATGGTTGGTTAACGAATAAAGAATAGTAGCGATCATAAATATACAAGGGATGATAATGAATGATGGTGGTGTTGGGGCGATGTCGTCGAGCAGGTTACCATTCGCAGATGGGGTTTTTGGTTTAGTAGTTCTTGAATTGAGGTGTCATTCGAATATCAAAATAGTTTCTGGAGTGGCCTAACCTGTGTGTCGAATGACTTGTACAAGATACAAGATGCAGAATTTGACGATTATAAGTAGATGCAGAACTCGAGCAGTTTAAGAGTGGTTAAATGGGTGATGGTGTTTGATGTCTATAAAATAGAAAATATAAGCAGCTCATGATGGTTTAAGTGGTGGTGAATCAATGGGTTGATGATGGTGATGACTTGGTTGTGGGTTTGAGTTGTTAGTCTCATAGAGAAGAGAATAGATGATGAATGGTGAATGATTGATACAAGCATATAATATATATAAGATATCATGTGTTCTTATATTTGAGATATCTAGTTGATCGTTCAGTATAACAAAAACAAAACAAAACAAAAATAAAAATAAAAGTAAAGAAAGATAGTGAAAGATTAGTGAATTGGAATCATCAACAGCGTAATTCACTTTAATCTTCATCTATCACGGATAGATTTTTGAGGAGACAGGGAAAAATGAATTGAAAGGGATGTATAATAATATATGCGATAAATATCTTTTCTTTTATTTTATAATTAATAATTAATAAATATATTAATATTAATAATATAATATTGTTAATATTGTGAATAATAATAAAAATATAAAAGTAGTAATAATAATATTAGTATTAATACAACAACTACATTTTTAACTTGTAGTTATTTACATATTATAAATTTCTATATATAACACTTATTACATTTGTGTATAGAAATTATAAGTTCGAATTAAACTGGTTAAATATCAATCGAAGCGACATACGAGTATTAATCATCTAATATTTATTTTAATATACTATATATATATATATATATATATATATATATATATATATATATATATATATATATATATATATATATATATATATATTTATAGTAATATCATATATTATTTTATTTACACAAATGAATTGAATCATATAAGTTTCTATTTCAAATTAATATATATATTTAAATATATATGTATTTATTTATAGATAGTGGTTCGTGAATCGTCGGGAATGGTCGAAGGTCAATTGAATATATGAATCAGTTCAAAAATTTTGAGACTCAGGATAATAGACTTTGCTAATCGTGTCGAAATAATATAAAGATGAAGTTTAAATTTGGTCAGAAATTTCCGGGTCGTCACAGTACCTACCCGTTAAAGAAATTTCGTCCCGAAATTTGAATGTGGTCGTCATAGTTAACAATAGAAATGTTTTCATGATGAATATGAGTTGATAAATAGAGTTTTATCATTATTGATTAATATAGACAAACAATTCGATTATGTGAAGCGTACAATTGAACCTGTCACAAAAAAAATTGAGATAGAGATTTAACTTTTGACGTAGTCATGATTGAATTTCGGATTTTAAGGGATTTTAAGAAAATCATCGAAATCTATATAAGATTTAATTTTTCGGTAATTAAGGAAATTAAGATCTCTATAATTAAATACGGTGATCTGCCTTGATTACTCCGTCTGATATTTCCATTATAAATTAAACTTTTTTCATTCCATTATTTTCACCATTCCTATACTTTCTTTCTTAGTTCGTACATCCAAAAGATTGTGAAAATGCTTAATCCTGTTCTAATCCTTGATATTTTTCCGAATTATCATTTCTGCCATCCTTCTTTTCAATCTTCCACCAGAAAAATCTGTTTACTTCTACTATTTCCTTGGGGTGATACTATTCTTAATTCTACAGTGTCTTTATATTGCTATTCGTATTAATATCCACGGTTTGTAACCTCCGTGTTGTTATTGGGCTTTATATTTTCTCTTATATTTTGGAGCTCTTTTCCTTTTTATTCTCTTCTCAACCTTTAGTAAAGCGAGTAATGGTCCAGAATTCGTAAGTATGGAGTTTTGAATGAACTTAATGTTCTAAACAAGAAAGAACGTAATAGCACGATTTGATTTGTCAAATTATCAGAATATCCTGGAAAAATAGATTTATCAAGAGGATATGATCTTAATATGTTTGGAGATTAGTTAGAATGTAAGAGTCGTGTAACATGGCACATGATGACGTTATAATCTGTGAATCATCATGTTTCATTAGAAACTCAGCATGACTTACTTTAATATAATCAAGTGTTATTATATTATACTAACTCATGCATCAATTTCCAACACTACTTCAAAACATTCATATTTTAAATTCGAAGATTTACAGAATATAGAAACTAAAACAATTTCCTTTTATGAGATAACATAGATAGCATGGACAGATAATTAATATCGGACGAGAATATTTATAATGAAAGATACCATGATATCTAATAATTCTAGAACCAAAGTGTGATGAAGAAATTCATTCACAATGATTTGGAATGATTAAGGAGCAAGGTAATCACCAAAGATTTCATCAGAAATATAATCATCAAGATTGTTTATGTACAAGCTTAGTCCTTGTGATTTTTTCAGAATCTTCTTCATGGTTTGCTCAGTTCTTTATTATCAAACTTTTGACTGTTAAGGCAGTCTCCAGTTTTCACTGCTTCATTAGGTTTTTCAAAACTCAGAAAATGATTCATAGGCTAAAGCGCTTTTCAGAAGTTCAGAATTGAAGTTTGAAAATCCAGGAGATAGAAGGTATATATATATATATATATATATATATATATATATATATATATATATATATATATATATATATATATATATATATATATATATATATATATATATAATTGTTGTCATAGAATCGCTGAGAAATTCGAGATTATAAATAGATGCCTCCCGATATTGGGTATGGTAATTATCGTTACAAGATGCCGATGAGTTCATGATAAGACTTCGATAGATAAATATAGTGATTTGTCAGAGAGATTGAAGCTAGGAGCAACGAGATTGCTGGTACTTCTGCCGGTAATATGGTGGAATATAAAAGGTTCTCTGGTAACGATGACGAAAGGTAAATTTATATATCAAAGTTATAATAAGGCTAATCCGAATGAAAGTTAAAGTTGATTTGCTGGAGCTGTGACAAAATTTGCTACTTTGAAAGGGATTACCAAGTTATTTTGGGTAGTAATAATGCTTACAGGATCTGATACGGATTCGTGTTAAACTCTTACTTAGTTTCTGAGAGTTTTTCAGGTGCATGATTATTGCTTAAATCTTTCTTCTCGTAGATGAAGTGCGGTTGATTCATCCTCTCGATTGAGGTGTTTTCAAGAATCATGAAAGGTTTGAACGCAGATTGTAATCATCGAGATACAAATGAGGTTTAAGATGAAATCAAGTGGCAAACTTGAAGAATTGTTTAGTTTCATATGTTATAATCAATATTTTAATTCATTTTAATTGTCCAATAATATTAGTCCACAGTTAGAAGTCCACAATTAGTAGTTCAACAATTCATATATAGTTTAATATATAATATTTGAATTAATTAATACATGTCGTGACCCATTATATACATGTCTCAGACTCGATCACAACTCAAAGTATATATATTATTGTAGAATCAACCTCATCCCTGTATAGCTAACTCGGTCATTACTGCATATAGAGTGTCTATGGTTATTCCAAATAATATATATAGATGCGTCGATATGATATGTTAAAACTTTGTATACGTGTCCCGATATTTAAAGTGCGTACAATAAATAACAGAAATTAAATGACGATAAATAAAATTGCGAGAATTAAATTATGATAAAATAAATTGCGATAATTAAAATGTAATAAGGAATTAACAGTTAGCTGGGAATAGTTAGCTAGGATTTTGTTAGCGTGGATTCTTAACAAAATTTCTCATAGTTAATCTGTTTGTTTCCAACAAATTTTATTTTATTAAATGTTTTCTTCATTATGCCACTTGTTGGATTCTGATAAGTCAAATCCGAATATGAAATTGAATGAAAATGGTTATTCTGCGGTGAACGGATACGTATATCGGTGGTTGTAAATAGGATAGTAAATGACTGTTGAATTAGATTTGAAAGAATGTACAGTGTACTTATTAATGTGAAATCTAAATATTCCTCGGGTATTACCTACCCATTAAAATATTTTCACCATTAACAGTTTGTACGAAAGAATTTTTAATTACAATCTTTATGAAAATATATATACATATATATTTTCTTCAGATGTAATCATGGATTTAATGAGTCAATATGATATTAATCTCATTTGCTTTTTGGTTAGAACTAGAGTACATAATCTCTAAAACATTAGAGATTACATAATCATCATGTCGAACGATGATAAAGGATGTAGAACGTCGTGTAGAACGATGATTATACTCAAGGTATAGAATGAGATGTTGAGACAAGTGATGTTGAGACTTGGGTTGTTGGTGGTACTGGTGTTGATGTTGATGGTACTGTTGGCACTAGTGATGTTGCTGAAGCTGGAAGGTTTTGCACCACGTTTTCCAATTTGATTACTCGAGCGCGAAGCTCATTGACTTCTTCCATTATTCCGGGATGATTTTCGATAGGTACGATCGAATGAATAAGGTTTAGAATCTGAGTTATGATATAGTTGTGGTGAGATACTCTGAGAGAGGAAATGGTGTTTCGAACAGGTTCGCCGGTAAGTGTTTCAGGTTCTTCGCCAAGAGGTGAATTTGGTTGATGGAAAGGATCACCTTCTTTTTGTCTCCAATGATTAAGTAGGCTACGAACTCATCAGATGAATTGGGGATAGATGATTGGTTGTGTAGCGACCCCGACAAATCGTCAAGTGACGGCGTCGTCTACGTAGGTCCCATTGCCTGGTCAGAAGTCTTTAAGACAAAGTTTGACCAAAATATGTCGCCTTCATTTCAAAATAAAGATTGTTTCCAAAGTTTACAAGAATTGTTCAACCAAAAGTTAAGTTACAAGGTTATAAGTACATTTGAAATCTAGGCGACACGGTTTAAAGTAAAGTCAAAAGACGCTCCAAGTAATGCATGTATACTCAACATCCAATGCAAGTATCAAATAGTGAGCGGAAGCATGTATCACATATCGTGCAAGACCTGAGAAAAACATAGAAATCTGTCAACGAAAACGTTGGTGAAATCATAGGTTTAAGTAAGTATGTGAGTAAAAGTAAAGTAAGCCGAACCACAAGATTTGTAAAGTTGAAATAATAGTAACACATTCTAAAAGTTAATATTCACGAGCACCCAATTATCAAAGCTTAACATTCCGTCCGTTGAATACCCCAGTAATTAGTGCTAGAACAAACACTGTTTCCCGAAAATATATTTCACCCGTAGACGGTAGCGAACCGTCAAAGATGAGGGTTGTCAAACCCATATGGCCATATAACATAAGTTCTCGCTTACACCATCTGATGTAACTAATGATAATCGGATTGAGGATTTTCGTTCTAAACTCGTATGTAGAATGTTTGTTTTCCCGTTCTTGTGTTCACTTAGTTCAAAAGAATCGTTTATGTTTTCTCATCCCAAAAGTAAGTTCAAAAGAGTAAAGTGGGACTATGATCTCACCTTTGATTGCAAGAGTGAAATAGTACTTCAACAAGTAAACGTGCAAAGAACAAAGCTAGTCTTGACCTAAACATATAGGTTATATCAATAACGGTAAACACAAACGGTCAAAGATGTTCAATTAGTCCTATGGCTCGTTACGACTCGATTATGTAGCATGTGAATCAATTAGTCAAGTTTCATGCACGATACAAGTAATTAAGCATGTTAGAACGATCGTATAATTGTTTGGTTAAGTTTGACTAAAAGTCAAACTTGGTCAAAGTCAAGGTCAACGGGGTTGGGTCGGGTATCCGACAATTTTCCCATGATGAGAAATCATTTATGAGCAGAATGGCCAAGTTTCATGTTAATCGGAGTTACGGTTAAGCGGGAAACATTTTGTGAAAGGAAAAATAAAAACAAAAATGAGCTGGGCATATGCGCGGCGCGCTATGGGTTGCGCGGCGCGCACCCTAGTGTAAATCCGGGTCAGAACTCAACTAAAGGGGGCAAATATCTGGGATTTCTGTTTTGCGCGGCGCGCGGGTATATGCGCGGCGCGCAATACCTGGGAAACATGCAGTTTGCAGAAAAATGGTCCAAGTCACGAACCAAAATACAATTTAACACATCTCATGCACCGAAAACACTTAAAACGCATATCATACATCGTTGGAAAGGTATTTTGACGAGGAATGCAACTAAACACATATCATCAATCAAACTTGCACTTAAAACAACCAAAAACCGCAATTAATGTTCCATAATCAATGCATACAAGTCAAAATTGCAATTTAATGATTTGGCAACCAAATTACATGAACGATATGCCGTTTCGAAGGTAATTAAGCATACAACACAACCTAACACTTACAAGTAACATTAACAAGCATTTAATGCATCAAAAATTCAATTTACTTCTATCAAACCCTAACCCAAAATCACAAATTCAACAATCTTGCATATGAAACTAATCCATGTCAACCTACATACCAATTTGAAGCTAGTGATGTTAGGAACACAATTAAAACATGAACTTTCATCATTCAACAACATATGAACACCTAAAACTCAAGATTAAGCAAGCATCCTTTCAATATGAACTAGTTACACCAAATTAGCAAGAACAAGCATACAATTCACATAATTATACTAGACTTGAGCCATAGACACTAATTAACAACCTTTTAACTCAAAAATCTCAAGAACACATAAAATTAGTGATTTTAGAAAGTTACCCAAATGAAATGAAGTTGGTATGGAATCGAAGAGGAGATCACGAGGAGTTCGAATATGTAATTTGTTTGGCCCGAAGCTTGATCGTTTGAATATGGATGATGAATTGCTTTATGAAGAATTTGAGAAAAATATGAAAGTGTTAGATGAAAAGGAAAATGAAAATGAAGAAATGAGGTGGAAGTGTTGACTAGTCAAGTGGCTAGTCACCACTTTAGTGTTTTGGCAAAACAAGTCCCTCTAGTTTGTAGTCGGGTGCGGAAATTAACCGAACGAATATTTAACTTCACGAGAGTACGGGGGACGTTATAATCCAATAACGAAAATATTTAAAATGTTACTTAACAAAGGATACGAATCTAGATATGAAGGGTATTATTTAAAAAGAAAAAGACGGGCGTTAAAATAATTTAACGGAAAAAATGCGGGATGTTACATTATCCACACCTCAAAAGAAATTTCGTCCCGAAATTTAGTTGGAAATAATAATCGATGCCTCTCACTCGAGACCAGAGATGTCAATGCTATGAATAAGTGAAGGTACGTCCTTGAGTGTTCTCATGAATTTGGATTACGATCCCCGGTTTCAACTGGTTTTCCTATGAAGAGAAGTTTGTCTTCAATAGTTGGTGCATTTAGAAGAGTTGCACGTTCCTGTTCCGCAGGACACGTTTCTATGTTTGTTACACGAAATGTAAGGTAAACGGAAACTTAATTGAGTCGGAAGTTCTAAACGGTAGGAAGCGGTTCCAATACGCCCCAAGGTTTCAAAAGGTTCAATATTGCGGCTATAGCCTTTCTCGATTTCCCAAAATGGATTACACCTTTCCAAGGTGCGGTTTCTCAATATTACGCGGTTACACACTGGGATTTGTGAGGTTTTCATCTAAGTTTGGTATAACTCTTTTGGCGACTACGGATCGTCTCGAGCCCTCCTCGGATTTGAATGATTTCAATTGTTGTTTCTTGATGGAGTTCAGATTTCGGTGGTTGATGCTTTGGTTAAATGAACAGGGGTATGACATTAGCGGTCATATAGGGTTTCGGAAAGTGCGTGTGAACACACGAGTGGTATCTACTATTGTAAGAGTGATCTACTAAAGGTGACAATACGAGTTTGTGACATGTCTTTCCAAGACGTAAATCGTTCGTTTGCTCGGTTCGTCGGTTTGTGGGTGGTACGCGGTACTCATGTCTAAGCGGGTCTCCAAGGTTTCTTGCAAAACTAGAAGTGAAACGAGTATTTCGATACGTGATAATTGACAAAGATGCATCGTACTGGAATAGAATCTCTTAAGATATGTTTGAACAAGTCAGTTAGGGTTCGAAATATGTTCGTTTGGACTATTCACCCTCGTGGCGAATGTTAAGGTAATATGAGGAGTTTCTCTATCCATGGAGAAATGTCACAAGGAGTTTCCTTAAACGGAAGTGCGAGCGATAAAGATAGGAGTGAAATGAGGTCTTAGAATAGGATGAGTTTACATCTCAAGGTCGCCGTATTGTGCATCTAGTTGTCAAAAGTTGAAGTTTGAAAGAAAATCGAGATAGTACACGTAGTTGTATAGTTCGGGGTTGAATAGTAGTTGGCCGATTATCAGAAACACAAGGACGTTATGTCAAATAAGAGTGATGTATCCTTGGATTGCGGGTTATCTTAAGTTCCAGTAATATCAGACGGTAACGGTGGAATAACAGAGGTACGTAGTGTGGTACGTGATGACGAGAAAAGTTGATCGGATCAACAATTATGTATTCGAATTCTTCGTGCAAAAATAACGAATTTCAGTTCCGTTGATTTCGAGTCGAGAGAGTATGCCTTTCGGGCGTTTAAGTAGAATTATTTCCATGTTTGAGTTCCATCTGTTGCTATACGATTTTAACTAGAAATGTTGGTGTGAAGAATCACGCTCAAGGTTCGAACACGGAGAGGTTTAGAGTTTTCCTTAGTGAGTTAACGAGTTTAAAAGTCGTGTGACACGAGAAAAGTCAGAAATGAATCTTCGGTAACAACCGGTGAGATCTAATATTTTTACGAATATAAGTCTGAGTTGGGAGAGTTTCCTGATTACATGTGGCTTGATTTCGAGATTGATTGTAATGCGTTGACCATTAACATCATGGTCTAGAAAATTGGACTTCGTTCAACAGAAACTCTCACTCGGAGAATTTGGTATAGAGTTGCTCTTTTCTCAAAAGTTCGAGCTTAAGATGGTGATGTTGTTTGTTTTCCTTCTTTACTTGAATATGTTAAGATGTCATCTATACATACGATAACAGATTAGTCTAGATAAGTTGCATACGTGGTTTAGGAGGTTCATGAACACGGACGGAGTCCTAAATAAATCAAACGGTACTAAGAGAGATTTACAACTAACGTTGCGAGTTCGAAGAAAAAAAAAATGGCTTAGGAGACATCGTCTCCCTTAACCCCCAATTGATGATAACCGGAACGGAGGTCGATTTGGAATACACGAGATCCACGCAAATAATCATGAGGTAATGGATACGAGGAAGAGGGTATCGGTTTCCAACCGAAAATTACTCGGTTCACAATAATCTATACCTAGTTGTAGGGAAACAATTTCTCCCTAACGAATAGGTTCTGAGCTCCTTAGTTCTATAGGTGTCGAGTCCAATTTCTTAACGCATATCCTCCGATAAAATTTATAGACACACAGTATCTTTCCGTTGGTCGCTTACGTTGCCTAAGTAGTATCTAGAGGAAAAAGGTGGAATGTAAACAGTACAAGTCAAGGTCTCGGTTGTAAAACGTCTAGCGGTAATCGAATCGAATAAGTATGAAATATACGGTTTGTTGTGAAGAAACGTACCCGTGACTAGTCCATCGTCGTCTCGGGCATCCTAGGTGTCGATGTTGTAAGTTCAACGACGCGTGTTGGTTTTTGCTTTATTCTTTGGGTATTCATTCCTAAAATGACCCGATTGGCCACATTTGTAGCAAATACTCGGCTTTGGTGCGTCGGGCCCCTTTTGAGTGACGGGGGCGGTACTTCCACAATACTTGGCAATATGACCACTACCTTGGCACCGATGGCAAATTAGCCTGCCACATTCACCAAAATGATGCTTGTGGCATTTGTTGCAAAAAGGTCGTGTCCCGGTATAACTTTTCTTGCCGACGGGGGTGAGAGGTTCCTTGGCAAAGTTGTTGTTGTAGTTGCTCGATTGGGGGGCTTCCCATTTTCTTTTGTTGTTACCCGGGTGGTTCTCGACCATTCGTACCGGTGCTTCCATTTCATTCACCGTTTCTAAAGTTTGGTGGGCCTTTGTTAAAGCCTCTTGTAGGTTAGTGGGTTGGGATGTCATTACCCCGTGTTGAATGCTCTTAGGGAGGCCATCCATGTAAAGTTCGACTCTTAGGGATTCGGGAGTCATGAGATTGGGACACATTGAGGCTAGTTCGGTAAACCGTTGATTATAAGCTTCGAGGTCATTCCCGACCGTTTTTAAATTCCTTAGACCCTGTTCGAGCCTTCGAGTCTCGTCGCGCAGAAAATATTCGGTGATCATTCTTTCTCTTAATTCGGTCCAATAGAGTGAGTGGGCTTCATCAATACCCACCGTTTGTACATACGTGTTCCACCATGAGAGAGCAATACCGGTAAGAGTGAGGGTGGAAAACTTGACCTTATATTGGTCTCGATAACCGCTTGTGCTAAAAACGGATTCTGTTTGTTCAAACCATCGGGTGAGAACAACCGGTCCTCCGGTTCCATCGAAAGTGGGAGGGTTGTACTTCATGAAGTTCTTGTAGGAGCAACCTTCGCTTGAATTACCGGCTCCACGATTGGTGTTGTTGGAAAAGTGATCGGCCACGGCCGTACCCACGGCGGTGGTTATCATTTCGTTGAAGAGCTTGTTCTAGAGTTTCGAGAGGAGTATTGTGTTGACCTTGGTGAGCCATTGTTCCTTCATGACACAAGAATATCGTTGGTTAGTATTTTCAACAATACTAACCGGAGTATGGAATAAGGATAGAGAGGAAATTTTTCCTTGACTCGCCTTAAATTCTTTACGTCATAATGTCGGAACGTCCATGTGAATCACCGTAATATAATCCCGGAAATTATATTACCCTGATTCTCATGTGCATTTAACATTACTTCATAAAGTCAAGGTGGCGCATCAACAAAATTTATCAACGTAAGATCAAGGTCGAATACGAGTTAGATATGATAGAAGAGTTCGAGTATAAATGCACAAATAGTCAAGTAATTCCTACTTTAGTCTATATACCGGTTGTAGTCTAGATTCACCTATGTACCCTATGACTCGGGGTGGACATAAATGAACTCTAAATCCCTACAACCAAGGCTCTGATACCACTTGTAGCGACCCCGACAAATCGTCAAGTGACGGCGTCGTCTACGTAGGTCCCATTGCCTGGTCAGAAGTCTTTAAGACAAAGTTTGACCAAAATATGTCGCCTTCATTTCAAAATAAAGATTGTTTCCAAAGTTTACAAGAATTGTTCAACCAAAAGTTAAGTTACAAGGTTATAAGTACATTTGAAATCTAGGCGACACGGTTTAAAGTAAAGTCAAAAGACTCTCCAAGTAATGCATGTATACTCGACATCCAATGCAAGTATCAAATAGTGAGCGGAAGCATGTATCACATATCGTGCAAGACCTGAGAAAAACATAGAAATCTGTCAACGAAAACGTTGGTGAAATCATAGGTTTAAGTAAGTATGTGAGTAAAAGTAAAGTAAGCCGAACCACAAGATTTGTAAAGTTGAAATAATAGTAACACATTCTAAAAGTTAATATTCACGAGCACCCAATTATCAAAGCTTAACATTCCGTCCGTTGAATACCCCAGTAATTAGTGCTAGAACAAACACTGTTTCCCGAAAATATATTTCACCCGTAGACGGTAGCGAACCGTCAAAGATGAGGGTTGTCAAACCCATATGGCCATATAACATAAGTTCTCGCTTACACCATCTGATGTAACTAATGATAATCGGATTGAGGATTTTCGTTCTAAACTCGTATGTAGAATGTTTGTTTTCCCGTTCTTGTGTTCACTTAGTTCAAAAGAATCGTTTATGTTTTCTCATCCCAAAAGTAAGTTCAAAAGAGTAAAGTGGGACTATGATCTCACCTTTGATTGCAAGAGTGAAATAGTACTTCAACAAGTATACGTGCAAAGAACAAAGCTAGTCTTGACCTAAACATATAGGTTATATCAATAACGGTAAACACAAACGGTCAAAGATGTTCAATTAGTCCTATGGCTCGTTACGACTCGATTATGTAGCATGTGAATCAATTAGTCAAGTTTCATGCACGATACAAGTAATTAAGCATGTTAGAACGATCGTATAATTGTTTGGTTAAGTTTGACTAAAAGTCAAACTTGGTCAAAGTCAAGGTCAACGGGGTCGGGTCGGGTATCCGACAATTTTCCCATGATGAGAAATCATTTATGAGCAGAATGGCCAAGTTTCATGTTAATCGGAGTTACGGTTAAGCGGGAAACATTTTGTGAAAGGAAAAATAAAAACAAAAATGAGCTGGGCATATGCGCGGCGCGCTATGGGTTGCGCGGCGCGCACCCTAGTGTAAATCTGGGTCAGAACTCAACTAAAGGGGGCAAATATCTGGGATTTCTGTTTTGCGCGGCGCGCGGGTATATGCGCGGCGCGCAATACCTGGGAAACATGCAGTTTGCAGAAAAATGGTCCAAGTCACGAACCAAAATACAATTTAACACATCTCATGCACCGAAAACACTTAAAACGCATATCATACATCGTTGGAAAGGTATTTTGACGAGGAATGCAACTAAACACATATCATCAATCAAACTTGCACTTAAAACAACCAAAAACCGCAATTAATGTTCCATAATCAATGCATACAAGTCAAAATTGCAATTTAATGATTTGGCAACCAAATTACATGAACGATATGCCGTTTCGAAGGTAATTAAGCATACAACACAACCTAACACTTACAAGTAACATTAACAAGCATTTAATGCATCAAAAATTCAATTTACTTCTATCAAACCCTAACCCAAAATCACAAATTCAACAATCTTGCATATGAAACTAATCCATGTCAACCTACATACCAATTTGAAGCTAGTGATGTTAGGAACACAATTAAAACATGAACTTTCATCATTCAACAACATATGAACACCTAAAACTCAAGATTAAGCAAGCATCCTTTCAATATGAACTAGTTACACCAAATTAGCAAGAACAAGCATACAATTCACATAATTATACTAGACTTGAGCCATAGACACTAATTAACAACCTTTTAACTCAAAAATCTCAAAAACACATAAAATTAGTGATTTTAGAAAGTTACCCAAATGAAATGAAGTTGGTATGGAATCGAAGAGGAGATCACGAGGAGTTCGAATATGTAATTTGTTTGGCCCGAAGCTTGATCGTTTGAATATGGATGATGAATTGCTTTATGAAGAATTTGAGAAAAATATGAAAGTGTTAGATGAAAAGGAAAATGAAAATGAAGAAATGAGGTGGAAGTGTTGACTAGTCAAGTGGCTAGTCACCACTTTAGTGTTTTGGCAAAACAAGTCCCTCTAGTTTGTAGTCGGGTGCGGAAATTAACCGAACGAATATTTAACTTCACGAGAGTACGGGGGACGTTATAATCCAATAACGAAAATATTTAAAATGTTACTTAACAAAGGATACGAATCTAGATATGAAGGGTATTATTTAAAAAGAAAAAGACGGGCGTTAAAATAATTTAACGGAAAAAATGCGGGATGTTACAGGTTGATTCATTCTGGTGACACCGCTTTCGGAGCTTAGGTGAAACTCCATATCGGAATAGCTATCGGAATCCGAGAAATTCGTACTGATTGAGGGATTCATCTCGTACGATCAAATGAAGAATTTTCGATAAGAATTAGATTATAGGATGTAGATTAATACCCTGCAATACATAATTTACATATGCATATATAATACTAAAATCCCATAAGTTACGGAGGAATCTACGGAAGCTATCATGCAAAGGTAACAATAACAGATACACTAAGATATGAATTTATCTATACACTGTCTATGCAATACAGGCAGTAAGACGTGTCTAGACTAAGAATGATAAGCAGGTAATTTCCTACGGATGATAAGTAGATGATTTTAGACTAGAAATGATAAGCAAAACTTTTGACATGCAGACACGGTCGAAGTCCTGACTTACTAATGCATCTAAACAACTATCAGTTAGACACACTAATGCAAGACCTGGTTCACTAAGACCACCGTTCTGATACCAACTGAAAGATACAGTAGGGACAACCACCATCCCACCCAGTGCCTTAACTATCCGGCGACCAATGAGTGTACCTCAGATACTGATTTTAGGGCCTGCCTCTCGGCTACTGCCAACCCTCGTAAGGGAACGCAAGGAGTAAGAGCCAATGCTTCGCCACAGGTCACACTGTGAGAATCTCCTTTACGACTAACCCGCCATACATGGACGTGGTTATACTAGCTTTGATACCAACTGAAAGGACCCGTCCTAATCCATCAGGACGAATACATTACATTTGGTTACATCGCGAGGTATTTGACCTCTATATGATACATTTTACAAACATTGCATTCGTTTTTAAAAGATAAACTTTCTTTACATCGAAAGTTGACGGCATGCGTACCATTTCATAATATATCCAACTATAATTGACTTAATAATAATCTTGATGAACTCAACGACTCAAATGCAACGTCTTTTGATATATGTCATGAATGACTCCAAGTAATATCTCTAGAATGAGCTAATGCACAGCAGAAGATTTCTTTCATACCTGAGAATAAACATGCTTTCAAGTGTCAACCAAAAGGTTGGTAAGTTCATTAGATTATCATAAAAATTCATTTCCATCATTTTAATAGACCATAAGATTTTCATTTCTCATAAATATACGTCCCATGCATAGAGACAAAAATAGTCATTCATATGGTGAACACCTGATAACCGACATTGACAAGATGCATATAAGAATATCCCCTATCATTCCGGGAAATTCTTCGGACATGATAAAAATGAATTCGAAGTACTAAAGCATCCGGTACTTTGGATGGGGTTCGTTAGGCCCAACAGATCTATCTTTAGGATTCGCGTCAATTAGTAGATCGGTTTACTATTTCTTAGGTTACCAAGCAAAATGGCCATATTCGGCTTCGATCATTCACCCATATAATGTAGTTTCAATTACTTGTGTCTATTTCGTAAAACATTTATAAAAACAGCGCATGTATTCTCAGTCCCAAAAATATATATTGCAAAAGCATTTAAAAAGGGAGCAAATGAAACTCACAATGCTGTATTTCGTAGTAAAAATACATATGTCGTCATTGAACAATTGTGGGGTTGGCCTCGGATTCACGAACCTATATCATTTATATATATATATATATATATATATATATATATATATATATATATATATATATATATATATATATATTAACACATATAATGATAATCGAACAATTTATATATTATATTTTAGATCTTATATATTTAATTTGTACATTTATTTAAAATATTTAATATTTATATAGTTATATATATATATATATGTATATATATATATATGTATATGTATATATATATATATATGTATATATATATATATATGTGTATATATATATATATATATGATTAATATTATGTTAAAATTCAATAATTTTTTATATGTAAATCTTTATATAAATAATTTTAATATATATGATTATTTGTAATATTATGGTAGTTGTAATAAATACACTCTTATATAGAAAATATTTATTTGTAATAATAATATTGTTAATATGAAAATAATAATAATAATAATAATAATAATAATAATAATAATAATAATAATAATAATAATAATAATAATAATAATAATAATAATAATAATAATAATAATAATAATAATAATAATCCATTTGAATGTTAATTATAAATTTTAAATCATTTTTCTCAATATCATCTATATTCATTTTTATAATCTTTATCTTTATAATTATAATCTTATCCACATTATTAAAACTTTATATTTTCATAATCCTAATAATTCTAATAATAATGATAATACCATATCAGTATTTATAATAATAATAATAATAATAATAATAATAATAATAATAATAATTATTATTATTATAATACTAATAATAATAATAATTATAATGATAAGTAGAATAGTATACCATCATCATCATCATCATGTCGTCTTTTATCATTATCATAATATCATGCATCACCAGCATCATCAATATGATAATCGCCATCAAAACCTAATTCTAATCATCATCAATATTGACATCATAATCCCTACATCGATCATCATAATCGGTTTATCATTCTCAATACCGTAACCATCATCATCATCATCATCATCTAATCAACATCCTCATCATGTCAGGATCACATGATCGTCAAATCATCACATCGTTTTCTTATCAATAATCATCATTGTTAAGCGTCATCAAATTTTACCTCGTCATCGTTAACATAGCTCTCGGTCCTAAACTATTCATCATCGTTACGTCACCGTTCATCAAGGTAATTGTTCATTGTTTTCAACATCATGATCTTAACAGTTGTAGGTGGTGAGTTGTACTATCACGAGGGAAATAGCAATAGCAGGAAGTTAGTTTGTTTTCGTTTTGTGAGTAACGATAAGCAACAGAAACAGAAGAAGATAGTTGCAGTAACGTGGAAAATGAAAGAGAAGTGATGACGGTTTGCAGGGAATGGCCCAAATACACAGAGAAGTTTGCAGCCCAAGTAGGATGTCCAATAACAAAATGAAATCCATTAACCACCAATGGCTCAACAGTAATTTATTAAATCCAACGTTCACAATCCCACTTTACATTATACGGGATACATTATAGGATTGTTTTCGGTTACTGTAACATACACAAAATAATTGCAGCCGACAATCCTAAAACATGTGGTCCTATATCGATAGCAATAGCAGTTTAAAAAAAAATCTATTTCTTTTTCTTAAAATCAAGCAAGTGGGGTTTGATTATATTAAAAAGACAGAACAATCGTTGTCTCATCTCCTTTACAGCTCATTTCCTCATCAATATATCGTCATTCAATTATCAACAGAAGCAATAATCATGTTCGTTTGGAAATAGAAGTAAGTGGGTTGGTTGTTTTATCAAACAGAAGAAAAAAAATGAGAATTTACTGTTAAAGGGTTTCGATGGTTATGGTTTTAAATGGTGTTTTAAACGAATAGTAGCAGCAGAAATTGTTTGTTGTTGGTGTTCGATCGAGCTAGCAAAGAAAGAAAAATGCAGGTTATTCGATCACAAACAAAAGGGTGCAACACCCAAATGGGTTTAAGTTGATGGGTTTCTTTAGCTTCGGTCTAGTGCAACATCATCAAGAAATAAGTGGGTTTGTATGTTGTTCAACTAAGATAGAAAATAGAAACAATAAGCAAACAGCAAAGATTAGCGATGATGATGGTTGGTTAACGAATAAAGAATAGTAGCGGTCATAAATATAAAAGGGTTGATAATGAATGATGTTGGTGTTGTGGCAATGTCGTCGAGCAGGTTACCATTCGCAGATGGGGTTTTTGGTTGAGTAGTACTTGAATTGAGGTGTCATTCGAATATTAAAACAGTTTCTGGAGTGGCCTAACCTATGTGTTGAATGACTTGTACAAGATACAAGATGCAGAACTTGACGATTATAAGTAGATGCAGAACTCGAGCAGTTTAAGAGTGGTTAAATGGGTGATGGTATTTGATGTCTAGAAAATAGAAAATATAAGCAAATCATGATGGTTTAAGTGGTGGTGAATCAATGGGTTGATGAGGGTGATGACTTGGTTGTGGGTTTGAGTTGTTAGTCTCATAGAGAAGAGAATAGATGATGAATGGTGAATGATTGATACAAGCATATAATATATGTGTACATATATATATATATATATATATATATATATATATATATATATATATATATATATATATACATATATATATATATATATATATATATACATATATATATACATATACATATATATATACATATATATATATAGATATATATATATATATATATATATATAAGATATCATGTGTTCTTATAATTGAAATATCTAGTTGATCGTTCAGTATAACAAAAACAAAACAAAACAAAAATAAAAGTAAAGAAAGATAGTGAAAGATTAGTGAATTGGAATCATCAACAGCGTAATTCACTTTAATCTTCATATATCACGGATAGATTTTCGAGGAGACAGGGAAAAATGAATTGAAAGGGATGTATAACAATATATGCGATAAATATCTGTTCTTTTATTTTATAATTAATAATTAATAAATATATTAATATTAATAATATAATATTGTTAATATTGTGAATAATAATAAAAATATAAAAGTAGTAATAATAATATTAGTATTAATACAACAACTACATTTTTAACTTGTAGTTATTTACATATTATAAATTTCTACATATAACATTTATTACATTTGTGTATAGAAATTATAAATTCGAATTAAACTGGTTAAATATCAATCGAAGCGACATACGAGTATTAATCGTCTAATATTTATTTTAATATACTATATATATATATATATATATATATATATATATATATATATATATATATATATATATATATATATATTGAGATTTATAGTAATATCATATATTATTTTATTTACACAAATGAATTCAATCATATAAGTTTCTATTTCAAATTAATATATATATTTAAATATATATGTATTTATTTATAGATAGTGGTTCGTGAATCGTTGGGAATGGTCGAAGGTCAATTGAATATATGAATCAGTTCAAAAATTTTGAGACTCAGGATAACAGACTTTGCTAATCGTATTGAAATCATATAAAGATGAAGTTTAAATTTGGTCAGAAATTTCCGGGTCAGCACAGGCTGCGGGCAGTTTCTAATCGTTTCTTAATCTGAACGATCTTTTCAGTAGTTTCATGAATGATTTCAGGACCCGTTAACTGTCTGTCCTCTAGTTCATCCTAGCATAGTGAGGATCTACATTTTCGTCCCAACAAGGTTTCAAAAGGTGCAGCCTTAATACTTGAGTGATAGCTGTTGTTGTAGGAAAATTAAGCCAAAGGAAAGTGTCTATCTGAACCTTTGCCAAAATCGATAACACAAGCACGAAGCATATCTTCCAAAGTTTGAATAGTTCGTTCACTTTAACCATCAGTTTGCGGATGATAGGCAGTACTCTTATCGAGTTGAGTTCAAAGAGCAGATTGTAAAGTTTTCCAAAAATCTAGAAGTGAATCGACTGTCGCGATCAGAAATGATTGAGATAGGGACTCCATGACATGAGACAATCTCTTTGATATAAAGTTGTGATAATTTGTCCATCTTGTCGGTTTATTTGATCGGTAAGAAGTGTGCAGATTTAGTAAGACGATCCACTATGACCCATATAGTATCATTTCCGTTTGAAGTCTT
This sequence comes from Rutidosis leptorrhynchoides, assembly GCF_046630445.1. Taxonomy (NCBI): domain Eukaryota; kingdom Viridiplantae; phylum Streptophyta; class Magnoliopsida; order Asterales; family Asteraceae; genus Rutidosis; species Rutidosis leptorrhynchoides. The sequence continues at coordinate 364,623,215 of NC_092338.1, forward strand.
GGGCAACTTAGTAATGAAATCCATAGTGATACATTCCCACTTCCACTACGGAATATCCGGCTGTTGAAGTAAACCAGACGACTTTTGATGTTTGGCCTTAACTTTCAAACAAGTAAGGCACTTGCTCATATAATCAGCAATATCAGATTTAAGATTAGGCCACCAATAAAACTCTTTCACATCATTATACATTTTACTAGAGCCTGGGTGAATAGAATACCTAGTCTTATGTGCTTCATCCAAGACTAATTCTCAAAGATTTCCAAAGATTGGGACCCAGATTCGGTTACTGAAATACCGTATTTCGTTTCCCTTGAGTTCAAGTTGCTTTTCAAGACCTTTAAGTCCCTCGAGTTAGACATTTTCTTCCTTCAATTCCTCAAGTTGTGCTTCACGAATTTGAGATGTAAGATTCGTACGAATATGTATATTTAAGGCTCGGACTCGGATCGGTTTGGCACGATCCTTTCTACTTAGGGCATCGACAACTACATTCGCCTAACCAGGATGATATTTAAACTCATAGTCGTAGTCATTTAATAACTTGACCCAACGCCTTTGTGTCATGTTCAGTTGCTTCTGGTCAAAGATATGTTGAAGACTTTTATGATCGGTAAACACCATGAATTTTATCCCGTAGAGATAATGTCTCCACATTTTCAATGTGAATACCACAACTCCTAACTCCAGATCATGCGTGGTAGTTCTTCTCATGTTTCTTCAATTGTCTAGATGTATAAGCTATAACTTTGTTACGTTGCATCAAGACACATCTGAAACCTTGGTTTGAGGCATCACAATAGACTACAAAATTGTCGGTGCCATCGGGTAATGATAGAATCCGGGTTATGGTCAATTTATCCTTTAGAACCTTAAAAGCAGATTCCTGTTCTTCGGACCACTCAAACTTATTCCCCTTATGAGTTAGCTTGGTGAGAGGTTTGGCTAGAAAAGAGAAATCTTTGATATACCTTTGGTAATAACCAGCAAGTCCCAAAAATTTGCGAATATGTTTCGCACTCTTAGGTACTTCCCAATTTTGAATAGCAGTGATTTTCGTCGAATCGACATGTATTCCTTCACTATCAACTACATGTCCGAGAAATTGTACGGTTCACAGCTAAAATTCACACTTGAAAAACTTGGCATACAGTTGTTCCTTCTTTAAGAGTTCTAGAATCAATCGCAGATATTGCTCATGCTCTTTCTCGCTCTTGGAATAGATGAAGAGATCATCGATGAAAATGATCACAAATTGGTCAAGATAAGGTTTGCATACATGGTTTATAAGATCCATGAATACTGCAGGAGAATTGGATAATCCAAAAGGCATGATAAGAAACTCATAATGTCCATAACGAGTACAAAAAGCAGCCTTAGATACATCGGCTTTCTTAACTCTCAGTTGATGATAACCCGACCTAAGATCAATATTCGAATAGATACTTGACCCTTGCAATTGGTCAAACAAGTCATCAATACGCGGGAGTGGATAACGATTCTTGTTGGTTAGCTTATTGAGTTCTCGGTAATCAATACACATCCTCAATGTGCCATCTTTCTTCTTGACAAAAAAAAAAACCGGTGCTCTCCACGGAGACGAGCTAGGAGGAATGACACCTTTCTCTAAAATTTCATGGAGCTGGTTAGACAGTTCCTTCATTTCTGATAGAGCTAAGCGGTATGGTGCCTTTGCAATAGGCGCAACACCGGGAGCTAAATCAATTTGAAACTCAACATGTCTTTGGGGAGGGAGACCAGAGAGTTCTTCAAGAAATACTTTAGGAAAGTCTCTAACCACTGGTACATCTTCAATGCGGGAGTGGATAATTTGGAAATGAAAGAAATTTGGGTCATTAGGTAATTTGATTTCTAAAGTCGGTATTTTAGTTAATAATAGAGGGATAAGGGAGTCAGGTAATGGTACACGGTAGTCATAAGGTTGATCAGACCCTATCACTATCAGGGTCCATTAGAATTTTATGACTTATCATAATATAACCACGTTGATCAGGCGCCATTATATTACTCTAACTCATAATTTTATCACTCCAATAAGTTGAAATTTTGGTAATGAACTTCCTATTACTATCATCTAGTCTAGGTTTATTTCATTACGAGATAGATGTTTAAACGGAAATCGGAAGAAGAGTTAACTAAAAATAGCATTTATTCATAAAAAAAACCAAAGTATTACAAAAGCTTACCAAAATCTTTTAATTAAATCACCAAAGTATAGATGTACTAAATAGTAAAAGAAAACACTAGGATAGTTTTCAAAGGTCTTCATTGAAAGGACCGGTCCTTATCCACCCGGACGGAGTCTTCAACAGTTGGTCCCATTGCAATGATCGACCTCAAATAATATCTTTAGTATGAGCCTATGCACAGCGGAAGATTTCTTTCAAAACCTGAGAATAACATGCTTTAAAATATCAACATAAAGTTGGTGAGATATATAGCTTTGATGCTAGCAACGTTATAACTATGGACCACAAGATTTCATGTTTATACATAATACACTCCTCGTGTATGAAAAAGTCGTTGAGCACTTGGTAACCATACTTAACATTTAAATCACAGCAGCATATTCTTAAATAAACCCTACACCGTACCAAGTGTAGTAACGAAACGAAGTACTGTGCAACCGTTTAAAACTGGTCGTCCAGCCCGGTTGGGGTTGTCAGGCCCGATAGATCTATCAACAGGATTCGCGTTTACGCTCCTCACGTAAATATTAGCTACCAAGTATAAAGAGATATGCCATGGTACAACTCAACGTAGAATTTATATTTTTGATCACTTGTGTCCATAACGTAAATCATTTATAAAAAACAGCGCATGTATTCTCAGCCCAAAAATATTTAGAGTTTAAAAGGGACTATATACTCACCAAACTGTATTTTGTAGTAAAAATACATATAACACCACTGATCAATTATAAGGTTGGCCTTGGATTCACGAACCTATACCATATTTATGTATATATATTAACACACGTAATTGTAATCGAATAAATATATATTATTATTATTAGTGATTTAATTATTATTTTCATCATGTGTTTCATAAATAATCTAAATATTTATATTTATTAATATAAAATATTAATTTAGCTAGATGTAGTTAACTATAGTTTTATATAACTAACAATTTAAAAATTAATATTTTAAAATTGTTTTATCTTATAATAATACTAATACTAATAGTTATAATAACAAAGATGATAGTTTTGAATAAAAATGCTAGTTTTGAGAATTTTAATTGTAATCATAAAGATATCATGAATAATGACAATAATAATAGTTTTAATATGAACAATACCTATTTTATTATTCATAATGATTTTAATGATAATAATAATAATTATAATTTTAACAATATTCTTAATTATAACTATAATCTTAATAATATTGTCGACTAATATTTTTAGGTGACAAAAATCTATATTAGTACCTACATTAAAGATGTTAATCATAATAATAATAATAATAATAATAATAATAATAATAATAATAATAATAATAATAATAATAATAATAATAATAATAATAATAATAATAAGGTAACTACCTCTTCTTGATGGGTTTCAAAAAAAATATTCTGCCTCAATGGGTTTCGAACCTAGGACCACTCGAAAGCCCAAACAACACCTTAACCAGCTAAGCTGTGCTCGTTTTTCTGTTTTTAAACCCTCACAATTATTTATAACCGATATCTAAATATGTGTTCTTCATCTCCTTCTTCAACCCGACTGACCAGAGCTCAAACTATCATCTAAACATTCGTTACTTAATTTTAGGATTTTCAAAATATATATTTAAACCACTAGTGATTGATTAAATCAATTTAAAACAGATAATTTAAAAAAAAAAAAAAATTATCTGTGCAAAAGTTTTGAACCCGATATGAACTCACAACCTATTTTGAATTCCAGCTCGTTTTAGAACAAGTTTATAACATCAATTAGGTAGTAAATCGTTCCTGAAATCTTTCTCAATCCCCAATTTCTCTTGAATCATAACAGAAAAGTTGAATTCGATTAAAGAACATTCGTGACCTTTTTAAATCCAAAACTTTAAACTGAGAATTCGAGTTCGATAATAAAAATTGGACCTTGATATTTTCCAGATAGTTTAAGTATTTGATTTCAAACATATATGCATTTAAGTATTTTTGAAAATCGATATTAATCAAGCTATTTATAAAGGCCTGTTTAAACAGAGGTATGCGAAGAAGTAAAAAAATATATATATATATCTGTTTTTTAATCTCACTGCTATCTGAGGTGGGGATATATATGGAAGTCTGAAAAAGAAACGATGCTAAAAAAAATATATGTTTGTTGGGTTGCTAGTGGTATCACGAGGTTAATAGAAAACCAGACAAAAAAAAAAATATGTTGACAGTGATACATATACACGCGTATAACCCCTTTTTTATATAATTAATATAATTAATAAATATTAATAATTAATAATCATATTAATATTATTAATACTAAAAAAATATAAAATAGAAACACTAATGATAGAAATACAAATATTATAGATGAGATAAAAGAAATTGTATCATTTCCTAATAACTAAAATATTAATAATGATAATTATTTATAAAAATGATAATTCTTAATAATAATAATGTTTAATAATAATACTGATTCTACTGCTAGTATTAATATACATGAATGTAAAAATAATAACAAATCAATTATATTATAATTTTGTAATTCTATATATTTGTATATATATATTTATATATATACACTGTATTAAATATAACTGTAAGCATATATGTATTATATTTAGTTTATTTGATTAATTATGTATTATATTCAATATATCAGTATTAAAATTTCATAGATAATGTACAATATCTATATAGTATATATTATATTTTAATGGGTAATATAATAATACCTAATAATAATAAAGATATAATAAGTTACATGTTCCTATTTTTATATCTAATAATAAAATATAATAAGTTACATATATTAAATTATATTTTATCAATTCAAGATATTACATATACACTTTTATATATATATATATATATATATATATATATATATATATATATATATATATATATATATATATATATATATATTTACATTTTGTTTACACACAACAGTTCGTGAATCGTAGAGCACAGTCAAAAGGGTAACAGCTTATCCGAATATAGATTTCAAAGCTTTTGAGACTCAACATTACAAACTTTGCTTATCGTGTCGGAGACATATAAAGATTAAGGTTTGAATTTGATCGGAAATTTCCGGGTCGTTACAGTACCCACCCGTTAAAGAAATTTCGTCCTCGAAATTTTATAGAGATTGTCATAGATAACAATAAGAACGTTTTCATAACAATTATGAGGTGATAATGGAGTTTTATCATTATTGTGAGATATAGATAAAACGATTCGATCATGTGAAGCGTACGAGTGAAGCTATCACAAAAGAGTGAAATGAGTAAATATGAAATTGTTTTAACCGATGATGTAGTTATGATTGATTTCCGAATTTTTACGGGATTTAAAGAAAATCTTACGTAATAAGATTCGGTTCTTCGGCGATCAGGATCTTCTTTAATTTAATGCGGCAATCTGTTTCGATTTCTACGTCGGATATTTCCCTATAAATCCACTCCCTTTGTTTCTTTATTTTCACAGCTCACACCTTCTATTCTTTCCTCCTCACTCCATACTTTAAAACATTCGTCAGTATCCTCCACCCCGTTCTGATTCTTGTTATACTTCTAACTTTCATATCTTTCATTCTTCTCTTTCATCTGTCGCCAGAAGATTCTATTCACTTCTATTATTTCTTTGGAATTATAATGTTTTTAATTCTCCCGTGTCTTTACGTTGCAATACGTATTGATATACACGGTTTGTAAATCCTGGGTGGTTATTGGGTTTTATATCCTTCATTATTTTTCGGAACTTCATGCTTTCGTTTTCTCTTCCCGACTTCGAGTCAAGCGAGTAATGGTCCGGAATGCGTAGGTATGAGATTCGGAATGAACATAGCTAATGCTCTTAGAAAGAAATGGTAATGGCACGACTTCGATTTGTCAAATTACCGGATTATCCCAGTAAAGATCGAATCATCAAGAAATATTTTCTTGATATTTTTAGAATTTATATAGAATGTAAGAGCCGTGTAACAAGACACATGATGATGGTACTGTGAATCATCACATTTCATTAGAAACTCAACATGACTTACTGTAATATAATGAAGTTGATCAAGTTTCATTATATTATACTCATTCATGCATCAGTTCCTAACACTGCTTCAGAACATTCCTATTTTAAACTCGAAGATTTCAGAATTTAGAAACTAACACAGTTTCTTTTATGTTGTAACACAGATATTACAGAGAGATAAATGGCTTCAGATAAGGATAGTCGTGAAAATATCTCCAGAAATATGGAGGATATTTATAATGAAAGGCACGATGATATCTTAGATTTTCTATCATCAATGGATGATGAAGAAGATTTGTCTATGAAAGTTTAGAATGAGAAGTAAGGTGTTTGCTGACAATCTCAACAGACACTGAATCATTTGGATCCTTTGAAGTCAGATTTAGTTTTTCACGATTTGTCCACGGCCTCCTTCATAGTTTCGCATAATCCGCTTTTCGGTACTAAATTTTCTATTGAGAGTTTCCAAAACTTCATTCTTTATCATCAACTTTTGGCCATTAAGACCATTTACTACATGCTGCTTCGTCAGCATTCTCAAAGTTAACGGATCTGAGTCATCGGTTATCAAACCGAGGTGGTTTCGGGAGAATTTGTGTTTTTAGATAATTAAACGCTGATGGTAATATGGTGGAATATAAAAGGTTATCCGGTAACGACGGCGAAAGAATAACGTATATATATCAAGACTAACATTTCTGAGAAGTCGAGGTTAACTTGCTGGAGCTGCGATAAAATTGGCTAATTTGGAAAGGGATTACAAAGTTATTTTGGGTAATAATAACACTAAAGAAATTAACACTGCTGCGTGTTAAACGTTGACTCAGTCTCTGAGAGTTTTCGAGTGCAAAACTATATGCAAGAATCTTTTCTTCCAGAGATGAGGTGCGGTTGGTTCATTCTCTCGATCGAAATGTTTTCAAGAATTATGAAAGGTTTGAACGCGAATTGTAATTGTCGAGGTACAAATGAGGTTTAGAATGAAATCAAGTGGCAAACTTGAAGAATTGTTTAGTTTCATATGTTATAATCAATATTTTAATTCATTTTAATTGTCCAAAGTTAGCAGTCAAATAGTCCGATAGTCCAATAGTTCAATAGTTCAATGATTCATATATAATTTAATATATAATATTCGAATTAAATAATACGTATCGTGACCCGTGCACCGGTCTCAGTATTGATCACAACTCAAAGTATATATATATTTTGGAATCCACCTCAACCCTGTATAGTCAACTATAGAGTGTCTATGGTCGTTCCGAAATATGTATATAGATGGGTCGATATGATAAGTCGAAACCTTGCATACGTGTCCCGTTAATTATAGTGCGTAAAATAAATAAATATATATCATGACCCATTGCACAACGTGTTGTCTCAGAATTAATCCGACGTATTGTTGTACATGTGTCCCGACGGTATGTAAAGTGCGGAAATTAAATAACAAGAAATAAAATTGCGAGAATGTAAATTGCGATAAATTAAATGTTAATCAGTTAGCTGGGAACAGTTAGCCGGAACAGTTAGCGTGGAATCCTTAACAGATTTTTAATTAGTTAATTCGTGTGTTTCTAACAATTTTTGATTTGTCCAATGTTTCTTCTTTATGCCACTTGTTGGATTCGGATAGGTAAAAAAAATCCAAATATGAAATTTGAATGGAAATGGTTATTCTGTGATGAACGGATACGTATATCGGTGATTGTAAGTAGGATAGTAAATGACCGTTGAATCAGATTCGAAGAATGTACAGTGTAACTTGTTAATGTGAATTTTAAATATTCCTTGGGTACTACCCACCCGTTAAAATATTTTCATCATTAATAGTTTGTACGAAAGAATTTTTAATTACGATCTTTATGAAAATATACTTGCATATATATTTTCTTCAGATGTAATTATGGATTTAATGAGTCAATAAGATTTTATACTCATTTGATTTATTGTTAGCACTTGATTACATGATCTCTAAAACTTTAGAGATTACATAATTGCCATGTCGGACGAAGGTAAATGAGGTAGAACAATACGTAGAACGAAATTAATCGATGTAGAACAATATGTAAAACAAGGATTATACTTGAAGTACAGATGATGATATTGAGGCGTATGATGCTGATATCCGAGGTACAGATAGTGACGTTGAGATTTATGATGTGTTTGTGGTTGGGGTGATAAGAGTATTGTCGGCGTTGATGATGGTGGTACGGTTTATGCTGCTGGTGCTGCTGGTGTTTGTAACCTTCGCACCGTGTTCTCCAAAGTCGTCACGCGAGCGCGAAGTTCGTTAACTGCTGCTAGTACACCGGGATGATTGGCGGTTGGAGTGAGCGAATGAACAAGATCAGAAATATGGGATTATATATAATCGTGACGAGATACTCGAGGAAGGAGAGAGAAAATGGTTTCTCGAACAGGTTCGCCGGTGAGTACTTCAGGTTCGTCGCCAAGAGGGCAATTTGAGAAGAATCTTTGATGTGAAATGATTTTCGAATATAGGATGATATTCTAACTTCATAGAATATCTATAATACTAAAGATTTCGTAACCTACAGAGGAACTTATGGCATATGACAAGCAAGTCTACAGATGCGCTAAGATATGAATTATCAGATACACTAGGATATGAATTTTGTCTATACACTATCGATGCACTAAATGCAGTAAGACGTGTCTAGACTTAAGAATGATAAGCATGTAATTTTCTAAGGATAATAAACAGATGATTTCCGACTAGATATGATAAGCAAAACTTTTGACATGCAGACACGGTCGAAGTCCAGACTCATTAATGTATCCTAACAGCTACTAGTTAGACACACTAATGCAAGACCTGGTTCACTAGGACCAACGCTCTGATACCAACTGAAAGGACCGGTCCTTATCCACCCGGACGGAGTCTTCAACAGTTGGTCCCATTGCAATGATCGACCTCAAATAATATCTTTAGTATGAGCATATGCACAGCGGAAGATTTCTTTCAAAACCTGAGAATAACATGCTTTAAAATATCAACATAAAGTTGGTGAGATATATAGGTTTGATGCTAGCAACGTTATAACTATGGACCACAAGATTTCATGTTTATACATAATACACTCCTCGTGTATGAAAAAGTCGTTGAGCACTTGGTAACCATACTTAACATTTAAATCACAGCAGCATATTCTTAAATAAACCCTACACCGTACCAAGTGTAGTAACAAAACGAAGTACTGTGCAACCGTTTAAAACTGGTCGTCCAGCCCGGTTGGGGTTGTCAGGCCCGATAGATCTATCAACAGGATTCGCGTTTACGCTCCTCACGTAAATATTAGCTACCAAGTATAAAGAGATATGCCATGGTACAACTCAACGTAGAATTTATATTTTTGATCACTTGTGTCCATAACGTAAATCATTTATAAAAAACAGCGCATGTATTCTCAGCCCAAAAATATTTAGAGTTTAAAAGGGACTATATACTCACCAAACTGTATTTTGTAGTAAAAATACATATAACACCACTGATCAATTATAAGGTTGGCCTTGGATTCACGAACCTATACCATATTTATGTATATATATTAACACACGTAATTGTAATCGAATAAATATATATTATTATTATTAGTGATTTAATTATTATTTTAATCATGTGTTTCATAAATAATCTAAATATTTATATTTATTAATATAAAATATTAATTTAGCTAGATGTAGTTAACTATAGTTTTATATAACTAACAATTTAAAAATTAATATTTTAAAATTGTTTTATCTTATAATAATACTAATACTAATAGTTATAATAACAAAGATGATAGTTTTGAATAAAAATGCTAGTTTTGAGAATTTTAATTGTAATCATAAAGATATCATGAATAATGACAATAATAATAGTTTTAATATGAACAATACCTATTTTATTATTCATAATGATTTTAATGATAATAATAATAATTATAATTTTAACAATATTCTTAATTATAACTATAATCTTAATAATATTGTCGACTAATATTTTTAGGTGACAAAAATCTATATTAGTACCTACATTAAAGATGTTAATCATAATAATAATAATAATAATAATAATAATAATAATAATAATAATAATAATAATAATAATAATAATAATAATAATAATAATAATAATAATAATAATAATAATAATAATAATAATAATAATAATAATAATAATAATAAGGTAACTACCTCTTCTTGATGGGTTTCAAAAAAAATATTCTGCCTCAATGGGTTTCGAACCTAGGACCACTCGAAAGCCCAAACAACACCTTAACCAGCTAAGCTGTGCTCGTTTTTCTGTTTTTAAACCCTCACAATTATTTATAACCGATATCTAAATATGTGTTCTTCATCTCCTTCTTCAACCCGACTGACCAGAGCTCAAACTATCATCTAAACATTCGTTACTTAATTTTAGGATTTTCAAAATATATATTCAAACCACTAGTGATTGATTAAATCAATTTAAAACAGATAATTTAAAAAAAAAAAATTTATCTGTGCAGAAGTTTTGAACCCGATATGAACTCACAACCTATTTTGAATTCCAGCTCGTTTTAGAACAAGTTTATAACATCAATTAGGTAGTAAATCGTTCCTGAAATCTTTCTCAATCCCCAATTTCTCTTGAATCATAACAGAAAAGTTGAATTCGATTAAAGAACATTCGTGACCTTTTTAAATCCAAAACTTTAAACTGAGAATTCGAGTTCGATAATAAAAATTGGACCTTGATATTTTCCAGATAGTTTAAGTATTTGATTTCAAACATATATGCATTTAAGGATTTTTGAAAATCGATATTAATCAAGCTATTTATAAAGGCCTGTTTAAACAGAGGTATGCGAAGAAGTAAAAAAATATATATATATCTGTTTTTTAATCTCGCTGCTATCTGAGGTGGGGATATATATGGAAGTCTGAAAAAGAAACGATGCTAAAAAAAATATCTGTTTGTTGGGTTGCTAGTGGTATCACGAGGTTAACAGAAAACCAGACAAAAAAAAAATATGTTGACAGTGATACATATACACGCGTATAACCCCTTTTTTATATAATTAATATAATTAATAAATATTAATAATTAATAATCATATTAATATTATTAATACTAAAAAAATATAAAATAGAAACACTAATGATAGAAATACAAATATTATAGATGAGATAAAAGAAATTGTATCATTTCCTAATAACTAAAATATTAATAATGATAATTATTTATAAAAATGATAATTCTTAATAATAATAATGTTTAATAATAATACTGATTCTACTGCTAGTATTAATATACATGAATGTAAAAATAATAACAAGTCAATTATATTATAATTTTGTAATTATATATATTTATATATATATATTTATATATATACACTGTATTAAATATAACTGTAAGCATATATGTATTATATTTAGTTTATTTGATTAATTATGTATTATATTCAATATATCAGTATTAAAATTTCATAGATAATGTACAATATCTATATAGTATATATTATATTTTAATGGGTAATATAATAATACCTAATAATAATAAAGATATAATAAGTTACATGTTCCTATTTTTATATCTAATAATAAAATATAATAAGTTACATATATTAAATTATATTTTATCAATTCAAGATATTACATATACACTTTTATATATATATATATATATATATATATATATATATATATATATATATATATATATATATATATATATATATATATATATATATATATATATATATATATATTTACATTTTGTTTACACACAACAGTTCGTGAATCGTAGAGCACAGTCAAAAGGGTAACAGCTTATCCGAATATAGATTTCAAAGCTTTTGAGACTCAACATTACAAACTTTGCTTATCGTGTCGGAGACATATAAAGATTAAGGTTTGAATTTGATCGGAAATTTCCGGGTCGTTACATTCATAGATGCCAAAGACTCTTCCTTGTATCTCTTCATCATTCTTTTTATCCGAACATTAATTTTTGAAATGCCCTACTTCTCCGCATTTATAGCAAGTAAGAACGGTTGCATTTGCCTTTATGGCTGGAGTTTTTGTTACAGGTATAACAACCCTACAATTCTTTGCAAGATGGCCCATCTTCTTACACCGGGTGCATTTAATAGTACACTTCCCAGAGTGATGTCTCTCACACCTTTGGCAGTAAGGATGGTTTCCCTTGTAGAGTTTGTTGGATTTTCCTTTAGAATTTTCTTGATCCTTTCCTTCCCTCTTCCTTTTTGCACCTTCTTTCTTCATATGTTCGTCGATGAAATAGCTTGCCATGCAAGCGGCTTCTTGTATGGTGCTTGGGTTCGTCAAGGTAACATCTCTCCGAACGCTATCAGGTAATCCATTGATGTAGCATTGGATCCCTAGATACTCGGGAGTAGTCATGTGAGGATTCATGAAAGCAAATTCTTGGAATCGATTGGTGTAACTCATGAGATCAGAATTCACATATTTCTAAACCCAGGTCTTTCAGTACTCTTGTATGCAGGGGGCTGGTGAAATTATGATGTGAACAGATAGTCGAAAGATTTCGCGGTGCGCCATTGTTGCCATTGTTTTGCGCGGCAGCCAACAGTTGTTGAAATTGGACAGAAGTTAAAGTGACGTTGGGAGTTGTGTTGCTTGATTCTCCCCTAGCCATGTTTCTTCAAAACATAGTTAGGTTGGCGTTAGGCGAAGGATAAGGCAAGCAAAAAGAAAGTACTTAAAACTAGGTAAGAATATAGACAAATAAGAAAGGTACTTAAACTACGCCAGGAAAGGTTATAGTCCTAAAGATTGCTAAGGCACCCTAACTAACACATAAGGTACACATAAAATGCAATACTAGTTCTCTATAACAACCTGGCTCTGATACCACTCTGTCATACCCCCAAATAGGGCCGGGGGTAAATATGACATTTCAATATCACAACACAAGTATGTAAAGCGAGAACGACTCTAAATGAGATGTTTTAATAAAACAAAATTTGATTTGCAATGGAAATGTAATAATGTTTTACATGATGAAATTTATATGTAAATAACAAATGATAAGTTCTAAATATGTGGACTCCAATGCATCAGCTAGCTAAGCATCATAGGGCAGCACATAAGCTAGTCATCATCTGAGACAAACATGCTTAAAATGTCAACACAATGGTTGAGTGAACATCATAGGTTTATATAATCAATAAAGTTTCAGATCACAAGATTTAGTTATAAAGTTTTATCAGTTCGTTAGTAGTGCTGAGGTGTATGATATCGAGACTAAACAAAGTTACCCTATGACACCTTGAACTGTCAGTGTCGTTGAAATCATTATTATGTACCCTCTTGACGATCACGCCAATGGGTAGAGATCTTACTCTCAGTAGGCCTACTCACAATAACTAAGTTAATGTTTCAAAGTAGCAATTAACGATATCATGGCAGGGATTTAGCATGAAACAAAGCATGTCATAGCACAGTTTGAGCTAATCAAGTTTGAGTACTTGTGTCTAATCGTAAAACAGTTTAAAAGCAAGCATGTGTCTCACCCCAAAGTTTATAAAACAGTTAAGAAATAGTAAAAAGAAGGGCTATGAAGTTCACCTTAGTAGCAAGTAAGTTATTCCACGCAAGAAGTATGAACGGAGTATGTAATCGGGGATTTCAACCTAGAGATATAATGTTTGATTAGTTAATGTCTAACAGACATAAAGTTTGTTTATTAATATAGCAACTATATTAACAGTGACGATTTTCGAGAAAAGTTCCTATTTCTCAAAAGTTTCTATTTTCGGAACTTACTATTCATGAAAAGCTTCCCCTTATAGTAAGTTTCTAGTTTTAGTATGTTCGGGTTATAATCCTTCACAAAGACGTTATACAACTTTGCCCAAACCTCGTTGCTATCAGGTAAGTCACTCTGATGATCTGTTGTTACCGGGCACCCAGAACTCTTGACCAAAATCTAATTCTTGGCATTCGAGATCCACAAGCGAGTCCCATAATATCACGATCCTACTTTTTCCGTTATCTTTTACCATTTGTATTTAACGTCTGTTAGTTGTTATTCGTGCCACTACATTTCTATGACCTATATTATTATTATATTAGTAATAATATATTATTTATTATGTGTTATATGAATATTTTTATTCATATTTTAACTTGTACGTTTCTACGTGTCGTGGATTTGTATCCGGTGAATCTTTTCAGTTTTCAAACCAACGGTCAAACTTTTGAGATTTTTAAATCCAAATTATTTTAAATATGATATTTTAATGTCATATATTTATATATAGTGTTTATATATATTTTTCGTCGCGTATTTGTTATCTCTCCGAATATTTAATCGCGTAGTTGCATTTTCGCGTTTCGGGTTTCGTTCGAGCGTTCGGGCTGCAAGCATTTTATCAAAATACAAAATTGGGCTATGAGGCCCACCCCCATAACCCATTCGTCTGAACAAGGGGAGGGGGTATACCCCTTTGTTTTTCTCTTTTGGCTAAATCATATTTCATTTGATCAAAACACTAGTAACCTAATTTTCTCCCAATTTTTTCTTCTCCCTCTTTTCTCCCTTGTGTGTCATCGCCATACCACCACCATATCATCATCATCTTCATCAGATATTACTTGGATTAAGAAGCTTTAATCATCATCGCGTTCATCTCTTCGATCTCTACACACTCATATCATTCAATTCTTGATTAGGGTATAAACCCTAACCCTAAATTTTTGATTTTTCTTTAATTTTTCTGTATTTATATGTTATTATGATAGTATGATGCTTGTATGTTGTTGTATTATTGATTGTATGCGTAGAATCACTCGTTAATTCATGTTTTCGGTTTGATTGATTTGGGACAGCAGCTTATTTGATCATTTATGTAAACTAAACTGATTTAAATGTTAAATTAAAGTGTCTATATGTGTTCCTCTCATCAATACATTAGTTTTAGACTCCGGATTCATGTTATTTCGATTCCCGGAGCTTAAGATATGATTAAAATGGTGTTTTATTGAAATCAAAATGTAAAAATGAATTGTTTCAGGTTGGGTCAGACTTTGTGATTACTTTTGGAGTCTTTAGGGTGTACTAGTTGTTAGGATTGATGATTGGATGAACAATCATGTTCGGGTCATCGAAATCCGAGCCACGGATCACCCGTTATGACTAAAACATGATTTTGAATGGATTAAAGCTCCAAGTTGACATATGGCTGGTGGTCACGACTTGGTGGCTGTTCTTGGGGTATTATTGAGTGCACTAATGTATCGGGTGGGTTGGTTAGGCGGAGATATATATAAGACTCGCCGAAAATCGACTCCCGGGGCTCAAGTTATGACCCGATGAACTTTTAATTAAAACTTATGGTTATTAATTAAGACTTATGATATAAATAATAATTTTCATTATTAATAAATTACTTATGATATAAAAAGTAATTACTTTAATTTAAGACTTATGATATACATATTTATAATATCATTTATTAATTACTTATGATTTAATTAAACTTATGATTAATAATACTTTTATTATTAATGAGAAATACTTATGGTAAGTATTAAACTTGTGTTATGAGATTATTATAATAAGACTTATAATAAAGATTAATTAACTATTTAATTATTATAAGACTTAGTTATTATTTTTATTATAATTTAATTATTTAAAATTTATGATTTAATAATTATAATTAGAAACTTATGATATGATTAATAATTCATTATTAATTAATAATACTTTTGAGATGATTAAAATTTATTATTAATTAATAATACTTATATTATGACTAACATTTAATTGATTAATTAAATACTTATGTTATATTAATTATATCATTTAAACTTATGTTAACTTTAATAATTCATTTTAATTTAATTAAACTTATGATATGACATAATTATACATATATGACTTAAAATAACATTATAACTTATATTATTATTATAACCGATACTTTTAAAATTAATGTTGACCATGTTTGACCAAGGTTGACTTTTAAGTTGACTTTCGGTTGACTTTGACTTTCCGTTGACTTTTATTGACTTTCTAATTAAGGAAACTTTCCTAACTTAAAAACTTTCTAAAAATAGAAATTTTCTAAATTTGGAAACTTTCCAAAAATAGAAACTTTCCTAAAATAGAAACTTTCCAAAAATAGAAACTTTCCTAAAATAGAAACTTTCCAAAAATGGAAACCTACTAAAAATAGTTACTTTCTAAAAATAGAAAGTACGTGTCCTTACGCTGTTCTGATCAAACCGAAGCATGTTGAGTGTTGTTCTATGTTTACAGGCAACAAGTACTATAACTTTCATACTAAGACTTGACCTAAGTTAGTTATTTATATCGACCTGCTTTATTTATAGGTCGGAGTTGTGATCATTCCTGATCACTTTACTTCGTTTGCTGTTCGCTTTTTGTGTGGTTACTACTTTTGCCTTAAGGTGAGTTATTGTCCCGCTTTTCATACTATTTAAAGTATTTTTGGGATGTGATTACATGCATTTTTGTTTTACGTTTAGACACAAGTGGCAATTAAATTTAAATTATTCATTATGAGTTGAACGAAAATATTCCCTAGTCTGGTAACTGTAATAACTGGTTTCTATTGGTGAATGCGAATCCTATGGATAGATCTATCGGGCTTGACATCCCCATTTCGAGCTAGCCGCGCTAGCAATTTATAATTGGAATGTATTAGTACTTCGTATTTATTTAAAGATACACATGTTCAGTGTATATATATTGTGTTTGGCAAGGGTAAGTAAATGGTTAAGTGGTTACCAGGTGGCTCATAGATAATGGAATAATGTTTTATGTTTTCTAACATTTTAAATCTTGTGGTCTAAAGTTTATTCATTTATTTAAACCTATAATTCACTCAACATTTTTGTTGATAGTTTACTCGCATGTTTTCACAGATACTTGATTTGTTTGGTGCTTCCACTATGTTAGAAGTGTCTGCATGCATTTGGGCAGATTTTGTTAAACAATTTATGAAACATTAAACTTGCATTCTCTTTTTGTAGATTTAAACTTGTGGGTATTTGGTTGGTTATGTTTTATGTCAACTTTGGAAATTTAATATGTTGAGTTTGTTTAAACTACATATTTTGGTAAATTTTCTTTTTGGGAAACTTTTTGGAATAAAAGAATGCAATGTTGTTTATTAAATTTATTTAAAGTTCGATCAAGCTGTGGGACCAAGTTACGGAGCCGTTAAGTGTATTGACGGGGCCATCACACATAATGGCAACAAGGACCACCCTAAGCCATAAGTAGCAGTGAGTTTCGTATAAAGTGCACTTTATCTTTCGATTATAACTTTCACGTTATAGGTGTATACACACAACGAATTATTAATGTACTTAATAATTATATATGTGATAATATAACTTAGTGTAATTAAGGTGTTACCATATATATAGGATTACAAGTTATAGTAATAATATTATGACTCTAATTAATCAACCATCGTTATAAAATCTTATCATGTTTTGTACATACATATACTTTTTACACATATATTATATGTATATGTTTATAGCTATAATATATATATATATATATATATATATATATATATATATATATATATATAAGTGAAAGGTGGTACATATACTTATTTTACGTGCATGCATGCATGCAATATCCTTTTTTACACAATCATATTCATAATCTTTAAACATTCATTACCACATTCAAGTATTATACTATTATTCATCCAATACTTATATTAATATTTATTATTAATCATAATCATATCCATTATTCATATTTATGTGTTAATACTTATTTTAATACTCATATTCATATTCTTATTTAATTTTAAGTTCATGATCATAATCAATTCTTTACTCATCTTATTAATATTATTAACAAACACCTTCAAATATTACTATCATTATTCATAAGCTTTATTCTTTTAATTATAACATAAAATATAACTAAAAAAAAAATTAAATGTTTATAAAGTATAATAAAAACTTGGATTCATAGGATACCTTAGGTGAGTTTTAACAAGGAAAAATTGGGGTTTTGATGGTGACAAACAACCCGAACAGCAGCAGCAAATACAGGAGCAAATCGTGGCCAAAAAGTTATAGTGACCCGAACTTTTCCATGTTTATATATATTAATTGAGATTGATATTTACAAGACTAAGTGTTTCTAACGTGTTAAGCAATCAAACTTGTTAAGACTTGATTAAATGAAATAAGTTTCATATAGACAATTGATCACCCATGTTGACCGGCGATTCACGAACGTTACAAAATTGTAAAAACTACATGTTGTGGTATATATAGACATATATATATGGTTGACATAAGATTATGATGAGTAAGTATCACACTAAGTATATTAACAATGTGTGATATACATAAGAAATGAGATTACTAAGTTAAGAAACTCGAAATGATATATATAACTATTATCGTTATGATAACGTCTACTAAATACATATGTATCATATTAAGATAATGATACACTATATTTAACATGATAAAATAATATTTAAATATATCATTAAGTGTGTTAACAATGAACTAGATATGTAAAAACAAGACTACTAACCCAAGAATTACGAAACGAGACTTATATGTAACGATTATCGTTGTAACGATATTTTAATGTATATATCATATTAAGAGATATTCATACATCATAATATCATGATAATATAATAATTTAACATCTCATTTAATATAATAAACATTGGGTTAACAAAATTAATTGAGATCGTTAACTTAAAGGTTTCAAAACAACACTTACATGTAACGACTAACGAAGACTTAACGACTCCATTAGAATGTATATACATGTTGTGTTTTGATATGTATTCTTACACTTTTGAAAGACTTCAAGATACATATCAAAGTACTTCTACTTAACAAAAATGCTTACAATTACATCCTCGTTCAGTTTCATCAACAATTCTACTCGTATGCACCCGTATTCGTACTCGTACAATACACAGCTTTTAGATGTATGTACTATTGGTATATACACTCCAATGATTAGCTCTTAGCATCCCATGTGAGTCACCTAACATATGTTGGAACCATCATTTGGCAACTAGCATGAAATATCTCATAAAATTACAAAAATATTAGTAATCATTCATGACTTATTTACATGAAAACAAAATTACATATCCTTTATATCTAATCCATATACCAACGACCAAAAACACCTACAAACACTTTCATTCTTCAATTTTCTTCATCTAATTGATCTCTCTCAAGTTCCATCTTTAAGTTCTAAGTGTTCTTCATAAATTCCATAAGTATAGTTTCATAAAAATCAAAAATACTTCCAAGTTTGCAAGTCTACTTCCAAGCTTTCTAATCCATTCCAAGTAATCATCTAAGATCAAGGAACCTTTGTTATTTACAGTAAGTTATCTTTCTAATTCAAGGTAATATTCATATTCAAACTTTGATTCAATTTCTACAACTATAACAATCTTATTTCGAGTGAAAATCTTACTTGAACTGTTTTCGTGTCATGATTCTGTTTCAAGAACTTTCAAGCCATCCAAGGATCCTTTGAAGCTAGATCCATTTTTCTCATTTCCAGTGGTTTTATCCAGAAAATTTGAGGTAGTAATGATGTTCATAACATCATTCAATTCGTACATATAAAGCTATCTTATTCGAAGGTTTAAACTTGTAATCACTAGAACATAGTTTAGTTAATTCTAAACTTGTTCGCAAACAAAAGTTAATCCTTCTAACTTGACTTTTAAAATCAACTAAACACATGTTCTATATCTATATAATATGCTAACTTAATGATTTAAAACCTGGAAACACGATGAACACCATAAAATCGGATATACGCCGTCGTAGTGAAACCGGGGGCTGTTTTGGTTTGGATAATTAAAAACTATGGGAAAATGATTTTTCATATGAACATGAAACTATATCCAAAAATCTTGGTTAAACTCAAAGTGAAAGTATGTTTTTCAAAATGGTCATCAAGATGTCGTTCTTTCGACGGAAATGACTACCTCTTTAGTAATTGACATGTAACTTAAATTTCCGACTAAAAACCTATACTTTTTCTGTTTGGATTCTTAAATTAGAGTTCAATATGAAACCATAGCAATTTGATTCACTCAAAACGGATTTAAAATGAAGAAGTTATGGGTAAAACAAGATTGGATATTTTTGATCTTTTTAGCTACGGGAAATGTTTAACAAATCTATACAAATCATATCCTAGCTAACTTATATTGTATTATACATGTATTCTAATATATTATGTAATCTTGGGATACCATAGACACGTATGCAAATGTTTTGACATATCATATCGACCCATGTATATATATTATTTGGAACAACCATAGACACTCTATATGCAGTAATGTTGGAGTTAGCTATACAGGGTTGAGGTTGATTCCAAAAATTTATATACTTTGAGTTGTGATCTAGCCTGAGACGTGTATACACTGGGTCGTGGATTGATTCAAGATAATATATATATATCGATTTATTTATGTACATCTAACTGTGGACAACTAGTTGTAGGTTACTAACAAGGACAGCTGACTTAATACACTCAAATCTTTAAAACATAATAAAAATGGTTGTAATTATATTTTGATCATACTTTGATATATATGTACATATTTGTATAGGTTCGTGAATCGATCCGTGGCTAAGTCTTATTTCCGAGGAAGGAAATATCTGTGAAAGTGAGTTATAGTCCCACTTTTAAAATCTAATATTTTTGGGATGAGAATACATGCAGGTTTCATAAATGATTTAAAAAATAGACACAAGTACGTGAAACTACATTCTATAGTTGAATTATCGAAATCGAATATGCCCCTTTTTATTAAGTCTGATAATCTAAGAATTAGGGAACAGACACCCTAATTGACGCGAATCCTAAAGATAGATCTATTGGGCCTAACAAACCCCATCCAAAGTACCGGATGCTTTAGTACTTCGATATTTATATCATATCCGAAGGGTGTCCCGGAATGATGGGGACATTCTTATATATGCATCTTGTTAATGTCGGTTACCAGGTGTTCACCATATGAATGATTTTTATCTCTATGTATGGGATGTGTATTGAAATATGAAATCTTGTGGTCTATTGTTACGATTTGATATATATAGGTTAAACCTATAACTCACCAACATTTTTGTTGACGTTTAAAGCATGTTTATTCTCAGGTGAATACTAAGAGCTTCCGCTGTTGCATACTAAAATAAGGACAAGATTTGGAGTCCATGTTTGTATGATATTGTGTAAAAATTGCATTCAAGAAACATATGTCGATGTAATATATTTCTATTGTAAACCATTATATAATGGTCGTGTGTAAATAGTATATTTTAGATTATCATTATTTGATAATCTACGTAATGTTTTTAAAACCTTTATTGATAAAATAAAGGTTATGGTTGTTTTAAAAATGAATGCAGTCTTTGAAAAACGTCTCATACAGAGGTCAAAACCTTGCAACGAAATCAATTAAAATGGAACGTTTATAATCAATATGAACGGGACATTTCAAAGGTGGTGGTTTGATATGGCTTTCAACGGCGGACAGCAGCAACAAAAATGCAGCAGCAGTAGCCTGTTACGGGGGCGTATTTTGGGCTGTTTTGGCGCGCAGGAACAGCAGCAAAAGCTGCAGAAAATGGCAGGTGTGGGGTTGCTACAATCACAGCAGGTGGTGGCGATGGGTGGGCTGCATAAGACAGCAAATTGGCGATGGTTAGGGGCTGTTTTTGGGGCGGTTATGGGCGACGAAAAAATGCAGAAAAACAGCAGGAAAGTGGGTGTGATAGTGGCGGTTTGTAGCTGCACAGAAGCAGCTTGTTTTGGTCGAATATGGCAGCAAAAAGAGCTGCTGTTGGTGGCGGTTTGGCTGCAGCAGATGGCAGCTAGATGGCGGTGCTTGCGGTGGTGTTTGAATGGTAGAAGATGGTGATAATTAGTGACTAACAAGTACTCAAAAGTGGTAGCATTGATTAAGGCATAACAAGTACTTGAAAGTGATATATAGTGGTGTGTTGTTCTCGGCTCCAAACAAAACAGAAAGGAGGTGGTGGTGAGCTGTAGAAATTTCCGAGCAAAAAAAAAAAGGGGAAAGAGTGGGATTGTTGAATAATTTGTGATGCAATTTGTGGAGAGCTAGATGGGTGTTTATATAATGCTAGTTTTAGAATCATAATCATATTAGGATTTCTAAATGATAAGCTTAGAAGAGGAATTATGATTAGGATTGAGAAGTTAGAACTAGATTAGGATCCCTCATTTGATTTAGATTAGGATTAACTTCTTATTTATCTCTTAAATTGTATATTGTTTATATTATCATTATACTTTTTTTTAAAACTCTTAGCCATTTATATATATATATATATATATATATATATATATATATATATATATATATATATATATATATATATATATATATATATATATATATATATATATATATATATATTTTATAAATATCATTTTATTTTCCACTTTTACTACTACAAGTTTAATTATTTTTATTTACTTTCCATTAGTTTTAATTTATATAATTGTCACCTTTTGATTTAATACTTATTGATTGTTATTTATAATATCACAGAAAACATAAAACTTTAATTAACAGAGAGTGTCGACTAAAAGTTTACTATTCGGTCGACGTTTTGTCAAATAAAGTTTACGAGCACAAAATCCTAAGTGAGGGTTGTTATAATGTATAACTTTGTATGGCCCACTCCATCTTGATCTGAATTTTCCAGCAAACTTTTTGAATCGAGAATTAAAGAGTGGAACTTTATCTCCTGGAGCGAACTTTGTAGGTATCAGTTTTGCATCGTGTGTCAGCTTCATCCATTCCTTATAGATATATGACGTCTCGTACGCTTGGTCTCTTAATTCATCGAGTTCATTCATCTGCATCTTCTGATGCCTAGCGGTTACTGAAGGATCGAGGTTACAGGTTTTCAGTGCCCAGAGAGCTTTATACTCTAGTTCCAGCGAAAGGTGACAGGCTTTTCCATAGATCATTCGGTAGGGTGTAGTTCCTAGTGGATTCTTGTAAGCAGTCTGGAATGCCCACAAAGCATCATCTAGTTTCTCAGCCCATTTATTTCCATGATGGCCGACGGTGCGCTCTAGGATTCTCTTGAGTGCTCTGTTAGTAACCTCTGCTTGTCCGTTAGTCTGCGTATGATAGGAAGTGGACATTTTGTGGGTTGTATCGTTTAGTTTATGATAATCTATGCAAACCCTCCAACAGGTGACCTCCCGTGTTGGAATGAGTTCATTATTCTCATTTTGAATTACGGTGTCCCTCCCTTCTTGGGTACCACTTGAACAGGACTGACCCATGGTGAATTGGAAATGGGATAGATCAAACCGGCGTGCAGAAGTTTGATTACTTCTTTCTTGATGGTTTAAAATCATCTTCCATAAAGATCTTGTGGGTGCATCATGTGTCAAAAGTGTGTGCAATAATGCGTGCCTTTTTAATCTACTTTTAAATTTATGATATCTTAATTTACGATTTACTTTTACCACCCTAACGAGCAACAAAACCCGATCAGATGTAGTTTAGTATTTAGTAAGTTAAGGTTTGTCCCAAGAGAACGAGTGAATTTTAGAATATAAATTTGGGTTTTAAGGTTTAAATGATGATTAAACAAAAGAACATATAAATTGCAAGTAAATAAATAGAAAAGATAAACAATAAAAAAGAGAACACATGCTTGAATCTTTCACACTTTGTTCACAATTGCCTTTTTGAATTAAGATCAAACTCAGACTCGTTATTAACCTAAGAATATCTAATCCAAGATTAATTGATTAGGTTAATCCTAAAATAAATAGCTAGATTTCTTGTTTGAATTAAGACCTGATAATAGATTTAGTGTGATTAACCAAACCCTAATTATAGTTACTAGCTATAATTCTCACAACTAAATTAATCCGATTATGTTTAAGTTTATCAAGTTTTAAACCTAGTGATGTTCTAGTTAAAACCTAATAATAATTGATTAATGTAAACCGGATTAATCTAACGGTGGTGCTTTAATTAGACATAAAGCATAACAGGAATTCCAGAGATTCTGTCAAAATATAATTTCTGTTTTTATCACATAAAGCCGGCGACTTTGTCTACTAAGCCGGTGGCTTCGTTGAATTTGTTAAATAATTCCGCCGAATGCTTTTTAAGTTTGATCTAAGTATAAATAACATACGAATACTAAAATTATTAGATTAAACCGGCGGCTTTGGTTCATGAAGCCGGCGGCTTCATGTCCTAAATCTGGGTTTCTGTTTTCTTCCATACAGTTTAATTATATAGGCAATTGATCACAAAGTGTTACATGATTCAATCATATGTAAGGATGTTAGCCCATAATGAAAGTAAAAACAAATAAAGGATAAGAATTAAGATAAAGTATTATACCGACATAGAGGATATTGAAAAACAAATGATTGATTAATGAAAAAGTATGTTGAAAATAAATAAAACCCTAACTAATTCGTGTTTTTGCTCTGAATGCAGAGTAAACTGATCTGAATGATAAAAAAACTCTGGCCTAAGGCCTTTATTTATACTGTTTCAAAACGCTGCCCAAGCCGGCGGCTTCAGGGTGAAGCCGACGGCTTCCTTTAGGCGGTGAATTCTTCTCCAAGTTAAACTTGATCCGCAAGCACAAAATGTGTAACCGTCATAATTAAGCCAGCGGCTTTGGTAGCAGGCCGACGGCTTCTAGGATCTGGTAATCTTTTTGATTTGGTTTCCATTTTTACTTGAACTTGGTCGGCAAGTCGAAAAACCGTGTCACTAAGGCCGGCGGTTTCACTCTATTTTTTCTTTGGCTCCAAGTTAATCACATTTTACGATCAAATCTGGAACATTCTGGATTGTAGAGACCCGTCCTAATCCAGAAGGACAAATGCAATAATATATGGTTACATTGCGAGGTATCTGACCTCTATATGATACATTTTACAAACATTGCATTCATTTTTAAAAAAAGACAAACTTCCATTACATCGAAAATTGACAGGCATGCATACTATTTCATAATATCCACACTATAAATGACCTAATCTGTCATTTACTTAATAATAATCTTTATAGAACTCAATGACTTGAATGCGTCTTTTGAAATATGCCATGAGTGACTCCAAGTAATATCTCTAAAATGAGCAAATGCAGAGCGGAAGATTTCTTTCAAACCTGAGAATAAACATGCTTAAAAGTGTCAACCCAAAGGTTGGTGAGTTCATTAGTTTATCATCAATATTCATTTCCATCATTCTTATAGAACACAAGATTTTCATTTCCATTTCTCATAAATATACATCCCATACATAGAGATAAAAATCATTCATATGGTGAACACATGGTAATCGACCTTAACAAGATGCATATAGAATATCCCCATCATTCCGGGACTTCCTTCGAACATGATAAATTCGAAGTACTAAAGCATCCAGTACTTTGGATGGGGCTCGTTGGGCCCGATAGATCTATCTTTATGATTCGCGTCAATTAGGGGCCAGTTCTCTAATTCTTAGATTACCAGACTAAAAGGGGCATATTCGATTTCGATCATTCAATCATAGAATGTAGTTTCAATTATTGTGTCTATTTTGTCAAACATTTATAAAAGTTCATGTATTCTCAGTCCCAAAAATATATATTGCAAAAGCATTTAAAAAGGGAGCAAATGTAACTCACAATACGATATTTTGTAGCAAAAATATGCATACGACGGAATTGAACAATGCAGGGTAGACCTCAGATTCACGAACCTATATCAAGTATACATATATTAACACAAAATAGTAATCGAACAAATTTATATATATTATTATTAAATGTTATTTTAGTAAATTGTATGTTTCATTAATAATTTAATTTAATATATTTATTTATATACTTTAGATAAATAATTAGTATTTGTTATAAAAATATTAATATAGTTATGTCTTATATATTTTATGTAAGCAATAATTATTTGATAAAAAAAATTATTATTTTGCAATAATAATAATAATAATAATAATAATAATAATACTAATAATAATAATAATAATAATAATAATAATAATAATAATAATAATAAAAATGATAAAAATAATATTAATAAGGATAATATAAATTTTTAATAATAATGATACTTTTAATAATAATAATAATAATAATTTAAAAAAAAAGTTCAATAAAAATGATAATTTTAATAATAATAAAAAAATGATAATTTTACTAATAGTAATATTTTTAATAATAATGATAATTTTATTATAAACAATATTAATAGTACATATGGTTATCATTTATCAAAATTTATATTTATAATCATAATATCATCATTTTCATTACTTGATAATTCTATAATTTTAAATGATCACATATAATAACCTAAATCATCTTATAATAACTACACTTTTATTATTTAACATATCGAATTTAATTTTTATTATCATATTGAGTTTTTATATCATAATCATAATAATAATATTAATAATAATAACTTTAATAATAATGATTTTACTAATAATAATAATAATAATAATAATAATAATAATAATTATTATTATACTTATAATAATAATAATAATACTAATAATCTTATTTCTAATATTGGTAATAATACTAATTACTTAATAATAATCAATAATAAATAATAATAATATTAATAAAAATAATAATAATAATAATGAAATAATAATAATAAGAGTATTAGTAATAACTACCTCAAAGGAGTAGCCCTTAAAAAAAATACCCAAATCCGAGTTTGAACCCACGACCTCCCGCTAACCTGATAACATATCAAACCAATGCTCCATTTGTTACTTTCCTGATTTAATACCCAAACTAATTATTTTAACCCGTTTTCTGTTTCAAGCCCGAATCAGCTTAAGCACACTTGGCCCAACACGAAACACAAGTATTCGGCCCAACACGAAACACAGGTATTCGGCCCAACAGGCCCAAGCTTTCAACACAGCCCACCTTCTTCTAATAATTAAAAAAAAATATTTGGTGGCCTGGGTTCGAACCCAGGACCTCATGTTTCAGGAGTACACGCCCAATCAACTAATTGTTCGATGCTTTCTTGGAGTATTTTGATTGATTAATTAATTAGCATATAGGAAACTGTTATCCTCTTCATTCTATAAATCGATTATCATCATTGTATTAACATCATCCTCATCATATGTTCTACTGTATCATCATCATAATTTGTATCATAATCATCATCGAATCTATCTTACATCATACCTCATACGACTTCATTATCATTATTATCTTCGTAAATGAAATATATATATATATATATATATATATATATATATATATATATATATATATATATATATATATATATATATATATATAAATGTCCCCATCTTGGTCGGCCATGGGCTAGATCGTGTCCCACATCCACAAAATTTTATCTTGGATCCTTTTATAATGTGTATTATTTAATCTCCAATTCATTCAAATTGACAAGCTTAACTGTGACCCGTCAACATCACTCATTCACATCATCTTCTTTATTGCATATGAGACTAGAAATAAAATGTAGAAGCAGAAATGTGAAACTGCAGCAGCAGTTGCAGCGAAGTCTGCAATTCACGCAGGCATACAAAGACTTCACAGTTGCATTTGACAGTTTAAAATAAGATAGGTTTTTAGGTGATGGAAAATAAACAGAAAAAGAGTTTAAAGTGATTGTTATGGTTATGTATTGGTGATTAAAAGAGTGATGTGTAGGTGTCGATGGTGTGGATGTATACGACGGTGAGGGTGGTGAGGATGAAGATGATAGCTCATGATGGAAGAAGAAAAATAATAAGGTAATGGTTTGTTCATGGTTGTTATGTATAGCTCACGATAGTGGTTCTCCGGTGGTTGATGTGGTCCGGCGAGGTATGGTGATGGCGAAAGAGGAAGTAGAGTGAAGATGGTGAGTTCTAGCTTATCATACATGTACATAAACAGAAACAACTAAGCAGTAGCAATTAATAAAAGGTGATGATGGTGTTTGGTGATTCTTTGCTTCGAAAAAAATAATAGAACCATTGTTGAAAATGTTTGTATGATGGTGATGGAAGTGTGGTATTTGGTAAGGGTGCAGTGTATGCCAATATATCTATCTATATCTCCTCTATGCTATGTATATGTTAATATACATAATAGAGTTAGATAGTTAATGGGAATGAAAAAGCAAAAAGAGTATCCATCAATATCAATTATCAACACGCGGGAAATAGAATGAAACAATGAAGCGGCCTGAATTGAATTATTTGTACTGACAGGTATCACGGATATAAATGAAATCAATTTAAAACAGGAGTATAATAATATTAATATAATAATAATTATTAATAAATAATTTAATAACATCATGTGGTGAATGAGATGTCAACAGAATGCACAGTACCCTCAACTTGATTTTATGTGCCGACGGTTTAAATAAGAATGGTATTTCATACCCGTGTTAATTAGTGTCGAATAAAAGTTCTCAGAAAAATTCTAAATTTTTAAATTAATCATTTTTATTTATTTCGGTCATTATGGTATAAAATTCAGTCATTAACTATTAAATAAAAATTACATTAATTATTCACTCCCAACCCCAAGTAAAATATAAAAAGTTTTAAAATTCAATAAATAGTTCCAAAATATGTTTTTAATAAGCCTATAAATTATATAACTATTTTTGAATCGCCATTTGTTTTAAAATCACATAAGTTCATTTTTAAGTCGTTTACTATCAATCGAATGACAATTGAGTGTTACAGTCATTTACTAAATAACTTCAAAATTTCAAAATCTATATTCTATATATCTTATATATATATATATATATATATATATATATATATATATATATATATATATATATATATACACACACACACACACACTTTCTGATTAATATTCATTATATATATTATTTTTATTTTACATAATTAATTCTAATAATTATTTCATATAATAATTCAATTTATTTTTCCAATTAATATATATATATATATATACACACACACATATTTATCTATAATTAAGTGTTCGTGAATCGTCCAAAATAGTCGAAGCGTAATTGCATATATGAATCAGTTTAAAATTTTTGAGACTCAACATTACAGACTTTGCTTATCATGTCGGAAACATATAAAGATTAAGTTTAAATTTGGTCGTAAATTTCCGGGTTGTCACATGGATATCTTCAGGGAAGCTGGCGGCTTTAGTGTCCTTAGGTCGGCGGCTTCAGCTCATCTTCTTCGTTTTTTACAATTTTTGTTCCTGTTTTACACATAACTTAAACAAAATATTAAAAATACCTATTTTCCCTTTTTTTTTTAAACCCTTTTTAGTGTGTTTTAACATTGGAATGACTTTAAAATACCAAGATAACTCCTTAAAATGTTATCAAACTACTGTATAATTTAGGAGTTATCAAATATCCCACACTTGAACTTTTACTTGTCCTCAAGTAAACTTATCATATTACATCTGTTAGGTATAAATTTTAAATGAGTATAGAAAGTTGGAGCAAAATGCAAAGTCAAACAGATGTCTAATTATAAGTTAGCCTTTAATATTAAACGAACTAGTCTGAACCAGACCAAGGAATATAAGCAGCCGTAATGTTTATTTAGTCAAATTTATATAATTTGGTCATCATTGGACTCTTTTGTGTTCTAGAGAATTTTATAAGTGTGTTGTTCTCATTAGAAATTCAAAATAGTCAAAAGAGCGTCTAAAATTAAACAAAAAAAGGCAAAAGAAGGCTTTCGAGACCTCGTTTCAAAAAATATTTAGGATAAACGGCCTACGGTGGTTTGCCAACAGATATATCTCGAAAAAAAATCCAAAATTAAAAAAAACGGTGACTAAATCGGAGCTACGAGTCAAAAGATACGATGGATCTAACATTCTGGCCAAAGACGAAAAACACCAAGCACCACGAACCGTCAGTGCTGTTTGGTGAGTGGTGTGAATTTTCGAGGAAAGATGTCTTTTTCGAAATCTAGACGACCTCGAATGGCAAGCACGTTTAGAGAGTCTTGCTCGTTGTGCCGCTTTAGGTGATCCTGAGAATTTCAGCACAATTTGAAACTAAAGGTTATGCGCTGCCAAATGGTACTCCATCTGACGGCGTATATAAATGATTTAAAAAGAATGTTTAATGAAGTGACATTAGACTCAAAATTATATGAGTTGTACATTATTACACTGTGAGTGAAATAATAGGCCTTATAACTATATATACTATGCTAAGACATGTATACACAAAAGTAATAATACGATATATATTGAAAACGTTCAAAAAAACACTAATAATGAGAAAAATGTCTTTTTTTGCATCCTGACGACCTCGAATGGCAATAAAATTTCCGAGTCTTGATGTTAGCGCCGTTTTAGGGTGATCTTGAGAATTTCAACACAATCTGAAACCAAAAGTTATGCGCCGCCAAATGGTACTCGATTTGGCAGCGCATATTATTGATATAAAAAGCGTGTTTAATGAAGTGACATTAGATTCAAAATTATATGCGTTATACATAATTTCATTGTGAGTGAAATAATAGGCCTTAAAATAATATGTACCATGCAAAGTCATGCATACAAAAAGAAATAATATGATAGAATTCAAAATGGTCAAAAGAGCGTCTAAAATTAAACAAAAAGGACAAAATTGAAGGCTTTCGTGGCCTCGTTTTGAAAAGTTTTCGGACAAACGGCCTACGGTGTTTTGTCAACGGATAGATCTCAAGAAAATACACGATTTAAAAAAACGATGACTAAATCGGTGCTACGAATCAAAAGATACGATAGATCTAACATTTAGGCCGAAGACGAAAAACACTAAGCACCACGAACCTTCGGTGGTGTTTGGTGAGTGTTGTGAATTTTTGAGGAAAGATGTCTTTTTCAAAATCTAGACGACCTCGAATGGCAAGCACGTTCAGAGAGTCTCGCTCGTTGGGCCGTTTTAGGGTGATCCTGAGAATTTCAACACAATCCAAAACCAAATGTTATGCGACGCCACATGGTAATCCATCTGGCGCGCATATTAATGATTTAAAAAGCATGTTTAATGAAGTGACATTAGACTCAAAATTATATGACTTATATATAATTACATTGTGAGTGAAATAATATGCCTTAAAACTATATATACCATGCTAAGTCATGTATACACAAAAGTAATAATACGATATATATTGAAAATGTTCAAAAAAACATTAAAATTGAGAAAAATGTCTTTTTTTGGCATCCTGACAACCTCGAATGGCAATAAAATTACCGAGAGTCTTGATGTTAGCGACGTTTTAGGGTGATCTTGAGAATTTCAACACAATCTGAAACCAAAGTTATGCACCGCCAAAATGTACTCCATTTGGCGGCGCATATTATTGATATAAAAAGCGTGTTTAATGAAGCGACATTAGATTCAAAATTATATTTGTTATGCATAATTACATTTTGAGTAAAATAATAGGCCTTAAAACAATATGTACCAAGCTAAGTCATGGATACAAAAAGAAATAATATGATAGAAATTCAAATTGGTCAAAAGAGCGTCTAAAATTAAACAAAAACGCCAAAATTGAAGGCTTTTGAGGCCTCATTTCGAAAAATATTTGGGACAAACGGCCTACGGTGGTTTTCCAACAGACAGATCTTGCAAAAATACACTATTTGAAAAAAATTGTGACTAAATCGGAGCTACGAGTCAAAAGATACGATGGATCTAACTTTTTGGCTAATGACAAAAAACACCAAGCACCACGAACCGTCGGTGGTGTTTGGGGAGTGGTGTGAATTTTTGAGGAAAGATGTCTTTTCAGAAATCTAGACGACCTCGAATGGCAAGTACGCTCAGAGAGTCTTGCTCGTTGGGTCATTTTAGGATGTTCCTGAGAATTTCAGCACAATCTGAAACCAAAGGTTATGCGCCGCCAAACGGTACTCCATCTGGCGGTGCATATTAATCATTTAAAAAACATGTTTAATGAAGTGACATTAGACTCAAAATTATATGAGTTATACATAATTATATTGTGAGTGAAATAATAGGCCTTAAAACTATATAAACCGTGCTAAGTCATGTATACACAAAACTAATAATACGATATATATTAAAAACGTTCAAAAAACATTAATAATGAGAAAAATGTCTTTTTGGCATCCTGACGACCTCGAATGGCAATAAAGTTTCCGAGAGTCTTGATGTTAGGGACGTTTTAGGGTGATCTTGAGAACTTTAACACAATCTGAAACCAAAAGTTATGCGCCGCCAAATGGTACTCCATTTGGCGGCGCATATTATTGATATAAAAAGCGTGTTTAATGAAGTGACATTAGATTCAAAATTATATGCGTTATATATAATTATATTATGAGTGAAATAATAGGCCTTAAAACAATATGTATCATGCTAAGACATGCATACAAAAAGAAATAATATAATAGAAATTCAAGATGGTCAAAAGAGCGTCTAAAATTAAACAAAAAAAGCAAAATTGAAGGCTTTCGAGGCCTCATTTCAAAAACTATTTTATGACAAACTGCCAAATGCTATTTGCCAATGGAGAGTTAATGAAAAAATACACGATTTAAAAAAAACGGTGACTAAATCGGAGCTACGAGTCAAAAGATACGATAGATCTAACATTTTGGCAAAAGACGAAAAACACCAAGCACCACGAACCATCGGTGGTGTTTGGTGAGTGGTGTGAATTTTTGAGGAAAGATGTCTTTTTCTAAATCTAGATGACCTCGAATGGCAAGCATGTTCAGAGAGTCTTGCTCGTTGGGCCATTTTAGGGTGATCCTGAGAATTTCAGCACAATCCGAAACCAAAGGTTATGCGCCACCAAATGGTACTCCCTCTGGCGGCGCATATTATTTATTTAAAAAACAAGTTTAATGAAGTGACATTAGACTCAAACTTATATGAGTTATATGTGACGACCCGAAAATTTCCGACCAAATTTAAATTTAATCTTTGTACGATCTCGACACGATAAGCAAAGTCTGTAAAGTTGAGTCTTAAAAATTTTGAGCTAATTTCATGAATTCAATTTGACCTTTGACTATTACCGACGATTCACGAACTATTGGTTGCAAATTAATATACATACACACACACACACACACACACATATATATATATATATATATATATATATATATATATATATATATATATATAATAATTTGAAATAATAATAAATAAGTAAAATAAGATGCAAAATAATAAGTTTGTTAAAATGAAAATATACATATGAATAGGACTTTTATATAATTGATGATTATATATATATTGTAATATATTAAAATGTATAAATATTAAATGTATGTTATTATATATATATATATATATATATATATATATATATATATATATATATATATGTAATTAGAAGACATTACATAAGTAATAAATTGTAATATATAAATGTATCTTCAAGTTAAATATATATATATATATATATATATATATATATATATATATATATATATATATATATATATATATATATATATATATATATATATATATATGTTATGACAATATTATTATTACTACATTTATTAATATCAATATTAGTAATATTATTAAATATTAAAATTCTAATAATTTTAAGGTTATGTTTATCAAAATAAAGATGTTAATATAACTAATATTATTAAAAGAATGATTATAAATTACAATTTAGTTGTAATTTAAATGTTATTAGATATTATTGTTCTTAAAAATATCATTATTTATATTATTACTAATAATTACCATTATCCTTATTATCAATATTATTTAATCATCATCATTATTAATATATGTATTATTATAAAAACTATCTATTTTTATTAAAATTGTTATTACTAATATTATCATTATCATTATTATAATTTTAGTTATTAATATAATAATAATAATTATTAGTAATATTTTTAGTATTTCTATTAGTAATTGGATTATTATTATAATTATAATTATTAATTAAATAAATTATACGTAGGATTACTAGAATCAAATTCAGTTATATAATTCAATCAACACTGTATTAGATTGGTACCAGCTGATTCCAAATCACAGAGTGCATCCAAAATCTGTTGCAAGTCACAATCCAACAAGTGGCATAATGAAGAAAACATTGAACAAATAAAATTTATTAGAAATAAACAAATTAACTATGAGAAATGCTGTTAATGTTAGAACCCCAGGAATTGCATAGATTGTGTGCTAAGCCTTGTAAAGGTGGGATATAGACGAGAGCTATATATATCCCATAAGGCAACCTTAGATGTGAGTCATTCACACACATAGCCAAAGATTTGTAAAGGTGTTCAAGGAAGTTGTGGAATAGAATTCTAGTTCTCTCTCTACAATCTTCCTACTTTCACACACATTCATACGATTTTCATCCTAACACACCCCAACATTTGGTATCAGAGCAAAAGCTTTTTAGCATCGATCCAAATATTGTGTAAATCTTCATACTCATCTTCAAATCTTCATCCAATCTTCATACACATCTTCATATCTTCATCGAATATTCAACCAAATCTTCATATCTTCGTATCAAATTTTTTTTTACCGAATCTTCAAATCTTTGAATAAAATTTTACCGAATCCGAATTTTATCTAAAATAAATTCAATTACCGAATCCTAGTTTTTTTAACATCCAAATTTTATTATAAAATTTGAGAATACCGAATATTACAATTTACATCTATCTGCCATCTACTGTACATGATCAGACAACTATCCTTCTCTCTCCAAAACTACACGTGATCTTGATATCATATATCTCCAAAAACAAAATACCGAATCCATGCATCTCTCTCCTATCACTATTACAATTCATAATACGGAGTAAAAAAAAATAGATACCGAGTCTATCTAACACCAACAGTGATCTGTCATCTATCACTCTCTCTCCTAAATATGTACATCGACTCATACATATACATCGATATATTTTTTTACCGAATCTGATATCATCTCTTTTCTTCAATTAATCTTCATCACATTCATCTCATTCATCATCGTCGAACATCAAAACATCACGAATCATATTAAACAAAAATCTAAAGCTACTGTTTCATTTCAACATCAAGCTCGAATCACAACTTCAACGACTGATGTTTATTAATACAAATTGAGCTTATTTTCGTGATCAACGATCAAAACCGAAGCCTCGTTGATAATCATTACAAGTTTACATAAACAGATTCAAAGCAATTGAGATCATGACTGTCATTCGTGTTCATCCTTAATAGATTTGGTCTCCGGCGTAATTCAAATTGAAATTACAAATTGTAAAATTGCAACTGTGTTCGAAATCATATCGTGAAGCTCTTCACAAAATTTCAGATCATATTGTTGTGATTTGAGGTCGAATTTTGAGGTCAAACATTCGTGTTCATAAAGTCAACTTTTTAATTCGTGAAGTGTAATCTGTTTGAGGCACATCTGATGGATTTCGAGCATTGCTTGATGATTTTGTAACATCTTTCTAGTTGAATTCGAGTGCTCAAACTGCCTAAATCACAACATTTGATATTTGAGTTCGTTTGAAGGTGTCGTGAAGTTCATCTCAATTTTTAGAAATTTGACAGTGTATTGCTTTTGATTCTTCGCAAAGGTTGATAAACGAAGTAAAAGGAATCATTTTCTATTGATTTCAAACCTCAGATCGCTTGTGAAGACCAGTCCTAATCCATCCGGATGAAGTCCATATCGATTATAAATGATTCACAACAGTTGATTACATCGCGAGGTACATGACCTCTATATGATACATTTTACAAGCATTGCATTCGTTTTTAAAAAGACAATCTTTCATTACATCGAAAATTGACGGCATGCATACCATTCCATAATATATCTAACTATAATTGACTTAATAATAATCTTGATGAACTCAACGACTCAAATGCAACGTCTTTTGGAATATGCCATGAATGACTCCAAGTACTATCTTTAAAATGAGTAAATGCACAGCGGAATATTTCTTTCGTACCTGAGAATAAACATGCTTTCAAGTGTCAACCAAAAGGTTGGTGAGTTCATTAGTTTAACATAAATAATCATTTCCATCATTTTAATAGACCACACGATTTTCATTTTCAGTTCTCATAAATATACGTCCCATGCATAGAGACAAAATATCATTCATATGAATTGAACACCTGGTAACCGACATTCACAATATACATATAAGAATATCCCCATCATTCCAGGATCCTCCTTCGGACATGATATAAATTTTGAAGTACTAAAGCATCCGGTACTTTGGATGGGGCTTGTTGGGCCCGATAGATATATCTTTAGGATTCGCGTCAATTAGGGTGTCTGTTCCCTAATTCTTAGATTACCAGACTTAATAAAAAGGGACATATTCAACTTCGATAATTCAACCATAAAATGTAGTTTCGATTACTTGTGTCTATATCGTAAAACATTTATAAAAGCAGCGCATGTATTCTCAGTCCCAAAAATATATATAAAAAGGGAGTAATGAAACTCACGCATATAATTATTGTAAAGCATTTAATAAAATATTGCATGTATTCTCAGCCCAAAAATGTAAAGAGTAAAAAGGGAGCAAATGAAACTCACCTATTGTATTTTGTAGTAAAAATACATATGACGACATTGAACAAGTATAAGGTTGGCCTCGGATTCACGAACCTATATCATTCGTATATATATTAAAACATATAATAGTAATTGAGCAAATTTATATATATTGTTATGATACTTATTTGATATATATAATTTAATTAACATTATAACATTATATTAGTTAGAACATAATATTATGTAATATTAATATAATTTATAATAAATATATTTTTATAAAAATATCTTCTGTTTGTAAAAGTTGATATTTGTAATAATACGAAGTTAAGGATCATGATAGTAATAATAATAATAATAATAATAATAATAATAATAATAATAATAATAATAATAATAATAATAATAATAATAATAATAATAATAATAAGGATGTTAGCTTTTAATAATAATAACAAATTAATATTTAAAAAAAATGTTAATTTCGATGATAGTATCAATTTTTAATAACATAATAGATTTTAAAAATAATGATATTTTTAGTATTAGCGGTAACCATATTAGTACTGATAATAATAACACTTATAAAAATATCCATTTTACTACTGATAATAATATTGATAAAAGATTTAATAATAACAATACTAATAATTCTATTAATAATAGAGATGATATTATTTATAATTACACTCCTTTCATTCATAATAATGATCGTAAACATAATAATGATAAAAATACAAAATGATAATAATAATACTAGTAATACTTATAATTTGTAAATATGATAATAGTAATAATAATTATAATTCTAACAATAATAACATTAATAATAATAAATGGGGTTACTACTAATAATAATAATAATAATAAGAAAAAATGAAAGTTAAAAAGATTATACCCTTTTAAAGTTTCCATAAAAAGAATTGCAGGAGACGGGACTCGAACCCTAGACCTCACGCTCACCCATCACGCACCCTAACCATTAAGCCATTTCCGTTTTTCTGATATTATCCTAACTTTAATGTTTAAAACCCGTTTCTGTTTTATATCCCTTTCTATCCTTCTTCTTCACTTGTAAGTCGACCAGGGATCTCTTTCAAATTGAAACAATGAATTTAATTTCTGTTGAGACTCATAAACAACCAATGATATATTTATAATTGTGCTTCTGATTAAAAAAAATATATATATATGTATATACAGCAGATTGCTGTTCGACGCTATGGAGCAGAAAAGAAAAAAAATTGATCGTTGATTTGAGAACGTTTTAGGTAAAGCTTTCAACACAAGGTATGTTCCAAATTACGTCTAAAAACTTTATAAATTGTCAATTTAACTTGAATTGAAATGAATAACGCGAATTCGATTGATGAACAAAATTTGACTTTTTTGAATTTAAACTTTGACTCACGATTTCGTACTCGATACAACGAATTAGCTTTTGAAACTTTACAGAAAGTTTAAGTGAAATCTTTCTAACATCTTTGCATTTATAGATTTCAAAATGGAGTTCAGATTCGAGGTTTTTGGAAAAATAAGATGAAACAGAGATATTTGACTCGTTTTAAAAATCTCAGTTTAATTTCAAATGAATTTCGGTTGTTTTCTGTAATTATAATTTAATATGAGAGTGGAAGTGTTGAATGGTTTTGTTTACTCGTTTTATACAGATATAGATGTCGACAGACTCCTCGCCAGAATAGAAAAAAAAATAAAAAAAATAAAAAAATAAACCTGATATGGAATCTCAACAGTTTTTGTCTGTAATTAAAGATTGAGATTTTATGTTAAATAATTTAGAGGCAGAAGCAATGATTCAGAATAGTTCGATGGTGATGCACAAAAGAAAGCTAATTCTATACTATATTTCACTTATATTTAATATTAACCTTAATAATTAGTAATTATAAATAACTATATATTAATAATAATATGGTTAGTAGAAATAAAATACTGATAATGAAAGAATCGATTTTGCTGATGTATATCTGTTTCTATTAAATAAACATTAATAATTTATATATGTATTAATAATAATAACAATACTAATTGATAATAATGATAATTCTAATTAATAATAATAACTCTAATGATAATGTTAATTATAAAAATAATGATAATAATAATATTAATGTAATAATTTACATGTATTAAATTTTTCATCTATATATTACACATCAATAATAATATTAATAATACCGATATTGATATTTTTATTATAACAACTATTTTTAATACTCTTAATATATAAGTAGTACATATTATAGATTAAGTAATATATTTATATACTGTATATTATGTAAGAATGAATATTAAATTTTTATACATTTTAACATATCTTACAATATACATATAATATATAAGTCATATTTTTGTATATAAATTTATTTTAATTACATCTTAATTATTTTATATTCTATTTTACATATTTAATTCTAATGATTAACCTATCAACATACTCGAGAATTT
Organism: Rutidosis leptorrhynchoides; assembly: GCF_046630445.1. Lineage (NCBI taxonomy): Eukaryota > Viridiplantae > Streptophyta > Magnoliopsida > Asterales > Asteraceae > Rutidosis > Rutidosis leptorrhynchoides. Next base: position 364,662,510 of record NC_092338.1, read on the forward strand.
ATTGTAAAATACACCTTGAAAGTTAAGCAGGAATCTTCACTATCATTTGACTAACTCTCAATAATTGATACTTTGTTCTTACTTGTAAATCACTTTACCATTTATTCCGAATACCGCTAAAAAGAAAAGATTTCTCAATTCAACGTGGACCTCATAACAGAGACTCGTGATCCTCATTAAATGTATCTGATAATTCAATCATATGATATTATCTTTTAATTCCATCGATAAGCATATTAAAAAAATACTTTTATGTAAAGTATTTTTATATTTAATACTTTGTTAACGTTTTCAATTAATAAATATATTATATACATATCAGTATACACATAAATGTTCGTGAATCGTCAGGCATGGCCAAAGGGTAATTGATTACATAAATATAGATTTCAAAACTTTCGAGACTCAACATTACAGATTTTGCTTATCGTGTCGAAAACATATAAAGATTAAAGTTTAAATTTGGTCGGAAATTCCCGGGTCGTCACAGTACCTACCCGTTAAATAAATTTCGTCCCGAAATTTGAGTGTGGTGGTCATGGTTAACAATAAAAATATTTTCATGACGAATATGAGTTGATAAATAGAGTTTATCATCATTGAGTAATATGGATAAAATGATTCGATTAATCGAAGCGTATGAATGAAGCTATCACAAAAGATCGAGATGAAGAATTGGAGATTTTCCATAACTTTTGACGTAGTCGCGATTGAATTCCGGAATTCAAGGGATTTAAAGAAAATCTTCGAAATCTGAGAGATTTGATTCTTCGACGAATAAGGAGATTAAGATCTCTATAATTAAATACGATGATCCACCTCGATTACTCTGTCTGATATTTCCATTATAAATTAAACTCCTCCGTTCCTATACTTTCTTTCTTAGTTCATACATCTAAAAGATTGTGAAATTGCATAATCCCGTTCTAATCCTTGATATTTTCCTAATTATCATTTCTGTCATCCTTCTTTTTAATCTTCCACCAGAAAAATCTGTTTACTTCTACTATTACCTTGGGATGATACTATTCTTAATTCTACCTGTCTTTATATTGTTATTCGTATTAATATCCACGGTTTGTAAACTCCGTGTTGTTATTGGGCTTTATATTTTCTCTTATATTTGGATCTCTTTGCCTTTTTATTATCCTCTCGACCTCTAGTAAGGCGAGCAACGATCCAGAATTCATAAGTATGGAGTTTTGAATGAACATCATGTTCTAAATAAGAAAGAACGTATTAGCACGATTTGATTTGTCAAATTTCCAGAATCACTGAGAATAGAACTATCAAGAGTATATTTTCTTGATATGTTCAGAAGTTAAGTAGAATGAAAGACTTATGTAACATGGTGCGTGATGACGTTAGAATCTGTGAATCATCATGTTCTATTTAGAAACTCAGCATGACTTACTGTAATATAATCACGTTGATCAGGTGTCATTATATTATACTAACTCATGCATCAGTTCCCAACATCACTTCAATAACATTCATATTTTAAACTCGAAAGTTTACAGAATATAGAAACTAACATTTTCTATATGATGTAATACTGATAACACGAAGAGATTAATGATTTCAGATAAGAATAATTATAAAAATATCTCCAGAAATATGGAGGATATTTATAATGAAAGATACGATAATATCTCAGAATATCTAAGATCAGATGATGATAGAAACTATTGTCTGCAAGGGTTTAGAGTAAGGAGCAAGATATTCACTAAAGACTTTAGCAGACATTGAATCATTTGAATTCTTTGAAGTCAAACTTATTCTTTGTGATTTGTCCCCGACTTTCTTCATAGTTTCGCATAATCTAGTTTACGGTACTAAATTTTCTATTGAATGTTTCCAATATAATGATACACAGGAAGCACGAAGAGGTATATAATTTTGGACAAGAATATATATGAAAATATCCTCAGAAATATCGAAGATATTGATGATAATATTTTGGAATTTCTAAGTTCGATGGTTTATGGAGAAAGGTTTTTCGCAAGATTTTAACATGACTTCGGAGCAAGATATTCTCTAAAGATTTCAACGGATCCAGAATTATCTGGATTCTTTGAATATAGGGTATGGTCCTTGTATTTGTCCTTCGTCTCCTTCATGGTTAACTCTATCCGTTTTCCAGTTCCAATGTTTCTGAGCTTTTCCAACATATTATTCTTTATCATCAAACTTCCGACGACTAAGGTCGTTTACGGTTGCCTACAGTTTCTGCTGCTTCATTCAGCTTTTTCAACATTCAGAGTATCGATTCGTAAACTGGGTGCCTTTTCAAAATTTCAGAATGGAAGATCATAATTCTAAGAGATAAGTGTTATATGGATACATATAACTGTTGATGTGGCAACGTTGCGAGACTCACAATACAGATTTGCTGATTCCCGATAATTGGTATGGCAATTCTTGTTACAAGATGCGGATGAGTACATGATGAGACTTCAATAGATAAATATAGCGATTTGTCAGAGAGATTTAAACCAAGGAGCGACGAGGTTGTTGGTACATCTGCTGGTAATATGATGAAATATAAAAGGTTCCCCGTTAACAACAAAAAAGCACGCATATATATCAATATTATAATAAGATTACATCGAATGAAAATTGAAGTTGACTTGCTGGAGCTGTGACAAATTTTACTAATTTTGAAAAGGGATTGCAAAGTTATTTTCGGTAATAACAACGCCAAAAGAGCTAGCACAGATACGTGTTAAACGTTTACTCAGGTTCCGAGTGTTTTCAGGTGCATAACTATATGTATCAATCTTTTCTTCCGTAGATGAAATGTGGTTGGTTTATCCTCTCGATTGTGGTGTTTTCAAGAATCATGAAAGGTTTGAACGCAGACTGAAATTGTCAAGATACAAATGAGGTTTAAGATGAAATCAAGTGGCAAACTTGAAGAATTGTTTAGTTTCATATGTTATGATCAATATTTTAATTCATTTTAATTATCCAAAGTTATTAGTCCACAGTCGATAGTCCACGGTTGATAGTCCAATAATTCATATATAATTTAATATATAATAAACGAATTAATTAATACGTATCGTGACCCGTATTCGTCTCAGACTCGATCACAACTCAAACTATATATATTATTGTAGAATCAACCTCAACCCTGTATAGAGAACTCGATCATTACTGCATATAGAGTGTCTATGGTTATTCCAAATAATATATATAGATGCGTCGATATGATATGTCAAAACTCGTATACGTGTCCCGATATTTAAAGTGCACAAAAAAAATAAATAACAGAAATTAAATGACGATAAATAAAGTGCGTAAAGTAAATAACAGAAATTAAATGACGATAAATAAAATTGCGAGAATTAAAATTGCGATAAAATAAATTGCGATAATTAAATTGCGATGAATAAATTGCGATAATTAAAATGTAATACTGAATTAACAGTTAGCTAGGAACAGTTAGCGTGGATTCTTAACAAAAATTTTCATAGTTAATTTGTCTGTTTCTAACAAATTTTATTTTGTCAAATGTTTTCTTCATTATGCCACTTGTTGGATTTTGATAGGTCAAAATCCAAATATGAAATTGAATGAAAATGATTATTTTGCGATGAACGGATACGTATATTGGTGGTTGTAAGTAGGATAGTAAATGATTATTGAATCAGATTCGAAGAATGTACAATGTAACTTATTAATGTGAAATCTAAATATTCCTCGGGTATTACCTACCCGTTAAAATATTTTCACCATTAACAGTTTGTACGAAAGAATTTTTAATTACAATCTTTATGAAAATATATATATACATATATATTTTCTTCAGATGCAATCATGGATTTAATGAGTTAATATGATATTAAACTCATTTGATTTACGTTAGGACAAAAATGTATATAATCTTTAAAACATTAGAGATTACATATTTGCCATGTTGAACGAAGATAAATGATGCAGAACGTCATATAGAACGATGATTATGCTCGGGGTACCGATTGTGATGTTGAGGCGTGTGTTGTTGTGGTTTGTGTTGTTGCTGGTGGTACAGTTGATGCCGTTGATGTTGTTGAAGCTGATACATTTTGCACCATATTTTCCAAGGCTACAACTCGAGCGCGAAACTCATTGACTTTATTACTCCGGGATGATTGTCGGTATGAACGAGCGAATGAATAAGGTTTTGAATCTGACTTGTAATATAGTCGTGGCGAGATACTCTGAAAATGAGAGGGAAAATGGTGTTTCGGACAGGTTCGCCGGTAAGTGTTTCAGGTTCTTTGCCAAGAGTGCAGGTTGGTGAGTGGAAAGGATCGCCTTCTTCTCGTCTCCCTTGATTTAGTCGACTACAAAACCATCAGATGAATTGGGGATGGCTGATTGGTTGATTCATTCCGGTGACACTGCTTTCGGAGTTCGAGTAAAACTCTATGTCCGAATAGCTGTCGGAATAACTATCAGAATAGTTATCGGAATCTAAGGGACTTGAGCTGGTTAAGGGACTCATCTCGTACGATCAGATGAAGGATTTTTTCAATAAGGAATAGAATAGGATGTAGATTAATACCCTGCAATACATAATTTACATATGCATATATAATACTAAAATCCCATAAGTTACGGAGGAATCTACGGAAGCTGTCAGGCAAAGGTAACAATAACAGATACGCTAAAATATGAATTTATCTATACACCGTCTATGCAATAGGGCAGTAAGACGTGTCTAGACTTTAAGGATGATAAGCAAATAATTTTCGACACGAAATGATAAGCAAAACTTTTGACATGCAGAAACGGTCGAAGTCCAGACCCACTAATACATCTAAACAACTATTAGTTAGACACACTAATGCAAGACCTGGTTCGCTAAGACTACCGCTCTGATACCAACTGTGAAGACCCGTCCTAATCCATTCGGACGAAGTCCATATTGATTATAAACGATTCACAACAGTTGATTACATCGCGAGGTACTTGACCTCTATATGATACATTTTACAAGCATTGCATTCGTTTTTGAAAAGACAATCTTTCATTACATCGAAAATTGACGACATGCATACCATTCCATAATATATCTAACTACAATTGACTTAATAATAATCTTGATGAACTCAATGACTGAAATGCAACATCTTTTGGAATATGCCATGAATGACTCCAAGTACTATCTTTAAAATGAATAAATGCACAGCGGAAGATTTATTTCGTACCTGAGAATAAATATGCTTTCAAGTATCAACCAAAAGGTTGGTGAATTCATTAGTTTAACATAAATAGCCATTTCCATCACAAGATTTTCATTTTCAGTTCTCATAAATATACGTCCCATGCATAGAGACAAAATATCATTCATATGGATTGAACACCTGGTAACCGACATTCACAATATACATATAAGAATATCTCCATCATTCCGGGATCCTCCTTCGGACATGATATAAATTTTGAAGTACTAAAGCATCCGGTACTTTGGATGGGGCTTGTTGGGCCCGATAGATCTATCTTTAGGATTCGCGTCAATTAGGGTGTCTGTTCCCTAATTCTTAGATTACCAGACTTAATAAAAAGGGGTATATTCAACTTCGATAATTCAACCATAAAATGTAGTTTCGATTACTTGTGTCTATATCGTAAAACATTTATAAAAGCAGCGCATGTATTCTCAGTCCCAAAAATATATATAAAAAGGGAGTAATGAAACTCACGCATATAATTATTGTAATGCATTTAATAAAATATTGCATGTATTCTCAGCCCAAAAATGTAAAGAGTAAAAAGGGAGCAAATGAAACTCACCTATTGTATTTTGTAGTAAAAATACATATGACGACATTGAACAAGTATAAGGTTGGCCTCGGATTCACGAACCTATATCATTCGTATATATATTAAAACATATAATAGTAATTGAGCAAATTTATATATTTTGTTATGATACTTATTTGATATATATAATTTAATTAACGTTATAACATTATATTAGTTAGAACATAATATTATGTAATATTAATATAATTTATAATAAATATATTTTTATAAAAATATCTTCTGTTTGTAAAAGTTGATATTTGTAATAATACGAAGTTAAGGATCATGATAGTAATAATAATAATAATAATAATAATAATAATAATAATAATAATAATAATAATAATAATAATAATAATAATAATAATAATAATAATAATAATAATAATAATAAGGATGTTAGCTTTTAATAATAATAACAAATTAATATTTAAAAAAAATGTTAATTTCGATGATAGTATCAATTTTTAATAACATAATAGATTTTAAAAATAATGATATTTTTAGTATTAGCGGTAACAATATTAGTACTGATAATAATAACACTTATAAAAATATCCATTTTACTACTGATAATAATATTGATAAAAGATTTAATAATAACAATACTAATAATTCTATTAATAATAGAAATGATATTATTTATAATTACACTCCTTTCATTCATAATAATGAACGTAAACATAATAATGATAAAAATACAAAATGATAATAATAATACTAGTAATACTTATAATTTGTAAATATGATAATAGTAATAATGATTATAATTCTAACAATAATAACATTAATAATAATAAATGGGGTTACTACTAATAATAATAATAATAAGAAAAAATGAAAGTTAAAAAGATTATACCCTTTTAAAGTTTCCATAAAAAGAATTGCATGAGACGGGACTCGAACCCTAGACCTCACGCTCACCCATCACGCACCCTAACCATTAAGCCATTTCCGTTTTTCTGATATTATCCTAACTTTAATGTTTAAAACCCGTTTCTGTTTTCTGTCCCTATCTCTCCTTCCTCTTCACTTGTAAGTCGACCAGGGATCTATTTCAAATTGAAACAATGAATTTAATTTCTGTTTGAAACTAATAAACAACCAATGATATATTTATAATTGTGCTTCTGATTAAAAAAATATATATATATGTATATACAGCAGATTGCTGTTCGACGCTATGGAGCAAAAAAGAAAAAAAATTGATCGTTGATTTGAGAACGTTTTAGGTAAAGCTTTCAACACAAGGTATGTTCCAAATTACGTCTAAAAACTTTATAAATTGTCAATTTAACTTGAATTGAAACGAATAACGCGAATTCGATTGATGAACAAAATTTGACTTTTTTTGAATTTAAACTTTGACTCACGAATTCGTACTCGATACAACGAATTGGCTTTTGAAACTTTACAGAAAGTTTAAGTGAAATCTTTCTAACATCTTTGCATTTATAGATTTCAAAATGGAGTTCAGATTCAAGGTTTTTGGAAAAATAAGATGAAACATAGATATTTGACTAGTTTTAAAAATCTCAGTTTAATTTCAAATGAATTTCAGTTGTTTTCTGTAATTATAATTTAATATGAGAGTGGAAGGGTTGAATGGTTTCTTTTACTCATTTTATACAGATATAGATGTCGACAGACTCCTCACCAGAATAGAATAAAAAAATAAAAAAAACAAACCTGATATGGACTCTCAACGGTTTTTGTCTGTAATTAAAGAATGAGATTCGATGTTGAATAATTTAGAGACAGAAGCAATGATTCAGAATAGTTCAATGGTGAAGCACAACAGAAAGCTAATTCTGTACTATATTTCACTTATATTTAATATTAACCTTAATAATTAGTAATTATAAATAACTATATATTAATAATAATATGGTTAGTAAAAATAAAATACTGATAATGAAAGAATCAATTTTGCTGATGTATATCTGTTTCTATTAAATAAACATTAATAATTTATATATGTATTAATAATAATAACAATACTAATTGATAATAATGATAATTCTAATTAATAATAATAACTCTAATGATAATGTTACTTATAAAAATAATGATAATAATAATATTAATGTAATAATTTACATGTATTAAATTTTACATATATATATTACACATCAATAATAATATTAATAATACCGATATTGATATTTTTATTATAACAACTATTCTTAATACTCTTAATATATAAGTAGTACATATTATAGATTAAGTAATATAATTATATACTGTATATTATGTAAGAATGAATATTAAATTTTTATACATTTTAACATATCTTACAATATACATATAATATATAAGTCATATTTTTGTATATAAATTTATTTTAATTACATCTTAATTATTTTATATCCTATTTTACATATTTAATTCTAATGATTAACCTATCAACATACTCGAGAATTTATTGTAAAATACACCTTGAAAGTTAAGCAGGAATCTTCACTATCATTTGATTAACTCTCAATAATTGATACTTTGTTCTTACTTATAAATCACTTTACCATTTATTCCGAATATCGCTAAAAAGAAAAGATTTCTCAATTCAACATGGACCTCATAACAGAGACTCGTGATCCTAATTCAATGTATCTGATAATTCAATCATATGATATTATCTTTTAATTCCATCGATAAGCATATTGAACAAATACTTTTATGTAAAGTATTTTTATATTTAATACTTTGTTACCGTTTTCAATTAATAAATATATATTATATACATATCAGTATACACTTAAATGTTCGTGAATCGTCAGGCATGGCCAAAGGGTAATTGATTACATAAATATAGATTTCAAAACTTTCGAGACTCAACATTACAGATTTTGCTTATCGTGTCGGAAACATATAAAGATTAAAGTTTAAATTTGGTCGGAAATTCCCGGGTCGTCACATCGCTAGAATTGAGATTTTGAAAATTTGGTGTTCATACTCCCAAGAACACATTCGGTATCAAGCCTTTGAATCTCATTCGGTACCTGGACTCGGTATTGCATTCGGTAGTGATTCTGTATTGTTCTTTGAAGAGTTACTTTGATATTGAGCTTCACAAAGCTACTAGTTTTACTACGAATCTCATTTGGTTACTAAGTGGGCTTACCGAATCTGCCTTTGGCCCAACAAGCAACTTGAGCCCAAGTTTGGTAAACAGGAGACAAAATTGTCACTTTTAGTCCTTGATAGTTTCAAATTTTTGCAACATCAGTCCCTTACCGAATCTTAGGACTTATTTAACACTTTCAGCCCCTGTCAGTTTATCAGAATTTACAAGGGTGGTCCATTACCGAATCTAGACTAACGAGGACTCAACGAAAGTTAACGAAACGTTCAAAAACAAAATTTGATTCATCGGAATCATATTTTGAGGGGGAGAAAAGGCGATAATACTTGATATTATTCAACGTTTCGTGATGATGACACCCGATTTCATTGTAAGATTCAATCATCGAGACAAGAGATGTTCTTGTTGTTACAACACTCCCGAAAAATGTGCTTTTATCAGATTTGTGGAAGATACAAAAGCTACACAACTTGAGTCGATTGCTTTGTTAATGACTCCACGCGAACCATCGTCTGTTGAAAAGACTGCACATTATGAATATAGTTGTTCATGCCACAACAGAAGTGAACCTTCCAATTGTATCTTTATACAACACAAACTTCATCAACAACTTCAAACATAACTTCAACAGATGAAAGAACAAGAAGTTCAAATGACATCTTCAGAGATTTCCAAGTTGCAAGCAAAAATTAAAGAACTGGAATCTCTCGTTGCATACAGTAAATCAGAATCTGAAAAGCTTCAAAAGAAAGTGACTACTCTTCAAAGTTCACAGATTTTTGAAAAACTAATGCTTTCTAAGGAACGTGAGCTTGATTCAAAGATCATCACTCAACTTCGCAACGATCTTTATCATGCTCGGATTCAAAATCAAACATTAACTCGTGATTTTGAGGAACGCTTTTCCGAGTTACAAAAGGAGTTAGATGTTAAATCAACACCAATTCCAAAACCAAAAACGGTGTCACTAGGAGTTAATACTGATCCGATATCAGTAGTGGATAAATCAACGTCTACGATTCCATATTCTCCTCAAACGGTTGAGAAGAAGGTCATCAAGACAGAATTCACTCCTCCTACAGTTCCTAAACCAAAGACAACATTTTCCTCGAGCAAAAAGATTTATTCCGGTTATGAAACCAACGTGAATCGTCTGTTTCTGAAAACCACATACGGGGAGGATGGAGAAATTACGGGTTATCGTGATCAATATGGTTGGTTTCCACACATAACCAAGAAGTCATCCATAGGTCCGAGAAAAACCCCTCGCATCAAAGTGGACCTTGTTTCTCAAACCTCAAAGCTTCAGTTTCCGAAACAAGTATCATTCAAAGCTGGCACCACACCTGCTTCCGCAACAACAACAAAAACTACAACCAAATACTCTTTTTAAGAGTTGCTCAAGTTTAAACCACGATCCGTGAATATGGCTAAAACTTCATTCCCTTCAATTCCACCGGAACTATTCTCAAAAGCTAAACCAAATGTCCCGACAAAGTGGAGTGAAGAATCCATAGATGCAATTGATGATACCTACAAATGGTATCTCAAACGACGATGATTTGACTTCACTACGATTTCCATATACTTCAGTATGGGACCTGGTCTTCAAAGAGATGTTAAACATCATACCTTGACTGACGTAACTTGTCAAGGGGGAGAAAGTGTACTTACTTCTAGGGGGAGCACCGATTATTCTTTTCAGGGGGAGTGAACACATGGTTACCACGATTCCAGACTCTGATACCTTGATTAAGTTTCTGCATTAGTCAAGGGGGAGCTATGCATGAAGATTCAATGCCGATTATATTTGCGTAGGCTCTGATACCCTTTTCCTCTCAGATCAAAATATGCTTAAGGGTTAATCACATTTTGAGGGGGAGATATAAGGGAAAGTACGAGATCTTCAGCAATTTGCAAATTCAAAGAAGATTCTCAAGAAGTCCGTTGAAGTTTCAAGAATTCAAGAAATTCAAGATCGTCAACAACAGCTACATACATGAATCAAAGACTAGACTTGTAGTTTTAGATTTTTTGTATGTAATTTGTAAGGTTGCTAACTTTTTGCACACAATCAATGCAAATGGGGAGATTGTTAGAACCCCAGGAATTGCATAGATTATGTGCTAAGCCTGGTAAAGGTGGGATATAGACGAGGGCTATATATATATCCCACAAGGCAACCTTAGATGTGAGCCATTCACACACATAGCCAAAGATTTGTAAAGGTGTTCAAGGAAGTTGTGGAATAGAATTCTAGTTCTCTCTCTACAATCTTCCTACTTTCACACACATTCATACGATATTCATCCTAACACACCCCAACAGTTAAGAATCCACACTAACAAAATCCTAGCTAACTGTTCCTAGCTAACTGTTAATTCCTATTTACATTTATTTATCGCAATTTATTTATCGCAATTTTAATTCTCGCAATTTTATTTATCGTCATTTAATTTTTGTTATTTATTTTTATGCACTTTAAATATCGGGACACGTATATAATGTTTTGACATATCATATCGACGTTATCTATATATATTATTTGGAATAACCATAGACACTCTATATGCAGTAATGATCGAGGTCTCTATACAGGGTTGAGGTTGATTTTAAAATAATATATATACCTTGAGTTGTGATCGAGTCTGAGACATGTATATAACGGGTCACAACACGTATTCATTAATTCGAATATTATATATTAAACTATATATGAATTGTTGAACTATTAATTGAGGACTACTAACTGAGGACTAATAACATTGGAAAATTAAAATGAATTAAAATATTGATTATAACATATGAAACTAAACCTTTCTTCAAGTTTGCCACTTGATTTCATTTATATCTTAACGATTACAATCTGCGTTCAAACCTTTCATGATTCTTGAAAATACCTCAATCAAGAGGATGAACCAACCGCACTTCATCTACGGAATAAAAGATTGATGCATATAGATAGCACCTGAAAACACTCGGAACCTGAGTAAACGTTTAACACGTATCTGTGCTAGCTCCTTTGGCGTTGTTATTACCGAAAATAACTTTGCAATTCCTTTTCGAAGTAGCAAATTTTGTCACAGCTCCACCAAGACAATTTTGACTTTTCATCCGGAGTAACCTTATTATAACCCTCTCATATACTCATCCGCATCTTGTAACGAGAATTGCCATACCAAGTACCGGGAAATCAGCAACCAGTATTTTGAAATCTCGCAGCATGACTACATCAACAGTTATATGTATACATATAATCTTTATCTCTTAGAATTATGACCTCCCATTCTGAAATTCTAAAAAGCACTCAGTCTGCGAATCAATACTCAGAATTTTGAAAAGTTGAATGAAGCAACAAAAACTGTAAACGATCTTAACCGTCAAAAGTTAATGATAAAGAATAGTATGTTGGCAAAGCTCAGAAATATTGGAACTAAAAAAAACGGATTGAACAAACCATGAAGGAGACTGTGGACAAATCACAAAGACTAAACCTGCCTTCAAAGAATTCAAACGATTAAGTAACTGCTGAAGTCATTAACGAATACCTTGCTCCTTACTCTAAACTCTTACGGACAAATCTTCTTCATCATCCATCGATATTAGAAATCATAAGATATCATTGTATCTTTCATTATAAATATCCTCGATAATTCTGAAGATATTTTCATAACTATTCTTATCTGAAATCATTTATCTCTTCACGATATCAGTGTTACATCAGAAAGGAAACTGTTTTAGCTTCTAAATTTTGAAAATTTGAATTTAAAATATGAATGTTTTTGAAGTAGTGTTGGGGGCTGAAGCATGAGTTAGTATAATATAATGACACTTGATCAAGGTGATTATATTACAGTAAGTCATGCTGAGTTTCTAATGGAACGTGATGATTCACAGACTATAACATCATCATGTGCCATGTTACACGACTCTTACGTTCTATCTAATATATAAACATATCAAGGACATAAACTCTTGTTAGTTCTATCTTTTCTCTTAAATTCTGGTGATTTAACCAATCAAAATCGTGATACTATAATCTCTCTTAGAACATTAGTCATGTTCATTCGAAACTTCCTACCTACGAATTATGGACCATTATTCGCTTGACTTAAAGTCGGGAAGAGAAAACAAAAGGATGGAACTCCATAATATAAAGGAAATGAAGAGGGTGGATTTATAGTGAAATATTTAACAGAGCAATCGAAACAAATTATTGTATTTTACCAAATAAGATTCTAATTTCCTTAATTACCAAAGAACCAAATATTATTACTAGATTTCCTTTAAATCCCTTAAATTTCAAAAATCAACCGTGACTACGTCACCGGTTAAGATGAACTTGCATTTACTCATTTCATTCTTTTGTGATAGCTTCACTCGTACTCTTAATAAAATTAAATTGTTTTATCTATAATATTCAACAATGATAAAACTATAATTATCAACTCATATTTGTTTCTTTAACTGGTAGGTACTGTGACTACCCGAAAATTTCTGACCAAATTTAAATTTAATCTTTGTACGATCTCGACACGATAACAAAGTCTGTAAAGTTGAGTCTTAAGAATTTTGAGCTAATTTCATGAATTCAATTTGACCTTTGACTATTACCGACGATTCACGAACTATTGGTTGCAAATTAATATATATATATATATATATATATATATATATATATATATATATATATATATATATATATATATATATATATATGTATGTTTGTATGTATGTATGTATGTATGTATGTATGTATGTATGTATGTATATATATGTATGTATGTATATAAATGTTGATATATATATAATAATTTGAAATAATAATAAATAAGTAAAATAAGATGCAAAATAATAAGTTTGTTAAAATGAAAATATACATATGAATAGGACTTTTATATAATTGATGATTATATATATATTGTAATATATTAAAACGTATAAATATTAAATGTATGTTATTATATATATGTAATTAGAAGACATTACATAAGTAATAAATTATAATATATAAATGTATCTTCAAGTTAAAATATATATATATATATATATATATATATATATATATATATATATATATATATATATATATATATATATATATATAAATGTCATGACAATATTATTATTACTACATTTATTAATATCAATATTAGTAATATTATTAAATATTAAATATTAAAATTCTAATAATTTTAAGGTTATGTTTATCAAAATAAAGATGTTAATATAACTAATATTATAAAAAGAATGATTAAAAATTACAATTTAGTTGTAATTTAAATGTTATTAGATATTATTGTTCTTAAAAATATCATTATTTATATTATTACTAATAATTACCATTATCCTTGTTATCAATATTATTTAATCAGCATCATTATTAATATATGTATTATTATAAAAAACTATCTATTTTTATTAAAATTGTTATTACTAATATTATCATTATTATAATTATAATTTTAGTTATTAATATAATAATTATTATTATTAGTAATATTTTTAGTATTTCTATTAGTAATTGGATTATTATTATAATTATAATTATTAATTAAATAAATTATACGTAGGATTACAAGAATCAAATTCAGTTATATAATTCAATCAACACTATATTAGATTGGTACCAGCTGATTTCAAATCACAGAGTGCATCCAAAATCTGTTGCAAGTCGCAATCCAATTTATTTTTTTGTTTTTTGTTCTTTGTCTGCTGGATATACATTCGACACCATACACACTTCATTATTAATTAATCTGTCCAATTGTAAACAATTCCATTCAATTTTCTCCACTATCAATTACAACTAGTATTAACAGTTGTTGTTGATTCAAATTAAACAGAAAAATTGAAAGAAAATTTCAAGAAAAAGGCAAGACCACCTCTGTTCTTGAGTAAAATTTCAAAAACTTGATTTTGAAACAAATTTCAAAATCCATAAGTGTTGTCTTGTTAGGAATCATTCATTCCAGCTTTCTGTAAAATATAAACTTCCAATTTTTCATATTGAATCTGAATTTTGAAGTTAAAGATTTATTTTCAAAAGTCAAACGTTTTGATTCTTGAGAAATTCGAAGTTTAGTTGATGTTTCAAAATCAATTGATGGTTCAAACAAGTTCTAGGGGTAATTTACAAACTTTTTCTTTTTATAATCACGATCTAAAACACACAAAATTTCAAAATCGCCACATGAGTTAGCTACGTTCTTCAAACAGCAGATATCGCTGTTTCTTTTTTTTTTTTATTTCACTGATAATTACAATCATCTCGAATAAAAGTTGTTTGTTTTAACTTGAAAATCCAAAAATCAATTAATCAATTCACTGATTTAATGATTTTGATTCTGGTCAATTATTAGTTTTAAAAAAGATGAAGAACACGTTTTATAAGTTTTATAGAATTAAAATCTGTTTAAATCAGAAATGTAAGCAGCAGCGGGACAGTTTATGTATGTGTCGGGTTATCAAGAGGTCATGTGTTCAAGACTGAGCGTTGGCAAATTTTTTTTAGCTTTGTCTTCAAAGGTTGTGCTTCCTTTTAATTATTATTATTATCATTATTATTATAATTATTATTATTACTAGTAATATAAGTATTGGTATTATTATTATTATTATTATTAGTGTTATTAATATGATGGTTATGATATTATGATATAAAGGATGATTAAATCATTAAATAAGTTATTTATGATATTATAAGTATTATGATTTTAGATATTATTAAGATTAATATTATTATTGTTATTAACACTGGTATTAGTATTATCATTACAAATATTATTAGTGATAACATTATTATTAAAATTATCATTAATATTAAAACTATCATTATATGTAAAATTATTATTATTATTATCATTATTATTATGGTTATTATTCAATATCATTATTATTACTTTTACTATTATTATAGTTATTATTATTATTACTAACAGTATTATTATTATTATCATTTAAGTTATTATTAAGTAATGTCATTAAGTATTATTAGTATTATTATTATGATTATTATTATGATTATTATTATGATTATTATTATTATTATTATTATTAATTAATTAATATATGTATTATCATGAACATAAATATTATGATTAATATTAGTATTAGTACCACTTTTAGTACTATTATTATTATTATTATTATTATTATTATTATTAGTAATATAAGTATTATTATAAATATTATCATTATTATTATTATTAATATAATCATTAGTATTATTATTATTAAACTTATTATCATTATTATCATTCTTACTAAAATTATTATTTCGTTATCACTACAAACTATCAATATTATCATAAATAGACACTTTTATATAAAAATACATTACGTTATACTTTTATTATTATAAAGATATTAGTTAAGCTACATCAAATAACATATAAATATATACTAAACTTTAATATACATTTTCATTAATGATAAGTAATAATTATATAAAACATATAAATTAAATATATTAAATTTATCTAAATAACATATAGTATAACAAGTATATTATTAATAACAAAATATATATATATATATATATATATATATATATATATATATATATATATATATATATATATATATATATATATATATATATAAATGCTCAAATACGATTATATGTTTCAATATATATATACAAAATGAATATATGAAACACATATATACTATTAATATAAAAAAAAGAAATAACTAATAAATTTATATATATATATATATATATATATATATATATATATATATATATATATATATATATATATATATATATATATATATATGTTCGATTACAATTATGTATATTAATAAATATACAAATGATATAGGTTCGTGAATCCGAGGCCAACCCCGCATTGTTCAATATCGTCATATGTATTTTTACTACAAAATACAGTATTGTGAGTTTTATTTGCTCCCTTTTTAAATAATTTTGCAATATATATTTTTGGGACTGAGAATACATGCGCTGCTTTTATAAATGTTTTACGAAATAGATACAAGTAATTAAAACTACATTCTATGGTTGAATTGTTATACCGGATATCGCCCTTGTCGAACTTGGTAGCCTAAGAATTGGTGTTTATTATAATTGCCACCAATTGACGCGAATTCTAAAGATAGATCTATGGGCACTAATAAGCCCCAGTCAGAGAATTTGAACAACTTTAGTACTTCGATTTATCATGTCCAATGTAAGTCCCGGAATAATGGGGATATTCTATATGCATCCTTTTAAGGTCAGTTACCAGGTGTTCACCATATGAATAAATTTTAATTTGCGAGTTACGCGTGAAAATATATGAGATCTTGTGGTATATTAAAATGATGAAAATGAATGATTACGATAAACTAGTGAACTCACCAACCTTTTGATTTGTGATGACCAGGAAATTTCCGACCAAATTTAAACTTAATTCTATTTGATTTTCGACACGATAAGAAAAGTCTGAAATGTTGAGTCTCAAAAATTTTGGAACTATATTCATGCAATCAATTACTCTTTGACTATTACTAACGTTTCACGTAAAATTGTTTAAAAATAAATGTTTGAATATATATATATATATATATATATATATATATATATATATATATATATATATATATATATATATATATATATATAAATATATGTGTATATATAATAATGAGAAATAATAAAATGCCAATTATTCAGTAGAATTGAATATGTAAAATAATATATAAAATAATTATTTCCCAAATGAATCTATATAAATATATATGATTTCGCTACATAATTATTATATGTACAATGTATATGTATTAAATGTATAAGAATTTAATACTCAATGTAAGTTATTACGTAATAGATATTATATAGTCAATAATATGTAATACCAATATATTAAATTTAATTATAGATATAGTTGATATAATAATATTATTATTACTTTCAATATTAATATCAATACTAGTGTTATTAATATTATTATGTTAAATATATATTCTATAGATATGATTTTGATACATATAAATTGTTATAGTATTATTATTACTACTCATATTATTATTATCATTAATAATATTATTATTATCGATTTTATAGTTATTATTATCATTATTAACATAGTTACTAAAAATTATCATTTCTATTTAAAATGATTATTATCAATATTTTTTTTTTACTTTTATCTTTATTCTTATTATTAGTATTATTTTGTTATTAGTATTATTAATATTATTATTATTAATTCTATTATTATTATTATTATTATTATTATTATTATTATTATTATTATTATTATTATTATTATTATTATTATTATTATTATTATTATTATTATTAGTATTTTGATTATCATTATAATTATAATTATTAAACATTAATATTAATAAAGAATTCATACAGGTAGATACATGGATCCGTTTCCCTTCACTCTCAAACTTTTATAATTTTGTTTTCTGTCTGCAAATTATTGTACGTGCTATGACTTTCTGTTAGCCATCTAATCTACCTATTCCATCTATTTTATCTTCTTATCTCTCTATGCTATATTATGAATGTATACATTCATAGAAGGAAATCCATCTACAACTTTCATCACTATCTTCTCTTTTCTCTCTCTATTTTAGTTTGAAGAACCAACACCACCAATCACCAATTAACATTCGATCACCACCCCTACTTCCACCCAATTGCTAGTGCTATACTAATTTATTCTACTTCCAATCGATGCAAACCTCACCACAAACCACCACCTTCGAACAACCTCCTTCAAGATGTGTAAGTTTCCTGTTTTGATTATCACTATCACCTTTCTCCAAACTATCTACTACCATTATTATTTGGGTTTTGTTGTTACCAAAACAAAGAAAGAAATCATAATTATTATACTCCTATACTAATTGATTAAAAACCATTTCAAAACACCTTAGTTTTCTTTTGTTTTTCTTATCAAGCATACATGTATTTCATCGCCCTACTCACCACCTTTGATCGATAATCACCACCATCTTTGAAAACACCACCTTCGGTTTTACCCTTGTAGCCAGACCGAACACCACCACCTTAGTTAACAACATCTAAACTCAATTAAAACACATGCACCCACTTGTTTTTCCTGTTCCTGCAATCCGAACACCACCACCTACTATACGTGTTAGTGCAAACTAAAACCATTAAACAGCCATGAAAACCGACCATTATTACTTCTATTAATGTTTTTGCAGCTAAACTACCCCAACCTCACTCACTATTGTTTTATTGCGGTTCATTGGTGTTGCTTCGAAGGACACTGCTGCTATGATTATCTGACTATAATAGCTTCCTGTCTCCTGTTACAATCGACCAAAATGGCCCTACAGCCCCACCTTTACAGCTGCAACGTGTTTAATTCTATTACCGATTCTTATTCATATCGCTGTTAGGAATATTTCCTGTTTCGAAACCAAAACAAGAAAAACCAACGAAAGCTATTGCTACTTTCTTTTCTTTTCTATCCAAGAAACACCAATATTGATATTGATTACGATTCACGTTGATAAGGATAATGATAATCAAAACATGACAAGTTAGTACATGAACATTTAAGAATTTTAATGTAATGGGTCGGTTAATTTTCAAAGGATACGGCCCATCCATAATATCAATACAAAATAAAAGCTAATAATGGCCGACATGTTGCCATCTCTTTAAATTGGTGGGGTGATTTTCTTTATTGGAGGGGCAAAAAATTTGACTTCTTTGAAATTAAACAAGGATGATTAAAATAGTAGTTAGGATAATTATTAAAATGTAACAATGATAACGGCGATTAAATGAAGAAGGATTGTGATTTCGTTATGATAATATGCGAGATGTATATGATACATAAATTAATAAAGGTTATGATGATAATGATGAAAGGAAATAAACGATGATGATGGATAGGTTCGTTGTGATGTTAAGCTAAGGATTAGGATGATAATGATAATTAATAATTAAGATGATAATTAAGATATTATGGTGAAGTTTATAAAAATGACGAAATATGATATGATGATGATAATCATGGTGACATGAATCATAGTGATAATGAAGTATGATAATTAAGAACCGAATTAATTGGATATCTAGTGATCGATGCAGATATGTATATGGATTGAGTTCAGTTAGTTGTGTTGTAAACTGAAAACCAGAAAAATAATGAGTTGAAAGAAATTAATTACGATTAAATCAGAAAGAAACAAGATGGAGTAATGGTTAGGAGTAGTGTACGATGAACGGGAGGTCTGAGGTTCGATTCTAGGCCAAGACATATTATATATATATTTTTTTAAAATATAGCGTGCTGGGCTGCTAATTGGACTATGTATCCTATGATTTTTGGGCTGAAAAGCTGTTGTCTTTTGTTGGGCCGAGGACTAGCTCTTATGATTGGGCCTGGAAATTGCAAGCCCATTGATAATATATGATGGTAACCGAATTAGTTCATGAATATATAGATTTAGGTTGGTTATTAAATCAGAAAATCATAGCAGAGCAGTTGGTTAGGGATGTTTGTGTTATACAAGAGGTCACAGGTTCGAACCTTGACTGAGGCAGTTTATTTTCTTTTTGGAATCTTGTTCTCTAAGGTATTATTATTATTATTATTATTATTATTATTATTATTATTATTATTATTATTATTATTATTATTATTATTATTATTATTTATTATTATTATTATTATTATTATTATTATTATTATTATTATTATTATTATTATTATTATTATTATTACCATCATTATATTTATTATTATTAGTGTTATCATCATTAGTAAAATTATTATTATTATTATTATTATTATTATTATTATTATTATTATTATTATTATTATTATTATTATTATTATTATTATTATTATTATTATTATTATTATTATTATTATTATTATTATTATTATTATTATTATTATTAACATTAATGATATAACTATTACATATAACAAATTATTGATTTTTGATATAATACCAACTACAAATTATATATATATATATATATATATATATATATATATATATATATATATATATATATATATATATATATATATATATATATATATATATATATATATATATATATATATAACTATATGTATGAATATTGATTATTTTACAAAATAACTATATATAAAATATAACTGAAGATATAAAATATAAAGAAAGTATATATATTTATTTAACTACAACATTTAATATATATAAATATTATATAGAAGGAATTATGTGACTATATGTGTTAATATATACATGATATAGGTTCGTGAATCCGAGGCCAACCCTGCATTGTTCAATGCCGTCATATGTATTTTTACTACAAAATACAGTATTGTGAGTTTCATTTGCTCCCTTTTTAAATGCTTTTGAAATATATATTTTTGGGACTGAGAATACATGCGCTGCTTTTATAAATGTTTTACGAAATAGACACAAGTAATCGAAACTACATTCTATGGTTGAATTGTTATACCAGATATCGCCCTTGTTGAACTTGGTAGCCTAAGAATTGGTGTTTATTATAATTGCTACCAATTGACGCGAATCCTAAAGATAGATCTATGGGCTTTGACACGCCCCAGTCAGAGAATTTGAACTGCTTTAGTACTTCGATATTTATATATGGGGATATTCTAGAAGCATTTGTTAATGTCGATTACCAGGCGTTCAATCCATATGAATGAATTTTATACACTTGCGAGTGTATGATTATTGAATAAATGAAATCTTGTGGTATATTAAATTTATGGAAATGATTGATTATGATAAACTAATGAACTCACCAACCTTTTGGTTGACACTTGAAAGCATGTTTATTCTCAGGTATGAAAGAAATCTTCCGTTGTGCATTTGCTCATTTTAGAGATATTACTTGGAGTCATTCATGGCATATTTCAAAAGACGTTGCATTCGATTCATTGAGTTCATCAAGATTATTATTAAGTCAGTTATAGTTGGATATATTGAAATGGCATTCATGCCGTCAACTTTAGATGAAATGAAAGTTTGTCTTTTAAAAACGAATGCGATGTTTGTAAAATGTATCATATAGAGGTCAAGTACCTCGCGATGTAACCAAATGTAATGTATTCATCCAGATGGATTAGGACGGGTCCTTTCAGTTGGTATCAGAGCAGTGGTCTTAGCGAACCAGGTCTGCATTAGTGTATCTAACTGATAAGTCGTTAGGATGCATTAGTGAGTCTGGACTTCGACCGTGTCTGCATGTCAAAAGTTTTGCTTATCATTTTTGTCGGAAATTGCCTGCTTATCATTCTTAGTCTAGACACATCTTACTGCATTGATTGCATGAATAGTGGATAGATAAAATTCATATCTTAGCGTATCTGTTACTGTAAACTTTGCCTGACAACTTCTGAAGATTCCTCCGTAACTTATGGGATCTTGGTATTTTATATACATATGAAAATTATGTATTTCTAAGTCCTATAATCTATCTCATATCGAAAAATCAATTTCCTGATCGTACGAAATGGATCCTTCAACAAGTTCGAGTTCATCAGACTCCGACAACTATTTCGACATGGATGATCACCTAAGCTCCTAAACCAGCGTCACCAGAATGAATCAACCAATCATCCATCCTCAATTCATCTGATGGGTTCATAGTCAACTGAATCAATGGTGAAGTGAAAAAGGCGATCCTTTCCATCCACCACATTCTCCTCTTGGCGAAGAACCTGAAGCACTTACCGGCGAACCTGTTCGTATTACCATTTTCTCTCTCATTTCCAGAGTATTCCGTCACGATTATATACTATCTCAGATTCTAGATCTTATTCATCCACTCGTCTGAACTGACAATCATCCCGGTGTAATAGAAAAAGTCAACGAGCTTCGCGCTCGGGTAGTGACTTTGGAGAATATGGTGCAAAGATTACAAGCATCAGCGGCAACACCGGCATCAACAGTACCACCATCAGCAGCACCAGCAGCATAACTAGTACCACCATCCTCAACATCCACAACCCGTGATTCAACATCACAATCTGTATCTCGAGCATCAACGTCATATGCATCATAGATACCAAGGAGTACCAACGACAACAACCAATGAAGTATCAATCTATAACATCATTAGAGAAACATTCGGTAGCGATTATGTAATCTCTAAAGTCTTAGAGATTATTTATTCTAGTTCCAGTCGAAAATCAAATGAGCTTAATATGATATAAACTCATTAAATCTGTATTACATCTGAAGAAAATATATATGTATATATGTTTTCATAAAGATTGTAATTAAAAATTATTGTGTACAAATTGTTAATGGTGAAAATATTTTAACGGGTAGGTAATACCCGAGGAATATTTAGATTTCACATTAATAAGTTACACTGTACATCCTTCGAATCTGATTCAACAGTCATTTACTATCATACTTACATCCACACGACATACGAATCCGTTCACCACAAAATAACCATTTTCATTCAATTTCATATTTGAATTTTGACTTACCATAATCCAACAAGTGGCATAATGAAGAAAACATTGGACAAAAATAAAATTTGTTAGAAACAAACAAATTAACTATGAGAAACTTTGTTAAGAATCCACGCTAACAAAATTCTAGCTAACTGTTCCTAGCTAACTGTTAATTCCTTATTACATTTTATTTATCGCAATTTTAATTCTCGTAATTTTATTTATCGTCATTTAATATCTGTTATTTATTTTACGCACTTTAAATATCGGGACACGTATACAAGGTTTTAACATATCATATCGACGCATCTATATATATATATATATATGTATATATATATATATATGTATATATATATATGTATATGTATATATATGTATATATATATATATATATATGTATATATATATATATATGTATATATATATATATATATATATATATATATATATGTATATATTTGGAATAACCATAGACACTCTATATGCGGTAATGTTGGAGTTAGCTATACAGGGTTGAGGTTGATTCTAAAATAATATATATACTTTGAGTTGTGATCGAGTCTGAGACATGTATATAACGGGTCACGACACGTATTAATTAATTCGAATATTATATATTAAACTATATATGAATTATTGAACTACTACTATGGACTACTAACATTGGACAATTAAAATGAATTAAAATATTGATTATAACATATGAAACTAAACATTCCTTCAAGTTTGCCACTTGATTTCATCTTAAATCTCATTTGTATCTTGACGATTACAATCTGCGTTCAAATCTTTCATGATTCTTGAAAACACCTCAATCGAAAAGATGAACCAACTGCACTTCATCTACTGAAGAAAAGATTGATGCATATAGTTATGCACCTGAAAACACTCGGAATCTGAGTAAACGTTTAACACGTATCTGTGCTAGCTCCTTTGGCGTTGTTATTACCGAAAATAACTTGCAATCCCTTTCCAAAATTAGCAAATTTTGTCACAGCTTCAGCAAGACAACTTATATTTTCATTCAGATTAGCCTTACCATAACCTTGATATATAAGTTTGCCTTTCGTTAACGTTACCGGGGAACCATTTATATTACACTACATTAGCAGTAAACTTACCTACAACTTCATTCTCATTGGATTAAGTCTTTCCGAAAAACCATTATATTTCTTCATTAAAACCCTATCATACACTCATCCGCATCTTATAACGAGAATTGCCATACCAATTATCGAGAATCAGAAATTAGTATTTTGAAACTCAGAGCATTTCTACATCAACGGTTATATGTATACATATAACATTTATCTCTTAGAACCATGATCTTCCATTATGAAATTCTAAAAAGCACACGGTCTACAAATCAATACTTTAAACTTTGAAAAAGCTGAATGAAGCAACAGAAACTGTAGACAACCGTAAACGACCTTAATCGTCAGAATATTGATGATAAAGAATAGTATGTTGGAAAAGCTCAGAAAAAAAATTGGAAACTGGAAAATGGATCGAGCAAACCATGAAGGAGGCTGTGGGAAAATTAAAAAGACTAAATCTGCCTTCAAAGAATTCAAATGATTCAGTATCTGCTGAAGTCATTAACGAATACCTTGCTCCTAACTCTAAACCTTTACGAACAAATCTTCTTCATCATCCTCTATTATTAGAAATTCTAAGATATCATCATATCTTTCATTATAAATATCCTCGATATTTCTGAAGATATTTTCATAACTATTCTTATCTGAAATCATTTATCTCTTCACGCTATCTGTGTTACATCAGAAAAGAAACTATTTTAGTTTCTAAATTCTGAAAAATTCAAATTTAAAATATGAATGTTTTTGAAGTAGTGTTGGGAACTGAAGCATGAGTTAGTATAAGATAATGACACTTGATCAACGCGATTATATTACAGTAAATCATGTTGAGTTTGTAATGGAACGTGATGATTCATAGACCCTACCGTCGTCATTTGTCATATTACACGACTCTTACATTCTACTAAATCTCTAAACAAAATCAGGAATATACTTTCTTGATAATTCTATCTTTTCCAGTGACATTTGATAATTTGGCAAATGTTTTGGAAATATGAATTGAAGTATAAAAGATGAGAGTTGTGAAAATAATGGGGCGGAAGAAGTTCATTTATAGTGAAATATCCGACAAGAGCAATCGAAACTGATTATTGCATTTAATCAAAGAAGATTCTAATTTCCTTAATTACCGGGGAACCAAATCTTATTACGAAGATTTCCTCTAAATCCCTTAAATTTCGAAAATCAACCGTGACTACGTCACCGGTTAAGACGAACCTTCATTTACTCATTTCACTCTTTTGTGATAGCTTCACTCGTACTCTTCAAAAAAACCATATCGTTTTATCTATATTACTCACTGGTGATAAAACTCTATTTATCAACTCATATGAGTCATGAAAACATACTTGTTGTCTGCCATGACCATTCCAATCAAATTTCGGGACGAAATTTCTTTAACGGGTAGGTACTGTGACGACCCGAAAATTTCCGACCAAATTTAAACTTAATTCTATTTAATTTTCGACACGATAAGCAAAGTCTGAAATATTGAGTCTCAAAAATTTTGGAACTATATTCATGCAATCAATTACTCTTTGACTATTACCGACGATTCACGTAAAATTGTTTAAAAATAAATGTGTGAATATATATAAATATAATATATATATATATATATATATATATATATATATATATATATATATATATATATATATATATATATATATATATATATATATGTATAAATATAAATATATGTGTATATATAATAATGAGAAATAATAAAATGCCAATTAATCAGTAGAATTGAATATGTAAAATAATATATAAAATAATTAAATTATTTCCAAAATGAATCTATATAAATATATATGATTTCGCTACATAATTTTTATATGTACAATGTATATGTATTAAATGTATAAGAATTTAATACTCAATGTAAGTTATTACGTAATAGATATTATATAGTCAATAATATGTAATACCAATATATTAAATTTAATTATAGATATAGTTAATATAATAATATTATTATTACTTTCAATATTAATATCAATACTAGTGTTATTAATATTATTATGTTAAATATATATTCTATAGATATGATTTTGATACATATAAATTGTTATAGTATTATTATTACTACTCATATTATTATTATCATTAATAATATTATTATTATCGATTTTATAGTTATTATTATCATTATTAACATAGTTACTAAAAAATTATCATTTCTATTTAAAATGATTATTATCAATATTATTTTTTTTACTTTTATCTTTATTCTTATTATTAGTATTATTTTGTTATTAGTATTATTAATATTATTATTATTAATTCTATTATTATTATCATTATTATTATTATTATTATTATTATTATTATTATTATTATTATTATTATTATTATTATTATTATTATTATTATTATTAGTATTTTGATTATCATTAAAATTATAATTATTAAACATTAATATTAATAAAGAATTCATACAGGTAGATACATGGATCCGTTTCCCTTCACTCTCAAACTTTTATAATTTTGTTTTCTGTCTGCAAATTATTGTACATGCTATGACTTTCTGTTAGCCATCTAATCTACCTATTCCATCTATTTTATCTTCTTATCTCTCTATGCTATATTATGAATGTATACATTCATAGAAGGAAATCCATCTACAACTCTCATCACTATCTTCTCTTTTCTATCTCTATTTTAGTTTGAAGAACCAACACCACCAATCACCAATCAACATTCGATCACCACCCCTACTTCCACCCAATTGCTAGTGCTGTACTAATTTATTCTACTTCCAATCGATGCAAACCTCACCACAAACCACCACCTTCGAACAACCGCCTTCAAGATGTGTAAGTTTCCTGTTTTGATTATCACTATCACCTTTCTCCAAGCTATCTACTGCCATTATTATTTGGGTTTTGTTGTTACCAAAACAAAGAAAGAAATCATAATTATTATACTCCTATACTACTTGATTAAAAACCATTTCAAAACACCTTAGTTTTCTTTTGTTTTTCTTATCAAGCATACATGTATTTCATCGCCCTACTCACCACCTTTGATCGATAATCACCACCATCTTTGAAAACACCACCTTCGGTTTTACCCTTGTAGCTAGACCAAACACCACCACCTTAGTTAACAACATCTAAACTCAATTAAAAAACATGCACCCACTTGTTTTTCCTGTTCCTGCAATTCGAACACCACCACCTACTATACGCGTTAGTGCAAACCAAAACCATTAAACAACCATGAAAACCAACCATTATTACTTCTATTAATTTTTTTGCAGCTAAACTACCCCAACCTCACTCACTATTGTTTTATTGTGGTTCATTGGTGTTGCTTCGAAGGACACTGCTGCTATGATTATCCGACTATAATAGCTTCCTGTCTCCTGTTACAATCGACCAAAATGGCCCTACAACCCCACCTTTACAGCTGCAACTTGTTTAATTCTATTCCCAATTCTTCTTCATATCGCTGTTAGGAATATTTCCTGTTTCGAAACCAAAACAAGAAAAACCAACGAAAGCTATTGCTACTTTCTTTTCTTTTCTATCCAAGAAACACCAATATTGATATTGATTACGATTCACGTTGATAAGGATAATGATAATCAAAACATGACAAGTTAGTACATGAACATTTAAGAATTTTAATGTAATGGGTCGGTTAAATTTCAAAGGATACGGCCCACCCATAATATCAATACAAAATAAAAGCTAATAATGGCCGACATGTTGCCATCTCTTTAAAGCTAATAAAGGATTGTGATTTCGTTATGATAATATGCGAGATGTATATGATACATAAATTAATAAAGGTTATGATGATAATGATGAAAGGAAATAAACGATGATGATGGATAGGTTCGTTGTGATGTTAAACTGAGGATTAGGATGATAATGATAATCAATAATTAAGATGATAATTAAGAAATTATGGTGAAGTTTATAAAAATGACGAAATATGATATGATGATGATAATCATGGTGACATGAATCATAGTGATAATGAAGTATGATAATTAAGAACCGAATTAATTGGATATCTAGTGATCGATGCAGATATGTATATGGATTGAGTTCAGTTAGTTGTGTTGTAAACTGAAAACCAGAAAAATAATGAGTTGAAAGAAATTAATTACGATTAAATCAGAAAGAAACAAGATGGAGTAATGGTTAGGAGTAGTGTACGATGAACGGGAGGTCTGAGGTTCGATTCTAGGCCAAGACATATTATATATATATTTTTTTAAAATATAGCGTGCTGGGCTGCTAATTGGACTATGTATCCTATGATTTTTGGGCCGAAAAGCTGTTGTCTTTTGTTGGGCCGAGGACTAGCTCTTATGATTGGGCCAGGAAATTGCAAGCCTATTGATAATATATGATGGTAACCGAATTAGTTCATGAATATATAGATTTAGGTTTGTTATTAAATCAGAAAATCATAGCAGAGCAGTTGGTTAGGGATGTTTGTGTTATACAAGAGGTCGCAGGTTCGAACCTTGACTGAGGCAGTTTATTTTCTTTTTGGAAGCTTGTTCTCTAAGTTATTATTATTATTATTATTATTATTATTATTATTATTATTATTATTATTATTATTATTATTATTATTATTATTATTATTATTATTATTATTATTATTATTATTATTATTATTATTATTATTATTATTACTACTATTATTACTATCATTATATTTATTATTATTAGTGTTATCATCATTAGTAAAATTATTATTATTATAACTATTATTATTATTATTATTATTATTATTATTATTATTATTATTATTATTATTATTATTATTATTATTATTATTATTATTATTATTATTAACATTAATGATATAACTATTACATATAACAAATTATTGATTTTTGATATAATACCAACTACAAATTATATATATATATATATATATATATATATATATATATATATATATATATATACATATATATATAACTATATGTATGAATATTGATTATTTTACAAAATAACTATATATAAAATATAACTGAAGATATAAAATATAAAGAAAGTATATATATTTATTTAACTACAACATTTAATATATATAAATATTATATAGAATGAATTATGTGACTATATGTGTTAATATATACTTAATATAGGTTCGTGAATCCGAGGCCAACCCTGCATTGTTCAATGCCGTCATATGCATTTTTACTACAAAATACAGTATTGTGAGTTTCATTTGCTCCCTTTTTAAATTCATTTGCAATATATATTTTTGGGACTAAGAATACATGCGCTGCTTTTATAAATGTTTTACGAAATAGACACAAGTAATCGAAACTACATTCTATGGTTGAATTGTTATACCGGATATCGCCCTTGTTGAACTTGGTAGCCTAAGAATTGGTGTTTATTATAATTGCCACCAATTGACGCGAATCCTAAAGATAGATCTATGGGCTTTGACACACCCCAGTCATAGAATTTGAACTGCTTTAGTACTTCGATATTTATATATGGGGATATTCTCGATGCATTTGTTAATGTCGGTTACCAGGTGTTCAATCCATATGAATGAATTTTAAACACTTGCGAGTGTATGATTATTGAATAAATGAAATCTTGTGGTCTATTAAATTTATGGAAATGATTGATTATGATAAACTAATGAACTCACCAACCTTTTGGTTGACACTTGAAAGCATGTTTATTCTCAGGTATGAAAGAAATCTTCCGTTGTGCATTTGCTCATTTTAGAGATATTACTTGGAGTCATTCATGGCATATTTCAAAAGACGTTGCATTCGAGTCATTGAGTTCATCAAGATTATTATTAAATCAATTATAGTTGGATATATTGAAATGGTATGCATGCCGTCAACTTTCGATGAAATGAAAGTTTGTCTTTTAAAAACGAATGCAATGTTTGTAAAATGTATCATATAGAGGTCAAGTACCTCACAATGTAACCAAATGTAATGTATTCATCCAGATGGATTAGGACGGGTCCTTTCATGGTTGACACTTGAAAGCATGTTTATTCTCAGGTTTGAAAGAAATCTTCCGCTGTGCATTTGCTCATTTTAGAGATATTACTTGGAGTCATTCATGGCATATTTCAAAAGACGTTGTATTCAAGTCGTTGAGTTCAATAGAGATTATTATTAATTAAATGACGGATTAGGTCATTTATAGGTTGGATATTATGAAATGGTAGGCATTCCTGTCAACTTTCGATGTAATGAAAGGTTGTCTTTTAAAAATGAATGCAAGGTTTGTAAAATGTATCATATAGAGGTCAAATACCTCGCGATGTAATCATATGTTATTGTATTCGTCCTTATGGATTGGGACGGGCCGCTTCATGTGGTATCAGAGCGGTGGTCTTAGCGAACCAGGTCTTGCATTAGTGTGTCTAACTGTTAGTTGTTAGGATGCATTAGTGAGTCTGGACTTCGACCTTAGCTGCATGTTAAAAAGTTTTGCTTATCATTTCTTGTCGGAAATTACCTGCTTATCATTCTTAGTCTAGACACATCTTACTGCATTGTTTGTATGAATAGTGTATAGACAAAATTCATATCTTAGCGTATCTGCTAATTCGTATCTTATCGTATCTGTTACTGTAAACTTTTCCTAACAACTTTTGAAAATTCCTCCGTAATCTACGAGATCTTCTTTTCTATACATAAGTATTCTATGTAATTAGGATGTCATCTGATATCCAAAAATCATTTCATATCGAAAACCCTTTATCTAACCGTACAAGATGGAACTCGCAACTAGTTCAAATTCCTCGAATTCTGACAGCTATTCCGATATGGATTTCCACCCGAGCTCCAAAAATAGTGCAACCGGAATGGATCGGTTAATCAGCCATCATCAATTCTGGATGAATTGGGGCTGAGTTCGTAGTCGACTTAATCAATGAACTCGGTTAGTGGATCCTTTCCACTAACCGAGTTCACCTCTTGGCGAAGAACCTGAAGCACTTACCAGCGAATCAGTCCAAAACACCATTTTCACTCTCATTTCCAGAATATCTCGTCACGATTATATACCATCTCAAATTCTAAACCTTATTCACCCGCTCGTTCCGATCGACAATCATCCCGGAAAAATAGAAGAAGTCAACGAACTTCGCGCTCGAGTAATCAATTTGGAGAATATGGTACAAAATTTACCAGCTTCAGCAACATCACCGGCACCAACAGTACCACCATCAGCAACATTAACAGTACCATCACCACCACCAACAGCAACATCTGCAACACACACCTTAACATCACAATCTGTCCCACGAACATCAACATCATACGCACCATAGATACACGGGAGTACCAACAACAATGAACGATGAAGTATTGATCCATAACATCATTGAAGAAATATTCTGCGAAGAATATGTGGTTTCTAAAAGTTTTAGAGATCACTTATTTTAGATCAACCCGAAAAGCAAATGAGATTAATATCATATTAACTCATTAAATCCATGATTACATCTGAAGAAAATATATATGTATATATATTTTTATAAAGATTGTAATTAAAAGTTCTTTTGTACAAAATGTTAATGGTGAAAATATTTTAACGGGTAGGTAATACCCGAGGAATATTTAGATTTCACATTAATAAGTTACACTGTACATTCTTTGAATCTGATTCAACGGTCATTTACTATCCTACTTACATCCACAGATATACGAATTCGTTCATCATAGAATAATCATTTTTATTCAATTTTATATTTAGATTTTGACCTATCAGAATCCAACAAGTGGCATAATGAAGAAAAAATTGGACAAATAAAATTTGTTAGAAATAAACAAATTAACTATGAGAAATGCTGTTAAGAATCCACGCTAACAAAATCCTAGCTAATTGTTCCTAGCTAACTGTTAATTCCTATTTACATTTATTTATCGCAATTTATTTATCATAATTTTAATTCTCGTAAATTTATTTATCGTCATTTAATTTCTGTTATTTATTTTTATGCACTTTAAATATCGGGACACGTATACAATGTTTTGACATATCATATCGATGCCATCTATATATATTATTTGAAATAACCATAGACACTCTATATGCAGTAATGATCGAGTTCTCTATACAGGGTTGAGGTTGATTCTAAAATAATATATATACCTTGAGTTGTGATCGAGTCTGAGACATGTATATAACGGGTCACAACACGTATTAATTAATTCGAATATTATATATTAAACTATATATGAATTGTTGAACTATTAATTGTGGACTACTAACTGAGGACTAATAACATTGGACAATTAAAATGAATTAAAATATTGATTATAACATATGAAACTAAACATTTCTTCAAGTTTGCCACTTGATTTCATTTGTATCATAACGATTACAATCTATGTTCAAACCTTTTATGATTCTTGAAAACACCTCAATCAAGAGGATGACACAACCGCACTTCATCTACAGAATAAAAGATTGATGCATATAGATATGCACCTGAAAACACTCGAAACCTGAGTAAACGTTTAACACGTATCTGTGCTAGCTCCTTTTGCGTTGTTATTACCGAAAATAACTTTGCAATTCCTTTTTGAAGTAGCAAATTTTGTCACTGCTCCACCAAGACAATTTTGACTTTTCATCCGGAGTAACCGTATTATAACCCTATCATATACTCATCCGCATCTTGTAACGAGAATTGCCATACCAAGTACCGGGAAATCAGCAATCAGTATTTTGAAATCTCGCAGCATGACTACATCAACAGTTATATGTATACATATAACCTTTATCTCTTAGAATTATGACCTCCCATTCTGAAAAGCACTCAGTCTGCGAATCAATACTCAGAATTTTGAAAAGTTGAATGCAGCAACAAAAACTGTAAACGACCTTAACCATCGAAAGTTGATGATAAAGAATAGTATGTTGGCAAAGCTCAGAAATATTGGAACTAAAAAAAATGGATTGAACAAACCATGAAGGAGGCTGTGGACAAATCACAAAGACTAAACCTGCCTTCAAAGAATTCAAACGATTCAGTAACTGCTAAAGTTATTAACGAATACCTTGCTCCTTACTCTAAACTCTTACGGACAAATCTTCTTCATCATCCATCGATATTAGAAATCCTAAGATATCATTGTTTCTTTCATTATAAATATCCTCGATAATTCTGAAGATATTTTCATAACTATTACTATCAGAAATCATTTATCTCTTCACGATATCAGTGTTACATCAGAAAGGAAACCGTTTTAGTTTCTAAATTTTGAAAATTTGAATTTAGAATATGAATGTTTTTGAAGTAGTGTTGGGGGCTGAAGCATGAGTTAGTATAATATAATGACACTTGATCAGTGTGATTATATTACAGTAAGTCATGCTGAGTTTCTAATGGAACGTGATGATTCACAGACCATAACATAATCATGTGCCATGTTACATGACTCTTACGTTCTATCTAATATATAAACATATCAAGGACATAAACTCTTGTTAGTTCTATCTTTTCTCTTGAATTCTGGTGATTTAACCAATCAAGATTGTGATACTATAATCTCTCTTAGAACATTAGTCATGTTCATTCGAAACTTCCTACCTATGAATTTTGGACCATTATTCGCTTGACTTAAAGTCAGGAAGAGAAAACAAAAGGATGGAACTCCATAATATAAAGGAAATGAAGAGGGTGGATTTATAGTAAAATATTCGACAGAGCAATCGAAATAAATTATTGTATTTAACCAAATAAGATTCTAATTTCCTTAATTACCAAAGAACCAAATATTATTACTAGATTTCCTTTAAATCCTTTGAATTTCGGAAATCAACCGTGACTACGTCACCGGTTAAGATGAACTTGCATTTACTCATTTCATTCTTTTGTGATAGCTTCACTCGTACTCTTCACAAAATCAAATTATTTTATCTATAATATTCAACAATGATAAAATTCTAATTATCAACTCATATTTGTCATAAAAACATGTTTATTGTTAGCCATGATGACCTCGATCAAATTTCGGGA
This sequence comes from Rutidosis leptorrhynchoides, assembly GCF_046630445.1. Taxonomy (NCBI): domain Eukaryota; kingdom Viridiplantae; phylum Streptophyta; class Magnoliopsida; order Asterales; family Asteraceae; genus Rutidosis; species Rutidosis leptorrhynchoides. The sequence continues at coordinate 364,696,922 of NC_092338.1, forward strand.
CGAAATTTCTTTTACGGGTAGGTACTGTGATGACCCGGAAATTTTCGACCAAATTTAAATTTAATCTTTGTACGATCTCGACACGATAAGTAAAGTCTGTAAAGTTGAGTCTTAAAAATTTTGAGCTAATTTCATGAATTCAATTTGACCTTTGACTATTACTGACGATTCACGAACTATTGGTTGCAAATTATTATATATATATATATATATATATATATATATATATATATATATATATATATATATATATATATATATATATATATATATATATATATATATATATATATATATAAATGTTGATATATATATAATAATTTGAAATAATAATAAATAAGTAAAATAAGATGCAAAATAATAAGTTTGTTAAAATGAAAATATACATATGAATAGGACTTTTATATAATTAATGATTATATATATATTGTAATATATTAAAACGTATAAATATTAAATGTATGTTATTATATATATATATATATATATATATATATATATATATATATATATATATATATATATATATATATATATATATATGTAATTAGAAGACATTACATAAGTAATAAATTGTAATATATAAATGTATCTTCAAGTTGAAGATACATTTATATATTACAATTTATTACTTATGTAATGTCTTCTAATTATATATATATATATATATATATATATATATATATATATATATATATATATATATATATATATATATATATATATATAATTTTATGACAATATTATTATTACTACATTTATTAATATCAATATTAGTAATATTATTAAATATTAAATATTAAAATTCTAATAATTTTAAGGTTATGTTTATCAAAATAAAGATGTTAATATAACTAATATTATTAAAAGAATGATTACAAATTACAATTTAGTTATAATTTAAATGTTATTAGATATTATTGTTCTTAAAAATATCTTTATTTATATTATTACTAATAATTACCATTATCCTTGTTATCAATATTATTTAATCATCATCATTATTAATATATGTATTATTATAAAAACTATCTATTTTTATTAAAATTGTTATTACTAATATTATCATTATTATAATTATAATTTTAGTTATTAATATAATAATTATTATTATTAGTAATATTTTTAGTATTTCTATTAGTAATTGGATTATTATTATAATTATAATTATTAATTAAATAAATTATACGTAGGATTAGTAGAATCAAATTCAGTTATATAATTCAATCAACACTGTATTAGATTGGTACCAGCTGATTCCAAATCACAGAGTGCATCCAAAAATCTGTTGTAAGTCGCAATCCAATTTATTTATTTTTGTTTTTTATTCTTTGTCTGCTGGATATACATTCGACACCATACACACTTCATTATTAATCAATCTGTCCATTGTAAACAATTCTATTCAATTTTCTCCACTATTAATTACAACTAGTATTAACAGTTGTTGTTGATTCAAATTAAACAGAAAAATCGAAAGAAAATTTCAAGAAAAAGGCAAGAACACCTCTGTTCTTGAGTAAAATTTCAAAAATTCGATTTCGAAACAAATTTCAAAATCCATAAATGTAGTCTTGTTAGGAATCATTCATTCCAACTTTCTGTAAAATATAAACTTCCAATTTTTCATATTGAATCTGAATTTCGAAGTTAAAGATTTATTTTCAAAAGTCAAATGTTTTGATTCTTGAGAAATTCGAAGTTTAGTTGATGTTTCTAAATCAATTGATGGTTCAAACAAGTTCTAGGAGTAATTTACAAACTTTTTCTTTTTATAATCACGATCTAAAACACACAAAATTTCAAAATCGCCACATGAGTTAGCTACGTTCTTCAAACAGCAGATATCGATGTTTCTTTTTTTATTTTATTTTATTTCGCTGATAATCACAATCATCTCGAATAAAAGTTGTTTGTTTTCGCTTGAAAATCCAAAAATTAATTAATCAATTCACTGATTTAATGATTTTGATTCTGGTCGATTATTAGTTTTGAAAAAGATGAATAACACGTTTTATAAGTTTTATAGAATTAAAATCAGTTTAAATCAGAAATGTAAGCAGCAGCGGGACGGTTTATGTATGTGTCGGGTTATCGAGAGGTCATGTGTTCAAGCTTGGGCGTTGGTAAATTTTTTTTAGCTTTGTCTTCAAAGGTTGTGCTTCCTTTTAATTATTATTATTATCATTATTATTATAATTATTATTATTACTAGTAATATAAGTATAGGTATTATTATTATTATTAGTGTTATTAATATGATGGTTATGATATTATGATATAAATGATGATTAAATCATTAAATAAGTTATTTATGATATTATAAGTATTATGATTTTAGATATTATTAAGATTAATATTATTATTGTTATTAACACTGGTATTAGTATTATCATTACAAATATTATTAGTGATAACATTATTATTAAAATTATCATTAATATTAAAACTATCATTATATTTAAAATTATTATTATTATTATCATAATTATTATGGTTATTATTCAATATCATTATTATTACTTTTAATATTATTATAGTTATTGTTACTAACAGTATTATTATTATCATTTAAGTTATTATTAAGTAATGTCATTAAGTGTTATTAGTATTATTATTATGATTATGATTATTATTATTATTATTATTATTATTATTATTATTATTATTATTATTATTATTATTATTATTATTATTATTATTAACTAATATATGTATTATCATGAAAACAAAAATACTATGATTAATATTAGTATTAGTACCACTTTTAGTACTATTATTATTATTATTAGTAATATAAGTATTATTATAAGTATTGTCATTATTATTATTAATATAATCATTAGTATTATTATTATTAAACTTATTATCATTATTATCATTCTTACTAAAATTATTATTTCGTTATCACTACAAACTATCAATATTAACATAAATAGACACTTTTATATAAAAATACATTACGTTATACTTTTATTATTAAAAAGATATTAGTTAAGCTATATCAAATAATATATAAATATATACTAAACTTTAATATACATTTTTATTAATGATAAGTAATAATTATATAAAACATATAAATTAAATATATTAAATTTATCTAAATAACATATAGTATAACAAGTATATTATTAATATATATATATATATATATATATATATATATATATATATATATATATATATATATATATATATATATAAATGCTCAAATACGATTATATGTTTCAATATATATATATACAAAATGATTATATGAAACATATATATACTATTAATATAAAAACAAAAAAAGGAAATAACTAATAAATTTATATATATATATATATATATATATATATATATATATATATATATATATATATATATATATATATATATATATGTGTGTGTGTGTGTGTGTGTGTGTGTGTGTGTGTTCGATTACAATTATGTATATTAATAAATATACAAATGATATAGGTTCGTGAATTCGAGGCCAACCCTGCATTATTCAATATCGTCATATGTATTTTTACTACAAAATACAGTATTGTGAGTTTCATTTGCTCCCTTTTTAAATGCTTTTGCAATATATATTTTTGGGAGTGAGAATACATGCGCTACTTTTATAAATATTTTACGAAATAGACACAAGTAATTGAACTTGGTAGCCTAAGAATTGGTGTTTATTATAATTGTCACTAATTGACGCGAATCCTAAAGATAGATCTATGGGCACTAACAAGCCCCAGTCAGATAATTTGAACTGCTTTAGTACTTCGATTTATCATGTCCGATGTGAGTCCCGGAATGATGGGGATATTCTATATGCATCCTGTTAAGGTCGGTTACCAGGTGTCCACCATATGAATAAATTTTAATTCGGGAGTTACGCGTGACAATATATGAGATCTTATGGTCTATTAAAATGATGAAAATGAATGATTATGATAAACTAATGAACTCACCAACCTTTTGGTTGACACTTGAAAGCATGTTTATTCTCAGGTTTGAAAGAAATCTTCTGCTATGCATTTGCTCATTTTAGAGATATTACTTGGAGTCATTCATGGCATATTTCAAAAGACGTTGCATTCAAGTCATTGAGTTCAATAGAGATTAATTAAATGACGGATTAGGTCATTTATAGGTTGGATATTATGAAATGGTAGGCATGCCTGTCAACTTTCGATGTGATGAAAGGTTGTCTTTTAAAAACGAATGCAAGGTTTGTAAATTGTATCATATAGAGGCCAAATACCTCGCGATGTAATCATATGTTATTGTATTCATCCTTATGGATTGAGACGGGTCACTTCATTATACATAATTACATTGTGAGTGAAATAATAGGCCTTAAAACTATATATACCATGCTAAGTTATGTATACACAAAAGTAACAATACGATATATATTGAAAAAGTTTAAAAAAATATTAATAATGAATAAAATGTCTTTATTTGGCATCCTGACGACCTCGAATGACAATAAAATTTCCGAGAGTCTTGATGTTAGGGTCGTTTTAGGGTGATCTTGAGAATTTCAACACAATCTGAAACCAAAAGTTTTGCGCCGCCAAATGGTACTCCATTTGGCTGCGCATATTATTGATATAAAAAGCGTGTTTAATGAAGTGACATTATATTCAAAATTATATGCGTTTTACATAATTACATTGTGAGTGAAATAATTGGCCTTAATACAATATGTAACATGCTAAGTCATGCATACAAAAAGAAATAATATGATAGAAATTAAAAATGGTCAAAAGGCGTCTAAAATTAAATAAAAAAGGCAAAATTGAGGGCTTTCGAGGCCTCATTTCGAAAAATATTTGGGACAAACCGCCTACAGCTGTTTGCCAACAGATAGATCTCGAAAAAATATACGATTTAAAAAAACGATGACTAAATCGGAACAATGAGTCAAAAGATACGATAGATCTAACATTTTGGCCAAAGACGAAAAACACCAAGCACCACGAACCGTCGGTGGTGATTGGTGAGTGGTGTGAATTTTCGAGGAAAGATGTCTTTTTCGAGATCTAGACGACCTCGAATGGCAAGCACGTTCAGAGAGTCTTGCACGTTGGGTCGTTTTATGATGTTCCTGAGAATTTCAGGACAATCTGAAACCAAAGGTTATGCGCCGCCAAATGGTACTCCATCTGGCGGCGCATATTAATGATTTAAAAAGCATGTTTAATGAAGTGACATTAGACTCAAAATTATATGAGTTATACATAATTACATTGTGAGTGAAATAATAGGCCTTAAAACTATATAAACCGTGCTAAGTCATGTATACACAAAACTAATAATACGATATATATTAAAAACGTTGAAAAAAACATTAATAATGAGAAAAATGTCTTTTTTGGCATCCTGACGACCTCAAATGGCAATAAAATTTCTGAGAGTCTTGATGTTAGGGTCGTTTTAGGGTGATTTTGAGAATTTCAACACAATCTGAAACCAAAAGTTATGCGCCGCCAAATCGTACTCTTTTTGGCGGCGCATATTATTGATATAAAAAGCGTGTTTAATGAAGTGACATTAGATTCAAAATTATATGCGTTATACATAATTACATTGTGAGTGAAATAATGGGCTCTAAAATAATATGTACCATGCTAAGTCATGCATACAAAAAGAAATAATATGATAGAAATTCAAAATGGTCAAAAGAGCGTCTAAAATTAAACAAAAAATGAAAAATTGAGGGCTATCGAGGCCTCGTTTCAAAAATTAATTGGGACAAACCGCCTACGGCTATTTTCCAACGGATAAATCTCGAAAAATACACGATTTGAAAAAAAACGGTGACTAAATCAGAGCTACGAGTCAAAAGATACGATAGATCTAACATTTTAGCCAAAGACGAAAAACACCAAGCACCACGAACCGTCGGTGGTGTTTGGTGAGTGGTGTGAATTTTCGAGGAAAGATGTCTTTTTTGAAATCTAAATGACCTCGAATGGCAAGCACATTTAGAGAGTCTTGCTCGTTGGGCCGTTTTAGGGTGATCCTGAGAATTTCAGCACAATCCGAAACCAAAGGTTATGCGCCACCAAATGGTACTCCCTCGGGCGGCGCATATTATTTATTTAAAAAACATGTTTAATGAAGTGACATTAGACTTAAAATTATATGAGTTATACATAATTACATTGTGAGTGAAATAATAGGCCTTAAAACTATATATACCGTGCTAAATTATGTATACACAAAAGTAACAATACGATATATATTGAAAAAGTTCAAAAAAATATTAATAATGAATAAAATGTCTTTATTTGGCATCCTGACGACATCGAATGACAATAAAATTTCTGAGAGTCTTGATGTTAGGGTTGTTTTAGGATGATCTTGAGAATTTCAACACAATCTGAAACCGAAAGTTATGCGCCACCAAATGGTACTCCATTTGGCGGCGCATATTATTGATATAAAAAGCGTGTTTAATGAAGTGACATTATATTCAAAATTATATGCGTTATACATAATTACATTGTGAGTGAAATAATTCGCCTTAATACAATATGTAACATGCTAAGCCATGCATACAAAAAGAAATAATATGATAGAAATTCAAAATGGTCAAAAGGCGTCTAAAATTAAACAAAAAAGGCAAAATTGAGGGCTTTCGAGGCCTCATTTCGAAAAATATTTGGGACAAACCGCCTACAGCTGTTTGCCAACAGATAGATCTCGAAAAAAATACATGATTTAAAAAAACAGTGACTAAATCGGAGCAATGAGTCAAAAGATACGATAGATCTAACATTTTGGCCAAAGACGAAAAACACCAAACACCACGAACCGTCGGTGGTGATTGGTGAGTGGTGTGAATTTTCGAGGAAAGATGTCTTTTTTGAGATCTAGACGACCTTGAATGGCAAGCACGTTCAGAGAGTCTTGCTCATTGGGTCATTTTAGGGTGTTCCTAAGAATTTCAGGACAATCTAAAACCAAAGGTTATGCGCCGCCAAATGGTACTCCATCTGGTGGCGTATATTAATAATTTAAAAAGCGTGTTTAATGAAGTGACATTAGACTTAAAATTATATGAGTTATACATAATTACATTGTGAGTGAAATAATAGGCCTTAAAACTATATAAACCGTGCTAAGTCATGTATACACAAACTTAATAATACGATATATATTAAAAACGTTAAAAAAAACATTAATAATGAGAAAAATGTCTTTTTTGACATCCTGACGACCTCGAATGGCAATAAAATTTCTGAGAGTCTTGATGTTAGGGTCATTTTAGGATGATTTTGAGAATTTCAACACAATCTGAAACCAAAAGTTATGCGCCGCCAAATCGTACTCTATTTGGCGGCGCATATTATTGATATAAAAAGCGTGTTTAATGAAGTGACATTAGATTCAAAATTATATGCGTTATACATAATTACATTGTGAATGAAATAATAGGCTCTAAAACAATATGTACCATGCTAAGTCATGCACAAAAAAAGAAATAATATGATAGAAATTCAAAATGGTCAAAAGAGCGTCTAAAATTAAACAAAAAAAATGAAAAATTGAGGGCTTTCGAGGCCTCGTTTTAAAAAATAATTGGGTCAAACCGCCTACTGCTATTTGCCAACGGATAGATCTCGAAAAAATACACGATTTATAAAAAAACGGTGACTAAATCAGAGCTACGAATCAAAAGATACGATAGATCTAACATTTTAGCCAAAGACGAAAAACACCAAGCACCACGAACCGTCGGTGGTGTTTGGGGAGTGGTGTGAATTTTCGAGGAAAGATGTCTTTTTCGAAATCAAAATGACCTCGAATGGCAAGCACGTTTAGAGAGTCTTGCTCGTTGGGCCGTTTTAGTGTGATCCTGAGAATTTCAGCACAATCCGAAACCAAAGGTTATGCGCCACCAAATGGTACTCCCTCTGGCGGCGCATATTATTTATTTAAAAAAAATGTTTAATGAAGTGACATTAGACTCAAAATTAATACATAATTACATTGTGAGTGAAATAATAGGCCTTAAAACTATATATTCCATGCTAAGTTATGTATACACAAAAGTAACAATACGATATATATTGAAAAAGTTCAAAAAAATATTAATAATGAATAAAATGTCTTTATTTGGCATCCTGACGACCTCGAATGACAATAAAATTTCCGAGAGTCTTGATGTTAGGGTCGTTTTAGGGTGATCTTGAGAATTTCAACACAATCTGAAACCAAAAGTTAGGCGCCGCCAAATGGTACTCCATTTGGCGGTGCATATTATTGATATAAAAAGCGTGTTTAATGAAGTGACATTATATTCAAAATTATATGCTTTATACATAATTACATTGTGAGTGAAATAATACGCCTTAATACAATATGTAAGATGCTAAGCCATGCATACAAAAAGAAATAATATGATAGAAATTCAAAATGGTCAAAAGGCGTATAAAATTAAACAAAAAAGGCAAAATTGAGGGCTTTCGAAGCCTCATTTCGAAAAATATTTGGTACAAACCGCCTACAGCTATTTGCCAACAGATAGATCTCGAAAAAAATACACTATTTAAAAAAACGGTGACTAAATCGGTGCAACGAGTCAAAAAATACGATAGATCTAACATTTTGGCCAAAGACGAAAAACACCAAGCACCACGAACCGTCGGTGGTGATTGGTGAGTTTTGTGAATTTTCGAGGAAAGATGTCTTTTTGAGATCTAGATGACCTCGAATGGCAAGCACGTTCAGAGAGTCTTGCTTGTTGGGTCATTTTAGGGTGTTCCTGAGAATTTCAGGACAATCTGAAACCAAAGGTTATGCGCCGCCAAATGGTACTTCATCTGGCGGCGCATATTATTGATTTAAAAAGCATGTTTAATGAAGTGACATTAGACTCAAAATTATATGAGTTATACATAATTACATTGTGAGTGAAATAATAGGCCTTAAAACTATATAAACTGTGCTAAGTCATGTATACACAAAACTAATAATACGATATATATTAAAAACATTCAAAAAAACATTAATATTGAGAAAAATGTCTTTTTTGGCATCCTGACGACCTCGAATGGCAATAAAATTTCTGAGAGTCTTGATGTTAGGGTCGTTTTAGGGTGATTTTGAGAATTTCAACACAATCTGAAACCAAAAGTTATGCGTCGCCAAATCGTACTCTATTTGGCGGCGCATATTGTTGATATAAAAAGCGTGTTTAATGAGGTGACATTAAATTCAAAATTATATGCGTTATACATAATTACATTGTGAGTGAAATAATGGGCTCCAAAACAATATGTATCATGCTAAGTCATGCATACAAAAAGAAATAATATGATAGAAATTCAAAATGGTCAAAAGAGCGTCTAAAATTAAACAAAAAAATGAAAAATTGAGGGCTTTCGAGGCCTCGTTTTAAAAAATAATTGGGACAAACTGCCTACTGCTATTTGCCAACGGATAGATCTCGAAAAAATACACGATTTATAAAAAAACGGTGACTAAATCAGATCTACGAGTCAAAAGATACGATAGATCTAACATTTTAGCCAAAGACGAAAAACACCAAGCACCATGAACCGTCGGTGGTGTTTGGGGAGTGGTGTGAATTTTCGAGGAAAGATGTCTTTTTCGAAATCTAAACGACCTCGAATGGCAAGCACGTTTAGAGAGTCTTGCTCGTTGGGCCGTTTTAGGGTGATCCTGAGAATTTCAGCACAATCCGAAACCAAAGGTTATGCGCCACCAAATGGTATTCCCTCTGGCGGCGCATATTATTTATTTAAAAACCATGTTTAATGAAGTGACATTAGACTCAAAATTATATGAGTTATACATAATTACATTGTGAGTGAAATAATAGGCCTTAAAACTATATATTCCATGCTAATTTATGTATACACAAAAGTAACAATACGATATATATTGAAAAAGTTCAAAAAAATATTAATAATGAATAAAATGTCTTTATTTGGCATCCTGACGACCTCGAATGACAATAAAATTTCCGAGAGTCTTGATGTTAGGGTCGTTTTCGAGTAATCTTGAGAATTTCAACACAATCTGAAACCAAAAGTTATGCGCCGCCAAATGGTACTCCATTTGGCGGCGCATATTATTGATATAAAAAGCGTGTTTAATGAAGTGACATTATATTCAAAATTATATGCGTTATACATAATTACATTGTAAGTGAAATAATTCGCCTTAATACAATATGTAACATGCTAAGCCATGCATACAAAAAGAAATAATATGATAGAAATTCAAAATGGTCAAAAGGCGTCTAAAATTAAACAAAAAAGGCAAAATTGAGGGCTTTCGAGGCCTCATTTCAAAAAATATTTGGGACAAACCGCCAACAGCTGTTTGCCAACAGATAGATCCCCCAAAAAATACACGATTTTAAAAAAAAAGGTGACTAAATCGGAGCAACGAGTCAAAAGATACGATAGATCTAACATTTTGGCCAAAGATGAAAAACACCAAGCACCACGATCCTCGGTGGTGATTGGTGAGTGGTGTGAATTTTCGAGGAAAGATGTCTTTTTTGAGATTTAGACGGCCTCGAATGGCCAGCACGTTCAGCGAGTCTTTCTCGTTGGGTCGTTTTAGGGTGTTCCTGAGAATTTCAGGACAATCAGAAACCAAATGTTATGCGCCGCCAAATTGTACTTCATCTGGTGGCGCATATTAATGATTTAAAAAGCATGTTTAATGAAGTGACATTAGACTCAAAATTATATGAGTTATACATAATTACATTGTGAGTGAAATAATAGGCCTTAAAACTATATAAACCGTGCTAAGTCATGTATACACAAAAATAATAATAGGATATATATTAAAAACTTTCAAAAAAACATTAATAATGAGAAAAATGTCTTTTTTGGCATCCTGACGACCTCGAATGGCAATAAAACTTCTTAGAGTCTTGATGTTAGGGTCGTTTTAGGGTGATTTTGAGAATTTCAACACAATCTGAAGCCAAAAGTTATGCGCCGCCAAATCGTACTCTGTTTGGCAGCGCATATTATTGATATAAAAAGCGTGTTTAATGAAGTGACATTAGATTTAAAATTATATGCGTTATACATAATTACATTGTGAGTGAAATAATAGGCTCTAAAACAATATGTACCATGCTAAGTCATGCATACAAAAAGAAATAATATGATAGAAATTCAAAATGGTCAAAAGAGCGTCTAAAATTAAACAAAAAAATGAAAAATTGAGCGCTTTCGAGGCCTCGTTTCAAAAAATAATTAGGACAAACCGCCTATGGCTGTTTGCCAACGGATAGATCTCAAAAAATACACAATTTAAAAAAAACGGTGACTAAATCAGAGCTACGAGTCAAAAGATACGATAGATCTAACATTTTAGCCAAAGACGAAAAACACCAAGCACCACGAACCGTCGGTGGTGTTTGGTGAGTGGTGTGAATTTTTGAGGAAAGATGTCTTTTTCGAAATCTAAATGACCTCGAATGGCAAGCACGTTCAGAGAGTCTTGCTAGTTGGGCCCTTTTAGGGTGATCCTGAGAATTTCAGCACAATCTGAAACCAAAGGTTATGCGCCGCCAAATGGTACCCATCTGGCGGCGCATATTAATGATTTAAAAAGCATGTTTAATGAAATGACATTAGACTTAAAAATATATGATTATACATAATTGCATTGTGAGTGAAATAATAGGCATTAAAACTATACATAGCATGCTAAATGATGTATACACAAAAGTAATAATACGATATATATTGAAAACATTCAAAAAAACATTAGTAATGATAAAAATGTCTTTTTTTGGCATCCTGACGACCTCGAATGACAATAAAATTTCCGAGAGTCTTTATGTTAGGGTCGTTTTAGGGTGATCTTGAGAATTTCAACCCAATCTGAAACCAAAAGTTATGCGTCGCCAAATGGTACTCCATTTGGCGGCGCATATTTGTGACGCCCCGTACAAAATCATCGTGTACGGACCATCAACAACAGGATCATTACAAGGTCAAACACTATATGTTGTTTAAAAACGAGTTTTGCATTCAAGAAAAGATAACGTTTTACAAAAGATAACTTGCTTCTACGAATAGAAAGCATAAACATAAGTATGTGACACAAAGGTCATTACAAAGCCATCGTTTAAAAATAACATAAGTTGTGAATGCAAGATAAAAGTTCCATGATTGAGACATCAGGTCTAACATCAAGTCTAACCGTGGAGGCAACAACATCTAAGCACCTGAGAAATAACATGCTTTAAAATGTCAGCACGAATGTTGGTAAGTTATAGTTTTGTAAACAATGATATAATGTAGACCACGAGATTTCGTATTAAAAACAGTATGAAAAATATATGATAAAGTATATGCTTATCCATAAGCACCCGGTAACTAACTTAACATAAAAATAATATATTACCCCTTAAATGTACACTTGGCGAGTGCGTATATTCTCGAAGTATTAAACACCCGTTAAATTCTAGCGTGACTAGCCCGAGTGGGGATGTCAAACCCTATGGATCCATATCTAATATTCGCATCTACCTGTTGAAAAACCAATAGTTAAACGTTACCGTGCTAACGGGAAAGTTTATGCCTTTATATAACCCACACATATATAAAGTTTAAGTACTCGTGTCAAGTAAGTAAAACATAAAAAGCGCATGTATTCTCAGTCCCAAAAATAGTTAAAGTAAAAAGGGAGCTATAACGCACAGTGATAAATGCGGTATAAGTCGATATGAAAAGTATGCAAGTAGTAAGTCGGCCCGAAAGGTCCTCAACCTAAGTCAAAGGTTACTAAGTCAGTAAATTGTCCCAAAAGGTTTAAAAGTGAATAAATTAAGTCTTAAGTATCATCATCATCATCATCATTCATAAAAGGTAAAGTAAGTTTTTAATCAAGAATAGAGATCGAAACAAAAGGCTGACTTCGGACAGCTGCTACGACCTCTATACAAACCGAAAAGATGCGTGGTCAGCGGCCAAGGCTCTGTATGTGAGTCCTCGTACCGCTATCCAATTTTCAGATCCTAACTCGATGTTTTTTGACCGTGGTGACGGTTCAAGCGCGAGTAGGTCAGAATTTTTAGCACGTCGTTACAAAGGCGTAGTGATTTTCGGAAGGCTATATATCCTAAACCGTATATGGGATTTAGGTGAGTCTTAAACAAAAATTCATCTACTCAAAACAAACTATCTGAAAATCAACTTTCCAGAAGTCCCAGGTTTCTGGTCAGACCCCAAAAAATAGTAAACAAGTGCTCCGGTGGGTTCCTTGGTGCTTGATGCTCATCACGGTTCTCATCCTTGATGCGTGTAAGCTTCAAGTGTACAACTCTTTGATGTTTTAGCATCACTTTGACCAAGTTTCAACCATCAACACACAATGTCAAGACTAAGAAGTAGTACAACTCACTTAAGAGTTTTATAAGGATGATGAACCAAGGTTACATCATGTTCTTAGTCTTAACACAAATACAAGTTCTATTCAAGATTAAAGCTACAAACTTTGATTCAATCAAAAAAGCAAGACTTAAATTTGATCAATCAAAGTAATGAAACCCTAAGCTAGAGAGCTTGGATCCTTTAACAATTAATTATGAGATTTCAAAGCTAGAAAGCTTGAATCTTTAATGTTCTTGAAGATCTTTAAAGCAAGAAGCTAGAGCTTCAAGTCTTATGAAGATCATTAACACAAGTTTTGATCTTTTAGCAAAAACAAAGTGATCTTAAGCTATAAAGCTTAGATCCATCAAAGTAATGAAGATTCAAAGCTAGAAAGCTTGATTCTTTTATGTTCTTGAAGATCTCTAAAGCAAAAGGCTAGATCTTCAAGTTTCATGAAGATCATAAACACAAGTTTTGATCTTTTTAACAAAATAAAGAGATCATAAGCTAGAAAACTTAGCTCCAACAAAAGTAATGAAGATCCAAAGTTAGAAAGCTTGAATCTTTCATGTTCTTGAATGATTCAAATCAAAGTTTGAATCTACAAGATATAACAAGATCAAAAAGCTAAAAAGCTTGATCTTTACATGATGATGATGTCGTGATTATGAGAAGAAAAAGAAGAAGAAGAAAATTTAAAACTTACAATTTTTAGTGTGAGAAAGATTAGAGAGAAAATTAGAGAGCAAGTGTGTGTTAAACGAGAATGAGATCAAGTGTGAAATGGATGAAATAAGCATGATATTTATAGTGGTGTAGGGTGGTGGTGGTCGTAGGTTTTGGGGGGGGGGACAAGGGGACAACTTTTTGCTTTTTTGCATGGTGGTGGTCTAAAGGTGGTGCTTGTTGTTGTGATCCCATGCAATATGTGTGGTAATGGTTAACAAAAATGCTAGTATGTTGGCTCATATTAATGGGTTTTTGTCCTACTTCTTAATGGGTCATTATTCCATTTAAATTGGGCTAATTAAATGGTCCATTAGCTAGAGTAGGGTGGGCTTAAGTCCAACAAGGTAGAAAGTCCAATAAGACTAACTAGTGTGCATTAGTAAATTACTAAGCGTAATTAAGCAACCAATAATCCAAGTAATTGTCATTAGAAAATAATAATTAGTATTACGTAGTCATAATATTCTAATTACGACAATAATTAAACGTGTACCAAAATACATAGCTCGTTATAAACGTCAAGTGACACTAACGGTCATAAAAGCATTCGGGGATCAAGTTAAGTAACTAAGTACTTAATAATACGTTCTAAGATATAACAAAAGTAATCAACATAAATAAGATCCCAGAAATATAATCTAACACATTACCCACAAATACGCAGTTCCGAGAAAGTAACAAGTACAAATACAAGTCGAAAAACTCGGGTCGTTACATTACCCACATGTTAAAAAAATTTCGTCCCGAAATTTTAAGCTGAGGTAGACAGTAGAGTTGTGAAGAGGTGAGGATACTTCTGCTTCACCTGGTCCTCTCACTCCCAAGTAAACTCGGGTTCTCGTTTAGCATTCCAACGGACTTGAACAATTGGAATCTTATTGTGCTTCAAAGTCTTGACCTCACGGTCCATGACTTCAACAGGTTCTTCTACGAAATCGAGTTTGTTATCAATCTTAAGCTCCTCGAGTGGTATGAAAAATTCTAGTTCGCCAAGACACTTCTTCAGATTCGACACGTAGAAAGTGGGATGAACTGAGCTCAACTGAGTTGGAAGATCTAAACAGTAAGCAACGGGTCCAACACGCTCCAAGACTTCAAAAGGACCAATATATAGTGAATTTAGCTTTCCACGCTTTTCGAAGCGGATTACACCTTTCCATGTGCGACTTTCAGCATTACGCGGTCACCTACTTGGAATTCGCGATCTTTACGTTTAAGGTCGGCATAACTCTTTTGACGATCATGGGCCGTCTTGAGCCTCGCTTGAATTTGAATGATCTTCTCGATTGTTTCATGGACGAGTTCGGGTCCGGTGATTTGCTTTTCACCTACTTTGGCTCAACAAATAGGAGAACGGCATTTGCGGCCATACAAAGCTTCGAAAGGTGCGGCCTTAATACTCGCGTGATAGCTATTGTTGTAAGAGAATTCGGATAGAGGCAAATGCTTCTCTTAAGCTTTCCCGAAATTAATAACACAAGCTCGTAACATGTCCTCCAAGATTTGGATCGTGTGTTCGCTCTGTCCGTTGGTTTGCGGGTGATACGCAGTACTCATATCTAAACGTGTTCCCAAAGCTTCTTGCAAAGAACGCCAAAATCTAGAAGTGAAATGGGCATCTCGGTCTAAAATAATCGATAAGGGTACACCGTGACGAGATACAAACTCCTTTATGTATAGCTGTGCGAGTCTCTCCATTGTATCAGTTTTCTTCATGGCTAGGAATTGAGCAGATTTGGTAAGACGGTCAATAATAACCTAGATGGTATCATATCCGCCTACCGTCTTCGGTAGCTTCATGATGAAGTCCATTGTTATTCTTTCCCACTTCCATTGCGGGATCTCTGGTTATTGAAGTAACCCAGATGGCCTTTGATGTTCGGCTTTGACCTTGGAACAAGTTAAACAATTTCCAATGTAAATAGCAACATCCTTCTTAAGGTTTGGCCACCAATATTGCTCCCTGAGGTCGTTGTACATCTTACCAGCTCCTGGATGAATTGAATACCTTGACTTATGGGCTTCGTCTAGAATAAGGCTCTGTAAATCCCCATAACTAGGTACCTAAATTCTTCCGGCAAAATATCAGAGTCCAGTCTCCTTAACCTCGAATCGAGAGACGAGAATGTTCAAGTGCTCATGAGAAATATTCTCCTCTTTGAGAGCCTTCTCTTGAGCTACACGGATTTGGCTATTGAGATTCGTGTGAATGGTGATGTTCAAGGCTCAGACACGAAGAGGTACCATTCTCTCCTTTCGGCTCAAGGCATCAGCTACTACATTTGCCTTGCCATGATGGTAACGAAGTTCACAATCATAGTCGTTCAACGTCTCAATCCACCGTCGCTGTCTCATGTTCAGCTGCTTCTGATCGAAAATGTGTTTGAGGCTTTTATGGTCAGTGAAGATAGTACTCTTGGTTCCATACAGATAGTGTCTCCACAATTTGAGTGCAAAGACGACAACTTCAAGTTCGAGATCGTAGGTCGTGTAGTTTCGCTCGTGAATCTTCAGTTGTAGAGAGGCGTAAGCAATAACTTTCTTCCATTGCATCAATACACACCCAAAACCTTGTCGGGAGGCATCACATTACACAACGAAGTCATCACTGCCTTCGGGAAGGGATAAGATATGTGCGGTGGTTAACTTCTGCTTCAGGGTTTGGAATGCCGACTCTTGCTCGGTTGCCCAAACGAACTTCTTTCCTTTGTGAGTTAACGCGGTCAAAGGAAGTGTAATCAGAGAGAAAACTTCGATGAATCTTCGGTAATAACCGGCGAGGCCTAAAAAATGGCGGATATGAGTAGGAGTAGTGGGGGTTTCCCACTTGCTGATGGCTTCGATCTTTGCAGAATCGACTTTAATACCCTGATCGTTCACGATATGACCGAGTAATTGAACTTCTTTCAACCAAAATTCACACTTGGAGAATTTGGCATAGAGTTGCTCTTGTCTCAAGAGTTCAAGCACGAGTCGAAGATGTTGCTCATGTTCTTCTTCGCTTTTGGAATAGATTAAGATATCATCTATGAAGACGATGACGAACTTGTCTAGGTACGGCTTGCATACGCGATTCATGAGATCCATAAACACGGCAGGTTCATTAGTTAAACCAAATAGCATCACAAGAAACTCATAATGACCATAACGAGTTCGGAAAGTAGTCTTAAGCACACCCCTCTCCTTCACCCTCAACTGGTGATAACCTGATCGCAAATCGACCTTGGAGTAAAAGCTAGATCCATGCAGCTGATCGAATAGATCGTAAATCCTGGGAAGGGGATACCGATTCTTGATCGTCAACTTTTTCAGTTCACGATAATAAATACACATGCAGAAAGATCCGTCCTTCTTCTTCACGAACAAAACAGGTGCGCCCCAAGGCGATGAACTCGGTCGAATAAATCCACGTTCTAGTAATTCCTGTAGTTGACTCTGCAACTCTTGTAGTTCGGAAGGTGCAAGTCGATAAGGTGCGTGAGCTACAGGTGCAGCTCCTGGCACTAGATCAATCTGGAACTCCACTGATCGCGGTGGGGGTAATCCTGGCAACTCTTCTGGAAAGACGTCAGGAAATTCGTTCACAATTCGTACATCATCCACGCTTTTCTCCTCAGTTTCTAACATTTTCACATGCGCCAAAATAGCAAAACGCCCATTTCTCATGACCTTTTATGCCTTCATGCAACTAAAAAGGTTCAGCTTCGGGCTGCATCTCTGCCCGTAAATAATCTCGATCATAGCTCGCTTAAACTCCTCCCAGGGTGTTGCATACGCTTCATCAATTCCCCGAGCCTGGGAAAACGTGTTCCACCACGTCAAAGCGCTATCTGACAACGTGCAGGATGTGAATTTGGTCTTGTTCGCTTCAGAGCAGTTACTCACACGGAATATAGATTCCAACTTTTCAAACCATCTCGTCAGCCTAACTGGCCCTTCTGTTCCACTGAAATTATGGGGCTTGCAACTCTGAAATTCCTTATAAGTGCACCTGTTCTGAGCAATCCGGTTCACCATTGAAGCTTGTGCAGGGTTGGCATTCGCCATATCTGCGGCTACTCGAGCAGCTATCATCTCCTCAATTTTTGTTGCGGTGGGCATTTCTCCTCGAGCAGCTATCATTTCTCAATTTTCCATCGATCTTCCAAACAAAAATTTTTACTTAAGTCAAAATCCATTAACCAACAACGACATAGCATAAGGCAAACAACATGGAACCAACATGTAGTGACCCAAACTTTTCCATGATTTTATATTAAATAAAAACTATATTTGCATGATTAAATGTTTCCAACATGTTAAACAATCAAACTTGTTAAGACTTGATTAATTGAAATAGGTTTCATGTAGACAATTGACCACCCAAATTGACCGGCAATTCACGAACGTTAAAACTTGTAAAAACTATATGATGATATACAACAACAACAACAACAAAACCCAATACCACATAAGTGGTGTATGGGGGAGGTGAGATGTAGATAATCCTTCCCCTATCCGAGAATAAAGACAAGTCATTTCTCCACTCAGAGTGAAAACACTATATGATGATATATATATATATATATATATATATATATATATATATATATATATATATATATATATATATATATATATATATATATATATATATATATATATATATATATAGTTAACATGATATTATGATAAGTATCTCATTAGGTATATTAACAATGAGTTATATACATAAAAATAAGACTACTAAGTTAAGAAACTCGAAACGATATATATAACGATTATCGTTATAACAACGTCTTACTAAATACATATGTATCATATTAAGATATTGTTACACTATATTTAGCATGATAAAATGATAATTATATATATCATTAAGTATGTTAACAATGAACTACATATGTAAAACAAGACTACTAACTTAAGAATTTCGAAATGAGACATATATTTAACGATTATCGTTGTAATGACATTTTAATGTATATATATCATATTAAGATATATTAATACATCATAATATCATGATAATGTAATAATTTAACATGTCATTAGATATAATAAACAATGGGTTAACAACATTAAATGAGATCGTTAACTTAAAGGTTTCAAAACAACACTTACATGTAACGACTAACGATGACTTAACGACTCAGTTAAAATGTATATACATGTAGTATATTAAGATGTATTAGTACACTTTTGAAAGACTTCAAGACACATATCAAAGTACTTCTACTTATCAAAAATGCTTACAATAGCATTCTCGTTCATTTTCATCAACAATTCTACTTGTATGCACCTGTATTCGTACTCGTACAATACACAGCTTCTAAATGTATTTACTATTGGTATATACACTTATATGATCAGCTCTCAGCAGCCCTTGTGAGTCACCAACACATGTGGGAACCATCATTATGCAACTAGCATGAATGATTACACAAAATAACAAACTAATGTGACCTTATATGGACTAGCAAGTTCACGTGAACTTCCTCACTCACAAACACACTTTCATTTCAATTTTTATGCATTAAACAACTCTCTCTCAAGTGTTCTCTCATTGTTCTAAGTGTTCTTCATCATCTTCAACAAAATATAGCTAAATCTAGTTCATAAATCCTAACCTAGATCAACTTTCAAAACAACTACTCAAGTAAACTTCAAGAACACTTTCAAGTTTGCAAGTCTACTTCCAAGCTTTCTAATCCATTCCAAGTAATCATCTAAGATCGAGAAACCTCTATTATTTACAGTAGGTTATCATTCTAATTCAAGGTAATACTCATATTCAAACTTTGATTAAATTTCTATAACTATAAACTATATTAATTCGAGTAAAAATCTTACTTAAACTTATTTTCGTGTCATGATTCTACTTCAAGAACTTTTAAGCCATCCAAGATCCTTTGAAGCTAGATCATTTCTTGTCACTTCCAGTAAGTTTACCTACTAAAATTTAGGTAGTAATGATGTTCCTAACATCATTCGATTCATATATATAAAACTATCTTATTCGAAGATTTAAACTTGTAATCACTAGAACATAGTTTAGATAATTCTAAACTTGTTCGCAAACAAAGTTAATCCTTCTAACATAAACTTTAAAATCAACTAAACACATGTTCTATATCTATATGATATTCTAACGTAATGATTTAAAACCTGGAAACACGAAGAACACCATAAAACCGGACATACGCCGTCGTAGTGAAACCGGGGGCTGTTTTGGGTTAGATAATTAAAAACTATTATAAACTTCAATTTAAAAGTTGTCCTTCTGGGAAAATTATTTTTCTTTTGAACATGAAACTATATCCAAAAATCATGGTTAAACTCAAAGTGGAAGTATGTTTTTCAAAATGGTCATCAAGACGTCGTTCTTTCGACTGAAATGACTACCTCTTACAAAAACGACTTGTAACTTGTATTTCTGACTATAAACTTATACTTTTCTGTTTATTTTCATAAATTTCAGTTCATTATGAAACCATAGCAATTGGATTCACTCAAAACGGATTTAAAACGAAGAAGTTATGGGTAAAACAAAATTGGATATTTTTGCTTGTTTTAGCTACGTGAAACTTTGTAACAAATCTATGCTAACCATAACTTAACTAACTTATATTGTATTATACATGTATTCTAACATATATTATGCAATCTTTATAGATCGTAGACACGTATACAATGTTTTGACATATCATATTGACGTCATCTATATATATTATTTGGAACAACCATAGACACTCTATATGCGGTAATGGTCGAGGTAGCTATACAGGGTTGAGGTTGATTCCAAAATAATATATATACTTTGAGTTGTGATCGAGTCTTAGACTTGTATACACTGGGTCGTGGATTGATTCAAGATAATATATATTAATTTATTTCTGTACTACTAACCGTGGACAATTAATTACGGACTACTAACGTTGGACAATCAACTTAACAAACTTAAATCGTTAAAACGTAATAAAATATGGTATGAATATATTTCGATCGTACTTTGATATATATGTATATATTTGTTATAGGTTCGTGAATCGACCAGTGGCCAAGTGTTATTTTCCGACGAAGTGATAATCTGTGAAAGTGAGTTATAGTCCCACTTTTAAAATCTATTATTTTTGGGATGAGAATACATGCAGTTTTATAAATGTTTTACAAAATAGACACAAGTAATCAAAATTACATTCTATGTTGAATTATCGAACCGAATATGCCCCTTTTTAGCTTGGTAGCCTAAGAATTGGTGTTTATGATAATTGCCACCAATTGACGCGAATTCTAAAGATAGATCTATTTAGCCCAACAAGCCTCATCCGAGTTACGGATGCTTTAGTACTTTGATTTATCATGTCCGATGAGAGTCCCGGAATGATGGGGATATCCTATATGCATCCTGTTAAGGTCGGTTACCAGGTGTTCATCATATGAATGATTTTTATGCAGATTGCTATATGCATGCATGTTGTTTATGAGAAATGGAAATATGAAATCTTGTGGTCTGTTATTATGATTTGATAAATATAGGTTAAACCTATAACTCACCAACATTTTTGTTGACATTTTAAGCATGTTTATTCTCAGGTGATTATTAAGAGCTTCCGCTGTTGCATGCTAATTTAAGGACAAGAATTGGAGTCAGCATGCTTGTAAAATATTGTTTAAAAACTGCATTCGGAGAATTAAATCGATGTGTAATATTATTGTAAATCAATATGTAATGTTCGTGTGTAAAAAGTTATCTTTTAGATTATCATTACTTGATAATCTATGTTATGGTTTGTTTTTTAGAAACGAATGTAGTCTTTGAAAAACGTCTCATATAGAGGTCAAAACCTCGCAACGAAATTAATTAATATGAAATATTTATAATCGATATGAACGGGACATTTCACAACACAATACATGTTAACTAAGCATGGCAACTCGCAGCAGATAGCACAAAAACCAACATGCAATAACTTAAATAAAACGCCGTACAACAATTCAAACAACGGTAATTCCCTTCATAATAAGAAAATTGCATACAACAACATAAGGTTCGTACAATACATGAATGAAAAATAAGAAACTACTAACGAAATACATAATGAAATCTAATACAACAGTCCTAGGGTGAGGGTGGGTAAATGATGTCCATCATGTGGGACACCTGGTCCTCGAGCTCAGTCACCCAAACACGGAGGGCACGCACTTCCCTCGTCAGCTCCTCGACGGTGGGAGGTGCCGCTGGGGCAGGCAGAGCAGGTGGTGCAGGTGGTCCAGATGGTGCAGATGTAGCACTTGAAGTAGACGGCATTGAGCGGGCAACCTTACGCACAAATGGATCGGCAGGATACGGCACAACCCGCTTACGGGCTGTGACCCTAACCAACCGTCCACGTGGATTCACGAATGGCTTACCTCCATTAACCCCTGGAATAACAATACCATCATAACGGTACTGCTTCTTCGGCGAGGTAGAGAGTGGCTGCACGGGCTCCTCCTCGGAATCCTCCTCAGAATCCTCCTCGCTGGTGTCATCGAATGGTGAATCGTCTGAATTGTCTGAAGGTAGTGCAGGTACATTATGGGTGGGAGAAAGTGTCTGGCTGGTTGTCATGAGTCAATATCTTCCAGGTGTAATCGGTACGACTCGTCCATCAGAAGTGCATCTAACCCAATGTCCACGCTCATTACGGAAGGGACTGTTCCCGTTTCCCCCACGGATCACAGTACCATCGGAATGATGCTGTGGCCCAGGGAGTCTAGGTCTGGGTGGAGATGGAATCTTCTCGGGATCCTCGTCTCTGTCTGAGTTGTCCATTAGGTCAGGTGCATGTCTACTATCTCCAGAAGACGAATCGCCAGAGTCGCTGGAGGGTAGCGGTGAGTTAGCAACAATAGTAGGCGATTGAAGTCAAAGGTCATGGGCGGCATGTCTGACATCTGAACAAGAAAAAATAACTTCTTCCATGTCAGTAAGACATATAGCAAGCACGTAATCAGGCACTACAGCAGCCAAGACCGTCTACAGCAGTACATAGTATGGCAATATTAACAGTATCAAACAGAAGTAATCATGTAATCAAAAGCAGATAGTAGCATGTAGTAGCGAGAATAAGCAATAGCATACAGCAAGTTCATATAGCAGTAAAAGTAAGCAGTAGCATGCAGCAGTTCCGCAGAAGCAAGTAAACGAGCAAATTGTAGATTAGTCCTATTACTGAATCCTACTCGACTCGGTCAAGACGCACTAATGCAACCTAATTCCCTACAACCAATGCTCTGATACCAAATGTGATGCCCCGTACAAAATCATCGTGTACGGACCATCAACAACAGGATCATTACAAGGTCAAACACTATATGCTATTTAAAAACGAGTTTTGCATTCAAGAAAAGATAACGTTTTACAAAAGATAACTTGCTTCTACGAATAGAAAGCATAAACACAAGTATGTGACACAAAGGTCATTACAAAGCCATTGTTTAAAAATAACATAAGTTGTGAATGCAAGATAAAAGTTCCATGATTGAGACATCTCTAAACAATGCAGCGGAAGTCTAACACATCAGGTCTAACAGTAAGTCTAACAACGGAGGCAACAACGTCTAAGCACCTAAGAAATAACATGCTTTAAAATGTCAATACGAATGTTAATGAGCTATAGTTTTGTAAAAAATGATATAATGTAGACCACTAGATTTCGTATTAAAAACAGTATGAAAAGTATATGATAAAGTATATGTTTATCCATGGGCACCCGGTAACTAACTTAACATAAAAATAATATATTACCCCCTAAAAGTACACTTGGCTAGTGCGTATGTTCTCGAAGTATTAAACACCCGTTAAATGCTAGCGTGACTAGCCCGAGTAGGGATGTCAAACCCTATGGATCAATATCTAAGATTCGCGTCTACTGGTTCAAAAACCAATACTTAAATGTTACCGTGCTAAGGGGAAAGTTTATGCCGTTATATAACCCACACATATATAAAGTTTAAGTACTCGTATCAGGTAAGTAACACATAAAAAGCGCATGTATTATCAGTCCCAAAAATAGTTAACGTAAAAAGGGAGCTATAACTCACAGTGATAAATGCGGTAAAAGTCGATATGAAAAGTATGCAAGTAGTAAGTCGGCCCGAAAGGTCCTCAACCTAAGTCAAAGGTTACTAAGTCAGTAAATTGTCCCAAAACATTTAAAAGTGAATAAATTAAGTCTTAAGTATCATCATCATCATCATCATTCGTAAAAGGTAAAGTAAGTTTTTAATCAAGAATAGAGATCGAAACAAAAGGCTGAATTCGAACAGCTGCTACGACCATTATACAAACCAAAAAGACGTGTGGTCAGTGGCCAAGGCTCCGTATGTGAGTCCTCGTGCCGCTTTCCAATTTTTAGATCCTAACTCGATGTCGTTTGACCGTAGCAATGGTTCAAGCGCGAGTAGGTCAGAATTTTCAGCACGTCGTTACAAAGGCGTAGTGATTTTCGGATGGCTATATATCCTAAACCGTATATTGGATTTAGGCGAGTCTTAAACGAAAAGTCATCTACTCAAAACGAACTATCTAAAAATAAACTTTTCAGAAGTCCTAGGTGTCTGATCACAAATACAAGTGCTCCGGTGGGTTCCTTGGTGCTTGATGCTCATCACGGTTCTCATCCTTGATGCGTGTAAGCTTCAAGTGTACAACTCTTTGATGTTTTAGCATCACTTTGACAAAGTTTCAACCATCAACACACAATGTCAAGACTAAGAAGTAATACAACTCACTTAAGAGTTTTAGAAGGATGATGAACCAATGTTACATCATGTTTTTAGTCTTAACACAAATACAAGTTCTATTCAAGATTAAAGCTACAAACTTTGATTCAATCAAACAAGCAAGACATAAATTTGATCAATCAAAGTTATGGAACCCTAAGCTAGAGAGCTTGGATCCTTTAACAATTAATTATGAGATTTCAAAGCTAGAAAGCTTGAATCTTTAATGTTCTTGAAGATCTTTAAAGCAAGAAGCTAGAGCTTCAAGTCTTATGAAGATCATTAACACAAGTTTTGATCTTTTAGCAAAAACAAAGTGATCTTAAGCTATAAAGCTTAGATCCATCAAAGTAATGAAGATTCAAAGCTAGAAAGCTTGATTCTTTTATGTTCTTGAAGATCTCTAAAGCAAAAGGCTAGATCTTCAAGTTTCATGAAGATCATAAACACAAGTTTTGATCTTTTTAACAAAATAAAGAGATCATAAGCTAGAAAACTTAGCTCCAACAAAAGTAATGAAGATCCAAAGTTAGAAAGCTTGAATCTTTCATGTTCTTGAAGGATTCAAATCAAAGTTTGAATCTACAAGATATAACAAGATCAAAAAGCTAAAAAGTTTGATCTTTACATGATGATGATGTTGTGATTATGAGAAGAAGAAGAAGAAGAAGAAAATTTAAAACTTACAATTTTTAGTGTGAGAAAGACTAGAGAAAAAATTAGAGAGCAAGTGTGTGTAAAATGAGAATGAGATCAAGTGTGAAATGGATGAAATAAGCTTGATATTTATACTGGTGGAGGGTGGTGGTGGTCGTAGGTTGGGGGGGGGGACAAGGGGATAACTTTTTGCTTTTTGCATGGTGGTGGTCTAAAGGTGGTGCTTGTTGTTGGGATCCCATGCAACATGTGTGGTAATGGTTAACAAAAATACTAGTATGTTGGCTCATATTAATGGTTTTTGTCCTACTTCTTAATGGGTCATAATTCCATTAAAATTGGGCTAATTAAATGGTCCATTAGCTAGAGTAGGGTGGGATTAAGTTCAACAAGGTAGAAAGTCCAATAAGACTAACTAGTGTGCATTAGTAAATTACTAAGCGTATTAAGCAACCAATAAGCTAAGTAATTGTTATTAAAAATAACAATTAGTATTACGTAGTCATAATATTCCAATTACGACAAAAGTTAAAAGTGTACCAAAATACATAGCTTGTTCTAAACGTCAAGTGACACTAACGGTCATAAAAGCATTCGGGGATCAAGTTAAGTAACTAAGTGCTTAATAATACGTTCTAAGATATAACGAAAGTAATCAACATAAATAAGATCCTAGAAATATAATCTAACACAGTACGCACAAATACGCAGTTCTGGGAAAGTAACAAGCACAAATACAAGTCGAAAAAGTCGGGTCGTTACAATATTATTGATATAAAAAGCATGTTTAAGGAAGTGACATTAGATTCAAAATTATATGCGTTATACATAATTAAATTGTGTGTGAAATAATAGGCCTTAAAATAATATGTACCATGCTAAGTCATGCATACAAAAAGAAATAATAGGATAGAAATTCAAAATGGTCAAAAGAGCGTCTAAAAGTAGACAAAAAAGCCCAAATTGAAGGCATTCGAGGCCTCGTTTCAAAAAATATTTTGGACCAACTCCCTAAGGCTGTTTACCAACGGATAGATATCGAAAAAATACATGATTTAAAAAAACGGTGAATAAGTCATAGCTACGAGTCAAAAGATACGATAGATCTAACATTCTGGCCAAAGACGCAAAACACCAAGCACCACGAACCGTCGGTGGTGTTTGGTGAGTGGTGTGAATTTTTGAGGAAAGATGTCTTTTTCTAAGTCTAGACGACCTTGAATGGCAAGCACGTTCAGAGAGTCTTGCTCGTTGGGCCGTTTAAGGGTGATCCTGAGTATTTAAACACAATCCGAAAACAAAGGTTATGCGCCACCATATGGTACTCCAAGTGACATTAGACTCAAAATTATATGAGTTATACATAATTACACTGTATGTAAAATAATAGGCCTTAAAACTAAATATACCATGCAAAGTCATGTATACACAAAAGTAATAATACGATATATATTGAAAAAGTTCAAAAAAACATTAATAATGAATAA
The DNA here is from genome assembly GCF_046630445.1 of Rutidosis leptorrhynchoides. NCBI lineage: Eukaryota > Viridiplantae > Streptophyta > Magnoliopsida > Asterales > Asteraceae > Rutidosis > Rutidosis leptorrhynchoides. Next base: position 364,723,917 of record NC_092338.1, read on the forward strand.
AATGTCTTTATTTGGCATCATGACGACCTTGAATGACAATAAAATTTCTGAGAGTCTTGATGTTAGGGTCATTTAATGAAGTGACATTAGATTCAAAAATATATGCGTTATACATAATTATATTGTGAGCAAAATAATAGGCCTTAAAACAATATTTATCATGCTAAGTCATGCATACAAAAAGAAATAATATAATACAAATTCAAGATGGTCAAAAGAGCGTCTAAAATTTGACAGAAAAGGCAAAATTGAAGGCTTTCGAGGCCTCGTTTCGAAACATACTTTGGACAAACCGCCTACGGCTGTTTGCCAACAGATAGATATCGAAAAAATACACGATCTAACAAAAGGTGACTAAATCGGAGCTACGAGTCAAAAGATACGATAGATCTAACATTTTGACCAAAGACGAAAAACAGCAAGCACCACGAACCGTCGGTGGTGTTTGGTGAGTAAAAGATGTCTTTTTCTAAATCTAGATGACCTCGAATGGCAAGCACGTTCAGAGAGTCTTGCTCGTTGGTCCATTTTAGGGTGATCTTGAGAATTTCGACACAATCTGAAACCAAAGGTTATGCGCCGCCAAATGGTACTCCCTCTGGCAGCGCATATTATTGATGTAAAAAGCATGCTTAATAAAGTGACATTAGACTCAAAATTATATGAGTTATACATAATTACATTGTGAGTGAAATAATAGGCCTTAAAACTATATATACCATGCTAAGTCATGTATACACAAAAGTAATAATTCGATATATTGATAACGTTCAAAAAAACATTAATAATGAATAAAATGTCTTTATTTGGCATCCTGACGACCTCGAATGACAATAAAATTTCTGAGAGTCTTGATGTTAGGGTTGTTTTAGGGTGATCTTGGGAATTTCAACACAATCTGAAACCAAAAGTTATGCACCGCCAAATAGTAATCCATTTGGCGGCGCATATTATTGATATAAAAAGCGTGTTTAATGAAGAGACATTAGATTCAAAATTATATGCGTTTTACATAATTATATTGTGACTGAAATAATAGGCCTTAAAACTATATCTACCATGCTAAGTGATGTATACCCAAAAGTAATAATACTATATATATTGAAAACGTTCAAAAAACATTAATAATGAATAAAATGTCTTTATTTGGCATCTTGACGACCTCGAATGACAATAAAATTTCCGAGAGTCTTGATGTTAGGGTCGTTTTAGGGTGATCTTGAGAATTTCAACACAATTTGAAACCAAATGTTATGCGCCGCCAAATGGTACTCCATTTGGCGGCGCATATTATTGATATAAAAATTGTGTTTAATGAAGTGACATTAGATTCAAAATTATATGCGTTATACATAATTACATTGTGAGTGAAATAATAGGCCTTAAAACAATATGTACCATGCTAAGTCATTCATACAAAAATAAATAATAGGATAGAAATTCAAAATGGTCAAAAGAGCGTCTAAAATTAAATAAAAAGGCAAAATTGAAGGCTTTCGAAGCCTCGTTTTGAAAAATATACGGAACAAAACTGCCTATGGCTGTTTGCCAGCGAATAGATCTCGAAACAATACACAATTTAAAAAAACGGTGACTAAATCGAAGCTACGAGTCAAAAGATACGATAGATCTAACATTTTGGCCAAAGACGAAAAACACCAAACACCACGAACCGTCGGTGGTGTTTGGTGAGTGGTGTGAATTTTTGAGGAAAAATGTCTTTTTCGAAATCTAGACGAACTCGAATGGCAAGCACGTTCATAGAGTCTCGCTCGTTTGGCCGTTTTAGGGTGATCCTGAGAATTTCAGCACAATCTGAAACCAAAGGTTATGCGCCGCCAAATGGTACTCCATCCGACGGCGCATATTAATGATTTAAAAAGCACGTTTAATGAACTGACATTAGACTTAAAATTATATGTGTTATACATAATTACATTGTGAGTGAAATAATATGCATTAAAACTATATATACCATGCTAAGTGATGTATCCACAAAAGTAATAATTCGATATATATTGAAAACGTTCAAAAAAACATTAATAATGAGAAAAATGTCTTTTTTTGGCATCCTTACGACCTCGAATGGCAATAAAATTTCCGAGAGTGTTGATGTTAAGGTCGTTTTAGGGTGATCTTGAGAATTTTAACACAATCTGAAACCAAAAGTTATGCGCCACCAAATGGTACTCCATTTGGCGGCCTATATTATTGATATAAAAAGAGTGTTTAATGAAGTGACATTAGATTCAAAATTATATGCGTTATACATAATTACATTGCGAGTGAAATAATAGGCCTTAAAAGAATATGTACCATGCTAAGTCATGCATACAAAAAGAAATAATATGATAGAAATTCAAAATGGTCAAAAGAGCGTCTAAAATTAAACAAAAAAGGCAAAATTGAAGGCTTTCGAGGCCTCGTTTAGAGAAATATTTGGGACAAACGGCCTACGGCGGTTTGCCAACGGATAGATCTCGAAAAATACTCGAATTAAAAAAACGGTGACCAAATCAGAGCTACGAGTCAAAAGATACGATAGTTCTAACATTTTGGCCAAAGACGAAAAACACCAAGCCCCACGAACCATCGATGGTGTTTGGTGAGTGGTGTGAATTTTCGAGGAAAGATGTCTTTTTCGTAATCTAGACGACCTCGAATGGCAAGCACGTTCGGAGAGTCTTGCTCGTTAGGCCGTTTTAGGGTGCTCCTGAGAATTTCAGCACAATCTGAAAACAAAGGTCATGCACAGCCAAATGGTACTCCATCTGGCGGCGCATATTATTGATTTAAAAAACATGTTTAATGAAGTGACATTAGACTCAAAATTATATGAGTTATACATAATTACATTGTAAGTGAAATAATAAGCCTTACAACTATATATACCATGCTAAGTCATATATACACAAAAGTAATAATGCGATATATATTGAAAACGTTCAAAAAAACATTAATAATGAGAAAAATGTATTTTTTTGGCATCCTGACAACCTCGAATTGTAGAGACCCGTCCTAATCCATCCGGACGAAGTCCATATCGATTATAAACGATTCACATCAGTTGATTACATTGCGAGGTACTTGACCTCTATATGATACATTTTACAAACATTGCATTCGTTTTTGAAAAGACAATCTTTCATTACATCGAAAGTTGACGGCATACATACCATTTCATAATATATCTATCTATAATTGACTTAATAATAATCTTGATGAACTCAACGACTTGAATGCAACGTCTTTTGAAATATGTTATGAATGACTCCAAGTAATATCTCTAAAATGAGCAAATGCACAGCGGAAGATTTCTTTCGTACCTGAGAATAAACATGGTTTCAAGTGTCAACCAAAAGGTTGGTGAGTTCATTAGTTTATCATAAATAATCATTTCATAATTTTTAATAGACCACAAGATTTCATATTTCCATTTCTCATAAACATACGTCCCATGCATAGAGACAAAAATATCATTCATATGGATTGAACACCTGGTAACCGACATTCACAATATACATATAAGAATATCCCCATCATTCCGGGATCCTCCTTCGGACATGATATAAATTTCAAAGTACTAAAGCATCCGGTACTTTGGATGGGGCTTGTTGGGCCCGATAGATCTATCTTTAGAGTTCGCGTCAATTAGGGTGTTTGTTCCCTAATTCTTAGATTACCAGACTATATAAAAAGGGGCATATTCGATTTCAATAATTCAACCATATAATGTAGTTTCGATTACTTGTGTCTATTTCGTAAAGCATTTATAAAAGCAACGCATGTATTCTCAGTCCCAAAAATATATATTGCAAAAGTATTTAAAAAGGGAATAATGAAACTCACCTATTGTATTTTATAGCAAAAATACATATGACGACATTAAACACGCGTAGGGTTGGCCTCGGATTCACGAACCTATATCATTTATATATATATTAACACACTTAATTGTAATCGAACAATTTATATATATATATATATATATATATATATATATATATATATATATATATATATATATATATATATATATATATATATATATATATATATATATATATATATATATATATATATATATATATATATCTTAACTTATATATCGTGTATATTTAGTTTGTATATTCATTTAAGGTAATTAATATTTAGATAGTTTTATATATATCTATGTGATTAGTATTATGTTGAAAATCAATAAGTTGTTATATGTAAATATTTATATATTTAGTGTTAATATGTTTATTCTATAATTTTATGTAATACTAATATATTATGCATCAGATATATTTTTATGCATCCAATATTTCTTTGATAAAATAATGTTATTAACAACAACAACAACAATAATAATAATAATAATAATAATAATAATAATAATAATAATAATAATAATAATAATAATAATAATAATAATAATGATAATGATAATAATAATAAGATAATAATAATACTAATTAAATAAATAAATAACTACCTCACAGAAGTAGTCCTTAAAAATGCCCAAGTCCGGTTTTGAACCCGCGACGTCCCGCTAACCTGTTAACACCTTTAAACCTATGAACCAACGATTTATTTTGGTATTAACCCGCATGATAACTAGTTCATCCTCATCAACCCTTATCATTTCATCATCATTTTCATGATCTAATATTGTCATAACATAATCCTAATCATATACGGTTATCTCAATCATCATCATTACTTCATCATCACTATTTCCATTTTGCCATTATTATAACCATGATCAACATCATCATCGTTAACTACTACTAACTTCATTCATCATCCTAATACATCATCATCATAAAATCATGACCAAAATCGCATTTAATCATAATCTATTCATAATCATAGGATCATCATTATAATTGTAATCATTTTATTATAACAATCATCATTATATTTTATGTATCAAATTATATCGTCATCATCCTCTCTCTCATTGTTCACCATATCATCATCTTTTTCTCTTATGCACGATCATCATCTTCATATAACTTCATCATTATCATAACCGTAACCATCATCTTCTCGTCATTATCATAATCAGTATCATCAAAAAACATCATTATCATCATAAATCTATCTCATCATCACAGTAACACCTCGTATGATATAACAGCAAGAGCCAAAGAGAAAAAAAATGATATTTTGACCTTGCCCCAATACTAACGAAAATACTTAGCCCAACCTTGAATGATACATGATTAATTTCCTCACAAACCCAAGTAGAAAACACCACAAAATGTTACGGCCCAAATTATATTGATCATGGCTTAAATTAAATTCATTTGTAATTGGCTCCAATCTATGGTTTACTAGTATTTGAGCAGGCGACAAATTAGGAACATTATTATTATACCATAACATAAAATAAGTATGGAGCACATGGTGGAGTCCATTTGAAAACTACATCCACTTAGTTTCTTTCTTTATTACTACAAAAAGGGACGTTTATATAAAAATACAACTTGCAAACAAATCGCTTACAGTGTTTTAATTGATGGTGTTCTGGGTGTCGACCGACAAGAAAAAAAATAAATAAATATAACAGCTGAAACAGTGGCGGTGTTGTGGTGGTTGTATGCGTGTTTTGGTGGTCACGGTTGTAGTGACCCGAACTTTTCCATGTTTATATATATTAATTGATATTGATATTTACATGATTAAATGTTTCCAACATGTTAAGCAATCAAACTTGTTAAGACTTGATTAATTGAAATAGGTTTCATATAGACAATTGACCACCCAAGTTGACCGGTGATTCACGAACGTTAAAACTTGTAAAAACTATATGATGACATATATATGGATATATATATATATAGTTAATATGATACTATGATAAGTAAACATGTCATTAAGTATATTAACAATGAACTACATATGTAAAAACAAGACTACTAACTCAATGATTTTTAAACGAGACATATATGTAACAATTATCGTTGTAAAGACATTTAATGTATATATATCATATTAAGAGATATTCATACATGATAATATCATGATAATATAATAATTTAAAATCTCATTTGATATTATAAACATTGGGTTAACAACATTTAACAAGATCTTTAACCTAAAGGTTTCAAAACAACACTTACATGTAACGATTAACGATGACTTAACGACTCAGTTAAAATGTATATACATGTAGTGTTTTAATATGTATTTATACACTTTTGAAAGACTTCAATACACTTATCAAAATACTTCTACTTAACAAAAATGCTTACAATTACATCCTCGTTCAGTTTCATCAACAATTCTACTCGTATGCACCCGTATTCGTACTCGTACAATACACATCTTTTAGATGTATGTACTATTGGTATATACAATCCAATGATCAGCTCTTAGCAGCCCATGTGAGTCACCTAACACATGTGGGAACCATTATTTGGCAACTAGCATGAAATATCTCTTAAAATTACAAAAATATGAGTAATCATTCATGACTTATTTACATGAAAACAAAATTACATATCCTTTATATCTAATCTATACACCAACGACCAAAAACACCTACAAACACTTTCATTCTTCAATTTTCTTCATCTAATTGATCTCTCTCAAGTTCTATCTTCAAGTTCTAAGTGTTCTTCATATATTCTACAAGTTCTAGTTACATAAAATCAAGAATACTTTCAAGTTTGCTAGCTCACTTCCAATCTTGTAAGGTGATCATCCAACCTCAAGAAATCTTTGTTTCTTACAGTAGGTTATCATTCTAATACAAGGTAATAATCATATTCAAACTTTGGTTCAATTTCTATAACTATAACAATCTTATTTCAAGTGATGATCTTACTTGAACTTGTTTTCGTGTCATGATTCTGCTTCAAGAACTTCGAGCCATCCAAGGATCCGTTGAAGCTAGATCCATTTTTCACTTTTCCAGTAGGTTTATCCAAGGAACTTAAGGTAGTAATGATGTTCATAACATCATTCAATTCATACATATAAAGCTATCTTATTCGAAGGTTTAAACTTGTAATCACTAGAACATAGTTTAGTTAATTCTAAACTTGTTCGCAAACAAAAGTTAATCCTTCTAACTTGACTTTTAAAATCAACTAAACACATGTTCTATATCTATATGATATGCTAACTTAATGATTTAAAACCTGGAGACACAAAAAACACCGTAAAACCGGATTTACGCCGTCGTAGTAACACCGCGGGCTGTTTTGGGTTAGTTAATTAAAAACTATGATAAACTTTGATTTAAAAGTTGTTATTCTGAGAAAATGATTTTTATTATGAACATGAAACTATATCCAAAAATTATGGTTAAACTCAAAGTGGAAGTATGTTTTCTAAAATGGTCATCTAGACGTCGTTCTTTCGACTGAAATGACTACCTTTACAAAAATGACTTTTTCTGTTTAGATTCATAAAATAGAGTTCAATATGAAACCATAGCAATTTTATTCACTCAAAACGGATTTAAAATGAAGTAGTTATGGGTAAAACAAGATTGGATAATTTTTCTCATTTTAGCTACGTGAAAATTTGTAACAAATCTATTCCAACCATAACTTAATCAAATTGTATTGTATATTATGTAATCTTGAGATACCATAGACACGTATACAATGTTTCGACCTATCATGTCGACACATCTATATATATTTCGGAACAACCATAGACACTCTATATGTGAATGTTGGAGTTAGCTATACAGGGTTGAGGTTGATTCCAAAATATATATAGTTTGAGTTGTGATCAATACTGAGATACGTATACACTGGGTCGTGGATTGATTCAAGATAATATTTATCGATTTATTTCTGTACATCTAACTGTGGACAACTAGTTGTAGGGTACTAACGAGGACAGCTGACTTAATAAACTTAAAACATCAAAATATATTAAAAGTGTTGTAAATATATTTTGAACATACTTTGATATATATGTATATATTGTTATAGGTTCGTGAATCAACCAGTGGCCAAGTTTTACTTCCCGACGAAGTAAAAATCTGTGAAAGTGAGTTATAGTCCCACTTTTAAAATCTAATATTTTTGGGATGAGAATACATGCAGGTTTTATAAATGATTTACAAAATAGACACAAGTACGTGAAACTACATTCTATGGTTGAATTATCGAAATCGAATATGCCCATTTTTATTAAGTCTGATAATCTATGAATTAGGGAACAGACACCCTAATTGATACGAATCCTAAAGATAGATCTATTGGGCCTAACAAACCCCATCCAAAGTACCGGATGCTTTAGTACTTCGAAATTTATATCATATCCGAAGGGTGTCCCGGAATGATGGGGATATTCTTATATATGCATCTTGTTAATGTCGGTTACCAGGTGTTCACCATATGAATGATTTTTATCTCTATGTATGGGATGTGTATTGAAATATGAAATCTTGTGGTCTATTATTATGATTTGATATATATAGGTTAAACCTATAACTCACCAACATTTTTGTTGACGTTTTAAGCATGTTTATTCTCAGGTGATTATTAAGAGTTTCCGCTATCGCATACTTAAATAAGGACGAGATTTGGAGTCCATGCTTGTATGATATTGTGTAAAAACTGCATTCAAGAAACTTATTTTGTTGTAACATATTTGTATTGTAAACCATTATGTAATGGTCGTGTGTAAACATGATATTTTAGATTATCATTATTTGATAATCTACGTAAAGCTTTTTAAACCTTTATTGATGAAATAAAGGTTATGGTTTATTTTAAAATGAATGCAGTCTTTGAAAAACGTCTCATATAGAGGTCAAAACCTCGCAACGAAATCAATTAATATGGAACGTTTTTAATCAATAAGAACGGGACATTTCAGTTGGTATCAGAGCGTTGGTCTTAGAGAACCAGAATTTTGCATTAGTGTGTCTTATCGAGTTTGTTAGGATACATTAGTGAGTCTGGACTTCGACCGTGTTTACTTGAAAAATGATTGCTTAACAAATTTTGTTGGAAACTATATATTTTTAACATGTGAATATTATGTGATATATTAATCTCTTAACGCGTTTGATATTATGTGATAGATGTCTACCTCTAGAACAAGTCCCATTGACTCACCTAATAATAATGAAGAGTCAAATGTAAATTGGAATGATTCGTGGACTGATTCACAAGTTCCCGAAGAGGAACCGGAAGAAGAGTCGGAACCGGAAGAAGAATCGGAACCGGAAGAAGAAATAGAACCGGTGGGGGAAATAATAAAACGGTTAAGTAAAAGAAAATCCTCAACCAACCGACCAAGGTTAATTATGGTCAATGGTGTTTCCGCCAAGGAAGCAAAATATTGGGAGGATTACCAATTCTCCGATGAATCGGATTCCGACGAGAATTCCGATGATGTTATAGAAATTACCCCAACTGAATTTAAAAAGGCAAAAGAAAATAATAAGGGAAAGGGCATAAAAATAGAGAAGTCTAATTCCAACCCCGATGAACTTTATATGTATCGTCAACCCCCGAAGTCCTTAAGTTGTAACAATGACCCGGGAACCTCTAAACCACCAGGTTTTTCTAAACCAATGTGGAAAATTACGGCTCGTATTAGGGGAACATCATATATCCCTAGAAACTTGGCAAAACGAACCAAAACCGAAGAAGAAGAAACAAGCGAGTCGGAATAAGATAGTTGTATTCGTGTGGTGTAATATATGTAATATAGTGGTCTTATGCTTTATGATATATGTAAAAATTACTTGTATTAATAAGTATTTTTTTTTATGAATCTAACTCTTGTCTATTTTACAGTATAAAAACACAAAATGGATAGACAACCCAATATTTTAAGAGACCTACCCGGAGACATGATTGATGAAATCTTGTCTAGAGTCGGTCAGAATTCTTCGGCACAACTATTTAAGGCGAGATCAGTTTGTAAGACATTCGAAGAACGTTCCAAGAATGTCTTGGTTTATAAGAGACTTTCGTTTGAAAGATGGGGGATATCACATTGGGAAACCCATAAGTTACGATGTGTTTACTTTGACGCATATATTGCGGGGAACCCAAATGCTATTTTACGCAACGGGTTAAGAAATTATTTTGACTCAATATATCCGAATATTGGACTTCGTGATTTAGAAAAAGCGGCTAACATGCAACATAAAGAAGCATGTTATGCTTACGGATTAGTAATGTTTGCTTCTCACCAAAGTGAGAACAAGAACATCGGGCTACAACTATTAAACAAAACGTTCCCACAAGTGACGGAGTCGGTAATTGGAGTAAGAAATGAGGTTTTTAGATTGTTACGGGACTGTTGGACATTACGTAACCCTCGTCCCTTTGATGACGTTACAACACGCTGTCTTATCAACGGCCATAACGGTTACGTTGCACAAGACCAAGGATGGGAAGTAGTCCTAGTAAAACCAGAATGCATGACTTGTTTCTGGACGTATGAATTACGTGTCTTTATTGCCTTTGCTGAACGACTTGTGTACTAGCTAGAATTATATTCACAACTATCTTGTATCAAAGTTATTATGTGCTATATTTCATGCTTTATGTAAAATAAGCGGTATTGTAAGTTTGTAAAATATTGTATAAAAGTTTGAACGCGAAATATTATTATAATCAGTTTTTCATATAGAATTGTAGTAGTTGAATTGTATATTAGCTACTAAGTATGAACTTAACGGGTAGGTACTACCCGAATTTAAACTTATAAAACGCTAATATGAAGAAAAAGCTTTTATAAATGAGTTCATATTATGCTACGAAATACTATTAACTACTCTTAATATTCTGTATGATTAACTTGTTCCATTTGACTATTTTGAAGGAAATGGCACCGACTACTCGACACACCGTGAATATGAATGAAGAGGAATTCCGTACTTTTCTAGCTTCAAACATAGCCGCAGTACAGGCTGCGCTACATACCAACAATAACCTTGGATCTAGCAGTACAGGAAATCGTGTAGGATGCACCTACAAAGAATTCACTGCCTGCAAACCTTTGGAATTTGATGGAACCGAAGGACCGATCGGATTGAAACGGTGGACCGAGAAGGTCGAATCGGTGTTTGCCATAAGTAAGTGTACTGAAGAGGATAAAGTAAAGTACGCTACGCATACCTTCACAGGTTCTGCGTTAACATGGTGGAATACCTATCTAGAGCAAGTGGTACAAGACGATGCGTACGCACTACCGTGGTCAGCATTCAAGCACTTGATGAACGAGAAGTACCGTCCCAGAACCGAGGTCAATAAGCTCAAGACAGAACTTAGAGGGTTACGAACCCAAGGATTTGATATTACCACGTACGAAAGACGATTCACAGAATTGTGCCTATTGTGTCCGGGAGCATTCGAAGATGAGGAAGAGAAGATCGACGCGTTTGTGAAAGGATTACCGGAAAGAATCCAAGAAGATATAAGTTCACACGAGCCCGCCTCCATACAACAGGCATGTAGAATGGCTCACAAACTAGTGAACCAGATTGAAGAAAGAATTATAGAACAGACTGCTGAAGAGGCCAATGTGAAGCAAGTCAAAAGAAAGTGGGAGGAAAACGGTGATAAGAATCACCAATACAACAACAACAGCAATTACAACAATAATCGCAACAATTATCCCAACAATCGCAACATCAATCGCAACTACAACAAACGGCCCAACAACAACAACAGCAACAACAACAGCAACTACAACAATCATCCCAACAACAATAATAACTGCAACAACAACAACAACAATCAGAAGCAGCTATGCCAAAGGTGTGAAAAGAATCACTCGGGGTTCTGCACCAAATTTTGCAACAAGTGTAAAAGAAATGGTCATAGCGCAGCGAAGTGTGAGGTCTATGGACCAGGGGTTAATAGAACGAAAGGAACAAATGGTGTCGGAACGAGTAATGGCGGAGCAAGTAGTGTCGGAGCAAGTTATGCCAATGTAGTTTGTTATAAATGTGGAAAACCGGGCCACATTATTAGAAATTGCCCGAACCAGGAGAACACGAATGGACAAGGCCGCGGAAGAGTTTTCAATATTAATGCGGCAGAGGCACAGGAAGACCCGGAGCTTGTTACGGGTACGTTTCTTATTGACAATAAATCTGCTTACGTTTTATTTGATTCGGGCGAGGATAGAAGCTATATGAGTAGAGATTTTTGTGCTAAATTAAGTTGTCCATTGACGCCTTTGGATAGTAAATTTTTACTCGAATTAGCAAATGGTAAATTAATTTCAGCAGATAATATATGTCGGAATCGAGAAATTAAACTGGTTAGCGAAACATTTAAGATTGATTTGATACCAGTAGAGTTAGGGAGTTTTGATGTGATAATCGGTATGGACTGGTTGAAAGAAGTAAAAGCAGAGATCGTTTGTTACAAAAATGCAATTCGCATTATACGAGAAAAAGGAAAACCCTTAATGGTGTACGGAGAAAAGGGCAACACGAAGCTACATCTTATTAGTAATTTGAAGGCACAAAAACTAATAAGAAAAGGTTGCTATGCTGTTCTAGCACACGTTGAGAAAGTACAAACTGAAGAAAAGAGCATCAATGATGTTCCCATTGCAAAAGAATTTCCTGATGTATTTCCGAAAGAATTACCGGGATTACCCCCACATCAATCCGTTGAATTTCAAATAGATCTTGTACCAGGAGCTGCACCAATAGCTCGTGCTCCTTACAGACTCGCACCCAGCGAGATGAAAGAACTGCAAAGCCAATTACAAGAACTTTTAGAGCGTGGTTTCATTCGACCAAGCACATCACCGTGGGGAGCTCCTGTTTTGTTTGTCAAGAAGAAAGATGGTACATTCAGGTTGTGTATCGACTACCGAGAGTTGAACAAACTTACCATCAAGAACCGCTACCCACTACCGAGAATCGACGACTTATTTGATCAACTACAAGGCTCGTCTGTTTATTCAAAGATTGACTTACGTTCCGGGTATCATCAAATGCGGGTGAAAGAAGATGATATTCCAAAGACTGCTTTCAGAACACGTTACGGTCATTACGAGTTTATGGTCATGCCGTTTGGTTTAACTAATGCACCAGCTGTGTTCATGGACATTATGAACCGAGTGTGTGGACCATACCTTGACAAGTTTGTCATTGTTTTCATTGATGACATACTTATTTACTCAAAGAATGACCAAGAACACGGTGAACATTTGAGAAAGGTGTTAGAAGTATTGAGGAAGGAAGAATTGTACGCTAAGTTTTCAAAGTGTGCATTTTGGTTGGAAGAAGTTCAATTCCTCGGTCACATAGTGAACAAAGAAGGTATTAAGGTGGATCCGGCAAAGATAGAAACTGTTGAAAAGTGGGAAACCCCGAAAACTCCGAAACACATACGCCAGTTTTTAGGACTAGCTGGTTACTACAGAAGGTTCATCCAAGACTTTTCCAGAATAGCAACACCCTTGACTGCATTAACGCATAAAGGGAAGAAATTTGAATGGAAGGATGAACAAGAGAAAGCGTTTCAGTTATTGAAGAAAAAGCTAACTACGGCACCTATATTGTCATTGCCTGAAGGGAATGATGATTTTGTGATTTATTGTGACGCATCAAAGCAAGGTCTCGGTTGTGTATTAATGCAACGAACGAAGGTGATTGCTTATGCGTCTAGACAATTGAAGATTCACGAGCAAAATTATACGACGCATGATTTGGAATTAGGCGCGGTTGTTTTTGCATTAAAGACTTGGAGGCACTACTTATATGGGGTCAAAAGTATTATATATACCGACCACAAAAGTCTTCAACACATATTTAATCAGAAACAACTGAATATGAGGCAGCGTAGGTGGATTGAATTGTTGAATGATTACGACTTTGAGATTCGTTACCACCCGGGGAAGGCAAATGTGGTAGCCGATGCCTTGAGCAGGAAGGACAGAGAACTCATTCGAGTAAAATCTATGAATATAATGATTCATAATAACCTTACTACTCAAATAAAGGAGGCGCAACAAGGAGTTTTAAAAGAGGGAAATTTAAAGGATGAAATACCCAAAGGATCAGAGAAGCATCTTAATATTCAGGAAGACGGAACCCGGTATAGGGCTGAAAGGATTTGGGTACCAAAATTTGGAGATATGAGAGAAATGGTACTTAGAGAAGCTCATAAAACCAGATACTCAATACATCCTGGAACGGGGAAGATGTACAAGGATCTCAAGAAACATTTTTGGTGGCCGGGTATGAAAGCCGATGTTGCTAAATACGTAGGAGAATGTTTGACGTGTTCTAAGGTCAAAGCTGAGCATCAAAAACCATCAGGTCTACTTCAACAACCCGAAATCCCGGAATGGAAATGGGAAAACATTACCATGGATTTCATCACTAAATTGCCAAGGACTGCAAGTAGTTTTGATACTATTTGGGTAATAGTTGATCGTCTCACCAAATCGGCACACTTCCTACCAATAAGAGAAGATGACAAGATGGAGAAGTTAGCACGACTGTATTTGAAGGAAGTTGTCTCCAGACATGGAATACCAATCTCTATTATCTCTGATAGGGATGGCAGATTTATTTCAAGATTCTGGCAGACATTACAGCAAGCATTAGGAACTCGTCTAGACATGAGTACTGCCTATCATCCACAAACTGATGGGCAGAGCGAAAGGACAATACAAACGCTTGAAGACATGCTACGAGCATGTGTTATTGATTTCGGAAACAGTTGGGATCGACATCTACCGTTAGCAGAATTTTCCTACAACAACAGCTACCATTCAAGCATTGAGATGGCGCCGTTTGAAGCACTTTATGGTAGAAAGTGCAGGTCTCCGATTTGTTGGAGTGAAGTGGGGGATAGACAGATTACGGGTCCGGAGATTATACAAGAAACTACCGAGAAGATCATCCAAATTCAACAACGGTTGAAAACCGCCCAAAGTCGACAAAAGAGCTACGCTGACATTAAAAGAAAAGATATAGAATTTGAAATTGGAGAGATGGTCATGCTTAAAGTTGCACCTTGGAAAGGCGTTGTTCGATTTGGTAAACGAGGGAAATTAAATCCAAGGTATATTGGACCATTCAAGATTATTGATCGTGTCGGACCAGTAGCTTACCGACTAGAGTTACCTCAACAACTCGCGGCTGTACATAACACTTTCCACGTCTCGAATTTGAAGAAATGTTTTGCTAAAGAAGATCTCACTATTCCGTTAGATGAAATCCAAATCAACGAAAAACTTCAATTCATCGAAGAACCCGTCGAAATAATGGATCGTGACGTTAAAAGACTTAAGCAAAACAAGATACCAATTGTTAAGGTTCGATGGAATGCTCGTAGAGGACCCGAGTTCACCTGGGAGCGTGAAGATCAGATGAAGAAGAAATACCCGCATCTATTTCCAGAAGATTCGTCAACACCTTCAACAGCTTAAAATTTCGGGACGAAATTTATTTAACGGGTAGGTACTGTAGTGAACCGAACTTTTCCATGTTTATATATATTAATTGATATTGATATTTACATGATTAAATGTTTCCAACATGTTAAGCAATCAAACTTGTTAAGACTTGATTAATTGAAATAGGTTTCATATAGACAATTGACCACCCAAGTTGACCGGTGATTCACGAACGTTAAAACTTGTAAAAACTATATGATGACATATATATGGATATATATATAGTTAATATGATACTATGATAAGTAAACATGTCATTAAGTATATTAACAATGAACTACATATGTAAAAACAAGACTACTAACTCAATGATTTTTAAACGAGACATATATGTAACAATTATCGTTGTAAAGACATTTAATGTATATATATCATATTAAGAGATATTCATACATGATAATATCATGATAATATAATAATTTAAAATCTCATTTGATATTATAAACATTGGGTTAACAACATTTAACAAGATCGTTAACCTAAAGGTTTCAAAACAACACTTACATGTAACGATTAACGATGACTTAACGACTCAGTTAAAATGTATATACATGTAGTGTTTTAATATGTATTTATACACTTTTGAAAGACTTCAATACAGTTATCAAAATACTTCTACTTAACAAAAATGCTTACAATTACATCCTCGTTCAGTTTCATCAACAATTCTACTCGTATGCACCCGTATTCGTACTCGTACAATACACAGCTTTTAGATGTATGTACTATTGGTATATACACTCCAATGATCAGCTCTTAGCAGCCCATGTGAGTTACCTAACACATGTGGGAACCATTATTTGGCAACTAGCATGAAATATCTCTTAAAATTACAAAAATATGAGTAATCATTCATGACTTATTTACATGAAAACAAAATTACATATCCTTTATATCTAATCCATACACCAACGACCAAAAACACCTACAAACACTTTCATTCTTCAATTTTCTTCATCTAATTGATCTCTCTCAAGTTCTATCTTCAAGTTCTAAGTGTTCTTCATATATTCTACAAGTTCTAGTTACATAAAATCAAGAATACTTTCAAGTTTGCTAGCTCACTTCCAATCTTGTAAGGTGATCATCCAACCTCAAGAAATCTTTGTTTCTTATAGTAGGTTATCATTCTAATACAAGGTAATAATCATATTCAAACTTTGGTTCAATTTCTATAACTATAACAATCTTATTTCAAGTGATGATCTTACTTGAACTTGTTTTCGTGTCATGATTCTGCTTCAAGAACTTCGAGCCATCCAAGGATCCGTTGAAGCTAGATCCATTTTTCACTTTTCCAGTAGGTTTATCCAAGGAACTTAAGGTAGTAATGATGTTCATAACATCATTCAATTCATACATATAAAGCTATCTTATTCGAAGGTTTAAACTTGTAATCACTAGAACATAGTTTAGTTAATTCTAAACTTGTTCGCAAACAAAAGTTAATCCTTCTAACTTGACTTTTAAAATCAACTAAACACATGTTCTATATCTATATGATATGCTAACTTAATGATTTAAAACCTGGAGACACGAAAAACACCGTAAAACTGGATTTACGCCGTCGTAGTAACACCGCGGGCTGTTTTGGGTTAGTTAATTAAAAACTATGATAAACTTTGATTTAAAAGTTGTTATTCTGAGAAAATGATTTTTATTATGAACATGAAACTATATCCAAAAATTATGGTTAAACTCAAAGTGGAAGTATGTTTTCTAAAATGGTCATCTAGACGTCGTTCTTTCGACTGAAATGACTACCTTTACAAAAACGACTTGTAACTTATTTTTCCGACTATAAACCTATACTTTTTCTGTTTAGATTCATAAAATAGAGTTCAATATGAAACCATAGCAATTTTATTCACTCAAAACGGATTTAAAATGAAGTAGTTATGGGTAAAACAAGATTGGATAATTTTTCTCATTTTAGCTACGTGAAAATTTGTAACAAATCTATTCCAACCATAACTTAATCAACTTGTATTGTATATTATGTAATCTTGAGATACCATAGACACGTATACAATGTTTCGACCTATCATGTCGACACATCTATATATATTTCGGAACAACCATAGACACTCTATATGTGAATGTTGGAGTTAGCTATACAGGGTTGAGGTTGATTCCAAAATATATATAGTTTGAGTTGTGATCAATACTGAGATACGTATACACTGGGTCGTGGATTGATTCAAGATAATATTTATCGATTTATTTCTGTACATCTAACTGTGGACAACTAGTTGTAGGGTACTAACGAGGACAGCTGACTTAATAAACTTAAAACATCAAAATATATTAAAAGTGTTGTAAATATATTTTGAACATACTTTGATATATATGTATATATTGTTATAGGTTCGTGAATCAACCAGTGGCCAAGTTTTACTTCCCGACGAAGTAAAAATCTGTGAAAGTGAGTTATAGTCCCACTTTTAAAATCTAATATTTTTGGGATGAGAATACATGCAGGTTTTATAAATGATTTACAAAATAGACACAAGTACGTGAAACTACATTCTATGGTTGAATTATCGAAATCGAATATGCCCATTTTTATTAAGTCTGGTAATCTATGAATTAGGGAACAGACACCCTAATTGATGCGAATCCTAAAGATAGATCTATTGGGCCTAACAAACCCCATCCAAAGTACCGGATGCTTTAGTACTTCGAAATTTATATCATATCCGAAGGGTGTCCCGGAATGATGGGGATATTCTTATATATGCATCTTGTTAATGTCGGTTACCAGGTGTTCACCATATGAATGATTTTTAT
Source organism: Rutidosis leptorrhynchoides (assembly GCF_046630445.1). Classification (NCBI taxonomy): domain Eukaryota; kingdom Viridiplantae; phylum Streptophyta; class Magnoliopsida; order Asterales; family Asteraceae; genus Rutidosis; species Rutidosis leptorrhynchoides. Next base: position 364,742,115 of record NC_092338.1, read on the forward strand.
CTCTATGTATGGGATGTGTATTGAAATATGAAATCTTGTGGTCTATTATTATGATTTGATATATAGGTTAAACCTATAACTCACCAACATTTTTGTTGACGTTTTAAGCATGTTTATTCTCAGGTGATTATTAAGAGCTTCCGCTATCGCATACTTAAATAAGGACGAGATTTGGAGTCCATGCTTGTATGATATTGTGTAAAAACTTCATTCAAGAAACTTATTTTGTTGTAACATATTTGTATTGTAAACCATTATGTAATGGTCGTGTGTAAACATGATATTTTAGATTATCATTATTTGATAATCTACGTAAAGCTTCTTAAACCTTTATTGATGAAATAAAGGTTATGGTTTGTTTTAAAATGAATGCAGTCTTTGAAAAACGTCTCATATAGAGGTCAAAACCTCGCAACGAAATCAATTAATATGGAACGTTTTTAATCAATAAGAACGGGACATTTCAACGGTTGTAATGAAAAAATGGTGGTGATTATAGTCGATGGCAGTCTTGAATAATCAAAACAATCGATGGTGATTATGGTGGGTTTCGTTCGTTGATTTTTGGCTGCACAAGATGGTGGTGGTCGTTGTTATGGTTGTGGTTTGAGCTTGGTTTCAGGTGAGCAAGGTAACCGCAATAGTAAACGTTTTTACTATTGAATCATGATGGTGATTCGTGAGGTAGCTATGGAGTTGTTTTGGTGTAAATATAGAATCGAAACCTTTCAATCTAGTCCAACAGTTTGTGATGATTGTGAGGTGGTGGTGATAGTGATGGAAGGTGATGAAGGTAGTTCGTGGTGGTCGTTCGAACAGGAATAAAGATATAATAGAGATGGGTTTTAACAACTTACTCGGTTTCATCACCGTATTAATTGTATGCTGAATGTGGAAGTAGAAACGCAAGGAAATCAGGTGGATGTTTGGATAGAAAAGAAAGATAGAGGTGGTTATTTGATGATAGAGGCTTCATATATCTCTAGTATGTATATGTATATCTAGTTATAGACAATTAGATTAGATAGAATATAAGAAATGGTAAAGTAATCTCATAATTCTCAATCAATCAATTATACACAGTTGCAAATAGTAATTGTAATGTAATTTAGAATATAACGTGTGAATGTGAATGATTGAACTTATGCAGTACAATGATTGATCGAAGATTGGATTTTGATTTGGTTCACGGGTTAGTCTGAAAAGAAGAAAACTAGTAGTCAGATAGTGATATGTATCAAAATATATATGTATCTTTATATCTGTATCCAACTATATCGGTCTCTTTATATATGTATTTGCAATTTATATAACAATTTATTAAATCTCATATATATATATATATATATACATATATATATATACATATATATATATGTATATATATATATATGTATATATATATATATATATATATATATATATATATATATATATATACTATATATTAAGTTAATACTATTAATAATACTGGTATCAATATTAATAATGAAAGTAATATAACAATTATATTCTATCTCATAATTAAATTTAATATAATAATATTACATTTTATTAGTTATGTAATACTTATAATAACACATTTGAATATTTAATATTTATATACATTAGATATATTACACATACATATATTATTAATTGTTTATAGAATTCATATATATACATTTATATATTTATTTTAATAATATCTTATTATCTTGTAAATTACTTTACATGTTTAAATCACAAGATTAATTGATATTATATTAATACGAATTAATATATACACACACATATACATATATATATATATATATATATATATATATATATATATATATATATATATATATATATATATATATATATATATATATATACATAATTATTTACAATTAGTTGTTCGTGAATCGTCGGGAATGGTCAAAAGGGCAAATGTATCCATGTAACTGTTCCAAAGTTTTCGAGACTCAACATTACAGACTTTGCTTATCGTGTCGGAAACATATAAATACTAAGTTTAAATTTGGTCGGAAATTCCCGGGTCATCACAGTACCTACCCGTTAAAGAAATTTCGTCCCGAAATTTGAGTGAGGTGGTCATGGCTAACAATAAAAATGTTTTCATGACAGATATGAGTTGGTAAATAGAGTTTTATCATCATTGGGTAATATAGATAAAACAATCTGATTACGCGAAGAGTATAAGTGAAGCTATCGCAAGAGAAGGAAAAGAGTAAAGGTAGAATCGTTTTAACCGATGACGTAGTTATGACTAATTTCCGAAATTCATGGGATTTAAAGAAAATCTTCGTAGTAGGATTTGATTCTTTGACGATTAAGGAAATCAGGATCCCTTTTGATTAAATGCAATAATCTGTTTCGATTTCTCTGTCGGATTTTTTTTTTCACTATAAATCCACCCCTTCTTTACCTTATCTTCCATATCTCACATATTCTATTCTTTCTCCTAAATTCATACTTTAAAACATTCATCAATATGCTCCATCCCGTTTTGATCCTTGATATACTTCTAACCTTCATATATGTCATTCTTCTCTTTCACCTACCATCGGAGGATTTCATTTACTTCTACTATTATCTTGGGGTTATAGTGTTATTAATTTTTCCGTGCCTTTACGTGGCAATAAGTATTGATGCGCACGGTTTGTAATTTATGGGTTGTTGTCGAGCTTTATATATATATATATATATATATATATATATATATATATATATATATATATATATATATATATATATATATATATATATATATATATATATATATATATTTTAATTCTTTCGAAGTCCATGCTTCTGTTTCCTTTAATTATTGTCATCCACAGTTAATGCTCTCTCATATTCGCTGCGATTTATACCCCCAATTTACACTTCGAAACTTCACTCTTTCGTTTCCTCTTCTTGCCATTAAGCATCGCATGTAATGGTCCAGAATTCGTAGGTATGAAGTTTTGGATGAACATAGTTAATGTTCTAAGAAGGAAATTGTAATAACACGATCTTGATTCGTCAAATTACCAGAATATCCGGGAAAGATAGAACTATCAAGAAAATATGTTCTTGATATGTTTATATACCAGATAAAATGTAAGAGTCATGTAACATGGCATATGATGACGTTATAATATGTGAATCATCATATCCCATTTAGAACTCGGCATGACTTACTGTAATATAATCACGTTGATCAAGTGTCATTATATTATACTAACTCATGCATCAGTTCCCAACATTACTTCAATAACATTCATATTTTAAGCTCGAAAGTTTACAGAATATAGAAACTAACAGTTTCTATATGATGTAACACTGATAGCACGAAGAGATAATTAATATCGGACGAGAATATTTATGAAAATATCTTCAGAAATATCGAAGATATTTATGATGATATTTTGGAATTTCTAAGTTCGATGGTTGATGAGGAAGATTTTCCTCAAGATTTTAACATGAGTACGGAGCAAGATATTCGTTGAAGGGTTCATCGAATCCAGAATTACCTGGATTCTTTGAATATATGGTATGGTCCTTGTATTTGTCCTTGGTCTCCTTCGTGATTAGCTCAATCCGTTTTCTAGTTCTAACTTTTCTGAGCTTTTCCAACATACTATTCTTTATCATCAAACTTTCGATGATTAAGGTCGTTTACGGTTGTCTATGGTTTCTGCTGCTTCATTCAGCTTTTTCAACATTCAGAGTATTAATTCGCAAACTGGGTGCTTTTCAGAATTTCAGAATGAAAGATCATAATTCTAAGAGATAAATATCATACATATAACTGTTGATGTAGATATGCTGTGAGTTTTCAAAGTACTGATTGCTGATTCCCCGTAATTGGTATGGCAGTTCTCGTTACAAGATACGGATGAGAATATGATGAGACTTCAATAGATAAATGTAGTGATTTGTCGGAGGGATTTAAGCCCAAAGAGCAACGAGGTTGCTGGTACGTCTGCTGGTAATAAGATGAAATATAAAAGGTTCCCTGGTAACAATAAAAGAGTTTGCATATATATCAAAGTTATAATAAAGTTTTTTTGAATGAAAAGTCGAAGTTGTCTTGCTGGAGCTGTGACAAAATTGGCTAATTTGAAAAGGAATTGTGAAGTTATTTTTGCTAATAAATGCCAAAAGATCTGACGCGGCTACGTGTTAAACTTTTACTCAGTTGCCGAGAGTTTCTCAGGTGCAATACTATATACATAAATCTTTCCTTTCGTAGATGAAGTACGATTGGTTCATCCTCTAAATTAAGGTGTTTTCCAGAATTATGAAAGGTTTGAACGCAGATTGTAATTGTCAAGATTTAATTGAGGTTTAAGATGAAATTAAGTGGCAAACTTGAAGAATTGTTTAGTTTCATATGTTATAATCAATGTTTTAATTCATTTTAATTATCCAATGTTATTAGTCCACGGTCGATAATCCACAGTTGACAGTCCAATAATTCATATATAATTTAATATATAATATTCGAATTAATTAATACGTGTCGTGACCCGTATACATCTCAGACTCAATCACAACTCAAAGTATATATATTATTGTAGAATCAACCTCAACCCTGTATAGAGAACTCGATCATTACTGCATATAGAGTGTCTATGGTGATTCCAAATAATATATATAGATGCGTCAATATGATATGTCAAAACCTTGTACACTCGTCCCGATATTTAAAGTGCGTAAAATAAATAACAGAAATTAAATGACGATAAATAAAATTGCGAGAATGTAAATTGCGATAATTAAATTGCGATAAATAAAATGTAATCAGTTAGCTAGGAATAATTAGCTTGGAACAGTTAGCGTGATTTCTTAACAAAATTCCTCATAGTTGATTTGTTTGTTTCTAACAAATTTTATTTTGTCAAATGTTTTCTTCATTATGCCACTTGTTGGATTCTGATAGGTCAAAATCCAAATATGAAATTGGTTGAAAATAGTTATTCTGCGGTGAACGGATACATATATCGATGGATGTAAGTAGGATTGTAAATGACTGTTGAATCAGATTTGAAGAATGTACAGTGTAACTTACTAATGTGAAAACTAAATATTCCTCGGGTATTACCTACCCGTTAAAATATTTTCACAATTAACACTTTGTACGGAAGATTTTTTAATTACAATCTTTATGAAAACATATATACATATACATTTTCTTCAGATGTAATCATGGATTCATTGAGTTAATGTGATATTAAACTCGTCAGGTTTACGGCTAGAACTAGAGTACATAATCTCTAAAACATTAGAGATTACATAATCGCCATGTAGAACGAAGCTAGTTTATGTAGAACGATGATTATACTCGAGGTACAGAATGAGATGTCGAAGCTGATGATGCGGATGTTGTTGTTGGTGGTACTAGTGATGTTGGTGCTAAGGTTGGTAATGTGACTGGTGTTGGTGATACTGATGGTGCTTGCAAACTGTGTACCGTGCTCTCTAAAGTTAAAACTCGAGCTCGGAGTTCTTTAACTTCTTCTACTAACCCTGGATGGTTATCAGTGTGAGGTAGAGATTGGATATCTCCTCTAGTTCCGATAATGGTAGTCTCAAGACGAAATTTTTTGGCAAAAAGGGTATAAACGGTGTTGCGAACAGGTTCGCCGGTGAGCGGGTCGAGTACTCCAAGGTTAGGTGGTAGATTCGGTTCATGATATGGAGTACCTTCTTCCCTTCTCCACAGGGTGAGTATGTCGCGAACCCACCCTCATTTTCTCCAGTAATCACGATAGTTGATTGATTGATGTGCTCCTGTCACGCTGTCTTCGGAGTCAGAGGAACTTGGTCGATTCGTAGAGGCCATCTTACGCGCTCTCCGGAAAGATTTTTGATATGAAGAGTTTAGTAACAGTAATTGATAGTTGGATGGTATTCTCAATGCATAATTTACATAGATATATATAGTACCAGGATCCCTTAAATTAAGGAGAAATTTACGAGAGATATTAGGCAAGGTCTACAGTAACAGATACGCTAAGATATGAATTGTCAGATACGCTAAGATATGAGTTGTCAGATACGCTAAGATATGAATTTTGTCTATACACTTATTCATGAAATCAATGCAGTAAAACGTGTCTAAACTAAGAATAATGAACATGTAATTTCCTAAGAATGATAAGCAGATGATTTCCGACAAAAATGATAAGCAAAACTTTTGACATGCAGACACGGTCGAAGTCCAGACTCGCTAATGCATCCTAATGACTATCAGTTAGACACACTAATGCAAGACCCGGTTCACTAAGACCACCGCTCTGATACCAACTGTAGAGACCCGTCCTAATCCATCCGGACGAAGTCCATATCGATTATAAACGATTCACATCAGTTGATTACATTGCGAGGTACTTGACTTCTATATGATACATTTTACAAACATTGCATTCGTTTTTGAAAAGACAATCTTTCATTACATCGAAAGTTGACGGCATACATACCATTTCATAATATATCTATCTATAATTGACTTAATAATAATCTTGATGAACTCAACGACTTGAATGCAACATCTTTTGAAATATGTTATGAATGACTCCAAGTAATATCTCTAAAATGAGCAAATGCACAGCGGAAGATTTCTTTCATACCTGAGAATAAACATGGTTTCAAGTGTCAACCAAAAGGTTGGTGAGTTCATTAGTTTATCATAAATAATCATTTCATAATTTTTAATAGACCACAAGATTTCATATTTCCATTTCTCATAAACATACGTCCCATGCATAGAGACAAAAATATCATTCATATGGATTGAACACCTGGTAACCGACATTCACAATATACATATAAGAATATCCCCATCATTCCGGGATCCTCCTTCGGACATGATATAAATTTCGAAGTACTAAAGCATCCGGTACTTTGGATGGGGCTTGTTGGGCCCGATGATCTAACTTTAGAGTTCGCGTCAATTAGGGTGTCTGTTCCCTAATTCTTAGATTACCATACTATATAAAAAGGGGCATATTCGATTTCGATAATTCAACCATATAATGTAGTTTCGATTACTTGTGTCTATTTCGTAAAGCATTTATAAAAGCAACGCATGTATTCTCAGTCCCAAAAATATATATTGCAAAAGTATTTAAAAAAGGAATAATGAAACTCACCTATTGTATTTTGTATCAAAAATACATATGACGACATTAAACACGCGTAGGGTTGGCCTCGGATTCACGAACCTATATCATTTATATATATATATTAACACACTTAATTGAAATTGAACAATTTATATATATATATATATATATATATCTTAACTTATATATCGTGTATATTTAGTTTGTATATTCATTTAAGGTAATTAATATTTAGATAGTTTTATATATATCTATGTGATTAGTATTATGTTGAAAATCAATAAGTTGTTATATGTAAATATTTATATATTTAGTGTTAATATGTTTATTCTATAATTTTATGTAATACTAATATATTATGCATCAGATATATTTTTATGCATCCAATATTTCTTTGATAAAATAATGTTATCAACAATAATAATAATAATAATAATAATAATAATAATAATAATAATAATAATAATAATAATAATAATAATTATAATAATAATAATAATTATAATAATAATAATAATAATAATAATGATAATGATAATGATAATAATAATAAGATAATAATAATACTAATTAAATAAATAAATAACTACCTCACAGAAGTAGTCCTTAAAAATGCCCAAGTCCGGTTTTGAACCTGCGACGTCCCGCTAACCTGTTAACACCTTTAAACGTACGAACCAACGATTTATTTTGGTATTAACCCGCATGATAACTAGTTCATCCTCATCAACCCTTATCATTTCATCATCATTTTCATGATCTAATATTGTCGTAACATAATCCTAATCATATACGGTTATCTCAATCATCATCATTACTTCATCATCACTATTTCCATTTCGCCATTATTATAACCATGATCAACATCATCATCGTTAACTACTACTAACTTCATTCATCATCCTAATACATCATCATCATAAAATCATGACCAAAATCGCATTTAATCATAATCTATTCATAATCATAGGATCATCATTATAATTGTAATCATTTTATTATAACAATCATCATTATATTTTATGTATCAAATTATATCGTCATCATCCTCTCTCTCATTGTTCACCATATCATCATCTTTTTCTCTTATGCACGATCATCATCTTCATATAACTTCATCATTATCATAACCGTAACCATCATCTTCTCGTCATTATCATAATCAGTATCATCACAAAACATCATTATCATCATAAATCTATCTCATCATCACAGTAACACCTCGTATGATATAACAGCAAGAGCCAAAGAGAAAAAAATGATATTTTGACCTTGCCGCAATACTAACGAAAATACTTAGCCCAACCTTGAATGATACATGATTCATTTCCTCACAAACCCAAGTAGAAAACACCACAAAATGTTACGGCCCAAATTATATTGATCATGGCTTAAATTAAATTCATTTGTAATTGGCTCCAATCTATGGTTTACTAGTATTTGAGCAGGTGACAAATTAGGAACATTATTATTATGCCATAACATAAAATAAGTAGGGAGCACATGGTGGAGTCCATTTAAAAACTACATCCACTTAGTTTCTTTCTATATTACTACAAAAAGGGACGTTTATATAAAAATACAACTTGCAAACAAATCGCTTACAGTGTTTTAATTGATGGTGTTCTGGGTGTCGACCGACAAGAAAAAAAAAATATAACAGCTGAAACAGTGGCGGTGTTGTGGTGGTTGTATGCGTGTTTTGGTGGTCACGGTTGTAATGAAAAAATGGTGGTGATTATAGTCGATGGCGGTCTTGAATAATCAAAACAATCGATGGTGATTATGGTGGGTTTCGTTGGGTGATTTTTGGATGCACAAGATGGTGGTGGTCGTTGTTATGGTTGTGGTTTGAGCTTGGTTTCAGGTGAGCAAGGTAACCACAATAGTAAACGTTTTTACTATTGAATCATGATGGTGATTCATGAGGTAGCTATGGAGTTGTTTTGGTGTAAATATAGAATCGAAACCTTTCAATCTAGTCCAACGGTTTGTGATGATTGTGAGGTGGTGGTGATAGTGATGGAAGGTGATGAAGGTAGTTCGTGGTGGTCGTTCGAACAGGAATAAAAATATAATAGAGATGGGTTTTAACAACTTACTCGGTTTCATCACCGTATTAATTGTATGCTGAATGTGGAAGTAGAAATGCAAGGAAATCAGGTGGATGTTTGGATAGAAAAGAAAGATAGAGGTGGTTATTTGATGATAGAGGCTTCATATATCTCTAGTATGTATATGTATATCTAGTTATAGACAATTAGATTAGATAGAATATAAGATATGGTAAAGTAATCTCAATAATTCTCAATCAATCAATTATACACAGTTGCAAATAGTAATTGTAATGTAATTTAGAATATAACGTGTGAATGTGAATGATTGAACTTATGCAGTACAATGATTGATCGAAGATTGGATTTTGATTTGGTTCACGGGTTAGTCTGAAAAGAAGAAAACTAGTAGTCAGATAGTGATATGTATCATAATATATATGTATCTTTATATCTGTATCCAACTATATCGGTCTCTTTATATCTGTATTTGCAATTTATATAAGGAACCATTATCTTAATCATAATATCTTTAATATTACAACATTAATCTTTAATATAAATATTAATATTAATAATAATAGAAAAACTAGTAATAATATTAATATTTATATAACAATTTATTAAATCTCATATATATATATATATATATATATATATTAAGTTAATACTATTAATAATACTGGTATCAATATTAATAATGAAAGTAATATAACAATTATATTCTATCTCATAATTAAATTTAATATAATAATATTACATTTTATTAGTTATGTAATACTTATAATAACACATTTGAATATTTAATATTTATATACATTAGATATATTACACATACATATATTATTAATTGTGTATAGAATTCATATATATACATTTATATATTTATTTTAATAATATCTTATTATCTTGTAAATTACTTTACATGTTTAAATCATAAGATTAATTGATATTATATTAATACGAATTAATATATACACACACACCTATATATATATATATATATATATATATATATATATATATATATATATATATATATATATATATATATATATATATATATATATATATATATATATATATATATATATATATATATATATATATATATATATATATACATACATACTTAATTATTTACAATTAGTTGTTCGTAAATCGTCGGGAATGGTCAAAAGGGCAAATGCATCCATGTAACTGTTCCAAAGTTTTCGAAACTCAACATTACAGACTTTGCTTATCGTGTCGGAAACATATAAAGACTAAGTTTAAATTTGGTCGGAAATTCCCGGGTCATCACACTAATGGCAATAAAATTTCCGAGAGTCTTGATGTTAGGGTCGTTTTAGGGTGATCTTGAGAATTTCAACACAATCTAAAACCAAAAGTTATGCGCCGTCAAATGGTACTCCATTTGGCGGCGCATATTATTGATAAAAAAGCGTGTTTAATGAAGTGACATTATATTCAAAAGTATATGCGTTATACATAATTACATTGTGCGTAAAATACTAGGCATTAAAATAATATGTACAATGCTAAGTCATGCATACAAAAAGAAATAATATGATAGAAATTCAAAATGATAAAAAGAGCATCTAAAATTAAAAAAAGGCAAAATTAAAGGCTTTTGAGGCCTCGTTTCAAAAAATATTTGGGATAAACGGCCTACGGTGGATTACCAACGAATATATCTCGAAAAAAATACACGACTTAAAAAAAACGGTGACTAAATCGGAGATATGAGTCAAAAGAGACGATATATCTAACATTTTAGCCAAAGACGAAAAACACCAAGCACCACGAACCGTCGGTGGTGTTTGGTGAGTGGTGTGAATTTTCGAGGAAAGATGTCTTTTTCGTAATCTAGACGACCTCGAATGGCAAGCACGTTCGGAGAATCTTGCTCGTTGGCCGTTTTAGGGTGCGACTAGAATTTCAGCACAATATGAAAGCAAAGGTTATGCGCCGCCAAATGGTACTCCATCTGGCGGCGCATATTAATGATTTAAAAACATGTTTAGTAAAGTGACATTAGACTCAAAATTATATGAGTTATACACAATTACATTGTGATTGAAATAATAAGTCTTAAAACTATATATACCATGCTAAGTCATGTATACACAAAAGTAATAATACGATATATATTGAAAACGTTCAAAAAAACATTAATAATGAGAAAAATGTCTTTTTTGACATCCTGACGACCTCGAATGGCAATAAAATTTCCTAGAGTCTTGATGTTAGGGTCGTTTTAGGGTGATCTTGAAAATTTCAACACAATCTGAAACCAAACTTTATGCGCCGCCAAATGGTACTCAATTTGGCGGCGCATATTATTGGTATAAAAAGCGTGTTTAATGAAGTGACATTAGATTCAAAATTATATGCATTATACATAATTATATTTTTAGTGAAATAATAGGCCTTAAAACAATATGTACCATGCTAAGTCATGCATACAAAAAGAAATAATATGATAGAAATACAAAATGGTCAAAAGAGCGTCTAAAATTAAACAAAAAAGGCAAAATTGAAGGCTTTCGAGGCCTCGTTTAGAAAAATATTTGGGACAAGCGGCCTACGGAGGTTTTCCAATGGATAGATCTCGAAAAAATACACGACTTAAAAAAACGTTGACTAAATCGGATTTACGAGTCAAAAGATACGATAGATCTAACATTTTGGCCAAAGATGAAAAACACCAAGCAGCACGAATCGTCGGTGGTGTTTGGTGAGTGATGTGAATTTTCGAGGAAAGATGTCTTTTTCGTAATCTAGACCACCTCGAATGGCAAACACGTTTAGAGAGTCTTGCTCGTTGGGCCGTTTTAGGGTGCACCTGAGAATTTCAGCACAATCTGACACCAAAGGCCATGCGCCGCAAAATGGTACTCCATCTGGCGGCGCATATTAATGATTTAAAAAGCATGTTTAATGAAATGACATTAGACTCAAAATTATATGAGTTATACATAATTACATTGTGAGTGAAATAATAAGCCTTAAAACTATATATATCATGCTAAGTCATGTGACGACCCGAGAATTTCCGACCAAACTTAAACTTTATCTTTATATCATTCCGACACGATAAGCAAAGTTTGATAAGTTAAATCTCAAGAGTTTTAAACTGTGTTCATACAATCATTTAACCTCGACCAAATTTCAGTGATTCACGAACCATTAAACGAACGTAAATGATTCTATATGAATATGTGTATATATTATAACTCGATAACGTTAACAAAGTATTTAATATAAATACTTTACATAATAGTAATTGGTTCATATGTTTATCGATGGAATTTCATGGTAATCAGTTAATGTAGTTTTCAACTGTACGAAACCATTGGTTGATATAATAGGACTTGGCTATCTTAACTGCGGTTGATTAAATAAACGTAAGTTGGAATATTGGTTGTAACGTGTATTTAAAACATGCTCATTAAATATATATATATGTTTTCAAATCAAGTACACGGTAGTAACACTCGCCTAGTGACGCAACTGATATTTAAAACGATTAGAACATAAATTAATTATATCTACTTAAATTCGTAAAATGAAATCGTTAATCGATAAACTATTTTTTTAAACGAAATAAAAAAAATAAACTTTGGAAAATAATTAGTTTTGAAAAACTAAACGTTATATTGTTAGATAAAAGATTTTGGATACAAATTTTATATTGCTAAAAATGTATCTATATATTTTAACCTCGTCATAAAACGTTTCAATTTAAAATAAAATATTTTGGTAAACAAAGAGCCACTAATTTATAGAAGCAAATGATCACAGCGCTCAATTTTATAAGTTACATTTTTTTATAAGGTAATTTATTGATGAAAAAGTTAAATTATTATTAAGGGTACACGTCGCGTAACGTAAAAGGCTAGTTTTCTAAAAGTACGAAAGTGCGCTCGAAAAACCGAAAGTGGTACATGAGTCGTGAGATCACGTCCGTGTCATTTTAGTAAAAATTTCATTTTTACTACGCACGTAAATATAATATAATATTTAATTATTTCTAAAGATTAAATATAGTATATATTAAATAATATAAAAAACTACATGTGTAAATAAGAGGCGTAATATAAGGAGGTAGAAAGCAACTAGCTGGAAACATGCGATCCACAAAAAAAAAAAAAAAAAAAAAAAAAAAAAAAAAAAACTAGACAACAAGTCACGGATCTTAAAGTGACAAGATTTTGATATCTTTGCTTTTCACGTCTTTCAATTTTTTTTATTATATTATTAATTTATTTTACTATTATATTTATTATATAATTATATTATTATGTTTTTATAAGTTAAATTAGTTGAAATATGTGTCTATATATAGAACCTGAAGTCAGTAGCATTATGGACCTCAACCTCACATGACACCATACCCCAATTTTTCTATCACCATTTTCTGTTTATCTCTCACATATACGTATACATATATTTATATTATAAATATTAGTATTAGGATTAATATTTTTATTAATCCAATTATTATTCCTAAGAGTAATATTATTAGTATATACATAAAATACTACGACGAGGTCATGAGTGCATTAATTTCAAAATGGGTTTTATGAGCGGGATAGAGCTAAGAAAATTATGGGTTATAGCTATGGAGGTGATGGGTAATGTTCGAGGGTATACTCGTAAGGTCAATCTAGTATTTATCATCTCCGTTGCGTTTACGTACCTTTCCTGCAATATTGAATCTCAATATTGATACGTGAGTACTCGTAAATAAATTTTTGCATACTAATAGTGTATCCCTGACTAGTGCTCGAGTATATAGGATTATGCATGCTTGCACTTTTGTTATTGCCTTTAGTTAAGTTATGTTAAATCTTGAATTAGTTACACCTCCGGTTGAGATAAGGTATAAGATATGCATGTCCTTGGAAAGCTAGCGAAAAATTAAGAACTTTTCCTTTAAATGTCGAATGGTTTCGATGAACGGATTAGAAGATAGAGTCAATTGAATTTTTATTAAAAATGATTATTATTAATCGTCGTTATATTCGTCGTTCTAGTTTTTTATCAAACTATTATTATTACTATTATTATTATTATCATTAAAAAGTATTATCATTAAAAATTGTATTTTTTTATTATTATTATTATTATCGTTGAAATTATAACTAGTACTATTATTATGTTTACCATTAAAATAGTTATTAGTATTAATATTATCATAACATTTATTATTATTAGTATTATTATAATTAAACTAATGATAGTAACACTTAATTATTTTAATCACTATTATTATCATTAAAATGAACGCGACATAAAAGACGATTTAAAAGCTACTAACAAATCAATTAGGAAATAATGAGTATGAGTATCATGATGAAATTTAAAATATTGTAAGAAATTGATTTATTAAAATTATCATTTTTCATTATTATTATTAAAATATTATTAATATTAAAAATATCATTTTTACAAAAGTTATTATTTTTAATAGGAATATCATTGTTAATATAAATTTCACTAATATAATGAATTAGAATTATCATTTTTCATAATATCATTTTGGTAAATATAAAAATTAATATTCTTATTAATAAGATAAAAAATAATTATTATTACAAAATAATACAACTGTTACTTACTATTACTATCAATGTCAATTTATCAAATAAATAAGTAACACGAATAATATAATTACCTTAATAAAACCTATCATAATATTTTATTAACTTTATAAATTTTATTACTTAAGATATATAAAAGTAAATTTTTTTATAAAATTATATTTAGTAATAAAAGAATTATATTGTTTACTCTAGTAAAATCTTTTAAAAATATTTAAAAATATAAAACGACGATATTTAAACTATATAATAATCATGTATAAAATCTTGAAATCATTCTTAGTCAAATTGACTTTTGTTGACTTTTGCATATTAGACTCGAGTGTTAGGATTGTGGTACACTATGTCTTGATTTAATTTGTTAGACAAATATTAACAACACACAAATATATATACTTAATTTAGGTTCGTGAATCCGAGGCCAACTTTGCACTTGTTCAATGACGTTATATGTATTTTTACTACGAAATACAGTATGGTGAGTATCATTTGCCTTTTTTCCCTTTATATTTTTGGGCTGAGAATACATGCAGGTTTTATAAATGATTTACAAAATAGACACAAGTACGTGAAACTACATTCTATTGTTGAATTATCAAAATCGAATATGTCCCTTTTTATTAAGTCTGGTAATCTAAGAATTAGGGAACAGACACCCTAATTGACGCGAATCCTAAAAATAGATCTATTGGGCCTAACAAACCCCATCCAAAGTACCGGATGCTTTAGTACTTCAAAATTTATATCATATCCGAAGGGTGTCCCGGAATGATGGGGATATTCTTATATATGCATCTTGTTAATGTTGGTTACCGGGTGTTCACCATATGAATGAATTTTATCTCTATGTATGGGATGTATATTGAAATATGAAATCTTGTGGTCTATTAAAATGATGGAAATGATTATTTATGTTAAACTAATGAACTCACCAACCTTTTAGTTGACACTTTAAAGCATGTTTATTCTCAGGTATGAAAGAAATCTTTCGCTGTGCATTTGCTCATTTTAAAGATATTACTTGGAGTCATTCATGGCATATTTCAAAAGACGTTGCATTCGAGTCGTTGAGTTCATCAAGATTATTATTAAGTCAATTATAGTTAGATATATTATGAAATGGTATGCATGCCGTCAATTTTCGTTGTAATGAAAGATTGTATTTTCAAAAACGAATGCAATGTTTGTAAAATGTATCATATAGAGGTCAGGTACCTCACGATGTAATCAACTGTTGTGAATCGTTTATAATTGATATGGACTTCGTCCGGATGGATTAGGACGGGTCTTTACAGTTGGTATCAGAGCGTTTGTCTTAGCGAACCAGGTCTGCATTAGTGTGTCTAACTGATAAGTCGTTAGGATGCATTAGTGAGTCTGAACTTCGACCGTGTCTGCATGTCAAAAGTTTTTGCTTATCATTTCTTGTCGAAAAATTACCTGCTTATCCTTCTTAGTCTAGACATCTTACTGCATGAATTGCATGAATAGTGTATAGACAAAACTCATATCTTAACGTATATGCTAAATCATATCTTAGCATATCTGTTACTGTAAACTTTGCCTGACATATTTCGTAAATTCCTCCGTAATTTACGAAATCTTTTGCTCTATATATATAGGTATTCTAGGTAGTTAGAATACCATCCAATATTCGAAAATCATTTCATATCGAAAATCCTTTATTCAATCATACGAAATGGAATTTGTCATTAGTTCAAGTCCTTCGGATTCCGAAATAGAATCCCACTCAAGCTCTGAAAGCAGTGTGACCGGGATGGATCAACCAATCAGTCATCATCTATTCTGGATGAATTGGGGATGGGTTCGTAGCCTCCTCAATCATTGGAGACAAGAAGAAGGTGATCCCTTCCATCCACCACATTGTCCTCTTAGCGAAGAACCTGAAGCACTTACCACGAACCTGTCCGAAACACCATTTTCTCTCTCATTTCCAGAGTATCTCGTCACGATTATATACTACATCAAATTCTAGATTTTATTTACCCGCTTGTCCGAACTGACGATCACCCCGGTGTAATAGAAGAAGTCAACGAGCTTTGCGCTCGAGTAATGGCTTTGGAGAATATGATGCAAAGGTTACAAACAACAGCAGCAGCACCAGCAGCATAAACATTACCACCATCGGCAACACCAACAGTACCATCACCACCACCAACAACAACATTCGCATCCTACACCGCAACATCACAATCTGTCCCACGAGCACCAATGTCATATGCTCTGTAGATACCAAGGAATACCAACAACAACAAACGATGAAGTGTTGATTCATAAGTTCATTGGAGAAACATTCTGCGGCGATTATGTAATCTCTAAAGTCTTAGAGATTATCTACTCTAGCCTTAACCATAAATCAGATGAGTGGACCGAAATGATAAAAGAAACCCTGACCCGAATGGTGCTCAATTTACAAGCTAGACTTGTTTTACCAACAACATCAACAGTACCGTTAGCATCACCAGCACAGTCAGTATCGTCAGCATCATCAGAATCAGCAGTACCTATAACATCACAACCTCCGTCAGTTCAAGAATCACCGTGGACATCATTACAAATCAATAACACGTATATTGCATCAACGAGTTATGAAGTATTAACTCATGCTCTCTGAAGAAAGTATATGTATATTTTAAATATATATATATATAAATATTGAGATCAAAATAAATCTTTCCGTACTAAGCTATTATGTGTGAATCTTAACTACTCGGTTAATTCATATTACTAGTATGCAATGAGGTACGTCCTTGGTCCGCAACTTAACCATCGTTAGCTACAATTTCTGTCTCAATTCAATAAATTCCAACTCATAATAAACCAAGTGTATTATTCAAATATATGTTTGATTTTACACTTTCATAATCGAGGTACTCGAAACTTTTCAAATAACATCATTCGTACCTTATAAGAATTCCACGAACACCAACATCATGCATCAACAAATAACGAAGTATTGACTCATAAATTCAATATCATTGAAGAAATACTTATGTAATTTCTAAAGTTTTAGGGATTACTCAATTCTAGTTTCAACTGTAAACCAAATGAGTTTAATTTAATATTAACTCATTAAATCTATATTACATCTGAAGAAAATATGCACATATATATTTTCATAAAGACTGTAACAAAAATTCTCTTGTACAAAATATTAATTGTGAAATTTTTTTAATGGGTAGGTAATACCCGAGAGATATATAAATTCACAAGTAATATATCACATTCTTCGAATCTGATTCAGCAACCAGCAACTATACTCACTATTTTGATAACAATATACATTCTTTCATAGAAATCAAAACAACCATACTCATTCAAATTCAATTACATATTCTGATTTTGAAATTGAAAAATTCAATTCGAGATATAACCGGTATCATCACTCTTAGATTTCTACATCTTTCAAAGCTATACTTTGACTTCAAAACTGTGTTAGAACATCAAAGGTATATTAACGATTATCATCTGTGTCCAAGCCCTCTAAAATATCTGAAGACACTTCAAATAATGAACAATCGAGATGATGATGCAACCACATGCTACCCACAGTTACATACCTGAAAAATTTTTGAAACCAAAGTCATAATTTAACACGTATCCATGTCTGACCTTTTGGCATTTACTAGCTAAAATAACTTTTCAATCCCTTCTAAAAATAGACAATTTTGTCACAGCTCCAGCAAGTCAATTTCGACTTTTCAGTCGAAACAGCCTTATTATAACTTTGATATATGTTGCCCTCTCGCCATCGTTACCGGGGAGCCGTTTATGTCTCACCACATTAGCAATAAACTTATCCACAACTTCACTGATCTTTGACTTTCCGAAGAATCATTATATTTATCGAAACTCCATCATTTACTCATCCGAACCTTATAAAAAGAATTTCCATACGAATCATCGGGAATTAGCAATCAGTATTTTAAAATCTCGCAGCATGTCTGTGTCAACAGTTATATGTGTATATATAACGTCTATCATCTGGACTTACATACTTCGAATGTGAAGTTTCTGAAAAACACCTTGAACTGCGAACTAGTTCTTGAAATGCTAACGAAGCAGCAAAAACTGTAAACGATCTTAACAGTAAAAAGTTTGATGATAAAGAATAGTGGGTTGGCAAAGCTCAGAAAAAGAGAAGATTTGGAACTGAAAAACGGATTGAGCAAAGTATGAACGAGGATGTGGATAAATCACAAGGACGAAATCTACCTTCAAAGAATCCAAATGATTCTGTGCCTGTTGAAGTCATTGTCGAATACCTTGCTTCTGAATCTAAACCCTTGCGGACAATATTATTCATCATCCTCTGATATTAGAAATTTTAAGATATCATCGTATCTTTCATTATAAATATCCTCCATATTTCTGAATATATTTTCATAACCATTCTTATCTGAAATCATTTATCTTCTCGCATTATCTGTATCACATCATAAAGGAAACTGTTTTAGTTTCTAAATTCTGAAACCTTCGAGTATAAAGTATGAATGTTTTGAAGTAGTATTGGGAGCTGAAGCACGAGTTCGTATAATATAATGATACTTGATCAACGTGATTATATTACAGTAAGTCATGCTGAGTTTCTAAATGGAATGTGATGATTCACAGATCATAACGTCATCATGTGTCATGTTACATGACTCTTACATTCCGTTTAAATCTATAAACATATCAAGAACATGTTTTCTTGATAGTCCTATCTTTCCCTTAAATTCTGGTAATTTGACAAGTCAGATTGTACTATTACCGTTTCTTTTTTAGAACATTAACTATGTTCATTTCGAAATTCATATCTACAAATTCTGGACCATTATTCGCTTGACTTAAAGTCGAGAAGAGAAAACGAAAGCATGAAGCTTCAAAATATCAATGGGAGTATAAATCACAGTAAATTGGAGAGAGTATTAACTGTGGATGTCAATGATTACAGAAACACAGAAGCAGAGACATCGAAATATAAGGGAAGATATAAAACCCAACAACAACCCAGAAGTTACAAACCATATATATCGATGCATATAGCAACATAAAGACACGAGAGAATTAAAAGCACTATAACCCCAAAGGCAAAGTAGAAGTAAGCAGATTCCTCTGGTGGAAGATGGAAAAGGAGAATGATTGTGGCGATAGTAAGAATAAGGACAAGAATCAGAACTGGATTAAGCATTTTCATAATCTTTTGAATTTGGAAATTGGGTATAGGAATGATAAAAGTAACAAAATAGAAGAAGTTAATTATAGTGAAATATCTGATAGAGAAATCAAGGCAGATCTCTGCATTTATTTAGAGAGATCCTAATTTCCTTATTTGCCAAAGAATCAAATCTTTTAGATTTCGAAGATTTTCTTTAAATCCCTTGAATCCCGAAATTCAACCAATACAACGTCAAAAGTTAAGACGAAACTCTATTTCTTATTTCAATCTTTTTGTGAAAACTTCACTCGTACTCCTCAAGTAACTGAATCGTTATATCTATATTACTCAATGATGATGAAACTCTATATATCAACTCATATTCGTCATAAAAACATTTTTATGATTAGCCATGACGACCACGAACAAATTTCGGGACGAAATTTCTTTAACGGGTAGGTACTGTGACGACCCGGGAATTTCCGACCAAACTTAAACTTCATCTTTATATCATTCCGACACGATAAGCAAAGTTTGATAAGTTAAATTTCAAGAGTTTTAAACTGTGTTCATACAATCATTTAACCTCGAACAAATTTCAGTGATTCACGAACCATTAAACGAACGTAAATGATTCTATATGAATATGTGTATATATTATAACTCGATAAAGTTAACGAAGTATTTAATATAAATACTTTACATAATAGTAATTGGTTCATATGTTTATCGGTGGAATTTCATGGTAATCAATTAATGTAGTTTTCAACTGTACGAAACCATTGGTTGATATAATAGGACTTGGCTATCTTAACTGCGGTTGATTAAATAAACGTAAGTTGGAATATTGGTTGTAACGTGTATTTAAAATATGCTAATTAAATATATATATGTTTTCAAATCAAGTACACGGTTGTAACACTCGCCTAGTGACGCAACTGATATTTAAAACGATTAGAACATAAATTAATTATATCTACTTAAATTCATAAAATGAAAGCGTTACGCGATAAAGTATTTTTTAAACGAAAAAAAAAATAAACTTTGGAAAATAATTAGTTTCGAAAAACTAAATGTTATATTGTTAGATAAAAGATTTTGGATACAAATTTTATATTGCTAAAAATGTATCTATATATTTTAACCTCGTCATAAAACGTCTCAATTTAAAATAAAATATTTTGGTAATCAAAGAGCCACTGATTTATAGAAGCAAATGATCACAACGCTCAATTTTATAAGGTAATTTATTGATGAAAAAGTCAAATTATTATTAAGGGTACACTTCGCGTAACGTAAAAGGCTAGTTTTTTAAAAGTACGAAAGTGCGCTCGAAAAACCGAAAGTGGTACATGAGTCGTGAGATCACGTCCGTGTCATTTTAGTAAAAATTACATTTTTATTACGCACGTAAATATA
Organism: Rutidosis leptorrhynchoides; assembly: GCF_046630445.1. NCBI lineage: Eukaryota > Viridiplantae > Streptophyta > Magnoliopsida > Asterales > Asteraceae > Rutidosis > Rutidosis leptorrhynchoides. The sequence goes on from NC_092338.1 coordinate 364,763,458, forward strand.
ATATAATATTTAATTAATTCTAAAGATTAAATATAATATATATTAAATAATATAAAAAAACTACATGTGTAAATAAGAGGCGTAATATAAGGAGGTAGAGAGCAACCAGCTGGAAGCATGCGATCCAAAAAATAAAATAAAATAAAATAAAATAAAATAAAAACTAGACAACAAGTCACGGATCTTAAAGTGACAAGATTTTGATATCTTTGCTTTTCACGTCTTTCAATTTTTTTATTATATTATTAATTTATGTTACTATTATATTTATTATATAATTATATTATTATGTTTTTATAAGTTAAATTAGTTGAAATATGTGTCTATATATAGAACCTGAAGTCAGTAGCATTATGGACCTCAACCTCACATGACACCATACCCTAATTTTTCTATCACCATTTTCTATTTATCTCTCACATATACGTATACATATATTTATATTAATCCAATTATTATTACTACGAGTAATATTATTAGTATATACATAAAATACTACGACGAGGTCATGAGTGCATTAATTTTAAAATGGGTTTTATGAGCGGGATAGAGCTAAGAAAATTATGGGTTATAGCTATGGAGGTGATGGGTAATGTTCGATGGTATACTCGTAAGGTTAATCTAGTATTTATCATCTCCATTGTGTTTACATACCTTTCCTGCAATATTGAATCTCAATATTGATACGTGAGTACTCGTAAATAAATTTTTACATACTAATAGTGTATCCCTGACTAGTGCTCGAGTATATAGGATTATACATGCTTGCACTTTTGTTATTGCCTTTAGTTAGGTTATGTTAAATCTTGAATTAGTTACACCTGCGGTTGAGATAAGGTATAAGATATGCATGTCCTTGGAAAGCTAGCGAAAAATTAAGAACTTTTCCTTTAAATGTCGAATGGTTTCGACGAACGGATTAGAAGATATAGTCAATTGAATTTTTATTAAAAATGATTATTATTAATCGTCGTTATATTCGTCATTCTAGTTTTTTATCAAACTATTATTATTACTATTATTATTATTATCATTAAAAAGTATTATCATTAAAAATTGTATTTATTATTATTATTATTATTATCGTTAAAATTATAACTAGTACTATTATTATTTTTACCATTAAAATAGTTATTAGTATTAATATTATCATAACATTTATTATAGTTAGTATTATTATAATTAAACTAATGATAGTAACACTTAATTATTTTAATCACTATTATTATCATTAAAATGAACGCGACATAAAAGACGATTTAAAAGCTACTAACAAATCAATTAGGAAATAATGAGTATGAGTATCATGATGAAATTTAAAATATTGTAAGAAATTGATTTAGATAAAATTATCGTTTTTCATTATTATTATTAAAATATTATTAATATTAAAAATATCATTTTTACAAAAGTTATTATTTTTAATAGTAATATCATTGTTAATATAAATTTCACTAATATAATGAATTAGAATTATCATTTTTCATAATATCATTTTGATAAATATAAAAATTAATATTCTTATTAATAAGATAAAAATAATTATTATTACAAAATAATACAACTGTTATTTACTATTACTATCAATGTCAATTTATCAAATAAATAAGTAATACGAATAATATAATTACCTTAATAAAACCTATCATAATATTTTATGAACTTTATAAATTTTATTACTTAAGATATATAAAAGTAAATTTTTTTATAAAATTATATTTAGTAATAAAAGAATTATATTGTTTACTTTAGTAAAATCTTTTAAAAATATAAAACGACGATATTTAAACTATATAATAATCATGTATAAAATCTTGAAATCATTCTTAGTCAAATTGACTTTTGTTGACTTTTACATATTAGACTCGAGTGTTAGGATTGTGGTACACTATATCTTGATTTAATTTCTTAGACAAATATTAACAACACACAAATATATATACTTAATTTAGGTTCGTGAATCCGAGGCCAACTTTGCACTTGTTCAATGACGTTATATGTATTTTTACTAAGAAATACAGTATGGTGAGTTTCATTTGCCTTTTTTCCCTTTATATTTTTGGGCTGAGAATACATGCAGGTTTTATAAATGATTTACAAAATAGACACAAGTACGTGAAACTACATTCTATGGTTGAATTATCGAAATCGAATATGCCCCTTTTTATTAAGTCTGGTAATCTAAGAATTAGGGAACAGACACCTTAATTGACGCGAATCCTAAAGATAGATCAATTGGGCCTAACAAACCTCATCCAAAGTACCGGATGCTTTAGTACTTCGAAATTTATATCATATCCGAAGGGTGTCCCGGAATGATGGGGATATTCTTATATATGCATCTTGTTAATGTCGGTTACCATGTGTTCACCATATTTCAAACTAATGTCGGTTAATGTCGGTTACCATGTGTCCCGGAATGATTATTTATGTTAAACTAATGAACTCACCAACCTTTTGGTTGACACTTTAAAGCATATTTATTCTCAGGTATGAAAGAAATCTTCCGCTGTACATTTGCTCATTTTAAAGATATTACTTGGAGTCATTCATGGCATATTTCAAAAGACGTTGCATTCGAGTCGTTGAGTTCATCAAGATTATTATTAAGTCAATTATAGTTAGATATATTATGAAATGGTATGCATGCCGTCAATTTTCATTGTAATGAAAGATTGTCTTTTCAAAAACGAATGCAATGTTTGTAAAATGTATCATATAGAGGTCAGGTACATCGCGATGTAATCAACTGTTGTGAATCGTTTATAATCGATATGGACTTCGTCCGGATGGATTAGGACGGGTCTTTACAGTTGGTATCAGAGCGATGGTCTTAGCGAACCAGGTCTGCATTAGTGTGTCTAGCTGATAAGTCGTTAGGATGCATTAGTGAGTCTGAACTTCGACTGTGTCTGCATGTCAAAAGTTTTTGCTTATCATTTCTTGTCAAAAACTTACCTGCTTATCATTCTTAGTCTAGACGTCTTAATGCATGAATTGCATAAATAGTGTATAGACAAAACTCATATCTTAACGTATATACTAAATCATATCTTAGCGTATCTGTTACTGTAAACTTTGCCTGACATATTTCGTAAATTCCTCCGTAATTTACGAAATCTTTTGCTCTATATATATATAGGTATTCTAGGTAGTTAGAATACCATCCAATATTCAAAAATCATTTCATATTGAAAATCCTTTATTCAATCATACGAAATGGAATTTGTCATTAGTTCAAGTCCCTCGGATTCCGAAATGGAATCCCACTCAAGCTCTGAAAGCAGTGTGACCGGGATGGATCAACCAATCAGTCATCATCTATTCTGGATGAATTGGGGATGGGTTCGTAGCCTCCTCAATCATTGGAGACAAGAAGAAGATGATCCCTTCCATCCACCACATTGTCCTCTTAGCGAAGAACCTGAAGCACTTACCGCGAACCTGTCTGAAACACCATTTTCTCTCTCATTTCCAGAGTATCTCGTCACGATTATATACTACATCAAATTCTAGATTTTATTTACCCGCTTGTCCGAACTGACGATCACCCCGGTGTAATAGAAGAAGTCAACGAGCTTTGCGCTCGGGTAATGGCTTTGGAGAATATGATGCAAAGGTTACAAACACCAGCAGCATAAACAGTACCACCATCGGCAACACCAACAGTACCATCACCACCACCAACAATAACATCCGCATCCTACACCGCAACACCGCAACATCTTTACAAGTCATGTATACACAAAAGTAATAATACGATATAATATTGATAACATTCAAAAAAATTAATAATGAGAAAAATGTCTTTTTTTGGCATCCTTACGACTTCGAATGGCAATAAAATTTCTGAGAGTCTTGATGTTAGGGTCGTTTTAGGGTAATCTTGAGAATTTCAACACAATCTGAAACCAAAAGTTATTATTGATATAAAAAGCGTGTTTAATGAAGTGATATTATATTCAAAAGTATATGCGTGATACATAATTACATTCTGAATGAAATAATAGGCTTTAAAACAATATGTACCAAGCTAAGTCATGTATACAAAATGGAATAATATGATACAAATTCAAAATGGTCAAAAGAGCATCTAAAATAAAAAAAAAAAGGTAAAATTGAAAGCTTTCGAGGCCTCGTTTCGTAAAATTTTTGGGACAAACGGCCTATGGCGGTTTGCCAACGGATAGATCTAGAAAAAATACACGACTTAAAAAAACGGTGACTAAATCGGAGCTACGAGTCAAAAGATACGATAGATATAACATTTTGGCCGAAGACGAAAAACACCAAGCACCACGAACCGTCGGTGGTGTTTGGTGAGTGGTGTGAATTTTCGAGGAAAGATGTCTTTTTCGTAATCTAGACGACCTCGAATGGCAAGCACGTTCGGAGAGTCTTGCGAGTTAGGCCGTTTTAGGGTGCTCCAGAGAATTTCAGCAAAATTTGAAACCAAAGTTTATGCGCCGCCAAATGGTACTCCATCTGGCGGCGCATATTAATGATTTAAAATGCATGTTAAATGAAGTGACATTAGACTCAAAATTATACGAGTTATACATAATTACATTGTGTGTGAAATAATATGCCTTAAAGCTATATATACCATGCTAAGTCATGTATACACAAAAGTAATAATACGATATATATTGAAAACGTTCAAAAAAACATTAATAATGAGAAAAATGTCTTTTTTTTTGCATCCTGATGACCTCGAATGACAATAAAATTTTCGAGAGTCTTGATGTTAGGGTCGTTTTAGGGTGATCTTGAGAATTTCAACACAATCTGAAACCAAAAGTTATGCGCCGCCAAATGGTATTCCATTTGGCGGCGCATATTATTGATATAAAAAGCGTGTTTAATGAAGTGACATTAGATTCAAAATTATATGTATTATACATAATTACATTGTGAGTGAAATAATAGGCCTTAAAACAATATGTATCATGCTAAGTCATGCATACAAAAAGAAATAATATGATAGAAATTCAAAATGGTCAAAAGAGCGTCTAAATTGAAAAAAAATGAAAAATTGAAGGCTTTCGAGGTCTCGTTTTGAAAAATATTTGGGACAAACGGCCTACAGCGGTTTGCCAACGGATAGATCTCGAAAAAATACACGACTTAAAAAAACGGTGACTAAATCAGAGCTACGAGTCAAAAGATACGATAGATCTAACATTTTGGCCAAAGACGAAAAACACCAAGCACCACGAACCGTCGGTGGTGTTTGGTGAGTGGTGTGATTTTTCGAGGAAAGATGTCTTTTTCGTAATCTAGACGACCTCGAATGGCAAGCACGTTCGGAGAGTCTTGCTCGTTGGGCCGTTTTAGGGTGCTCCTGAGAATTTCAGCACAATCTGAAACCAAAGGTTATGCGCCGCCAAATGGTACTCCTTCTTTCGGCGCATATTAATGATTTAAAAAGCATGTTAATGAAGTGATATTAGACTCAAAATTATATGAGTTATACATAATTACAATGTGAGTGAAATAATAAGCCTTAAAACTATATATACCATGCTAAATCATGTATACACAAAAGTAATTATACGATATAATATTGAAAACGTTCAAAAAAAACATTAATAATGAGAAAAATGTCTTTTTTTGGCATCCTGACGACTTCGAATGGCAATAAAATTTCTGAGAGCCTTGATGTTAGGGTCGTTTTAGGGTAATCTTGAGAATTTCAACACAATCTGAAACCAAAAGTTATGCACCGCCAAATGGTACTCCATTTGGCGGCACATATTATTGATATAAAAAGCGTGTTTAATGAAGTGACATTATATTCAAAAGTATATGCGTCATACATAATTACATTGTGAATGAAATAATAAGCTTTAAAACAATATGTAATAAGCTAAGTCATGTATACAAAAACGAATAATATTATACAAATTCAAAATGGTCAAAAGAGCATCTAAAATTAAAAAAAAGGAAAAATTGAAGGCTTTCGAGGCCTCGTTTCGTAAAATATTTAGGACAAACGGCCTACGGCGGTTTGCCAACGGATAGATCTTGAAAAAATACACGACTTAAAAAACGGTGACTAAATCGGAGCTACGAGTCAAAAGATACGATAGATCTAACATTTTGGCCAAAGACGAAAAACAACAAGCACCACGAACCGTCGGTGGTGTTTGGTGAGTGGTGTGAATTTTCGAGGTAAGATTTCTTTTTCGTAATCTAGACGACCTCGAATGGCAAGCACGTTCGGAGAGTCTTGCTAGTTAGGCCATTTTAGGGTGCTCCTGAGAATTTCAGCAAAATCTGAAACCAAAGTTTATGCGCCGTCAAATGGTACTCCATCTGGCGGCGCATATTAATGATTTAAAAAACATGTTTAATGAAGTGACATTAGACTCAAAATTATATGAGTTATACAAAATTACATGAGTTATACAAAATTACATTGTGTGTGAAATAATAAGCCTTAAAGCTATATATACCATGCTAAGTCATGTATACACAAAAGTAATAATACGATATATATTGAAAACGTTCAAAAAAACATTAATAATGAGAAAAATGTCCTTTTTTTGGCTTCCTGACGACCTCGAATGACAATACAATTTTCGAGAGTCTAGATGTTAGGGTATTTTTAGGGTGATCTTGAGAATTTCAACACAATCTGAAACCAAAAGTTATGCGCCGCCAAATTGTACTCCATTTGGCGGCGCATATTATTGATATAAAAAGCGAGTTTAATGAAGTGACATTAGATTCAATATTATATGCAATATACATAATCACATTGTGAGTGAAATAATAGGCCTTAAAACAATATGTATCATGTTAAGTCATGCATACAAAAAGAAATAATATGATAGAAATTCAAAATGGTCAAAAGAGCGTCTAAATTTTAAAAAAAGGAAAAATTGAAGGCTTTCGAGGCCTCGTTTTGAAAAATATTTGGGACAAACGACCTACAGCGGTTTGCCAACGGATAGATCTCGAAAAAATACACGACTTAAAAAAACGGTGACTAAATCAGAGATATGAGTCAAAAGATACGAGAGATCTAACATTTTGGCCAAAGACGAAAAACATCAAGCACCACGAACCGTCGGTGGTGTTTGGTGAGTGGTGTGAATTTTCGAGAAAAGATGTCTTTTTCGTAATCTAGACGACCTCGAATGGCAAACACGTTCGGAGAGTCTTGCTCGTTGGGCCGTTTTAGGGTGCTCCTGAGAATTTCAGCACAATCTGAAACCAAAGGTTATGCGCCGCCAAATGGAACTCCTTCTGGCGGCGCATATTAATTATTTAAAAAGCATGTTTAATGAAGTGACATAAGACTCAAAATTATATGAGTTATACATAATTACATTGTGAGTGAAATAATAAGCCTTAAAACTATATATACCATGCTAAGTCATGTATACACAAAAGTAATAATATGATATATTGAAAACGTTCAAAAAAAACATTAATACTGAGAAAAATGTCTTTTTTTGCATCCTGACGACCTCGAATGGCAATAAAATTTCTGAGAGTCTTGATGTTAGGGCCGTTTTAGGGTGCTCCTGAGAATTTTAGCACAATATGAAAGCAAAGGTTATGCGCCGCCAAATGGTACTCCATCTGGCGGCGCATATTAATGATTTAAAAAGCATGTTTAATGAAGTGACATTAGACTCAAAATTATATGAGTTATACATAATTACATTGTAAGTGAAATAATAAGCCTTAAAACTATATATACCATGCTAAGTCATGTATACACAAAAGTAATAATACGATATATATTGAAAACGTTCAAAAAAACATTAATAATGAGAAAAATGTCTTTTTTTGGCATCCTGACGACCTCGTATGGCAATAAAATTTCTGAGAGTCTTGATGTTAGGGTCGTTTTAGGGTGATCTTGAGAATTTCAACACAATCTGAAGCCAAACGTTATGCGTCGCCAAATAGTACTCCATTTGGCGGCGTATATTATTGATATAAAAAGCGTGTTTAATGAAGTGACGTTAGATTCAAAATTAAATGCGTTATACATAATTATATTGTGAGTGAAATAATAGGCCTTAAAACAATTTGTACCATGCTAAGTCATGCATACAAAAAGAAATAATATGATAGAAATTCAAAATGGTCAAAAGAGCGTCTAAAATTAAATAAAAAAGGAAAAATTGAAGGCTTTCGAGGCCTCGTTTAAAATAATATTTGGGACAAACGGCCTATGACGGTTTGCCAATGGATAGATCTTGAAAAAATACACGACTTAAAAAAATGGTGACTAAATCGGAGCTACAAGTCAAAAGATACGATAGATCTAACATTTTGGTGAAAGAAGAAAAACACCAAGCAACATAAACCGTCGGTGGTGTTTGGTGTGTGGTGTGAATTTTCGAGGAAAGATGTCTTTTTCGTAATCTAGACGACGTCGAATGGCAAGCACGTTCGGAGAGTCTTGCTCGTTGGGTAGTTTTAGGGTGCTCCTGAGAATTTCAGCACAATCTGAAACCAAATGTTATGCGCCGCCAAATGGTACTCCATCTGGCGGCGCATATTAATGATTTAAAAAGCATGTTTAATGAAGTGACATTAGACTCAAAATTATATGAGTTATACATAATTACATTATGAGTGAAATAATAAGCCTTAAACCTTTATATACCATACTAAGTCATGTATACACAAAAGTAATAATACGATATATATTGAAAACGTTTAAAAAAAACTTTAATAATGAGAAAAATGTCTTTTTTGGCATCCTAACGACCTCGAATGACAATAAAATTTCCGAGAGTCTTGATGTTAGGGTCGTTTTAGGGTGATCTTGAGAATTTCATCACAATCTGAAACCAAACATTATGCGCCGCCAAATGGTACTCCATGAAACATCCCAACCCGTATGCATCCCGACAAATTTTTTTTTTTTATATAATAAACCATTTACGCGTCATTCGAATGATCGCAAGGTGAAAACATTTCATACAACCCATTTAAACATACAACAAGTTTAGTGTTTACAATAAGAGGCACAAAGGCCTTTAATAAGTGTTTACAAGTTAGACCCATTAACGTGATAGTTTTAATCCAAACAACACCCGAGTATGGTTTGGGCTAAACTACCCAAAACTCTAGCTCGACTTCCAAAAGCTCCAACAAGCATCCAACAAGGGACTTCTAGTACCCAACAACCTCTTTCCCTTTCTCCGCACCTGCATCTAAATAGTAAACAACGAGAGGGGTAAGCTAACACTTAGTGAGTGCAATAAGTATACACATGCATATATAATATACCTACTTGCAACCACTTACTCACATACCACAAACATGCTAGCTTTATATTATTAGTATACGAACTCCAAATATAAAGCTAATAACCTACAAAATCACAACTAGCATAAACAATAGCATATACTCAAAAATATAATATGCTGCACTACAATACATACACAAACTATATGGTTAACCATACACGCGTCATGGTGCTACCGGCTCCGTGGTTCACACCATACGCAATGCTATGACGCACCGGCTCTGTGGTTCACGTCACTATGCATTTGAGTCATACTCTTTTATAGTGCTAGCGGCTCCGTGGTTCACACTTTGGTGCTACCGTCTCCGTGGTTCACACTTTAACGACTCATGCTATAGTGACACTGGCTCCATGGTTCACACTACAACACACGTACCATAATGCTACCGGCTCCGTGGTTTACATCATAGCACACTCGCACATACTATGACATTACCGGCTCCGTGGTTCATACCATAGCACACAAATAAATATACTATATACATACATGCATAAATATCCCACTCACCTTAACGCCAAGGTGATGATTATAATCCGCAAGCTTCAAGCGAAGTACCTAATACATTAAGTACCCACATCAACATACAAACTAGTGAAACTAACCACCAACACTTAACTCTTGGGCATTTAATGATCCAATGCATTAAATGATCTATTTTCACCAAAACCGCCCATTAATGGCCAAGACTCATCATAAATCACTGAAAGTTAGTGATTAAAGTCTACTAACACCAACTAACACAAACTTAGGGTATTTCATACCCATCTCACACAATTAGGTCAACCATTACCCATTTGACCCATTTTAACACTTAGACTTACAAATTTGGTCAAACTTGAACCCATTAACAAACTTACACTAATTCACAAGTGTACTAGTGTTTTAACAACAAAATTAACACTTATAAACACCAAATTCATGACCAAACCCTAGATTTCAAACCTTTGGGTTTCCATTTATCAAGTTCACCCCAAAATTGCCCATTAAACCCTAAAATGGGTCTTACAACAACACCCATAACCAAATCACTAGTCATAAAACAACTAAAAGTTGAAACTCAAAATTAACACTTACCACTACTATCAAACCGTAGCTGAGAACGAGGAGAACAAATTTCCTTCTTGCTCCAAATATCGAATCACAATTCTTCACCTTCAAATCTCACTTTGAATCTAAGAGGGTTTTATTTTTTGAGAGAAAAGAGAGAAAGAAAAGGGAAAAGAAATGAAGAAAAAGAGATATGTGGCTGGGATTTAGGGCCACAATCTGATCCACATGCAAAAAGACAAAAATGCCCTCGAACCACTCCTTTTCAAAACTGAAAATCGGATAAGTTTGTAGTAAGGTCGCGGCGCGACCACACTTAGCCGCGGTGCGGCGTTTGAGGAAAATTTGAACCAGCCTTAGATGTTTCCTGATCAATTCGTGTGTATCCTTGCAGAGCGACCCCACTGGTCCACGGCGCGACAAACAAATCGTTTTGACCAATTTTTCAGTTAACTAAGTCCAAGACTTGTAGCATGACTCGTACCCTTCATACGTGCTTCGCATATACATTTAGACTTCACCACAAAGTCTCACTTGACTTAATACCTTCCTAAACCATGCATATACTTATACTTGTATACATTCTCATGTGTATATATAGATATATATTCTCGTGTACTTCAAACTAAATCTTTAAATCATTTAATCACATATACGACCAAGTATGAACGTTCTTAAGATCGAATAAGTACCTTAGGACATGTATGAGGAAAACGAGATGTTACAACTCTCCCCCACTTGAATCGGAGCGCGTCCTCGCGATCCAAGCCGCTTGACAAGCCAAAAGATACACCAATACAAACTCTTCGGGTTGCCATGTAAACTCGGAACCTTTACTACGATGCCATTGAACTTTAAAAGTTCTCACCTCTTTATTACGCAATGTTTTAACCTTTTCATCAAGAATTGCAATTGGCTCTTCAACATACTCTAATATGTTGTTCAAAGCAATCTCATCTAACGGTACCCAAGTCGAGTCATCCGCAAGACACTTACGGAGATGGGAAACATGAAATGTGTTATGGATTCCCGCAAGCTCTTCGGGTAACTCTAGTCTATAAGCAACCTCACCAACACGAGGCAAAACTTTGAAAGGATCAATAAACCGAGGAGCTAACTTTCTACGTTTTTGAAACCGAATAACACCTTTCTATGGAGAAACCTTAAGCATCACCATGTCACCTTCTTGGAACTCAATCGGTCTCCTGCGTTTATCGGTATAAGATTTTTATCTATCTTGTGCCGCCTTAAGTCGAGCCCGAATCATCTCAATCTTACTATTAGTCTCTAAAACTAAATCGGTACTCCCGATTTCCCTTTGTCCCACTTCACCCCAACAGATTGGAGTTCGACACCTACGCCCATAAAGCATCTCATAAATGGCATTCCAATACTAGCATGATAACTATTGTTGTACGAGAATTCCACCAAGGGCAAGTGTTCATCCCAACTACCATTGAAATCGATAATACACGCCCGTAACATATCCTCTAATGTTTGATTCGAACGTTCGGTTTGACCGTCCGTTTGAGGATGGTACGCCGTGCTCATTCTCAATTGTGTACCCATATCTTCATGAAACTTATTCCAAAACCGAGATGTGAAACGAGTATCTCGATCCGATATAATAGATATAGGAATCCCATGCCTTGATATCACCTCTTTGATAAACAACTTAGACAAAGTCTCCGACGAGATCATTTCCTGAATGGGAAGAAACAAAGCACTCTTTGTAAATCTATCAACTATCACCCAAATCGCATCAAATTGGGTTCTCGCCGCCTTTGGTAACTTTGTAATGAAATCCATGGTTTTGTGCTCCTATTTCCACTTTAGAACTTCCAACGATGGTAACATACCATACAGCTTTTGGTGTGCGGCCTTAACTTGCAAACACGTGACTCATTGTTCAACATACTTAACAACATCACGTTTCATGCCCGGCCACCAATACTCTCTCTTTAAATCAAGATACATCTTTGTCGCACCCGGATGAATGGAATACTTTGACTTATGTGCTTCATCAAGTAGCACTTGTCGGAAATCCCCCATCGTAGGCACCCACACCCTTCCTTGAAAGGATAACAAACCATGCAGGCCTAAGGTAATGGACCCCGTTTGCCCCATGATTCGTTCCTCGTGCTTGTTGTTAACAAAAGTTTCAATTTGAATCTTACCAAGCTTTACAAAAAAATCGTTAGTGATGATCATGCGTAACGATCCTACTCGTATCGTTGAATGTTGACTCTTTCTTCACAACGCATCCACGACCACATTCGCCTTACCCGGATGATAAAGTATCTCACAATCATAATCCTTTACCACATCCATCCACCTATGTTGACGATAATTCAAATCTCGTTGGTTAAAGAGATGTTTCAAACTCTTATGATCCGAATAAATCGTACACTTGACACTGTATAAGTAGTGGCGCCAAATCTTCAACGCGTGAACCACCGCCGCCAATTCAAGATCATGAGTCGGGTATCTCTTTTCGTGCTCCTTTAATTGTCGAAAGGCATAAGCGATGACTTTACCTTTTTGCATTAGCACACACCTGATTCCATTTAATGAGGTATCACAATAAACCATCATATCTTCAATTCCCTCCGGCAATACCAACACCGGAGCTTGACAAAATTTCTCCTTTAATAATTGGAAAGCAATTTCTTGCTCGTTTTCCCAATTAAACCTCATGTTCTTCCTTGTCAACTTCGTCAAAGGAGAGGCGATTTTAGAAAAGTCTTGGATAAACCGAAGATAATAACCGACGAATCCGAGAAAACTTCGAATTTCTGTAGGCGTAGTCGGTTGTCCCCAATTCTTCACCATCTCTATCTTCCCCGGATCTACTTGAATACCTTCTTTATTCATAATATGGCCAAGGAATTGTACTTTCCTTAGCCAAAATTCACATTTGGAGAGTTTGGCATACAACTTCTCCTTCCGTAATGTCTTCAACACTTCACGCAAATGGCGTTCATGTTCCTTCATATTCTTAGAATAGACAAGTATGTCGTCAATGAACACAATTACCTACTTGTCCAACATAGGTTGGCACACTCGGTTCATAAGATCCATGAATGTCGCCGATGCATTCGTAAGACCGAAGGGCATAACTACGAACTCAAAATGCCCGTAACGAGTTCGAAAAGTCGTTTTCTCAACATCTTCCTCACGAACCCGCACTTGGTGATAGCCGGACCGTAAGTCAATCTTAGAAAAATATGTTGCACCTTGGAGTTGGTCAAACAAATCGTAAATCCGAGGCAATGGATAACGATTCTTGATCGTCACTTTGTTCAACTCCCGATAATCGATGCACATCCCCATACTACAATCTTTCTTTTTCACAAATAAAATCGGAGCACCCCTCGGCGAGGCACTCGGTCGAATGAAACCCTTTTCAAGCAACTCTTGGGTTTGATTTAACAACTCTTGCATTTTTCGTCAGTGCTAAACGATAAGGAGTTTTAGCAATGGGAGTAGCCCCCAGAACCAACTTAATGCTAAATTCAACTTGTCTTTCTGCCGGAACACCCGGTAACTCGTCCGGAAAAACGTCTTCGAATTCATTAACCACCGGAATTTCACGAATGGATGGTGGCTCATCGCGAGTATCAACTACATGGATGAGAATAACCATACCACCACTATTAAGAGAACGTCGCCCACGCGCATAAGTGCATAATGGTACGAGTCTTCTTCGCTTATCGCCATGAATGATTAACTCTCCCCCACTTGGGGTCTTTACACGAATGAACTTTTCGTGGCATACAATATCGGCTCTATAATGATCGAGCCAATCCATACCCACAACAATATCAAACTCACCCAAAGTCATAGGAATGAGATCAATTTTAAACGTTTCGACACCAAATACAACATTACAATCTTTACAAACATCAACCCCTAGCACCATCTTACGATCCGCTATTTCGACTTTTACCGGATGACTTAACTTAGCTAGCGGTTTATTGAGTTTAGGCACAAATCTCGGAGACACAAACAACAAATTAGCACCGCTAATAATATCCTTGCCGAATTAGAGTTAACCGTGAAAGTACCTGAGACGACTTCATTGGATTGCTTGGCCTCATCATTGGTCATTAGATAATTTCGCCCCCGAGCTGTACCCACCGCTTTCTCCAACTTCTTAACATGGTCAACCCGCAACTCGGGACATTCCGTCCTTAAGTGCCCTTCCTTTTGACAATTGTAGCAAGTGAGCTTTGGTGTTGAAGATGTATTTGTACAATTGCGAGCCATGTGTCCTTGTCGTCCACAATTATAACATTTGGGCCCGAAACCCCCGGACGCACCCTTTCACACTACCAACACTCTCACTCGCACCCCTACTTTTCTTATTGGAATGACTAGTAGCTTCAAACTTTCTTTTACCAAAAGTAAAGCCACTCTTTCTCAAAACGAATGCCTCAAAACCTTTTGCCATATCGAACAACTCATCAAAAGTTTTCACCGAGGTTACACTAATCTTCTCTTGATAGTTGTCGTTTAAGGTTCGATATAAGTCTTCCTTCAACATGTGATCATTACCGACATACTCCGGGAAAAATGGGGTCTTTGCCAAGAAAGTGGACTTAAGAGTGTTCAAGTCCATTGACCCTTGCATCAAAGTACGCAACTCGTCTTTAAGCCTTATAAGATTGGCCGAAGTTCAGTACTCTTTGAAAAATTCCGCCTTGAATTCATCCCACGTGAATTCCATACATTATTCATCGCCATAAAGTTAGATTTTTGCATCCCACCACAATTTGGCATTACCCCTTAGCATGCTACAACCATACCTCGTCTTTTTATCGAGAGGGCATTCACACGTACGAAAATCCCCCTCCATATCGAAGATCCAACGGGCACTCTTAAGTGGGTCCCGTTCACCTTCAAAGGTGGGAGGTTGAGAATCCTTGAAATTCTTATAGAAGAAGTCTCGCTTTCCAACATTATCTTCGTGAAGAACGGCCTTAATTTGTTCTTTAACTAGATCGACTACTTGCTCGTCAATCGAATCTAGAAACATCTTTTTAACGTCCTCGAGAAACTCCATTTTTTTACGTTTAAAGATGGCCTCAACCTTAGCTATGAACTCGGAGTCCTCGCTCGTACCTCCACCATCGGTATCATGTCCGTTTCTCATCTTCATTCTATAAAACGGAATAGGTTAAACAACGAACGAAAAGACATGACACATATACATATACACCTCACCGCCCCATCTTACTCAACAATCATCTTACATCACTTGTTTGACATGATTTGAACCCGTAACAATGGTAGCTAATCATTGTTACGCGAGCACCTCGCATTAACTTGCTAGTACAACGTCTATCTCGCTTGATGATAGCAATTACAACACAAAACAATTATCGCAAGTTTAGTTCACATAAACCTAGCCACTAACCAATCCCGGTCTGACCCGTCTCCTACAAGTCCCGCATAAAATGCATACACAATAAAGTCTAAGTCTAGGCATGAAATGTCCCGTTCATATCGATTATAAACGTTTCATATTAATTGATTTTGTTGCGAGGTTTGACCTCTATATGAGACGTTTTTCAAAGACTGCATTCGTTTTAATTAAAAACAAACCATAATCTTTATTTTATCAATAAAGGTTCAAAAACCATAACGTAGATTATCAAGTAATGATAATCTAAAAGATAACGTTTTACACACGAACATTACATATTGGTTTACAACAATATTACACATCGATTTAAATCACCGAATGCAGTTTTTAAACAATATATTACAAGCATGTTGACTCCAATTCGTGTCCTTAAATTAGCATGCAACAGCTGAAGCTCTTAATAATCACCTGAGAATAAACATGCTTAAAAGTCAACAAAAATGGTGGTGAGTTATAGGTTTAACCTATATATTTATCAAATCGTAATAATAGACTACAAGATTTCCATTTCCATTTTTCAATAACATGCAAACTGCATAAAAACCATTCATATGTTGAACACCTAGTAACCGACATTAACAAAATGCATATAGAATATCCCCAAAACAGAAATCCATCTGTATTAATAACTCAAAGTACTAAAGCATACCATTTTTCAGTATGGCGGGAGTTAGTGCCCGTAGATCTACATTTAGGATTCGCGTCAATTAGGGTGTCTATTCCCTAATTCTTAGGTTAGCAAGCTAAAAGGGTGATATTCGGTATTCAAAATCCAACATAGAATGTAATTTCAAGTACTTGTATCTATTTTGTAAAACATTTACAAAACTGCATGTATTCCCATCCCAAAATATTAGATAGTAAAAATGGGACTATAACTCACTTTCACAGATTATCACTTCGTCAAAAAATAACACTTGGCCACTGGTCGATTCACGAACCTATAAAAAATATGTATATATATATATATATATATATATATATATATATATATATATCAAAGTATGATTGAAATATAATTATACCATATTTTATTATGTTTTAACAATTTAAATTTGTTAAGTTGATAGTCCAATGTTTGTAGTCCACAAATAATTGTCCACAGTTAGTAGTACAGAAATAAATCAATATATATTATCTCGAATCAATCCACTACCCAGTGCATACAAGTCTCAGACTCGATCACAACTTAAAGTATATATATTATTTTGGAATCAACCTCAACTCTGTATAGCTAACTCAATCATTACCGCATATAGAGTGTCTATGGTTGTTCCAAATAATATATATAGATGACGTCAATATGATATGTCAAAACATTGCATACGTGTCTATGGTCTATCGAGGTTACATAATATGTTAGAGTACATGTATAATACAATATAAGTTAGTTAAGTTATGGTTAGTATAGATTTGTTACAAATTTCACGTAGCTACAACAAGAAAAATTATCCAATTTTGTTTTACCTATAACTTCTTCGTTTTAAATCCGTTTTGAGTGATTCAAGTTGCTATGGTTTCATAATGAACTGAAATTTATGAAAATAAACAGAAAAAGTATAAGTTTATAGTCAGAAATACAGGTTACAAGTCAATTTTGTAAGAGGTAGTCATTTCAGTCGAAAGAACGACATCTTGATGACCATTTTGAAAAACATACTTCCACTTTGAGTTTAACCATGATTTTTGGATATAGTTTCATATTCATATGAAATATCATTTTTCCAGAAAACAAACTTCAAATTCAAAGATTTAGATAGTTTTTATTTTTCCAACCCAAAACAGCCCGCGGTTTTACTACGATGGTGTATGTCTGGTTTTAAGATGTTCTTCGTGTTTTCAGGTTTTAAATCATTAAGTTAGCATATCATATAGATATAGAAAATGTGTTTAGTTGATTTTAAAAGTTAAGTTAGACGGATTAACTTTGTTTTCGAACAAGTTTAGAATTAACTAAACTATGTTCTAGTGATTATAAGTTATAATCTTCGAATAAAATAGTTTTATATATATGAATCGAATGATGTTATGAACATCATTTCTACCTCAAGTATAGTAGGTAAACCTACTAGAAATGACAAGAAATGATCTAGAGCTTCAAAGGGTCTTGGATGGCTTGAAAGTTCTTGGAGTAGAATCATGACACGAAAACAAGTTCAAGTGAGATTACTACCAGAATTAAGATTGATATAGTTATAGAAATTTAATCAAAGTTTGAATATGAGTATTACCTTGAATTAGAAAGATAACCTACAGTAAATAACAAAGATTTCTTGAGATTGGATGATCACTTGAAATGGATTTGCGAGATTGGAAGTAAGCTAGCAAACTTGAAAGTGTTCTTGATGTGTTCTTGAGTTGTTGTTTTGTAAGTTGGTTTACGTATGGATTTGTAAGCAAGATTGATGTAGATTCTGATGAAGATGATGAAGAACACTTAGAACAATGAGAGAGAACTTGAGAGAGATGTGTTTGATGCAGAAAAGTTGGATTGAAAATGTATTTGTGGTGGGTGAAAGAAAACGTGAATATGGAGTCGAGATATAGGCTCCATTAGTTTGATTTTTAGTGTAATCATTCATGATAGTTGCCAAATGATAGTTCCTACATGTTTGATGACTCATTAAGGCTGCTAAGGAGCTGATCATTGAGTGTATATACCAATAGTATATATGTCTAGAGGCTGGGTATTGTACGAGTACGAATACGAATTGAATACGAGTAAATAGTGTACTGTAGCAAATAGTGTGTTATTGTAGCAAAAAGTTTTTACTGTAGCAAATAGTATTTTACTATAGCAAATAGTATTTTACTGTAGTAAAGTGAAAATTTACTGTATCAAATAGTGTTTTACTGTAGTAAATAGTGTTTTACTGTAGCAAATAGTGTTTTACATGCACATCTTGGATTAAATTGTATTTCTTCTTATATATATATATATAAAATAAAAACTTACATCATAAAAAAATAAAATGATTAGATAATTATCACAAGTTATGACGTTCGTGAATCATCAGGCAAACGGGGTGGTCAATTATCTATATAAACTCATTTCAATTAATCAAGTCTTAACAAGTTTGATTGCTTAATATGTTGGAAACATTTAATCATATAAATATAGTTTTCATTTAATATATAAACATGGAAAAGTTTGGGTCACTACAAGGCACCTATCTCAAGTCGCCTAAATCCCTTAGACCATGCTCTGATACCACTTGAAATATCCCAACCCGTATGCAACCCGACAATTTTTTTTTATATAATAAACCAGTTACGTGCCATTCGAATGATCGCAAGGTGTAAACCATTTCATACAACCCATTTAAACATACAACAAATTTAGTGTTTACAATAAGAGGAACAAAGGCCTTTAATAAGTGTTTACAAGTTCGACCCATTAACGTGATAGTTTTAATCCAAACAACACCCGAGCATGGTTTAGGGCTAAACTACCCAAAACTCTATGTCGACTTCCAAAAGCTCCAACAAGCATCCAACAAGGGACTTCTAGTACCCAACAACCCCTTTCCCTTTCTCTACACCTGCATCTAAAAAGTAAACAACGAGAGAGGTAAGCTAACGCTTAGTGAGTACAATAAGTATACACATGCATATATAATATACCTACTTGAAATCACTTACTTACATACCACAAACATGCTAGCAATATAATATTAGCATACGAACTCCAAATATAAAGCTAATAACCTCCAAAACCGCAACTAGCATAAACAATAGCATATACTCCAAAATATAATATGCTACACTATAATACATACAAAAACAATATGGTTAACCATACACGCGTCATGGTGCTACCGGCTCCGTGGTTCACACCATACGCAATGCTATGACGCTACCGGCTCCATGGTTGGATGCTTAACGCCAAGGTGATGATTATAATCCGCAAGCTTCAAGCGAAGTACCTAATATATTAAGTACCCACATCAACATACAAACTAGTGGAACTAACCACCAACACTTAACTCTTGGGCATTTAATGACCCAATGCATTAAATGATCTATTTACACCAAAACCGCCCATTAATGGCGAAGACTCATCATAAATCACTGAAAGCTAGTGATTAAAGTCTACTAACACCAACTAACACAAACTTAGGGTATTTCATACCCATCTCACCCAATTAGGTCAACCATTACCCATTTGACCCATTTTAACACTTAGACTTACAAATTTGGTCAAACTTGAACCCATTAACAAACTTACACTAATTCACAAGTGTACTAGTGTTTTAACAACAAAATTAACACTTATAAACACCAAATTCATGACCAAACCCTAGATTTCAAACCTTTGGGTTTCCATTTATCAAGTTCACCCCAAAATTGCCCATTAAACCCTAAAATGTATCTTACAACAACACCCATAACCAAATCACTAGTCATAAAACAACTAAAAGTTGAAACTCGAAATTAACACTTACCACAACTATCAAATCGTAGCTGAGAACGAGGAGAACAAATTTCCTTCTTGCTCCAAATATCAAATCAGTACTGAAAATCGGATCAGTACTACAGTAAGGTCGCGGCGTGACCACACTTAGCCGTGGCGTGGTGTTTGAGGTAAATTCTAACTAGCCTTGGATGTTTCCTGATCTTGATTCGTGTGAATCCTTGCAGCGCGACCCCACTGGTCCACGGCGCCACAAACAAAGCGTTTTGACCAATTTTTCGGTTAACTAAGTCCAACTCTCGTAGCATGACTCGTACTCTTCGCATATACACTTAGACTTCACCACAAAGTCTCACTCGACTTAATACCTTCATAAACCATGCATATACTTTTACATGTATACATTCTCATGTGTGTGTGTATATATATATATATATATATATATATATATATATATATATATATATATATATATATATATATATATATATATATATATATATATATATATCGTGTACTTCAAACTAAATCTTTAAATCATTTAATCACATATATGACCAAGCATGAACTTTCTTAAGATCGAATACGTACCTTAGGACATGTATGAGAAAAATGAGATGTTACACTCCATTTGGCGGCGCATAGTATTGATATAAAAAGCGTGTTTAATGAAGTGATATTAGATTCAAAATTAAATGCGTTATACATTGTGAGTGAAATAATAGGCCTTAAAACAATATATACCATGCTAAGTCATGCATACAAAAAGAAATAATATGACAGAAATTCAAAATGGTCAGAAGAGGGTCTAAAATTAAACAAAAAAAAGGAAAAATTGAAGGCTTTCGGGGCCTCGTTTAGGAAAATATTTGGGGCAAACAGCCGAATGGATAGATCTAGAAAAAATACACGACTTAAAAAAACAGTGACTAAATCAGAGCTACAAGTCAAAAGATACGATAGATGTAACATTTTGGCCAAAGACGAAAAACACGAAGCACCACGAACCGTCGGTGTTGTTTGGTGAGTGGTGTGAATTTTTGAGGAAAAATGTCTTTTTCGTAATCTAGACGACCTCGAATGGCAAGCACGTTCGGAGAGTCTTGCTTGTTGGGCCGTTTTAGGTTGCTTCTGAGAATTTCGGCACAATCTAAAACCAAAGGTTATGCGCCGTCAAATGGTACTCCATCTAGCGGCGCATATTAATGATTTAAAAAGCATGTTTAATGAAGTGACATTAGACTCAAAATTATATGAGTTATACATAATTACATTGTGAGTAAAATAATAAGTCTTAAAACTATATATACCATGCTAAGTCATGTATACACAAAGGTAATAATACGATATATATTTAAAATGTTTAAAAAAAGATTAATAATGAGAAAAATATCTTTTTTTGGCATCCTGACGACCTCGAATGGCAATAAAATTTCCGAGAGTCTTGATGTTAGGGTCGTTTTAGGGTGATCTTGAGAATTTGAACACAATCTGAAACCAAAAGTTATGCGCCGCCAAATGGTACTTCCTTTGGAGGTGCATATTATTCATATAAAAAGCGTGTTTAATGAAGCAACATTAGATTCAAAATTATATGCGTTATACATAATTACATTGTGAGTAAAATTATAGGCCTTAAAACAATATGTACCATGCTAAGTCATGCATACAAAAAGAAATAATATGATAGAAATTGAAAATGGTCAATAGAGCATCTAAAATTAAACAAAAAGGCAAAATTGAAGGCTTTTGAGGCCTCGTTTCGAAAAATATTGGAGACAAATGGCCTACGGCGGTTTGCCAACGGATAGATCTCAAAAAAATAAACGACTTAAAAAACGGTGACTAAATCGGAGGTACGAATCAAAAGATACGATAGATCTAACATTTTGGCCAGAGACGAAAAACACCAAGCACCACGAACCGTCGGTGGTGTTTGGTGAGTGGCGTGAATTTTCGAGGAAAGATGTCTTTTTCGTAATTTAGACGACCTCGAATGGCAAGCACGTTCGGAGAGTCTTGCTCGTTGGGACGTTTTAGGGTGCTCCTGAGAATTTGACAACAATCTGAAATCAAAGGTTATGGGTCGCCAAATGGTACTCTATTTAGCGGCGCATATTAATGATTTAAAAAGCATATTTAATGAGGTGACATTAGACTCAAAATTATATGAGTTATACATAATTACATTGTGAATGAAATAATAAGCCTTAAAACTATATATACCGTACTAAGTCATGTATACACAAAAGTAATAATACGATATATATATTGAAAACGTTAAAAAAAACATTAATAATGAGAAAAATGTCTTTTTTGACATCCTTACGACCTCGCATGGCAATAAAATTTCCGAGAGTCTTGATGTTAGGGTCGTTTTAGGGTGATCTTGAGAATTTCAACACAATCTGAAACCAAAAGCTATGCGCCGCCAAATGGTACTCCCTTTGGCGGCGCATTTTATTGATATAAAAAACGTGTTTAATGAAGTGACATTATATTCAAAATTATATGCGTTATACATAATTACATTGTGAGTGAAATAATAGGCCTTAAAACAATACGTACCATGCTAAGTCATGCATACAAAAAGAAATAATATGATAGAAACTGAAAATGGTCAAAAGAACATCTAAAATTAAACAAAAAAAAGGCAAAATTGAAGGCTTTTGAGGCCTCGTTCAGAAAAATATTTGGGACAAACGGCCTACGGCCGTTTGCCAACGGATACATCTCGAAAAAATACACGACTTAAAAAAACTGTGACTAAATCGGAGCTACAAGTCAAAAGATACGATAGATCTAACATTTTGGCCAAAGACGAAAAACACCATGCTCCACGAACCGTCGGTGGTGTTTGGTAAGTGGTGTGAATTTTCGAGGAAAAATGACTTTTTCGTAATCTCTACGACCTCGAATGGTAAGCACGTTCGGAGAGTCTTGCTCGTTGGGCCATTTTAGGGTGCTCCTGAGAATTTCAGCACAATCAGAAACCAAAGGTTATGCGCCGCCAAATGGTACTCTATCTGGCGGCGCATGTTAATGATTTAAAAAGAATGTTTAATGAAGTGACATTAGACTCAAAATTATATAAGTTATACAAAATTACATTGTGAGTGAAATAATAAGCCTTAAAACTATATATACTATGCTAAGTCATGTATACACAAAAGTAATAATACGATATATGTTGAAAACGTTCAAAAAAACATTAATAATGAGAAAAATGTCTTTTTTGGCATCCTGACGACCTCGAATGGCAATAAAATTTTCGAGAGTCTTGATGTTAGGATCTTTTTAGGGTGATCTTAAGAATTTCAACACAATCTGAAACCAAAAGTTATGCGCCGCCAAATGGTACTCCATTTGGCGGCGCATATTATTGATATAAAAAGCATGTTTAATGAAGTGACATTAGATTCAAAATTATATGCGTTATACATAATTACATTGTGAGTGAAATAATAGGCCTTAAAACAATATGTACCAAGCTAAGTCATGCATACAAAAAGAAATAATATGATAGAAATTCAAAATGGTCAAAAGAGCGTCTAAAATTAAAAAAAAATTTAGATAATATTGAAGGCTTTCGAGGCCTCGTTTTGAAAAATATTTGGGACAAACGGCCTTCGGCGGTTTGCCAATGGATAGATCTCGAAAAAATAAACGACTTAAAAAAACGGTGACTAAATTGGAGCTACGAGTCAAAAGATACGATAGATCTAACATTTTGGCCAAAAACGAAAAACACCAAGCACCACGAACCGACGGTGGTATTTGTTGAAGTCGTGTGAATTTCGAGGAAAGATGTCATTTTCATAATCTAGACGACCTCGAATGGCAAGCACATTCGGAGAGTCTTGCTCGTTGGGCCGTTTTAGGGTGCTCCTGAGAATTTCAGCACAATCTGAAACCAAAGGTTATGCGCCGTCAAATGGTACTCCATCTGGCGGCGCATATTAATGATTTAAAAAGCATGTTTAATGAAGTGACATTAGACTCAAAATTATATGAGTTAAACATAATTACATTGTGAGTGAAATAATAAGCCTTAAAACTATATACACCATGCTAAGTCATGTATACACAAAAGTAATAATACGATATATGTTGAAAACGTTCAAAAAAACATTAATAATGAGAAAAATGTCTTTTTTGGCATCCTGACGACCTCGAATGGAAATAAAATTTCTGACAGTCTTGATTTTAGGGTCGTTTTAGGGTGATCTTAAGAATTTCAATACAATCTAAAACTAAAAGTTATGCGCCGCTAAATGGTTACTCCATTTGGCGGCACATATTATTAATACAAAAACCGTGTTTAATAAAATTATATGCGTGATATATAATTACATTGTGAGTGAAATAATAGGCCTTAAAACAATATGTACCATGCTAAGTCATGCATATAAAAAAATATATGATAGAAATTCAAAATGGTCAAAAGAGCGTCTAAAATTAAAAAAAGGGCAAAATTGAAGGCTTTCGAGGGCTCGTTTTGAAAAATATTTGGGACAAATGGCCTACGGAAGTTTGCCAACGGATAGATTTCGAAAAAAATACACGAATTAAAAAAACGGTGACTAAATCGGAGCTACGAGTCTAAAGATACGATAGATCTGATAGATCTAACATTTTGGCCAAAGACGCAAAACACCAAGCACCACGAACCGTCGGTGGTGTTTGGTGAGTGGTGTGAATTTTCGAGGAAAGATGTCTTTTTCGTAATCTAAACGACCTAGAATGGCAAGCACGTTCGGAGAGCCTTGCTCGTTGGGCCGTTTTAGAGTCCTCCTGAGAATTTCAGCACAATCTGAAACCAAAGGTTATGCGCCGCCAAATGGTAATCTATCTGGCGGCGCATGTTAATGATTTAAAAAGTATGTTTAATGAAGTGACATTAGATTCAAAATTATATGAGTTATACATAATTACATTGTGAGTGAAATAATAAGCGTTAAAACTATATATACCATGCTAAGTCATGTATACACAAAAGTAATAATAGATATATATTGAAAACGTTCAAAAAAACATTAATAATGAGAAAAATGTCTTTTTTTGGCATCCTGACGACCTCGAATGGCAATAAAATTTCCGAGAGTCTTGATGTTAGGGTCGTTTTAGGCTGATCTTGAGAATTTCAACACAATCTGAAACCAAAAGTTATGCGCCGCCAAATGGTACTCCATTTTGCGACGCATATTAATGATATAAAAAGCGTATTTAATGAAGTGACATTAAATTCCAAATTATATGCATTAATCATAATTACATTGTGAGTTAAATAATAGGCCTTAAAACAATATTTACCATGCTAAGTCATGCAAGCAAAAAGAAATAATATGATAGAAATTCAAAATGGTTAAAAGAGCGTCTAATATTAAGCAAAAAAAGGCAAAATTGAAGGCTTTCGAGGCCTCGTTTCGTAAAATATTTGGGACAAACGGCAAAGGCGGTTTGCCAACGGATAGATCTAAAAAAAAATACAACACTTAAAAAAATGGTGACTAAATTGGAGCTACGAGTCAAAAGATACGATGGATATAACATTTTGGCCAAAGACGAAAAACACCAAGCACCACGAACCGTCGGTGGTGTTTGGTGAGTGGTGTGAATTTTCTAGGAAAGATGTCTTTTAGGGTGCTCCTGAGAATTTCAACACAATCAAAAACCAAAGGTTATGCGCCGCCAAATGGTACTCCATCTGGCGGCGCATATTAATGATTTAAATAGCATGTTTAATAAAGTGACATTAGACTCAAAATTATATGAGTTATACATAATTACATTGTGAGTGAAATAATAAGCCTTAAAACTATATATACAATGCTAAGTCATTTATATACAAAAGTAATAATACGATATATATTGAAAACGTTAAAAAAAATTTATAATGAGAAAAATGTCTTTTTTGGCATCCTGAGTACCTCGAATGGCAATAAAATTTCTGAGAGTCTTGATTTTAGGGTCGTTTTAGGGTGATCTTAAAAATTTCAACTCAATCTGAAACCAAAAGTTATGCGCCGCCAAATGGTACTCCATTTGGCGGCGCATATTATTGATATAAAAAGCGTGTTTAATAATAGATATACCATGCTAAGTCATGTATACACAAAAGTAATAATAGATATATATTGAAAACGTTCAAAAAAACATTAATAATGAGAAAAATGTCTTTTTTGGCATCCTGACGACCTCGAATGGCAATAAAATTTCCGAGAGTCTTGATGTTAGGGTCGTTTTAGGCTGATCTTGAGAATTTTAACACAATCTGAAACCAAAAGTTATGCGCCGCCAAATGGTACTCCATGTGGCGGCGCATATTATTGATATAAAAATCGTGTTTAATAAAGTGACATTAGATTCAAAATTATATGTGTTATACATAATTAAATTGTGAGTGAAATAATAGGCCTTAAAACAATATGTACCATTCTAAGTCATGCATACAAAAAGAAATAATATGATAAAAATTCAAAATGGTCAAAAGAGCGTCTAATATTAAACAAAAAAAGGCAAAATTGAAGGCTTTCGAGGCCTCGATTCGAAAAATATTTGGGACAAACGGCAAAGGAGGTTTGCCAACAGATAGATCTCAAAAAAATATATCACTTAAAAAAACGATGATTAAATCGGAGCTACGAGTCAAAAGATACGATAGATCTAACATTTTGGCACAAGACGAAAAACACCGATCACCACGAACCGTCGGTGGTGTTTGGTGAGTGGTGTGAGTTTTCCAGGAAAGATGTCTTTTAGGGTGCTCCTGAGAATTTCAGCACAATCTGAAACCAAAGGTTATGCGCCGCCAAATGGTACTCCATTTGGCGGCGCATATTAATGATTTAAAAAGCATGTTTAATGAAGTGAGATTAGACTAAAAATTATATGAGTTATACATAATTACATTGTGAGTGAAATAATAAGCCTTAAAACTATATATACCATGCTAAGTAATGTATACACAAAAGTAATAATACGATATATATTGAAAACGTTCAAAAAAACATTAATAATGAGAAAAATGTCTTTTTTGACATCCTGACGATCTCGAATGGCAATAAAATTTCCGAGAATCTTGATGTTAGGGTCGTTTTAGGGTGATCTTAAGAATTTCAACACAATCTGAAACCAAAAGTTATGCGCCGCCAAATGGTACTCCATTTGGCGGCGCATATTATTGATATAAAATGCATGTTTAATGAAGTGACATTAGATTCAAAATTGTATGCGTTATACATAATTACATTGTGAGTGAAATAATAAACCTTAAAACAATATGTACCAAGCTAAGTCATGCATACAAAAAGAAATAATATGATAGAAATTCAAAATGTCAAAAGAGCGTCTAAAATTAAAAAAAAAATTAGATAATATTGAAGGCATTCGAGGCCTCGTTTCGAAAAATATTTGGGACAAACGGCCTACGGCGGTTTGCCAACGGATAGATCTCGAAAAAATACACGACTTAAAAAAACGGTGACAAAATCGGAGCTACGAGTATAAAGATACGATAGATCTAACATTTTGGCCAAAGACGAAAAACACCAAGCACCACGAACTGTCGGTGGTGTTTGGTGAGTGGTGTGAATTTTCCAGGAAAGATGTCGTTTAGGGTGCTCCTGAGAATTTCAGCACAATCTAAAACCAAAGGTTATGTGCCGCCAAATGATACTCCATCTGGCGGCGCATATTAATAATTTAAAAAGCATGTTTAATGAAGTGACATTAGACTCAAAATTATATGAGTTATACATAATTACATTGTGAGTGAAATAATAAGCCTTAAAACTATATACCCTATGCTAAGTCGTGTATACACAAAAGTAATAATACGATATATTGAAAACGTTCAAAAAAAAACATTAATAACGAGAAAAATATTTTTTTTGGCATCCTGACGACCTCGAATGCCAATAAAATTTCTGAGAGTGTTGA
Source organism: Rutidosis leptorrhynchoides (assembly GCF_046630445.1). NCBI lineage: Eukaryota > Viridiplantae > Streptophyta > Magnoliopsida > Asterales > Asteraceae > Rutidosis > Rutidosis leptorrhynchoides. The sequence continues at coordinate 364,791,569 of NC_092338.1, forward strand.
TGTTAGGATCGTTTTAGGGTGATCTTGAGAATTTCAACACAATCTGAAACCAAAAGTTATGTGCCGCCAAATGGTACTCCATTTGGCGGCGCATATTATTGATAAAAAAAGCGTGTTTAATGAAGTGATATTAGATTCAAAATTATATGCGTTATACATTGTGAGTGAAATAATAGGCCCTAAAACAATATGTACCATGCTAAGTCATGCATAAAAAAAGAAATAATATGATAGAAATTCAAAATGGTCAAAAGAGCGTCTAATATTAAACAAAAAAGGCAAAATTGAAGACTTTCGAGGCCTCGATTCAAAAAAAATATTTGGGACAAACGGCCTATGTCGGTTTGCCAACGGATAGATCTCGATAAAATACACCACTTAAAAAAACGGTGACTAAGTTGGAGCTACGAGTCAAAAGATACTATAAATCTAACATTTTGGCCAAAGACGAAAAACACCAAGCACCACGAACCGTCGGTGGTGTTTGGTGAGTGATGTGTATTTTTCACGAAAGATGTCTTTTAGGGTACTCCTGAGAATTTCAACACAATCTGAAACCAAAGGTTATGCGCTGCCAAATGGTACTCCATCTGACGGCGCATATTAATGATTTAAAAAGCATGTTTAATGAAGTTACATTATGCTCAAAATTATATGAGTTATACATAATTACATTATGAGTGAAATAATAAGCCTTAAAACTATATATTCCATGCTAAGTCATGTATACACAAAAGTAATAATACGATATATATTGAAAACGTTCAAAAAAACATTAATAATGAGAAAAATGTCTTTTTTTGGTATCCTGACGACCTTGAATGGAAATAAAATTTCCGAGAGTCTTGATGTTAGGGTCGTTTTAGGGTGATCTTGAGAATTTCAACACAATCTGAAACTAAAAGTTTTGCGCCGCCAAATGGTACTCCATTTGGCGGCGCATATTATTGATATAAAAAGCGTGTTTAATGAAGTGACATTAGATTCAAAATTATATGCGTTATACATAATTACATTGTGAGTGAAATAATAGGCCTTAAAACAATATGTACCATCCTACGTCATGCATATAAAAAGAAATAATATGATAGAAATTCAAAATGGTCAAAAGAGCGTCTAAAATTAAAAAAAGGCAAAATTGAAGGCTTTCGAAGCCTCGTTTCGAAAAATATTTGGGACAAAAGGCCTACGGCGGTTTGCCAATGGATAGATCTAGAAAAAATATACGACTTAAAAAAAACGATGACTAAATCGGAGCTACGAGTCTAAAGATACGATAGATCTAACATTTTGGCCAAAGACGAAAAACACCAAACACCACGAACCGTCGGTGGTGTTTGGTGAGTGGTGTGAATTTTCAAGGAAAGATGTCTTTTTCGTAATCTAGATGACCTCGAATGGCAAGCACGTTCGGATAGTCTTGCTCGTTGGGCCGTTTTATGTGACGACCCGGGAATTTCCGACCAAATTTAATCTTAATCTTTATATGTTTCCGACACGATAAGCAAAGTTTGTAATGTTGAAGTCTCAAAAAATTTGAACCGTGTTCATATATTCAATTACCCTTCGACTGTTCTCGACGATTCACGAACATTTATGTGTATACTGAAATGTATATATAATATATACTTATTAATTGAAAAAGATAACAAAGTATTAGATATATAATACTTTACATAAACGTGTTTGTTTCGATATTTGTTCAATATAGTTACTGACGGAATTAAAAGATAATATTATATGATTGAATTATCAGATGCATTGAATTATGATTACGAGTCTCTGTTATGAGATTCACTATGATTTAAGAAATCTGTTCTTTTTAACAATATTTGGAAAATTGGTAAAGTGATTTACAAATAAAAACAAAATTGTCACTTATCGAGAGTTAGACAAAAGTTAGTGGAAAAATTGAATTTCATAATATTTGATTGATCTATTTTTCAAACGTGTGAAAACGTTTTTTTTTTTTTTTTTTGATATAATAGAACTTGTTATTAAAATGTCTTTGTTCATATAACGTAATTTGGAACTTTGGTTAATAGATATATAAATAACTTGCAACGTGTATTTAAAACGTGTTTTGAATATTAAATATATATATATATATATAATTTTTGTACACCATTAAGATACTATGTATATTGTATTAAATATTCGAACATGTTATATAAATATTAAATAATTAATAATAGGTAATGTAATAGATCAAATGTAATTACTAGTTGAACATATAATATTAATGTTATTACTTCCATTACTATCAATAATATCAATATGAATATTAAAATCAGCGTTAGTCATATTATTATTCTCAATAGATAATATAGGAAAGTTGATACATATAAATTGTTATGATATTATTGTTATCATTAATAATACCATATCGTTATTATATTATAATGAGTAATAAAAGTTTGATTAAGATTATTATTATTATTATTATTATTATTATTTTTGTATCATTAAAACCATTACTATCATTATGGATATTATTAGAAAATAATACAATTCATTATTTGTATCAGTAATATTATTATTATTATTATTATTATTATTATTATTATTATTATTTACTCATTATACTTATTATTAGTATTATTTTATTATTACTATTATATTATTATGATAGTTATTAAAAGAATAATCATAATCTATAAATATAAATATAATTGTCTAAATAAAATAGAAATACAAATAAAAATATAAATACAGATATAGAAAATTGAAATATATATATAATTACATATATATAAATAAAAGATATATATTTATATATAAATGTTAATACAAATAAATATATACATATATGAGTATATACAGATATTACAGCGACTCCTATCTCAAATCCCTATTAAACTGTATGATTATTTGTTTATATCTGATATTTGGTACGAAAGAATCTGTTAATTTCATAATCAAACAAAAAACAGTTAGCCATTAAAATCAAATTGTATTTTTTTTATTATTTCTTCTACTGAACATATCACTTCCTGTCCCCAAATCTTTTAAACGTCGATATCATAAATTAAATTGGGATCAAAGTAAACTGTTAAATCACGTACTCAATTATATTAGATAAGTTATCTACTGCTAAATCGTAAATGGAAACAGAAAATAAAGAAACTGTTAGCGAAACCTCTGCTCTTGAATTCATTTAAGCCAAAACCCGATTTTTAATCATATTTCAAAATGTAAGAATGCAGTTGTATTAGGAATAGTTCATTTAATCTTTCTGGAAAGTCTCAAGATTCAATCTTTACTATCAAGCTCGAATTTTCGAGTCAAAGGATAATTTTAAAAAGTCAAACGTTCGTTCTTCAATGAAATTCGGTTTCAATGTAATGTTTTCAGTCCAATTGAGAATGGAGAAAGGTTTTATGAATGATTTAAAAGATATTTCATGTTGTAATAATTTTCTAAAATGTTCTAAATTTTCGAATGTGATTTTGGGTTTGTTCGTGTTCTTCACAGACTGCCAGGTTCTTTTTTTTCTTTTAAATTTTAATTTTTTTTCTTTTCTTCACTTAATAAACGTTTTTGTTTTGACAAAGAATCCTAAAACCAAAAATAAATTAATTGTTGGTTGCAATGGTATGATTCCTGGATTATGTCCAAATTAAGGAAGAAGAAGATAACAGGCAGATGGATATATTAGATATAGGATGTGTTTTCAATCAGTAAAACGTGAGACAGAGGGAGGGTTAAGGTTTGTGATGGTGTTCGAGAGGTCGTGGGTTCGAGTCCCGGCTCTGGCGGTTTATTTCTTTTTAAAGCTTTAAAGGTAGTTATTATTATTATTATTATTATTATTATTATTATTATTATTATTATTATTATTATTATTATTATTATTATTATTATTATTATTATTATTATTATTATTATTATTATTATTATTATTATTACTATTATTATCATTTATATTTATATTTATTATTATTGTTATTAATGATGTTACTAGTATTATTATTGTTAAAAAGTATTACTAGTACTATTAGTATTATCATTATAATTATTAGAATTATCAATGTTATTATTAGAAATGGTTATTAAGACTAATATGATAGTATTATTAATATCATTACTAATAAAAGTATTAGTTATCTTTATTATTAGTATTACGAATATAGTCACCAATATGAATAATATTATTATTACTAGGATTACTGATTTATCATTTTTGTAATTAATAGTATTATTATTATTAACCTAAGTATCATTTTAAACCATAACATTACTAATATTAGTATTATTATTATCAATAAAATTATTATTATTATTATGAGTAAATCATTGTTATCAGAACTATCATTTTAACAAATAAATATTTTGTACATAAAATATACTCTTTACATATACTAAAAGTACATTAATATTTCATATACAATATATCAAACATATTAATAGTATTTATATAAATACTTACATATAACCAACTAATAATTTTAAACATAATACTGATCATATAATATATATAGATATATTGATACAAATAAATATATAAATATTTATCATTTTAATTATGTATACAAAATAAATAAATATAACATATAAATTAAGTATATCAAATATATCTAAATAACATAATATAACAAGTACATTATATATATATATATATATATATATATATATATATATATATATATATATATATATATATATATATATATATTGTTCAATTACAAATATGTGTGTTAATATATATACACAAATGATATAGGTTCGTGAATCCGAGGCCAACCCTGCTTTGTTCAGTTGTTCAATATAGTCATATGTATTTTTACTACAAAATACATTAGGTGAGTTTTATTATTCCCTTTTTATATATATTTTTGGGCTGAGAATACATGCAATGTTTTAATAACTATTTTACAATATTTATATGCGTGAGTTTCATTTGCTCCCTTTTTAAATGCTTTTGCAATATATATTTTTGGGACTGAGAATACATGCGCTGCTTTTATAAATGATTTACGAAATAGACACAAGTGATCGAAACTACATTCTATGGTTGGATTATTAAATCGAATATGCCCCTTATTAAGTCTGGTAATCTAAGAATTAGGGAACAGACACTAATTGACGCGAATTCTAAAGATAGATCTATCGGGCCCAACAAGCCCCATCCAAAATACCGGATGCTTTAGTACTTCGAAATTTATATCATGTCCGAAGGAGGATCCCGGAATGATGGGGATATTCTTATATGCATATTGTTAATGTCGGTTACCAGTTGTTCAATCCATATGAATGATATTTTTGTCTCTATGCATGGGACGCATGTTTATGAGAAACGGAAATATGAAATCTTGTGGTCTATTAAAATTATGAAATGATTATTTATGTTAAACTAATGAACTCATCAACCTTTTGGTTGACACTTGAAAGCATGTTTATTCTCAGGTATGCAATAAATCTTCCGCTGTGCATTTGCTCATTTTAAGGACATTACTTGGAGTCATTCATAGCATATTTCAAAAGACGTTGCATTCGAGTCGTCAAGTTCATCAAGATTATTATTAATTCAATTATAGTTGGATATATTATGAAATAGTATGCATGTTGTCAACTTTCAATGTAATGAAAGATTGTCTTTTCAAAAACGAATGCAATGTTTGTAAAATGTATCATATAGAGGTCAAGTACCTCGCGATGTAATCAACTGTTGTGAATCGTTTATAATCGATATGGACTTCGTCCGGATGGATTAGGACGGGTCCTTTCATTTTAGGGTGCTCCTGAGAGTTTCAGCACAATCTGAAACCAAATGTTATGCGCCGCCAAATGGTACTCCATCTAGCGGCGCATATTAATGATTTAAAAAGCATGTTTAATGAAGTGACATTAGACTCAAAATTATATTAGTTATACATAATTACATTGTGAGTGAAATAATAAGCCTTAAAACTATATATATCATGCTAAGTCATGTATACACAAAAGTAATAGTACGATATATATTGAAAACGTTCAAAAAAAAATTAATAATGAGAAAAATGTCTTATTTTGGCATCCTGACGACCTCGAATGGCAATAAAATTTCCTAGAGTCTTGATGTTAAGGTCATTTTAGGGTGATCTTGAAAATTTAAACAAAATCTGAAACCAAAAGTTATGCGCCACCAAATGGTACTCCATTTGGCGGCGCAAATTATTGATATAAAAAGCGTGTTTAATGATTTGGCATTAGATTAAAAATTATATGCGTTATACATAATTACTTTGTGGGTGAAATAATAGGCCTTAAAACAATATATGCTATGTCATGCATACAAAAAGAAATAACATGATAGAAATTCAAAATGGTCAAAAGAGCGTCTAAAATTAAACAAAAAAAAGGCAAAATTGAAGGCTTTCGAGACCTCGTTTCGAAAAATATTTGGGACAAACGGCCTACGGCAGTTTGAAAATGGATAGATCTCGAAAAAATACACGACTTAAAAAAAACGGTGACTAAATTGGAGCTACGAGTCTAAAGATACGATAGATCTAACATTTTGGCCAAAGACGAAAAACACCAAGCACCACAAACCGTCGGTGGTGTTTGGTGAGTGATGTGGATTTTCTAGGAAAGATGTCTTTTTCGTAATCTAGAAGACCTCGAATGGCAAGTACGTTCGGAGAGTCTTGCTCGTTGGGCCGTTTTAGAGTACTCCTGAGAATTTCAGCATAATCTGAAACCAAAGGTTATGCGCCGCCAAATGGTACTCTATCTGGCGGCGCATATTAATGATTTAAAAAGCATGTTTAATGAAGCGACATTAGACTCAAAATTATATGAGTTATACATAATTACATTGTGAGTGAAATAATAAGCCTTAAAACTATATATACCATGCTAAGTCATGTATACACAAAAGTAATAATACGATATATGTTGAAAACGTTCAAAAATATATTAATAATGAGAAAAATGTCTTTTTTTTGGCATCCTGACAACCTCGAATGGCAATAAAATTTTGGAGAGTCTTGATGTTAGTGTCGTTTTAGGGTGATCTTAAGAATTTCAACACAATATGAAATGAAAAGCTATGCGCCGCCAAATGGTACTCCATTTGGCGGCGCATATTATTGATATAAAAAGCGTGTTTAATGAAGTGTCATTAGATTCAAAATTATATGCGTTATACATAATTACATTGTGAGTGAAATAATAGGCCTTAAAACAATATGTACCAAGCTAAGTTATGCATACAAAAAGAAATAATATGATAGAAATTTAAAATGGTCAAAAGAGCGTCTAAATAAAAAAAATAGGCAAAATTGAAGGTTTTCGAGGCCTCGTTTTGAAAAATATTTGGGACAAATGGCCTACGGCAGTTTGCCAATGGATAGATCTCGAAAAAATACACGACTAAAAAAACGGTGACTAAATCGGAGCTACGAGTCAAAAGATACTATAGATCTAACATTTTGGCCAAAGACGAAAAACACCAAGCACCACATACCGTCGGTGGTGTTTGGTGAGTGGTGTGAATTTTTGAGGAAAGATGTCTTTTCCTTAATCTAGACGACCTCGAATGGAAAGCACTTTCGGAGAGTCTTGCTCCTTAGGCCGTTTTAGGATGCTCCTGAGAATTTCAGCACAATCTGAAACCAAAGGTTATGCGCCGCCAAATGGTACTCAATCTGGCGGCGTATATAAATGATTTAAAAATATGTTTAATGAAGTGACATTAGACTCATAATTATATGAGTTATACATAATTACATTGTGAGTGAAATAATAAGCATTAAAACTCTATATACCATGCTAAGTCATGTATACACAAAATTAATAATACGATATATGTTGAAAATGTTCAAAAATACATTGATAATGAGAAAAATGTCTTTTTTTGGCATCCTGACGACCTCGAATGGAAATAAAATTTCCAAGAATCTTGATGTTAGGGTCGTTTTAGGGTGATCTTAAGAATTTCAACATAATCTGAAATCAAAAGTTATGCGCCGCCAAATGGTACTCCATTTGGCGGCGCATATTATTGATACAAAAAGTGTGTTTAATAAAATTATATGGGTTATATATAATTACATTGTGAGTGAAATAATAGGCCTTAAAACAAAATGTACCATGCTAAGTCATGCATATAAAAAGAAATAATATGATAGAAATTCAAAATGGTCAAAAGATTGTCTAAAATTAAAAAAAAAAAGGCAAAATTGAAGGCTTTCGAGGCCTCGTTTCGAAAAATATTTGGACTAAACGGCCTACTGCAGTTTGCCAACGGATAGATCTCGAAAAAATACACGACTTAAAAAAACAGTGACTAAATCGGAGCTACGAGTCTAAACATACGATAGATCTAACATTTTGGTCATAGACGAAAAACAACAAGCACCACGAACCATCGGTGGTGTTTGGTGAGTGGTGTGAATTTTCGAGGAAAGATGACTTTTTCGTAATCTAGACGACCTCGAATGGCAAGCACGTTCGGAGAGTCTTGCTCGTTGGACCGTTTTAGGGTGCTCCTGAGAATTTCAGCATAATCTGAAACCAATGGTTATGCGCCGCCAAATGGTACTCCATCTGGCGGCGCATATTAATGATTTAAGAAGCATGTTTAATGAAGTGACATTAGACTCAAAATTATATGAGTTATAAATAATTACATTGTGAGTGAAATAATAAGCCTTAAAACTATATATACCATGCTAAGTTATGTATACACAAAAGTAAAAATACGATATATATTGAAAACGTTCAAAAAAACATTAATAATGAGAAAAATGTCTTATTTTGGCATCCTGACGATCTCGATTGGCAATAAAATTTTCGAAAATCTTGATGTTAGGGTCGTTTTAAGGTGATCTTGAAAATTTCAACACAATCTGAAACCAAAAGTTATGCGCCGCCAAATGGTACTCCATGTGGCGGCGCATATTATTGATATAAAAAGCGTGTTTAATGAAGTGACATTAGATTCCAAATTATATGCGTTACACATAATTAAATTCTGAGTGAAATAATAGGCCTTAAAACAATATGTACCAAGGTAAGTCATGCATACAAAAAAAATTAATATGATAGAAATTCAAAATGGTCAAAAAAGCGTTTAATATTAAACAAAAAAAGGCAAAATTGAAGGCTTTCGAGGCCTCGATTCGAAAAATATTTTGGAAAAACGGCAAAGGCGGTTTGCCAACGGATAGATCTGAAAAAATACACCACTTAAAAAAATGGTGACTAAATCGGAGCTACTAGTCAAAAGATACGATAGATCTAACATTTTGGCCAAAGACGAAAAACACCAAGCACCACGAACCGTCGGCGTTGTTTGGTGAGTGGTGTGAATTTTCCAGAAAAGATGTCTTTTAGGGTGCTCCTGAGAATCTCAGCACAATCTGAAACCAAAGGTTATGCGCCGCCAAATGGTACTCCATCTGTTGGCGCATATTAATGATTTAAAAAGCATGTTTAATGAAGTGAGATTAGACTCAAAATATATGAGTTATACATAATTACATTGTGAGTGAAATAATAAGCCTTAAAACTATATATACCATGTTAAGTCATGTATACACAAAAGTAATAATACGATATATATTGAAAACGTTAAAAAAACATTAATAATGAGAAAAATGTCTTTTTTTGGCATCCTGACGACCTCTAATGGCAATAAAATTTCCGAGAGTCTTGATGTTAGGGTCGTTTTAGGGTGATCTTGAGAATTTCAACACAATCTGAAACCAAAAGTTATGCGCCGCCAAATGGTACTCCATTTGGCGGCGCATATTATTGATATAAAAAGCGTGGTTAATAAAGTGACATTAGATTCAAAATTATATGCGTTATACATAATTACATTGTGAGTAAAATAATAGGCCTTAAAACAATATGTACCATCCTAAGCCATGCATATAAAAAGAAATAATATGATAGAAATTCAAAATGGTCAAAAGAGCGTCTAAAATTAAAAAAAGGCAAAATTGAAGGCTTTCGAAGTCTCGTTTCGAAAAATATTTGGGACAAATGGCCTACGGCAGTTTGCAAACGGATAGATCTCGAAAAAATACACGACTTAAAAAACGGTGACTAAATCGGAGCTACGAGTCTAAAGATACGATAGATCTAACATTTTGGCCAAAGACGAAAAACACCAAGCACCACGAACCGTCGGTGGTGTTTGCCGCGTGGTGTGAATTTTCGTGGAAAGATGTCTTTTCGTAATCTAGACGAACTCGAATGGTAAGCACGTTCGGAGAGTCTAGCTCGATGGACCGTTTTAGGGTGCTCCTGAGAATTTCAGCACGATCTGAAACCAAAGGTTATGCGCCGCCAAATGGTACTCCGTCTGGCTGCGCATATTAATGATTTAAAAAAACATGTTTAATGAAGTGACATTAGACTCAAAATTATATGAGTTATACATAATTACATTGTGAGTGAAATAATAAGCCTTAAAACTATATATACTATGCTAAGTCATGTATACACAAAAGTATAATACGATATATATTGAAAACGTTCAAAAAAACATTAATAATGAGAAAAATGTCTTTTTTTAGCATCCTGACGACCTTGAATGGCAATAAAATTTCCGAGAGTCTTGATGTTAGGGTCGTTTTAGGGTGATTTTGAGAATTTCAACACAATCTGAAACCAAAAGTTATGCGCCGCCAAATGGTACTCCATTTGGCGGCGCATATTATTGATATAAAAAGCGTGTTTAATGAAGTGACATTAGATTCAAAATTATATGCGTTATACATAATTACATTGTGAGTGAAATAATAGGCCTTAAAACAATATGTACCATGCTAAGTCATGCATACAAAAAGAAATAATATGATAGAAATTCAAATTGATCAAAAGAGCGTCTAAAATTAAAAAAAAAAAGGCAAAACTGAACGCTTTTGAGGCCTCATTGTGATGCCCTATACAAAATTAACGTATACGGATCATCAACAACAGGATCATTACAAGGTCAAACACTATATGCTGTTTTAAATAAATTTGCATTCATAAGAAAAGGTGACGTCATAACCAACGTCAAATGTTTAACATACGATAGCGTGCTTCTACGAATAGAAGGCAATAATAATAGTATGTGATCCAATGGTCATTACAAATTCATTATTTTAAAAGTAACATAGTTTGAATGCAAAATAAATATTTCATGCGGAGACATCTCAAACAGAAGCAGCGGGTGTCTACACAGCAATACTACAACAACGGAAGCAATCAAACCTCTAAGAACCTGAGAAAACATGCTTAAAAACGTCAACATGAATGTTGGTGAGCTATAGTTTAAGTATAACAGTAATGTAAGGTAGGCCACGAGATTTCATATTTCAAAACAGTATGAAAAGTATATGTTCAACCGTGGGCACTTGGTAACTAACTTAACGTAATATCACCCCCTAAAAAGTATACTTGGCGAGTGCGTATATTTACGAAGTATTAAACACCCGTTAAATGCTAGCGCTACTAGCCAGAGTGGGGATGTCAAACCCTATGGATCCATATCTAAGATTCGCGTTCACCGGTTCAAAGACCAATGACTAAACGTTACCGAGCTAAGGGGAAAGTTTATGCCGTTGTATAACCCACACATATATAAAGTTTAAGTACTCGTGCCTAGCATGTAAAATGTAAAACAAGCATGTATCCTTATTTCCCAAAATAGTTAAAGTAAAAAGGGATGCTATAACTCACAGTGGAAAGTAGTAAAGTCGGTACGAGATAAGTAAGCAAGTGGTTGGTCCGAAAGGTCCTCAACCTAAGTCAAAAGTTACTAAGTCAGTAAATCGTTCCCAAAGGTTTAAAAGTATGTAAATTAGGTCTTAAGAGTCATCATCATTCATCATAAGTCAAAAAGGGTAAAGTAAGTTTCAATCAAGAATAGAGTTCGAAACAAAGGCTGAATTCGTTCAGTCGCCACGACCTCTATACAAACTTAAATGAGGTGAGACCAGTGGCCATGGCTCCATATATGAGTCTCCTAGTTTCTGACAAATTTCCAGAACCAAACTCGTTTTTGTTTGACCGTGGTGACGGTTTAAGTGCGAGTAGGTCAGAAATTTCAGCACAACGTTATAAGGGCGTATTGACTTTCGGAAGGCTATAAATCCTAAACCGTAACTCGGATTAAGACGAGGCCTAAACGGAAAATCATTTACTCGAACCGAACTAACTGGAAATCAAATTTTCATTAGCCCAGGTGACCTGATCAGACCCAGAAAATAGTAAGAAAAGTGCTCCAGTGGGTTCTTGGTGCTTGATGCTCATCATGGTTCTCATCCTTGATGCTTATAGCTTCAAGTGTACAACTCGTTGATGTGTTTGCATCATCTTTACCAAGTTTTGACCATTATGACACTAGTGTATGTCTAAGATATGTAGCACAACTCATTTAAGGGTTTTATGAGGTTGATGAACCAAAGTTACATCAAGATCTTAGATCCGACACATACATGAGTTCTAGTAGTAATATTAAGCTATAAACTTGAAAGTAAACTAAATAAACAAGATCTTAAGTTGTAGAACTTAGATATTAGTTAGATCTTAAAGATCCTAGACTAAAAAGTCTAGATCTAGTGTTCTTAAGTTAAACCCTAAGTTATAGAACTTGGATCTTTACTTTAAAGAAACCACAAGTTATGAAACTTAGATTTTCATCTTGAAAATGTATTTTAGCTCATAAGCTTTTATTTATAACAATATTGGAAGACCATAAGCTATAGAAACTTAGATCTAACATAAGTGTATGAAGTTATAACTAGAAAGTTAAACTTCCATGTTCTTGAACTTACAAAGTTTAGACTTTAGTCTCAAGAATAATGAGATCAAGTTTAACTAGTAATACTTGACCAAAATAATAACATCACAAATTTAATATACTTACAAAACAAAGAAATAAACTAAAGTTACAAGTAACAAGTTCATGTTTGTTTCTAACTTAAGGAGATTCAAGCCAAAGCTTGGATCTTTAAGAAAATAAACCTTAAGTTAACAAAACATTAACACAAGTAAGATCTTGAAGCTTATGAACTTTGGATCTTGATAATACTTCAAGTGTAGAACCATAAACTATCAAGTTTAGATCATTGTTCTTGACTTCTCATCAAACAAAAAAATGGAAGTAACAAGATTCATGAAGATACAAACAAACAAGTTTGATCTTTTAACAACAACAACAACAACTAGTAACAAGTAAATGATGATGATACATTTCGGTTTCAAGGAAGAAAAAGAAAGAAAAATAAAGCTATTCACTTACAATTTTAGAGAGAAAAGATGAGAGAAAGAAGTGTAAGAATGAGATGTGTGAGGAATGAAGTAATGCTTGCATATATGTAACAAAAAAAAAATGAAAAATGGATTTCCCTCCCCCATTCAAAATTGACGGTCTAGAGGCACAAATGGGGAAGTCAACTTGGTGCTTTCAAGAGTGGGAAGATTGTAATGCTAGGAAGGGGTAATAAGTTAAATGTATGGGAAAGAGGTCTTGCATGCTTGAACATTTTGTCTCCTTACTTAGCTTAATTAACCTTGTTTAGTCTTAATGGATCATTAACATAATCATGGGCTTACTAGTAGTCCATTAAATGACGTAGGGTGGGCTTCCAAGTCCAAATCCATTAATAAAAGCCCAAGTCCAAGTATGTAACAATTAAATAAATAAAGCTCAAGTAATTAACTACTTGCATTAGTTAATTAAAATAATTAATAATAAATTAATTATGAATATAAATAATATTCAAAATATTATTCGTAAAAAGTACGTGTGTCACAAAGACAAATCGGGACATGGAAAGTCAAATACGGTAACAAGTAAAATGTATAAGAATACATTTATTAAAGCGCAAGTATCAATAATAAATATTAATAATATAAGTTGGAAAATCCAGGGTCGTTACATTACCCACCTGTTAAAGAAAATTTCGTCCCGAAATTTTAAGCTGAGGTAGATGGAGGAGTTGGGAAAAGGTGAGGATACTTCTGCATCATTTAATCCTCTCGTTCCCAGGTAAACTCGGGTGCTCGTTTGGCATTCCATCGAACTCGGACGATCGGAATCTTTTTGTGTTTCAAATTTTTGACCTCACGGTCCATAATTTCAACAGGTTCTTCCACGAAGTGGAGTTTGTCATCAATCGTAATTTCCTACAGTGGTATGACAAGTTCCGTTTCAGCAAGACATTTCTTCAAATTCGATACGTGGAAGGTAGGATGAACTAAGCTTAATTGAGTCAGAAGATCCAGATGGTAAGCAACGGGTCCAACACGCTCCAAGATTTCGAAAGGACCAATGTATCGCGGGTTAAGCTTCCCACGTTTTCCAAAACGAATCACACCTTTCCAAAGTACGACCTTCAACATTACACGATCACCCACGTTGAATTCGAAGTTTTTACGTTTAAGGTCGGCATAACTCTTTTGGCGATCACGGGCCGTGTTGAGTCTCGCTTGAATTTGGACAATCTTCTCAGTTGTTTCGAAGACTAACTCGGGTCCGGTGATTTGCTTTTCGCCTACTTCGGCCCAACAAATAGGAGAACGACATTTGCGGCCATACAACGCTTCGAAAGGTGCGGCATTAATACTCGAATGATAACTGTTGTTGTAAGAGAATTCAGCTAGCGGAAAATGCCTTTCCCAGGCCTTTCCAAAATCAATAACACAAGCACGCAACATGTTCTCCAAAGTCTGAATCGTGCGTTCGCTTTGTCCATCTATCTGTGGGTGATACACAGTACTCATGTCGAGATGAGTCCCTAAGGCTTCTTGCAAAGAACGCCAAAATCTGGAAGCAAAACGGGCATCTCGGTCTGAAGTAATCGATAAGGGCACACCATGACGAGATACAATTTCCTTTATGTAAAGTTGTGCGAGTTTCTCTATCGTATCCGTTTCCTTCATGGCTAAGAAGTGTGCAGATTTGGTAAGACGGTCAACGATAACCCAGATGGTATCGTATCCGCCCACCATCTTTGGTGGTTTCGTGATGAAGTCTATTTTTATCCTTTTCCACTTCCATTGCGCAATTTTCGGTTGCTGTAGTAACCCAGATGGCCTCTGATGTTCGACCTTAACCTTCGAGCAAGTCAAACACTTCCCAACATAAGTCGCAACATCCTTCTTAAGATTTGGCCACCAGTACTGTTCCTTGAGATCGTGGTACATTTTACCAGTTCCTGGATGAATCGAATATCTTAACTTATGGGCTTCGTCCAGAATGAGGCTTCGCAAATCCCCATAACTAGGCACCCAAATTCTTCCGGCAAAGTATCGGAGTCCAGTCTCCTTAACCTCGAATCGAGAGATGAGAATGTTCAAGTGTTCATGAGAAATATTCTCCTCTTTGAGAGCCTCATCTTGGGCTACTCGGATCTGGCTGTTGAGATTCGAATGAATGGTGATGTTCAGGGCGTGGACACGAAGAGGTACCATCCTCTCCTTTCGGCTCAAAGCGTCGGCTACAACATTTGCCTTGCCAGGATGGTAACAAAGTTCGCAATCATAGTCGTTCAGCGTCTCGATCCATCGTCGCTGTCTCATGTTTAGTTGTTTCTGATCGAATATGTGTTGGAGGCTTTTGTGGTCGGTGAAGATAGTACTTTTAGTTCCATAAAGATAGTGTCTCCACAATTTGAGCTCAAAAACAACGGCTCCAAGTTCAAGATCGTGAGTAGTGTAGTTTTGCTCGTGAATCTTCACTTGACGAGAAGCATAAGCAATGACCTTCGTTCTTTGCATCAATACACAACCAAAACCATTTTTCGAGGCATCACAGTATACGACGAAATCGTTACTGCCTTCAGGAAGTGATATGATAGGCACGGTGGTTAACTTCTGCTTCAAGGTTTGAAATGCTGATTCTTGTTCGGTTTCCCAAACGAACTTTTTCCCTTTGTGAGTCAGCGCGGTCAAAGGTCTCGCAATCATAGAGAAACCTTCAATAAATCTTCGGTAGTAACCGGAGAGACCTAAAAATTGGCGGATATGAGTCGGAGTAGTGGGGGTTTCCCACTTGCTAATTGTTTCAATCTTTGTGGGATCAACTTTGATACATTGATTGGACCCAGGAATTGGGCTTCCTTCAACCAAAATTCACACTTAGAGAATTTGGCATAAAGTTGCTCTTATCTCAAGAGTTCAAGCACTAGTCGAAGATGTTGCTCATGTTCTTCTTCGCTTTTGGAGTAGATGAGGATATCATCTATGAAGACGATAACGAACTTATCCAGTTATTGCTTGCATACACGATTCATGAGATCCATAAACACGGCAGGTGCGTTGGGTAAACCGAATGACATCACGAGAAACTCATAATGACCATAACGGGTTCTGAACGCAGTTTTCATCACATCACTCTCCTTCACCCTCAACTGGTGATAATTGGATCACAAATCGATCTTAGAGTAAACGCTTGATCCTTACAGCTGATCGAAAAGATCGTCAATTCGGGTGTAGTGACCCGAACTTTTCCTTGTTTATATATATTAATTGAGATTGATATTTACATGATTAAATGTTTCCAACATGTTAAGCAATCAAACTTGTTAAGACTTGATTAATTGAAATATGTTTCATATAGACAATTGACCACCCAAGTTGACCGGCGATTCACGAACGTTAAAACTTGTAAAAATGACATGACGATATATATATGGATATACATATGGTTAACATGAGATTTTGATAAGTAAGTATCTCCATAAGTATATTAACAATGAGTTATATACATATAAACAAGACTACTAACTTAAGGATTTCGAAACGAGACATATATGTAACGATTATCGTTGTAACGACATTTAAATGTATATATATCATATTAAGATATATTAATATATCATAATATCATGATAATATAATAATTTAACATCTCATTAGATATAATAAACAATGGGTTAACAACATTAATTGAGATCGTTAACTTAAAGGTTTCAAAACAACGCTTACATGTAACGACTAACGATGACTTAACGACTCAGTTAAAATGTATATACATGTAGTGTATTTAGATGTATTAAAATACTTTTGGAAGACTTAAGACATATATCAAAACACTCATACTTAACGAAAATGGTTACAGTTACTTTCCCATTCTTTTCTTTCATCAAGAATTCTAGTCGTATTTTTACCCGTATTATACACAGCTTCAAAACGTACTTACTATGGGTATATACCAATAGGAACTAGCATGGGATTCCACTCTTGATTATGTCATGTATGACTAATCAATTTTAACTTCTACCATGAGGTAGTCAACTAACTAGAACTCCTTTTAACCCCACTCACCACTCACCAATTACCACTCATCATTCACTCCATTTCACTTCCAATTCTCTTTTTAATTCTCTCTCAACACACCCACACTATTATGAACGTATTTTTCCAGTAGTTAATCATCATCTTCATCAAAAATCACTTCAAGAATCAAGCTATAATCATCATAGGAAGAACACTTCAAGAACACTTCAAAAATCCCTTCAAATTTACTAATTTACTTCCAAGCTTTCTAATCCATTCCAAGTAATCATCTAAGATCAAGAAACTTTTGTTATATATAGTAGGTTATCTTTCTTATTCAAGGTAATATTCATATTCAAACTTTGATTCAATTTCTATAACTATAAACTATCTTAATTCGAGTAAAAATCTTACTTGAACTTGTTTTTGTGTCATGATCCTACTTCAAGAACTTTCAAGCCATCCAAGATCCTTTGAAGCTAGATCATTTCTTGTCACTTCCAGTAGGTTTACCTACTAAACTTGAGGTAGTAATGATGTTCATAACATCATTCGATTCATATATATAAAACTATCTTATTCGAAGGTTTAAACTCGTAATCACTAGAACATAGTTTAGTTAATTCTAAACTTGTTCGCAAACAAAAGTTAATCCTTCTAACTTGACTTTTAAAATTAACTAAACACATGTTCTATATCTATATGATATGCTAACTTAATGATTTAAAACCTGGAAACACGAAAAACACCGTAAAACCGGATTTACGTCGTCGTAGTAACACCGCGGGCTGTTTTGGGTTAGTTAATTAAAAACTATGATAAACTTTGATTTAAAAGTTGTTATTATGAGAAAATGATTTTTATTATGACCATGAAACTATATCCAAAAATTATGGTTAAACTCAAAGTGGAAGTATGTTTTCTAAAATGGTCATCTAGACGTCGTTCTTTCGACTGAAATGACTACCTTTACAAAAATGACTTGTAACTTATTTTTCCGACTATAAACCTATACTTTTTCTGTTTAGATTCATAAAATAGAGTTCAATATGAAACCATAGCAATTTGATTCACTCAAAACGGATTTAAAATGAAGAAGTTATGGGTAAAACAAGATTGGATAATTTTTCTCATTTTAGCTACGTGAAAATTGGTAATAAATCTATTCCAACCATAACTTAATCAACTTGTATTGTATATTATGTAATCTTGAGATACCATAGACACGTATACAATGTTTTGACCTATCATGTCGACACATCTATATATATTTCGGAACAACCATAGACACTCTATATGTGAATGTTGGAGTTAGCTATACAGGGTTGAGGTTGATTCCAAAATATGTATAGTTTGAGTTGTGATCAATACTGAGATACGTATACACTGGGTCGTGGATTGATTCAAGATAATATTTATCGATTTATTTCTGTATATCTAACTGTGGACAACTAGTTGTAGGTTACTAACGAGGACAGCTGACTTAATAAACTTAAAACATCAAAATATATTAAAAGTGTTGTAAATATATTTTGAACACACTTTGATATATATGTATATATTGTTATAGGTTCGTGAATCAACCAGTGGCCAAGTCTTACTTCCCGACGAAGTAAAAATCTGTGAAAGTGAGTTATAGTCCCGCTTTTAAAATCTAATATTTTTGGGATGAGAATACATGCAGGTTTTATAAATGATTTACAAAATAGACACAAGTACGTGAAACTACATTCTCTGGTTGAATTATCAAAATCGAATATGCCCCTTTTTATTAAGTCTGGTAATCTAAGAATTAGGGAACAGACACCCTAATTGACGCGAATCCTAAAGATAGATCTATTGGGCCTAACAAACCCCATCCAAAGTACCGGATGCTTTAGTACTTCGAAATTTATATCATATCCGAAGGGTGTCCCGGAATGATGGGGATATTCTTATATATATGCATCTTGTTAATGTCGGTTACCAGGTGTTCACCATATGAATGATTTTTATCTCTATGTATGGGATGTGTATTGAAATATGAAATCTTGTGGTCTATTGTTATGATTTGATATATATAGGTTAAACCTATAACTCACCAACATTTTTGTTGACGTTTTAAGCATGTTTATTCTCAGGTGATTATTAAGAGCTTCCGCTGTCGCATACTTAAATAAGGACGAGATTTGGAGTCCATGCTTGTATGATATTGTGTATAAACTGCATTCAAGAAACTTATTTTGTTGTAACATATTTGTATTGTAAACCATTATGTAATGGTCGTGTGTAAACAGGATATTTTAGATTATCATTATTTGATAATCTACGTAAAGCTTTTTAAACCTTTATTGATGAAATAAAGGTTATGGTTTGTTTTAAAATGAATGCAGTCTTTGAAAAACGTCTCATATAGAGGTCAAAACCTCGCAACGAAATCAATTAATATGGAACGTTTTTTAATCAATAAGAACGGGACATTTCAGTTGGTATCCGAGCGTTGGTCTTAGAGAACCAGAATTTTGCATTAGTGTGTCTTATCGAGTTTGTTAGGATGCATTAGTGAGTCTGGACTTCGACCGTGTTTACTTGAAAAATGATTGCTTAACAAATTTTGTTGGAAACTATATATTTTTAACATGTGAATATTATGTGATATATTAATCTCTTAATGCGTTTGATATTATGTGATAGATGTCTACCTCTAGAACAAGTCCCATTGACTCACCTAATAATAATGAAGAGTCAAATGTAAATTGGAATGATTCGTGGACTGATTCACAAGTTCCCGAAGAGGAACCGGAAGAAGAGTCGGAACCGGAAGAAGAATCAGAACCGGAAGAGGAGGAACCGGATGAAGAAATAGAACCGGTGGGGGAAATAATAAAACGGTTAAGTAAAAGAAAATCCTCAACCAACCGACCAAGGTTAATTATGGTCAATGGTGTTTCCGCCAAGGAAGCAAAATATTGGGAGGATTACCAATTCTCCGATGAATCGGATTCCGACGAGAATTCCGATGATGTTATAGAAATTACCCCAACTGAATTTAAAAAGGCAAAAGAAAATAATAAGGGAAAGGGCATAAAAATAGAGAAATCTAATTCCAACCCCGATGAACTTTATATGTATCGTCAACCCCCGAAGTCCTTAAGTTGTAACAATGACCCGGGAACCTCTAAACCACCAGGTTTTTCTAAACCAATGTGGATAACGACGTCTCGTATTAGGGGAACATCATATATCCCTAGCAACTTGGCAAAACGAACCAAAACCGAAGAAGAAGAAACAAGCAAGTCGGAATAAGATAGTTGTATTCGTGTGGTGTAATATATGTAATATAGTGTGCTTATGCTTTATGATATATGTAAAAATTGCTTGTATTAATAAGTATTTTTTTTTTATGAATCTAACTCTTGTCTATTTTACAGTATAAAAACACAAAATGGATAGACAACCCAATATTTTAAGAGACCTACCCGGAGACATGATTGATGAAATCTTGTCTAGAGTCGGTCAGAATTCTTCGGCACAACTATTTAAGGCGAGATCAGTTTGTAAGACATTCGAAGAACGTTCCAAGAATGCCTTGGTTTATAAAAGGCTTTCGTTCGAAAGATGGGGGATATCACATTGGGAAATCCATAAGTTACGATGTGTTTACTTTGACGCATATATTGCGGGGAACCCAAATGCTATTTTACGCAATGGGTTAAGAAATTATTTTGACTCAATATATCCGAATATTGGACTTCGTGATTTAGAAAAAGCGGCTAACATGCAACATAAAGAAGCATGTTATGCTTACGGATTAGTAATGTTCACTTCTCACCAAAGTGAGAACAAGAACATCGGCCTACAACTATTAAACAAAACGTTCCCACAAGTGACGGAGTCGGTAATTGGGGTAAGAAATGAGGTTTTTAGATTGTTACGGGACTGTTGGACATTACGTAACCATCGTCCCTTTGACGACGTTACAACACGCTGTCTTATCAACGGCCATAATGGTTATGTTCCACAAGACCAAGGATGGGAAGTAGTCCTAGTAAAACCAGAATGCATGACTTGTTTCTGGACGTATGAATTACGTGTCTTTATTGCCTTTGCTGAACGACTTGTGTACTAGCTAGAATTATCTTCACAACTATCTTGTATCAAAGTTATTGTGTGCTATATTTCATGCTTTATGTAAAATAAGCGGTATTGTAAGTTTGTAAAATATTGTATAAAAGTTTGAACGCGAAATATTATTATAATCAGTTTTTCATATAGAATTGTAGTAGTTGAATTGTATATTAGCTACTAAGTATGAACTTAACGGGTAGGTACTACCCGAATTTAAATTTATAAAACGCTAATATGAAGAAAAAGCTTTTATAAATGAGTTCATATTATGCTACGAAATACTATTAACTACTCTTAATATTCTGTATGATTAACTTGTTCCATTTGACTATTTTGAAGGAAATGGCACCGACTACTCGACACACCGTGAATATGAATGAAGAGGAATTCCTTACTTTTCTAGCTTCAAACATAGCTGCAGTACAGGCTGCGCTACATACAAACAATAACCTTGGATCTAGCAGTACAGGAAATCGTGTAGGATGCACCTACAAAGAATTCACTGCCTGCAAACCGTTGGAATTTGATGGAACCGAAGGACCGATCGGATTGAAACGGTGGACCGAGAAGGTCGAATCGGTGTTTGCCATAAGTAAGTGTACTGAAGAGGACAAAGTAAAGTACGCTACGCATACCTTCACAGGTTCTGCGTTAACATGGTGGAATACCTATCTAGAGCAAGTGGGACAAGACGATGCGTACGCACTACCGTGGTCAGCATTCAAGCACTTGATGAACGAGAAGTACCGTCCCAGAACCGAGGTCAATAAGCTCAAGACAGAACTTAGAGGGTTACGAACCCAAGGATTTGATATTACCACGTACGAAAGACGATTCACAGAATTGTGCCTATTGTGTCCGGGAGCATTCGAAGATGAGGAAGAGAAGATCGACGCGTTTGTGAAAGGATTACCGGAAAGAATCCAAGAAGATATAAGTTCACACGAGCCCGCCTCCATACAACAGGCATGTAGAATGGCTCACAAACTAGTGAACTAGATTGAAGAAAGAATTAAAGAACAGACTGCTGAAGAAGCCAATGTGAAGCAAGTCAAAAGAAAGTGGGAGGAAAACGGTGATAAGAATCACCAATACAACAACAACAGCAATTACAACAATAATCGCAACAATTATCCCAACAATCGCAACATCAATCGCAACTACAACAAACGGCCCAACAACAACAACAACAACAACAACAACAATAACAACAGCAACTACAACAATCATCCCAACAACAATAATAACCGCAACAACAACAACAATCAGAAGCAGCTATGCCAAAGGTGTGAAAAGTATCACTCGGGGTTCTGCACCAAATTTTGCAACAAGTGTAAAAGAAATGGTCATAGCGCGGCGAAGTGTGAGGTCTACGGACCAGGGGTTAATAGAACGAAAGGAACAAATGGTGTCGGAACGAGTAATGGCGGAGCAAGTAGTGTCGGAGCAAGTTATGCCAATGTAGTTTGTTATAAATGTGGAAAACCGGGCCACATTATTAGAAATTGCCCGAACCAGGAGAACACGAATGGACAAGGCCGCGGAAGAGTTTTCAATATTAATGCGGCAGAGGCACAAGAAGACCCGGAGCTTGTTACGGGTACGTTTCTTATTGACAATAAATCTGCTTACGTTTTATTTGATTCGGGTGCGGATAGAAGCTATATGAGTAGAGATTTTTGTGTTAAATTAAGTTGTCCATTGACGCCTTTGGATAGTAAATTTTTACTCGAATTAGCAAATGGTAAATTAATTTCAGCAGATAATATATGTCGGAATCGAGAAATTAAACTGGTTAGCGAAACATTTAAGATTGATTTGATACCAGTACAGTTAGGGAGTTTTGATGTGATAATCGGTATGGACTGGTTGAAAGAAGTGAAAGCAGAGATCGTTTGTTACAAAAATGCAATTCGCATTATACGAGAAAAAGAAAAACCCTTAATGGTGTACGGAGAAAAGGGCAACACGAAGCTACATCTTATTAGTAATTTGAAGGCACAAAAACTAATAAGAAAAGGTTGCTATGCTGTTCTAGCACACGTCGAGAAAGTACAAACTGAAGAAAAGAGCATCAATGATGTTCCCATTGCAAAAGAATTTCCCGATGTATTTCCGAAAGAATTACCGGGATTACCCCCACATCGATCCGTTGAATTTCAAATAGATCTTGTACCAGGAGCTGCACCAATAGCTCGTGCTCCTTACAGACTCGCACCCAGCGAGATGAAAGAACTACAAAGCCAATTACAAGAACTTTTAGAGCGTGGTTTCATTCGACCAAGCACATCACCGTGGGGAGCTCCTATTTTGTTTGTCAAGAAGAAAGATGGTACATTCAGGTTGTGTATCGACTACCGAGAGTTGAACAAACTTACCATCAAGAACCGCTACCTACTACTGAGAATCGATGACTTATTTGATCAACTACAAGGCTCGTCTGTTTATTCAAAGATTGACTTACGTTCAGGGTATCATCAAATGCGGGTGAAAGAAGATGATATTCCAAAGACTGCTTTCAGAACACGTTACGGTCATTACGAGTTTATGGTCATGCTGTTTGGTTTAACTAATGCACCAGCTGTGTTCATGGACCTTATAAACCGAGTGTGTGGACCATACCTTGACAAGTTTGTCATTGTTTTCGCTGATGACATACTTATTTACTCAAAGAATGACCAAGAACACGGTGAACATTTAAGAAAGGTGTTAGAAGTATTGAGGAAGGAAGAATTGTACGCTAAGTTTTCAAAGTGTGCATTTTGGTTGGAAGAAGTTCAATTCCTCGGTCACATAGTGAACAAAGAAGGTATTAAGGTGGATCCGGCAAAGATAGAAACTGTTGAAAAGTGGGAAACCCCGAAAACTCCGAAACACATACGCCAGTTTTTAGGACTAGCTGGTTACTAAAGAAGGTTCATCCAAGACTTTTCCAGAATAGAAAAACCCTTGACTGCATTAATGCATAAAGGGAAGAAATTTGAATGGAATGGTGAACAAGAGAAATCGTTTCAGTTATTGAAGAAAAAGCTAACTACGGCACCTATATTGTCATTGCCTGAAGGGAATGATGATTTTGTGATTTATTGTGACGCAT
This sequence comes from Rutidosis leptorrhynchoides, assembly GCF_046630445.1. Classification (NCBI taxonomy): domain Eukaryota; kingdom Viridiplantae; phylum Streptophyta; class Magnoliopsida; order Asterales; family Asteraceae; genus Rutidosis; species Rutidosis leptorrhynchoides. The sequence continues at coordinate 364,815,978 of NC_092338.1, forward strand.
CAAAGCAAGGTCTCGGTTGTGTATTAATGCAACGAACGAAGGTGATTGCTTATGCGTCTAGACAATTGAAGATTCACGAACAAAATTATACGACGCATGATTTGGAATTAGGCGCGGTTGTTTTTGCATTAAAGACTTGGAGGCACTACTTATATGGGGTCAAAAGTATTATATATACCGACCACAAAAGTCTTCAACACATATTTAATCAGAAACAACTGAATATGAGGCAGCGTAGGTGGATTGAATTGTTGAATGATTACGACTTTGAGATTCGTTACCACCCGGGGAAGGCAAATGTGGTAGCCGATGCCTTGAGCAGGAAGGACAGAGAACCCATTCGAGTAAAATCTATGAATATAATGATTCATAATAACCTTACTACTCAAATAAAGGAGGCGCAACAAGGAGTTTTAAAAGAAGGAAATTTAAAGGATGAAATACCCAAAGGATCGGAGCAGCATCTTAATATTCGGGAAGACGGAATCTGGTATAGGGCTGAAAGGATTTGGGTATCAAAATTTGGAGATATGAGAGAAATGGTACTTAGAGAAGCTCATAAAACCAGATACGCAATACATCCTGGAACGGGGAAGATGTACAAGGATCTCAAGAAACATTTTTGGTGGCTGGGTATGAAAGCCGATGTTGCTAAATACGTAGGAGAATGTTTGACGTGTTCTAAGGTCAAAGCTGAGCATCAGAAACCATCAGGTCTACTTCAACAACCCGAAATCCCAGAATGGAAATGGGAAAACATTACCATGGATTTCATCACTAAATTGCCAAGGACTGCAAGTGGTTTTGATACTATTTGGGTAATAGTTGATCGTCTCACCAAATCAGCACACTTCCTACCAATAAGAGAAGATGACAAGATGGAGAAGTTAGCACGACTGTATTTGAAGGAAGTCGTCTCCAGACATGGAATACCAATCTCTATTATCTCTGATAGGGATGGCAGATTAATTTCAAGATTCTGGCAGACATTACAGCAAGCATTAGGAACTCGTCTAGACATGAGTACTGCCTATCATCCACAAACTGATGGGCAGAGCGAAAGGACAATACAAACGCTTGAAGACATGCTACGAGCATGTGTTATTGATTTCGGAAACAGTTGGGATCGACATCTACCGTTAGCAGAATTTTCCTACAACAACAGCTACCATTCAAGCATTGAGATGGCGCCGTTTGAAGCACTTTATGGTAGAAAGTGCAGGTCTCCGATTTGTTGGAGTGAAGTGGGGGATAGACAGATTACGGGTCTGGAGATTATACAAGAAACTACCGAGAAGATCATCCAAATTCAACAACGGTTGAAAACCGCCCAAAGTCGACAATAGAGCTACGCTGACATTAAAAGAAAAGATATAGAATTTGAAATTGGAGAGATGGTCATGCTTAAAGTTGCACCTTGGAAAGGCGTTGTTCGATTTGGTAAATGAGGGAAATTAAATCCAAGGTATATTGGACCATTCAAGATTATTGATCGTGTCGGACCAGTAGCTTACCGACTTGAGTTACCTCAACAACTCGTGGCTGTACATAACACTTTCCACGTCTCGAATTTGAAGAAATGTTTTGCTAAAGAAGATCTCACTATTCCGTTAGATGAAATCCAAATCAACGAAAAACTTCAATTCATCGAAGAACCCGTCGAAATAATGGATCGTGAGGTTAAAAGACTTAAACAAAACAAGATACCAATTGTTAAGGTTCGATGGAATGCTCGTAGAGGACTCGAGTTCACCTGGGAGCGTGAAGATCAGATGAAGAAGAAATACCCGCATCTATTTCCAGAAGATTCGTCAACACCTTCAACAGCTTAAAATTTCGGGACGAAATTTATTTAACGGGTAGGTACTGTAGTGACCCGAACTTTTCCATGTTTATATATATTAATTGAGATTGATATTTACATGATTAAATGTTTCCAACATGTTAACCAATCAAACTTGTTAAGACTTGATTAATTGAAATATGTTTCATATAGACAATTGACCACCCAAGTTGACCGGCGATTCACGAACGTTAAAACTTTAAAAAACGACATGACGATATATATATATATATATGGATATACATATGGTTAACATGAGATTATGATAAGTAAGTATCTCCATAAGTATATTAACAATGAGTTATATACATATAAACAAGACTACTAACTTAAGGATTTCGAAACGAGACATATATGTAACGATTATCGTTGTAACGACATTTAAATGTATATATATCATATTAAGATATATTAATATATCATAATATCATGATAATATAATAATTTAACATCTCATTAGATATAATAAACAATGGGTTAATAACATTAATTGAGATCGTTAACTTAAAGGTTTCAAAACAACGCTTACATGTAACGACTAACGATGACTTAACGACTCAGTTAAAATGTATATACATGTAGTGTATTTAGATGTATTAAAATACTTTTGGAAGACTTCAAGACATATATCAAAACACTCATACTTAACGAAAATGGTTACAGTTACTTTCCCATTCTTTTCTTTCATCAAGAATTCTAGTCGTATTTTTACCCGTATTATACACAGCTTCAAAACGTACTTACTATGGGTATATATCAATAGGAACTAGCATGGGATTCCACTCTTGATTATGTCATGTATGACTAATCAATTTTAACTTCTACCATGAGCTAGTCAACTAACTAGAACTCCTTTTAACCCCATTCACCACTCACCAATTACCACTCATCATTCACTCCATTTCACTTCCAATTCTCTTTCTAATTCTCTCTCAACACACCCACACTATTATGAACGTATTTTTCCAGTAGTTAATCATCATCTTCATCAAAAATCACTTCAAGAATCAAGCTATAATCATCATAGGAAGAACACTTCAAGAACACTTCAAAAATCCCTTCAAATTTACTAATTTACTTCCAAGCTTTCTAATCCATTCCAAGTAATCATCTAAGATCAAGAAACTTTTGTTATATACAGTAGGTTATCTTTCTTATTCAAGGTAATATTCATATTCAAACTTTGATTCAATTTCTATAACTATAAACTATCTTAATTCGAGTAAAAATCTTACTTGAACTTGTTTTTGTGTCATGATCCTACTTCAAGAACTTTCAAGCCATCCAAGATCCTTTGAAGCTAGATCATTTCTTGTCACTTACAGTAGGTTTACTTACTAAACTTGAGGTAGTAATGATGTTCATAACATCATTCGATTCATATATATAAAACTATCTTATTCGAAGGTTTAAACTCGTAATCACTAGAACATAGTTTAGTTAATTCTAAACTTGTTCGCAAACAAAAGTTAATCCTTCTAACTTGACTTTTAAAATTAACTAAACACATGTTCTATATCTATATGATATGCTATCTTAATGATTTAAAACCTGGAAACACGAAAAACACCGTAAAACCGGATTTACACCGTCGTAGTAACACCGCGAGCTGTTTTGGGTTAGTTAATTAAAAACTATGATAAACTTTGATTTAAAAGTTGTTATTCTGAGAAAATGATTTTTATTATGAACATGAAACTATATCCAAAAATTATGGTTAAACTCAAAGTGGAAGTATGTTTTCTAAAATGGTCATCTAGACGTCGTTCTTTCGACTGAAATGACTACCTTTACAAAAACGACTTGTAACTTATTTTTCCGACTATAAACCTATACTTTTTCTGTTTAGATTCACAAAATAGAGTTCAATATAAAACCATAGCAATTTGATTCACTCAAAACGGATTTAAAATGAAGAAGTTATGGGTAAAACAAGATTGGATAATTTTTCTCATTTTAGCTACGTGAAAATTGGTAACAAATCTATTCCAACCATAACTTAATCAACTTGTATTGTATATTATGTAATCTTGAGATACCATAGACACGTATACAATGTTTCGACCTATAATGTCGACACATCTATATATATTTCGGAACAACCATAGACACTCTATATGTGAATGTTGGAGTTAGCTATACAGGGTTGAGGTTGATTCCAAAATATGTATAGTTTGATTTGTGATCAATACTGAGATACGTATACACTGGGTCGTGGATTGATTCAAGATAATATTTATCGACTTATTTCTGTATATCTAACTGTGGACAACTAGTTGTAGCTTAGAAACGAGGACAGCTGACTTAATAAACTTAAAACATCAAAATATATTAAAAGTGTTGTAAATATATTTTGAACATACTTTGATATATATGTATATATTGTTATAGGTTCGTGAATCAACCAGTGGCCAAGTCTTACTTCCCGACGAAGTAAAAATCTGTGAAAGTGAGTTATAGTCCCGCTTTTAAAATCTAATATTTTTGGGATGAGAATACATGCAGGTTTTATAAATAATTTACAAAATAGACACAAGTACGTGAAACTACATTCTATGGTTGAATTATCGAAATCGAATATGCCCCTTTTTATTAAGTCTGGTAATCTAAGAATTAGGGAACATACACCCTAATTGACGCGAATCCTAAAGATAGATCTATTGAGCCTAACAAACCCCATCCAAAGTACCGGATGCTTTAGTACTTTGAAATTTATATCATATCCGAAGGGTGTCCCGGAATGATGGGGATATTCTTATATATATGCATCTTGTTAATGTCGGTTACAGGTGTTCACCATATGAATGATTTTTATCTCTATGTATGGGATGTGTATTGAAATATAAAATCTTGTGGTCTATTGTTACGATTTGATATATATAGGTTAAACCTATAACTCACCAACATTTTTGTTGATGTTTTAAGCATGTTTATTCTCAGGTGATTATTAAGAGCTTCCGCTGTCGCATACTTAAATAAGGACGAGATTTGGAGTCCATGCTTGTATGATATTGTGTAAAAACTGCATTCAAGAAACTTATTTTGTTGTAACATATTTGTATTGTAAACCATTATGTAATGGTCGTGTGTAAACAGGATATTTTAGATTATCATTATTTGATAATCTACGTAAATCTTTTTAAACCTTTATTAATGAAATAAAGGTTATGGTTTGTTTTAAAATGAATGCAGTCTTTGAAAAACGTCTAATATAGAGGTCAAAACCTCGCAACGAAATCAATTAGTATGGAACGTTTTTTAATCAATAAGAACGGGACATTTCAGTTGGTATCCGAGTGTTGGTCTTAGAGAACCAGAATTTTGCATTAGTGTGTCTTATCGAGTTTGTTAGGATGCATTAGTGAGTCTGGACTTCGACCGTGTTTACTTGAAAAATGATTGCTTAACAAATTTTGTTGGAAACTATATATTTTTAACATGTGAATATTATGTGATATATTAATCTCTTAACGCGTTTGATATTATGTGATAGATGTCTACCTCTAGAACAAGTTCCATTGACTCACCTAATAATAATGAAGAGTCAAATGTAAATTGGAATGATTCGTGGACTGATTCACAAGTTCCCGAAGAGGAACCGGAAGAAGAGTCGGAACCGGAAGAAGAATCAGAACCGGAAGAGGAGGAACCGGATGAAGAAATATTATTAATACTTATGATAATAATAATAATACTTATAACTTTAATAATAACAATCATATTAATAATAATAATAATAGTAAAATAAAAAAAAAATTATACCCTTTACAAGCTGTTGTAAAAAGAAGTGTTGCAGACAAGACTCGAACCCGCGACCACCCGCTCACCCACCAATACACTCAACCATTTAACCATTTAGATTTTCTTTAATGATTCTATATACAAATATATTAAACCCGTTTCGTTTTATTTTGGCCCATCTTTATATCAGGAATATACTAGCCCAAAACTTAACAGTCCAAGTCTAAAGCCCATCATAGTTCAACAACAAGTAATTTAATAAAAAATATTTTGCAGCAGCCTAGGATCGAACACCCAACCTCTTGTTTAAAGACATCACACCCAACCATTCCTCTGCGTGTTCATTTCTTGTAATTGCTCTCGTTATTATCTACATAACTTAAACGAAACAGTTTATCATTAACTTAAAACTATCATCATCGTAATCATCATCAACATCCTCATCACTCTTTGTTTGCTTCGTGATCTCATCATCATCTTTCAGAAACATCATCGTCTTTTATGATCATCTTGATCATTATCATTATTTTAAAATGCTCACTGCATCACCATCGTTATCATACATCTATCACCTTAGTCACCATCGTATCATCTTACCTTCCATCGTACATCATCATCATGTTTCCCATTACCATCTCCTTCTTCACTCATTAACCCCACATCGTCAATATCATAATATTCAAACGAAAGAAATAAGGTGACGGTGTTTGGGTGGTTTGAGATGGTGATCATGGTTGTCACAGAAAACACAAGATTAGAGAAAAAGAAGATAAGGGTGTTTGTTGTGATCATCATAATCGTCTATGAAGTTTGTCATCGTTTATGTTTATAAGACGTACATAGATGAAACAAGTTCATAATGCGAGAGAATGGATAGAAAGATAGTTTAAACATTGTACCGGGATGAAAATTAAAAACCGGTAACAGTAGTAGCAGCCGTGATTCGTTACAAGTGAGGGTGATGCTTTGATAGCTGTGGGATGGCTGTTCGATCACAAGAGAAGAAAAGAAAAAAAATAATAATAAATAAATAATAATAAACTCGTGTAGTTGCAGCAATGTTTATGTGGTGGTTGTATCATCCGGAAAAATGGAATTTTAGAAGTAGCAGGTGTGGTGTTCGAAGGTTGGTGTGATGACCCGGGAATTTCCGATCAAATTTAAACTTTAATCTTTATATGTTTTCGACACGATAAGCAAAATCTGTAATGTTGAGTCTCGAAAATTTTGAAATCTATATTCATGTAATCAATTACCCTTTGACTATGCTCAACGATTCACGAACATTTATGTGTATATAGATATGTATATATAATATGTACTTGGTAATTGAAAACGTTAACAAAGTATTAGAGATATAATACTTTACATAAAAGTTTTTGTTTCAATATATTTATCGATGGAATTAGAAGATAATATCAAATGATTGATTTATCAGATACATTGAATTATGATTATGAGTCTCTGTTATGAGGCCCACATTGATTTGGATAATCGTTTCTTTTTAACGGTATTCGGAAATTGATAAAGTGATTTACAAGTAAATCAAAAGTGTCAATTAACGAGAACTAGACAAGGGTTAGTGGAGTTTCCTGTTCGTTTTCCTATATAGGCATTTAACTAGTTAACTTTCATATTATTTAGAGAAGTTTAATTCGAACTTATATGATTTTAAAATAAACGGTGATTCGAAAATGAGTTCTATAAATTTTAGGATTACTAAAAATGTATTTAGGATTTAGTTATTAAATTTTAACACTTTTTATATTTTACCCAAAATTGAGAGGGACAGTTGATGTAATTTTTATTTAACAAATTAAGGATCAAATTTTATATCATAATGACTAAAATAAATAAATATAGTTAATTTAAAAATATGGGACTTATCTGAGTACTTTTATCCGCTACTAAGTTATCAACAGGAGCATGATAGCAGTTCGTGAAGAACTGTCGGTAGTATACCAACAAATGAATGTCACGAGATTTCTGTACATACTAGTGGAACACGTTTTAATGAATTATGATATTTGACATAAAGCTTTGTCCAAGACTTTTACATCTACAATAATTATCAGGCAGTGTGTTTAATATTTCATGCTACTGCACAAACAAATTATTATTATTTTTTTTCTTACTTTTGGTTCTTGTTTACTGCACTAACTACACAACATCTTCTTCTCTTCCATTCTACTTCTTCTTTTCTGTTTCCTATTTCTATTAACCACAAGATTCCTATTTAAACTTATATATTCATATACGCCTATATCATCTTGAACAACCAAGACATTCACCATTCGATCAATATGCATCACCTTAAACCCACTCCATCGCCACTACCAATCACCCCGCCTACTTCAACTCGTTTACACTAACACCTTTCACCACCATGTGTCTTCCTCATGTTTTGGTTACAAAATAAGCACCACTTTTCTACTATTTGATCTTGCTACACGTTTTTTTTTTTCAAATATAACATAACCCATAGACAACTTGTAAATTACTACTATAAGTAAAGATTAGACCGAAACCCACCTGGCCGGGTTTTTCTTTTGTCAATAACCACCTTCGATCAAATCACCAACGAACCCGTTTCATTTTTCCATTTTCTACTCATTTTCTACAATTACTCAAACGCACCGCCACCACCACTGTATGTGATCGAGTAAACTGCTGTAATTCAACACCACCTTCACCACTCCACTGGCCACCTTTCACCACCGAGGACCACCAACGCCTACAAACCACAACCTACTGTTATTGTACTCGCCACCAAAATTTTTCTTTTCTTTCTTTCTGTTTACGGGTTAACCAAACACCCACTTAACACATTTCATAACCATTCAATCTTTCCATATCCAACTTATATACAACTACATAAGAGTGTGATAATAATATAAATATCAACGACATTTTTTTTACTTAAGAAGTAATTAAGTTAATTAATAAATAATATTAAAACATTGAATGGGCATGCAAATGGTGTTGCAATGGAGTTGTGCGTAAACCATGATCTATTAAATTAGAGGGGTGGCGGCTGAGGCAATTAATCGGGAGTCATCTTGATGAGGTGAAAAGAATGGTGATAAAATGCGAAAAATGATGAAAGTGATACGATAATGTTACAGCGGGTATGATATTAATGGTGAAGATGATAATGAGAAGAATGATATTATGATATTAGGATTACGATGATGATTTCGGTGATAATGATATTAAATGATAATTTTGATAGAGATGAATAGTTCTGGGTTTTGTAAAGAAGAAGAAGGTGACACTAAATAATACGGGTAAATAAATATTACGTTAGTAGAATTACAGAAGAATGTAAATGGAGGAGTGGTCTTGGAGTGGTTGTGTGTAACGAGAGGTCCTGGGTTCGAAACTAGGCTACTGCAAAACATTTTTTTTTATTTACAATGGAAGCTTGGGCTGGACTTTTTGTAGGCTGCCCTGGGCCGAATTATTTGATGGGCCATGTACCATTTTGTGTTTGGGCTGGACTGATAATAAACGGCTTAAATAGTTTAGCTGGGAGTATAACAGAAAAATGAAAATGGTGGGATGGTTAGTGGTGTATTTGGACGAATGAGAGGTCATGGGTTCGAGTCTCGTTTGGGGCATTCTTTTTGTAAAAAGCTTGGAAAGGGTATCCCCTCTTATTTTACTTCCATCCTTATTATTATTAGTAATTATCATGATTATTATTATTATTACTATTGTTATTATTATTATTATGAATTCGATATAAAATATAAAGTTAAAATGCTATGGTTATATAATAATAGATGGATAAAACTTACTAACAATTATAAGTATGAATATAGTAATCCATATGAATTAAATATGATAAAAGTATGAAAAATGATTAAGATTATGAGTAATAATGAAAGTTTTATACAATAATATAATTATGAAGGTATTATTATTATCAATAAGTATCATTATTATTATTAAGTATTATCATTAAAGTATTAAGAGTATTATTAATAGTATTAGTATTAATATAGGTATTATGATCATTATTATGATTGTTATAATTACTATTATTATTATCTTGAAAACAATACAAATTATTATTATTATTTTCATTAACATTAGTATTAGTATCATTATTATTATTATTATTATTATTATTATTATTATTATTATTATTATTATTATTATTATTATTATTATTATTATTATTATTATTATTATTATTATTATTATTATTATTATTATTATTATTATTATTATTATTATTATTAACATGGGTATGATTACTAACAATATCATTTTTATTAGTATTATCATTATTAATAAAGTTATTATTATTATTATTAATAGCAAATCATTATTATCAAAACTATTATTTTTTTTAACGGATAAATATTTTGTACATAAAATATAATTATTTCATATACTATAATCGTATTAATATTTCATATAACTAATAATAAATTTATATATATATTTGTTCGATTACAACTATATATATTGATAAATATACAAATGATATAGGTTCGTGAATCTGAGGCCAACCCTGCATTATTCAATGTCGTCATATGTATTTTTACTACAAAATACAGTATTGTGAGTTTCATTTGCCTTTTTACCCTTTATATTTTTGGGCTGAGAATACATGCGCTGCTTTTATAACTGTTTTACGAAATAGACACGAGTAAATGAAACTACATTCTATGGCTGGATTATTAAACCGAATATGCCCCTTTTTAGTCTGGTAATCTAAGAATTAGGGAACAGACACCCTAATTGACGCGAACTCTAAAGATAGATCTATTGGGCCCAACAAGCCCCATCCAAAGTACCGGATGCTTTAGTACTTCGAAATTTATATCATGTCTGAAGGAGGAGCCCGGAATGATGGGGATATTCTTATATGCATATTGTGAATGTCGGTTACCAGGTGTTCAATCCATATGAATGATATTTTGTCTCTATGCATGGGACGTATGTTTATGAGAAATGGAAATATGAAATCTTGTGGTCTATTAAAATTATGAGATGATTATTTATGTTAAACTAATGAACTCACCAACCTTTTGGTTGACACTTTAAAGCATATTTATTCTCAGCTACAAAAGAAATCTTCCGTTGTGCATTTGTTCATCTTAGAGATATTACTAGGAGTCATTCATGACATATTTCAAAAGACGTTGCATTCCAGTCGTTGAGTTCATCAAGATTATTATTAAGTCAATTATAGTAAGATATATTACGAAATGGTATGCATGTTGTCAACTTTCGATGTAATGAAAGATTGTCTTTTCAAAAACGAATGCAATGTTTGTAAAATGTATCATATAGAGGTCAAGTACCTCGCGATGTAATCAACTGTTGTGAATCGTTTATAATCGATATGGACTTCGTCTGGATGGATTAGGACGGGTCTTTACAGTTGGTTGTAGGTGGTTCAAGCCTGGAAGAAAATGGTTCGGCTAATATTCAAGATGGAATTAGTGTTTGTCGAGTAATCAAAGAAAAGAAAAGTGATATATGTTATATTTTAATATGTAAGTAGGTTGTGATGATTATGTAAGTGGTGGTGTCCCTTACAGTATCTATATTGACATCTATATAATGGATGTATATATCTTTAATAATAGAAGATATTGATAGATGATGTTCAAACAAAACACGAAAAATTAATTCAACTTTCTATCTAATAATTAATAAATATAATAATTATAATAATTAAGGAAGAATTAAACGTGTTTAAATATTAGCCACCATCCATTATTAGTTTAATTTTTCTTTTGCGGACTGGATTTCAAGCTCCGTTATTAAATAGTGACAAAATAAAGTGTCCAGAAAAATCTCATATTTTTAAATTAACTATATTTATTTATTTTAGTAATTAGCGTATCAAATTCAATCATAAATTATTAAATAAAATTTACATTAATTAATCACTCCCAACCCCCAAGTAAAATAATAAAAGTTTTTAAAATTTGACAAACAACTTCTAAATATATTATTAATAAGCCTAAAATTTATAAAACTCATTTTCAGATCATCGTTTATTTTTAAATCATATAAGTTTGTTTTTAACTTGTTTAATATTCATCAAATTGCAATTGAGTATTACTATCGTTTACTAAATAGATTCGAATCACGAAATATATATTTAATATACTTTATTTATATATAGAGATATATTTTTAAATAATAATTATTATAATATTCTATTTTTATTTTATTAATTTTTAATAATAACAACATATAATACTTCAAATTATATTTTGAATTATTATTTATATATACATACACACATATCTATTTATAATTAATTGTTCGTGAATCGTCGGTAATAGTCAAAGTCAAATGATTTCATAAAATAGTGCAAAGATTTTGAGACTCAACATTACAGACTTTGCTTATCGTGTCGAAATCATATAAAGGTTAAGTTAAATTTGGTCGAAAATTTCTAGGTCGTCACAGATAATACCTCCTCGGCTAATTTGGTCAACTTTCTCAAGTTTTCCATTGGCTACCTCAACAAGCATACTCTCCTTGAAAGGAACTAACGACTAATTTATCTTAGAGCAAAAGTGTCTATATACATAACTCCTATCGGCACCGGTATCAAATAGAACAGAAGCTAATAGATTGTTGATAGTGAATATACCTGTAACCAAGTCGGGGTTCTCACGGGCATCCCTTGCGTTTACGTTGAAAGCACTTCCACGCGCTGGCCCGCCATCCTTTCTCTTGTTGGGAAATTCATTCCTGAAGTGGCCCTGTTGTCCAGACTCATAGCATTTCCTTGGTCCAGTAGGGTTTGTCTTCATAGTTGGGGTAGTGATATTGTAGTCTTTGCCAATATGCCCAGTCGTTTTACACTTTTTGCAGACCACGTTGCAGTATCCGGTGTGATGCTTGTGCATCTCTTGCACTGCGGGAGACTACCCTTGTGGTTAGGGTTTGAGTTAGGGTTCGGGTTGGAGTTGTTTCCCTTGAAACTTTCATGCCTCTTAGCTGGGTTTTGATCAAAGACCCTTCCCTTGTTGCTGTCCCACTTATGTTTCTCATTACTAGTTCCCGATTCGGATTTCCCCTTTTCTGGTTCTTTGCTGGTAATTTGGTTCATCAGGGTGTGCGCCATACGCATAGCTTCCGGGACATCAGCTGGTTTTGAAGAGGTGACATTTCCTTGGATGGACTTGGGAAGTCCCCACAAATACCGTTCCATTCACTTAAATTCCGGGGTGACCATCGTGGGACACATCAAAGCTAGTTCCAAGTACCTTCGGTTATAACCGTCAAGATCGGTTCCCACAACCTTCAACTCCCAAAACTCAGCTTCCATTTTCCGAATCTCCGTTCTGGGGCAGTACTCCTCGATCATAGCCCCCTTAAATTCCTCCCACGGTGTAGCGTAAGCCTCGTCAATACCCTTAGCCCGAGCAAGTGTGTTCCACCAGGTTAAAGCGCCGTCCGACAGTGTACAGGAGGCATACTTAGTCTTGTTCATTTATGAGCAGTTGCTCACACGGACACAGCTTCCAATTTCTCAAACCACCTCGTCAGTCCAACCGGCCCCTTAGTACCACTGAAATTGTGGGGCTTGCAGCTTTGAAATTCCTTATAGGTACACCCATTATGATTGTTCTGGTTAACAGGTGGGGCTTGGGGGTTGACATTCGCAATTGCAGCGGCTATTTGTTCAGTTATCATCTCCTCAATCTGTGCTGCTGTGGGCGTTGATCTTCCGTTTGCCATTGATCTTCAAAACAGAAATTTCGACTTAAGTCAAAATCCAGCATTCAATAAATAATAATATAGTATAAGGTAACCAGCATGGAATCAACACAACACATGCTAATTAAGTAATGCAACTAGGTACAGATACCACAAAATCATCATATAGTAACGTAAATAGAACACCGTACAAAAATTAAAAAACACAAGGTTCCATTCATTAAATAAGAAAGTTGCATACATCCGCATACGGTTCGTACAATACATGAAAAAGATATGAAACTACAACCGGAATTACAAAATGAAATCTAATACAATAGCCCTATGGTGACGGTGGGCATAGGATGTCCAGTATGTGGGACACCTGGTCCTCGAGCTCAGTTACCCGAGCACGGAGGGCATGTACTTCCCTCGTCAGTTCCTCAATGACGGGGGATGCTGGTGGGGCAGATGGTGCAGATGGTACAGGTGGAGCTGGTGGTGCAGATGATGATGGTGGAGCTGGTGGTGCAGATGGTCTAGCACCAGAAGTAGATGCTGCATAACGGGAAGCCTTACGCACGAATGGATCGGCGGGGTAAGGCACAACCCGCTTACGGGCGGTAACTCTAACCTTCAGTCCATGTGCGTTAACGAACGACCTACCTCCGTTAACCTCCGGAATAACAGTACCATCGAAATGATACCACTTCTTTGGCGGGGTAGAGGGCGGCTGCACGGGCGTCTCCTCAGGGTCCTCGTCGGAATCCTCCTCACTGAAGTCATCGGATGATGAGTCGTCTGAACTATCTGAGGGTGGATCTGCTCGACCGATAGTCATCAGTTGGTATCTGCAAGGCGGGATCGGCACGACACGTCCATCAGGAAGGCGTCTGACCCAATGTCCTCGCTCATTGCGGAAAAGACCGTCCCCATTTTCCACAGGAATCACAGCACCACCGGAATGGTGCTGTGGCTCTGGGAGTCCTGGGTTAGGTGGAGCTGGAATCTCATCAGGGTCCTCGTCTCCATCGGAGATGATCATCAGGTCAGGTGCGTGGCTACTGTACCTAGAGGATGAATCGCCAGAGTCACTGGATGGTAGGGATGACGGGATCTGTGAGTCGGCAGCAGTAGCAGGTGGGGAGGCAGATGAATCTGAGTCGCTGTCCAAGTCAATGATGATAGGCAGGATATCCGACATCTGAACAAGGAAAAATAACTTTTTCCATGTCAGTAAGTCATATAGCAAGCACGTATTAGGCAAGGTAACTACGACAGTCTAGATCATCTATAGCAGTAAGTAGCATGGCAATAATAACAAGTATCATGCAATCGAAAGTAGATAATAGCATGCAGTAGTGAAAGCAAGTAGCAGTATACGGCATATAGCAGTAAAAGTAAGCAGCAGCATGCAGCAAGTTCTGCAGAAACAGGTAAACTAGCAAGTTGTAGATTAGTCCTATTAGTGAATCCTACTCTATCTGGTCTAGACTCACTAATGCAACCTAATTCCCTACAACCAACGCTCTGATAGCAAATGTGATGCCCCGTACAAAATTAACATGTACGGATCATCAACAACAGGATCATTACAAGGTCAAACACTATATGCTGTTTTAAATAAGTTTGCATTCATAAGAAAAGGTAACGTCATAACCAACGTCAAATGTTTAACATACGATAGCGTGCTTCTATGAATAGAAGGCAATAATAATAGTACGTGACCTAATGATCATTACAAATTCATTGTTTCAAAAGTAACATAGTTTGAATGCAAAATAAATGTTTCATGCGGAGACATCTCTAACAGAAGCAGCGGGTGTCTACACAGCAATACTACAACAGCGGAAGCAATCAAATCTCTAAGCACCTGAGAAAACATGCTTAAAAACGTCAACACGAATGTTGGTGAGCTGTAGTTTAAGTATAACAGTAATGTAAGGTAGGCCACGAGATTTCGTAATTCAAAACAGTATGAAAAGTATATGTTCAACCGTGGGCACTTGGTAACTAACTTAACGTAATATAACCCCCTAAAAAGTACACTTGGCGAGTGCGTATGTTTATGAAGTATTAAACACCCGTTAATTGCTAGCGCTACTAGCCCGAGTGGGGATGTCAAACCCTATGGATCCATATCTAAGATTCGCGTTCACCGGTTCAAAGACCAATGACTAAACGTTACGAGCTAAGGGAAAAGTTTATGCCGTTGTATAACCCACACATATATAAAGTTTAAGCACTCGTGCCTAGTATGTAAAACGTAAAACGCGCATGTATTCTCAGTTCCCAAAATAGTTAAAGTAAAACGGGATGCTATAACTCACAGTGGAAAGTAGTAAAGTCGGTACGAGATAAGTAAGCAAGTAGTTGGTCTGAAAGGTCCTCAACCTAAGTCAAAAGTTACTAAGTCAGTAAATCGTTCCCAAAGGTTTAAAAGTATGTAAATTAGGTCTTAAGTATCATCATCATTCATCATAAGTCAAAAAGGGTAAAGTAAGTTTCAATCAAGAATAGAGTTCAAAACAAAGGCTGACTTCGTTCAGTCGCCACGACCTCTATACAAACTGAAATGAGGTGAGACCAGTGGCCATGGCTCCGTATATGAGTCCCCTAGTTGCTGAATAATTTACATAACCATACTCGTCTTCGTTTGACCGTGGCGACGGTTTAAGTGCGAGTAGGTTAGAAATTTCAGTACAATGATATAAGGGCGTTATGACTTTCGGAAGGCTATAAATCCTAAACCGTAACTCGGATTAAGACGAGGCCTAAATGGAAAATCATATAATCGAACCGAACTAACCGGAAATCAACTTTCCAGAAGCCCAGATGACCAGATTAGACCCAGAAAACAGTAAGCAAAGTGCTCCAGTGGGTTCTTGGTGCTTGATGCTCATCACGGTTCTCATCCTTGATGCTTATAGCTTCAAGTGTACAACTCGTTGATGTGTTTGCATCATCTTTACTAAGTTTTGACCATCATGACACTAGTGTATGTCTAAGATATGTCGCACAACTCATTTAAGGGTTGTATGAGGTTGATGAACCAAAGTTACATAAAGATCTTAGATCCGACACATACATGAGTTCTAGTAGTAATATTAATCTATAAACTTGAAAGTAAACTAAATAAACATGATCTTAAGTTGTAGAACTTAGATATTAGTTAGATCTTAATGATCCTACACTAAAAAGTCTAGATCTAGTGTTCTTAAGTTAAACCCTAAGTTATAGAACTTGGATCTTTACTTTAATGAAACCATAAGTTATGAAACTTAGATTTTCATCTTAAAAATGTATTTTAGCTCATAAGCTTTTGTTTACAACAAAATTGGAAGACAATAAGCTATAAAAACTTAGATCTAACATAACTACATAAGTGTATGAAGTTATAACTAGAAAGTTAAACTTCCATGTTCTTGAACTTACAAAGTTTAAACTTTAGTCTCAAGAATAATGAGATCAAGTTTAACTAGTAATACTTGACCAAAATAATAACATCACAAATTTAATATACTTACAAAAGAAAGAAATAAACTAAAGTTACAAGTAACAAGTTCATGTTTGTTTCTAACTTTAGAAGATTCAAGCCAAAGCTTGGATCTTTAAGAAAATAAACCTTAAGTTAACAAAACATGAACACAAGTAAGATCTTGAAGCTTATGAACTTCGGATCTTGATAATACTTCAAGTGTAGAACCATAAACTATCAAGTTTAGATCCTCGTTCTTGACTTCTCATCAAACAAAAAAAATGGAAGTAACAAGATTCATGAAGATACAAACAAACAAGTTTGATCTTTTAACAACAATAACAACTAGTAACAAGTAAATGATGATGATACATTTCGGTTTCATGGAAGAAAAAGAAAGAAAAATAAAGTTGTTCACTTACAATTTTAGAGAGAAAAGATGAGATAAAGAAGTGTAAGAATGAGGTGTGTGAGGAATGAAGTAATACTTGCATATATGTAAAAAAAAAAAATGAAAAATGGATTTCCCTCCCCCCATTCAAAACTGACGGTCTAGAGGCATAAATGGGGAAGTCAACTTGGTGCTTTCAAGTGTGGGAAGATGGTAATGCTAGGAAGGGGTAATAAGTTAAATGTATATGAAAGAGGTCTTGCATGCTTGAACATGTTGTCTCCTTACTTAGCTTAATTAACCTTGTTTAGTCTTAATGGATCATTAACATAATCATGGGCTTACTAGTAGTCAATTAAATGGTGTAGGGTGGGCTTCCAAGTCTAAATTCATTAATAAAAGCCCAAGTCCAAGTATGTAACAATTAAATAAATAAAGCCCAAGTAATTAACTACTTGCATTAGTTAATTAAAATAATTAATAATAAATTAATTATGAATGTAAATAATATTCGAAATATTATTCTTGAAAAGTACATGTGTCACAAAGACAAGTCGGGACATGGAAAGTCAAATACGGTAACAAGTAAAATGTATAAGAAAACATTTATTAAAGCGCAAGTATCAATAATAAATATTAATAATATAAGTTAGAAAATCCAGGGTCGTTACACTCATTTCGAAAAATATTTTGGACAAACGGCCTACGGCGGTTTGCCAATGGATAGATCTCGAAAAAATACACGACTTAAAAAAACGGTGACTAAATCGGAGCTACGAGTCTAAAGATACGATAGATCTAACATTTTGGCCAAAGACGAAAAACACCAAGCACCACGAACCGTCGGTAGTGTTTAGTGAGTGGTGTGAATTTTCCAGGAAAGATGTCTTTTAGGGTGCTCCTGAGAATTTCAGCACAATTTGAAACCAAAGGTTATGCGCCGCCAAATGGTACTCCATCTGGCGGCGCATATTAATAATTTAAAAAGCATGTTTAATGAAGTGACATTAGACTCAAAATTATATGAGTTATACATAATTACATTGTGAGTGAAATAATAAGTCTTAAAACTATATACCCCATGCTAAGTCATGTATACACAAAAGTAATAATACGATATATTGAAAACGTTCAAAAAAACAATAATAATGAGAAAAATATCTTTTTTTGGCATTCTG
This sequence comes from Rutidosis leptorrhynchoides, assembly GCF_046630445.1. Classification (NCBI taxonomy): domain Eukaryota; kingdom Viridiplantae; phylum Streptophyta; class Magnoliopsida; order Asterales; family Asteraceae; genus Rutidosis; species Rutidosis leptorrhynchoides. The sequence continues at coordinate 364,834,289 of NC_092338.1, forward strand.
ACGACCTCGAATGGAAATAAAATTTCCGAGAGTCTTGATGTTAGGGTCGTTTTAGGGTGATCTTGAGAATTTCAACACAATCTGAAACCAAAAGTTATGCGCCGCCAAATGGTACTCCATTTGGCGGCGCATATTATTGATATAAAAAGCGTGTTTAATGAATTGACATTAGATTCGAAATTATATGCGTTATACATTATGAGTGAAATAATAGGCCTTAAAACAATATGTAACATGCTAAGTCATGCATACAAAAAGAAATAATATGATAGAAATTCAAAATGTTCAAAAGAGCGTCTAATATTAAACAAAAAAAAGGAAAAATTGAAGACTTTCGCGGCCTCGATTCGAAAAATATTTGGGACAAATGACCTACGGCGGTTTGCCAATGGATAGATCTCGAAAAAATACACCACTTACAAAAACGGTGACTAAGTCGGAGCTACCAGTCAAAAGATATGATAGATCTAACATTTTGGCCAAAGACGAAAAACACCAAGTACCACGAATCGTCGGTGGTGTTTGGTGAGTGGTGTGAATTTTCCACGAAAGATGTCTTTTAGGATGCTCCTGAGAATTTCAGCACAATCTGAAACCAAAAGTTATGTGCCACCAAATGGTACTCCATCTGACGGCTCATATTAATGATTTAAAAAGCATGTTTAATGAAGTGACATTAGACTCAAAATTATATGAGTAATACATAATTACATTGTGAGTGAAATAATAGCCTTAAAACAATATGTATCATCCTAAGTCATGCATATAAAAAGAATTAATATGATAGAAATTCAAAATGATCAAAAGTGCTTCTAAAATTAAAAAAATGGCAAAATTGAAGGCTTTTGAAGCCTCGTTTTGAAAAATATTTGGGACAAACGGCCTACGGCAGTTTGCCAATGGATAGATCTCGAAAAAATACACGACTTAAAAAAATAGTGACTAAATCGGAGCTACGAGTCTAAAGATACGATAGATCTAACATTTTGGCCAAATACGAAAAACACCAAGCACCACGAACCGTCGGTGGTGTTTGGTGAGTGGTGTGAATTTTCGAGGAAAGATGTCTTTTTGTAATCTAGACGACCTCGAATGGCAAGCACATTCGGAGAGTCTTGCTCGTTGGGCCGTTTTAGGGTGCTCCTGAAAATTTCAGCACAATCTGAAACCAAAGGTTATGCGCCGCCAAATGGTACTCCGTCTGGTGGAGCATATTAATGATTTAAAAAGCATGTTTAATGAAGTGACATTAGACTCAAAATTATATGAGTTATACATAATTACATTGTGAGAGAAATAATAAGCCTTAAAACTATATATACCATGCTAAGTCATGTATACACAAAAGTATAATACGATATATATTGAAAACGTTCAAAAAAACATTAATAATGAGAAAAATGTCTTTTTTTGGCATCCTGACGACCTCGAATGGCAATAAAATTTCCGAGAGTCTTGATATTAGGGTCGTTTTAGGGTGATCTTGAGAATTTCAACACAATCTGAAACCAAAAGTTATGCGCCACCAAATTGTACTCCATTTGGCGGCGTATATTATTGATATAAAAAGCGTGTTTAATGAAGTGACATTAGATTCAAAATTATATGCGTTATACATAATTACATCGTGCGTGAAATAATAGGCCTTAAAACAATATGTACCATGCTAAGTCATGCATACAAAAAGAAATAATATGATAGAAATTCAAAATGGTCAATAGGGCGTCTAAAATTAAAAAAGGAAAAATTGAACAATTTCCAGTCCTCATTTCGAAAAATATTTGGGACAAATGGTCAACGGTGGTTTGCCAATGGATAGATCTCGAAAAAATACACGACTTAAAAAAATGGTGACTAAATCGGAGCTACGAGTCTAAAGATAGGATATATCTAACATTTTGACCAAAGATGAAAAACACCAACCACCACGAACCGTCGGTGGTGTTTGGTGAGTTGTGTGAATTTTCGAGGATAGATGTCTTTTTCGTAATCTATACGACCTCGAATGGCAAGCACGTTCGGAGAGTCTTGCTCGTTGGGCCGTTTTAGGGTGCTCCTGAGAATTTCAGCACAATCTAAAACTAAAGGTTATGCGCCGCCAAATGGTACTCCATTTGGTAGCGCATATTAATGATTTAAAAAGCATGTTTAATAAAGTGACATTAGACTCAAAATTATATGAATTATAAATAATTACATTGTGAGTGAAATAATAAGCCTTAAAACTATATATACCATGCTAAGTCATGTATACACAAAAGTAATAATACGATATAAGTTGAAAACGTTCAAAAAAACATTAATAATGAGAAAAATGTTTTTTTTTGGCATAATGACGACCTCGAATGGCAATAAAATTTCCGAGAGTCTTGATGTTAGGGTCGTTTTAGGGTGATCTTAAGAATTTCAATACAATCTGAAACCAAAAGCTATGCGCCGCCAAATGGTACTCCATTTGGCGGCGCATATTATTGATATAAAAAGCGTGTTTAATGAAGTGACATTAGATTCAAAATTATATGCGTTATATATAATTACATTGTGAGTGAAATAATAGGACTTAAAACAATATGTACCAAGGTAAGTCATGCATACAAAAAAAAATAATATGATAGAAATTCGAATGGTCAAAAGAGCATCTAAAATTAAAAAAGAAAAAATTGAACGATTTCGAGGCCTCATTTCGAAAAATATTTGGGACAAACGGCCTACGGCGGTTTGCCAACGGATAGATCTCGAAAAAATATATGACTTAAAAAAATGGTGACTATATCGGAGCTACGAGTCTAAAGATAGGATATATCTAACATTTTAGCCAAAGACGAAAAACACCAAGCACCACGAACCGTCGGTGGTGTTTGGTGAGTGGTGTGAATTTTCTAGGAAAGATGTCTTTTTCGTATTCTTGATGACCTCGAATGGCAAGCACGTTCGGAGAGTCTTGCTCGTTGGGCCGTTTTAGGGTGCTCCTGAGAATTTCAGCACAATCTGAAATCAAAGTTTATGCGCCGCCAAATGGTTTAAAAAGCATGTTTAATGACGTGACATTAGGCTCAAAATTATATGAGTAATACATAATTACATTGGAAGTGAAATAATAAGCCTTAAAACTATATATACCATGCTAAGTCATGTATACACAAAAGTAATAGTACGATATATATTGAAAACGTTCAAAAAAAATTAATAATGAGAAAAATATATTTTTTTGGCATCCTGACGACCTCGAATGGCAATAAAATTTCCTAGAGTCTTGATATTAAGGTCGTTTTAGGGTGATCTTGAAAATTTCAGCACAATCTAAAACCAAAAGTTATGTGCTATTATTGATATAAAAACCGTGTTTAATGAAGTGACATTAGATTTAAAATTATATGCGTTATACATAATTACATTGTGAGTGAAATAATAGGCCTTAAAACAATATGTACCAAGCTAAGTCATGCATACAAAAAGAAATAATATGATAGAAATTCAAAATAGTCAAAAGAGCGTCTAAAATAAAAAAACAATTAGGCAAAATTGAAGGCTTTCGAGGCCTCGTTTCGAAAAATATTTGGGACAAACGGCCTACGGCGGTTTGCCAACGGATAGATATCGAAAAAATACACGACTTAAAAAAACGGTGACTAAATCGGAGATACGAGTCAAAAGATACGATAGATCTAACATTTTAGCCAAAGACGAAAAACACCAAGCACCACGAACCGTCGGTGTTGTTTGGTGAGTGGTGTGAATTTTCGAGGAAAGATGTCTTTTTCGTAATCTAGACGACCTCGAATGGCAAGCACGTTCGGAGAGTCTTGCTCGTTGGGCCGTTTTAGGTTGCTTCTGAGAATTTCGGCATAAAAATAATGAAAATGATATTTTTATCTAAATCAATATCTTACAATATTTTAATTTCATCATGATACTTATACTCATTATTTCCTAATCGATTTGTTTAATAGCTTTTAGTCCACTTTTATATCGCATTCATAATAATGATAATAATAGTAGTTATAATAATTAGATGATACTAATATTAGTTTTAATGATAATGATACTAATAATAATAATTATAATAATACTAATGATAATAATAATAATAATAATAATAATAATAATAATAATAATAATAATAATAATAATAATAATAATAATAATAATAATAATAATAATAATAATGATAACGATAATATTAATAATAACCTTATTGATAGTAACGATAGTAATAATAATAACAATAATTTTTTTTTAATGATAATACTTATATTACCCATCTTCTATTAGGGGAAGTAATTCTCGCAACCTGATTGGTCCACGTGGCAGCTCCCCTCACATAAATTTACTGTTCACGCTGTTGGATTTTTTTCAACGTTTTTTATTTAATTTTTTTTATTTTATTTTATTTTAAGTTACGGTTTAGTGCAAGTCGGTTGAGTCACAAACGGCAGAAACAGTACGCGACCAACTACTATTCAGCCTCTCCCCTTCATCTGTTCGTCCCTCACCTCCCACCTTGACCTGCTCCCTTCTCCCTCACCTTTAGCCTCACCCTGCTCCTTCCTCCCTTACACTCTTGCTTTATAGCTTTTTGATTTCCCAATAATTAACTCTTCATACTTGCTCCAGACCAATTCGTTTCCTTGCTTACAGAAAATCGATCGGCTACAGAAATTACAGGTTCGTTGTTCTGTTGTTAATCTATTTATTTTATGTTGTTTGCTTGCTATTGTTGGCTGTGGTTTTCGCATCGTTCTTACGTTGTTCAGGCTGTTCACCAATCCCAGCCCTGTTAATTTTTTAGCTTTTCATTGTTTAGTAATTTCAGTTATGAGGAGTTCTCCAAAAAGGAAAAAAAAAAAAAAAAACTCAGCCAATTCAAATGTAGTTGATGGTGCTGTGTTAGGAAGTGTTGGACCTTTAAACCTAGAAGTTGTTTCCGATAAACAATCTAAGAAAATGGCTTCTCTACGTAAGGCACATGCCAGTGCTTCGGCTTCTTCTCATGGTATGATATTGTTTTTTATTCTAATTTGTTGTCACTGAAATTGTTTTTTAGAAGTTTTAACAGATATCTGTTTGTGCAGTTTCTGTTAGCTTTTCCCTCCATGCTCAGTTGACACCCATATATACTATCTCTGCACCTTTTGATGTGTCAGGTAAATCAAGTTTATAACTATATGTATGCTGTTTTAGGGTAAGTTGCACTATCTTTGGCTTATGTTGTCTTTTGTTTCTATGCTGTTCTACTGTAACTTTCACTATCTGTGGATTATGTTGTCTTTTGTTTATTTTTGCTTTTCATATATGTATGTTGTCTTTCATATATGCATGTTGTCTTTTATATGTGTATGGTTGTTGAGTGCAAGAGTCACTAGAATTGGAATCTTTAGACATTTACTAGCCTGAAAATTCCCTATTCCTCATGTTTTGTGTTATTTGTTTGTTGTTTTTGTGCTTCATTTAATTGTGTCAAATTTGGTTTTTTTTCTTTTGTAAACTACCAATTTGAGGCTGCAATGTGTATTTGCTTTTTTGTTGTGGTTGTTGAGTGCAAGAGGCACTAGAATTCGAATCTTTAGATATTTACTAGCCTGAAAATTCCATGTGCTCTGATTGGATTACCTGCACTTGGCCAGTTCTAGAAAATAGTTAATTTTAATGGCGGTTATCACTATTGACTGTGCGAGTTATTAATTTTGTCAACTTTGTTTTTTTTCTTTTGTAAACTACCAATTTGAGGCTGCAATGTGTATTCGTTTTTTTGTTGTGGTTGTTGAGTGCAAGAGGCACTAGAATTGGAATCTTTAGGTATTTACTAGCCTGAAAATTCCATGTGCTCTGAGTGGATTACCTGCACTTGGCCAGTTCTAGAAAATAATTAATTTTAATGGTGGTTATCGTTGTTGAGTGTGCGAGTTATTTGCCTGTTTTCGTGTGGGTTTAGATATATAATATTATATATGCTCTTTGACAATTGCCTTGTATTCGTGCAGACGTATCTCCTTTATAACGTGATTCCGGGGACTGCACGTCCGTTTGTATGCAGTACGGGGCTTTGTTATGGCGCGCTGAACATGTTAAGTCATATTTCAGAGACAAACACCTTCATTATCATCGCTGCTGTGAAAATGGCCGCGTCTATTTACCACGCTATGAAGATCCTCCTGCAGAATTTAAGCGTTTTTTAGAAGCTCCTGCTTTCGTTGATAATGTTCGTGCCTACAACCAGATGTTCATCATGACGTCCTTTGGCGCTCGTATTGATGACACTGTTAACAATGGCCGTTCTCCTTACGTTTTCAAGATCTCTGGCCAGATTTATCATTGGCTCGGTAGTTTATGTCCTGAACAGGGAAGTCCCCCAGGTTTCTACAGCTTTACATTTATGATACGGATCACGAAGTTGACAACCGAATGGGCCATTTTGGGGGCCGTGATTCAGGGCGGCTTTCTGAGGTGGTTGTTACTCAGTTAGTGAAGTTACTTGATTCAAATAATGCACTGGTCAAGTTGTTTCGCACCACGAGGGTTAAGTGTGCTGGTAGCGAGGTACCTACTTTCAAGGTTTGCTTGTATAGTATGAGCGGGTCAAGCCAACATGCACTGCCTACTTCGGATGCAATAGGCGCTATTGTTTTTTACCCTGGCCCACAATCTATTTCTGATTACGATGTGATAATCGAGCCTCGGTCTTAGCTTCCCAGGCGAGTTAATAAGCTGCATCTGTTATATATGTCACTTCAATTCCCGCTGATGTTTTTTTCGGTGAAACTGGTTTTCACCCGGATCTGAAGCTGCGCGCAGCCTCAGGTTCGCAGGGCGCCCGTGTTAGAAAAATGTTGATGAACATGTTTTACAGCTACCAGATTCATGATAGGCTTTAGAGTTACAATCTGATTTTAAGGCTGGTATAAAACCCCGTCCTAATCCATCTGGACGAAGTCATCAACATTTGATCCCAGAGCGATGATCGACTCCAAATAATGTCCTTAAAATGAGCAAAGGCACAGCGGAAGATTTCTTTAATACCTGAGAATAAACATGCTTTCAAGTGTCAACCAAAAGGTTGGTGAGTTCATAAGTTTATCATAAAATAATAAAATTTATCATTTTGATAGACCACAAGATTTAAATCCTGCATGGTACAAATGGGCCCGAATCCTATACCCACCTGTAATGTACATGCTATATCCTTTAAATACAGTACATCTTTCTCGTGTACGTAACCATTTTCATAAATCATAGTAACCGTACACATATCTTGTGCACAAAAATAACATACACATAACCTGTGTATAAAATCTTTCTCTCGATATATAACATTCACATCAACTGGTGGCAATTATCATGTCCACATAATTCAATGGTGGTAATTATCATGTCCACATAATTCAATGGTGGCAATTATCATGTCCACATAATTCAATAATAATCCGCAGAACTTCTGTCTGCATAATAATTCATTCGAGGAATGTTTTGCTTGTGTCTATCTCGTCAAACATTTATAAAAGCATTTCATGTATTCGCAGTTCAAAATATATTTCAAAAGCATTTAATAAAGCAGTTGTAAAAACAGCGCATGTATTCTCAGTCCCAAAAATATAAAGAGTAAAAAGGGAGCAAATGAAACTCACCTAATGTATTTTGTAGTAAAAATACATATGACTATATTGAACAATGCAGGGTTGGCCTCAGATTCACGAACCTATATCATTTGTATATTCATTAATACATATAATAGTAATCGAATAAATATTTTTATTAAATTTTAATTTATATATTATGTATAGTTGATTTGTGTATATATTCAAATTAATTTATTATTTGTATATATATATATATATATATATATATATATATATATATATATATATATATATATATATAGTGTTATATTTAAAATTGGTAGTTTGTCATTTGTAAGTATTTACATAAATAATCTTAATAAATTTGATATATATAGTTATATGAAGTTTTATTATAGTTATAGTATATGTAAAGAGTATATTTATGTATAAAATATTTATCTATTTGAAAGATAGTTTTTGATGAAAATAGTGATTTACTAATAATAATAATAACTTTATTAATAATAATGATAATAACTGTAGTTTTTAAATGAAACAAAAAGTTTGATAATAATAGTAACGAACATAATACTTTTGATAAAAAAAATACATAATACTTAATGTTCATAATAATAACAACAACAATCTTTTTATTGTTAATGTTAGTATTTATAATGATACTATATAATACTATTACTAGTAAGGATAATAATGTTAGTAGTAACAATATTAAATAATAAAAATCCTAAATGTAATTGTAACTATAATACTTATATTAATAATTACAATAATAATAACTCTTAATGTGATTAATAATAATGATACTTCTAACATTTTAGGAGTAACAACAATTATCATAATAATAATAACAACAACTAATAATAATAATAATAATAATAATAATAATAATAATAATAATAATAATAATAATAATAATAATAATGGTAATGGTAATGATGATAATAATAATAATAATAATAATAATAATAATAATAATAATAATAATAATAATAACAATAATAATAATAATAATAATAATACAAGAAAAACTACCTCAAAAATATGCCCAAAAAGAAATATAGTTACCCTGCCAGGGTTTGAACCCGTGACCACCCAGTTACGCACACAGCATCCCAACCAATTGCTCCATTTAACACTCCTGATAACACCTCATCCCATATTTTTTTTTAACCCGAGAATTTCATCACCCTTCTATAATCCAGAAAATTTTTGAATCCACTAACACAATAAACTTGGCCCAGTGAATCAAGTTTAAATGGCCCAATCCTATAAGACAAGTCACGGCCCAACTGCATTATTAGTCCACGAACACCACCTCAATCCAGCTTCGATATTTTTTTATGGGGTTTGCTTTTGTAATATAATCTTTGGAACGGTAGTAGGCAAATACAAGTCATTTTCCATAATCATAACCGATAGAAAGATGGGTTCCTAATGCCACAAACTTTGAATAAAATACTTATAACTTTTAAAAGTGAGTGGGTGGTTTTCTTTGGCCACCAACTTGGCACTTGGCACTTGCGGTTTAAAAAAAAAATATAATAGCAGTACAATAATTTGGACGCCCCTATTACACAGTTCAAACACTGCATGGCTTTCTAAGGATTTATATAATCTAAAGTATTGTAAGTGTGTTTGTTGAGTTTTAACTTTGTAGACTAAGTATTATGAATTGTCCCATGGTCAGCCATCAGAGGGAGGAAATAAAAAAAATGCCTTTAACCCCTCTATAAAAGTTATTCCATGCCCCTAATCATCCTCATAATCTCAACACCAACATAATCACTATCATTTAATCATATAATATACGGTATGACCATGGTTTTCGATCACAACATACACAGAAGTAAGAGTAGTTGTTCAGCAGCGAACAAGGCAGGAAAAGAGAGGTTCGTAATGGTGGTCACCGAAACATAAAGGCTGCTGTTACAGTGAGAAAGATTGCAGGTGGTGTCTCACGTATAAATCGTGATAAAGCAGAACCCATGCAGCAGCACATGATGCAAGTTTAAGCTGACTGAAACAAAAAAAAAATCACGCGTATAGTGGGATTGAGGAAGAAAATAAATAATTAAAGAGATGATGGTACGTGCAGCAGAAATTAATCGACTCAAACCACATGATTCGATCAAGTGTGATGTTGTGGACTTTATGTTAGAGAAACAAGAATCTGAAGTGGTTTAGTTTGGGTTTATGTTTTGGTGTTTGATCAAAGACAACGAATGAAAAGAAAAGAATAAAAATATGCTACACAATATAATGGTAATGAGGATGGTTGTGGTACATAATCATAATAGTCGCAACAATTATGAATCGATGATATGATGGTAGCAAGTATGTGATCGACTAAAGAATTAGATGAAGGTGATAATTAACATAATTGAGTTGAAGGTGGTGGTTGTCATAAAATAGAAATGGATGTTTTGAATAAAAATATGAAGAATAGAGTCGACATATGTTCTTCTGTTTATCTTTTAACTTGTTTGTGATAATTCATTTGGTTTTAGTCATTGACTGAATTATAGTACTTATGACCGATCTTAAATTGTTGTGTAAAGATTTTTGATGGGGACGTGTAACAACTGGAGATAGGAATAACGAATTTTTGGTCAGGAAACAAATGAATAAAAATAAAATAGATGAAAATAAAATAATAGGTTCGTACTTGTTGGATTCCAATTGGAATTTGTTTGGTATTGTAATTCGATTACGACGTGTAACAAATTCAGACAACTAAATCAAACTAAATCAATCAGCAGAGAAAAATCAAATAAAGATAAAAATATAGAAAGTGATGTGTAACTTATTCTGATTCCAAAATCGTACTATGATTTTATATAATTATTATTAATAATTATAATTATAATTATATTAATAACAATCTAAATACAAATAATAATAATGATAATATAATATTAATATTTATAATACTAATAAGAGTACTAATAATAATAATAATTCATATTAATCTTAATGAAGTAAAAAAAATATTAATGATAATTATAATAATAATACTAATTATATTAATAATAATTATATTGATACAAATTATAATAACATTAATAATAATATAACAATTTATATATATCAGTTATCATATTTTTATCCTAATATTATTAATCATGATACTAATATTAATATTTATTTCAAGAATGAAAGTAAAAATATTATATATATATATATATATATATATATATATATATATATATATATATATATATATATATATATATATATATATATATATATATATATATATATATATATATATATCTTAATCTCTATATATATTTATTTATTTAATTACAAACAATTGTTCGTGAATCGTCGGAAATAGTCAAAAGAGAAATTGATTACATAAATATAGTTTCAAAATTTTCGAGACTCAACATTATAGACTTTGCTTATCGTGTCGAAACATCTAAAGATTAAGTTTAAATTTGGTCGAAAATTCCTGGGTCATCACAGTACCTACCCGTTAAAGAAATTTCGTCCCGAAATTTGAGTAAGATGGTCATGGTTAACAATAAAAATGTTTCCATGACGAATATGAGTTGATAAATATAGTTTTATCATTATTGACTAATATAGATAAAACAATTCGATTAGGTGAAGCGTACGAATGAAGCTGTCATAACAGATTGAGATAGAGATTTAACTTCTGACATAGTCACGATTGAATTCCGGAATTCAAGGGATTTAAAGAAAATCTTCGAAATCTAAAAGATTTGATTCTTCGGAGAGTAAGGAAATTAAGATCTCTATAATTAAATGCGATCATCTGTCTTGATTGTTACGTCTAATTTTTTCCTTTATAAATTAAACTCTTCCGTTCCATTATTCTCACCATTTCTATACTTTCTTTCTTAGTTCATACATCCAAAAGATTGTGAAAATGCTTAATCCCGTTCTAACCCTTAATATTTTCCTAATTATTATTTCTGTCATCCTTCTTTTAGATTTTTCCACCAGATTTTCTACTATTACCTTGGGGTGATACTATTCTTAATTCCACCGTGTCTTTATATTGCTATTCGTATTAATATCCACTGTTTGTAACCTTCGTGTTGTTATTGGACTTTATGTTTTCTCTTATATTTTAAAGTCCCTGCTTCTCTCTTCTATAATCATTGTCATCCACAGTTAATGCTCCCTCCTTTTTGCTGCGATTTATACTCCAATTTCTATTTTGCAGCTTTGTCCCTTCGTTTCTTCTTCTGGCGATTTGGCATCTCTTGTAATGGTCCAGAATTCGCAGATATAAGTTTCAGAATGAACATTGTTAATGTTCTTAAATAAGAAGGAACGTAATATCACGATTTGATTTGTCAAATTACCAGATTCACTGAGAATAGAACTATCAAGAATATACTTTCTTGATATGTCCAGAAGTTAAGCAGAATGACAGAGTTATGTAACATGGCACATGATGACGTTATGATCTGTGAATCATCACGTCCCATTAGAAACTCAGCATGACTTACTACAATATAATCACGTTGATCAAGTGTCATTATATTATACTAACTCATGCATCAGTTCCCAACATTAATTCAATAACATTCATATTTTAAGCTCAAAAGTTTACAGAATATAGAAACTAACAGTTTCTATATGATGTAACACTGATAGCACTAAGAGATTAATGATTTTAGATAAGAATAGTTATGAAAATATCTTCAAAAATATGGAGGATATTTATAATGAAAAATACGGTAATATCTTTGAATATCTAAGATCAGAGGATGATGGAAACTATTGTCCGCAAGGGTTTAGAGTAAGGAGCAAGACATTCGCTAAAGACTTCAGCAGGCATTGAATCATTTGGATTCTTTGAAGTCAAACTTATTCTTTGTGATTTGTCTACGGCTTCCTTCGTAGTTTCGCATAATCCGCTTTTAAGTACTAAATTTTCTCTTGAATGTTTCCAATATAATGATACACAGGAATCATGAATAGGTATATAATTTCAGATGAGAATATTTATGAAAATATCCTCAGAAATATTGAAGATATTGATGATGATATTTTGGAATTTCTAAGTTCGATGGTTGATGGAGAAAGATTTTCTGCAAGATTTTAACATGGGTACGGAGTAAGATATTCGTTGAAGGTTTGATCGGATCCAGAATTACTTGGGTTCTTTGAATATATGGTATGGTCCTTGTATTTGTCTTTGGTCTCCTTCGTGGTTAGCTCAATCCGTTTTCCAGTTCCAACTTTTCTGAGCTATTCCAACATACTATTCTTTATCATCAAACTTTCGATGATTAAAGTCATTTACGGTTGTCTATGATTTCTGCTGCTTCATTCAGCTTTTTCAACATTCAGAGTATTGATTTGTGACTGAGTGCTTTTCAGAATTTCAGAATGAGAGATCATAATTCTAAGAGATAAATGTCATACATATAACTGTTGATGTAGATATGCTGTGAGTTTTCAAAGTACTGATTGCTGATTCCCGGTAATTGGTATGGAAGTTCTCGTTACAAGATGCGGATGAGTATATGATAGGGTTTCAATGAATAAATATAATTATTTGTCAGAGAGATTTAAGCCAAGAAGCAACGAGGTTGCTGGTACGTCTGCTGGTAATATGGTGGAATATAAAAGAATTCTCCGGTATCAAAAGGGTAATCATATATATCAGGATTTATAGTAAGGCTACTTCGAATGAAAAGTCGAAGTTGATCTGCTGGAGCTGTGACAAAATTGGCTACTTTGAAAAGGGATCGCAAGGTTATTTTTGATAATAAATGCCAAAGGATCTGACGCGGCTACGTGTTACACTTTTACTCAATTGTAGAGAGTTTCTCAGGTGCATAACTATATGCATAATTTTTTTTATTTTTTATTTTTCCTTCTGTAGATGAAGTTCGGTTGGTTCATCCTCTCAATTGAGGGGTTTTCAAGAGTCATGAAAGGTTTAAACGCAGATTGTAATCATCAAATACAAATGAGGTTTAAGATGAAATCAAGTGGCAAACTTGAAGAATTGTTTAGTTTCATATGTTATAGTCAATATTTTAATTCATTTTAATTGTCCAATGTTGGTAGTCCACAGTTTATAGTCCACAGTTAGCAATTCAACAATTCATATATAATTTAGTATATAATATTCGAATTAATTAATACGTATCGTGACCCGTGTACATGTCTCAGACTCGATCACAACTCAAAGTATATATATTATTTAAGAATCAACCTCAAAACTGTATAGAGAACTCGATCATTACTGCATATATAGTGTCTATGGTTATTTCAAATAATATATATAGATGCGTCGATATGATATGTCAAAACCCTGTATACGTGTCCCGATATTTAAAGTGCGTAAAATAAATAACAGAAATTAAATGACGATAAATAAAATTGGGAGAATTAAAATTGCGATAATTGGATTGCGATAAATAAATTGCGATAATTAAAATGTAATACGAAATTAACAGTTAGCTAGGAACAGTTAGCTGGGATTTCGTTAGCGTGGATTCCTAAAAAAATTTCTCATAGTTAATTTGTTTATTTCTAACAAATTTTATTTTGTCCCATGTTTTCTTCATTATGCCACTTGTTGGATTCTGGTAGATCAAAATCCAAATATGAAATTGAATGAAAATTGTTATTTCGTGGTGAACGGATTTGTATATCGGTGGATGTAAGTAGGATAGTAAGCGATTATTGAATCAGATTCGAAGAATGTACAATGTAACTTATTAATGTGAAATATAAATATTCCTCGGGTATTACCTATCCGTTAAAATATTTTCACCATTAACAGTTTGTACTAAAGAATTTTTAATTACAATCTTTATGAAAATATATATACATATATATTTTCTTCAGATAATCATGGAGTTAATGAGTTAATGAGATATTAATCTCATTTGATTTACCGTTAGAACAAGAATATATAATCTCTGAAATATTAGAGATTACATAATTGCCATGTTCCGTGAAGATAAATGATATAGAACGATTCGTAGAACGAAAATTAATTGATGTAGAACAAGGTGTAAAACGAAGATTATGCTCGAGGTACAGACTGGGATGTTGAGGCATGGATTGTTGATGGTACTGGTGCTGTTACTGATGGTACTGTTAATGCAGGTGATGTTGCTGAAGCTGGTATGTTTTGCACCATACTTTCCAAGGCTACAACTCAAGCACGAAGCTTGTTGACTTCTTCCATTACTCCAGGATGATTGTCGGTCGGAACGAGTGGATGAATAAGGTTTAGAATTTTAGATAGAATATAATCGTGGTGAGATACTCTGGAACTGAGTGTGGAAATGGTGTTTCGTACTGATTTGCCGATAAGTGTTTCAGGTTCATCGCTAAGAGGTAAATTCGGTTGGTGAAAAGGATCGCTTTCTTCGCGTTTCCATTGATTAAGTCGACTACTAACTCATCAGATGAATTGGGGATGGATGGTTGGTTGACTCATTCCGGTGACACTGCTTTCAGAGCTTAGGTGAAACTCCATATCGGAATAGATGTCGAAATAACTATCGGAATAGCTATCGAAATCTGAGGGACTTGAACTGATTGTAGGATTCATCTCGTACGATTAGATAAAGGATTTTCGATAAGAAACAGATTATAGGATGTAGATTAGTACCCTGCAATACATAATTTACATATGCATATATAACACTAAAATCCCATAAATTACGGAGGAATCTACGGAAGCTGTCAAGCAAAGGTAACAATAACAGATACGCTAAGATATGAATTTATCTATACACTGTCTATGAAATAGAGGAAGTAAGACATGTCTAGACTAAAAATGATAAGCAGGTAACTTCCTAAGGATGATAAGCAGATGATTTCCGACTAGAAATGATAAGCAAAAATTTTGACATGCAGACACGGTCGAAGTCCAGACTCACTAATGCATCTAAACAACTATCAGTTAGACACACTAATGCAAGACCTAGTTCGCTAAGACCACCGCTCTGATACCAACTGTAAAACCCCGTCCTAATCCATCTGGACGAAGTCATCAACATTTGATCCCAGAGCGATGATCGACTCCAAATAATGTCCTTAAAATGAGCAAAGGCACAGCGGAAGATTTCTTTCATATCTGAGAATAAACATGCTTTCAAGTGTCAACCAAAAGGTTGGTGAGTTCATAAGTTTATCATAAAACAATAAAATTTATCATTTTGATAGACCACAAGATTTAAATCCTGCATGGTACAAATGGGCCCGAATCCTATACCCACCTGTAATGTACATGCTATATCCTTTAAATACAGTACATCTTTCTCGTGTACGAAACCATTTTCATAAATCATAGTAACCGTACACATATCTTGTGCACAAAAATAACATACACATAACCTGTGTATAAAATCTTTCTCTCGATATATAACATTCACATCAACTGGTGGCAATTATGATGTCCACATAATTCAATGGTGGCAATTATCATGTCCACATAATTCAATGGTGGCAATTATCATGTCCACATAATTCAATAATAATCCGCAGAACTTCTGTCTGCATAATAATTCATTCGAGGAATGTTTTGCTTGTGTCTATCTCGTCAAACATTTATAAAAGAATTTCATATATTTGCAGTTCAAAATATATTTCAAAAGCATTTAATAAAGCAGTTGTAAAAACAGCGCATGTATTCTCAGTCCCAAAAATATAAAGAGTAAAAAGGGAGCAAATGAAACTCACCTAATGTATTTTGTAGTAAAAATACATATGACTATATTCAACAATGCAGGGTTGGCCTCAGATTCACGAACCTATATCATTTGTATATTCATTAATATATATAATAGTAATCGAATAAGTATTTTTATTAAATTTTAATTTATATATTATGTATAGTTGATTTGTGTATATATTCAAATTAATTTATTATTTGTATAGTTATATATATATATATATATATATATATATATATATATATATATATATATATATATATATATATATATATATATATATATATATATATATATATATATATATATATATATATATATATATATATATATATATAATATAATATATATTTAGTGTTATATTTAAAATTGGTAGTTTGTCATTTGTAAGTATTTACATAAATAATCTTAATAAATTTGATATATATAGTTATATGAAGTTTTATTATAGTTATAGTATATGTAAAGAGTATATTTATGTATAAAATATTTATCTATTTGAAAGATAGTTTTTAATGAAAATAGTGATTTACTAATAATAATAATAACTTTATTAATAATAATGATAATAACTGTAGTTTTTAAATGAAACGAAAATTTTGATAATAATAGTAACGAACATAATACTTTTGAAAAAAAAAAATACATAATACTTAATGTTCATAATAATAACAACAACAATCTTTTTATTGTTAATGTTAGTATTTATAATGATACTATATAATACTATTACTAGTAAGGATAATAATGTTAGTAGTAACAATATTAAATAATAAAAATCCTAATTGTAATTGTAACTATAATACTTATATTAATAATTACAATAATAATAACTCTTAATGTGATTAATAATAATAATACTTCTAACATTTTAGGAGTAACAACAATTATCATAATATTAATAACAACAACAACTAATAATAATAATAATAATAATAATAATAATAATAATAATAATAATAATAATAATAATGGTAATGGTAATGATAATAATAATAATAATAATAATAATAATAATAATAATAATAATAATAATAATAATAATAATAATAATACAAGAAAAACTACCTCAAAAATATGCCCAAAAAGAAATATTGTTACCCTGCCAGGGTTTGAACCCGTGACCACCCAGTTACGCACACAGCATCCCAACCAATTGCTCCATTTAACACTCCTGATAACACCTCATCCCATATATATTTTTTTTTAACCCGAGAATTTCATCACCCTTCTTTAATCCAGAAATTTTTTGAATCCACTAACACAATAAACTTGGCCCAATGAATCAAGTTTAAATGGCCCAATCCTATAAGACAAGTCACGGCCCAACTGCATTATTAGTCCACGAACACCACCTCAATCCAGCTTCGATATTTTTTTTTATGGGGTTTGCTTTTGTAATAGAATCTTTGGAACGGTAGTAGGCAAATACAAGTCATTTTCCATAATCATAACCGATAGAAAGATGGGTTCCTAATGCCACAAACTTTGAATAAAATACTTATAACTTTTAAAAGTGAGTGGTTGGTTTTCTTTGGCCACCAACTTGGCACTTGCGGTTTAAAAAAAAAATATAATAGCAGTACAATAATTTGGACGCCCCTATTACACTGTTCAAACACTTCATGGCTTTCTAAGGATTTATATAATCTAAAGTATTGTAAGTGGGTTTGTTGAGTTTTAACTTTGTAGACTAAGTATTATGAATTGTCCCATGGTCGGCCATCAGAGGGAGGAAATAAAAAAAATGCCTTTAACCCCTCTATAAAAGTTATTCCATGCCCCTAATCATCCTCATAATCTCAACACCAACATAATCACTATCATTTAGTCATATAATATACGGTATGACCATGGTTTTCGATCACAACATACACAGAAGTAGGAGTAGTTGTTCAGCAGCGAACAAGGCAGGAAAAGAGAGGTTCGTAATGGTGGTCACCGAAACATAAAGGCTGCTGTTACAGTGAGAAAGATTGCAGGTGGTGTCTCACGTATAAATCGTGATAAAGCAGAACCCATGCAGCAGCACATGATGCAAGTTTAAGCTGACTGAAACAAAAAAAAAAATCACGCGTATAGTGGGATTGAGGAAGAAAATAAATAATTAAAGAGATGATGGTATGTGCAGCAGAAATTAATCGACTTAAACCACATGATTCGATCAAGTGTGATGTTGTGACTTTATGTTAGAGAAACAAGAATCTGAAGTGGTTTAGTTTGGGTTTATGTTTTGGTGTTTGATCAAAGACAACGAATGAAAAGAAAAGAAGAAAAATATGCTACACAATATAATGGTAATGAGGATGGTTGTGGTACATAATCATAATAGTCGCAACAATTATGAATCGATGATATGATGGTAGCAAGTGTGTGATCGACTAAAGAATTAGATGAAGGTGATAATTAACATAATTGAGTTGAAGGTGGTGGTTGTCATAAAATAGAAATGGATGTTTTGAATAAAAATATGAAGAATAGAGTCGACATACGATCTTCTGTTTAACTTTTGACTTGTTTGTGATAATTCATTTGGTTTTAGTCATTGACTGAATTATAGTACTTATGACCGATCTTAAATTGTTGTGTAAAGATTTTTGATGGGGACGTATAACAACTGGAGATAGGAATAACGAATTTTTGGTCACGAAACAAATGAATAAAAATAAAATAGATGAAAATAAAATAATAGGTTCGTACTTGTTGGATTCCAATTGGAATTTGTTTGGTTTGTAATTCGATTATGACGTGTAACAAATTCAGACAACTAAATCAAACTAAATCAATCAGCAGAGAAAAATCAAATAAAGATAAAAATATAGAAAGTGATGTGTAACTTATTCTGATTCCAAAATCGTACTATGATTTTATATAATTATTATTATTAATTATAATTATAATTATATTAATAACAATCTAAATACAAATAATAATAATGATAATATAATATTAATATTTATAATACTAATAAGAGTAATAATAATAATTCATATTAATCTTAATGAAGTAAAAAAAATATTAATGATAATTATAATAATAATACTAATTATATTAATAATAATTATATTGATACCAATTATAATAACATTAATAATAATATAATAATTTATATATATCATTTATCATATTTGTATCCTAATATTATGAATCATGATATTAATATTAATATTTATTTTAAGAATGAAAGTAAAAATATTATAATATATATATATATATATATATATATATATATATATATTTATATATATATATATATATCCTAATCTCTATATATATTTATTTATTTAATTACAAACAATTGTTCGTGAATCGTCGGAAATAGTCAAAAGAGAAATTGATTACATAAATATAGTTTCAAAATTTTCGAGACTCAACATTATAGACTTTGTTTATCGTGTCGAAACATCTAAAGATTAAGTTTAAATTTGGTCGGAAATTCCCGGGTCATCACAGCTGGGTCGTCTATTTCAGCAGTATGTGGTGACGGCATATTGCAGCATCGAGCTCGACCGTATGGACTACATCAGAAACAAGCAGAATGATATACGGGCTGAGTACCTTTCAGGGTTGTATGACGCAATCGATAGCGGTGATAAAACTCGTTCTGATGTCGGTAGCATAAGGATTCTTCCTGCTTCGTTCACTGGTGGACCACGTTATATGTACAGTCATTATCTCGATGCTCTGGCAATTTCTCGCGTTTTTGGAAACCCGCAATTTTTGTAACTTTCACGTGTAATGTAAAGTGGCCTGAAATTCCTCGGTATCTGAAACCTTTTCCTCGCCTATCGCCTTTAGATTGAGCTGATATAGTCGCTCGTGTGTTCCACATGAAGGTCAATGAGTTTATAAACTTTTTAAAGGACGAGCGGCCTCTTGGCCATGTTCGCGGAGGTACTATTGCACACCCAGAATTGCAATTTCCTCTTTACTTCATGAATATTACATGTTTTGTTGTTGCTAATTGACTAACACTATTCTCTTTACGTCTTGCAGTTTTGTATACGATTGAATTTCGGAAAAGAGGGCTGCCACATTGCCACACTTTGGTTTGGGTTCACTCCTCGGTTTCTGCAGCTATGAGGGACAATTTAGACGACTACATAAGTGCGGAACTGCCTGACCCCAGAATTGATTTGCCCGATTACGCAGTCATATCTGCAACTATGATGCATGGCCCATGTGGCCTTGCCAATAAGTGGGCACCATGCACGCAAAATTTTTCATGTTCAAAAAAGTTCCCAAAGAAATACATTGACAAGACGTACTTTGATGACAACGGTCGTGCTCACTACCGCAGGCGTAATACCGGTATATATACAACGCGTGCCAGTGTCCACCTCGATAACGACTACATTGTTCCTTACAATAGACTACTATGTATGACTTTTCAGGCTCACATAAACGTTGAATGTTGTAGTACGACGAGTCTCATTAAATACCTCTTCAAGTATATTTCAAAAGGTACCGACCGTATGGCTATTCGTATAGCAAAACCCATAGGTAGTGGCAGCTGCCAATCTCAGCAGCAGACGCAACCGATTGATGAAATTAAAAACTTTATAGATGCTCGGTTCATTTGTCCTCACGAAGCCTGTTGGCGGATTTTTAACTTCCCGATTCATCATCGGGAACCTGCTGTCCAGATTCTAGCTGATCATCTTGAAAATATGCAGCTGGTAAAGTTTCCAGGCAAGTAACCCCTGCGTGCTATTGTTGAAAACAGCGAAGCCAAAAAAACCACTCTCACTGAGTGGCTTAATTATAATGCATCTTCAGTTAACGGCAGCCACCTTACATATTTGGATTTCCCGTCCGAATTTGTTTGGTACCAGTCAAAAAAAAGTTGGCAGCGCAGGGCAAACCTAAAGAAACCATCAATTGGCAGGATATCGTATATACATCCCGCCTATGGAGAAGCATTTTTTCTAAGGATGCTTTTGTGCCATCGAAAGGGGTGCAAGAGCGTTGAAGATATTAGAACAGTCAACCAGGTCCTTCATAATACATACCGGTCTGCGTGTGAAGCGGCTGGGTTACTCGGTGATGATAGAGAGTGGTCAGCGGTACTAGAAGAAGCATCTGTATCTGCCACGTCGTCTCAGTTACGTTCTCTTTTCGCGCACATTTTGTCTTATTGCACTGTTACGAACCCATTTGCTCTTTGGGAAAATCACTAGAAACTAACGGGTGATCTGCCAATTTAAATATGTCCCACTTGCATATAAACACCGATGACCTACATAACTTTGTCCTGTATGAGGTAGAGATCATTTTGAACCAATGTTCGAAATCGATTTCCGATTTCGCATTACCGCCACTGCCAGCTGACCTGCTCGCAGATTTGGCAAACCGTCTTATCATGGAAGAGAGAAACTATGATTGTGCAGTTTTAAATGCTGAACGCCTAGAACACGAACGTCAAATGAATTCGAAACAAAAACAAATTTACGATCTTATAACAAGCTCTTCATTGAATGAACAAACTGAACATGTATTTGTATACGGGCACGGTGGTACCGGGAAGACATTCTTATGGAAAGCCATAATCACAGCACTGAGATCTAGAGGTAAGATAGTTCTTGCTATTGCATCATCTGGCATTGCATCTTTACTTCTATCTTCGGGAAGAACCGCACATTCTCAATTCAAACTGCCGCTGGTCATAACCGATGAATCGATGTGAAACGTCATGAAAAGTACCCAGATGGCGACATTACTGCAGAACACGGACCTTATTGTATGGGATGAGGCGCCAATGAATGATAAGCGCTGTTTTGAAGCTCTTGATAGGAGCCTTCGAGATATTTTAGGAAACACTGAAGAATTTTTTGGGGGTAAGTCTGTGATACTTGGTGGTGAATTTAAACAAACGTTACCTATTCAGACAAAAGGAGGGAAATCAGCTATCCTTGGTGCTTGTATTACTACTTCACATTTGTGGCAGCGATTCAAGGTTTTTATACTTACAGAAAACATGCGACTACTTAGGCCAGGGCTGACACCATCAATGAGGGTGAAGAACGCAGAATTTTCGAAGTGGTTGTTGAGGGTAGGAAATGGTAAAATTGGTGAGCCTGACACAGAAGACCCGTTGAATAGTTGTTGGGTACAAATACCTGACCAGTTCTGTATTCCTAATGATGAAAATGGATTGGCAAATCTGATTTCTTTATATACCCTCGTGAATCACTAAAAAATCCATATGCAGTTGACCTGCAGCAAAAAGCAATTGTCCGTCCCAAGAATGACGCTGTTGATACGATAAATAGCTTAATCTCGATATGGTTGATGGTCCAGTTACAACTTACTGCAACTACGACACTCCAAATCCACATGGAAATGACGGTGGTGAGTCGGAGTTGCTCTACCCTGCAGAATATCTAAATACGCTGAACTACCCTGGGTAGCCACCACATGAGCTGTATTTAAAAAAGGGTGTACCAGCTATTCTACTTCACAACATTAATATAGCAGGTGGGCTTTGTAATGGCACCCGAATGATAATTATGCAAATGTTAGCCATGTCAGTGGAAGCTAAAATTATTACGGGCACCCGCGTCGGTGAGAAGCTCTTTTTCCCAAGAATGAGCCTTATCTACAAGGAACCAACGTTGCCGTTCATTCTGAAGAGACAACAATTCCCGTTAAAAACCTCATACACGATGACTATAAACAAAAGCCAGGGTCAATCGCTCAACCAAATTGGAGTTTATCTACCGAAACCTCTATTTGGTCACGGGCAGCTCTATGTTGCGCTATCGAGAGCTACATCACTAGGCGGTTTGAAACTGCTAATTAAAAAACACGAAGACCACGGGCCTAATGTAACCAAAAATATTGTCTACACAGATTTTTTGTCCGCAATTACCGACTTCGAGGCAGCACCACCTGCCCGTTCCACCTGCTAAAGAAGACCACAACCACAGATGAATTATGTATATAGTTAATATATATTTATATTTAGTGCAAATTATTTCCTTCCTTTTGATATTATGGTACAAATAACGGGACTTGGGCAACTAATACCGGGTGATAGATACAGAACAATTGCAACGAGAATCTATCGTAAATGGGTGACTTACAGTTATCATAACCAGGCTCCAACTAGTTACTGTTGCATGCTTATCGAAGAAATGGTATTCGCGTCTTACATCTCTATTAACCTGTTTTTCTCTTTTATTTATACCGTCTGCTTGATGCTCTTTACATGGTGCATAACTACCCTATGCTTGTGAATATGCGATACAATGATAAGGAATATTTTGATGAACTTATGCACTTGAACAAGGTGTATGTGGTAACAAACTTCTCGACTCATGCTACAACTCGGTGGGAGAAAATATTACCAGGCCCAACGACATTGTCGTTTGATTACAACACAAATTTTGAAGAGCTTCCATTTGCAGACTATCCTGATCATTACTTCCAATTTGTAGCTTATAATCAACTGCGTACACGTGTCCCGAGCACTACTGTTCTCGCTGGTATGTTTTGCATAATAATTTATGATTTAAAATTAAGTTCTTAAACATACATTCATATGAAATGCGCGTGAACAGACTACATTGGCTGCATTGATCGCCTTGAAGACCCAGTGGTCATCAGAGATGTTAACCACAAACAGCTTATAAGAAGAACAATCGACCTCACAAATCTTGAGTAAGCCATCATTTACCAAATAAAAATAAATAAATGCATTGTTTGGGATTTTCTTTATTTACTTTGCAAAATTTCAAACACAACAGCATTTATTAAATAGAATGTGTTAACGGGAATAGACTGACTTGCTTTTCGCAACACGAGTAACCCGCAAGAATTACTTCTAACGAACAACGGATTTTTTTCCCTGTTTTTTTAGCATGTATTTCTGACTAACAGTTTGGTATGCATTTGTGTGCAGTGGTGACACAATTCAGCTAACTCTCTGGAATGAGCTCGCAACTGCTTTTGACTCGAACGCATATGACGCTATGGAAAAACTAGTTGTTTTGGCAGTCAGCTCGTGTCGACCTAAGCTTTACCGTGGCATCTAACAATTAAAAACACAGTCTTTGTAATTACTACATGTAATTGTTATGCTCCCATTAAATAACTTTATAACCATTTGTTGCCTGTTTTTTCACTTTGTTTTGTAAAAGGGGAACTCCAGCTTGGTTGTACCCAGGTAACACATTGTTATTTTAATCCACCAATACCAGAATTTAATGACTCGATAGATGAGTAAGCATTGCCTTTTAACCTAGCATCATATGGGTTTTTAAAAATACCACTGGCTGCTAATTTACATCGAATATTGGTGCAGCCACCGAGCGCGTTATTTGGCAAACCCACCATTGATCATCAACCGACAGAGATCAAGGGGACATGGCAATAGAACAATTTCGCAACAGATTTGCCCTGCAAGAACTTCTGACCCACAACTTGAACAACTACAGGGTAAGTGCGATACTCTATACTGCATAACATATTTTATCAATTCTTTAGCCTACCATTAAATATTTCTAAATATTAACTATTAATATATGTAAAAAAAAATTATCCAGAATGTAGATTTCACTTGTGAAGCCACCATTGAACAAGTGTGTAGTGACCCGAACTTTTCCATGTTTATATATATTAATTGGGATTGATATTTACATGATTAAATGTTTCCAACATGTTAAGCAATCAAACTTGTTAAGACTTGATTAATTGAAATATGTTTCATATAGACAATTGACCACCCAAGTTGACCGGCGATTCACGAACGTTAAAACTTGTAAAAATGACATGATGATATATATATGGATATACATATGGTTAACATGAGATTATGATAAGTAAGTATCTCCATAAGTATATTAACAATGAGTTATATACATATAAACAAGACTACTAACTTAAGGATTTAGAAACGAGACATATATGTAACGATTATCGTTGTAACGACATTTAAATTTATATATATCATATTAAGATATATTAATATATCATAATATCATGATAACATAATAATTTAACATCTCATTAGATATAATAAACAATGGGTTAACAACATTAATTGAGATCGTTAACTTAAAGGTTTCAAAACAACACTTACATGTAACGACTAACGATGACTTAACGACTCAGTTGAAATGTATATACATGTAGTGTATTTAGATGTATTAAAATACTTTTGGAAGACTTTAAGATATATATCAAAACACTCATACTTAACGAAAATGGTTACAGTTACTTTTCCATTCTTTTCTTTCATCAAGAATTCTAGTCGTATTCTTACCCGTATTATACACAGCTTCAGAACGTACTTACTATGAGTATATACCAATAGGAACTAGCATGGGATTCCACTCTTGATTATGTCATGTATGACTAATCAATTTTAACTTCTACCATGAGCTAGTCAACTAACTAGAACTCCTTTTAACCCCACTCACCACTCACCAATTACCACTCATCATTCACTCCATTTCACTTCCAATTCTCTTTCTAATTCTCTCTCAACACACACATACACACACACTATTATGAACGTATTTTTATAGTAGTTAATTATCATCTTCATCAAAAATCACTTCAAGAATCAAGCTATAATCATCATAGGAAGAACACTTCAAGAACACTTCAAAAATCCCTTCAAGTTTACTAATTTACTTCCAAGCTTTCTAATCCATTCCAAGTAATCATCTAAGATCAAGAAACCTCTGTTATATACAGTAGGTTATCTTTCTTATTCAAGGTAATATTCATAACTATAAACTATCTTAATTCGAGTAAAAAATCTTACTTGAACTTGTTTTTGTGTCATGATCCTACTTCAAGAACTTTCAAGCCATCCAAGATCCTTTGAAGCTAGATCATTTCTTGTCACTTCTAGTAGGTTTACCTACTAAACTTGAGGTAGTAATGATGTTCATAACATCATTCGATTCATATATATAAAACTATCTTATTCGAAGGTTTAAACTCGTAATCACTAGAACATAGTTTAGTTAATTCTAAACTTGTTCGCAAACAAAAGTTAATCCTTCTAACTTGACTTTTAAAATTAACTACACACATGTTCTATATCTATATGATATGCTAACTTAATGATTTAAAACCTGAAAACACGAAAAACACCGTAAAACTGGATTTACGCCGTCGTAGTAACACCGCGGGCTGTTTTGGGTTAGTTAATTAAAAACTATGATAAACTTTGATTTAAAAGTTGCTATTCTGAGAAAATAATTTTTATTATGAACATGAAACTATATCCAAAAATTATGGTTAAACTCAAAGTGGAAGTATGTTTTCTAAAATGGTCATCTAGACGTCGTTCTTTCGACTGAAATGACTACCTTTACAAAAACTACTTGTAACTTATTTTTCCGACTATAAACCTATACTTTTCTGTTTAGATTTATAAAATAGAGTTCAATATGAAACCATAGCAATTTGATTCACTCAAAACGGATTTAAAATGAAGAAGTTATGGGTAAAACAAGATTGGATAATTTTTCTCATTTTAGCTACGTGAAAATTGGTAACAAATTTATTCCAAACATAACTTAATCAACTTGTATTGTATATTATGTAATCTTGAGATACCATAGACACGTATACAATGTTTCGACCTATCATGTCGACACATCTATATATATTTCGGAACAACCATAGACACTCTATATGTGAATGTTGGAGTTAGCTATACAGGGTTGAGGTTGATTCCAAAATATATATAGTTTGAGTTGTGATCAATACTGAGATACGTATACACTGGGTCATGGATTGATTCAAGATAATATTTATTGATTTATTTCTGTACATCTAACTGTGGACAACTAGTTGTAGGTTACTAACGAGGACAGCTGACTTAATAAACTTAAAACATCAAAATATATTAAAAGTGTTGTAAATATATTTTAAACATACTTTGATATATATGTATATATTGTTATAGGTTCGTGAATCAACCAGTGGCCAAGTCTTACTTCCCGACGAAGTAAAAATCTGTGAAAGTGAGTTATAGTCCCACTTTTAAAATCTAATATTTTTGGGATGAGAATACATGCAGGTTTTATAAATGATTTACAAAATAGACACAAGTACGTGAAACTACATTCTATGGTTGAATTATCGAAATCGAATATGCCCCTTTTTATTAAGTCTGGTAATCTAAGAATTAGGGAACAGATACCCTAATTGACGCGAATCCTAAAGATAGATCTATTGGGCCTAACAAATCCCATCCAAAGTACTGGATGCTTTAGTACTTCGAAATTTATATCATATCCGAAGGGTGTCCCGGAATGATGGGGATATTCTTATATATGTATCTTGTTAATGTCGGTTACCAGGTGTTCACCATATGAATGATTTTTATCTCTATGTATGGGATGTGTATTGAAATATGAAATCTTGTGGTCTATTATTATGATTTGATATATATAGGTTAAACCTATAACTCACCAACATTTTTGTTGACGTTTTAAGCATGTTTATTCTCAGGTGATTATTAAGAGCTTCCGCTGTCGCATACTTAAATAAGGACGAGATTTTGAGTCCATGCTTGTATGATATTGTGTAAAAACTGCATTCAAGAAACTTATTTTGTTGTAACATATTTGTATTGTAAACCATTATGTAATGGTCGTGTGTAAACAGGATATTTTAGATTATCATTATTTGATAATCTACGTAAAGCTTTTTAAACCTTTATTGATGAAATAAAGGTTATGGTTTGTTTTAAAATGAATGCAGTCTTTGAAAAACGTCTCATATAGAGGTCAAAACCTCGCAACGAAATCAATTAATATGGAACGTTTTTAATCAATAAGAACGGGACATTTCAAAGTGGGTGGAAACAGAGACTGGTATTACAAAAGCTACAGCGAATGTTTGTTGAAAGTCATGGAGGTCATTGAAGCTCCCAATAATTACACATGCCGGGTGCACGGTACCAAACCAACCTACAAACCCACGTAAGAACACCTTGCAGCCATAATTTTTTCCTACTTCACTACATAATAGATGACTATTTTATTTAATGTGTTTCAGCTACTGTTTCAAAACTATTGTCAATGACACATCAACTACTGCATTCTTTACCTTTTTCTCAGACGCGGGTGATATAATTGTTGGAAGCACTTGCAGTGACCTCATAACAAACAGAGGTTATGATCAGCTTCATGAACTACCGCCAATCATAAGGGCCATAGAAGGGCAGAGGCACACATTCCAGTTCCACTACAACCCTCAATCAAGGAAACTGCACCCAGAATTCATTGTCACAAGACTTCTTGACGAAATCCCAAACGAAGTACCAACCGTTGATGTGTCTGACACCTCCACAGAAGTCCAGAACTTACCAACAGGTTCGCCTTCTGCGTAGTTATGTCTTTCTTCATTGTACTCTATCCTTGATTTCATTACTGCCGTCACTTTCGCAGCCTATATTCAGTTTTATTTTATAACATGTAACCTGCACTCATAGATCTTATTCCTACACAGCTGAAATTTCTACAGTCACCACAACGAGCACGACTTTACCAACTGTCCAGTTACAGAAGCAGGAGCAAACAAAGAAAGGAGAACCAGAAGAAGGGAGTTCAAAGAAGACAGCTAAGCGAACTTTATTCCCCGAAGACTCCAAGAAAGGTAACACTGGAGCAAAGAGAAAGTGTGGGAGCCTTTAGGCCTGATCGCAGGTGGGGTAGCAAGCACAATCAGCAATTTCTTTTGGTTTGACGACTGGAAGTTTGTAAACCAGGTTACTTGGTGCTGTTTTGCAAAACTTTTTATCCCGAATGTTAATTATGTGTATGCTTGCTGGAAACTTGGTTTGTGTACTTCTATTTGTAATCCTTAGCTACTTTAGGATGTAGATTATCGTTGTCTGTTAACTTCCTGATCCTTTGTTAAACAATTTGATCTGTAAATTATGGTATTTATGTATTGGTGTATTTCTGCAAATTTCCATTAGGAAATGCAGTCTTTTAAGTGAATATGCTGAGTCAGGTACTTTCAGCATGTCTGTGTAATTAGTTGCATTCTGTTTGTTGTCTTTATGGATTTACTGCTTCTAACGAATACCTAGAATGTGCGAGGGTAAATAAACTTTCCAAATCATTAGATTTATCAAATTTCTATCATATATGTCTAGCCGCGTAGCGCGTACCTTCAATCTTGTTAATATCGATAATGATACTAATAATAATAATTATTATTAGATAATAATAACGACGATAATAACGATGATAGTAATAATAATGATCATTTTAATAATACTACTAAAATTAATGATAATTCAGTTGGCCATATCTTTTAATCCGTACATCGAAACCATACGCTTTCTAAATGAAAAGTTATTAATTTTTCACCAGCTTTCCAACGACATGTATATCATATACCTTATCTCAATAGCATACGTATCAAATTCGTGATTTATCATAAACTATTTAACGATGAAACTAAGCATACAAACATGCATAATCATATATACTCGAGCACTAGTCAGGGATACACTATTAATATATAAAAGATAGGATATGAATGCTCACGTATCAATATTGTGATTCAATATTGCAAGAAAGTACGTAGACGGAGATTATAAACACTAGTTTGACCTCACGAGCTATACCCCCAAACCATACCCATATCCTCCATAGCTATAACCCATAATTTCCTTAGCTCTATCCCATTCGAAAAACCCGTTTTGAAAAACATGCGAGCAGAACCTCATCGTAGTATGTTATGTATAAATAATAATAATACTAATACTTTACTAATACTACTAATAATAAGACAAATAATAATATTAATCTTAATAATAATAATAATATAAATAATAATAATAATATATTTAATAATGTAAGTAATAATATCACGGAATAATATTGATATGTGTGTGTGATTAAGCCTGAACTCGCTCGAATTTATAGAACTTGCCTGACCCAGCATGCCATGCGATCGCATGGCTCCATGGTGTTTTTCCCATGCGACCGCATGGGTCGACTTTACAGTTATGATTGCTTAACTTACATTGCCGACACACGTTTTTATTTATATATAATATTTAATCCTTATAATTAATTAAATATTATATTTAATTCTCGTGCATAGTTGACTGGTAATTTTAGTTCCAATGACTCGTACGTTGTAGATTGACCAAAGTCCCGGTTCCGGTTTCTCGAACTCATTTTCGTACGCTTAGAAAACTTGTATTTTACATTTCGCGACGTGTACCTTTATCAATAATTAGACTTGATCATCGATAAACTATATTACTCGAAGTATTACTTTTACATTTGAGTGTTGTGGTCATTTGCTTCTATAAATCGACGTCTCATTATATATATGTATATAATAGTAATATTTTAAATAAAACGTTTTATAACTACATTAATATTAAATTTTATTACGTTGTAAATTATATATATATATATATATATATATATATATATATATATATATATATATATATATATATATATATATATATATATATATATATATATATATATATATATATATATATATATATATATATATATATATATATATATATATATATATATATATATATATATATTCATTTCAAAATATAAATTTGAAATACTTATTTACAATATAATATATAGTTTTTCAAAACTAATTATATTTCAAAGTTCATTATATAATTTATAATCGTTTCGAAATTATTATTCAGTAATACTTCTACCTTTTTGAACAATAAAATATAGTTGTAAATTTATAATACAAAGCTTTAATTAAGTTCTTCTAAATTCATACACAAATTATCTTATAAAACGTTTTAATAATAAAGTTCTTTTTAAACTGAAAACTTGTTTGTATGTTTGAACTAAATCAAATAAATATAATAATTTTGTTTTCCCAAAATTAAATATAATTAAGAATTAAAAAGTTGAAATAATGGAAATTTTTATATCATAAAATGTTTAAAAAAAAAACTTCATATATAACACATAACAGATTTCAAGTTTTTAAATTACCGTTTGTTGGTGAAGCGTAGGATAAAGTCCAATGGTTAATTAAATGTATGAAATCATCTTAATGTAAAATGTCGATTTACTTAACTTATCGATATTTATTGTCTAAATTATCTATATTCCATAATTTCACTTTCGTATTAATTAATATGAAAGTTAATGATTATCGTATCAAAAGTTACAAGGACATCATTGTGAAGCATGGTTTAGAAATCAAACAGGAATCTCCACTAATCCTTGTCTAGTTCCCGTTAATTGACACATTTGTTCTTACTTGTAAATCACTTTACCATTTTCCGAATGTTGTTAAAAAAACATATTTCATAAATCACAGTGGACCTCACAACAAAGACCCGTAATCATATCACAATGTATCTGATAATTCAATCATTTGATATTATCTTTTAATTTCCATCGGATAATATATTAAACATATATTGAAACAAATACGTTCATGTAAAGTTTTATTCATCAAATACTTTGTTAACGTTTTCAATTAATATAACTTTATATTATATACATATCTATATACACATAAATGTTCGTGAATCCTCGAGCACAGTCAAAGGGTAATTGATTACATGAATATAATTCCAAATTTTTCGAGATTCAACATTACAGACTTTGCTTATCGTGTCAGATACATATAAAGATTAAGTTTAAATTTGGTCAGAAATTTCCAAGGCGTCACAGTACCTACCTGTTAAAGAAATTTCATCCCGAAATTTGATTGGGATCTTTATGGCTGACAATAAGTATGTTTTCATGACGCATACGAGCTGAAAATTAGAGTTTTATCATCAGTGAGTATTTTAAATAAAACAATTTGTTTAAGTGAAGAGTATGAGTGAAGTTATCACAAAAGAGTGAAATGAGTAAATGTAGATTCGTCATATCTTTTGACATGGATAGGATTGATTTCCAGAGTTCAAGGGATTTGGAGAAAATCTTTGTAATAGGATTTGGTTCTTCGGTAATTAAGGAAATTAGAATCCTCTTTGGTTAAATGTGATAATCTGTCTCGATTGCTCTGTCAGATATTTTACTATAAATCCACCCTCTTCGTTTCCTTAGGTCCACAGCTCATACTTTCTATTCTTTCTCTCTCAATTCATACTTTAAAGCATTCGTCAATATGCTCCATCCAGTTCTGATTCTTGATATACTCCTAACTTTCATATCTGTCATTCTTATTTTTCATCAACCACCGGAGGATTTTATTTACTTTTACTATTACCTTGGGGTTATAGTGTTTTTAATTCTCCCGTGTCTTTACGTTGCAATACGTATTGATATACACGGTTTGTAATTTATGTGTTGTTGTCGGGCTTTATATCTTTCCTTATTTTTCTGAGTCCCTGCTCCTGTCTTTCTATATTCATTGACATCCACAGTTAATACTCTGAAGCGACCCGTCCTAATCCATAAGGACGAGTACAATAACATATGGTTACATTGCGAGGTATTTGACCTCTATATGATACATTTTACAAACATTGCATTCATTTTTAAAAGACAAACTTTCATCACATCGAAAGTTGACAGGCATGCATACCATTTCAGAATATATCCAATCTATAATTGACTTAATAATAATCTTGATGAACTCAATGACTCGAATGCAACATCTTTTGAAATATGCCATGAATGACTCCAAGTAATATCTCTAAAATGAGCAAATGCACAGCAGAAGATTTCTTTCATACCTGAGAATAAACATGCTTTAAAGTGTCAACCAAGAGGTTGGTGAGTTCATTAGTTTATCATCAATATTCATTTCCATAGTTTTAATAGACCACAAGATTTCATTTTTATAAACATTATGCAGGAACACTCATCTGCAAAAATTATTCATATGATGAACACCTGGTAACCGACATTAACAAATGCAACTAGAATATCCCCAAATATACAGGTACACTCATCTGTATATAAAAATCGAAGTATTAAAGCATCCATAACATGGATGGGGTTTGTTAGGCCCATAGATCTATCTTCAGGATTCGCGTCAATTAGGGGGTCTGTTCCCTAATTCTTAGGCTACCAAGCTGAAAGGGTGATATCCGGTATAATGATTCAATCATGGAATATAGTTTTAAGTACTTGTGTCTATTTCGACAAACATTTATAAAAGAAGCGCATGTATTCTCAGTCCCAAAATATATATTGCAAAAGCATTTAAAAAGGGAGCAAATGAAACTCACAATACTGTATTTCGTAGTAAAAATACATATGACGTCATTGAACAAGTGCAAGGTTGGCCTCGGAATCACGAACCTATATTAATTATATATATTTATATGTTGGTCAATATCTGTCTAACAATTTAGGTCAAGTCGTAGTGTATCACAATCCTAATGCTCGAGGTTATCATGCAGAGGTTAACAAAAATCAATTTGACCCAAAGTGATTTCAAAAATATATTCATGTTTATTATATAACTTAAATATAGTCATTTTATATATTAAAACATGTTTATCAGATTTTATTTGAGTAAATAATACAAGTCCTTTATTAATAACAAGAATTTATATTAAAATTTATATATGATAAAAATATTCTTTTATATATCTTAAGTAATAAAAATTATAAATTCCCTTAATATCATAGAAATATAGTGATATGTGTTATTAATATAATTATATTATATGTGGTAAAAATATCTTTGTATCACATATTCATTTGATAAAATAATATTTATAATAATAATAATTATAAAGTTGTATTATTTTGTAATAATAATAATAATTATTATTATTCTGTTAATGATAATAACCATATTTATATTTACTAATGATTATAATAAAATGATAATTCTAATCATGATAATTTTAATAATAACGATACTTTTTAATATTAACAGTAATAATAATATTTCATAAAAATAATAATTCTACTCAAAATTATAATTTTTAATAATAATAATACTAAAAAGATAATAATAATAATGATACTTTATAATAACAACGATATTTCTATTAAAAATGATAATTTTAGTAAAAATGATAGTTTTAATATAAGTGATACTAAAAAAATAAAATAATGAAAACGATATTTTTCTCTTAAATCAATATCTTACAATATTTTAAATTTCATCATGATACTCATACTCATTATTTCCTAATCGATTTGTTTAATAGCTTTTAGTCCTCTTTTATATCGTATTCAAAATAATAATAACAATCATAAAACTTAGATGATTCTAATATTAGTTTTAATGATAAATATTCTAATAATATTGATGATACTACTAATAGTTATTATAATGATAATAATAATAAAAATAATAATAATGATAATATTAATAATAACCTTAATAATAATAACGATAGTAATAACAATAATAATAACATTTTTAATGATAATACTTACATTAATAACGATAATGATAATAATAATAATAATAATAATAATAATAATAATAATAATAATAATAATAATAATAATAATAATAATAATAATAATTAAGTAGTAATAATAACGACGATAATAACGACGATAGTTTTAATAATAATCATTTTCATTAATAATACTAAAATTAGTGATAATTCAGTTAACGATATCTTTTAATCCGTTCATCGAAACCATACACTTTCTAAATGAAAAGTTATTAATTTTTCGCCACCTTTCCAACGACATGCATATCATATACCTTATCCCAGTAGCATATGTATTAAATTCATGATTCATCATAAACTATCTAACGACAATATTAAGCGTACAAGCATGCATAATCCTATATACTCGTGCACTAGTCAGGGATACACTATTAATATATAAAAGATAAGATATGAATGCTCACGTATCAATATTGTGCAGGAAAAGTAAGTAGATGCAATGGAGATGATAAACACTAGTTTGACCTCATGAGCATACCCCCGAACAATACCCATAACCTCCATAGCTATAACCCATAATTTCCTTTACTCTATCCCACTCGAAAACTTATTTTGAAAACATGCGAGTAGAACCTCGTCGTAGTATTTTATGTATAATACTAATTATAATAATATTAGTACTACTAATAATAAGTTTAATGATAATAATCTTGATCATATTAATAATATATATATATATATATATATATATATATATATATATATATATATATATATATATATATATATATATATATATATATATATATATATATATATATATATATATATATATATATATATATAACGAGAGAGATAGAAGATAGATTGAAGAATGGTTCGGCCGA
This sequence comes from Rutidosis leptorrhynchoides, assembly GCF_046630445.1. Taxonomy (NCBI): domain Eukaryota; kingdom Viridiplantae; phylum Streptophyta; class Magnoliopsida; order Asterales; family Asteraceae; genus Rutidosis; species Rutidosis leptorrhynchoides. The sequence continues at coordinate 364,869,750 of NC_092338.1, forward strand.
GCTCGAGTTTTGTAGTCCCAAATCTGGAACCCGCACCTCCACAATCGCGGAGGGTTGATGATTTCATGACCCGTCCAAATCCATCTGGATGAATACATTACATGTAGTTACATCGCGAGGTACTTGACCTCTATATGATACATTTTACAAACATTGCATTCATTTTTAAAAGACAAACTTTCATTACATCGAAAGTTGACGGCATGCATACCATTTCATAATATATCCATTTATAATTGACTTAATAATAATTTTGATGAACTCAATGACTCGAATGCAACGTCTTTCGAAATATGCCATGAATGACTCCAAGTAATATCTCTAAAATGAACAAATGTACAGCGGAAGATTTCTTTCATACCTGAGAATAAACATGCTTTCAAGTGTCAACCAAAAGGTTGGTGAGTTCATTAGTTTATCATAAACATTCATTTTCATCATTTTAATAGACCACAAGATTTCATATAATTAATTGTACACGTAACCCGAGTACAAAATAACACGCGTAACCCGCGAATTAAAAATCATTCAAATGGTGAACGCTTGATAACCGACTTAACTTTAATGCATAGAATATCCCCAAATAGAACCTCTCGTCTGTATAATAATAATAATCTCGAAGTACTAAAGCATCCGTACCCCGTATGGGACTTGTCGAGGTCCATAGATCTATCTTTAGGATTCGCGTCAATTAGGGGCCATACGCGTTTCCTAATTATTAGGTTACCAAGCTAAAAAGGGGTGATATTCAATATTCATAATCCAGCCATAGAATGTAGTTTTTGATCACTTGTGTCTATTTCGTAAAACTTTAATAAAATCAGCGCATGTATTCTCAGTCCCAAAAATATATATAAAAAGGGAGTAATGAAACTCACAATACTGTATTTTATAGTAAAAATACATATGACGATATTGAACAATGCAAGGTTGGCCTCGAATTCACGAACCTATATCATTTGTATGTATATATTAATACACGTAAATCGTAATCGAATAAGTTTATATTTATAATTTATTAATTATATCATTTTTATATTAATAATATACATATGCTTCATATATTCATTTTTATATATAAAAATGTTAATTTTTGTTATGTTAAATGTATTAAATATATTCTTTGTATGTTAATAACAATAGTTATAATAATACCAAAATAATATTAATAGTGGTAAAAATGTTTGTAATACTTAATATTGTTAATAAGATAATAATGTTAATGGTTCTATTAATAATAATAACGATATTAATGATAGTAAAAGTAAAAATATTAATTTTTTTGTTATTACTAATTATGATAATGATTTTCATAATTACATAATAATAATACTCATGATAATATAAATAATAATACTTATAATCATATTAGTGGTAATAATAATAATCTTAAAATTAATGTTAATGATGATAACAATAATTATAGTTATGATAATAATACTCATTTTAATGATAATAATAAATTATAGTATGACAGTTATAATAATACTTAACTTAACAACAATAATAATAATAATAATAATCAGTTTTCTAACTATAATCATAATAATAATAAAAATAATATTTACTACTTGTATTCGTAATAATAATAATAACAATAATACTAATCATAATAACAATAACAATAATAATAATAATAATAATAATAATAATAATAATAATAATAATAATAATAATAATAATAATAATAATAACAATAACAATAATAGAAATGAAAATAGAAAGTTATACCCTTTCCAAGCTTTTTCTAAAAAGAAATGCCCTAGACCGAGCTCGAACCCGTGACCACTCGTTCACCTGACACCACACCAAACCATCCCCTCTGTCTTGTTTATCTGTTTTAAAACCCACCCAAATATTTATAACCTGTATATTCGCCTGTTTATGTTCTTCTTCTTCTTCAAAATTTTCAGTCGACTTATAACCATATCAATTTTACTAACGATTACAAAATCGATTTTTTGAACTCAATGACCAACATAGAGATGATTATATGTGATTAACTTGATTAACAAAGCAAATATATATATATATATATATATATATATATATATATATATATATATATATATATATATATATAAAACCTGTTGTTGACGTCGCTAGTTTTAAAAAAAAAATTTTGATTTTTGATTTTATAACATTAGAGATAAAGATTATAACACGAAAAAGTTTTCTAATCATATATAGAAACTATTGGATTCGTTAATTTAACTTAAATCATAACAGCAACTTCGAATTTTTGGATGAACATATTAGTTGACTTTTGAAATCCAAACTTTGACTCCAAAATTGATAATCAATAAAATTGAAACTTGTAATTTTGCAGATAGTTTGAGTAGGGGATTCCTAACACAATTGCATTTACACATTTTGAAATTAATCTCGAATCCTAAGTTTTGGAAAAATGAAAAAAAATAGAGAAATAAAATTCAACACTGATGGTACGATTTAATTATACAGAAGGACAAATCACTACAGCTTGAAAATGATATGCAACAGAAAACGTATTTTAGTGTATTCATATATGTATATCCTAATATATATATATATATATATATATATATATATATATATATATATATATATATATATATATATATATATATATATATATATATATATATATATATATATATATATATATATCTGTAATTTCTATATGTATATGTATTTATATAATTTGGTTATATATATTGTAGTGACCCGAACTTTTTCATGTTTATATATATTAGTTGAGATTGATATTTACATGACTAAATATTTCCAACGTGTTAAGCAATCAAACTTGTTAAGACTTGATTAAATGAAATAAGTTTCATATAGACAATTGATCACCCAAGTTGACCGACGATTCACGAACGTTACAAATTTGTAAAAACTACATGTTGTGGTACATATAGACATATATATATGGTTGAAATGAGATTATGATGATTAAGTATCTCACTACGTATATTAACAATGTGTGATATACATAAGAAATGAGATTACTAAGTTAAGAAACTCGAAATGATATATATAACGATTATCGTTATGATAACGTCTACTAAATACATATGTATCATATTAAGATATTAATACACAATATTTAACATGATAAAATGATATTTAAATATATCATTAAGTGTGTTAACAATGAACTACATATGTAAAAACAAGGCTACTAACTCAAGAATTACGAAACGAGACTTATATGTAACGATTATCGTTGTAACGATATTTTAATGTATATATCATATTAAGAGATATTTATACATCATAATATCATGATAATATAATAATTTAACATCTTATTTGATATAATAAACATTGGGTTAACAACATTAATTGAGATCGTTAACTTAAAGGTTTCAAAACAACACTTACATGTAATGACTAACGAAGACTTAACGACTCCATTAGAATGTATATACATGTTGTGTTTTGATATCTATTCTTAAACTTTTGAAAGACTTCAAGACACATATCAAAGTACTTCTACTTAACAAAAATGCTTACAATTACATCCTCGTTCAGTTTCATCAACAATTCTACTCGTATGCACCCGTATTCGTACTCGTACAATACACAACTTTTAGATGCATATACTATTGGTATATACACTCAAATGATCAGCTATTAGCAGCCCATGTGAGTCACCTAACACATGTGGAAACCATCATTTGGCAACTAGCATGAAATATCTCATAAAATTACAAAAATATTAGTAATCATTCATGACTTATTTACATGAAAACAAAATTACATATCCTTTATATCTAATCCATATACCAATGACCAAAAATACCTACAAACACTTTCATTCTTCAATTTTCTTCATCTAATTAATCTCTCTCAAGTTCCATCTTCAAGTTCTAAGTGTTCTTCATAAATTCTATAAGTATAGTTTCATAAAAATCAAGAATACTTCCAAGTTTGCAAGTCTACTTCCAAGCTTTCTAATCCATTCCAAGTAATCATCTAAGATCAAGGAACCTTTGTTATTTATAGTAGGTTATATTTCTAATTCAAGGTAATATTCATATTCAAACTTTGATTCAATTTCTACAACTATAACAATCTTATTTCGTGTGAAAATCTTACTTGAACTGTTTTCATGTCATGATTCTGCTTCAAGAACTTTAAAGCCATCCAAGGATCCTTTGAAGCTAGATCCATTTTTCTCATTTCCAGTAGTTTTATCCAGAAAACTTGAGGTAGTAATGATGTTCATAACATCATTCGATTCATACATATAAAGCTATCTTATTCGAAGGTTTAAACTTGTAATCACTAGAACATAGTTTAGTTAATTCTAAATTTGTTCGCAAACAAAAGTTAATCCTTCTAACTTGACTTTTAAAATTAACTAAACACATGTTCTATATCTATATGATATGCTAACTTAATGATTTAAAACCTGGAAACACGATGAACACCATAAAATTGGATATACGCCGTCGTAGTGAAACCGGGGGCTGTTTTGGTTTGGATAATTAAAAACTATGATAAACTTTGATTTAAAAGTTGTTCTTCTGGGAAAATGATTTTTCATATGAACATGAAACTATATCCAAAAATCTTGGTTAAACTCAAAGTGAAAGTATGTTTTTCAAAATGGTCATCAAGATGTCGTTCTTTCGACGGAAATGACTACCTCTTTAGTAATTGACATGTAACTTAAATTTTCAACTATAAACCTATACTTTTTATATTTGGATTCTTAAATTAGAGTTCAATATAAAACCATAGCAATTTGATTCACTCAAAACGGATTTAAAATGAAGAAGTTATGGGTAAAACAAGATTGGATATTTTTTATCTTTTTAACTACGGGAAATGTTTAACAAATCTATACAAATCATATCCTAGCTAACTTATATTGTATTATAAATGTATTCTAATATATTATGTAATCTTGGGATACCATAGACACGTATGCAAATGTTTTGACATATCATATCGACCCATGTATATATATTATTTGGAACAATCATAGACACTCTATATGCAGTAATGTTGGAGTTAGCTATACAGGGTTGAGGTTGATTCTAAAAATATATATACTTTGAGTAGTGATCTAGCCTGAGACGTGTATATACTGGGTCGTGGATTGATTCAAGATAATATATATATCAATTTATTTTCTGTACATCTAACTGTGGATAACTAGTTGTAGGTTACTAACGAGGACAGCTGACTTAATACACTCAAATCTTTAAAACATAATAAAAATGGTTGTAATTATATTTTGATCATACTTTGATATATATATGTACATATTTGTATAGGTTCATGAATCGATCCGTGGCCAAGTCTTATTTTCGAGGAAGGAAATATCTGTGAAAGTGAGTTATAGTCCCACTTTTAAAAGCTAATATTTTTGGGATGAGAATACATGCAGGTTTTATAAATGATTTACAAAATAGACACAAGTACGTGAAACTACATTCTATGGTTGAATTATCGAAATCGAATATGCCCCTTTTTATTAAGTCTGGTAATCTAAGAATTAGGGAACAGACACCCTAATTGACGCGAATCCTAAAGATAGATCTATTGGGCCTAACAAACCTCATCCAAAGTACCGGATGCTTTAGTACTTTGAAATTTATATCATATCTGAAGGGTGTCCCAGAATGATGGGGATATTCTTATATATGCATCTTGTTAATGTCGGTTACCAGGTGTTCACCATATGAATGATATTTATCTCTATGTATGGGATGTGTATTGATATATGAAATCTTGTGGTCTATTGTTACGATTTGAAATATATAGGTTAAACCTATAACTCACCAACATTTTTGTTGACGTTTAAAGCATGTTTATTCTCAGGTGAATACTAAGAGCTTTCGCTGTTGCATACTAAAATAAGGACAAGATTTGGAGTCCATGATTGTATGATATTGTGTAAAAACTGCATTCAAGAAACATATGTCGATGTAATATATTTCTATTGTAAACCATTATGTAATGGTCGTGTGTAAACAGTATATTTTAGATTATCATTATTTGATAATCTACGTAATGTTTTTAAAACCTTTATTGATAAAATAAAGGGAATGGTTGTTTTAAAAATGAATGCAGTCTTTGAAAAACGTCTCATATAGAGGTCAAAACCTCGCAACAAAATCAATTAATATGGAACGTTTATAATCAATATGAATGGGACATTTCAGTTGGTATCCGAGCGTTGGTCTTAGAGAACCAAAAAATTTGCATTAGTGTGTCTTATCGAGTTTGTTAGGATGCATTAGTGAGTCTGGACTTCGACCGTGTTTTTCTTTAAAAATGATTGCTTAACATTTTTGTTGGAAACTATATATTATTAACATGTAAATATTATGTGATATATTAATCTCTTAACATGTTTGATATTGTGTGATAGATGTCTACCTCTATCTCAAATCCCATTGACTCACCTAATAATAATGAAAAGTCGAATATATATTGGCAAGATTCACAAGTTCCCGAAGAACCGGAAGAAGAGGAAATGGAACCGAAAGAAGAGGAACCAGAAGAAGAGGAACCGGAAGAAGAAGAGGTTCCGGAGGGGGGAATAGTAGGAACCACGGAAAACTGGTCAAATAAAAGAAAATCCTCAACCAATGGACCAAAGTTAATAATGGTCAATGGTGTTTCCGCTAAGGAAGCAAAATATTGGGAAAATTACCAATTTTCCGATGAATCCGATTCTAATGAGGATTCCAATGATGTTATAGAAATTACCCCGACCCAATTTAACGAGGCAAAAGAAAATAATAAGGGAAAAGGCATCAAAATAGAGAAATATGATTCCGACCCCGATGAACTTTATATGTACCGTCAACACCTGTATTTTCAATATCGTGACAATAACCCGGGAACCTCTAAACCACCAGGTTTTTCTAAACCAATGTGGAAAACGATGACTCATATTAGAGGAACATCATATATCCCTAGAAGATTAGGAAAAAGAACCAAGTCCGAAGAAGAAGAAACCAGTGATTCAGATTAGAGGGGTGTGAGCATGTTGTGTAATAAATGTATTGTAGTGTGCTTGTACTTTTATGTTCTATGTAAAAATTGCTTGTATTATTTGTTATTACGAATCTAATCCTTGTCTATTTTACAGTATAAAAACAAAATGGACGTTAAGGGTAGACAACCGAATATTTTAGAAGACCTACCAGAGGATATGATTGAGGAAATCTTGTCTAGAGTCGGTCAGAATTCATCAGCACATTTAGTTATGGCGAAATTAACTTGTCAAACATTTGAAAGACTTTCTAGAAATGCCTTAGTTTATAAAAGGCTTTCCTTTGATAGGTGGGGTATATCACATTGGGGAGACTTTAAGTTACGCCGTGTTTTCTTTAAAGCGTTAAATGCGGGGAACCCAAATGCAATTTTACGCTACGGGTTAAGAACCTATTTTGACTCAACATATCCCAACATAGGATTTCGTGAATTAGAAAGAGCTTCTAACATGCAACATAAAGAAGTATGTTATGCTTACAGGTTAGTGATGTTCGCTTCTTACCAAAGTAAGAAAAAGAACATCGGATTGCAGCTTTTAAATAAAACTTTCCCACAAGTGACGGATTCAGTAGTTGGGGTGAGAAACAAGGTTTTTAGATTATTACGGGGCTGTTGGACATTACGAAACCCTCATCCTTTTGACGACATTACAACAAGCTGCCTAGCCAATGGTCATAACGGTTATTTTCCACAAGACCAAAGATGGGATGTCGTCTTAGTAAAACCAGAATGCATGACTTATTTCTGGACTTATGAATTACGTGTCTTTATTTCCTTTGCTGAACAACTTGCGTATTAACTAGATTTATCTTCAAAACTGGCATGTATCATAGTCTACTATATTTCATGTTATATGTAATATAGCGAAGTTGTAAGTTTGAAGAATATTTGTATGTGATATATTATTATAATCAGTTTTTCATATGGATTTGTAGTAGTTGAATTGTATATTAGCTACTAAGTATGAACTTAATGGGTAGGTAGTACCCGAATTTAAACTTATAAAACGCTAATATGAAGAAAAAGCTTTTATAAATGAGTTCATATTATGCTACGAGATACTATTGGCTACTCTTAATATTCTATATGATTAACTAGTTTCATTTGACTATTTTGAAGGAAATGGCACCGACTACTCGACACACCTTGAATATGAGCAAAGAGGAATTTCGTGTGCCTTTCTTGCTTCAAATATAGCCGCAGTACAGGCCGCGCTACATACCAACAATAACTCTGAATCTAGTAATACAGCTAACGGCGCAAGAAATCATGTAGGATGCTCCTACAAGGAATTCACTGCCTGCAAACCTTCAGAATTTGATGGGACCGAAGGACCAATTGGATTGAAACGGTAGACCGAGAAAGTTGAATCGGTGTTTGCCATAAGTAAGTGTGCTAAAGTAGACAAAGTGAAGTACGCTACGCATACCTTCACAGGTATTGTGTTAACATGGTGGAATACCTATCTAGAGCAAGTGGGACAAGATGCTGCTTATGCGCTACCGTGGTCAGCATTCAAGCACTTAATGCACAAGAAGTACCGTCCCAGAACCGAGGTCAATAAGCTCAAGTCAGAACATAGAGGGTTACGAACACAGGGATTCGATATTACTTCGTACGAAAGACGATTCATAGAATTGTGCCTATTGTGTCCGAGAGCGTTCGAAGATGAGGTAGAGAAGATCGACGCGTTTGTGAAAGGGTTACCGGAGAGAATCCAAGAAGATATAAGTTCACACGAACCTGCCTCCATACAAAAGGCATGTAAAATGGCTCACAAACTAGTGAACCATATTGAGGGAAGAATTAAAGAAGAGGCGGCCGAAGAGGCCAACGTGAAGCTAGTCAAAAGAAAGTGAGAGGAAAACGGTGATAAGAGTCACCAATACAACAACAACTATCCCAACAATCGAAACATCAATCGCAACTACAACAAACGGCACAACAACAACAACAACAACAACAACTACAACAATCATCCCAACAACAATAACAACCGTAACAACAACAACAATCAGAAGCAGCTATGCCAAAGGTGTGAAAAGTGTCACTCGGGGTTCTGCACCAAATTTTGCAACAAGTGTAAAAGAAATGGTCATAGCGCGGCGAAGTGTGAGGTTTACGGACCAGGGGTTAACAGAACGAAAGGAATAAATGGTGTCGGAACGAGTAATGGCGGAGCAAGTAGTGTCGGAGCAAGTTATGCCAATGTAGTTTGTTATAAATATGGAAAACCGGGCCACTTTATTAGAAATTTCCCGAACCAGGAGAACACGAATGGACAAGGCCGCGGAAGAGTTTTCAATATTAATACGGCAGAGGCACAGGAAGACCCGGAGCTTGTTACGGGTACGTTTCTTATTGACAATAAATCTGCTTACGTTTTATTTGATTCGGGTACGGATAGAAGCTATATGAGTAGAGATTTTTATGCTGAATTAAGTTGTCCATTGATGCCGTTGGATAGTAAATTTTTACTCGAATTAGCAAACGGTAAATTAATTTCAGCAGATTATATATGCCGGAATCGAGAAATTAAACTGGGTAGCGAAATATTTAAGATTGATTTGATAGCAGTAGAGTTAGGGAGTTTTGATGTAATAGTTGGCATGGACTGGCTGAAGGAGATGAAAGCAGAGATCGTATGTTACAAAAATGCAATTCGCATTGTACGAGAAGAAGGAGAACCCTTAATGGTGTACGGAGAAAAGGGCAACACGAAGCAGCATCTTATTAGTAATTTGAAGGCACAAAAACTAATAAGAAAAGGTTGCTATGCTGTGCTAGCACACGTCGAGAAAGTACAAACTGAAGAAAAGAGCATCAATGATGTTCCCGTCGCAAAAGAATTTCCCGATGTATTTTCGAAAGAATTACCGGGACTACCTCCACATCGATCTGTTGAATTTTAAATAGATCTTGTACCAGGAGCTGCACCAATAGCTCGTGCTCTTTACAGACTCGCACCCAGCGAGATGAAAGTACTGCAAAGCCAACTGCAAGAACTATTAGAACGTGGTTTCATTCGACCAAGCACATCACCATGGGGAGCTCCTGTTTTGTTTGTCAAGAAGAAGGATGGTATATTTAGGTTGTGTAGTGACTACAGAGAGTTGAATAAACTTACCATCAAAAACCGTTATCCACTGCCGAGAATTGATGACTTATTTGATCAACTACAAGGCTCGTCAGTTTATTCGAAAATCGATTTACGTTCTGGATATCATCAAATGCGAGTAAAGGAGAATGATATTCCAAAAACTGCTTTTAGGACGCGTTATGGTCATTACGAGTTTATGGTTATGCCGTTTGGATTGACTAACGCACCAACTGTGTTCATGGACCTTATGAACCGTGTGTGTGGGCCATATCTTGACAAGTTTTTCATTGTTTTCATCGATGACATACTTATTTACTCAAAGAATGATCAAGAGCACGAAGAAAATTTGAGAAAAGTGCTAGAAGTATTGAGGAAAGAAAAACTGCACGCTAAGTTTTCAAAGTGTTCATTTTAGTTGGAAGAAGTTCAATTCCTCGGTCACATAGTGAACAAAGAAGGTATCCAGGTGGACTCGGCAAAGATCGAAACCGTTGAAAAGTGGGAAACCCCAAAAACTCCGAAGCATATACGTCATTTTTTAGGTTTGACTGGTTACTACAGAAGATTCATCCAAGATTTTTCTAAAATAGCAAAACCCTTGACTGCATTAACGCATAAAGGGAAAAAATTTGAATGGAAGGATGAACAAGAGAAGGCGTTTCAGTTATTGAAGAAAAAGCTAACTACGGCACCTATATTGTCATTGCCTGAAGGGAATGATGATTTTGTGATTTATTGTAACGCATCAAAGCAAGGTCTCGATTGTTTATTAATACAACGAACGAAGGTGATTGCTTATGCGTCTAGACAATTGAAGATTCACGAGCAAAATTATACGACTCACGATTTAGAATTGGGTGCTGTTGTTTTTGCATTAAAGACTTTGGAGGCATTATTTATATGGGGTCAAAATTATTATATATAACGACCACAAAAGTCTCCAACGTATATTTAATCAGAAGCAACTGAATATGAGACAACGCAGGTGGATTGAACTGTTGAATGATTATGATTTTGAGATTCGATACCACCCAGGGAAGGCGAATGTGGTAGCCGACGCTTTGAGTAGAAAGGACAGAGAACCTATACGGGTAAAAGCTATGAATATAATTATTCATACTAACCTTACTACTCAAATAAAGGAGGCGCAACAGGGGGTTGTAAAAGAAGGAAAGTTGAAGAATGAGATACCCAAAGGATCAGAGAAACATCTTAATATTCGGGAAGATGGAACCCGATATAGGGCTGATAGAATTTGAGTACCAAGGTTTAGAGATGTGAGAGAAATGGTACTTAAAGAAGCACATAAAACCAGATATTCAATACATCCCGGAGCGGGGAAGATGTATAAATATCTCAAGAAACACTTTTGGTGGCCGGGTATGAAAGCCGATATTGCAAAATATGTAGGAGAATCTTTGACGTGTTCTAAGGTCAAAGCTGAACATCAGAAACCATCAGGTCTACTACAACAACCTGAAATCCCGGAATGGAAATGGGAAAACATTACCATGGATTTCATTACTAAATTGCCAAGGACTGCAAGTGGTTATGATACTATTTGGGTAATAGTTGATCGTCTCACCAAGTCAGCACACTTCCTGCCAATGAGATAAGATGACAAAATGGAGAAGTTGGCACGATTGTATTTGAAGGAGGTTGTCTCCAGACATGGAATACCCGTCTCTATTATCTCTGATAGGGATGGTAGATTTGTTTCAAGGTTCTGGCAGACGTTGCAACAAGCATTGGGGACTCGTCTAGACATGAGTACTGCCTATCATCCACAAACTGATGGGCAGAGTGAAAGGACGATACAAACGCTTGAAGACATGCTACGAGCATGTGTTATTGATTTCGGAAACAGTTGGGATCGACACCTACCGTTAGCAGAATTTTCCTACAACAACAGTTATCATTCTAGTATTGAGATGGCGCCGTTTGAGGCACTTTATGGTAGAAAGTGCAGGTCTCCGATTTGTTGGAATGAAGTGAGGGATAGATAGATTACGGGTCCGGAGATAATACAAGAAACTACCGAGAAAATCATCCAAATTCAACAACGATTGAAAACTGCCCAGAGTCGACAAAAGAGCTACGCGGACAGTAAAAGAAAAGATATAGAGTTTGAAATTGGAGAAATGGTCATGCTTAAGGTTTCACCTTAGATAGGCGTTGTTCGATTTGGTAAACGGGGGAAACTAAATCCAAGGTACATTGGACCATTCAAGATTATAGATCGTGTCGGACCAGTAGCTTACCAACTGGAGCTACCTCAATAACTCGTGGCTGTACATAACACTTTCCACGTCTTGAATTTGAAGAAATGTTTTGCTAAAGAAGATCTCACTATTCTGTTGGACGAAATCCAAATCAATGAAAAACTTCAATTCATTGAAGAACCCGTCGAAATAATGGATCGTGAGGTTAAGAGACTTAAGCAAAACAAGATACCGATTGTTAAGGTTCGATGGAATGCTCGTAGAGGACCTGAGTTCACCTGGGAGCGTGAAGATCAGATGAATAAGAAATACCCACATCTATTTCCAGAAGATTCGTCAACACCTTCAACAGCTTAAAATTTCGGGATGAAATTTATTTAACGGGTAGGTACTGTAGTGACCCGAACTTTTCCATGTTTATATATATTAATTGAGATTGATATTTACATGACTAAATGTTTCCAATGTGTTAAGCAATCAAACTTGTTAAGACTTGATTAAATGAAACAAGTTTCATATAGACAATTGATCACCCAAGTTGACCGGCGATTCACGAACGTTACAAATTTGTAAAAACTACATGTTGTGGTATATATAAACATATATATATATGGTTGACATGAGATTATGATGAGTAAGTATCTCATTAAGTATATTAACAATGTGTGATATACATAAGAAATGAGATTACTAAGTTAAGAAACTCGAAATGATATATATAACGATTATCGTTATGATAACGTCTACTAAATACATATGTATCATATTAAAATATTGATACACATATTTAACATGATAAAATGAAATTTAAATATATTATTAAGTGTGTTAACATTGAACTACATATGTAAAAACAAGACTACTAACTCAAGAATTACGAAACGAGACTTATATGTAACGATTATCGTTGTAACAATATTTTAATGTATATATCATATTAAGAGATATTCATACATCATAATATCATGATAATATAATAATTTAACATCTCATTTTATATAATAAATATTGGGTTAACAACATTAATTGAGTTCGTTAACTTAAAGGTTTCAAAACAACACTTACATGTAACGACTAACGAAGACTTAACGACTCCATTAGAATGTATATACATGTTGTGTTTTGATATGTATTCATACACTTTTGAAAGACTTCAAGACACATATCAAAGTACTTCTACTTAACAAAAATGCTTACAATTACATCCTCGTTCAGTTTCATCAACAATTCTACTCGTATGCACCCGTATTCGTACTCGTACAATACACAGCTTTTAGATGCATATACTATTGGTATATACACTCAAATGAACAGCTATTAGTAGCCCATGTGAGTCACCTAACACATGTGGAAACAATCATTTGGCAACTAGCATGAAATATCTCATAAAATTACAAAAATATTAGTAATCATTCATGACTTATTTACATGAAAACAAAATTACATATTATTTATATCTAATCCATATACCAACAACCAAAAACACCTACAAACACTTTCATTCTTCAATTTTTTTCATCTAATTGATCTCTCTCAAATTCCATCTTCAAGTTCTAAGTGTTCTTCATAAATTCCATAAATATAGTTTCATAAAAATCAAGAATACTTCCAAGTTTGCAAGTCTACTTCTAAGCTTTCTAATCCATTCCAAGTAATCATCTAAGATCAAGGAACCTTTGTTATTTATAGTAGGTTATCTTTCTAATTCAAGGTAATATTCATATTCAAACTTTGATTCAATTTCTACAACTATAACAATCTTATTTCGTGTGAAAATTTTACTTGAACTGTTTTTGTGTCATGATTCTGCTTCAAGAACTTTCAAGCCATCCAAGGATTCTTTGAAGCTAGATCCATTTTTCTCATTTCCAGTAGTTTTATCCAGAAAACTTGAGGTAGTAATGATGTTCATAACATCATTCGATTCATACATATAAAGCTATCTTATTCGAAGGTTTAAACTTGTAATCACTAGAACATAGTTTAGTTAATTCTAAACTTGTTCGCAAACAAAAGTTAATCCTTCTAACTTGACTTTTAAAATCCTCTAAACACATGTTCTATATCTATATGATATGCTAACTTAATGATTTAAAACCTGAAAACACGATGAACACCATAAAATCGGATATACGCCGTCGTAGTGAAACCGGGGGCTGTTTTGGTTTGGAAAACTAAAAACTATGATAAACTTTGATTTAAAAGTTGTTCTTCTGGGAAAATGATTTTTCATATGAACATGAAACTATATCCAAAAATCTTATTTAAACTCAAAGTGAAAGTATGTTTTTCAAAATGGTCATCAAAATGTCGTTCTTTCGACGGAAATAACTACCTCTTTAGTAATTGACATGTAACTTAAATTTCCAACTATAAACCTATACTTTTTCTGTTTGGATTCTTAAATTAGAGTTCAATATGAAACCATAGCAATTTGATTCACTCAAAACGGATTTAAAATGAAGAAGTTATGAGTAAAACAAGATTGGATATTTTTGATCTTTTTAGCTACGGGAAATGTTTAACAAATCTATACAATTCATATCCTAGCTAACTTATATTGTATTATACATGTATTCTAATATATTATATAATCTTGGGATACCATAGACACGTATGCAAATGTTTTGACATATCATATCTGTAATGACCCGGAATTTTACGACCAAATTATTCTTATGAGATTAATATTTACATAAATTAAACCATACCAACATGATAAGCAATCCAAATTTTTGAGACTTATGTTTTTGAAAAGAGTTTTACACAACGTTTGACCGTCCAATATGACCGATGATATCACGAACTATATAACATATGATAATTATACGTTTGTGTATATATATGTATTTATATATATTTAACATGATCTAAGGATGGTTTAACATCTCATTGTATACTAATGACAATGAGTTATAAGTATATTTTGAAACTACTAACTTAAGTTTTCAAAACGATAACTATACGTAACATTCTTTGATATATATACTTATAATCTATAATGCTTATACATGTATCGTATATATAATGTATTTAATCACTTTTTAAGGACTTATATACATAAAATAATATAAGTATATTCACAAAAGATAGCTATATTTGAATTCTCGTTCCGTTTCCTCAAGATTTCTATACGTATATCTAGGGTATATGTACCCGTATCATACCCAGCTTCTATACGTATTTACTATTGGTATATACACATCAAATCAACATCCTAATCAACATTATTACTGCCCTAGATATGAGGTAACTAGAATTTGTCAAGTAGTATGAATTATTAGTAAGAAAACAAAATTAGGAATCCTTTTCTTTCTTTATAAACTAAAAACGTTTTTATAAATGAACACCATTTCTTCACTCCATTTTCTCATACCTACACCCTCATTTCTCTCTCAAAATACTCCTAACTTCATACTTGATCATCTCCAAGCATTTTCCCCATCATTTAGCTTCAATTACAAGCCTTAAACACCATAAGAAAACTCTTTCAAGAACATATCAAAATAACCACCCATTTGAAGAAGTTTACTTCGAACCTTTTGATCTAACTCCACCACTCTTTGATTCCAAAATTATTTCTTATCTTTTGCAGTAACTTTGTCTAAGTATCGTGAGGTAGTAACCTTGTTCATAATCTTATTCAATTCATATTCATATAGCTATCTTATTTTATGGTATAAAATTTTAACAACAAGAACATAGTTTGAATGATTTCAAACTTGTTCACAAACTAAATAGATCCTTCTAACTTGACTTTTAAAATACTTCAAGACCTGTAATTTATCATAATGATATGCTAACCTAACAAGATATAACTTGGTTTTACAAAGAACATCTTAAAAACTAAATCTACGTCGTCGGAGTGCAACCGGGGGCTGTTTTGGGTTGGATAATTAAAAATCATCTTGAACTTTGAATTGGAAGTTCATGTTCTGGAAAAATGATATTTTTTATGAATATGTTAACACATAAAAATTTCATGGTTTAACTCAAAGTGTAAGTATTTTTAGAAAAATGATCATTAAATGTTGTTTTTATGATGGAAAATGATCACTTTCATAAGTTTCACCAAAGTTTGACCTATAACCTATGATTTCGAATACAAACTAAGGTATTTTCAGTTCATATTCTTAAAATTTGACTCGATCCAAGAAAGTGGCAAGTTGAACCAACAAAAACGGAGTTGTAATGAAGAAACTACGACTAAAACAAGATTGGGTATCCGAAGCTAGTTTAGCTACGAAAATATTTGGAGAAAAAGTAAATTAATCATATCTTTTCTAATTAATATGATATTTTATATATAATTACTTATGATTTGATTTTATATATTTCAGGACCACCCGTAAACAACACTAGAAGATTAATCATAAGACCTCATGATTGTACGCAACACGTCATTTGACAACACGGTACTTTATGTACGCAACACGTCATTTGACAACATGGTACCACTGGTCGAGATTAATTCTGATCAATATGAATACGAAGGGGTCTTTATTTATTTTATTTAAGCAACTAATTGTGGACCACTAACATCGGACTGCTAACTACGGACTAAGAAAATATTAAAAGTATATATATATGTAACGATTACTTAAAAAGAAAATATGTTGATATATTATATATATGGTTAGGTTCGTGATATCTATCGGAGACCAAGTCGAATTAAATACCTTCAAGGCAAAAGTGAGTTTCATTTGCTCCCTTTTTAATTGCTTTTGCAATATATATTTTTGGGCTGAGAATACATGCGCTGCTTTTGTAAATGTTTACAAAATAGACACAAGTACTTAAAAATATATTCTACGTTGAGTTGTACCACTGGCATAATTCCCTGTAGCTTGGTAACTACTATTTACATGGGTATTGTAAACGCGAATCCTGTTGATAGATCTATCGGGCCTGACAACCCCAACCGGACTGGACGACCAGTATTCAACGGTTACACAGTACTTCGTTTTGGTGACTACACTTGGTACGGTATAGTGAGATTTCATAATAAAGGGAATATGCGACATTGATTAAATGTTAAGTATGGTTACCAAGTGCTCAACCACTTAGAATGCTTTACATACACTTGCGAGTGTATTATGTTTATGATTATGAAATCTTGTGGTCTATTAACATATTGAAATGATTGTTATGATAAACCTATGAACTCACCAACCTTTTGGTTGACACTTTAAAGCATGTTTATTCTCAGGTACGAATTAAGTCTTCCGCTGTGCATTTGCTCAATATAAGGACATTACTTGGAGCCGATCATCGCAATGGGACCAAATGTTGATGACTTCGTCCAGGTGGATTAGGACGGGTCCTTTCAGTTGGTATCAGAGCGGTGGTCGTAGTGAACTAGGTCTTGCATTAGTGTGTTTAACTAGTAGTTGTTAGGATGCATTAATGAGTCTGGACTTCGACCGTGTCTACATGTCAAAAGTTTTGCTTATCATTTCTAGTCGAAAATCATCTGCTTATCATTTTTAGGAAATTACCTGCTTATCATTCATAAGTCTAGACACGTTTTACTGCATTTACTGCATTGATAGTGTATTGACGAATTCTTATCTTAGCATATCTGTTATTGCGAACTTTGACTGATATCTTTTCAAAGATTCTCCGTAATTTACGGGATTTTGGTATTATATATACATATGTAAATTATGTATTGAAGAGTACCAAATCTAACTCCTATAATCTATTCTATACAAAAAATTCATTTTCCCCATTATACAAGATGGATTCCGCATCTACTTTGAATTCTTCAGATTCCGACAGTTATGCCGATATGGATTTCCATTCAGGCTCCGAAGGCAGCGTCACCGGAATGGATCAACCAATTTCCCATCATCTATTCTGGATGAATTGGGGATGGGTTCGTAATATACTAAATCACTGGAGACAAGAAGAAGGTGATCCATTCCATCCACCAAATTGCCCTCTTGGCGATGAACCTGAAGCACTTACCGGCGAACCTATTCGAAACACCATTTTCTCTCTCATTTCTAGAGTATCTCGTCACGATTATATACTATCCCATATTACAAATCTTGTTCATTCGCTCGCTCCAACCGCCAATCATCCCGGTGTACTAGCAGATGTTAACGAACTTCGCGCTCGCGTGACGGCTTTGGAGAACATGGTGCGAAGGTTGCAAACACCAGCAGCATCACCAGCAGCATAATCAGCACCACCATCAATAACATCAACAATACCATCATCACCACTAACAAACAACATCCGCATCACACGTCTCGACATCATAATCTGTCCCACAAACATCAACATCATACGCACCATAGATACCAAGGAGTACCAACAATAATGAACGATGAAGTATTGATCCATAACTTCATTGATATTCTGCAAAGAATATGTGGTTTCAAAATTTTTTAGAGATTTCTTATTCTAGCTCAAACCGAAAAGCAAATAAGATTAATATCATATTAACCCATTAAATTCATGATTTCATCTGAAGAAAATATATATGTATATATGTTTTCATAAAGATTGTAATTAAAAGTTCTTTTGTACAAAATATTAATGGTGAATTTTTTTTTTAACGGGTAGGTAATACCCGAGGAATAATTAGATTTCATCTTAATAAGTTACATTGTACATTCGTCGAAGCTGATTCAATAGTCATTTACTATCCTACTTACAAGCACCGATATACGTATCTGTTCACCGCAAAATAACCATTTTCATTCAATTTCATATTTGGATTTTGACTTCTCAGAATCCAACAAGTGGCATATGAAGAAAACATATGACAAAATAAAATCTGTTAGAAACAAACAAATTAACTATGAAAAATTTTGTTAAGAATCCACGCTAACTGTTCCAGCTAACTGTTCCTAGCTAACTGATTACATTTTATTTATCGCAGTTTATTTATCGTAATTTAATTATCGCACTTTTATTTATCGTCATTTAATTTCTGTAATTATTTTACGCACTTTAAATATCGGGACACGTATACAATATTTTGACATATCATATCGACGCATCTATATATATTATTTGGAATTACCATAGACACTCTATATGCAGTAATGATCGAGTTCTCTATACAGGGTTGAGGTTGATTCTACAATAATATATATAGTTTGAGTTGTGATCGAGTCTGAGACGTATACGGGTCACGACATGTATTAATTAATTCGTATATTATATATTAAACTATATATGAATTATTGGACTGTTACTGTGGACTATCGACTGTGGACTAATGACATTGGACAATTAAAATGAATTAAAATATTGATTATAACATATGAAACTAAACATTTCTTCAAGATTGCCACTTGATTTCATCTTAAACCTCATTGTATCTCGACGATTACAATCAGCGTTCAAATCTATCATGATTCTTAAAAACACCTCAATCGAGAGGATAAACCAACCGCACTTCATCTACGGAAGAAAAGATTGATGCATATAGTTATGCACCTGAAAAACCCTCGGAAACTGAGTAAACGTTTGACACGTATCTGTTCTAGTTCCTTTGACATTGTTATTACCGAAGATCATTTTGCAATCCCTTTCCAAAGTAGCTAATTTTGTCACAGCTCCAACAAGTCAACTCCGACTTTTCATCCGAAATAACTTTATTATAATCACGATATATATGCGTACTCTTTATTGTTACTGGGGAACCTTTTATATTCCACAATATTACCATCAGCGATTAATCATTCTAAAAACACAATTCTCCTTAAACTACCTCGGTTTGATAACCGATGACCCAGATCAGTTAACTTTGAAAATGCTGACGAAGCAGCATGTTTTAGATGATCTTAATGGCCAAAAGTTTGATGATAAAGAAAGGAGTGTTAGGAACGCTCGATAGAAAATTTAGTACCGAAAAACAGATTATGCGAAACTATGAAGAAAGCTGTGGACAAATCACAAAGAATAAGTTTGCCTTCAAAGAATCCAAATGATTCTGTGCCTGCTGAAATCGTTAGCAAACATCTTATTTCTCATTCTAAACCTTCATAGATAAATCTTCTTCATCGTCCATTGATATTAGAAATTCTAAGATATTCTCGTATGTTCTATTATAAATATCCTCCATATTTCTGGCGATATTTTCACAACTATTCTTATCTGAGATCATTTATCTCTCCGTAATATCTGCAACATAAAAGAAACTGTGTTAGTTTCTAAATTCTGAAACCTTCGAGTTTAAAATATGAATGTTTTGAAGTAGTGTTGGGAACTGAAGCATGGATTAGTATAATTTAATGACACTTGATCAACGTCATTATATTACAGTAAGTCATGCTGAGTTTCTAATGAAGCATGATGATTCATAGTACCGTCATCATGTGCCATTTACACGACTCTTACATTCTATCTAATCTCTAAACATATCAAGAGAATATTTTTCTGGATGACTCGGTCTTCTCCAGGGTATTCTGGTAATTTAACAAATCAAAATCGTTCTATTACCATTTTCTTCTTAGAGCATTAGCTATGTTCATTCTGAATTTCATATCTACGAATTCCGGACCATTACTCGCTTGACTCGAAGTCGGGAAGAGAAAACGAAAGCATGAAGCTCTGAAAAATAATGAAGAATATAAACTTCGATAATAACCCCGAAATTACAAACCGTGTATATCGATGCAGATAGCAATATAGAGACACGGGAGAATTAGAAACACTATAAACACAAGAGTATAGTAGAAGTAAATAGATTCTTCTGGTGGTAGATGAAAAAGAAGAATGACAGATATAAAAGTTAGGAGTATATCAAGAATCAGGACTGGATGGAGCATATTGATGAATGCTTTAAAGTAAGAATCAAGGGAGAAATAATAGAAGGTGTGAGTCGTGGAAAATAAGGAAACGAAGGGGTGAATTTATAGTGAAATATCCGACAGAGCAATCGAAACAGATTATTGCATATAATCAAAGAAGATCCTGATTTCCTTAATCACCAAAGAACCAAATCCTATTACGTAAGATTCTCTTTAAATCCCTTAAATCCTGGAAATCAATCATAACTACGTCATCGGTTAAGACGAATATATTTTACTCATCTCACTCTTTGACGATAGTCTCATTTATATTCTTCGCATAATCGAATCGTTTTATCTACATTACTCACTGATGATAAAACTCCATTATCACCTTATATTTGTCATGAAAACCTTCTTATTGTTATCCATAACAACCTCTATCAAATTTCGGGGACGAAATTTCTTTAACGGGTAGGTACTGTAATGACCCGGAATTTTCTGACCAAATTATACTTATGAGATTAATATTTACATAAATTAAACCATACCAACATGATAAGCAATCCAAATTGTTGAGACTTATGTTTTTGAAAAGAGTTTTACATAACGTTTGACCGTCCAATATGACCGATGATATCACGAACTATATAACATACGATAATTATACGTTTGTGTATATATATGTATTTATATATATTTAACATGATCTAAGGATGGTTTAACATCTCATTGTATACTAATGACAATGAGTTATAAGTATATTTTGAAACTACTAACTTAAGTTTTCAAAACGATAACTATACGTAACATTCTTTGATATATATACTTATAATCTATAATGCTTATACATGTATCGTATATATAATGTATTTAATCACTTTTTAAGGAATTAAATACATAAAACAATATAAGTATATTCACAAAAGATAGCTATATTTGAATTCTCGTTCCGTTTCCTCAAGATTTCTATACGTATATCTAGGGTATATGTACCCGTATCATACCCAGCTTCTATACGTATTTACTATTAGTATACACACATCAAATCAACATACTAATCAACATTATTACTACCCTAGATATGAAGTAACTAGAATTTGTCAAGTAGTATGAACTATTAGTAAGAAAACAAAATTAGGAATCCTTTTCTTTCTTTATAAACTAAAAACGTTTTTATAAATGAACACCATTTCTTCACTCCATTTTCTCATACCTACACCCTCATTTCTCTCTCAAAATACTCCTAACTTCATACTTGATCATCTCCAAGCATTTTCCCCATCATTTAGCTTCAATTACAAGCCTTAAACACCATAAGAAAACTCTTTCAAGAACATATCAAAATAACTACCCATTTGAAGAAGTTTACTTCCAACCTTTTGATCTAACTCCACCACTCTTTGATTCCAAGATTATTTCTTATCTTTTGCAGTAACTTTGTCTAAGTAACTTGAGGTAGTAACCTTGTTCATAATCTTATTCAATTCATATTCATATAGCTATCTTATTTTGTGTTATAAAATTTTAACAACAAGAACATAGTTTGAATGATTTCAAACTTGTTCGCAAACTAAATAGATCCTTCTAACTTGACTTTTAAAACACTTCAAGACCTGTAATATATCATAATGATATGCTAACCTAACAAGATATAACTTGGTTTTACAAAGAACATCTTAAAAACTGAATCTACGTCGTCGGAGTGCAACCGGGGGCTGTTTTGGGTTGGATAATTAAAAATCATCTTGAACTTTGAATTGGAAGTTCATGTTCTGGAAAAATGATATTTCTTATGAATATGTTAACACATAAAAATTTCATGGTTTAACTCAAAGTGTAAGTATTTTTAGAAAAATGATCATTAAATGTTGTTTTTATGATGGAAAATGATCACTTTCATAAGTTTCACCAAAGTTTGACCTATAACCTATGATTTCGAATACAAACTAAGGTATTTTCAGTTCATATTCTTAAAATTTGACTCGATCCAAGGAAGTGGAAAGTTGAACCAACAAAAACGGAGTTGTAATGAAGAAACTACGACTAAAACAAGAGTGGGTATCCGAAGCTAGTTTAGCTACGAAAATATTTGGAGAAAAAGTAAATTAATCATATCTTTTCTAATTAATATGATATTTTATATATAATTACTTATGATTTGATTTTATATATTTCAGGACCACCCGTAAACAACACTAGAAGATTAATCATAAGACCTCATGATTGTACGCAACACGTCATTTGACAACACGGTACTTTATGTACGCAACACGTCATTTGACAACATGGTACCACTGGTCGAGATTAATTCTGATCAATATGAATACGAAGGGGTCTTTATTTATTTTATTTAAGCAACTAATTGTGGACCACTAACATCGGACTGCTAACTATGGACTAAGAAAATATTAAAAGTATTAAAAGTATATATATATGTAACGATTACTTAAAAAGAAAATATGTTGATATATTATATATATGGTTAGGTTCATAATATCTATCGGAGACCAAGTCGAATTAAATACCTTCAAGGCAAAAGTGAGTTTCATTTGCTCCCTTTTTAATTGCTTTTGCAATATATATTTTTGGGCTGAGAATACATGCGCTGCTTTTATAAATATTTACAAAATAGACACAAGTACTTAAAAATATATTCTACGTTGAGTTGTACCACTGGCATAATTCCCTGTAGCTTGGTAACTACTATTTACATGGGTATTGTAAACGCGAATCCTGTTGATAGATCTATCGGGCCTGACAACCCCAACCGGACTGGACGACCAGTATTCAACGGTTGCACAGTACTTCGTTTTGGTGACTACACTTGGTACGGTATAGTCAGATTTCATAATAAAGGGAATATGCGATGTTGATTAAATGTTAAGTATGGTTACCAAGTGCTCAACCACTTAGAATGCTTTACATACACTTGCGAGTGTATTATGTTTATGATTATGAAATCTTGTGGTCTATTAACATATTGAAATGATTGTTATGAAAAACTTATGAACTCACCAACCTTTTGAAATGTCCCGTTCTTATTGATTAAAAACGTTCCATATTAATTGATTTCGTTGCGAGGTTTTGACCTCTATATGAGACGTTTTTCAAAGACTGCATTCATTTTAAAATAAACCATAACCTTTATTTCATAAATAAAGGTTTAAAAAGCTTTACGTAGATTATCAAATAATGATAATCTAAAATATCCTGTTTACACACGACCATTACATAATGGTTTACAATACAAATATGTTACATCGAAATCAGTTTCTTGAATGCAGTTTTTACACAATATCATACAAACATGGACTCCAAATCTTGTCCTTATTTTAGTATGCAACAGCGGAAGCTCTTAATATTCACCTGAGAATAAACATGCTTTAAACGTCAACAAAAATGTTGGTGAGTTATAGGTTTAACCTATATATATCAAATCATAACAATAGACCACAAGATTTCATATTTCAATACACATCCCATACATAGAGATAAAAATCATTCATATGGTGAACACCTGGTAACCGACATTAACAAGATGCATATATAAGAATATCCCCATCATTCCGGGACACCCTTCGGATATGATATAAATTTCGAAGTACTAAAGCATCTGGTACTTTGGATGGGGTTTGTGAGGCCCAATAGATCTATCTTTAGGATTCGCGTCAATTAGGGTGTCTGTTCCCTAATTCTTAGATTACCAGACTTAATAAAAAGGGGCATATTCGATTTTGATAATTCAACCATAGAATGTAGTTTCACGTACTTGTGTCTATTTTGTAAATCATTTATAAAACCTGCATGTATTCTCATCCCAAAAATATTAGATTTTAAAAGTGGGACTATAACTCACTTTCACAGATTTTTTACTTCGTCGAGAAGTAAGACTTGGCCACTGGTTGATTTACGAACCTATAACAATATATACATATATATCAAAGTATGTTCAAAATATATTTACAAAACTTTTAATATATTTTGATGTTTTAAGTTTATTAAGTCAGCTGTCCTCGTTAATAACCTACAACTAGTTGTCCACAGTTAGATGTACAGAAATAAATCGATAAATATTATCTTGAATCAATCCACGACCCAGTGTATACGTATCTCAGTATTGATCACAACTCAAACTATATATATTTTGGAATCAACCTCAACCCTGTATAGCTAACTCCAACATTCACATATAGAGTGTCTATGGTTGTTCCGAAATATATATAGATGTGTCGACATGATAGGTCGAAACATTGTATACGTGTCTATGGTATCTCAAGATTACATAATATACAATACAAGTTGATTAAGTTATGGTTGGAATAGATTTGTTACCAATTTTCACGTAGCTAAAATGAGAAAAATTATCCAATCTTGTTTTACCCATAACTTCTTCATTTTAAATCCGTTTTGAGTGAATCAAATTGCTATGGTTTCATATTGAACTCTATTTTATGAATCTAAACAGAAAAAGTATAGGTTTATAGTCGGAAAAATAAGTTACAAGTCGTTTTTGTAAAGGTAGTCATTTCAGTCGAAAGAACGACGTCTAGATGACCATTTTAGAAAACATACTTCCACTTTGAGTTTAACCATAATTTTTGGATATAGTTTCATGTTCATAATAAAAATCATTTTCTCAGAATAACAACTTTTAAATCAAAGTTTATCATAGTTTTTAATTAACTAACCCAAAACAGCCCGCGGTGTTACTACGACGGCGTAAATCCGGTTTTACGGTGTTTTTCGTGTTTCCAGGTTTTAAATCATTAAGTTAGCATATCATATAGATATAGAACATGTGTTTAGTTGATTTTAAAAGTCAAGTTAGAAGGATTAACTTTTGTTTGCGAACAAGTTTAGAATTAACTAAACTATGTTCTAGTGATTATAAGTTTAAACCTTCGAATAAGATAGCTTTATATGTATGAATCGAATGATGTTATGAACATCATTACTACCTTAAATTCCTTGGATAAACCTACTGGAAAAGAGAAAAATGGATCTAGCTTCAATGGATCCTTGGATGGCTCGAAGTTCTTGAAGCAGAATCATGACACGAAAACAAGTTCAAGTAAGATCATCACTTGAAATAAGATTGTTATAGTTATAGAAATTGAACCAAAGTTTGAATATGATTATTACCTTGTATTAGAATGATAACCTACTGTAAGAAACAAAGATTTCTTGAGGTTGGATGATCACCTTACAAGATTGGAAGTGAGCTAGCAAACTTGAAAGTATTCTTGATTTTATGAAACTAGAACTTTTGGAATTTATGAAGAACACTTAGAACTTGAAGATACAACTTGAGAGAGATCAATTAGATGAAGAAAATTGAAGAATGAAAGTGTTTGTAGGTGTTTTTGGTCGTTGGTGTATGGATTAGATATAAAGGATATGTAATTTTGTTTTCATGTAAATAAGTCATGAATGATTACTCATATTTTTGTAATTTTATGAGATATTTCATGCTAGTTGCCAAATAATGGTTCCCACATGTGTTAGGTGACTCACATGGGCTGCTAAGAGCTGATCATTGGAGTGTATATACCAATAGTACATACATCTAAAAGCTGTGTATTGTACGAGTACGAATACGGGTGCATACGAGTAGAATTGTTGATGAAACTGAACGAGGATGTAATTGTAAGCATTTTTGTTAAGTAGAAGTATTTTGATAAGTGTCTTGAAGTCTTTCAAAAGTGTATGAATACATATTAAAACATTACATGTATATACATTTTAACTGAGTCGTTAAGTCATCGTTAGTCGTTACATGTAAATGTTGTTTTGAAACCTTTAGGTTAACGATCTTGTTAAATGTTGTTAACCCAATGTTTATAATATCAAAAGAGATTTTAAAATATTATATTATCATGATATTATGATGTACTAATATCTCTTAATATGATATATATACATTAAATGTCGTTACAACGATAATCGTTACATATATGTCTCGTTTCAAAATCATTAAGTTAGTAGTCTTGTTTTTACATATGTAGTTCATTGTTAATATACTTAATGATATGTTTACTTATCATAATATCATGTTAACTATATATATAACCATATATATGTCATCATATAGTTTTTACAATTTTTAACGTTCGTGAATCACCGGTCAACTTGGGTGGTCAATTGTCTATATGAAACATATTTCAATTAATCAAGTCTTAACAAGTTTGATTGCTTAACATGTTGGAAACATTTAATCATGTAAATATCAATCTCAATTAATGTATATAAACATGGAAAAGTTCGGGTCACTACACCTTTTGGTTGACACTTTAAAGCATGTTTATTCTCAGGTACGAATTAAGTCTTCCGCTGTGCATTTGCTCAATATAAGGACATTACTTGGAGTCGATCATCGCAATGGGACCAAATGTTGATGCCTTCGTCCAGGTGGATTAGGACGGGTCCTTTCAATATCGACCCATGTATATATATTATTTGGAATAACCATAGACACTCTATATGCAGTAATGTTGGAGTTAGCTATACAGGGTTGAGGTTGATTCCAAAAATATATATACTTTGAGTTGTGATCTAGCCTAAGACGTGTATACACTGGGTCGTGGATTGATTCAAGATAATATATATTGATTTATTTTCTGTACATCTAATTGTGGACAACTAGTTGTAGGTTACTAACGAGGACAGCTGACTTAATACGCTCAAATCTTTAAAACATAATAAAAAATGGTTGTAATTATATTTTGATCATACTTTGATATATATGTACATATTTGTATAGGTTCGTGAATCAATCCGTGGCCAAGTCTTATTTCCAAGGAAGGAAATATCTGTGAAAGTGAGTTATAGTCCTACTTTTAAAATCTAATATTTTTGGGATGAGAATACATGCAGGTTTTATAAATGATTTACAAAATAGACACAAGTACGTGAAACTACATTCTATGGTTGAATTATCAAAATCGAATATGCCCCTTTTTATTAAGTCTGGTAATCTAAGAATTAGGGAACAGACACCCTAATTGACGCGAATCCTAAAGATAGATCTATTGGGCCTAACAAACTCCATCCAAAGTACCGGATACTTTAGTACTTCGAAATTTATATCATATCCGAAGGCTGTCCCGGAATGATGGGGATATTCTTATATATGCATCTTGTTAATGTCGGTTACCAGGTGTTCACCATATGAATGATTTTTATCTCTATGTATGGGATGTGTATTGAAATATGAAATCTTGTGGTCTATTGTTACGATTTGATATATATAGGTTAAACCTATAACTCACCAACATTTTTGTTGACGTTTAAAGCATGTTTATTCTCAGGTGAATACTAAGAGCTTCCGTTGTTGCATACTAAAATAAGGACAAGATTTGGAGTCCATGATTGTATGATATTGTGTAAAAACTGCATTCAAGAAACATATGTCGATGTAATATATTTCTATTGTAAACCATTATGTAATGGTCGTGTGTAAACAGATGATTTTAGATTATCATTATTTAATAATCTACGTAATGTTTTTAAAACCTTTATTGATAAAATAAAGGTTATGGTTGTTTTAAAAATGAATGCAGTCTTTGAAAAACGTCTCATATAGAGGTCAAAACCTCACAACGAAATCAATTAATATGGAACGTTTATAATCAATATGAACGGGTCATTTCATATATTTATATACATATATATTTAATTTCTTATTTTTGATAACTAACTAAAATAAATATATTAATACTATTTATATTAATAATACTAATAATAATATTATTAATAATAGTATCATTGATAAAGACTACTAATAATAAATGATAACTAATAACATGATAATATTAATAATAACAATAATGATAGTTTTAATAATTTTAAATACTAATAATGATAGTAATGTTAACGATAATAATAATCTTATTAGTTATAATAATATTAATGTTATTAATGATAATAATAGTATTAATAATATCATCACTTGTATAAATCAAATTTTATATACATATATATATATAGTTTATATTAGATATAATATTATTATTATTCACAAATATTAATAATAATACAGAAAGTAATGTTCATATTAATATAACATTTATACTTTATCTTGAAATTACATATAACATAATAACTTTTATTGAATATTGAATATTTATAAATTTTATGTATAACAATATACATATAATAAAAAAAATCATATCTATAGATTTATAACAACCTTTTTATATTATATATTATTTTACATATTCAATTCTACTGATTAATTAGCATTCTATTATTTCTTAATATTATATATACACATATAGTTATATATATATATATATATATATATATTTATATATATATATATATACATATTTATATATATATATATATATACATATTTATTTATAATCAATTGTTCGTGAATCGTCGGTGATAGTCAAAGGATAATTGAATACATGAACATAATTCAAAATTTTTGAGACTCAATATTACAAACTTTGCTTATCGTGTCGAAATCATATAAAGATTAAGTTTAAATTTGGTCGAAAATTTTCGGGTCGTCACAGTGCCTACCCGTTAAAGAAATTTCGTCCCGAAATTTGATTGGGATGGTCATGGCTAACAATAAAAATGTTTTCACGACGAATATGAGTTGATAAATAGATTTTATCATTATTGATAAATATGGATAAATCAATTTGTTTACTCGAAGCGTATGGTTGAAGCTATCATAACAGAGTGAAATAAGGTAATAGGAATTCGTCTTAACTTTTGATGTAATCACGGTGGATTTCCGGAATTCAAGGGATTTAAAGAAAATCTTCGGAATCTAAAAGATTTGATTCTTCAGCAAATAAGAAAATTAAGATCTCTCTAAATAAATACGATGATCTGCCTCGATTACTCTGTTTGATATTTCCATTATAAATTAAACTTTTTCCGTTCCATAACTTTTACCTCTCCTATACCCAATTCCTAAATTCAAAAGGTTGTGAAAATGCTTAATCCAGTTTTGATCCTTGTCCTTATCCTTACTATCGCAACAATTATTCTCCTTTTCCAACTTCCACCAGAGGAATCTGTTTACTTCTGCTATGCTCTAGGGATTATAGTATTTATTATTCTCCCGTGTCTTTATATTGCTATACGCATTGATATACACGGTTTGTAATTTCTGTGTTATTATCAGGCTTTATATTTTCCCTTATATTTCGAAGTCCCATGTTTTTGTTTCCTCTTCCCGACTTCAAGTCAAGCGAATAGTGGTCTGTAGGTATGGAGTTTTGAATGATCATAATATACTAAGCAGAAAGAAATGTAATAGCACGATCTGACTTGTTAAATTACCAGAGGTTACGGAAGATAGAACTATTAAGAATATATGTTCTTGATATGTTTAGAGATTAGATAGAATGTAAGAGTCATGTAACATGGCACATGATGACGTTATGGTCTGTGAATCATCATGTTCCATTAGAAACTCAGCATGACTTACTGTAATATAATCACGTTGATCAGGTGTCATTATATTATACTAACTTGTGCATCAATTTTCAACACTACTTCAAAAATATTCATAATTCGAACTCGAATCTTTCAGAATTTAGAAACTAAAACAGTTTCCTTTCTGATGTAACACTGATATCGTGAAGAGATAAATAATTTCAGATAAGATTAGTTATGAAAATATCTTCAGAAATATCGAAGATATTTATAATGAACGATTTGATGATATCTTAGAATTTATAATATCGATGGATAATGATGAAGATTTATCCGTAAAAGTGTGGATTTGGGATCAAGGTATTCGTTAATGACTTCAGTAGATACTGAATCATTTGGATTCTTTGAAGGCAAATTTAGTCTTTGTGATTTGTCCACATCCTACTTCATGGTTTACTCAATCCATTTTTCAGTACCAAATTTTCTTTTGAGCTTTTCCAACGTATCCTTCTTTATCATTAAACTTTTGTGATCACCCGAAAATTTTTGACTTATTTAAACCAATTCTCTATACGATTTATTATTTTAACACGTTAAACAAAGTCTGTTAGATTGAGTCTCAAAATTTTAGAACTGTTTCATATATACAATTACCTTTGATTACTCTCGACGATTCATGAACAATTATATGTATGTATATATATATATATATATATATATATATATATATATATATATATATATATATATATATATATATATATATATATACAAGTAAAAACGACTTTCCTACAGTAAAACCCTAATTGCTACAGTAAAAATTACTTTGCTACAGTAAACACTATTTGCTACAGTAAACCACTATTTGCTACAGTAACACTATTTGCTACAGTAAAACACTATTTAATGTCGACGAACTAGCAAACAAAAACGGAAAAAGCGGCCATGCGATCGCATGGCAAAAACACTGAAAACTCATGCGATCGCATGAGCTACAGTAAATCGAAAAGTACTATAAAAGGCCAGTTTGTTCGACGATATACTTCATATTTTATTTTCATATGTAATTTAAATTTAAATTTATAATTATAATTATAATTTAAATTTAAGTTTAATAATAATAAAGTATATTCAAGGGTGTTTTAATTCGGGTTTCAAACCGCTTTAAGCTAAGGAAATATTGGGTATTGTTCGGGGTATTGTTCTTGAATCCAAGGCCAACCATACAGTCGTCTACCATCATTACGTCTACGCAATTTGCCTACAATATTGAATCCCAATATTGAACTGTGAGTTATAGTCCCCCTTTTTAAATACTTTAAATATTTTTGGGCTGAGAATACATGCAATTTATTTTAAACGCGATAAGACACAAGTACATACTAAATTCTACACTGAGTTAAACAGAAAATCCCTTAGCTTTGGTAACTAGTAGCTGGCAGTACATAGGATATGGACTAGTGGGCGCGAATAATTGTATATGGATCCATAGGGCTTGACATCCCCGTCCGAGCTAGAGCGCTAGCCTTTTAACGGACGTATGTTATTTAAGTTTAAGACACGTTGGTTTGCGTGTATTAAAACGAATGGGGTAATTATCACTATAGCGTTAAGTTTAGTTACCAGGGTGCTCTGTTACGTAGAATATATTGATAAACTTTTGATGAAATCTTGTGGTCTATCTTTATATATGTTTATGACTCGAGCAATTAAACTTATAACTCACCAACATTCGTGTTGACTTTTTAGCATGTTTTATTCTCAGGTCCTTAGAATGCTTCCGATGTGATGTGCTTGTTACCTGCATGGAGTCTCTCATGCTTTGTACAAAGTTTATTGCATTCAAAATAAAACTGTGTTGTGTAATAAATAATTGGACTGTGATGTCAACCTGTAAATTAAAGACTTATGTATTTTGGGGTTTTTCTTATAACTAAGCACTCGCCCATATGTTTATAACTTTCTATGTTTAGAAAGTCACTTATTTTAATGAATGCAATATTTTATCAAAACGTATCATATAGAGGTCAAAACCTCACTGTGGAATCAATGATTAACGTGCCGCGTCAATAGCGATTTTGACGGGTCGTTACAACTTTTGACTGTTAAAGTCATCTATAGTTTTTTTTTGCTGCTTTATCAGTTCTTTTAATACTCAAAGAATTGATTCACGGACCGAGTGCTTTTTCAGAATTTCAAAATGGAAGATCATGATTCTAAGTGATAAATGTTATATGTGTACATATAACTGTTGTTGTAGAAACGCTACGAAATTCAAAATACTGATTGCTGATTCCCAGTAATTGGTATATCAGTTCTTGTTACAAGATGCGAATAAGTATATGATAGGGTTTCGATAAATGTAATGACTTTTCAAAAAGTCAAAGATCAATGAAGTTGCTGGTAAGTTTACTGCTAATGTGGTGGAATATAAACGATTCCCTAATAACGATGACGAAAGGCAAACTTATATATCGAGGTTATAATAAGGCTAATTCGAACGAAAAGTCAAAATTGATTTGCTGAAGCTGTGACAAAATTGGCTAATTTGGAATGGGATTGCAAAGTTATTTTCGGTAATAACAACGTCAATGGAGCTAGCACAGATACGTGTTAAACGTTTACTAAGGTTCCGAGTGTTTTCAGGTGCATAACTATATGCATCAATCTTTTCTTCCGTAGATGAATTGAGGCTGTTTCATCCTCTCGATTGAGGTGTTTTCAAGAATCATGAAAGGTTTGAACGCAGATTGTAATCGTCAAGATACAAATGAGGTTTAAGATGAAATCAAGTGGCAAACTTGAAGAATTGTTTAGTTTCATATGTTATAATCAATATTTTAATTCTTTTTAATTGTCCAATGTTGGTAGTCCATAGTTAGTAATTCAATCATTCATGTATATAATATTCAAATTAATTAATACGTATCGTGACCCATTGTATACATGTCTCAGACTCAATCACAACTCAAAGTATATATATTATTGTAGAATCAACCTCTACCCTGTATAGCTAACACAAGCATTACTGCATATAGAGTGTCTATGGTTATTCTAAATAATATATATAGATGCGTCGATATGATATGTCAAAACCTTGTATACGTGTCCTGATATTTAAAGTGCGTAAAATAAATAACAGAAATTAAATGACGATAAATAAAATTGTGAGAATTAAAATTGCGATAATAAATTGCGATAATTAAATGTAATATGTTAGCTAGGAACAGTTAGCTAGGAACAGTTAGCATGGATTCTTAATAAAATTCTCATAGTTAATTTGTTTGTTTCTAACAAATTTTATTTTGTCCAATGTTTTCTTCATTATGCCACTTGTTGGATTCCGATATGTCAAAATCCAAATATGAAATTGAATGAAAATGGTTATTCTGTGGTGAAAGGATTTGTATATCTGTGGATGTAAGTAGGATAGTAAATGAATGTTGAATCAGATTCGAAGAATGTACAGTGTAACTTATTAATGTGAAATCTAAATATTCTTCGGGTATTACCTACCCGTTAAAATATTTTCGCCATTAACATTTTGTACGAAAGAATTTTTAATTACAATCTTTATGAAAATATATATACATATATATTTTCTTCAGATGTAATTATGGATTTAATGAGTTAATATGATATTAATCTCATTTGATTTACCGTTAGAACAAGAGTATATAATCTCTAAAACGTTAGAGATTACATAATCGCCATGTCGAACGAATATAATTGTTGTAGAACGTCATGTAGAACGATGATTATGCTCGAGGTACAGAATGAGATGTTTAGACATGGATTTTTGATGGTACTGTTAGTGCCGGTGATGCTGCTGGTGCTTGTAAGTCTTGCACCATATTCTCCAAATCCACTACTCGAGCGCAAAGCTCGTTGACTTCTTCTATTACTCTGGAATGATTGGCGGTTCGGACGAGCGGATAAATAAAATCCAGAATTTTAGATAGAATATAATCGTGGCAAGATAATCTGAAAATGAGTGTGAAAATGGTGTTTCGAATGGGTTCGCCGGTAAGTTCTTTAGGTTCTTTGCCAAGAGAGCAATTTGGTTGGTGGAAAGGATCGCCTTCTTCGTGTCTCCATTGTTTAAGTCGACTACGAGACCATCAGATGAATTGGGGATGGCTGATTTGGTTGATTCATTCTGGTGACGCTGCTTTCAGAGCTCGAGTGAAACTCCATATCAGAATCCGAGGGACTTGAACTGGTGGCGATTTCCATTTCGTACGATCAGATGGAGGATTTTTGATATGAATTAGATTATAGGATGTAGATTAGTATCCTGCAATACATAATTTACATATGCATATATAATACTAAAATCCCATAAGTTACGGAGGAATCTACGGAAGCTGTCAGGAAAAGTCTATAGTAACAAATACGCTAAGATATGAATTATCAGATACGCTAAGACATGAATTTTGTCTATACACTATGCATGCAATCAATGCAGTAAGATGTGTCTAGACTAAGAATGATAAGCAGGTAATTTTCGACACAAAATGATAAGCAAAACTTTTGACATGCAGACACGGTCGAAGTCCAGACCCACTAATGCATCTAAACAACTATCAGTTAGACACACTAATGCAAGACCTGGTTCGCTAAGACCATCGCTCTGATACCAACTTTCATGACCCGTCCAAATCCATCTGGACGAATACATTACATTTGGTTACATTGCGAGGTACTTGACCTCTATATGATACATTTTACAAACATTGCATTCGTTTTTAAAAGACAAACTTTCATTATATCGAAAGTTGACGGCATGCATACCATTTCATAATATATCTATTTATAATTGACTTAATAATAATCTTGATGAACTCAATGACTCGAATTTAACGTCTTTCGAAATATGCCATGAATGACTCCAGGTAATATCTCTAAAATGAGCAAGTGCACAGCGGAAGATTTCTTTCATACCTGAGAATAAACATGCTTTCAAGTGTCAACCAAAAGGTTGGTGAGTTCATTAGTTTATCATAAACATTCATTTCCATCATTTTAATATACCACAAGATTTAATATAATTCATTGTACACGTAACCCGAGTACAAAATAACACGCGTAACCCGCGAATTAAAAATCATTCATATGGTGAACGCTTGATAACTGACTTAACTTTAATGCATAGAATATCCCCAAACAGAACCTCTCGTCTATATAATAATAAAAATCTCGAAGTACTAAAGCATCCGTACCCCGGATGGGACTTGTCGAGGTCCATAGATCTATCTTTAGGATTCGCGTCAATTAGGGGCCATACCCGTTTCCTAATTATTAGGTTACCAAGCTAAAAAAGGGTGATATTCAATATTCATAATCTAGCCATAGAATGTAGTTTTTGATTACTTGTTTCTATTTCGTAAAACATTAATAAAATCAACGCATGTATTCTCAGTCTCAAAAATATATATAAAAAGGGAGTAATGAAACTCACAATACTGTATTTTGTAGTAAAAATACATATGACGATATTGAACAATGCAAGGTTGGCCTCGGATTCACGAACCTATATCATTTGTATATATATATTAATACACGTAAATCGTAATCGAATAAGTTTATATTTATAATTTATTAATTATATCATTTTTATATTAATAATATACATATGCTTCATATATTCATTTTTATATATAAAAATGTTAATTTTTGTTATGTTAAATGTATTAAATATATTATTTGTATGTTAATAACAGTAGTTATAATAATACCAAAATAATATTAATAGTGGTAAAAATGTTTGTAATACTTAATATTGTTAATAAGATAATAATGTTAATGGTTCTATTTATAATAATAATAATGATATTAATTATAGTAAAAGTAAAAATATTAATTTTATTGTTATTACTAATTATGATAATGATTTTCGTAATTACATAATAATAATACTCATGATAATATAAATAATAATACTTATAATCATATTATGTGGTAATAATAATAATCTTAAAATTAATGTTAATGATGATAACAGTAATTATAGTTATGATAATAATACTCATTTTAATGATAATAATAAATTATAGTATGACAGTTATAATAATACTTAACTTAACAACAATAATGATAATAATATTCAGTTTTCTAACTATAATCATAATAATAATAAAAATAATATTTACTACTTGTATTCGTAATAATAATAACAATAATACTAATCATAATAACAATAACTAATAATAATAATAATAATAATAATAATAATAATAATAATAATAATAAAAATAATAATAATAATAATAATAATAATAATAATAATAATAATAATAATAATAATAATAATAATAATAATAATAACAATAACAATAACAATAACAATAACAATAACAATAACAATAACAATAACAATAATAGAAATGAAAATAGAAAGTTATACCCATTCCAAGCTTTTTCTAAAAAGAAATGCCCAAGACCGGGCTCGAACCCGTGACCACTTGCTCACCTGACACCACACCAAACCATCCCCTATGTCTTGTTTATCTGTTTAAAACTCACCCAAATATTTATAACCCGTATATTCGTCTGTTTAGGTTCTTCTTCTTCTTCAAAATTTCAAGTCGACTTATCACCATATCAATTTTACTAACGATTAGAAAATCAATTTTTGGAACTCAATGACCAATATAGAGATGATTATATGTGATTAACTTGATTAACAAAGCAAAAAAAATATTATAAAAAAAACCTGCTGTTGCCGTCGCTACTTTTAAAAAAATAAATTTTGATTTTTGATTTTTATAACATTAGAGATAAAGATTATAACACGAAAAAGTTTTCTAATCATATATAGAAACTATTGGATTCGTTAATTTAACTTAAATCATAACAGCAACTTCGAATTTTTGGATGAACATATTAGTTGACTTTTGAAATCCAAACTTTGACTCCAAAATTGATAATCAATATGAAAATTTGAAACTTGTAAATTTGTAGATAGTTTGAGTAGGGGATTCCTAACACAATTGCATTTACACATTTTGAAATTAATCTCGAATTCTAAATTTTGGAAAAATGAAAAAAAAACAGAGATGTCGACTTATTTTTCCTTATATTTTGTTTGATTTTATTTTTCCCCTCTTCTTGAATTGTATTCAGTGTTATATAGAACGAAAATGAGATGTTAATACAGTACCAGATTCATTTTCAGTTGTTTTGTAGCAAAAATACAATCGACAAGAATCAAGTAATCGTACAGGAAGAAATAAAAATAAAATAAAGTGTGATATGGATTTCGAACTGATTTTGGATTTACTTATGTAAAATTCAACACTGATGGTACGATTTAATTATACAGAAGGACAAATCACTACAGCTTGAAAATGATATGCAACAGAAAACATATTTTAGTGTATTTATATATGTATATTCTAATATATATATATATATATATATATATATATATATATATATATATATATATATATATATATAATTTCTATATGTATATGTATTTATATAATTTGGTTATATATATTTGTATACATATATATTTAATTTCTTATTTTTGATAACTAACTAATATAATTATATTAATATTAATAATACTAATAATAATATTATTAATAATAATATCATTGATAAAGACAACTAATAATAAATGATAACTAATAACATGATAATATTAATAATAACAATAATGATAGTTTTAATAATTTTAAATACTAATAATGATAGTTATGTTACAGATAATAATAATCTTATTAGTTATAATAATATTAGTGTTATTAATGATAATAATAGTATTAATAATATCATCACTTGTATAAATCAAATTTTATATATATATATATATATATATATATATATATATATATATATATATATATATAGTTTATATTAGATATAATATTATTATTATTATTCACAAATATTAATAATAATACATAAAGTAATGTTCATATTAATATAACATTTATACTTTATCTTGAAATTACATATAACATAATAACTTTTATTGAATATTTAATATTTATAAATTTTATGTATAACAATATACATATAATAAAAAAATCATATCTATAGATTTATAACAAACTTTTTATATTATATATTATTTTACATATTCAATTCTACTGATTAATTAGCATTCTATTATTTCTTAATATTATATATACACATATAGTTATATATATATATATATATATATATATATATATATATATATATATATATATATATATATATATATATATATATATATACATATTTATTTATAATCAATTATTCGTGAATCGTCGGTGATAGTCAAAGGATAATTGAATACATGAACATAGTTCAAAATTTGTGAGACTCAATATTACAGTCTTTGCTTATCGTGTCGAAATCATATAGAGATTAAGTTTAAATTTGGTCAGAAATTTCCGGGTCGTCACAGATGAGTAAATGGTCCGCAATTGTGGAGCTAATCTTTACAACTCATTCGCATTACAATTTTTATGCCGACGATTTATTAATTATTATTATATATATAATATATTTAATTTATATAATTAATTAAATATTATATTATATTTACGTGCATAGTTGATCTGTAATTTTTACACCGATGTGTTGTACATTGACCCTCGACTTAAGTACCAGTTCCAGTTTTTCGAACGTATTTTTGTACACTTAGAAAACTGGTACTTTACGTTTCGTGTAATGTACCTTTATCAATAACAAGACTCAAATCAATAAAAAATTATCCCACTCAAAGTGTAACTTATTTATTTGAGTGTTTTGGTCATTTGCTTCTATAAATCGACGTCTCCGTATTTACTAATATATATTATAATAATACTATTTTAAATCTAAAACGTTTTACGACCAAGTTAATACTATATTATATCACTTTGTACAATAATGATATTATCATTTAAAAATATAAACTTATATATTTTAGAAATATTTATTTGCTAATATAATATTTAGTTTTTTAAAAACTAATAAAGTTTAATATATTTAAAATCGTTTAAATGTTAGATATTACTATATCACCTTACATTTTACGCTCTAGTACATAATTTGATATGATTCATTTATGCACCATCGTTTACTTTAATTTCTCAATCGTTCTAATTACATATCTATAAATCAATCGAATCAATAAACAAGTGTTATTATCGATTACTTAACTTATCGATATTCATTTTCTAAGTTATCTATATTCCCCAATTTTACTTTTACATTAAATAATATGAAAGTTAAATAGTTTATCTTATCAAAAGTCACGAAGCAATTATTGTAAGGCATGTATTGAAAATCAACAGGAATTTCCACCAATTTGTCTAGCTCTCGTGAAAGGACCCGTCCTAATCCATCCGGACGAAGTCATCAACATTTGGTTCCATTGCGATGATCGACTCCAAGTATTGTCCTTAACATGAGCAAATGCACAGCGAAAGACTTAATTCGTACCTGAGAATTACATGCTTTAAAACATCAACATAATGTTGGTGAGATATATAGGTTTAATGCTAGCAGCGTTATAACTATGGACCACAAGATTTCATATATTTAAACATAATACAGTCGCAAGTGTATAAAAGACATTCTAAGTTTGTTGAGCACCTGGTAACCAAACTTTACAAGTATAAAACAGCACATATTCCCTTTATATATAATCGCACTACACCGTACCAAGTGTAGCCACCTAAACGAAGTACTGTGCAACCGTTAAAAACTGGTTGTCCAGCCCGGTTGGGGATGTCAGCCCGATAGATCTATCAACAGGATTCGCATTTACACTGGCCCATGTAATCAATAGTTACCAAGTTATAGGGAGATATGCAGTGGTACAACTCAACGTAGAACGTAATTTTAGTCACTTGTGTCCATAACGTAAATCATTTATAAAAACAGTGCATGTATTCTCAGCCCAAAATATTTAGAGTTTAAAAAGGGACTATATACTCACCATACTGTATTTTGTAGTAAAAATACATATAACACCATTGATCAATTATAGGGTTGGCCTCGGATTCACGAACCTATATCATTTATGTGTATATTAACACATATAGTAGTAATCAAACAAATTTAGATATTATTATTAATTGTTATTTAATTAACTTGCACCTTCTATTAATAACTAAATAAACTATATCAATTTTTATATTCATTAAATAGATAATTAATATAATATAGTTTCATTAAGTATATTTTTATGTAAATAACTTTTATTCTAATAATAATAATAATAATACAAGTGATAAAAATGATATTATTAATTTTAATAAAAATGATATCTTTAATGATAATGATAAAATGATAATTGTTAATAAATAAATAAAATGGTATTTTTAATAATAATATTATTAAAAAAATATGATAAATTCATTAATAATGATAATGAAAATAATAATACTTAATAATGTGAATAATAATAATAATAATAATAATGATAATAATAATAATATTAACAACAACAACAACAATAATAATAATAATAATAATAATAATAATAATAATAATAATAATAATAATAATAATAATAATAATAGTAATAATAATAATAATACTAATAATAATAATAATAATAATAACAATAATAATTTTAACAAAACTACCTTAAATTGCTAAAAAAGAAATAAATTGCCTGAGCCAAGACTCGAACACGTGACCTCTTGGTTACACCCAACACTGCTAACCATCAATCTATCCTTGTACTTCTGATTTAACTCATCTGTTTAATATATATAACTCGTAATTCTCTCTGTTTCAAAATCTCATTGTTATTGGATATCGAGTCTTGTTACAAGCATCATAATCCGGCCCAAAATCAAACACTGGACACGGCCCAATCATTTAAATGAGCCCACAGCCCAACTAACAATCCAATAGCCCATTTAATAAGATTATCCGATGGATTTTTAGGTGTAGGGCTCGGGAAAAAAAAAAAGGCAAGTTGGAGCCGTTACTTTTACAGCTCACACACCATTATATTTATATACCATCATCTATCAGGAATATGTTTGTATCACTTGTCTGCCACAAAAAAAACGTCTATTTATCTCTTCTTTACGTATATCATCATCATCATCATCATCATCGAGGTTGCTGTAACGATAAACAGAAGCAAGAATAATTTGTTGCTGGTTCGATGATTTTGGCTGTGAAATAGAAACAGTAATATATTAGGTAATGGGTTTGGTGTTTAATCGAATGGTGGTGTTGGATTTGAAAAAGAAGGTTGTGGTGATTTACGGCTATGGTTGTGGTGGCGATGGTTATTGAATTGAAACAGAAGCAGGTAGCGAAGTCAGAGTTGGGTTTCGAGTTGTTAATGGGTGGTGTTATAAACACGAAAGCAATAGTATAACATCGAAGAGTTTTTAATTTGAACTTAATGTTCAACAAGATCACAAAACAGAAAAAAATATGGTGAATTCGATGGTCTTGTGGTTTACTTATTAGCACAGAAACAGAAGGAAATAATTAGGTTTAAGGTGGTTGTGGTTGGGTTTATGTGGTGGTGGACGGGTTTAAAACAGAAAAGGTGTATAGCAGCAGGTTGTTGATGGGGTTTGGATTCATCGAGTCTTAAGATGGACGTGTTAGTAATAGATAGTTGATCGGGATCATAACCGAAATAGTAGTAGGGGTGGTAGTGATTTGGTGGTGGGTATTCTCGGTTAGAAACAACAAACAAGAAAATAGAGAAAGAGAGATGATGAGAGAGAGGTGGAGGTGGTGCTCTAGGGTGGTGGTTAAAGTAGACGACGATGAGGTGGGGTGAGCTTGGGTGGCCGGAGATGATGAAGAGGACGTCGGTGGTAGTTTGTGAGTGTCTTGAAAGTTATCAAGATGGGGATGTGTGTGAGTGTATATTGTGTATGTATAATATATACACATATATGATTGCTTTGTGGTGTAAGTCAAAAACAGTAAGTCTCGTGAATTTAAAGAATGCAAAGAAAAATTAATAGAAGAATTAAAGTGACCATATGTGGGGTTTTAACTATGTGTTTGCATGTATACTAGTTACGGTATGTAATATTTATATGTCATCATCTTAACAAGTGGAATATAATTGATTGGTGAATGTTTATCATGCATATGCATATATATGTTTATATATTCTAAAGAAAGGGATGGGTCTCGGTACGAAAAGAGGTGGTGACTAAACAGGGCACGATTTATGAATCAACAACTTTATAAATAAAAAAAAACTAATAATGATCTTAACATTTATATTAATATTAATATTAATCATAATAATGAAAATAGTAATAATATAATAATTATATTTACATCTTCTAATTACATTTTATCGATATACATAATATAATAGTTATGTTTATACATCATACACATATTCAAATTACAATATATATATTTTTCTATTTACAATTAAATGGTTCGTGAATCGTCAGGCATAGTCAAGTAGTAATTGATTACCTAAATATAGATTTCAAGCTTTCGAGACTCAACTTTACATATTTTTGCTTATCGTATCGGAAACATATAAAGATTAAGGTTTAAGTTTGGTCGGAAATTTCCGGGTCATTACAGTACCTACCCGTTAAAGAAATTTCGTCCCCGAAATTTGATAGAGGTTGTCATGGATAACAATAGGAATGTTTTCATGACGAATATGAGGTAATAATGGAGTTTTATCATCATTGAGTAATGTAGATAAAACGATACGATTACGCGAAGGATATAAATGAAGCTATCGCAAAAGAGTGAGATGAGTAAAAATATACTCGTTTTAACCGATGACGTAATTATGATTGATTTCCGGAATTCACGGGATTTAAAGAAAATCTTCGTAATAAAATTTGGTTCTTCGGTGATTAAGGAAATCAGGATCTTCCTTGATTAAATGCAATAATCTGTTCCGATTTCTCTGTCAGCTATATTACTATAAATCTACCCCCTTCACTTCCTTATTTTTCCACAATCTCACACCTTCTATTCTTTCTCCCTTGATTCATACTTTAAAGCATTCATCAATATGCTCCATCATATCCTGATTCTTGATATACTCTAAATTTT
The DNA here is from genome assembly GCF_046630445.1 of Rutidosis leptorrhynchoides. Taxonomy (NCBI): domain Eukaryota; kingdom Viridiplantae; phylum Streptophyta; class Magnoliopsida; order Asterales; family Asteraceae; genus Rutidosis; species Rutidosis leptorrhynchoides. The sequence continues at coordinate 364,913,237 of NC_092338.1, forward strand.
CACATCTATCATTCTCCTTTTTCATCTACCATCTGAGGATCTTATCTACTTTTACTATTTTCTTGGGGTTATAGTGTTATTAATTTTCCCGTGCCTTTACGTGGCAATACGTATTGATATGCACGGTTTGTAGTTTCGGGGTAGTTATTGGGTTTTATATCTTCCCTTATATTTTGATGTCCTTACCTTTGTCTTCCATAATCATTGTCATCCACACTTAATACTCTCTCCTATTTGCTGCGATTTTGGAGCTTTATTCTTTCGTTTCCTCTTCCCATCCTCGAGTCAAGCGAGCAATGGTACGAAATTCGTAGATATGAAATTTGGAATAAACATAGCTAATGTTCTAAGAAAGAATTGGTAATGGCACGATTTTGATTTGTCAAATTACCAAAATATTCTGAGAAAAGACCGGATCATCAAGAAAATATTTTCTTGATATGTTTAGAGATTAGATAGAATGTAAGAGTCGTGTAAATGGCACATAATGAGGGTACTGTGAATCATCACATTCCATTAGAAACTCAACATGACTTACTGTAATATAATGACGTTGATCAAGTGTCATTATATTATACTAATTCATGCATCAGTTCCCAACATTACTTCAAAACATTCATATTTGAAACTCGAAGGTTTCAGAATTTAGAAACTAACACAGTTTCTTTTATGTAGATATTACGGAGTGATAAATGATCTCAGATAAGAATAATTATGAGAATATCTCCAGAAATGTGGAGAATATTTATGATGGAAAATACGAAGATTTCTTATAATATTTAAGATAAGATGATGGTGAAGAATATCATCTGAACTGGTTTAGAATAAGGAGTAGGGTTCTTACTAACGGTTTCAGTAGGCACTGAATCATTTGGATTCTTGTGATTTATCCACAGCCTCTTTCATACTTTGCTCAATCCGTTTTCCAGTTCCCAACTTTCTCTTTTTCTGAGCTTTACCAACCCACTGTACTTTTTCGTCAAACTTTTGACTGTTAAAGTCGTTGACAGTTTTTGCTGTTTCATCAGCATTTCAAGAACTAGTTCGCAGTTCAGGGTGTTTTTCAGAAACTTCACATTCGAAGTATGAAATTCTTAGAGATAGACGTTATAGGTATAAATGAAGAGGTTCTGCTAGATTTTCAAAATACTGATTGCGAATTCCGCCAAAGAGATGACGAGCTGCTGGTACATCTGCTGATGATGTCGTGGAATATAAAAGGTTCTCTGGTAACGATGGCAAAAAGACAACGTATATATATCGAGGTTATAATAAGACTAGTTTTACTGAGAAGTTGAAGTTAACTTGCTGGAGCTGTGACAAAACTGGCTACTTTGAAAAGAAATTGTAATATTGCTTTTCCTAATAAATGGTAAATGATTCAACACAGGTACGTGTTAAACTATGAATTTGGGTTCGAGAGTTTTTCAGGTGCATAAATATATGCAAAGATCTTTTCCTCCATAGACGAGGTGCAGTTGGTTCAACTTCTCGGTTGAGGTATTTTCAAGAATCATGAAAAGATTTGAACGCGGATTGTAATTGTCGAGGTACAAATGAGGTTTAAGATGAAATCAAGTGGCAAACTTGAAGAATTGTTTAGTTTCATATGTTATAATCAATATTTTAATCCATTTTAATTGTCCAATGTTAGCAGTCCAACAGTCCAATAGTCCAATTGTCCAATAGTTCGTATATAGTTTAATATATAATATTCGAATTAATTAATACGTATCGTGACCCGTGTACCGGTCTCAGTATTGATCACAACTCAAACCATATATATATTTTTGAATCAACCTCAACCCTGTATAGCCAACTCCAACATTCACATATAGAGTGTCTATGGTTGTTCCGAAATATATATATAGATGGGTCGATATGATAAGTCGAAACCTTGTATACGTGTCCCGTTATTTAAGTGCGTAAAAGTAAATAACAGAAATTAAATAACAATAAATTAAATTGCAATAAATAAAATGTAATACGGAATTAACAGTTAGCTGGGAACAATTAGCTAGGAACAGTTAGCGTGGAATTTTAACAAAATTTATCGTAGTTAATTTGTTTGTTTCTAACACTTTTTATTTTGTCCAGTGTTTTCTTCGTTATGCCACTTGTTGGATTATGATAGGTCAAAATCCAAATATGTAATTTGAATAAAAATGGTTGTTCTGTGGTGAACGAATACGTATATCGGTAGTTGTAAGTAGGATAGTAAATGACCGTTGAATCAGATTCGAAGAATGTACAGTGTAACTTATTAATGTGAAATCTAAATATTCCTTGGGTACTACCTACCCGTTAAAATATTTTCATTATTAATAGTTTGTACGAAAGAATTTTTAATTACAATCTTTATGAAAATATACTTGCATATATATTTTCTTCGGATGTAATTATGAATTTAATGAGTCAATAGGATATTAAACTCATTTGATTTATCGTTATTACTAGATTACATGATCTCTAAAACATTAGAGATTACATAATCGTCATGTCGAACGAAGATAAATGAGGTAGAACGATATGTAAAGCGAAGATAATCGATGTAGAACGAAGATCATATTCGAAGTACAGATGGGGTTATTGAGGCGTGTGAGGTTGATATCCGAGGTACAGATTGTGATGTTGAGGTTTACGATGCGGTTGTGGTTGAGGGTGATAAGGGTACTGTTGGCGTTGATGATGGTGGTACGGTTTATGCCGCTGGTGCTGCTGCTGGTATTTGTAACCTTCGCACCATGTTTTCTAAAGCCGTCACGCGAGCGCGAAGTTCGTTAATTTCTGCTAGTACACCGGGATGATTGACGGTTGGAGTGAGTGAATGAACAAGATCTGAAATATGAGATAGTATGTAATCGTGACGAGATACTCTAGAAATGAGAGAGAAAATAGTTTCTCGAACAGGTTCGCCAGTAAGTGCTTCAGGTTCATCGCCAAGAGGGCAATTTGGTGGATGGAAGGGATCACCCTGTTCTTGTCTCCAATAATTTAGTATATTACGAACCCATCCCCAATTCATCCAGAATAGATGATGGGAAATTGGTTGATCCATTCCTGTGACGCTGCCTTCGGAGCCCGAATGGAAATCCATATCGGCGTAGCTGTCGGAGTCGGAGGAATTTGAACTAGATGCGGAATTCATCTTGTATAGTCGGGGAAATGAATTTTTGGTATGAAATAGATTATAGGAGTTATATTTGGTATTCTTCAATACATAATTTACATATGTATATATAATACCAAAATCCCGTAAATTACGGAGAATCTTTGAAAAGATGTCAGACAAAGGTAACAATAACAGATATGTTAAGATATGAATTTTGTCCATACACTATCGATGCACTAAATGCAGTAAGACGTGTCTAGACTTACGAATGATAAGCAGGTAATTTTCTAACGATGATAAGCAGATAATTTCCGGCTAGGAATGATAAGCAAAACTTTTGACATGAAGACACGGTCAAAGTCCAGACTCACAAATGTATCCTAACAACTTACCAGTTAGACACACTAATGCAGACCTGGTTCGCTAAGACCACCGCTCTGATACCAACTGAAAGGACCCGTCCTAATCCATCCGGACGAAGTCATCAACATTTGGTTCCATTGGGATGATCGACTCCAAGTATTGTCCTTAACATGAGCAAATGCACAGCGAAAGACTTAATTCGTACCTGAGAATTACATGCTTTAAAACGTCAACATAATGTTGGTGAGATATATAGGTTTAATGCTAGCAGCGTTATAACTATGGACCACAAGATTTCATATATTTAAACATAATACAGTCGCAAGTGTATAAAAGACATTCTAAGTTTGTTGAGCACCTGGTAACCAAACTTTACAAGTATAAAACAACACATATTCCCTTTATATATAATCGCACTACACCGTACCAAGTGTAGCCACCTAAACGAAGTACTGTGCAACCGTTAAAAACTGGTCGTCCAGCCCGGTTAGGGATGTCAGCCCGATAGATCTATCAACAGGATTCGCGTTTACACTGGCCCATGTAATTAATAGTTACCAAGTTATAGGGAGATATGCAGTGGTACAACTCAACGTAGAACGTAATTTTAGTCACTTGTGTCCATAACGTAAATCATTTATAAAAACAGCGCATGTATTCTCAGCCCAAAATATTTAGAGTTTAAAAAGAGACTATATACTCACCATACTGTATTTTGTAGTAAAAATACATATAACACCATTGATCAATTATAGGGTTGGCCTCGGATTCACGAACCTATATCATTTATATGTATATTAACACATATAGTAGTAATCAAACAAATTTAGATATTATTATTAATTGTTATTTAATTAACTTGCACCTTCTATTAATAACTAAATAAACTATATCAATTTTTATATTCATTAAATAGATAATTAATATAATTTAGTTTCATTAAGTATATTTTTATGTAAATAACTTTTATTCTAATAATAATAATAATACAAGTGATAAAAATGATATTATTAATTTTAATAAAAATGATATCTTTAATGATAATGATAAAATGATAATTGTTAATAAATAAATAAAATGGTATTTTTAATAATAATATTATTAAAAAAATATGATAAATTCATTAATAATGATAATGAAAATAATAATACTTAATAATGTTAATAATAATAATAATAATGATAATAATAATAATATTAACAACAACAACAACAATAATAATAATAATAATAATAATAATAATAATAATAATAATAATAATAATAATAATAATAATAATAACAATAATAATTTTAACAAAACTACCTTAAATTGCTAAAAAAGAAATAAATTGCCTGAGCCAAGACTCGAACACGTGACCTCTTGGTTACACCCAACACTGCTAACCATCAATCTATCCTTGTACTTCTGATTTAACTCATCTGTTTAATATATATAACTCGTAATTCTCTCTGTTTCAAAATCTCATTGTTATTGGATATCGAGTCTTGTTACAAGCATCATAATCCGGCCCAAAATCAAACACTGGACACGGCCCAATCATTTAAATGAGCCCACAGCCCAACTAACAATCCAATAGCCCATTTAATAAGATTATCCGATGGATTTTTGGGTGTAGGGTTCGGAAAAAAAAAAAGGGCAAGTTGGAGCCGTTACTTTTACAGCTCACACACCATTATATTTATATACCATCATCTATCAGGAATATGTTTGTATCACTTGTCTGCCACAAAAAAAAACGTCTATTTATCTCTTCTTTACGTATATCATCATCATCATCATCGAGGTTGCTGTAACGATAAACAGAAGCAAGAATAATTTGTTGCTGGTTCGATGATTTTGGCTGTGAAATAGAAACAGTAATATATTAGGTAACGGGTTTGGTGTTTAATCGAATGGTGGTGTTGGATTTGAAAAAGAAGGTTGTGGTGATTTACGGCTATGGTTGTGGTGGCGATGGTTATTGAATTGAAACAGAAGCAGGTAGCGAAGTCAGAGTTGGGTTTCGAGTTGTTAATGGGTGGTGTTATAAACACGAAAGCAATAGTATAACATCGAAGAGTTTTTAATTTGAACTTAATGTTCAACAAGATCACAAAACAGAAAAAAATATGGTGAATTCGATGGTCTTGTGGTTTACTTATTAGCACCGAAACAGAAGGAAATAATTAGGTTTAAGGTGGTTGTGGTTGTGTTTATGTGGTGGTGGACGGGTTTAAAACAGAAAAGGTGTATAGCAGCAGGTTGTTGATGGGGTTTGGATTCATCGAGTCTTAAGATGGACGTGTTAGTAATAGATAGTTGATCGAGATCATAACCGAAACAGTAGTAGGGGTGGTAGTGATTTGGTGGTGGGTATTCTCGGTTAGAAACAACAAACAAGAAAATAGAGAAAGAGAGATGATGAGAGAGAGGTGGAGGTGGTGCTCTAGGGTGGTGGTTAAAGTAGACGACGATGAGGTGGGGTGAGCTTGGGTGGCCGGAGATGATGAAGAGGACGTCGGTGGTAGTTTGTGAGTGTCTTGAAAGTTATCAAGATGGGGGTGTGTGTGAGTGTATATTGTGTATGTATAATATATACACATATATGATTGCTTTGTGGTGTAAGTCAAAAACAGTAAGTCTCGTGAATTTAAAGAATGCAAAGAAAAATTAATAGAAGAATTGAAGTGACCATATGTGGGGTTTTAACTATGTGTTTGCATGTATACTAGTTACGGTATGTATTTATATGTCATCATCTTAACAAGTGGAATATAATTGATTGGTGAATGTTTATCATGCATATGCATATATATGTTTATATATTCTAAAGAAAGGGATGGGTCTCGGTACGAAAAGAGGTGGTGACTAAACAGGGCACGATTTATGAATCAACAACTTTATAAAAAAAAATAACTAATAATGATCTTAACATTAATATTAATATTAATATTAATCATAATAATGAAAATAGTAATAATATAATAATTATATTTACATCTTCTAATTACATTTTATCGATATACATAATATAATAGTTATGTTTATACATCATACACATATTCAAATTACAATATATATATTTTTCTATTTACAATTAAATGGTTCGTGAATCGTCAGGCATAGTCAAGTAGTAATTGATTACCTAAATATAGATTTCAAGCTTTCGAGACTCAACTTTACATATTTTTGCTTATCGTATCGGAAACATATAAAGATTAAGGTTTAAGTTTGGTCAGAAATTTCCGGGTCATTACATCTCGCTACTTGACACTTTGTCCTTACTCGAAGATCACTTTACCATTTATTCCGAATACCGTTAAAAAGGAAAGGTTTCCTAAATCAAAGTGGACCTCTCAATAGAGACTCGTAATCATATCACAATGTATATGATAATTCAATCATTTGATATTATCTTTTAATTTCGTCGATAAGCATATATGGAAACTAATGCGTTTAAGTAAAGTATTATTCATCAAATACTTTGTTAACGTTTTCAAGTTACATAATAATTTCATAACTTATTTTCATATCAACCAAACCGTTAAATGTTTTATTAATATTTTCCAATTTAATAATCACACATATGTATATATATTCGTACATACCTATACACACATAATTGTTCGTGAATCATCGAGAGCAGTCGAAAGGTAAATGAATATATGAACACAGTTTAAAGTTTTTGAGATTTCAACATTACAGACTTTGCTTATCGTGTCAGAAACATATAAAGATTTAGTTTAAATTTGGTCAGAAATTTCCGGGTTGTCACAGAACCTACCCGTTAAAGAAATTTCGTCCCAAAATTTGATTGAGATGATCATGGTTGACAATAGGTATGTTTTCATGACGCATACGAGCTGATAATTAGAGTTTTATCATCTGTGAGTAGTTTGGATAAAACAATTCAATTACGTGGGGAGTATAATTGTAGTTATCACAAAAGAGTGAACTGAGTAAGTGTAGATTCGTCATATCTTTTGACGTAGATAGGATTGATTTCCAGAGTTCAAGGGATTTAGAGAAAATCTTCGTAATAAGATTTGGTTCTTCAGTAATTAAGGAAATTAGGATCTGCTTTGATTAAATGTGATAATCTGTCTCGATTGCTCTGTCGGATATTTCGCTATAAATCCACCCTCTTCGTTTCCTTATTTCCACAGCTCACACCTTCTATTCTTTCTCCCTCAATTCATACTTTGAAGCATTCGTCAACATGCTCCATCCGGTTCTAATTCTTGATATACTCCTAACTTTTATATCCGTCATTCTTCTTAATGTAAACAATCGTGGTCAAACAGAATTTAACGACAAAAGATAAACAAGAAACAAAGCTACAGCTTCTTTTCTTTTATTCCACAAAAATATAATAATATCAATCAACTGAATAATAATAATTCATCGATGACCTTTTAAATAGCTAAACAAAAGATAACAAAGAGATAAGAACTAATCTTTAAATTTCAAACTAGACTCCAATTCTAATTAGTCTCTATTTTCCTTTGCTCCATGTACGTCCACATGCATTTCCAAATTATTTTGCAATTCCAATTCAAACAATAATAAATTTAGCCCATCACGTTTCAACTCATGCCACATGCGAAGCCTAGTTAAAACCGGAACCCATTTCATAGAACCTCCCGGATCAAACGGATATGCATCATCCTCCCCTTCTTCGAAAAGACTTGTCCTCGAGTCTACAACCTCAAGGACTAAAACATCCAAGTGATTCTCAAAAACTACACAAATAATATTTTCTTCATTGGAAGTGTCAAATATTGCAACAAGAGCAGACAGATGATCCCGGACACCAACATTAACATCTTCAATGAAATTGTTCTTTAAATCCACATCAACATTGTACATGTTGGTATCTTGAATAAGAACGAATAAAGATAGAAGCCACACTCGGCTGTTTTACTCACGTAAAGAAAATATCCAAAAACTAAGTTTCAATAGAAACATGAGGAAAATATAAATACTAGTAATTAACTAAACAATAGGAGAAGATAATGGATAAACATCAAATTTAAAAAGCAAACAAATTCAAAGTATGATGACTTTCACGTAATGCTATCCCATGCGTGGAATCATCTTCCCATAATTGGGCTCTTGGGCCCAAAGGCTAAACCGTCCAAATATGCATCTATTACAGGGTCACGTGGTCTTAGCTTGGACCAAAAGTCAACATCCACAAAATAAGCATTCAAAGTTGTTGAGTTTGTTGTTGCATGATTTGAGCCCCGAACCATAATCCTACCTGCATCACTTCTTTTTCATCTGCTGCCGGAAGAATCTATTCACTTCTACTATACTCTTGGTTTTATAGTGTTTCTAGTTCTCCCGTGTCTTTATATTGCTATATGCATCAATATATATGGTTTGTAATTCATGAGTTGTTGTTGGGCTTTATATCTTACCTTATATTTCAAAGTCCCTGCTTCTGTCTTTCTATAATCATCGATATCCACAGTTAATACTCTCTCTTATTTGCTGGGATTTATACTCCAATTTCTATTTCAGAGCTTCATCATTTTGTTTTCTCTTCCCGACTTTAAATCAAGCGAATAATGATCCAGAATACGTAGGTATGAATTTCAGAATGAACATAATTAATGTTCTAAGAAAGAAATTGTAATGACAAAATCTTGATTTGCCAAATTACCAGAATATCCGGAAAAGACTGAATCATCAAGAAAATATTTTCTTGATATTTTTAGAGTTTAATTAGAATACCAGAGTCGTGTAACATGGCACATGATGATGGTATAGTCTGTGAATCGTCATGTCCCATTAGAAACTCGGCATGACTTACTGTAATATAATCACGTTGATCAAGTGTCATTATATTATACTAACTCATGCTTCGGTTCCCAACATTACTTCAAAAACATTCATACTTTACACTCAGAAGTTTCAGATGTTTAGAAACTAAAATAGTTTCTTTTAAGATGTGATACAGATAACGCGAAGACATAAATAATCTCAGATAAGAATAGTTATGAATATATCTTCAGAATTATCGAAGGTATTTATAATGAAAGATTCGATGATGTTTAGAATTTTAAAATATCTGGAATCAAAGGACGAAGCGGAAAATTTGTCTGTGAAGGTTTAGAATAAGGAGTAAGGTGTTTGCTAACGGTTTCAGTAGACACTGAATCATTTGGATTCTTTGCAGGAAGATTTTGTTTTTGTGACTTGTCCACAGCTTCCTTCATGGTTTGCTCAATCCGTTTCTCAGTACCAAATCTTCTCTTTTTCTGAGCTTTGCCAACACACTATTCTTTATCATCAAACTTTTAGCTGTTAAGGTCATTTCACAGTTTTTTCCGTTTCATCAGCATTTTTCAAAGTTTCGAGAACTAGTTCGCAGTTTGGGATATTTTTTAGAAACTTTACATTCGAAGTGCATAAGGCTCGAAGATAGACGTTATATGTATATATATAACTATTGGCGTAGAAATGCTGCTAGATTCAAAATACTGATTGCTAATTCCCAGTAGTTGGTATGACAATTATTGTTACAATTTGTAGATGAGTTCTTGACAAAGTTTCAATGAATAAGTATCGTGATTTTTCGGAGAGGCTAAAAGATCAATGAAGTTGTTGATAATTTTACTGCTAATGTGGCGAGACATGAAAGGTTACCTGGTAACAATGATGAAGGGGTAATCGTTATAATAAGGTTTATTCGCATGAAAAAAATTGAAGTTGATTTGCTGGAGCTATGACAAAACTGTCTACTTTGAAAAGGGATTGAAATGTTATTTTTGCTAATAAATGCCAAAGGGTCTGACACGGATACGTGTTGAACTATGACTTTGGTTTCAAGAGGTTTTTAGGTACATGACTGTGATTAACAAGTGATTGGATCATCATTCCAATTTTTCATCATTTGAAGTGTCTCTAGAAATTTCGAAGGGTTATAAATGTAGATTGTCATTGTGAATATCCAAATGATGAAATCGTCATGAATCTCGAATGATTCTTATATCCTTCTGAGTGTTAAGAAAAAATGATGTTCTATCACAGTTTTGAATTCAAAGTATGGCCTTGATAGATGTAGGAGTTTAAGTGTGATGTCTTCGGTTAGATCTTGACTTAGATTTTGATTTGCCAAAATCAGAATATGTAATCTAATTTAGATGCGAATGGTTGTTTTGATTTCTATGAGAGACTGTATATCATTGTAAAAGTAATGGATATAGTTGATGATTGTTGAATCAGAATCGAAGAATGTAACATATTAATTGTGAATTTAAATATCTCTCGGATGTTACCTACCCGTTAAAAGTTTCACAAGTAATATTGTACCAGAAATTTTATTACAGTCTTTATGAAAATATATGTATATTTTCTTCAGATGTGATACATATTTAATAAGTTAGTATTAAATTAAACTCATTTGATTTTTGTCTAGAATTAGAAATGAATAATCTCTAACATTAGAGTTTGCATAATCTTCACAGAGTATTTCACTACTGTGATCAATATTTCCTCAGTGAATCATGTTGATGCTCATAGAACTCTTGCTAACTTCACAAAGTACGAATGATGTTTCTTAGAAAGTTTCGAGTATATCGAAAGTGTAAAATCAACCATATAATTGAATAATACACTTAGTTTATTATGAAACGGAATTCATTGAGTTAAAGCAGAGATTATGGTTAATGATGATTAAGTCAGTACTCGAAAGATGTACATTATAGCATATTAGTAATATGAATTTAACCGAGTAGTATCTACCCTTTTTCAATTCATACATAATAGCTTAGTACGAAAAGATTTATGATGGTTTCAAAATATATATATATATATATATATATATATATATATATATATATATATATATATATATATATAAAATATACATATAATTTCTTTAGAGAGAATGAGTTAATACTTCATAACTCGTTGATACAATGTACGTGTTGTTAATTAGAAATGATGTCCACGGTGATTCTTGAACTGGCGGAGCTTGTGATGTTATAGATGCTGCTAGTGCTGATGATGCTGACGGTACTGACGGTATTGGTGATGCTGACGGTACTGTTGATGATGCTGGTAAAATAAGTCTAGCTTGAAATTTGTGCACCATCCTTGTCAGGGTTTTACTCTTCCTTTTATCATCTCGGCCCACACATCTGATTTATGGTTAAGGCTAGAATAGATAATCTCTAAGACTTTAGAGATTACATAATCGCTGCAGAATGTTTCTCCAATGAAGTTATAGATTAATACTTCATCGGTTATTGTTGCTGGTACTCCTTGGTATCTATGGTGCGTGTGTCGATGATGTTCGAGGTACAGATTGTGATGTTGAGGTGTAGGATGTAGATGTTGTTGTTGGTGGTGGTGATGGTATTGTTGGTGTTACTGACGGTGGTATTGTTGCTGTCGGTGCTGCTGCTGGTGCTTGTAACCTTTGCACCATATTTTCCAAAGCCACTACCCGAGCGCGAAGCTCGTTGACTTTTCTATTACACCGGGGTGATTGTCGGTTCAAACGAGCGGATGAATAAGATCTAGAATTTGAGATAGTATATAGTCATGACGAGATACTCTGGAAATGAGAGAGAAAATAGTATCACGAACAGGTTCACCGGTAAGTGCTTCAGGTTCTTTGCCAAGAGGGGAATGTGTGGGATAGAGGGGATCACCTTCTTCTTGTTTCTAGTAATTAATGAAATGTCCCGTTCTTATTGATTAAAAACGTTCCATATTAATTGATTTCGTTGCGAGGTTTTGACCTCTATATGAGACGTTTTTCAAAGACTGCATTCATTTTTAAAACAAACCATAACCTTTATTTCATAAATAAAGGTTTAAAAAGCTTTACGTAGATTATCAAATAATGATAATCTAAAATATCCTGTTTACACACGACCATTACATAATGGTTTACAATAAAAATATGTTACATCGAAATCAGTTTCTTGAATGCAGTTTTTACACAATATCATACAAACATGGACTCCAAATCTTGTCCTTATTTTAGTATGCAACAGCGGAAGCTCTTAGTATTCACCTGAGAATAAACATGCTTTAAAAGTCAACAAAAATGTTGGTGAGTTATAGGTTTAACCTATATATATCAAATCGTAACAACAGACCACAAGATTTCATATTTCAATACACATCCCATACATAGAGATAAAAATCATTCATATGGTGAACACCTGGTAACCGACATTAACAAGATGCATATATAAGAATATCCCCATCATTCCGGGACACCCTTCGGATATGATATAAATTTTGAAGTACTAAAGCATCCGGTACTTTGGATGGGGTTTGTTAGGCCCAATAGATCTATCTTTAGAATTCGCGTCAATTAGGGTGTCTGTTCCCTAATTCTTAGATTACCAGACTTAATAAAAAGGGGCATATTCGATTTCAATAATTCAACCATAGAATGTAGTTTCACGTACTTGTGTCTATTTTGTAAATCATTTATAAAACCTGCATGTATTCTCATCCCAAAAATATTAGATTTTAAAAGTGGGACTATAACTCACTTTCACAGATTTTTACTTCGTCGGGAAGTAAGTCTTGGCCACTGGTTGATTCACGAACCTATAACAATATATACATATATATCAAAGTATATTCAAAATATATTTACAATACTTTTAATATATTTTGATGTTTTAAGTTTATTAAGTCAGCTGTCCTCGTTAGTAACCTACAACTAGTTGTCCACAGTTAGATGTACAGAAATAAATCGATAAATATTATCTTGAATAAATCCACGACCCAGTGTATACGTATCTCAGTATTGATCACAACTCAAACTATATATATTTTGGAATCAACCTCAACCCTGTATAGCTAACTCCAACATTCACATATAGAGTGTCTATGGTTGTTCCGAAATATATATAGATGTGTCGACATGATAGGTCGAAATATTGTATACGTGTCTATGGTATCTCAATATTACATAATATACAATACAAGTTGATTAAGTTATGGTTGGAATAGATTTGTTACCAATTTTCACGTAGCTAAAATGAGAAAAATTATCCAATCTTGTTTTACCCATAACTTCTTCATTTTAAATCCGTTTTGAGTGAATCAAATTGCTATGGTTTCATATTGAACTCTATTTTATGAATCTAAACAGAAAAAGTATAGGTTTGTAGTCAAAAAAATAAGTTACAAGTCGTTTTTGTAAAGGTAGTCATTTCAGTCGAAAGAACGACGTCTAGATGACCATTTTAGAAAACATACTTCCACTTTGAGTTTAATCATAATTTTTGGATATAGTTTCGTGTTCATAATAAAAATTATTTTCCCAGAATAACAACTTTTAAATCAAAGTTTATCATAGTTTTTAATTAACTAACCCAAAACAGCCCGCGGTGTTACTACGACGGCGTAAATCCGATTTTACGGTGTTTTTCGTGTTTCCAGGTTTTAAATCATTAAGTTAGCATATCATATAGATATAGAACATGTGTTTAGTTGATTTTAAAAGTCAAGTTAGAAGGATTAACTTTTATTTGCGAACAAGTTTAGAATTAACTAAACTATGTTGTAGTGATTACAAGTTTAAACCTTCGAATAAGATAGCTTTATATGTATGAATCGAATGATGTTATGAACATCATTACTACCTCAAGTTCCTTGGATAAACCTACTGGAAATGAGTAAAATAGATCTAGCTTCAAAGGATCCTTGGATGGCTTGAAAGTTCTTGAAGCAGAATCATGACACGAAAACAATTTCAAGTAAGGTTTCCACTCGAAATAAGATTGTTATAGTTATAGAAATTGAATTAAAGTTTGAATATGATTATTACCTTGTATTTGAAAGATAACCTACTGTAAGTAACAAAGGTTTCTTGATCTTGGATGATTACTTGGAATGGATTTAGAAAACTTGGAAGTAAACTTGCAATCTTGGAAGTATTCTTGATTTTATGAAACTAGAACTTTTGGAATTTATGAAGAACACTTAGAACTTGAAGATAGAACTTGAGAGAGATCAATTAGATGAAGAAAATTGAAGAATGAAAGTGTTTGTAGGTCTTTTTGGTCGTTGGTGTATGGATTAGATATAAAGGATATGTAATTTTGTTTTGATGTAAATAAGTCATGAATGATTACTCATATTTTTGTAATTTTATGAGATATTTCATGCTAGTTGCCAAATGATGGTTCCCACATGTGTTAGGTGACTCACATGGGCTGCTAAGAGCTGATCATTGGAGTGTATATACCAATAGTACATACATCTAAAAGCTGTGTATTGTACGAGTACGAATACGGGTGCATACGAGTAGAATTGTTGATGAAACTGAACGAAGATGTAATTGTAAGCATTTTTGTTAAGTAGAAGTATTTTGATAAGTGTCTTGAAGTCTTTCAAAAGTGTATGAATAAATATTAAAACACTACATGTATATACATTTTAACTGAGTCGTTAAGTCATCGTTAGTCGTTACATGTAAATGTTGTTTTGAAACCTTTAGGTTAACGATCTTGTTGAATGTTGTTAACCCATTGTTTATTATAACAAATGAGATGTTAAATTGTTATATTATCATGATATTATGATATATAATATATCTTAGTATGATATATATACAGTTAAATGTCGTTACAACGATAATCGTTACATATATGTCTCGTTTCGAAATCATTAAGTTAGTAGTCTTATTTTTACATATGTATTTCATTGTTAATACACTTAATAATATATTTACTTATCATTTAACATAATTAACCAAGTGTATCAATATCTTAATATGATTCATATGTACCTAGGAAGACGTTGTTATAACGATAATCGTTATATATATCATTTTCGAGTTTCTTAAATTAATAGTCTCATTTTTATGTATATAATGAAATGTCCCGTTCTTATTGATTAAAAACGTTCCATATTAATTGATTTAGTTGCGAGGTTTTGACCTCTATATGAGACGTTTTTCAAAGACTGCATTCATTTTTAAAACAACCCATAACCTTTATTTCATAAATAAAGGTTTAAAAAGCTTTACGTAGATTATCAAATAATGATAATCTAAAATATCCTGTTTACACACGACCATTACATAATGGTTTATAATACAAATATGTTACATCGAAATCAGTTTCTTGAATGCAGTTTTTACACAATATCATACAAACATGGACTCCAAATCTTGTCCTTATTTTAGTATGCAACAGCGGAAGCTCTTAGTATTCACCTGAGAATAAACATGCTTTAAAAGTCAACAAAAATGTTGGTGAGTTATAGGTTTAACCTATATATATCAAATCGTAACAATAGACCACAAGATTTCATATTTCAGTACACATCCCATACATAGAGATAAAAATCATTCATGTGGTGAACACCTGGTAACCGACATTAACAAGATGCATATATAAGAATATCCCCATCATTCCGGGACACCCTTCGGATATGATATAAATTTCGAAGTACTAAAGCATCCGGTACTTTGGATGGGGTTTGTTAGGCCCAATAGATCTATCTTTAGGATTTGCGTCAATTAGGTTGTCTGTTCCCTAATTCTTAGATTACCAGACTTAATAAAAAGGGCATATTCGATTTCGATAATTCAACCATAGAATGTAGTTTCACGTACTTGTGTCTATTTTGTAAATCATTTATAAAACCTACATGTATTCTCATCCCAAAAATATTAGAGTTTAAAAGTGGGACTATAACTCACTTTCACAGATTTTTACTTCGTCGGGAAGTAAGACTTGGCCACTGGTTGATTCACGAACCTATAACAATATATACATATATATCAAAGTATGTTCAAAATATATTTACAACACTTTTAATATATTTTGATGTTTTAAGTTTATTAAGTCAGCTGTCCTCGTTAGTAACCTACAACTAGTTATCCACAGTTAGATGTACAGAAATAAATTGATAAATATTATCTTGAATCAATCCACGACCCAGTGTATACGTATCTCAGTATTGATCAGAAATCAAACTATATATATTTTGGAATCAACCTCAACCCTGTATAGCTAACTCCAACATTCACATATAGAGTGTCTATGGTTGTTCCGAAATATATATAGATGTGTTGACATGATAGGTCGAAACATTGTATACGTGTCTATGGTATCTCAGGATTACATAATATACAATACAAGTTGATTAAGTTATGGTTGGAATAGATTTGTTACCAATTTTCACGTAGCTAAAATGAGAAAAATTATCCAATCTTGTTTTACCCATAACTTCTTCATTTTAAATCCGTTTTGAGTGAATCAAATTGCTATGGTTTCATATTGAACTCTATTATATGAATCTAAACAGAAAAAGTATAGGTTTATAGTCAGAAAAATAAGTTACAAGTCATTTTTGTAAAGGTAGTCATTTCAGTCGAAAGAACGACGTCTAGATGACCATTTTAGAAAACATACTTCCACTTTGAGTTTAACCATAATTTTTGGATATAGTTTCATGTTCATAATAAAAATCATTTTCCCAGAATAACAACTTTTAAATCAAAGTTTATCATAGTTTTTAATTAACTAACCCAAAACAGCCCGCGGTGTTACTACGACGGCGTAAATCCAGTTTTACGGTATTTTTCGTGTTTCCAGGTTTTAAATCATTAAGTTAGCATAGCATATAGATATAGAACATGTGTTTAGTTGATTTTAAAAGTCAAGTTAGAAGGATTAACTTTTATTTGCGAACAAGTTTAGAATTAACTAAACTATGTTCTAGTGATTACAAGTTTAAACCTTCGAATAAGATAGCTTTATATGTATGAATCGAATGATGTTATGAACATCATTACCATCTCAAGTTCCTTGGATAAACCTACTGGAAATGGGAAAAATAGATCTAGCTTCAAAGGATCCTTGGATGGCTTGAAAGTTCTTGAAGCAGAATCATGACACGAAAACAATTTCAAGTAAGATTTCCACTCGAAATAAGATTGTTATAGTTATAGAAATTGAATTAAAGTTTGAATATGATTATTACCTTGTATTAGAAAGATAACCTATTGTAAGTAACAAAGGTTTCTTGATCTTGGATGATTACTTGGAATGGATTTAGAAAACTTGGAAGTAAACTTGCAATCTTGGAAGTATTCTTGATTTTATGAAACTAGAACTTTTGGAATTTATGAAGAACACTTAGAACTTGAAGATAGAACATGAGAGAGATCAATTAGATGAAGAAAATTGAAGAATGAAAGTGTTTGTAGTTGTTTTTGGTCGTTGGTGTATGGGTTAGATATAAAGGATATGTAATTTTATTTTCATGTAAATAAGTCATGAATGATTACTCAAATTTTTGTAATTTTATGAGATATTTCATGCTAGTTGCCAAATGATGGTTCCCACATGTGTTAGGTGACTCACATGAGCTGCTAAGAGCTGATCATTGGAGTGTATATACCAATAGTACATACATCTAAAAGCCGTGTATTGTACGAGTACGAATACGGGTGCATACGAGTAGAATTGTTGATGAAACTGAACGAGGATGTAATTGTAAGCATTTTTGTTAAGTAGAAGTATTTTGATAAGTGTCTTGAAGTCTTTCAAAAGTGCATGAATACATATTAAAACACTACATGTATATACATTTTAACTGAGTCGTTAAGTCATCGCTAGTCGTTACATGTAAATGTTGTTTTGAAACCTTTAGGTTAACGATCTTGTTGAAAGTTTTTAACCCATTGTTTATTATAACAAATGAGATGTTAAATTGTTATATTATCATGATATTATGATATATAATATATCTTAGTATGATATATATACAGTTAAATGTCGTTACAACGATAATCGTTACATATATGTCTCGTTTCGAAATCATTAAGTTAGTAGTCTTATTTTTACATATGTATTTCATTGTTAATACACTTAATAATATATTTACTTATCATTTAACATAATTAACCAAGTGTATCAATATCTTAATATGATTCATATGTACCTAGTAAGACGTTGTTATAACGATAATCGTTATATATATATCGTTTTTGAGTTTCTTAAATTAATAGTCTCATTTTTATGTATATAACTCATTGTTAAAATACCTAATGAGATACATACTTTTAATAAAATCATATTAACTATATATATAACCATATATATGTCATCGTATAGTTTTTACAAGTTTTAACGTTCGTGAATCACCGGTCAACTTGGGTGGTCAATTGTCTATATGAAACCTATTTCAATTAATCATGTCTTAACAAGTTTGATTGCTTAACATGTTGGAAACACTTAATCATGTAAATAACAATTTTATTTAATATATATATATATATAAACAGGGAAAAGTTCGGGTCACTACAGTACCTACCCGTTAAATAAATTTTGTCCCGAAATTTTAAGCAGTTGGAGGTGTTGACGTATCTTCTGGAAATAAATGCGGGTATTTCTTCTTCATCTGATCTTCACGCTCCCAGGTGAACTCGGGTCCTCTACGAGCATTCCATCGAACCTTAACAATAGGTATCTTGTTTTGTTTAAGTCTCTTAACCTCACGATCCATTATTTTGACGGGTTCTTCAATGAATTGAAGTTTTTCATTGATTTGGATTTCGTCCAACGGAATAGTGAGATCTTCTTTAGCAAAACATTTCTTCAAATTTGAGACGTGGAAAGTGTTATGTACAGCCGCGAGTTATTGAGGTAGCTCCAGTTGGTAAGCTACTGGTCCGACACGATCTATAATCTTGACCCCATATAAGTAGTGCTTCCAAGTCTTTAATGCAAAAACAACCGCGCCTAATTTCAAATCATGCGTCGTATAATTTTGCTCATGAATCTTCAATTGTCTAGACGCATAAGCAATCACCTTCGTCCGTTGCATTAATACACAACCGAGACCTTGCTTTGATGCGTCACAATAAATCACAAAATCATCATTCCCTTCAGGCAATGACAATATAGGTGCCGTAGTTAGCTTTTTCTTCAATAATTGAAACGCCTTCTCTTTTTCATCCTTCCATTCAAATTTCTTCCCTTTATGCGTTAATGCAGTCAAGGGTTTTGCTATTTTGGAGAAATCTTGGATGAATCTTCTGTAGTAACCAGCCAATCCTAAAAATTGACGTATATGCTTCGGAGTTTTTGGGGTTTCCCACTTTTCAACGGTTTCGATCTTTGCCGGGTCCACCTGGATACCTACTTTGTTCACTATGTGACCGAGGAATTGAACTTCTTCCAACCAAAATGCACACTTTGAAAACTTAGCGTACAGTTTTTCTTTCCTCAATACTTCTAGCACTTTTCTCAAATGTTCTTCGTGCTCTTGATCATTCTTTGAGTAAATAAGTATGTCATCGATGAAAACAATGACAAACTTGTCAACATATGGCCCACACACTCGGTTCATAAGGTCCATGAACACAGCTGGTGCGTTAGTCAATCCAAACGGCATAACCATAAACTCGTAATGACCATAACGCGTCCTAAAAGCAGTTTTTGGAATATCATCCTCCTTTACTCGCTTTTGATGATATCCAGAACGTAAATCGATCTTCGAATAAACCGACGAGCCTTGTAGTTGATCAAATAAGTCGTCAATTCTCGGCAGTGGATAACGGTTTTTGATGGTAAGTTTGTTCAACTCTCTGTAGTCAATACACAACCTAAATGTACCATACTTCTTCTTGACAAACAAAACAGGAGCTCCCCATGGTGATGTGCTTGGTCAAATGAAACCATGTTATAATAGTTCTTGCAGTTGGCTTTGCAGTTCTTTCATCTCGCTGGGTGTGAGTCTATAAGGAGCACGAGCTATTGGTGCAGCTCCTGGTACAAGATCTATTTGAAATTCAACAGATCGATGTGGAGGTAGTACCGGTAATTCTTTCGGAAATACATCGGGAAATTCTTTGAAGGTTTTTCGTATGCCCGAGAGACATATTGAATTAATGTGGCTAATATGTTTTGATCCAAGTCGGGTCATACCCAATAACAAGCTTACCAACACATTATTCGTATTTGATCTTAACGATTGGATCATTGATCAAATACGCGACGCTTGAATTTTAAAGAAAATCGTTTTCTGAAAGATTACTTGATGTGTATATATAAATTATGGAATAATTTATATAACAAGAGTTTAAATTATTTATGGGTTAAATAATTGATTTTGTTATGTTACATTTTATAAAGTTTGGTTTTATAAAATAAATGTGCATAACATATATATACATATGGAAGTATTATGTAGAGTTTTATAAAATGTATTTTTTTTATAAAACTTATTTAATAATACTTGAAAGAGAAGTGGCATAGGGAATGAGATACACATGCTTTAGACTTGGAATCTTTCACCCATACTTTCTCAATTCCATATGTAAGCATCTTGACTCTTGTAGACACACACACATGCAATTATACTTGAAAAAACTGCACAAAAACACTCCCATTCAGCTGCTGTGAGCCGTGGGGTTTGGAGAGGGAGAAAAGGTTCTTCATTTGTTTTTTGCAAGCTCATTCAAGTGTCAAACAAAATCCTAACTAATAGCAAGGGTGTTGGTGCATAGTTTGGGGTATAACTACTTGAGGTTTCATTGTTTTGGAGCTCCATTCATCATCATCTTCATCATCATCTATCAACAAGCTAGGAGAAGGTATAAACACTTTTCTTACTTGTAGTTTGTAAGTATGTTACACAACTTGATCCTAATTGGGATTTAACTTTAATTGGTTAAAGGTATACAAGTTCTAAAATGGTAATTAACATGCTTCCGCTTTGATTTGAATCTAAATATAGTTTAAGTGTTTTGAACTTGTTAAATCTCAACAATGGTATCTTGAGCCGAGGTTGTTGAAATATGCTTCGAGATGGTTATTAAACTCACTATATATTTTGCATTTTATGTACATGCATGATTGTAAAATGCAAAAATTATATGTTTAGGGTGGGTGGTTTGTTTTGGCCGAATTGTTTAGGACCCAAAATGGGTTTTTGGGTCTTCCATTTTGGTCATATTTGGTTGCATGTTGTTGTTCACAATCTTAGCCTTGACCTTGTGTTTGGTTGCATGCTTGTTTGGTTGATTATTCATTCATTTGGTATGTAATAATAATTATTCTTTTGGCATGTAATTTATTTATTCATTTGGTTATGTAATTTATTTTATATTTGGTATGTAAAATAGATTAGGTTGTATTTCATTTTCTAGATAAAAATGTATTAGGATACATATTTTGTAAAATGAAGATACAAGATGATGAAGACTTGAAGAACACAAGGAACATATGGATGCAAGGTTAAGTGGGAGATTTGAAATCTCCTACTTTGTATTATTACCCCTTAACCCGGTGACATTTGTTTTCGGCTAAACAAATGTCCACCAAAATGGCTAGATTGTGAACATACTTGTTTTGCATGTGTGGTTGTTTGTTTGTTTATAGTATTGTATGTTTGGTTGATACAATTAATCACAAGACGTATTAATAACATGCAAGACGACAATTTAATTGGTTAAATTAAAAGCAACTAAAGACCTTAATAAATGGTTATTAAAAAAAGGAAAAGGATCACATATATATAAAATGGTTTATATCAAGTAATTGGCAAATTACAAGACTTGAAAATGGATTTCAAATGAACCATACACTAAATGCATGTTGGTGTATGGCATAAATGTTTTCTTAAACTAGAATTAACGAAAACTTAAAATCCCTTAATCGACAAGGTAAACAAGTTTAACGCCATCCTTTTGTGGGACACTTAAACATAGTAGGGAACTCATAATGGGATAAAGGTCACCTAACCGTTATGAGCTAACTAATATGGTTAAGGTAAAATTCGCATGCTTGTGGGATAAAGGTCACCTAACCACTTGTATGTTGATTTTACATGTTTACACAAGTAGGACGACTTGATTTGGGAATCATGAACTTAGGGTCACCGAAGCATGAGAAACAAATAGGCGTTGATGGGATAAATATGCCATGCAAAAGGATTGTATGATCCCATAATTTAGAAGTTGCAAAAGGATTGCAATTGTCATATAAATGACTACCTAGCTAAATCAAATAACGGGATAAAGGTCACCTAACCGAAATTTAATTTACCGTTGGATTCTAATATTTAATAAGTCAATTAAAATTTAAAAGGGTATTGTTTATTAAATTTAAAATCGATACTTAAATGAACTTTGTTAAATTTTGTAGATGGCCGCCAATAACAACAACATGCAAAATGCACCTATTAACTTGAACAACCTATCGTTAAGGTCTCTCCTCGAGAAAGACAAACTCAACCATACGAACTTTATGGATTGGTTCCGCAATCTTAGAATTTTCCTCAAACTTGAGGATAAAGCGTATGTGTTGGAGGACCCTATTCCCGACCAACCGGATGAGGAAGATCTAGAGGGCATGGCTTATTATGACAAGTATTGTGCCGATTCAGTGCAAGTCGCTTGCCTAATGCTTGGGACTATGATACCCGAACTCCAAAAGGATTTCGAACATCATAGTGCATATGACATGATTACGCAATTGAAGGAGATGTTCCTTCAACAAGCACGTGTCGAGCGCTTCGAAACGGTTCGAGCGCTACATGCATGTCGTATGGATGACACCCAATCTGTATCCTCTTATGTCCTCAAAATGAAAAGCCTTATTGATCGCGCAAACCGTCTTAATCTCAACATATCTAATGAGCTAGCCACAGATCTTATCCTAAACTCCCTGTCAAAGAGGTTTGACCAATTTGTAATTAATTACAATATGAATGGGATGGATAAGACCATTGGTGAACTTCATGGCATGTTAAGGACGGCCGAAACTAGCATGGGTAAGAGGGCTTCACCCGTGCTAATGATCAATGATAGTGGGTCCAAAGGTAACAACACCTCTAAGCCAAAGGCGGCTAAGAGGAAAGGACTCGCCCATCAAGGCAAGGGAAAGGGGAGGATGGTTACCCCAACCAAAAACAAGAACAAGAAGCAAAAGGTTGCCGGACAAGCAAACCCCAAGGAAGACCCGTGCTTCGGTTGCGGTGAAGTGGGTCACTGGAAACGCAATTGCCCGGTCTACCTTAAAGAGTTGAAGGAAAAGAGGGATGCGGGGCAATCCTCAGGTAACATATATATGGTATATATAGAGCTTATTATTACTTCTTCTAATACATGGGTATTAGACACTGGATGTAGAACTCACATTTGCAATTCTTTGCAGGGGTTCAAAAGAAGTAGCAAGCAAACGGGAACATCAAGTCTCTTTATGGGTAATGGAGCCAAAGTGCAAGTGAAGGCTCAAGGAGACTTTGTATTAAAGCTTCCAAGTGGTTTGGAACTTATTTTGAATAATGTTTTGTATGGACCGGATTTATGTCGAAACATTATTTCAGTTTCCCGTTTAAAACAATGTGGTTTTTATCTTAATTTTGTTAATGATGATATCCACGTTTATTTAGATAATGTATTTTATTTTAAGGCTTCGCCTTCAAATGGAATTTATGAATTGGTTCATGATGACACATCATCTAGTAGCTCAATATACCATACTAGCACCAAGAAACTCAAAAGGGATTTGAGTGATTCCTACTTATGGCATTGTCGCCTTGGTCACATAAACAAGAATCGAATGCATACACTCCAAAAGAATGGCCTTTTGAAATCAAATGAACTAGACTCGTTTGATGTATGTGAATCTTGTTTACAAGGCAAAATGACTAAAGCACCTTTCAAAGCGACCTACGAAAGGGCTAAGGACTTATTGGGATTAATACATTCGGATGTAGGTGGACCCTTTAATCCCATAGCTAGGAATGGTGAAAGATACTTCGTTACTTTCATTGATGACTTCAGTCGTTTCGGATATGTCTACTTGTTAAGACATAAGGACGAAACTTTTGAAGCATTCAAAGAGTATCAAAACGAAGTACAAAATCAACTCAATAAGACAATTAAGGTACTTCGAACCGATAGAGGAGGTGAATACCTAAGCGATGCCTTCCAAGATCATCTTAGAAGTTGTGGGATTATCTCGCAACTTACTCCACCCGGGACACCACAGCTTAATGGTGTGTCCGAAAGGAGGAACCGAACCCTAATGGATATGGTTCGATCTATGATGGCTAGAAGCTCGTTACCTCTATCGTTCTGGGGTTATTGTCTATGCTCAGTGGCTCGTATTTTAAACATGGCCCCAACCAAGAAAGTGGAACGAACACCTCATGAGATGTGGTTTGGAAAACCTCCATCTCTATCATACTTAAAGGTATGGGGATGTGAAGCTTACCCTAAGCGTTACGTCCTTAATAAGTTGAATGCTCGATCCACGAAGTGTATCTTCATAGGATATCCCAAGGATGATATGGGATACTATTTCTATGATCCTTCCGAGCAGAATGTATTTGTTGTTCGGAAGGCTGAATTCCTTGAAACTAAGTTCCTAATGGAAGGCAAAAGTGAAAGGAAGATAGATCTTTAAGAGGTTCAAGATCAAGTAGATGATACACAATTGGCTGACACTAGCACTCAACATGAAAATGTTGAGAGTGATCAGATGGATGATCAAAATACACAAGACGTTCGCAGATCTGGTAGGATTAGTAATCCTCCTGAGAGATATGGGTTTCTCATGGATGGTTGCTATATGGTTGATTTGGATGAACCAATAAACTACCAAGATGCTTTATCAAGGATTGATAAAGATAAATGGCAGGAAGCCATGAACGCTGAGATGCAATCCATGTATGACAACCAAGTTTGGGAACTTGTTGCGCAACCTCCTGGCTCTAGGCTAGTTGATTGTAAATGGCTGGTCAAAATGAAAACCGACATACATGGAAACTTGGATACATATAAAGCTAGACTTGTAGCAAAAGGTTTCACTCAAACTCAAGGGGTTGACTATGATGAAACTTTTTCGCCTGTGGCGATGCTAAAGTCTATTAGGATATTACTTGCCATTGCTGCTCATTATGATTATGAAATATGGCAGATGGATGTCAAGACCGCTTTCCTAAACGGACATCTTGAGGAAGATGTCTATATGGATCAGCCTGAGGGTTTTGTTGATCCAAAATATCCTAAAAAGGTATGCAAGTTAAAGAAGTCAATCTACGGATTGAAACAAGCATCTAGAATGTGGAATCATCGTTTTAATGAGGAGGCCAAGAAATTTGGCTTCATTAAAAATGGTGATGAAGCTTGTGTATACAAGAAAGCTAGTGGGAGCACTATCATGTTCCTTGTACTATATGTGGATGATATATTGTTATTTGGAAATGATATTCCGGCAATGCAAGGTGTTAAAACTTGGCTAAGTAAATGCTTCTCCATTAAGGATCTTGGAGAAGCACAATACGTTTTGGGGATTGGGATCTACAGGAATAGATCCAAGAAACTGATAGGTTTGAATCAAAGTGCATACATTGAAAAGGTCTTGAAAAGGTTCAAGATGGAGAACTCTAAGAAAGGTTTGGTGCCTATTCAAAGAGGAACGCCTCTCAGTTCATCTCAGTGTCCTACCACGAAAGATGAACAAGAGAGAATGAAGAAGGTCCCTTATGCATCTGCTATTGGGTCAATCATGTATGCAATGATATGCACTAGACCGGATGTGTCATGCGCTCTTAGCCTGACAAGTAGATACCAGAATAACCCTGGAAACAGTCATTGGATTGCTGTTAAAAGTATATTGAAATACCTTAGGAGGACTAAGGATATGTTTCTTATATACGGGTCTGGTGAGGAGGAACTCGCTGTAAAGGGTTACGTAGATGCGAGTTTCCAAACTGATCGAGATGATTCTCGATCACAATCCGGTTATGTCTTCACGTTAAATGGAGGTGCAGTCTCTTGGAAGAGTTCAAAACAGGATGTTGTTGCATTATCCACTACAGAGTCGGAGTACATCGCCGCATCATTGGCAGCTCAGGAAGCTGCATGGATGAAGAAATTCATCGACGACTTAGGAGTAGTCCCTTCCATTCAGGACCCTCTTGAGATCTTTTGTGACAACGAGGGTGCGATTGCTCAAATCAAAGAACCTCGTGCTCACCAAAAGACCCGTCACATTGAGCGGAGATTCAACTACATAAGGGATGAAGTTGAAAAGGGAAAGATATGTATTCGCAAAGTTCACACAGATCTTAATATAGCGGATCCTCTCACGAAGCTCTTACATGGACCAAAACATGCAGGTCATGTTTGTGCATTAGGGCTTCGATATTCTAGTGATTGGTCATGATCTGTTTTAAGTATTGTAATGGAACGAAATTGTTCAAACTCATTAATATAATTATGGTATTAATTTATTTTGAGTTATGTTCTTATTTTGCATATTTTATCCATGAATAAGTAATTATTCTAAATTCCGTAGTCGATCACATTTGTGGGAACAAGTGTGAGGTTTAGACTATTATGAACTTGGATTGGTATACATTCACGGGATGAATGTAGGGCAAGGTTGCAACCAAGGTTCATAGATATTTGTGGGATACAAATATTGGAAGACCCGCCGTCAAGATTTACTAAATGGAGCCTTTGTGGTTGATCACATGTAATCTTGAGTAAAGGCGAATATCATTGTATCCTCTGACCTGAGATACATATTGGGTTCGGATATTTACCAAGTATTGTGCCTTGAATCTTTCCTTCGCTATTCTGAAACATGGTAGTTCATAAGGAAGAGCTCAGGTATAATGCAAGGTATATAACTAGGACGTATGTAGTCAAGATGGAATTTGTCCCTCTTATTCGTTGAGAGTCAGATGTTTAAGGCCTGAAAAGTTAAATCTAGAAGAGAGTGATCACTCTATATCTCTTGGATTTAACATGACATCTAGGATGAAAGGATATAATGTAAAGATTCACCTATTCATATTCGAGATGGGAACTCGAAAGGGATGATGTTATTGAATGGCACAAAGTCATAACATATTGGGGGTGATGGACGGTCGTTAGGTGGTATCCATCACTTGCATTAATTTCTTATGTTTCTCGTGCAAGTGGGAGATTGAAGGTTTTTCGTATGCCCGAGAGACATATTGAATTAACGTGGCTAATATGTTTTGATCCAAGTCGGGTCATACCCAATAACAAGCTTACCAACACATTATTCGTATTTGATCTTAACGATTGGATCATTGATCAAATACGCGACGCTTGAATTTTAAAGAAAATCGTTTTCTGAAAGATTACTTGATGTGTATATATAAATTATGGAATAATTTATATAACAAGAGTTTAAATTATTTATGGGTTAAATAATTGATTTTGTTATGTTACATTTTATAAAGTTTGGTTTTATAAAATAAATGTACATAACATATATATACATATGGAAGTATTATGTAGAGTTTTATAAAATGTATTTTTTTTATAAAACTTATTTAATAATACTTGAAAGAGAAGTGGCATAGGGAATGAGATACACATGCTTTAGACTTGGAATCTTTCACCCATACTTTCTCAATTCCATATGTAAGCATCTTGACTCTTGTAGACACACACACATGCAATTATACTTGAAAAAACTGCACAAAAACACTCCCATTCAGCTACTGTGAGCCGTGGGGTTTGGAGAGGGAGAAAAGGTTCTTCATTTGGTTTTTGCAAGCTCATTCAAGTGTCAAACAAAATCCTAACTAATAGCAAGGGTGTTGGTGCATAGTTTGGGGTATAACTACTTGAGGTTTCATTGTTTTGGAGCTCCATTCATCATCATCTTCATCATCATCTATCAACAAGCTAGGAGAAGGTATAAACACTTTTCTTACTTGTAGTTTGTAAGTATGTTTCACAACTTGATCCTAATTGGGATTTAACTTTAATTGGTTAAAGGTATACAAGTTCTAAAATGGTAATTAACATGCTTCCGCTTTGATTTGAATCTAAATATAGTTTAAGTGTTTTGAACTTGTTAAATCTCAACATTCTTTTGCGACAAAAACATCATTGATGCTCTTTATTCTGTTTGTATTTTCTCGACATGTGCTAGAACAGCATAGCAACCTTTTCTTATTAGTTTTTGTGCCTTCAAATTACTAATAAGATGTAGCTTCGTGTTGCCCTTTTCTCCGTACACCATTAAGGGTTCTCCTTCTTCTCGTACAATGCGAATTGCATTTTTATAACATACGATCTCTGCTTTCATCTTCTTCAGCCAGTCCATGCCAACTATTACATCAAAACTCCTTAACTCTACTGGTATCAAATCAATCTTAAATATTTCACTACCCAGTTTAATTTCTCGATTCCGGCATATATAATCCGCTGAAATTAATTTACCGTTTGCTAATTCGAGTAAAAATTTACTATCCAACGGCGTCAATGGACAACTTAATTTAGCACAAAAATCTCTACTCATATTGCTTCTATCCGCACCCTAATCAAATAAAACGTAAGCAGATTTATTTTCAATAAGAAACGTACCCGTAACAAGCTCCGGGTCTTCCTGTGCCTCTGCCGCATTAATATTGAAAACTCTTCCGCGGCTTTGTCCATTTGTGTTCTCCTGGTTCGGGCAATTTCTAATAATGTGGCCCGGTTTTCCACATTTATAACAAACTACATTGGCATAACTTGCTCCGACACTACTTGCTCCGCCATTACTCGTTCCGACACCATTTGTTCCTTTTTGTTCTGTTAACCCCTGGTCCGTAGACCTCACACTTCGCCGTGCTATGACCATTTCTTTTACACTTGTTGCAAAATTTGGTGCAGAACCCCGAGTGATACTTTTCACACCTTTGGCATAGCTGCTTCTGATTGTTGTTGTTGCGGTTGTTATTGTTGTTGGGATGATTGTTGTTGTTGTTGTTGTTGTTGTTGTTGTTGTTGTTGTTGTTGTTGTTGTTGGGCCGTTTGTTGTAGTTGCGATTGATGTTGCGATTGTTGGGATAATTGTTGCGATTATTATTGTAATTGTTGTTGTTGTTGTATTGGTGATTCTTATCACCGTTTTCCTCCCACTTTCTTTTGACTTGCTTCACATTGACCTCTTTAGCCGTCTGTTCTTTAATTCTTTCCTCAATCTGGTTCACTAGTTTGTGAGCCATTCTACATGCCTGTTGTATGGAGGCGGGCTCGTGTGAACTTATATCTTCTTGGATTCTTTCCGGTAATCCTTTCAAAAATGTGTCGATCTTCTCTTCCTCATCTTCGAACGCTCCAGGACACAATAGGCACAATTCTGTGAATCGTCTTTCGTATGTGGTAATATCAAATCCTTGGGTTCGTAACCCTCTAAGTTCTGTCTTGAGCTTATTGACCTCGGTTCTGGGACGGTACTTATCGTTCATCAAGTGCTTGAATGCTGACCACGGTAGTGCGTACGCATCATCTTGTCCCACTTGCTCTAGATAGGTATTCCACCATGTTAACGCAGAACCTGTGAAGGTATGTGTAGCGTACTTCACTTTGTCCTCTTCAGTACACTTACTTATGGCAAACACCGATTCGACCTTCTCGGTCCACCGTTTCAATCCGATCGGTCCTTCGGTTCCATCAAATTCCAAAGGTTTGTAGGCAGTGAATTCTTTGTAGGTGCATTCTACACGATTTCCTGTACTGCTAGATCCAAGGTTATTGTTGGTATGTAGCGCAGCCTGTACTACGGCTATGTTTGAAGCTAGAAAAGTACGAAATTCCTCTTCATTCATATTCACGGTGTGTCGAGTAGTCGGTGCCATTTCCTTCAAAATAGTCAAATGGAACAATTTAATCATACAGAATATTAAGAGTAGTTAATAGTATTTCGTAGCATAATATGAACTCATTTATAAAAGCTTTTTCTTCATATTAGCGTTTTATAAGTTTAAATTCGGGTAGTACCTACCCGTTAAGTTCATACTTAGTAGCTAATATACAATTCAACTACTACAATTCTATATGAAAAACTGATTATAATAATATTTCGCGTTCAAACTTTTATACAATATTTTACAAACTTACAATACCACTTATTTTACATAAAGCATGAAATATAGTACACAATAACTTTGATACAAGATAGTTGTGAAGATAATTCTAGCTAGTACACAAGTCGTTCAGCAAAGGCAATAAAGACACGTAATTCATACGTCCAGAAACAAGTCATGCATTCTGGTTTTACTAGGACTACTTCCCATCCTTGGTCTTGTGGAACATAACCGTTATGGCCGTTGATAAGACAGCGTGTTGTAACGTCGTCAAAGGGACGAGGGTTACGTAATGACCAACAGTCTCGTAATAACCTAAAAACCTCATTTCTTACCCCAATTACCGACTCCGTCACTTGTGGGAATGTTTTGTTTAATAGTTGTAGCCCGATATTCTTTTTCTCACTTTGGTGAGAAGCAAACATTACTAACCCATAAGCATAGCATGCTTCTTTATGTTGCATGTTAGCCGCTATTTCTAAATCATGAAGTCCTATATTCGGATACATTGAGTCAAAATAATTTCTTAACCCGTTGCGTAAAATAGCATTTGGGTTCCCCGCAATATATGCGTCAAAGTAAACACATCGTAACTTATGGGTTTCCCAATGTGATATCCCCCATCTTTCAAATGAAAGTCTCTTATAAACCAAGACATTCTTGGAACGTTCTTCGAATGTCTTACAAACTGATTTCGCCGTAAATAGTTGTGCCGAAGAATTCTGACCGACTCTAGACAAGATTTCATCAATCATGTCTCCGGGTAGGTCTCTTAAAATATTGGGTTGTCTATCCATTTTGTGCTTTTATACTGTAAAATAGACAAGAGTTAGATTCATAAAAAAATACTTATTAATACAAGCAATTTTTACATATATCATAAAGCATAAGCACACTATATTACATATATTACACCAAACGAATACAACTATCTTATTCCGACTCGCTCGTTTCTTCTTCTTCGGTTTTGGTTCGTTTTGTCAAGTTTCTAGGGATATATGATGTTCCCCTAATACGAGCTGTCGTTTTCCACAACGGTTTAGAAAAACCTGGTGGTTTAGAGGTTCTCGGGTCATTGTTACAACTTAAGGGCTTCGGGGGTTGACGATACATATAAAGTTCATCGGGGTTAGAATTAGATTTCTCTATTTTTATGCCCTTTCCCTTATTATTTTCTTTTGCCTTTTTAAATTCAGTTGTGGTAATTTCTATAACATCATCGGAATTCTCGTCGGAATCCGATTCATCGGAGAATTGGTAATCCTCCCAATATTTTGCTTCCTTGGCGGAAACACCATTGACCTTAATTAACCTTGGTCGGTTGGTTGAGGATTTTCTTTTACTTAACCGTTTTATTATTTCCCCCACCGGTTCTATTTCCTCCTCCGGTTCCTCCTCTTCCGGTTCTGATTCTTCTTCCGGTTCTGATTCTTCTTCCGGTTCTTCTTCGGGAACTTGTGAATCAGTCCAATTTATATTCGACTCTTCGTTATTATTAGGTGAGTCAATGGGATTTGTGCTAGAGGTAGACATCTATCACACAATATCAAACATGTTAAGAGATTAATATATCACATAATATATACGTGTTAATAATATATAGTTTCCAACAAAAATGTTAAGCAATCATTTTTAAAGAAAACACGGTCGAAGTCTAGACTCACTAATGCATCCTAACAAACTCGATAAGACACACTAATGCAAATTTTCTGGTTCTCTAAGACCAACGCTCTGATACCAACTGAAATGTCCCGTTCTTATTGATTAAAAACGTTCCATATTAATTGATTTCGTTGCGAGGTTTTGACCTCTATATGAGACGTTTTTCAAAGACTGCATTCATTTTTAAAACAACCCATAACCTTTATTTCATAAATAAAGGTTTAAAAAGCTTTACGTAGATTATCAAATAATGATAATCTAAAATATCCTGTTTACCCACGACCATTACATAATGGTTTATAATACAAATATGTTACATCGAAATCAGTTTCTTGAATGCAGTTTTTACACAATATCATACAAACATGGACTCCAAATCTTGTCCTTATTTTAGTATGCAACAGCAGAAGCTTTTAGTATTCACCTGAGAATAAACATGCTTTAAACGTCAACAAAAATGTTGGTGAGTTATAGGTTTAACCTATATATATCAAATCGTAACAATAGACCACAAGATTTCATATTTCAATACACATCCCATACATAGAGATAAAAATCATTCATATGGTGAACACCTGGTAACCGACATTAACAAGATGCATATATAAGAATATCCCCATCATTCCGTGACACCCTTCGGATATGATATAAATTTCGAAGTACTAAAGCATCCGGTACTTTGGATGGGGTTTGTTAGGCCCAATAGATCTATCTTTAGGATTCTTGTCAATTAGGGTGTCTGTTCCCTAATTCTTAGATTACCAGACTTAATAAAAAGGGGCATATTCGATTTCGATAATTCAACCATAGAATGTAGTTTCACGTACTTGTGTCTATTTTGTAAATCATTTATAAAACCTGCATGTATTCTCATCCCAAAAATATTAGATTTTAAAAGTGGGACTATAACTCACTTTCACAGATTTTTACTTCGTCGGGAAGTAAGACTTGGCCACTGGTTGACTCACGAACCTATAACAATATATACATATATATATCAAAGTATGTTCAAAATATATTTACAACACTTTTAATATATTTTGATGTTTTAAGTTTATTAAGTCAGCTGTCCTCGTTAGTAACCTACAACTAGTTGTCCACAGTTAGATGTACAGAAATAAATTGATAAATATTATCTTGAATCAATCGACGACCCAGTGTATACGTATCTCAGTATTGATCACAACTCAAACTATATATATTTTGAAATCAACCTCAACCCTGTATAGCTAACTCCAACATTCACATATAGAGTGTCTATGGTTGTTCCGAAATATATATAGATGTGTCGACATGATAGGTCGAAACATTTTATACGTGTCTATGGTATCTCAGGATTACATAATATACAATACAAGTTGATTAAGTTATGGTTGGAATAGATTTGTTACCAATTTTCACGTAGCTAAAATGAGAAAAATTATCCAATTTTGTTTTACCCATAACTTCTTCATTTTAAATCCGTTTTGAGTGAATCAAATTGCTATGGTTTCATATTGAACTCTACTTTATGAATCTAAACATAAAAAGTATAGGTTTATAGTCAGAAAAATAAGTTATAAGTCGTTTTTGTAAAGGTAGTCATTTCAGTCGAAAGAACGACGTCTAGATGACCATTTTAGAAAACATACTTCCACTTTGAGTTTAACCATAATTTTTGGATATAGTTTCATGTTCATAATAAAAATCATTTTCCCAGAATAACAACTTTTAAATCAAAGTTTATCATAGTTTTTAATTAACTAACCCAAAACAGCCCGCGGTGTTACTACGACGGCGTAAATCCGGTTTTATGGTGTTTTTCGTGTTTCCAGGTTTTAAATCATTAAGTTAGCATAGAATATAGATATAGAACATGTGTTTAGTTGATTTTAAAAGTCAAGTTAGAAGGATTAACTTTTATTTGCGAACAAGTTTCGAATTAACTAAACTATGTTCTAGTGATTAGAAGTTTAAACCTTCGAATAAGATAGCTTTATATGTATGAATCGAATGATGTTATGAACATCATTACTACCTCAATTTCCTTGGATAAACCTACTGGAAATGAGAAAAATAGATCTAGCTTCAAAGGATCCTTGGATGGCTTGAAAGTTCTTGAAGCAGAATCATGACACGAAAACAATTTCAAGTAAGATTTCCACTCGAAATAAGATTGTTATAGTTATAGAAATTGAATTAAAGTTTGAATATGATTATTACCTTGTATTAGAAAGATAACCTACTGTAAGTAACAAAGGTTTCTTGATCTTGGATGATTACTTGGAATGGATTTAGAAAACTTGGAAGTAAACTTGCAATCTTGGAAGTATTCTTGATTTTATGAAACTAGAACTTTTGGAATTTATGAAGAACACTTAGAACGTGAAGATAGAACTTGAGAGAGATCAATTAGATGAAGAAAATTGAAGAATGAAAGTGTTTGTAGGTGTTTTTGGTCGTTGGTGTATGGATTAGATATAAAGGATATGTAATTTTATTTTCATGTAAATAAGTCATGAATGATTACTCATATTTTTGTAATTTTATGAGATATTTCATGCTAGTTGCCAAATGATGGTTCCCACATGTGTTAGGTGACTCACATGAGCTGCTAAGAGCTGATCATTGGAGTGTATATACCAATAGTACATACATCTAAAAGCTGTGTATTGTACGAGTACGAATACGGGTGCATACGAGTAGAATTGTTGATGAAACTGAATGAGGATGTAATTGTAAGCATTTTTGTTAAGTAGAAGTATTTTGATAAGTGTCTTGAAGTCTTTCAAAAGTGCATGAATACATATTAAAACACTACATGTATATACATTTTAACTGAGTCGTTAAGTCATCGTTAGTCGTTACATGTAAATGTTGTTTTGAAACCTTTTGGTTAACGATCTTGTTGAATGTTGTTAACCCATTGTTTATTATAACAAATGAGATGTTAAATTTTTATATTATCATGATATTATAATATATAATATATCTTAGTATGATATATATACAGTTAAATGTCGTTACAACGATAATCGTTACATATATGTCTCGTTTCGAAATCATTAAGTTAGTAGTCTTATTTTTACATATGTATTTCATTGTTAATATACTTAATAATATATTTACTTATCATTTAACATAATTAACCAAGTGTATCAATATCTTAATATGATTCATATGTACCTAGTAAGACGTTGTTATAACGATAATCGTTATATATATCGTTTTCGAGTTTCTTAAATTAATAGTCTCATTTTTATGTATATAACTCATTGTTAAAATACCTAATGAGATACATTCTTATAATAAAATCATGTTAACTATATATATAACCATATATATGTCATCGTATAATTTTTACAAGTTTTAACGTTCGTGAATCACCGGTCAACTTGGGTGGTCAATTGTCTATATGAAACCTATTTCAATTAATCAAGTCTTAACAAGTTTGATTGCTTAACATGTGGGAAACACTTAATCAGGTAAATAACAATTTTATTTAATATATATATAAACAGGGAAAAGTTCGGGTCACTACATATAACTCATTGTTAAAATACCTAATGAGATACATACTTATAATAAAATCATGTTAACTATATATATAACCATATATATGTCATCGTATATTTTTACAAGTTTTAACGTTCGTGAATCACCGGTCAACTTGGGTGGTCAATTGTCTATATGAAACCTATTTCAATTAATCAAGTCTTAACAAGTTTTATTGCTTAACATGTTGGAAACACTTAATCATGTAAATAACAATTTCATTTAATATATATATAAACATGGAAAAGTTCGGGTCACTACAGTACCTACCCGTTAAATAAATTTCGTCCCGAAATTTTAAGCAGTTGGAGGTGTTGACGTATCTTCTGGAAATAAATGCGGGTATTTCTTCTTCATCTGATCTTCACGCTCCCAGGTGAACTCGGGTCCTCTACGAGCATTCCATCGAACCTTAACAATCGGTATCTTGTTTCGTTTAAGTCTCTTAACCTCACGATCCATTATTTCGACTGGTTCTTCAATGAATTGAAGTTTTTCATTGATTTGGATTTCGTCCAACGGAATAGTGAGATCTTCTTTAGCAAAACATTTCTTCAAATTTGAGACGTGGAAAGTGTTATGTACAGCCGCGAGTTGTTGAGGTAGCTCCAGTTGGTAAGCTACTGGTCCGACACGATCTATAATTTTGAATGGTCCAATGTACCTTGGATTTAGTTTCCCCCGTTTACCAAATCGAACAACGCCTTTCCAAGGTGAAACCTTAAGCATGACCATTTCTCCAATTTCAAACTCTATATCTTTTCTTTTACTGTCCGCGTAGCTCTTTTGTCGACTCTGGGCGGTTTTCAATCTTTGTTGAATTTGGATGATTTTCTCGGTAGTTTCTTGTATTATCTCCGGACCCGTAATCTGTCTATCCCCCACTTCACTCCAACAAATCGGAGACCTGCACTTTCTACCATAAAGTGCTTCAAACGGCGCCATCTCAATGCTTGAATGGTAGCTGTTGTTGTAGGAAAATTCTGCTAACGGTAGATGTCGATCCCAACTGTTTCCGAAATCAATAACACAAGCTCGTAGCATGTCTTCAAGCATTTGTATCGTCCTTTCGCTCTGCCCATCAGTTTGTGGATGATAGGCAGTACTCATGTCTAGACGAGTTCCCAATGCTTGCTGTAATGTCTGCCAGAATCTTGAAATAAATCTGCCATCCCTATCAGAGATAATAGAGATTGGTATTCCATGTCTGGAGACGACTTCCTTCAAATACAGTCGTGCTAACTTCTCCATCTTGTCATCTTCTCTTATTAGCAAGAAGTGTGCTGACTTGGTGAGACGATCAACTATTACCCAAATAGTATCATAACCACTTGCAGTCCTTGGCAATTTAGTAATGAAATCCATGGTAATGTTTTCCCATTTCCATTCCGGGATTTCAGGTTGTTGTAGTAGACCTGATGGTTTCTGATGTTCAGCTTTGACCTTAGAACACGTCAAACATTCTCCTACATATTTAGCAATATCAGCTTTCATACCTGGCCACCAAAAATGTTTCTTAAGATCCTTGTACATCTTCCCCGTTCCAGGATGTATTGAGTATCTGGTTTTATGAGCTTCTCTAAGTACCATTTCTCTCATATCTCCAAATTTTGGTACCCAAATTCTTTCATCCCTATACCGGGTTCCGTCTTCCCAAATATTAAGATGCTTCTCCGATCCTTTGGGTATTTCATCCTTTAAATTTCCCTCTTTTAAAACTCCTAGTTGCGCCTCCTTTATTTGAGTAGTAAGGTTAGTGTGAATCATTATATTCATAGATTTTACTCGAATGGGTTCTCTGTCCTTTCTGCTCAAGGTGTCAGCTACCACATTTGCCTTCCCCGGGTGGTAACGAATCTCAAAGTCGTAATCATTCAATAATTCAATCCACCTACGCTGCCTCATATTCAGTTGTTTCTGATTAAATATGTGTTGAAAACTTTTGTGGTCGGTATATATAATACTTTTGACCCCATATAAGTAGTGCCTCCAAGTGTTTAATGCAAAAAGAACCGCGCCTAATTACAAATCATGCGTCGTATAATTTTGCTCGTGAATCTTCAATTGTCTAGACGCATAAGCAATCACCTTCGTCCGTTGCATTAATACACAACCGAGACCTTGCTTTGATGCATCACAATAAATCACAAAATCATCATTCCCTTCAGGCAATGACAATATAGGTGCCGTAGTTAGCTTTTTCTTCAATAATTGAAACGCTTTCTCTTGTTCATCCTTCCATTCAAATTTCTTACCTTTATGCGTTAATGCAGTCAAGGGTTTTGCTATTTTGGAGAAATCTTGGATGAATCTTCTGTAGTAACCAGCCAATCCTAAAAATTGACATATATGCTTCGGAGTTTTTGGGGTTTCCCACTTTTTAACGGTTTCGATCTTTGCCGGGTCCACCTGGATACCTTCTTTGTTCACTATGTGATCGAGGAATTGAACTTCTTCCAACCAAAATGCACACTTTGAAAACTTAGCGTACAGTTTTTCTTTCCTCAATACTTCTAGCACTTTTCTCAAATGTTCTTCGTGCTCTTGATCATTCTTTGAGTAAATAAGTATGTCATCGATGAAAACAATGACAAACTTGTCAAGATATGGCCCACACACTCGGTTCATAAGGTCCATGAACACAGCTGGTGCGTTAGTCAATCGAAACGGCATAACCATAAACTCGTAATGACCATAACGCGTCCTAAAAGCAGTTTTTGGAATATCATCCTCCTTTACTCGCATTTGATGATATCCAGAACTGTGACGACCCAGAAATTTCCGACTAAATTTAAACTTTATCTTTATATTATTCTGACACGATAAGCAATGTTTGTTAAGTTAAATCTCAAGGATTTTAAACTATGTTTATACATTCATTTAAACCTCGACCAAATTCCAATGATTCACGAACCATTAAATGAACATATATGAATATGATGTATATGTGTATATATTATAAATTGAAAATGTCAAAAAAGTATTTAAACGTATAATGCTTTACATGAACGTATTTGTTTCAATATGATTATCGACGAAATTAAAAAAAAAATATTAAATGCTTGAATTATCAGAAATATTGAATTATGATTACAAGTCTCTGTTGAGAGGTCCACTATGATTGAGAAAATCTATTCCTTTTAACGATATTCGGAATAATTTGTAAAGCTATTTATAAATAAAAACAAAAAGTGTCATTTACGAAAGTTAGACAAAAGTTAGTGGAGAATTGGTTTTCATAATATTCTATTAATCTATTTTCAAACGTACAAAAACGTTTTCAGTTTAAAAAGAACTTTATTATTAAAATATATATAACTTTTATAAATATCTAGAATCACTTTTGACAACTCATTACTTAACCAGTATAATAAATATAATGATATTTATATTTTATTTTATTAAATATATATAACGATTTAAATTAATATTATATATATTTATACACGTATTATACATACATAGTTTTTATACTTTTACTATACTTTAACTTTACCTTTACTTTACTTTTACTTTACTTTAACTTTAATAATTTACTTTAATAATTCATACTTTAATAATTCATACTTTAATAATTCACTTTAATAATTCATACTTTAATAATTCACTTTAATAATTCATACTTTAATAATTCACTTTAATAATTCATACTTTAATAATTCACTTTAATAATTCATACTTTAATAATTCACTTTAATAATTCAAAAATCTATTATAAATAGAATTTAATAGGTTTCATTATTTCATAGAAACTTGAAAATATATTTCTCTAAACTCTCTCAATCGATTTACATATATATATATATTTGCTCTGTATTATTTCAAGATATTATTAGTATACATAAAATATTACGACGGAGTGATGTCCGAGTGATTTCAAAATAGTTTTTTTTTGAATGAGTCGAAGCTAAGGAAATTATGGGTTATAGCTATGGAGGTGACGGGTATGGTTCATGGGTATGCTCGTGAGGTCAATCTAGTGTTTATCATCTCCGTTGCGTCTACGTACTTTCCTGCAATATTGAATCTCAATATTGATACGTTCGTGAATCCGAGGCCAACCTTGCACTTGTTAAATGACGTTATATGTATTTTTACTACGAAATACAGTATGGTGAGTTTCATTTGCTCCCTTTTAATTGCTTTTGCAATATATATTTTTGGGCTGAGAATACATGCGCTTTTATAAATGCTTTACGAAATAGAGACAAGTGATCAAAAATGATAATTCTGCGGATTGATGTGCTAGGTAATTTAGTTACATGTTATAAGAGCATGTGAGCGTGAATCCTAAAGATAGATCTATCGGGCTTAACACCCCCATCCTGTAGGCTGCACTAGACATAAGAGCTAGTGGGCGGATGTTTAGTACTTCGAGGATTATTTATACACTTGCGAGTGTACGTATCTATGTTTGCGAAGATGACTTATTATATTATTGTTAAGGTTGGTTACTGAGGCCTCAACATAAGAAGAACGGTTTTATACACTTGCGAGTGTACATATATTTATAAACGGAAATCTTGTGGTCTATTAATATATTGAAATGATTGTTATGATAAACCTATGAACTCACCAACCTTTTGGTTGACACTTTAAAGCATGTTTATTCTCAGGTATTAAAGAAATCTTTCGCTGTGCATTAGCTCATTTTAAGGATATTACTTGGAGTCATTCATGGCATATTTTGAAAGACGTTGCATTCGAGTCATTGAGTTCATCAAGATTATTTTTAAGTCAATTATAGTTGGATGTATTATGAAATGGTATGCATGCCGTCAACTTTCGTTGTAAAGAAAGTTTGTCTTTTAAAAACGAATGTAATGTTTGTAAAATGTATCATATTGTAACGACCCAGAAATTTCCGACCAAATTTAAACCTTAAACTTTATATGTTTCCGACACGATAAGCAAAATCTTTAATGTTGAGTCTAGAAAGTTTGAAATCTATATCTGGTTAATTAGTTACCCTTTGACCATGCCTTACGATTCACGAACAATTATTATCAATATTATTATCATTAATATATATTAACTATTAATATTAAATATAATATGAACACAAGATTATAAGGCAAAGTAAATTGTTATACATCACTATCTATCTGATTCATGATTTACTATTTTAAATTGGATACATTGCCGACTAATTCTTGTTTTACTATTTTAAATTGGTACTTTTGATTCCATTTGTTATCCATCTCTATCTATCACCTTCTATCTATGCTACTTAATTCGTCTATATATATGCATACATATGCATTCACTGCATCTGGGAGAAAACCATATGATCATTACCATTTATCATTACCATTTATGTTTTAAATTGTTTTTACTATATCACCACCCTATCTACCACTTCTAACTATTCTATCTTCCACTTCTGTGAACCAAAGAACCACCTAAACCATAACAAAACATCACCTAAACGTCTTCGATCACCTTTTATTGATACTATATTTGTTGTTGCTAATGACACTGTAAACAATCACCAAAGGAACACCATTAAACCGCCACTTACTGCTTTTGCTATTCGATATCTACTAGTGCTCAAATTAATCTTGTTGTTCGACTCCAACATCACGATCAAACCACTTGGTTACTAACACTTTCTTCTTTGATCCGATCACCATTTCTTTGTTTCACATCTTCATGATACCAACCAAGAACACCACCTTGTCTCACAATATACCAAACACAAACACCATCGAGTCATCACCATATGAAACTCATTTAACCACTCTCAAACCACTCTTTGTTCCTTTTCGGTTTACCACCAAAAACACCACTTGAAAAATCCGTCATCACCTTCACCATCGAATTATAAACCAACTCCTTCACCACTT
This sequence comes from Rutidosis leptorrhynchoides, assembly GCF_046630445.1. Classification (NCBI taxonomy): domain Eukaryota; kingdom Viridiplantae; phylum Streptophyta; class Magnoliopsida; order Asterales; family Asteraceae; genus Rutidosis; species Rutidosis leptorrhynchoides. The sequence goes on from NC_092338.1 coordinate 364,954,589, forward strand.
CAATCACCACAACCTACAATCGAAAATCAAACCCAAACCATCTTTAGAATACCACCCTATGCAACTAAAACATCACCACTTTGTCACTCCTCTAAACCTACAAAACCCACATCAAACACTCGCCACTATCAACTTGAGAATCACCATGAAGCACCACCGATTACTCTCACCTTAAACCGCCACCTTTCGAACGCCAAGAACACCCATTTGTTTATTACTGTTTTCTGTCTCCGGTATATATACATTTTTTTTTCAAACAACCACTCCACAATTCGAGTTGACTGCAACTATTATTTCTCATTTTCTTTTCGGGTTCCAAACAAGTGAAAGACAAATTGATTAAAGATGGTGGAGTGCGTAAAAACAAATGATGTGGTACCTCTTTTCCACTAGCAACATAAAATAATGAAATAACAAATACAAAATTTCGAATCAATCATGAGTGGTGATGCATCATAAAAGATAAAGGAGAAAATGATAGTGATAGCATGAGGGTGATTAGGTGCTTCCAATCCTATACGTTGGAGTCCGTGTTGTCAAACCAAAGTCACCAAAATTTCTTGTGAATTGGATTGTTGAGCTGTTAGTACAGCGTGGGCCGATGCCCATTTCATAGTTAATAAAAAAAATGATAATGATTAATACGTTTTAAAAAAAAATGAATGAAAATGAAATAAAGAAAAAGAAAAGGAGAAAGTGATGGCAAATGAATGGCTGCAACTACGGTTCCTGTTTCGACATCCTGTACAGCGAAGGAAGGATGATGATTCACGTGTGACCTGATTAAACCCTTAAAATCAAATCGGGCTCACTAAAATTCTGATAACGAGTCTATTTATTTAGACATTGGGCCGTAATTTTTGTTAATGGTTGGGCCAAATTAAACTTGGATCGGGCTTTTAAAGGGGTTTGTGCAGTGGGTTACATGTACAACAGATTAAAAAGATTAAGTACGGGGTTTAGTTCAGAGATGTAAAGGCATCTCATTGGTTGTTATGGGTGTTTGTTAATCAAGGGATCGCGGGTTCGAGTCCCGCTCATGGCATTTTTTTTAAGCCTTTCCTTTTGGAGGTAGCTACTACCATTATTATTATTATTATTATTATTATTATTATTATTATTATTATTATTATTATTATTATTATTATTATTATTATTATTATTATTATTATTATTATTATTATTATTATTAAAAGTATTAAAACTATCATTTTTTTTATGAGAAATAAATACTGGGCATGTAAACATATATTTTTATATATTAAATATTTTTTTTTATAAATGATACATGTAACAAATTAGTAATATAATACTAATTATATATGTATATATATATTTGATATAACTATAAACATTAATTATTTTTATAAATAACATATAATTTAAGATATAATAAATAAAATATATATATTCTAGTTGCGATCTAGTATAAATTCTGTATAATTACAACACTAAATATATATAAATATTATATATTTAATAGGTGAAATTATTTGAGTACAATTATGTGTTAACCTATATATAAATGATATAGGTTCGTGAATTCAAGGCCAACCTTATACTTGTTAAATGGTGTTATATGTATTTTTACTACAAAATACATTAGGTGAGTATATAGTTCCCTTTTAAACTCTAAATATTTTGGGCTGAGAATACATGCACTGTTTTTATAAATTATTTACGTTATGGACACAAGTGATCAAAAATAAATTCTACGTTGAGTTGTACCATGGCATATCTCTTTATACTTGGTAACTGCTAATTACGTGAGGAGCGTAAACGTGAATCCTGTTGATAGATCTATCGGGCTGACATCCCCAACCGGGCTGGACGACCAGCATTTAACGGTTGCACAGTACTTCGTTCTCGTTACTACACTTGGTACGGTGTAGGGTTTATTTAAGAATATGCTGCTGTGACTTTTAGTTAAGTATGGTTACCAAGTGCTCAACTGCTTTCCATACACGAGGAGTGTATTATGTATAAACATGAAATCTTGTGGTCCATTGTTATAACGCTGCTAGCATCAAACCTATATATCTCACCAACTTTATGTTGACATTTTAAAGCATGTTATTCTCAGGTACAAATTAAGTCTTCCGCTGTGCATTTGCTCATACTAAAGACATTGCTTGGAGTCGTTCATCGCAATGGGACCAACTGTTGAAGACGTCGTCCGGGAGGATTAGTTTCAGATTCTTACAGTTGGTATCAGAGCGGTGGTCTTAGCGAACCAGGTCTTGCATTAGTGTGTCTGACTAGTAGTTGTTAGGATACATTAATGAGTCTGGACTTTGACCGTGTCTACATGTCAAAAGTTTTGCTTATCATATCCAGTCGGAAATCATTTGCTTATCATCCTTAGGGAATTGCCTGCTTATCATTCTTAAGTCTAGACACGTCTTACTGCATTTAGTGCATCGATGGTGTATGGACAAAATTCATATCTTAGCGCATCTGTAGACTTGCCTGACACATGTCGTAAACTCCTCCGTAGCCTACGAAATCTTTAGTATTATATATATAGACATACTATATAGTTAGAATGTCATCCGATATACGAAAATCATTTCACGACGAAGATTCATTCCATCCACCAAATTGCCCTCTTAGTGATGAACCTGAAATGCTTATCGGCGAACTTGTTCGAGAAATCATTTTCTCTTTCATTTCTAGTGTATCTCGTCACAATTATATACTATCCTATATTTCAAATCTTATTCAACCGCTCACTCCAACCGCCAATTATCCAGGTATACTAGCAGAGGTTAACGAACTTTGCACTCGTGTGACGGCTATGGAGAACATAGTGCAAAGGTTACAAACATCAGCAACAGCACCAGCAGCATAATCCGTACCACCATCATCAATGCCGACAGTACCCTTATCACCTCCAAACTCAACCGCGTCGTAAACTTCAACATCACAATTTGTATCTCGGATATCAACCCCTCACGCCTCAATCTCACCGCCTGTACTTCGAGTATAATTTTCGTTCTACATATTAATTATCTTCCCTTTACATATCGTTCTATCTCATTTATCTTCACTCGACATGGCGATTATGTAATTTCTAAAGTTTTAGAGATTATGTAATCTAGTATTAACAATAACTCAAATGAGTTTAATATCTTATTGACTCATTAGATCCATGATTACATCTGAAGAAAATATATATGCAAGTATATTTTCATAAAGATTGTAATTAAAAATTCTTTCGTACAAACTATTAATGATGAAAATATTTTAACGGGTAGGTAGTACCCGAGGAATATTTCTAGTTTCACATTAATAAGTTACACTGTACATTCTTCGAATCCGATTCAACGATCATTTACTATCCTACTTACAACCACTGTTATACGTATCCGTTCACTACCGAATAACCATTTTCATTCAAATTTCATATTTGGATTTTGACTTATCAGAATCCAACAAGTGGCATAATGAAGAAAACATTGGATATAATAAAATTTGTTAGAAACAGACGAATTAACTAAATTGAAATATTGTTAGGAATCCACGCTAACTGTTCCTAGCTAACTGTTCCCAGCTAACTGATTAACATTTAATTTATCGCAATTTACATTCTCGCAATCTTAATTTCTGCACTGTACATACTGTCGGGACACATGTACAACAATACGTCGGATTAATTCTGAGACAACACGTTGTATAATGGGTCATGATATATATTTATTTATTTTACGCACTTTAAATAACAGGACACGTATACAAGGTTTCGACTTATCATATCGACCCATCTATATATATATTTCGGAACAACCGTAGACACTTTATATGTGAAGGTGGGAGTTGGCTATACAGGGTCGGAGTTGATTCCAAAATATATATATATACTTTGAGTTGTGATCGACACTGAGACCGGTACACGGGTCACGATACGTATTAATTAATTATGTATATTAAATTATATATGAATATATTGAACTGTTGAACTATTGGACCATTGGACAATCGGACTATTAGACTGCTAACTATGGACAAGTAAAATGAATTAAAATATTGATTATAACATATGGAATTAAACAATTCTTCAAGTTTGCCACTTGATTCCATCCTAAACCTCATTCGTATCTTGACAATTACAATTCGCATTCAAATCTTTCGTGATTTTTTTTGAAAACATCTCGAACAAGAAGTTGAACCAACCGCACCTCATCTCTGGAAGAAAAGATCGTTGTATAAAATTTATGCACCTGAAAACTCTCGAAAACTGAGAAAACGTTTAACCCATATCCGTGTTAGCTCCTTTGGCGCTGTTATTATCAAAAATAACTTTGCAGTTCCTCTCTAAAGTAGTCAATTTTGTCACAGCTCCACTTCGACTTCTCAGTAAGATTACTCTTAGTATAACCTCGATATATATATATACGTTGTTCTTTCGCCATCGTTACCGGAGAACCTTTTATATCCCATCTTATTACCATCAGCGTTTAATCATCTAAAAATACAATTCTCCTGAAACCATCTTGGTTTGATAACCAATGACCCAGATCCGATAACTTTGAAAATGCAGACGAAGCAGCATGTTGTAGATGGTCTTAATGATCAAAAGTTGATGATAAAAGAAGGAAGTGTTAGGAACGCTCGATAGAAAATTTGGTACTAAAAACCGGATTGAGCAAACCATGAAGGAGACTCTGAACAAGTTACAAGGACTAAACTTGTACATAAAGAATTATGACGATTCTGTAGCAAACACCTTGCTTCTGAATCTAAACCCTTACGGGTCAGTCTTCATCATCATCCTTCGACATTAGAAATTCCAAGATATTATTATATCTTTCATTATAAATATCCTCAATATTTCTGAAGATATTTTCACCACTATCCTTATCTGAAATCATTTATCTCTCTGTAATATCTGCGTTACAATATAAAGGAAACTGTGTTAGTTTCTAAATCCTTCAAGTTTAAAATAGGAATGTTCTGAAGCAGTGTTGGGAACTGACGCATGAATTAGTATAATATAATGAAACTTGATCAACTTCATTATATTACTGTAAGTCATGTTAAGTTTCTAATGGAATGTGAAGATTTACAGTACCATCATCATGTGCCATGTTACACGGCTCTTACATTCTGTATAAATTCTAAAATATATCAAGAAGATATTTCTTGATGATTCCGTCTTTTCCAGAACATTATGGTAATTTGACAAATCAAAATCGTTCCATTACCATTTCTTTCTAAAAGCATTAATTATGTTCATTCCTAATTTCATACCTACGAATTCCGAACTATTGATCGCTTGACTCAAGGACGGGAAGAAGAAACGAAGGGACAAAGTCCCAAAATAGAAATTGGGGTATAGATCATAGCAAATAGGAGAGAGTATTAACTATGGATGACAATGATTATGGAAAACAGAAGCAGGAACATCGAAGTATAAGGAAAGATATCAAACTCAACAACCACCCAGGATTTACAAACCGTGTATATCAATACGTATTGCAACGTAAAGACACGGGAGAATTAAAAACATTATAATTCCAAGGGAGGATAAAAGAGAATAGATTCTTCTGGCAATAGATGAAAGAGAAGAATGAAAGATATGAAAGTTAAAAGTATAACAAGGATTAGAATGGGATGGAGCATATTGGCAAATGTTTTAAAGTAGGAATTAAAGAGAAAGAATAGAGGATGTGGGATATGGAAATAAGGAAACGAAGGGGGTAGTTTTATAGTGAAATATCTGACAGAGAAATCAAAACCGATGGCCGCATTAAATCAAAGCAGATCCAGATTGCCGAAAAACCGAATATTATTACGAAAGATCTTCCTTAAAATCCGGAAATCAACCATAACCACATCATCGGTTAAAACAATTCCATATTCACTCATTTCATTCTTTTGTGATAACTTCACTCGTGCGCTTCACATGATCGAATCGTTTTATTCATATCTTCCAATAATAATAAAACTCTATTATTACCTCATATTGTCATGAAAACATTCCTATTGTTATTTATGACAACCTCTACCAAATTTCGGGGACGAAATTTCTTTAACGGGTGGGTACTGTAACGACCCGGAAATTTCCGACCAAATTTAAACCTTAAACTTTATATGTTTCCGACACGATAAGCAAAATCTTTAATGTTGAGTCTAGAAAGTTTGAAATCTATATCTGGATAATTAGTTACCCTTTGACCATGCCTTATGATTCACGAACAATTATTATCAATATTATTATCATTAATATATATTAACTATTAATATTAAATATAATATGAACACAAGATTATAAGGCAAAGTAAATTGTTATACATCACTATCTATCTGATTCATGATTTACTATTTTAAATTGGATACATTGCCGACTAATTCTTGTTTTACTATTTTAAATTGGTACTTTTGATTCCATTTGTTATCCATCTCTATCTATCACCTTCTATCTATGCTACTTAATTCGTCTATATATATGCATACATATGCATTCACTGCATCTGGGAGAAAACCATATGATCATTACCATTTATCATTACCATTTATGTTTTAAATTGTTTTTACTATATCACCACCCTATCTACCACTTCTAACTATTCTATCTTCCACTTCTGTGAACCAAAGAACCACCTAAACCATAACAAAACATCACCTAAACGTCTTCGATCACCTTTTATTGATACTATATTTGTTGTTGCTAATGACACTGTAAACAATCACCAAAGGAACACCATTAAACCGCCACTTACTGCTTTTGCTATTCGATATCTACTAGTGCTCAAATTAATCTTGTTGTTCGACTCCAACATCACGATCAAACCACTTGGTTACTAACACTTTCTTCTTTGATCCGATCACCATTTCTTTGTTTCACATCTTCATGATACCAACCAAGAACACCACCTTGTCTCACAATATACCAAACACAAACACCATCGAGTCATCACCATATGAAACTCATTTAACCACTCTCAAACCACTCTTTGTTCCTTTTCGGTTTACCACCAAAAACACCACTTGAAAACTCCGTCATCACCTTCACCATCGAATTATAAACCAACTCCTTCACCACTTCAATCACCACAACCTACAATCGAAAATCAAACCCAAACCATCTTTAGAATACCACCCTATGCAACTAAAACATCACCACTTTGTCACTCCTCTAAACCTACAAAACCCACATCAAACACTCGCCACTATCAACTTGAGAATCACCACGAAGCACCACCGATTACTCTCACTTTAAACCGCCACCTTTCGAACGCCAAGAACACTCATTTGTTTATTACTGTTTTCTGTCTCCGGTATATATACATTTTTTTTTCAAACAACCACTCCACAATTCGAGTTGACTGCAACTATTATTTCTCGTTTTCTTTTCGGGTTCCAAACAAGTGAAAGACAAATTGATTAAAGATGGTGGAGTGCGTAAAAACAAATGATGTGGTACCTCTTTTCCACTAGCAACATAAAATAATGAAATAACAAATACAAAATTTCGAATCAATCATGAGTGGTGATGCATCATAAAATATAAAGGAGAAAATGATAGTGATAGCATGAGGGTGATTAGGTGCTTCCAATCCTATACGTTGGAGTCCTTGTTGTCAAACCAAAGTCACCAAAATTTCTTGTGAATTGGATTGTTGAGCTGTTAGTACAGCGTGGGCCGATGCCCATTTCATAGTTAATAAAAAAAAATGATAATGATTAATACGTTTTAAAAAAAAAATGAATGAAAATGAAATAAAGAAAAAGAAAAGGAGAAAGTGATGGCAAATGAATGGCTGCAACTACGGTTCCTGTTTCGACATCCTGTACAGCGAAGGAAGGATGATGATTCACGTGTGACCTGATTAAACCCTTAAAATCAAATCGGGCTCACTAAAATTCTGATAACGAGTCTATTTATTTAGACATTGGGCCGTAATTTTTGTTAATGGTTGGGCCAAATTAAACTTGGATCGGGCTTTTAAAGGGGTTTGTGCAGTGGGTTACATGTACAACAGATTAAAAAGATTAAGTACGGGGTTTAGTTCAGAGATGTAAAGGCATCTCATTGGTTGTTATGGGTGTTTGTTAATCAAGGGATCGCGGGTTCGAGTCCCGCTCATGGCATTTTTTTTAAGCCTTTCCTTTTGGAGGTAGCTACTACCATTATTATTATTATTATTATTATTATTATTATTATTATTATTATTATTATTATTATTATTATTATTATTATTATTATTATTATTATTATTATTATTATTATTATTAAAAGTATTAAAACTATCATTTTTTTTATGAGAAATAAATACTGGGCATGTAAACATATATTTTTATATATTAAATATTTTTTTTATATATGATACATGTAACAAATTAGTAATATAATACTAATTATATATGTATATATATATTTGATATAACTATAAACATTAATTATTTTTATAAATAACATATAATTTAAGATATAATAAATAAAATATATATATTCTAGTTGCGATCTAGTATAAATTCTGTATAATTACAACACTAAATATATATAAATATTATATATTTAATAGGTGAAATTATTTGAGTACAATTATGTGTTAACCTATATATAAATGATATAAGTTCGTGAATTCAAGGCCAACCTTATACTTGTTAAATGGTGTTATATGTATTTTTACTACAAAATACATTAGGTGAGTATATAGTTCCCTTTTAAACTCTAAATATTTTGGGCTGAGAATACATGCACTGTTTTTATAAATGATTTACGTTATGGACACAAGTGATCAAAAATAAATTCTACGTTGAGTTGTAACATGGCATATCTCTTTATACTTGGTAACTGCTAATTACGTGAGGAGCGTAAACGCGAATCCTGTTGATAGATCTATCGGGCTGACATCCCCAACCGGGCTGGACGACCAGCATTTAACGGTTGCACAGTACTTCGTTCTCGTTACTACACTTGGTACGGTGTAGGGTTTATTTAAGAATATGCTGCTGTGACTTTTAGTTAAGTATGGTTACCAAGTGCTCAACTGCTTTCCATACACGAGGAGTGTATTATGTATAAACATGAAATCTTGTGGTCCATTATTATAACGCTGCTAGCATCAAACCTATATATCTCACCAACTTTATGTTGACATTTTAAAGCATGTTATTCTCAGGTACAAATTAAGTCTTCCGCTGTGCATTTGCTCATACTAAAGACATTACTTGGAGTCGTTCATCGCAATGGGACCAACTGTTGAAGACGTCGTCCGGGAGGATTAGTTTCAGATTCTTACACATATAGAGGTCAAATACCTCGCGATGTAATCAACTATTATGAATCGTTTATAATGTATATGAACGGGTCATTTCAGTTGGTATCAGAGCAGTGGTCTTAGCGAACCAGGTCTGCATTAGTGTGTCTAACTGATAGTCGTTAGGATGCATTAGTGAGTCTGGACTTCGACCGTCTCTGCATGTCAAAAGTTTTGCTCATCATTCTTGTCAGAAATTACTTGCTTATCATTCTTAGTCTAGACACATCTTATTGCATTGATTGCATGAATAGTGTATAGACAAAATTCATATCTTAGCGTATCTGCTAATTCATATCTTAACGTATCTGTTACTGTAAACTTTGCCTGACATATTCCGTAAATTCCTCCGTAATCTACGAAATCTTTTGCGCTATATATATAGATATTCTATGTAATTAGAATACCACCCGATAGCCGAAAAATCATTTCATATCGAAAAATCCTTTATTCAATCGAACGAAATGGAATTCGTCATTAGTTCAAGTCCCTCGAATTCCGATATGGAATCCCACTCAAGCTCCGAAAGCAGTGTGACCGGAATGGATCAACCAATTAGCCATCATCTATTCTGGATGAATTGGGGATAGGTTCGTAGCCTCCTCAATAATTGGAGACAAGAAGAAGGTGATCCCTTCCATCCACCACATTGCCCTCTTGGCGATGAACCTGAAGCACTTACCGGCGAACCGGTCTGAAACACCATTTGCTCTCTCATTTTTAGAGTATCTCGTCATGATTATATACTACATCAAATTCTAGATTTTATTTATCCGCTCGTCCGAACCGACAATCACCCCGGTGTAACAGAAGAAGTCAACGCGCTTCGCGCTCGAGTAGTGGCTTTAGAGAATATGGTGCAAGGGTTACAAACACCAACAAATAACGAAGTATTAATTCATAATTTCAATTTTATTGAATAAATACTCCGTAGAAGTTATGTAATTTCTAAAGTCTTTAGGGATTATTCAGTTCTAGTTTCAACCGTAAATCAAATGAATTTAATTTAATATTAACTCATTAAATCTATGTTACATCTGAAGAAAATATGCACATATATATTTTCATAAAGACTGTAATAAAAATTCTGTTGTACAAAATATTAATTGTGAAAAAAAAAATTTAACGGGTAGGTAATACCCGAGAGATATATAAATTCACAATTAATATGTTACATTTTTCGAATCTGATTAAGCAAATCATCAACTATACTCCCAAAATCTCACAACAATATACATTCTTGTATAGTAATCAAAACAACCATTCTCACCCAAATTTGATTACGCATTCTGATTTTGACAAATCAAAATCCAAGTTATGATTTAACAGAAGACATCACTCTTAGATTCCTACATCTTTCAAAGCTATACTTTGACTTCAAAACTGTGTTAAAACATCATATGTATATTAACGATTACAAACTGTGTTCAAACTCTCCGAAGTTTTCGAAGACACTTCAAACAATGAACAATCGAGATGATGATCCAACCACATATTACCCACATTTATGTACCTAAAAAGCTCTCGAAGCCAAAGTCATAGTTCAACGCGTATCCGTGTCAGACCCTTTGGCATTTATTAGCTAAAATGACTTTTCAATTCCTTTTCAAAGTAGACAGTTTTGTCACAGCTCCAGCAAGTCAACTTCGACTTTTCAGTCGGACTAGTCTTCTTATAACCTCGATAAATACGTTGCCCTTTCGCCAACGTTACCGGGGAATCGTTTATATTCACCACATTAGCAATAAACTTACCAACAACTTCACTGATCTTTGACTTTCCAAAAAAAAAAATCATTATAATTATCGAAATCCTATCATATATTTATTCGTACCTTATAACAAGAATTGCCATACCAATTATTGAGAATCAGCAATCAGTATTTTGAAACCTCGCAGCATGTCTACATCAATAATTACATATACACACAACGTCTACCTCCAAGACTTACATTCTTTGAATTAGAAATTTCTGAAAAACACCCTAAACTGCGAACCAGTTCTCGAAATTTTGAAAAATGCTGATGAAGCAACAAAAACTGTAAACGACCTTAACAGTAAAAAGTTGGATTATAAAGGATAGTATATTGGCAAAGCTCAGAAAAAGAGAAGCTTTAGAACTGGAAAACGGATTGAGCAAAGTATGAAGGAGGCTGTGGACAAATCATAAAGGCTGAACCTGCCTTCAAAGGATCCAAATGATTCATTACTTGCTGAAGTCATTAACGAATACCTTGCTCCTAACTCTAAACCCCTGCGGACAATATCCTTCATCATCCTCTGATATTAGACATTCTAAGATATCATCGTATCTTTCATTATAAATATCATCCATACTTCTGAAGATATTTTTATAATTATTCTTATCTGAAATCATTTACCTCTTCGCGCTATCTATATTATATCATAAAGGAAACTATTTTAGTTTCTAAATTCTGAAACATTCGAGTTTAAAATAGGAATATTCTTGAAGAAGTGTTGGGAGCTGAAGCATGAGTTAGTATAATATAATGACACTTGATTAACGTGATTATATTACAGTAATTCATGTTGAGTTTTTAAATGGAACATGATGATTCACAGATCATAACGTCATCATGTGCTATGTTACACGACTCTTGTATTCTATTTAATCTCTAAAAATATCAAGAATATATTTTCTTGATGATTCGGTCTTTTCAGGGTATTTTGGTAAATTAACAAATCAAGATCGTGTCATTACAATTTCCTTCCTAGAACATTAACAATGTTCATTCCGAAATTTATATCTGCGAATTCTGGACCATTACAAGCGGTGCTTAATCGCAAGAAGAAGAAACGAAAGGACAAAGCTTCGAACTAGAAATGGGAGTATAAATCATAGCAAATAGAAGAGAGCATTAACTGTGGATGACAATGATTATAGAAGAAGCAAGGACTTTGAAATATAAGGGAAGATATAAAACCCAACAACAACCCAGAAATCACAAACCGTATATATCAATGCATATAGCAATATAAAGACACGGGAGAACTAAAAACACTATAAAACCAAGAGTATAGTAGAAGTAAATAGATTCTTCCGGAGGCAGATGAAAAAGAAGAATGACAGATATGAAAGTGAGGAGTATATCGAGAATCAGTACTGGATGAAGCATATTGACAAATACTTTAAAATATGAGTTGAGGGAGAAAGAATAGAAGGTGTGAGTTGTAAGGAAACGAAGGAGGTGGATTTATAGTGAAATACCCGACAGAGAAATCAAGATGGATTATCGTATTAATTCGAAGAGAATCATAATCTCCTTAATCACCGAAGCATCAAATCCAACATAGATTACAAAGATTTTCTTTAAATTCGGAGATCAATTGTGATGACGTCAAAAGATATGACGAATCACTATAATCTTATTTCCTTCATTTACGATAACTTCCCTCATACGCTTCGAGTAATCGAATTATTTTATCCATACTTCTTAGACATGATAAAACTTTATAATCGTCATAATAACATTCTCATTGTTAGTCATGACGACCTCTATCAAATTTTGAGGACGAAATTTCTTTAACGGGTAGGTACTGTGACGACCCAGAAATTTCCGACTAAATTTAAACTTTATCTTTATATTATTCTGACACGATAAGCAATGTTTGTTAAGTTAAATCTCAAGGATTTTAAACTATGTTTATACATTCATTTAAACCTCGACCAAATTCCAATGATTCACGAACCATTAAATGAACATATATGAATATGTATGTATATGTGTATATATTATAAATTGAAAATGTCAAAAAAGTATTTAAACGTATAATGCTTTACATGAACGTATTTGTTTCAATATGATTATCGACGAAATTAAAAAAAATATATTAAATGCTTGAATTATCAGAAACATTGAATTATGATTACAAGTCTCTGTTGAGAGGTCCACTATGATTGAGAAAATCTATTCCTTTTAACGATATTCGGAATAATTTGTAAAGCTATTTATAAATAAAAACAAAAAGTGTCATTTACGAAAGTTAGATAAAAGTTAGTGGAGAATTGGTTTTCATAATATTCTATTAATCTATTTTCAAACGTACAAAAACGTTTTCAGTTTAAAAAGAACTTTATTATTAAAATATATATAACTTTTATAAATATCTAGAATCACTTTTGACAACTCATTACTTAACCAGTATAATAAATATAATGATATTTATATTTTATTTCATTAAATATATATAACGATTTAAATTAATATTATACATATTTATACGCGTATTATACATACATAGTTTTTATACTTTTACTATACTTTAACTTTATCTTTACTTTACTTTTACTTTACTTTAACTTTAATAATTTACTTTAATAATTCATACTTTAATAATTCATACTTTAATAATTCACTTTAATAATTCATACTTTAATAATTCACTTTAATAATTCATACTTTAATAATTCACTTTAATAATTCATACTTTAATAATTCACTTTAATAATTCATACTTTAATAATTCACTTTAATAATTCAAAAATCTATTATAAATAGAATTCAATAGGTTTCATTATTTCATAGAAACTTGAAAATATATTTCTCTAAACTCTCTCAATCGATTTACATATATATATATATTTGCTCTGTATTATTTCAAGATATTATTAGTATACATAAAATATTACGACGGAGTGATGTCCGAGTGATTTCAAAATAGTTTTTTTTGAATGAGTCGAAGCTAAGGAAATTATGGGTTATAGCATTGGAGGTGATGGGTATGGTTCATGGGTATGCTCGTGAGGTCAATCTAGTGTTTATCATCTCCGTTGCGTCTACGTACTTTCCTGCAATATTGAATCTCAATATTGATACGTTCGTGAATCCGAGGCCAACCTTGCACTTGTTAAATGACGTTATATGTATTTTTACTACGAAATACAGTATGGTGAGTTTCATTTGCTCCCTTTTTAATTGCTTTTGCAATATATATTTTTGGGCTGAGAATACATGTGCTGCTTTTATAAATGCTTTACGAAATAGAGACAAGTGATCAAAAATGATAATTCTGCGGATTGATGTGCTAGGTAATTTAGTTACATGTTATAAGAGCATGTGAGCGCGAATCCTAAAGATAGATCTATCGGGCTTAACACCCCCATCATGTAGGCTGCACTAGACATAAGAGCTAGTGGGCGGATGTTTAGTACTTCGAGGATTATTTATACACTTGCGAGTGTACGTATCCATCTTTGCGAAGATGACTTATTATATTATTGTTAAGGTTGGTTACTGAGGCCTCAACATAAGCAGAACGGTTTTATACACTTGCGAGTGTACATATATTTATAAACGGAAATCTTGTGGTCTATTAATATATTGAAATGATTGTTATGATAAACCTATGAACTCACCAACCTTTTGGTTGACACTTTAAAGCATGTTTATTCTCAGGTATTAAAGAAATCTTTCGCTGTGCATTAGCTCATTTTAAGGATATTACTTGGAGTCATTCATGGCATATTTTGAAAGACGTTGCATTCGAGTCATTGAGTTCATCAAGATTATTTTTAAGTCAATTATAGTTGGATGTATTATGAAATGGTATGCATGCCGTCAACTTTCGTTGTAAAGAAAGTTTGTCTTTTAAAAACGAATGTAATGTTTGTAAAATGTATCATATAGAGGTCAAATACCTCGCGATGTAATCAACTATTATGAATCGTTTATAATGTATATGAACGGGTCATTTCAAGAACGTAAATCGATCTTCGAATAAACCGACGAGCCTTGTAGTTGATCAAATAAGTCGTCAATTCTCGGCAGTGGATAACGGTTTTTGATGGTAAGTTTGTTCAACTCTCTGTAGTCAATACACAACCTAAATGTACCATCCTTCTTCTTGACAAACAAACACAACCTAAATACACAACCTAAATGTACCATCCTTCTTCTTAATGGTGATGTGCTTGGTCGAATAAAACCACGTTCTAATAGTTCTTGCAGTTGGCTTTGCAGTTCTTTCATCTCGCTGGGTGCGAGTCTATAAGGAGCACGAGCTATTGGTGCAGCTCCTGGTACAAGATCTATTTGAAATTCAACAGATCGATGTGGAGGTAGTCCCGGTAATTCTTTCAGAAATACATCGGGAAATTCTTTTGCGATAGGAACATCATTGATGCTCTTTTCTTCAGTTTGTACTTTCTCGACGTGTGCTAGAACAGCATAGCAACCTTTTCTTATTAGTTTTTGTGCCTTCAAATTACTAATAAGATGTAGCTTCATGTTGCCCTTTTCTCCGTACACCATTAAGGGTTCTCCTTCTTCTCGTACAATGCGAATTGCATTTTTATAACATACGATCTCTGCTTTCACCTTCTTCAGCCTGTCCATGCCAACTATTACATCAAAACTCCCTAACTCTACTGGTATCAAATCAATCTTAAATATTTCGCTACGCAGTTTAATTTCTCGATTTCGGCATATATTATCTGCTGAAATTAATTTACCGTTTGCTAATTCGAGTAAAAATTTACTATCCAACGGTGTCAATGGACAACTTAATTTAGCACAAAAATCTCTACTCATATAGCTTCTATCCGCACCCGAATCAAATAAAACGTAAGCAGATTTATTGTCAATAAGAAACGTACCCGTAACAAGCTCCGGGTCTTCCTGTGCCTCTGCCGCATTAATATTGAAAACTCTTCCGCGGCCTTGTCCATTCGTGTTCTCCTGGTTCGGGCAATTTTTAATAATGTGGCCCAGTTTTCCACATTTATAACAAACTACATTGGCATAACTTGCTCCGACACTACTTGCTCCTCCATTACTCGTTCCGACACCATTTGTTCCTTTCATTCTGTTAACCCCTGGTCCGTAGACCTCACACTTCGCCGAGCTATGACCATTTCTTTTACACTTGTTGCAAAATTTGGTGCAGAACCCCAAGTGATACTTTTCACACCTTTGGCATAGCTGCTTCTGATTGTTGTTGTTGTTGCGGTTGTTATTGTTGTTGGGATGATTGTTGTAGTTGTTGTTGTTGTTGTTGTTGTTGTTGTTGTTGTTGTTGTTGTTGGGCCGTTTGTTGTAGTTGCGATTGATGTTGCGATTGTTGGGATAATTGTTGCGATTATTATTGTAATTGCTGTTGTTGTTGTATTGGTGATTCTTTTCACCGTTTTCCTCCCACTTTCTTTTGACTTGCTTCACATTGGCCTCTTCAGCCGTCTGTTCTTTAATTCTTTCCTCAATCTGGTTCACTAGTTTGTGAGCCATTCTACATGCCTGTTGTATGGAGGCGGGCTCGTGTGAACTTATATCTTCTTGGATTCTTTCTGGTAATCCTTTCACAAACGCGTCGATCTTCTCTTCCTCATCTTCGAACGCTCCCGGACACAATAGGCACAATTCTGTGAATCGTCTTTTGTACGTGGTAATATCAAATCCATGGGTTCGTAACCCTCTAAGTTCTGTCTTGAGCTTATTGAACTCGGTTCTGGGACGGTACTTCTCGTTCATCAAGTGCTTGAATGCTGACCAAGGTAGTGCGTACGCATCATCTTGTCCCACTTGCTCTAGATAGGTATTCCACCATGTTAACGCAGAACCTGTGAAGGTATGCGTAGCGTACTTCACTTTGTCCTCTTCAGTACACTTACTTATGGCAAACACCGATTCGACCTTCTTGGTCCACCGTTTCAATCCGATCTGTCCTTCGGTTCCATCAAATTCTAAAGGTTTGCAGGCAGTGAATTCTTTGTAGGTGCATCCTATATGATTTCCTGTACTGCTAGATCCAAGGTTATTGTTGGTATGTAGCGCAGCCTGTACTGCGGCTATGTTTGAAGCTATAAATGTACGGAATTCCTCTTCATTCATATTCACGGTGTGTCGAGTAGTCGGTGCCATTTCCGTCAAAATAGTCAAATGGAACAAGTTAATCATACAGAATATTAAGAGTAGTTAATAGTATTTCGTAGCATAATATGAACTCATTTATAAAAGCTTTTTCTTCATATTAGCGTTTTATAAGTTTAAATTCGGGTAGTACCTACCCGTTAAGTTCATACTTAGTAGGTAATATACAATTCAACTACTACAATTCTATATGAAAAACTGATTATACTAATATTTCGCGTTCAAACTTTTATACAATATTTTACAAACTTACAATACCGCTTATTTTACATAAAGCATGAAATATAGCACACAATAACTTTGATACAAGATAGTTGTGAAGATAATTCTAGCTAGTACACAAGTCGTTCAGCAAAGGCAATAAAGACACGTAATTCATACATCCAGAAACAAGTCATGCATTCTGGTTTTACTAGGACTACTTCCCATCCTTGGTCTTGTGGAACATAACCGTTATGGCCATTGATAAGACAGCGTGTTGTAACATCGTCAAAGGGACGAGGGTTACGTAATGACCAACAGTCTCATAATAACCTAAAAACCTCATTTCTTACCCCAATTACCGACTCCATCACTTGTGGGAACGTTTTGTTTAATAGTTGTAGCCCGATGTTCTTTTTCTCACTTTGATGAGAAACGAACATTACTAACCCGTAAACATAGCATGCTTCTTTATGTTGCATGTTAGCCGCTTTTTCTAAATCATGAAGTCCTATATTCGGATACATTGAGTCAAAATAATTTCTTAACCCGTTGCGTAAAATAGCATTTGGGTTCCCCGCAATATATGCGTCAAAGTAAACACATCGTAACTTATGGGTTTCCCAATGTGATATCCCCCATCTTTCAAACGAAAGTCTCTTATAAACTAAGACATTCTTGGAACGTTCTTCGAATGTATTACAAACTGATTTCGCCGTAAATAGTTGTGCCGAAGAATTCTGACCGACTCTAGACAAGATTTCATTAATCATGTCTCCGGGTAGGTCTCTTAAAATATTAGGTTGTCTATCCATTTTGTGTTTTTATACTGTAAAATAGACAAGAGTTAGATTCATAAAAAAAATACTTATTAATACAAGTAATTTTTACATATATCATAAAGAATAAGCACACTATATTACATATATTACACCACACGAATACAACTATCTTATTCCGACTCGCTCGTTTCTTCTTTTTCGGTTTTGGTTCGTTTTGCCAAGTTTCTAGGGATATATGATGTTCCCCTAATACGAGCTGTCATTTTCCACAACGGTTTAGAAAAACCTGGTGGTTTAGAGGTTCCCGGGTCATTGTTACAACTTAAGGGCTTCGGGGGTTGACGATACATATAAAGTTCATCGGGGTTGGAATTAAATTTCTCTATTTTTATGCCCTTTCCCTTATTATTTTCTTTTACCTTTTTAAATTCAGTTGGGGTAATTTCTATAACATCATCGGAATTCTCGTCGGAATCCGATTCATCGGAGATTTGGTAACCCTCCCAATATTTTGCTTCCTTGGCGGAAACACCATTGACCATAATTAACCTTGGTCGGTTGGTTGAGGATTTTCTTTGACTTAACCGTTTTATTATTTCCCCCACCGGTTCTATTTCCTCCTCCGGTTCCTCCTCTTTCGGTTCTGATTCTTCTTCCGATTCTAATTCGTCTTCCGGTTCTTCTTCGGGAACTTGTGAATCAGTCCAATATATATTCGACTCTTCGTTATTATTAGGTGAGTCAATGGGATTTGTGCTAGAGGTAGACATCTATCACACAATATCAAACATGTTAAGAGATTAATATATCACATAATATATACATGTTAATAATATATAGTTTCCAACAAAAATGTTAAGCAATCATTTTTAAAGAAAACACGGTCGAAATCCAGACTCACTAATGCATCCTAACAAACTCGATAAGATACACTAATGCAAATTTTCTGGTTCTCTAAGACCAACGCTCGGATACCAACTGAAATGTCCCGTTCTTATTGATTAAAAACGTTCCATATTAATTGATTTCGTTGCGAGGTTTTGACCTCTATATGAGACGTTTTTCAAAGACTGCATTCATTTTTAAAACAAACCATAACCTTTATTTCATAAATAAAGGTTTAAAAAGCTTTACGTAGATTATCAAATAATGATAATCTAAAATATCCTGTTTACACACGACCATTACATAATGGTTTACAATACAAATATGTTACATCGAAATCAGTTTCTTGAATGCAGTTTTTACACAATATCATACAAACATGGACTCCAAATCTTGTCCTTATTTTAGTATGCAACAGCGGAAGCTCTTAGTATTCACCTGAGAATAAACATGCTTTAAACGTCAACAAAAATGTTGGTGAGTTATAGGTTTAACCTATATATATCAAATCGTAACAATAGACCACAAGATTTCATATTTCAATACACATCCCATACATAGAGATAAAAATCATTCATATGGTGAACACCTGGTAACCGACATTAACAAGATGCATATATAAGAATATCCCCATCATTCCGGAACACCCTTCGGATATGATATAAATTTCGAAGTACTAAAGTATCCGGTACTTTGGATGTGGTTTGTTAGGCCCAATAGATCTGTCTTTAGGATTCGCGTCAATTAGGGTGTCTGTTCCCTAATTCTTAGATTACCAGACTTAATAAAAATGGGCATATTCGATTTCGATAATTCAACCATAGAATGTAGTTTCACGTACTTGTGTCTATTTTGTAAATCATTTATAAAACCTGCATGTATTCTCATCCCAAAAATATTAGATTTTAAAAGTGGGACTATAACTCACTTTCACAGATTTTTACTTTGTCGGGAAGTAAGACTTGGCCACTGGTTGATTCACGAACCTATAACAATATATACATATATATCAAAGTATGTTCAAAATATATTTACAATACTTTTAATATATTTTGATGTTTTAAGTTTATTAAGTCAGCTGTCCTCGTTAGTAACCTACAACTAGTTGTCCACAGTTAGATGTACAGAAATAAATCGATAAATATTATCTTGAATCAATCCACGACCCAGTGTATACGTATCTCAGTATTGATCACAACTCAAACTATATATATTTTGGAATCAACCTCAACCCTGTATAGCTAACTCCAACATTCACATATAGAGTGTCTATGGTTGTTCCGAAATATATATAGATGTGTCAACTGAAGGTATTTCGTATGCCCGAGAGACATATTAAATTAACGTGGCTAATATGTTTTGATCCAAGTCGGGTCATACCCAATAACAAACTTACCGACACCTTATTCGTATTTGATTTTAACGATTGGTTCATTGATCAAATATGCGACACTTGAGCTTTAAGAAAAATGGTTTTCTTAAATTTTACTTGATGTGTACATATTTATATAAATTGTGGAATAATTTATATAATATGGATTTAATTATTTATAGGTTAAATAATTAATAATGTTATGTTACAATTTTATATATTTGGTTTTATATAAAATTTACATAATTAATGTGCAAGTATATAAATGGTTTTATAAAATCCCCTTTTTTTTTATAAAACATATTTTATAAACAAAATAGAAGTGGCATGGGAGTCTATGCAAGCATGCAAATTGACTAGCCTTTTGTATGGTTGCTTCTATTTTTGAGGTGCATGATAACCAAGGTTTGTGGGAGACCAAACCAACTTGAATACACATCAAAACATCAAGAAAAAAACTGCATTCTTCTCTCCCCTTTTGCTGTATTCTGGCCGTGGCTATTCAAGGGAGAAAGGAGGTTCTTTTTTTCTTTTTGCAAGCTTAATTTTAAGTGTCAATAAAATCCTAACCAAAGTGCTAAGTGTTGGTGTCAAGTTTGGGGTATAACTACTTGAGGTTTCATAGTTTTGGAGCTCCATTCATCATCATCTTCATCATCATCTATCAACAATCTAGGAGAAGGTATAAACACTTCCTTACTTGTAGTTTGTAAGCATATTTCATAACTTGATCCTAATTGGGTTTTAACTTTAATTGGTTAAAGATATACAAGTTTTAAATGGTAATACTAACATGCTTCCGCTTTAATTCGTTTCTTAAAATGTTTTAAGTATTATGAAACTTGTTAAAACCCAAAATGGTATCTAGAGCCGAAGTTGTTGAAATATGCTTCGAGATGATTTATTAAACCCACTATATTTTGCATTTTATGTACATGCATGAAAGAAAAATGCAAAAATTAATGGATTTGGGTGGGTTGGTCTTTTGGCCGAATTTATGGGTGTTCCAAAATGGTTTTGGGTTTGCCATTTGGTTAATATTTGGTGATATTTTGATGTTCACAATCATAGCCAAGACCTTGTGGTTGAATGAATGTTTGTTTGGTTGATTTATGATTCATTTGGTATGTATTATCATTCATTCAAAAGGCATGTAATAATTATTCATTTGGTTGTAATATTTATTATTTTGGTTATGTAATTTATTTTATATTTGGTATGTAAAATAGATTAGGTTGTATTTTCATTTTCTAGACAAAATGTATTAGGATATATTTTGTAAAATGATGAAGATGATGAAGACTTGAAGAACACATGAAGAAGCATTTGGATGCAAGATTAAGTGGGAGGTTAAAACCTCCTACTTTGTGTTATTACCCTTAACCGGTGGCATTTGTTTTCGGCTAAACAAATGTCTACCAAAAATGGCTTGATTGTGAACATATGATTTTGCATGCGTGGTTGTTTTGTATGATTATGTGGATTGTATGTTTGTATGCTACAAGTTAATCACACAAGTTAACAACAAACTAAAATGGCAATTTAAATTGGTTAAAATTGACATTATCAATGACATGCAAAACGTCAATTTAAATGGTTAAATTAAAAACGGCTAAAAGGACATTAATAAACGGTTATTAAGGACTTGATAAGGATCATACATATAAAATGGTTTATATTAAGTAATTGGCTTAATTACAAGACATGAAAATGGTTTTTCATAAGTACCATGCACTAAATGCATGTTGGTGTATGGTATAAAAGTTTTCTCAAACTAGAATTAACAAAAACTCAAAATCCCTTTCATTAACAAGGTAAACAAGTTAAACGCCATCCTATTGTGTGACACTTAAAAGTATTAGGGAACTCATGATGGGATAAAGGTCACCTAACCATTATGAGCAAACTAATGTGATTAAGGTAAATTTCGCATGCTTGTGGGATAAAGGTCACCTAACCACATGTATGTTAAATTTACAAGTCTATACAAGTAGGACGACTTGATTTGGGAATCATGAACTTAGGGTCACCGAAGCATGAGGAACAAATAGGCGTTGATGGGATTAATATGCCATGCAAAAGGATTGCATGATCCCATAAATTAGAAGTTGCAAAAGGATTGCAATTGTCATTATGACTACCTAGCAAAATCAAATAACGGGATAAAGGTCACCTAACCGAAATTTGATTTACCGTTGGATTCTAATATTTAATAAAACAAATTAAAAGGGTATTGTTTATTAAATTTGAAATCAATACTTAAATGAACTTTGTTGAATTTTGTAGATGGCCGCTAATAACAACAACAACATGAACAACGCACCACTTAACTTTAACAACCTATCGTTACGGTCTCTCCTCGAGAAAGACAAACTCAACCATACAAATTTTATGGATTGGTTCCGCAATCTTCGGATTGTCCTCAAACAAGAGGATAAAATGTATGTGCTTGAGGACCCCATTCCCGATCAACCGGATGAGAATGATGTGGAGGCAATGGCCGCTTACGATAAGTATTGCCACGACTCCCTTCAAGTCTCATGCTTAATGCTTGGGACTATGATACCCGAACTCCAAAAGGATTTCGAGCATCATAGCGCATACGACATGATAACACAATTGAAGGAGATGTTTCTCCAACAAGCACGTGTTGAGCGTTTCGAAACGGTTCGGGCGCTTCATGCTTGTCGTATGGACGACACCCAATCGGTTTCATCTTATGTACTTAAGATGAAAAGCCTTATCGATCGTGCTAACCGTCTTAACCTAAACATATCAAATGAGTTAGCCACCGATCTTATCCTTAACTCCCTATCAAAAAGGTTTGATCAATTTGTAATTAATTACAATATGAATGGGATGGATAAGAGCATAGGTGAGCTTCACGGTATGCTTAGAACGGCAGAAACTAGCATGGGTAAAAGGGCTTTACCCGTGTTAGCAATCGATCAAGGTGGGTCAAAAGGTAACACCTCTAAGCCAAAGGTGGCCAAGAGAAAAGGACCCGCCCGTCAAGGCAAAGGGAAAGGAAAGATGGTTACCCCAACCATCAACAAGGCTAAGAAGCAAAAGGTAGCCGAGAAGGCAAACCCCAAAGAAGACCCATGTTTCGGTTGCGGTGAGATGGGTCATTGGAAACGAAACTGTCCGGTCTATCTTAAGGAGTTGAAGGACAAGAGGGATGCAGGGCAAACCTCAGGTAATATGTATATGGTATATATAGAGCTTAGTATTACTTCTTCTAATACATGGGTATTAGACACGGGATGTGGAACTCATATTTGCAATTCTTTGCAGGGGTTCAAAAGAAGTGAACATAAGGCGGGAACATCAAGTCTCTATATGGGCAATGGTGCAAAGGTGCATGTTAAAGCTCAAGGAGATTTTATTTTGAAGCTTCCAAGCGGATTGGAACTTATTTTAGAAAATGTTTTGTATGCTCCGGATTTGTGTAGAAACATTATTTCTATTTCTCGCTTAAAACAATGTGGTTACGTTGTTAATTTTATTGATGATGATATTCATGTTTCTAAAGATAATGTATTCTATTTCAAGGCTTCGCCTTCAAATGGAATTTATGAATTGGTTCATGATGACACATCATCGAGCTCTATATACCATACTAGCACCAAGAAACTCAAAAGGGATTTGAGTGATTCCTACTTATGGCATTGTCGCCTTGGTCACATAAACAAGAACCGAATGCATACACTTCAAAAGAATGGACTCTTGAAATCAAATGAGATGGACTCGTTTGATGTATGTGAATCTTGTTTACAAGGCAAGATGACTAAAGCACCTTTCAAAGGAACTTATGAAAGGGCTAAAGATTTATTGGGATTAATACATTCGGATGTATGTGGACCCTTTAAACCCATAGCTAGGAATGGTGAAAGATACTTCGTTACTTTCATTGATGACTTCAGTCGTTTTGGATATGTCTACTTGTTAAGACATAAGGACGAAACGTTTGAAGCATTCAAAGAATATCAAAACGAAGTACAAAATCAACTCAATAAGACAATTAAGGTACTACGTACCGATAGAGGAGGTGAATACCTAAGCGATGCCTTCCAAGATCATCTTAGGAGTTGTGGGATTATCTCACAACTTACTCCACCCGGAACACCCCAACTTAATGGAGTTTCCGAAAGGAGGAACCGAACCCTAATGGATATGGTTCGATCTATGATGGCAAGAAGCTCGTTGCCTCTATCATTTTGGGGTTATTGTCTAAGCTCCGCGGCTCGTATTTTAAATATGGCCCCAACCAAGAAAGTGGAACGAACTCCTCATGAGATGTGGTTTGGAAAACCTCCTTCTCTATCATACTTAAAGGTATGGGGATGTGAAGCTTATCCTAAGCGTTACGTCCCTAATAAGTTGAATGCTCGATCCACGAAGTGTATCTTCATAGGATATCCCAAGGATGATATGGGATACTATTTCTATGATCCATACGAGCAGAATGTATTTGTTGCTCGAAAGGCGGAATTCCTTGAAACTAAGTTCCTAATGGAAGGAAATAGTGAAAGGAAGATAGATCTTGAAGAGGTTCAAGATCAAGTAGATGATACACAATTGGTTGACACTAGCACTCAACATGAAAATGTTGATAGTGATCAAATGAATGATCAAAATACACAAGGCATTCGTAGATCTGGTAGGGTTAGCAATCCTCCTGAGAGATATGGGTTTCTCATAGATGGTTGCTATACGGTTGATTTGGATGAACCGACAAACTACGAAGATGCTTTATCAAGGATCGATAAAGATAAATGGCAGGAAGCCATGAACGCCGAGATGCAATCCATGTATGAAAACCAAGTTTGGGAACTTGTTGTGCAACCTCCTAGCTCCAAGCTAGTTGATTGCAAATGGCTTTTCAAGAAGAAAACCGACATACATGGAAACTTGGATACATATAAAGCTAGACTTGTTGCAAAAGGTTTCACTCAAACTCAAGGGGTTGATTATGATGAAACTTTCTCGCCTGTGGCAATGCTAAAGTCTATTAGGATATTATTTGCCATTGCTGCTCACTACGACTATGAAATATGGCAAATGGATGTCAAAACCGCTTTCCTAAATGGATATCTTATGGAAGATGTCTATATGGTCCAGCCTGAAGGTTTTGTTGATCCAAAATATCCTAAAAGTGTATGCAAGTTAAAGAAGTCAATCTACGGATTGAAACAAGCATCTAGAATGTGGAATCATCGTTTTAATGAGGAAGCCAAGAAATTTGGCTTCATTAAAAATGGTGATGAAGCTTGTGTGTACAAGAAGGCTAGTGGGAGCTCTATAATGTTCCTTGTGCTATATGTGGATGATATATTATTATTTGGGAATGATATTACCACAATGCAAGGAGTCAAAACTTGGCTAAAGAGTTGCTTCTCCATTAAGGATCTTGGAGACGCACAATACATATTGGGGATAGGGATCTATAGGAATAGATCCAAGAGATTGATAGGTTTAAGTCAAAGTACATACATTGATAAAATCTTGAAAAGGTTCAAGATGGAAAACTCTAAGAAAGGTTTGGTACCTATTCAAAGAGGAACCATTCTCAGTTCATCTCAGTGTCCTACCACGAAAGATGAACAAGAAAGAATGAAGAAAGTCCCATACGCATCTGCTATTGGGTCTATCATGTATGCAATGATATGTACTAGACCGGATGTGTCATGCGCTCTAAGCTTGACAAGTAGATACCAGAACAACCCAGGAAATAGTCATTGGATTGCTGTTAAAAGTATATTGAAATACCTTAGGAGAACTAAGGATATGTTTCTAATATATGGGTCTGGTGAGGAAGAACTCGCCGTAAAAGGTTACGTGGACGCTAGTTTCCAAACTGATCGAGATGACTCTCGATCACAATCCGGTTATGTCTTCATGTTAAATGGTGGTGCGGTCTCTTGGAAGAGTTCGAAACAGGAGGTTGTTGCGTTATCCACTACAGAGTCAGAGTACATTGCCGCCTCACTGGCAGCCCAGGAAGCTGCATGGATGAAGAAATTCATAGACGACTTAGGAGTGGTCCCTTCCATTCAGGACCCTCTTGAGATCTTTTGTGACAACGAGGGTGCGATTGCTCAAATCAAGGAACCTCGTGCCCATCAAAAGACTCGTCACATTGAGCGGAGATTCAACTACATAAGGGATGAAGTTGAAAAAGGAAAGATATGTATTCGCAAAGTTCACACAGATCATAATGTTGCGGATCCACTCACGAAGCTTTTACATGGGCCTAAACATGAGGGACATGTTTGTGCATTAGGGCTTCGATATTCTAGTGATTGGATATGATCTATTTTATGTATTGTACCGGAACGAAATTATTCAAACTCATTAATATAACTATGGTGTTAATTTATCTGAGTTATGTTCCTATTTTGCATATTTCATCCATGAATAAGCAATTATTCTAAATTTCCATAGTCGATCACATTTGTGGGAACAAGTGTGAGGTTTAGACTATTATGAACTTGGATTGGTATACATTCATAGGTTGAATGTGGGGCAGGGTTGCTGCCAAGGTTCATAGATATTTGTGGGATACAAATATTGGAAGACCCGCTCTCAAGATTTACTGTATGGAGCCTTTGTGGTTGATCACATGTAATCTTGAGTAAAGGCGAATATCATCGTATCCTCTGACCTGAGATACATATTGGGTCCTGATATTCACCGAGTATTATGCCTTGACTCTTTCCTTCGCTATTCTGAAATATGGTAGTACATAAGGAAGAGCTCAGGTATAATACAAAGTGTGTATCTAGAACGTATGTAGTCAAGATGGAATTTGTCCCTCTTATTCGTTGAGAGTAAGATGTCTAAGGCCTGATAAAGTTGAGTCTATAAGAGAGTGGTCACTCTGTATCTCTTGGATTTGACATGACATCTAGGACGAAAGGATATAATGAAAGATTCACCTATTCATATTCGAGAAGGGAACTCGAAAGGGATGATGTTATTGAATGGCACAAAGTCATAACATATTAGGGGTGATGGACGGTGTGTTAGGCTGTATCCATCACTTGCATTAATTTCTTATGTTTCTCGTGCAAGTGGGAGATTGAAGGTATTTCGTATGCCCGAGAGACATATTAAATTAACGTGGCTAATATGTTTTGATCCAAGTCGGGTCATACCCAATAACAAACTTACCGACACCTTATTCGTATTTGATTTTAACGATTGGTTCATTGATCAAATATGCGACACTTGAGCTTTAAGAAAAATGGTTTTCTTAAATTTTACTTGATGTGTACATATTTATATAAATTGTGGAATAATTTATATAATATGGATTTAATTATTTATAGGTTAAATAATTAATAATGTTATGTTACAATTTTATATATTTGGTTTTATATAAAATTTACATAATTAATGTGCAAGTATATAAATGGTTTTATAAAATCCCCTTTTTTTTTTATAAAACATATTTTATAAACAAAATAGAAGTGGCATGGGAGTCTATGCAAGCATGCAAATTGACTAGCCTTTTGTATGGTTGCTTCTATTTTTGAGGTGCATGATAACCAAGGTTTGTGGGAGACCAAACCAACTTGAATACACATCAAAACATCAAGAAAAAAACTGCATTCTTCTCTCCCCTTTTGCTGTATTCTGGCCGTGGCTATTCAAGGGAGAAAGGAGGTTCTTTTTTTCTTTTTGCAAGCTTAATTTTAAGTGTCAATAAAATCCTAACCAAAGTGCTAAGTGTTGGTGTCAAGTTTGGGGTATAACTACTTGAGGTTTCATAGTTTTGGAGCTCCATTCATCATCATCTTCATCATCATCTATCAACAATCTAGGAGAAGGTATAAACACTTCCTTACTTGTAGTTTGTAAGCATATTTCATAACTTGATCCTAATTGGGTTTTAACTTTAATTGGTTAAAGATATACAAGTTTTAAATGGTAATACTAACATGCTTCCGCTTTAATTCGTTTCTTAAAATGTTTTAAGTATTATGAAACTTGTTAAAACCCAACATCAACATGATAGGTCGAAACATTGTATACGTGTCTATGTATCTCAAGATTACATAATATACAATACAAGTTGATTAAGTTATGGTTGGAATAGATTTGTTACCAATTTTCACGTAGCTAAAATGAGAAAAATTATCCAATCTTGTTTTACCCATAACTTCTTCATTTTAAATCCGTTTTGAGTGAATCAAATTGCTATGGTTTCATATTGAACTCTATTTTATGAATCTAAACAGAAAAAGTATAGGTTTATAGTCGAAAAATAAGTTACAAGTCATTTTTGTAAAGGTAGTCATTTCAGTCGAAAGAACGACGTCTAGATGACCATTTTAGAAAACATACTTCCACTTTGAGTTTAATCATAATTTTTCGATATAGTTTCATGTTCATAATAAAAATCATTTTCCCAGAATAACAACTTTTAAATCAAAGTTTATCATAGTTTTTAATTAACTAACCCAAAACAGCCCGCGGTGTTACTACGACGGCGTAAATCCGATTTTACGGTGTTTTTCGTGTTTCCAAGTTTTCAATAATTAAGTTAGCATATCATATAGATATAGAACATGTGTTTAGTTGATTTTAAAAGTTAAGTTAGAAGGATTAACTTTTATTTGCGAACAAGTTTAAAATTAACTAAACTATGTTCTAGTGATTACAAATTTAAACCTTCGAATAAGATAGCTTTATATGTATGAATCGAATGATGTTATGAACATCATTAATACCTCAAGTTCCTTGGATAAACCTACTGGAAATGAGTAAAATAGATCTAGCTTCAAAGGATCCTTGGATGGCTTGAAAGTTCTTGAAGCAGAATCATGACACGAAAACAATTTCAAGTAAGATTTCCACTCGAAATAAGATTGTTATAGTTATAGAAATTGAATTAAAGTTTGAATATGATTATTACCTGGTATTAGAAAGATAACCTACTGTAAGTAACAAAGGTTTCTTGATCTTGCATGATTACTTGGAATGCATTTAGAAAACTTGGAAGTAAACTTCCAATCTTGGAAGTATTCTTGATTTTATGAAACTAGAACTTTTGGAATTTATGAAGAACACTTAGAACTTGAAGATAGAACTTGAGAGAGATCAATTAGATGAAGAAAATTGAAGAATGAAAGTGTTTGTAGGTGTTTTTGGTCGTTGGTGTATGGATTAGATATAAAGGATATGTAATTTTGTTTTCATGTAAATAAGTCATGAATTATTACTCATATTTTTGTAATTTTATGAGATATTTCATGCTAGTTGCCAAATGATGGTTCCCAAATGTGTTAGGTGACTCACATGGGTTGCTAAGAGCTGATCATTGGAGTGTATATACCAATAGTACATACATCTAAAAGCTGTGTATTGTACGAGTACGAATACGGGTGCATACGAGTAGAATTGTTGATGAAA
This sequence comes from Rutidosis leptorrhynchoides, assembly GCF_046630445.1. Taxonomy (NCBI): domain Eukaryota; kingdom Viridiplantae; phylum Streptophyta; class Magnoliopsida; order Asterales; family Asteraceae; genus Rutidosis; species Rutidosis leptorrhynchoides. The sequence goes on from NC_092338.1 coordinate 364,984,400, forward strand.
TTGAACGAGGATGTAATTGTAAGCATTTTTGTTAAGTAGAAGTATTTTGATAAGTGACTTAAAGTCTTTCAAAAGTGTATGAATACATATTAAAACACTACATGTATATACATTTTAACTGAGTCGTTAAGTCATCGTTAGTCGTTACATGTAAATGTTGTTTTGAAACCTTTAGGTTAACGATCTTGTTGAATGTTGTTAACCCATTGTTTATTATAACAAATGAGATGTTAAATTATTATATTATCATGATATTATGATATATAATATATCTTAGTATGATATATATACAATTAAATGTCGTTACAACGATAATCGTTACATATATGTCTCGTTTCGAAATCATTAAGTTAGCAGTCTTATTTTTACGTATGTATTTCATTGTTAATACACTTAATAATATATTTACTTATCATTTAACATAATTAACCAAGTGTATCAATATCTTAATATGATTCATATGTACCTAGTAAGACGTTGTTATAACGTTAATCGTTATATATATCGTTTTCGAGTTTCTTAAATTAATAGTCTCATTTTTATGTATATAACTCATTGTTAAAATACCTAATGAGATACATACTTATAATAAAATCATGTTAACTATATATATAACCATATATATGTCATCGTATAGTTTTTACAAGTTTTAACGTTCGTGAATCACCGGTCAACTTGGGTGGTCAATTGTCTATATGAAACCTATTTCAATTAATCAAGTCTTAACAAGTTTGATTACTTAACATGTTGGAAACACTTAATCATGTAAATAACAATTTCATTTAATATATATATATAAACATGGAAAAGTTCGGGTCACTACAATTAAGTAGGCTATGAACCCATACCCAATTCATCCAGAATAGATGATGTCTTATTGGTTGATCCATTCCGGTCACACTGCTTTTGGAGCTCGAGTGAAACTCCATATCGGAATCCGAGGAACTTGAACTAGTGTAGAGTTCCATTTCGTACGATTGAATAAAGGATTTTTTGATATGAAATGATTTCCAGCTATCGAATGGTATTCTAATTATATAGAATATCTCTATATATATAGAACAAAAGATTTCGTAGATTACGGATGAATTTACGGAATATGTCAGGCAAAGTTTATAGTAACTGATATGCTAAGATATGAATTAGCAGATACGCTAAGATATGAATTAGCAGATACACTAAGATATGAATTTTTGTCTATACACTATTCATGTAATCAATGCAGTAAGATGTGTCTAGACTAAGGATGATATGCAGGTAATTTCCTAAGGATGATAAGCAGGTAATTTTCGACATGAAATGATAAGCAAAACTTTTGACATGTAGACACAGTCGAAGTCCAGACTCACTAATGCATTTAATCAACTAACAGTTAGACACACTAATGCAAGACCTGGTTCGCTAAGACCACCGCTCTGATACCACATAAGCGCCATGTCCTAATCCATAAAGATGAATACAATAACATATGGTTACATTGCAGGTATTTGACCTCTATATGATACATTTTACAAACATTGCATTCGTTTTTAAAAGACAAACTTTCATCACATCGAAAGTTGACAGGCATGCATACCATTTCAGAATATATCCAATCTATAATTGACTTAATAATAATCTTGATGAACTCAACGACTCGAATGCAACGTCTTTTGAAATATGTCATGAATGACTCCAAGTAATATCTCTAAAATGAGCAAATGCACAGCGGAAGATTTCTTTCATACCTGAGAATAAACATACTTTAAAGTGTCAACCAAGAGGTTGGGGAGTTCATTAGTTTATCATCAATATTCATTTCCATAATTTTAATAGACCACAAGATTTCATTTTCATAAACATTATGCAGGAACACTAATCTGCAAAAATTATTCATATGATGAACACCTGGTAACCGACATTAACAAATGCATCAAGAATATCCCCAAATATACAGGTACACTCATCCTTATATAAAAATCGAAGTACTAAAGCATCCATAACATGGATGGAGTTTGTTAGGCCCATAGATCTATCTTAAAGATTCGCGTCAATTAGGGGGTCTGTTCCATAATTCTTAGGCTACCAAACTTAAAGGGTGATATCCGGTATAATGATTCAATCATAGAATATAGTTTTAAGTATTTGTGTCTATTTCGTCAAACATTTATAAAAGAAGCGCGTGTATTCTCAGTCCCAAAATATATATTGCAAAAGCATTTAAAAAGGGAGCAATTGAAACTCACAATACTCTATTTCGTAGTAAAAATACATATGACGTCATTGAACAAGTGCAAGGTTGGCCTCGGATTCACGAACCTATATTAATTATATATATTTATATGTTGGTCAATATCTGTCTAACAATTTAGGTCAAGTCATAGTGTATCACAATCCTAATGCTCGAGGTGATCATGCAGAGGTTAACAAAAATCATTTTGACCCAAAGTGATTTCAAAAATATATTCATGTTTATTATATAACTTAAATATAGTCATTTTATATATTAAAATATGTTTATCAGATTTTATTTGAGTAAATAATACAAGTCCTTTATTAATAACAAGAATTTATATTAAAATTTATATATGATAAAAATATACTTTTATATATATCTTAAATAATAAAAATTATAAAGTTCCCTTAATATCATATAAATATAGTGATATGTGTTATTAATATAATTATATTATGTGTGGTAAAAATATCTTTGTATCACATATTCATTTGATAAAATGATATTTATAATAATAATAATAATTATAAACTTGTATTATTTTGTAATATTAAAAATTATTATTATTATTCTGTTAATGATAATAACCATATTTATATTTACTAATGATTATAATAAAATGATAATTCTAATCATGATAATTTTAATAATAACGATACTTTTTAATGTTAACAGTAGTAATAATATTTCATAAAAATAATAATTCTACTCAAAATGATATTTTTTAATAATAATAATACTAAAATGATAATAATAATGATACTTTATAATAACAACGATATTTCTATTAAAAATGATAATTTTAGTAAAAGTGATAATTTTAATATAAGTGATACTAAAAAAAATAATAATGAAAATGATATTTTTCTCTTAAATCAATATCTTACAATATTTTAAATTTCATCATGATACTCATACTCATTATTTCCTAATCGATTTGTTTAATAGCTTTTAGTCCTCTTTTATATCGTATTCAAAATAATAATAACAATCATAAAACTTAGATGATTCTAATATTAGTTTTAATGATAAATATTATAATAATATTAATGATACAACTAATAGTTATTATAATGATAATAATAATAAAAATAATAATAATGATAATATTAATAATAACCTTAATAATAATAACGATAGTAATAATAATAATAATAATAACAATTTGTAATGATAATACTTACATTAATAACGATAATGATAAAAATAATAATAATAATAATAATAATAATAATAATAATAATAATAATAATAATAATAATAATAATAATAATAATAATAATAATAATAATAATAATAATAATAATAATAAAAATAATAATAATAATAATAATAATAATAATAATAATAATAATAATAATAATAATAATAATAATAATAATAATAATAATAATAATAATAGTTATTAAGTAGTAATAATAACGAAAATAATAACGACGATAGTTTTAATAATAATCATTTTCATTAATAATACTAAAATTAGTGATAACTCAGTTGACGATATCTTTTAATCCGTTCATCGAAACCATACACTTTCTAAATGAAAAGTTATTAATTTTTCGCCACCTTTCCAATTACATGCATATCATATACCTTATCCCAGTAGCATATGTATTAAATTCATGATTCATCATAAACTATCTAATGACAATATTAAGCGTACAAGCATGCATAATCCTATATACTCGATCACTAGTTAGGGATATACTATTAATATATAAAAGATAAGATATGAATGCTCACGTTTCAATATTGTGATTCAATATTGCAGGAAAAGTAAGTAGATGCAACGGAGATGATAAACACTAGTTTGACCTCACAAACATACCCCCGAACAATGCCCATAACCTCCATAGCTATAACCCATAATTTCCTTAGCTCTATCCCACTCGAAAACTTATTTTGAAAACATGCGAGTAGAACCTCGTCTGTAGTGACCCGAACTTTTCCATGTTTATATATATTAATTGAGATTGATATTTACATGATTAAATGTTTCCAATATGTTAAGCAATCAAACTTGTTAAGACTTGATTAATTGAAATATGTTTCATATAGACAATTGACCACCCAAGTTGACCGGTGATTCACGAACGTTAAAACTTGTAAAAACTATATGATGACATATATATGGATATATATATAGTTAACATGATACTATGATAAGTAAACATATCATTAATTATATTAACAATGAACTAAATATGTAAAAACAAGACTACTAACTTAATGATTTTTAAACGAGACATATATGTAACGATTATCGTTGTAAAGACATTTAATGTATATATATCATATTAAGAGATATTCATACATGATAATATCATGATAATATAATAATTTAAAATCTCATTTGATATTATAAACATTGGGTTAACAACATTTAACAAGATCGTTAACCTAAAGGTTTCAAAACAACACTTACATGTAACGACTAACGATTACTTAACGACTCAGTTAAAATGTATATATATGTAGTGTTTTAATATGTATTTATACACTTTTGAAAGACTTCAATACACTTATCAAAATACTTCTACTTAACAAAAATGCTTACAATTACATCCTCGTTCAGTTTCATCATCAATTCTACTCGTATGCACCTGTATTCGTACTCGTACAATACACAGCTTTTAGATGTATGTACTATTGGTATATACACTCTAATGATCAGCTCTTAGCAGCCCATGTGAGTCACCTAACACATGTGGGAACCATCTTTTGGCAACTAGCATGAAATATCTCATAAAATTATAAAAATATGAGTAATTATTCATGACTTATTTACATGAAAACAAAATTACATATCCTTTATATCTAATCCATACACCAACGACCAAAAATACCTACAAACACTTTCATTCTTCAATTTTCTTCATCTAATTGATCTCTCTCAAGTTCTATCTTCAAGTTCTAAGTGTTCTTCATATATTCTACAAGTTCTAGTTACAGAAAATCCAGAATACTTTCAAGTTTGCTAGCTCACTTCCAATCTTGTAAGGTGATCATCCAACCTCAAGAAATCTTTATTTCTTACAGTAGGTTATCATTCTAATACAAGGTAATAATCATATTCAAACTTTGGTTCAATTTCTATAACTATAACAATCTTATTTCAAGTGATGATCTTACTTGAACTTGTTTTCGTGTCATGATTCTGCTTCAAGAACTTCGAGCCATCCAAGAATCCGTTGAAGCAAGATCCATTTTTCTCTTTTCCAGTAGGTTTATCCAAGGAACTTAAGGTAGTAATGATGTTCATAACATCATTCGATTTATACATATAAAGCTATCTTATTCGAAGGTTTAAACTTGTAATCACTAGAACATAGTTTAGTTAATTCTAAACTTGCTCGCAAACAAAAGTTAATCCTTCTAACTTGACTTTTAAAATCAAATAAACACATGTTCTATATCTATATGATATGCTAACTTAATGATTTAAAACCTGGAAACACGAAAAACACCGTAAAACCGGATTTACGCCGTCGTAGTAACACCGCGGGCTGTTTTGGGTTAGTTAATTAAAAACTATGATAAACTTTGATTTAAAAGTTGTTATTCTGAGAAAATGATTTTTATTATGAACATGAAACTATATCCAAAAATTATGGTTAAAATTAAAGTGGAAGTATGTTTTCTAAAATGGTCATCAAGACGTCGTTCTTTCGACTGAAATGACTACCTTTACAAAAATGACTTGTAACTTATTTTTCCGACTATAAACCTATACTTTTTATGTTTAGATTCATAAAATAGAGTTCAATATGAAACCATAGCAATTTGATTCACTCAAAACGGATTTAAAATGAAGAAGTTATGGGTAAAACAAGATTGGATAATTTTTCTCATTTTAGCTACGTGAAAATTGGTAACAAATCTATTCCAACCATAACTTAATCAACTTGTATTGTATATTATGTAATATTGAGATACCATAGACACGTATACAATGTTTCGACCTATCATGTCGACACATCTATATATATTTCGGAACAACCATAGACACTCTATATGTGAATGTTGGAGTTAGCTATACAGAGTTGAGGTTGATTCCAAAATATATATAGTTTGAGTTGTGATCATGTAACGACCCGCACTTTTTCGATCGTTCTATACTTATAAGATTAATATTTACATAAATTAAACCTTACCAACATGATAAGCAATCCAAATTGTTGAGATTTATGTTTCCGAAAAGAGTTTTACACAATGTTTGACCGTCTAGTTTGACCGATGATATCACGAACTATACAATATATGATAATTATACGTTTGTATATATATATGTATATATACATATTTAACATGATTAATGAATGTTTTAATACCTCATTTTGTATTAATAACAATAAGTTATAAGTATGTTTTGAAACTACTAACTTAAGTTTTCAAAACGATAACCATACGTAACGTTATTTGACATAAATACTTATAATCTATAATGTTTATACATACATCGTATAAGTAATGTATTTAATCACTTTTAAGGACTTAAATACATAAAACCATATAAGTGTATTCACAAAAGATAGCTATATTTGAATCCTCATTCCATTTTTCACAAAATTTCTATACGTATATCTAGAGTATAAGTACTCGTATCATACCTAGCTTCTATACGTATTTACTATTGGTATATACACATCAAATCACCACCAACCAGCCCTTGTTCAATGCCTTATGTATAAGGTAACTACTTTTGTTATCTAGTATGACAATTTCACATGATTAAAAGATTTTTTCACAAAATTACAAACTTATACACCTTTTACACCACCATTTATACTCCATTTTTGATTCACTTTTACTTCAAATCTTTAGCTAAAAACACACACACACTCTCAAGAGCCTTAAACTCCATAATCATTCAGCAAGAAACCATGAAGATCTAGCCATAGAAACAAGCCTTAAACACCATAAGAAAACCTTTACAAAAACACTTCAAGAATCCTTTTCAAGAACACAAACTTACTTCCAATCTTTCATCCAATTCCATCACCCTTTTGGTTCTAGGTTCTTACTCCTCTTTTACAGCAATCTTGTCCAAGTAACTTGAGGTAGTAACTATGTTCATAACCTTATTCGATTCATATATATATAGCTATCTTATTTTGTGGTATAAGATTTTAACAACAAGAACATAGTTTGAATATTTTCAAACTTGTTTGCAAACTAAATAGATCCTTCTAACTTAACTTTTAAAATACTTCAAGACCTGTAATATAACTTAAATATATGTTAACTTAACAAGGTATAACTTGGTTTTTCAAAGATTACCTTAAAAACTGTTTTTACAACGTCGGAGTGTAACCGGGGGCTGTTTTGGGTTGGATAATTAAAAACCATCTTAAACTTTGAATTGGAGGTTTATTTTCTGGAAAAATGATTTTTACTATGAATATGATAACACATAAAAATTTCATGATTTAACTCAAAGTATAAGTATTTTTAGAAAAATAATCATTTAAGGTTGTTTACATGATGGAAAATGATTAACTTCATAAGTTTCACTAAAGTTTGACCTATGACCTGTGATTTCGAATACAAACTAAGGTATTTACAGTTCATAGTCTTAAAGAGGGACTCGATCCAAGGAAGTGGCAAGTTGAACCAACGAAAACGGAGTTGTAACGAAGAAACTACGACCAAAACAAAATCGGATATCCAAGACTAGTTTAGCTACGAAAATAATTGGAGAAAATTAAATAAATCACATCTTTTTAAAATAACATGATATTTTATATATATGTACTCATAATTTAATTTTATATGGTTCAGGATCACCCGTAAACAATACGAGAAGATTAATCATAAGATCCCATGATTGTACGCAACACGTCATTTGACAACACCGGTACTTTATGTACGCAACACGTCATTTGACAACACCGGTACCGTGGGTCAAGATTAATCTCGACCAATACATATACGATGGGGGTTTTATTTATTTCATTGGGGGTTTATTAAACACCTAAAAATGAACCATTAAAATTGAATTACTAACATCGGACTGCTAACTACGGACTAAGGAATTATTAAAAGTATTAAAAGTATTATAAGTATATATATGTGACGTTTGTTTAAAATGAAAATATATTGATAAATTATATATGGATAGGTTCGTGATATCAATCGGAGACCAAGTCGAAATTACATATCTTCAAGACAAAAGTGAGTATATAGTCCCACTTTTAAACTCTAAATATTTCGGGATGAGAATACATGTATTTTATGTTTTACGATATGGACACAAGTAACTGAAAAATATATTCTACGTTGAGTTGTACCACTGGCATACTTCCCTGTAGCTTGGTAACTATTATTTACAGCGGTATTGTAAACGCGAATCCTGTTGATAGATCTATCGGGCCTGACAACCCCAACCGGACTGGACGACCAGTATTCAACGGTTGCACAGTACTTCGTTTCGTGACTACACTTGGTACGGTGTAGTAAGATTTCATAATAAAGGGAATATGCGACGTGATTAAATGTTAAGTATGGTTACCAAGTGCTCAACCACTTAGAATATTTTTATTAAAACGTTTATATATGAAATCTTGTGGTCTATATATATATATTGCTGCCGGCATTAAACCTATATCTCACCAACTTTATGTTTACGTTTTAAGCATGTCTATTCTCAGGTGATAATTAGAAGCTTCCGCTGCAACATGTTGAATTTAAACAAGATCTTGAGTATGCATATTTGTGTCAAAAATAAAACTGCATATCGGAGGATTTGTAATGTAAAATATGCTAGAAATCGTATTGTTATCATCACATGTAAAGTTTGTAAGTCTAAGATTATCGCTAAACGATAATCATCTTTATTTTGTCTAAAGCTTGTATCAAAATAAGAATTATGGTTTGTAATGTAAAATATATGCAGTTGTTCTTTTAAAAATGTCGCATATAGAGGTCAATACCTCGCAATGAAATCATACGTTATCTAACACGTTCTTATGGTTAAGGACGGGTTATGACATGTGGTATCAGAGCGGTGGTCTTAGCGAACCAGGTTTGCATTAGTGTGTCTAACTGATAAGTCGTTAGGATACATTAGTAAGTCTGGACTTTGACCGGGTCTGATTTAAAAACCATTGCTTATCATTGTTGGTTAAAATTTATATGTAAATATTATGTAGTACTAATGGGTTAGTTATTGTGTGATAGATGTCGGGCTCAAAACTTGTTATCACATTCAGCGACTCCGAACCAGAATCTTCAGATGGTGTTCAAGTCATTAACCTATCCGATGACGAAAATAATATCTTTGGGGAAGACTCTCAAATTCCGGATGAACCGACTATAGAGAACCCGGAAAGTGAACCCGAGGAGGAAAGTGAACCCGAGGAGGAAAGTGAACCCGAGGAAGAAATACAGGAAATTACAAAAGACAAGTTCGAACTAGGAAAGAAACGAAAGGCTAATGAATTAGAAAATTCAAATCCCGAGTTTAGTAAGGATGATGTGGCACCAACTCCACTAGACACTACCACCCCTATTCCCGCTATTCCTATTCGTTCTATCCCGGCATCCAGTTCTTCAGCCCCACCGCCAAAATATAGGCAGACAGCTAGGATAAGCGTTAGGCCATTCCTTGAACCTAAACGTCCTAGAAAATAGACCAAACGATGCGCTGCCGTATTAAACCATGGGATCATATAATGTTTTGTATAATATTATTAGTGTGGTTTGCTTAATGTTCGATGTAAGATAAGCATATGTAAAATAGTGAAGTATGAAATGCAATAATTTTCCATGGTTAAGTATTATTTAGATGGTAGTAATTGATTCTGTACTAAGTTATTAAGTATGGACATTAACGGGTAGGTACTACCCTAGATATAATTATAAAACGCTAATAAGAAGAAAAGGCTTTTATAATAATACCTGGTTCATATTATTAATAAGCTATAATGTACTGTAAATATACACTACATCTATAATATTCCATGTGAATAATTATTTTCTTTTCATTCTTATAGAAGAATATGGCGCGATTGAACCGAATGACGGAACAAGAAATCCAGGAACTCATCAATCAGCGAGTGAACGACAGAATGTTATGGGTCGAGGCTGCAAGAGGTGCTGCAGTTAACCCAAATCCTCGTGTGGGGTGCACTTACAAAACTTTTCAAGCTTGCAAGCCCTCATCATTCAGTGGAACAGAAGGACCGATCGGTTTAACCCGGTGGATAGAAAAGATGGAGACTGTGTTTAAAATAAGTGGTTGTGTTGAAAAGGACATGACCAAGTATGCATCGTGCACTTTACAAGATAGTGCACTCACGTGGTGGAAAAAATTATGTGAAGGCTGTAGGAGGAGATGTAGCTTATGATACTCCATGGGAAGAATTCAAAACAATGTTAATCAACGAATATTGTCCAAGGAACGAGGTTAGGAAGTTGGAAGATGAATTACGAAGTCTGAAGGTTGTTGGTACTGAAATCACCAACTACAATCAGCGATTCATGGAATTAGTTTTGCTATGTCCTGAATTGGTTCTAACCGAAAAACGGAAGATTGAAATGTACAAAGATGGTTTGCCCAAAAAGGTCAAGGCAAATGTTACAGCATCGAAACCTAAGACAATTCATGAAGCTATAACCATGGCAAATGAGCTAATGGATCAGGTCATCATGGATAAGAAAGTATCCAATACTGATGTGAAGGTATCAGGTAACAAAAGAAAGTGGAATGGAAATTATGATCGAGGTAACCAACAACAATCTTTTAAGAAACAAGAAATCACGCAAGGTGCGGGTAGTGGTTTAAGCTTTGGTTATAAAGGACAAAATCCTTTATGTAACCGATGCCACAAACATCACTCTGGTTACTGTAATGTGGTATGCAACAAATGTAATCGAAAGGGTCATCTTGCTGAAGATTGTAGGGCTCTCGTTACAAATAGAAATGGTACCAAGACTCCTGCCACCAATGCAAATAGAACTGCTTTGGCTACCGTTACTTGTTATGGGTGTGGAAAACAGGGTCATTATAAGAGCCAGTGTCCGAATCCAGAGAAGAATAATGGATCTGCACGAGGAAGAGCATTTGTTATTAATGCTAGAGAGGCATGTGAAGACCCGGAGCTTGTTACGGGTACGTTTACCATTAATAACTTATCCGCATCTATTATATTTGATACTGGTGCCGATAGAAGTTACGTGTGTAGAGACTTTCACGCTAAATTGAATTGTTCATCATTACCTCTAGATGCTAAGTACATGATTGAGTTAGCTAATGGTAAACTAATTAAAGCCGATAAAATTTGCCGTGATTGTAAAATAAATTTAGCCGGAGAAACATTTAAGATTGATTTGATACCCGTAGAATTAGGAAGTTTTGATGTAATAGTCGGCATAGACTGGATGTCCAAAATAGGAGCTGAAGTTGTGTGCGCTAAGAAGGCAATTCGTATTCCTCGTAAGCATAAAACGCCAGTAATGATTTATGGAGAGAAGGGTAACTCAAAGCTAAAACTCATTAGTTATTTGAAAGCTCAAAAGTGCTTGAAGAAAGGGTGCTATGCTACCTTAGCACATGTTAATAAAGTCGAAAAGAAAGAAAAAGAGAAGTGCATCAATGACGTGCCTGTGGCAAGAGATTTTCCTGAAGTATTTCCGGAAGAGTTGCCGGGATTACCTCCATTTAGATCTGTAGAATTTCAAATAGATCTTGTACCAGGAGCTGCACCGGTTGCCCGTGCTCCATATAGACTTGCACCGTCCGAGTTAAAAGAACTTCAAGATCAGTTAAAAGAATTACTGGACCGTGGATTCATACGACCAAGTACTTCACCGTGGGGAGCTCCGATTCTATTTGTTAAAAAGAAAGATGGATCTTTTAGGATGTGTATAGATTATCGTGAATTAAATAAGTTAACTATCAAAAATCGGTATCCACTACCGAGAATTGACGACTTATTTGATCAACTCCAAGGATCATGTGTATACTCGAAAATTGACCTAAGATCGGGCTATCATCAATTACGCGTCAAAGAAGAGGACATTCCGAAAACTGCTTTTCGGACACGTTATGGTCATTACGAATTTTTGGTCATGCCATTTGAATTGACAAATGCGCCAGCTGTATTCATGGACCTCATGAATCGAGTTTGTAGTCCGTATTTAGATAAGTTTGTTATCGTTTTCGTTGATGATATTCTTATCTATTCCAAGAGTGAGCAAGAGCATGAAGAGCATTTAAGGTTGATATTAGAGTTGTTGAGAAAAGAACAACTATATGCTAAATTTTCTAAGTGTGCTTTCTGGTTGAAAGAAGTGCAATTTCTTGGCCACGTTGTTAGTAGCAAAGGAATTCAGGTTGATCCAGCAAAAACTGAAGCCATTGAAAAATGGGAGACTCCTAAGACACCAATGCAGATACGCCAATTTTTGGGTTTAGCCGGTTATTATAGAAGGTTTATTCAAGATTTTTCCCGAATAGCTAAGCCGTTGACAGCATTAACGCAAAAAGGGAAGAAATACGAATGGACCTCGGAGCAGGAGAACGCATTTCAATTACTAAAGAAGAAGTTAACTACGGCGCCTATTTTATCGTTACCTGAAGGGAACGATGATTTTGAAATATATTGTGACGCTTCGCGACAAGGTTTTGGTTGTGTTCTTATGCAACGAAAGAAAGTTATTGCATACGCATCTCGACAATTGAAGATTCACGAGCGGAATTATACGACGCATGATCTAGAACTGGGAGCAGTCGTGTTTGCATTGAAGATATGGAGACACTACTTATATGGGGTTAAATGCACTGTGTTTACTGATCATAAAAGCCTTCAACACATTTTTGATCAGAAACAATTGAACATGAGGCAACGTAGGTGGGTCGAACTGATAAACGACTATGATTGTGAAATTCGTTATCAACCCGGAAAAGCGAACGTGGTGGCCGACGCTCTAAGCAGAAAGGAACGAGAACCAATTCGAGTACGAGCGATGAACATAAAAATTCGCATGAATCTCAACTCACAAATCAAAGAAGTTCAACGAGAAGCACTTACTAAAGAAAACATAGGAAATGAAACAATGAAGAAGTATGAGAAGCAACTCGTTATACGGGAAGACGGAATTCGATATTTTGCCAATCGTATTTGGGTACCGAAGTTGGGTGGATTAAGGAAGTTGATATTGAATGAGGCACATAAGACAAGATACTCGATACATCCTGGAGTTGGAAAGATGTACCAAGATCTTAAGACACGTTATTGGTGGCCTAATTTAAAGACAGACGTTGCAACATATGTTGGGGAGTGTTTAACTTGTTCCAAGGTCAAAGCAGAACACCAGAAGCCGTCAGGGTTACTTCAACAACCAGAAATCCCAGAATGGAAATGGGATGGTATTACCATGGATTTCATCACGAAGTTACCAAAGACTGCCTGGGGATACGACACCATTTGGGTAATTGTTGATCGTCTTACCAAATCTGCACATTTCTTGCCTATAAAGGAAACAGATAGAATGGAGAAATTATTACGATTATATATAAAGGAAATAGTTTCAAGGCATGGAATACCTATTTCCATTATATCTGATCGTGATAGTAGATTTACCTCAAAGTTCTGGCAATCACTACAGGAGGCACTAGGAACTCGTTTGGATATGAGCACCGCATATCATCCGCAAACTGACGGGCAGAGTGAAAGAACAATTCAGACTCTTGAAGACATGCTCAGGGCATGTGTGATCGATTTTGGAAACGGATGGGATAAATATCTACCATTAGCAGAATTCTCGTATAATAATAGTTATCATGCGAGCATTAAAGCTGCACCATTCGAAGCATTGTACGGAAGGAAGTGTAGATCTCCTATCTGTTGGAATGAAGCAGGAGATCGACAATTAACTGGTCCCGAGATCATACATGAAACTACTGAAAAGATAGTACAAATCAAGGAGAGATTGAAAACAGCACGTAGTCGCCAAAAGAGCTACGCCGATGTTCGAAGGAAACCATTGGAGTTTCAAATCGGTAACATGGTTATGTTAAAGGTGTCACCATGGAAAGGTGTAATACGTTTTGGAAAAAGGGGTAAACTAAACCCAAGATATGTAGGCCCGTTCAAGATTATCGAACGCATTGGACCGGTAGCTTATCGACTCGAGTTACCGCAACAACTCGCCGGAGTACATAATACCTGATAATGCTAAAAACAAACATATATTTCATAGCATTATTCCTCAAGAAAGACAAGCTTTTAGTTGCAATTGTTCTATTTACAAGTGATATTCGTTTGTATAATAAAAGGTGAAGACAAAAGACAGATTCGACGAATTGAAGACGCAAACGACCAAAAAGCTCAAAAGTACAAAAGACAATCAAAAAGGTTCCAATTATTGATAAGAAACGTCTCGAAATTACAAAAGTACAAGATTCAAAACGCAAAGTACAAGATATTAAATTGTACGCGAGGACGTTCGAAAATCCGGAACCGGGACCAGAGTCAACTCTTAACGCTCGACGCAACGGACTAAAAATTACAAGTTAACTATGTATATAAATATAATATAATATATAATTAATTATATTAATTATATATATATATTATATATATAATAAAAACCGTCGGCAGAGAAAACTCCAAGATGTGAGCAGTAATTTCTATCTCCGCGACTCGCGGAGTGTGAAGGCCAAAAGGGCCGCGAGTCGCGGAGCCCCAAAAATCACAAATCCCTATAAAGCAAACCGAATTCTGATCAAAATTTCATATTCTATTTTCTCTCTTCTCTATCTATACGATATATATATATATATATATAATTTATATTTTAATTTTAATTTTAATTATAATTCTAATAATAAGGGTATGTTAGCGAATGTTGTAAGGGTGTAAGTCGAAATTCTGTCCGTGTAACGCTACGCTATTTTTAATCATTGTAAGTTATGTTCAACCTTTTTATATTAATGTCTCGTAGCTAAGTTATTATTATGCTTATTTAAAACGAAGTAATCATGATGTTGGGCTAATTACTAAAATTGGGTAATTGGGCTTTGTACCATAATTGGGGTTTGGACAAAAGAACGACACTTGTGGAAATTAGACTATGGGCTATTAATGGGCTTTATATTTGTTTAACTAAATGAAAGTTTGTTAATGTTAATATAAAGATTTACAATTGGGCGTCCTTATAAATTACCATATACACTCGATCGGACACGATGGGCGGGGTATTTATATGTACGAATAATCGTTCATTTAACCGGACACGGGAATGGATTAATAGCCACTAGAATAATTAAAACAGGGGTGAAATTACATTCAAGGGTAATTGGTGTAATTGTTAACAAAGTAGTAAAACCTTGGTTTACACGCAGTCGATAACCTGGTGTATTCATTAAACAAAGTATTAAAACTTTGTTACAATTCGAATCCCCAATTAGTTGGAATATTTATCTTCGGGTATAATAATAATTTGACAAGGACACTTGCAATTTATATTTATGACTGATGGACTGTTATGGACAAAAACCAGACGGACATATTAAATAATCCAGGACAAAGGACAATTAACCCATGGGCATAAAACTAAAATCAACACGTCAAACATCATGATTACGGAAGTTTAAATAAGCATAATTCTTTTATTTCATATTTAATTTCCTTTATTTTATATTTAATTGCACTTCTAATTATCGTACTTTTTAATTATCACAAATTTTATTTTATCGCATTTTTATTATTCGCAATTTCATTATCGTTATTTACTTTACGCTTTAATTTAAAGTCTTGTATTTATTTTATATTTTACATTAGGTTTTAACTGCGACTAAAGTCTTAAAATCGACAAACCAGTCATTAAACGGTAAAAACCCCCTTTATAATAATAATATTACTTATATATATATTTGTATTTTTATAAAAGTAAACTAATATAGCGTTGAGCTTTGTTTAAAGATTTCCCTGTGGAACGAACCGGACTTACTAAAAACTACACTACTGTACGATTAGGTACACTGCCTATAAGTGTTGTAGCAAGGTTTAAGTATATCCATTCTATAAATAAATAAATATCTTGTGTAAAATTGTATCGTATTTAATAGTTTTTCCTAGTAAAAAAATAATAGTATTTTATACCCCTCTACTTTGACATCAAGTATTTTTGGCGCCGCTGCCGGGGAATCATCTTAAAAGCTGGAAGCGCAACGCTAATATAAAAAAAAAATTAAAAATTTTAGTTTACTTTTATTAAAATTCGTTTTGTAAAAATACTTTTTAAATATTCGAAAAATATAAAAAGAAAAACAAAAATATAAGTATTTTTAAGATTTTGTTAAATATTTAAGTTTTATAAGTCTCTTTATTTTTATTTTAGTTTATAAAAATATAAGTTTTATTTTAAAAACTTTTATTTATTTAAAAAAAACAGAAAACAGAAAATAAAATAAAAAAAATAAATAAATAAAGAAAAAACGCGTCGAATATTGCAAGCTGTCAACTGAATTTCTGAACCCCGCGACTCGCGGGGTTTAAAGCTTTAATTGCCGCGACTCGCGGAGCCTTTCTGACAGGCGACAGGAAGCCCTAAACCAGCATTAATTACGGTAATTATTAATTATTATTATTTAAACCTAATTATTATTATTATTATTATTAGTTTTATTTTTATTTTTACTTTTTATTTAATTTGTTTTATTTAGTATTAATTAGTTTAATTAATTTGTAAAATTAGTAGTTTTATTAAATAAATAATATAAAAATAATATTTTTATAAAAATTGTACTTTTTACAACTTTTTGTATATTTTTATATTTTGTACCTTTTTAATCGCTGTAGCGTAATATTTGTATTTTTTCGCTCATATTTAATTTTAAACTTAGTTTTTGCCATAGTTATTTTTACTCCTAGATTTTTAGGCTTTTCCGTAGAATTCCTTAAGTGCTTTTTCTTTAGACTAAGATTTAGGTGCTTTAGAATTTTGCGACGCCTTTTTAAGTTTTAGTTTCTTTTTAAGTTATTTCCATTTGGGATTTAGTTTTTCCTGTAAGCTTTAATATTTTTAGACCTTTTACTATGTATCAATTATCATTCCAATTAGTAATTTCAATTTGCGATTATAATTTTAAGTTAGTTGTAGTAATAAGGTTAGGGTAGTTAAGTATTTTTAAGTTTCTTTTATTTTTCCGTCACCTTTTAATTTTCAACCATTTTTTTTTCTTTTTCGACCTTTTGCGACGAACTCTTTTTCTCTCTTATTTCTCGCTATTCTAGTTTTTAGGACTTAGAATTTTTTCTACTTCTTATCTAAATTTCTTAAAATTACGAAAATTTATTTTGAGTGGTTAAATTGATAGACATCAAAATTTTCTGGTTCGTAGTAATAGTTGGATTTGTACGTGGACCGGGTTATTGGAGCCAAACAGTCCTCAATTATATTGAGACCAAACGAATCCTGCCCCTCTGCTGCATCTTTTGGCTATTCAAAACGTGGGCAAAATCAGAAAAGTCTATTGATTGGATAACTTATTATAATTTTTCTTTCCTTTTAAAAACTAATAGGATATTCAGTGAATGCACCGAGCAAGACGTTCATCACCTTTTGTACGTTCACCACCTGTAACTCGATCAAGACATCGTTTAACAAATATAACCGCCGTTGATTTTTCTTTAGAATCGTCATCCAGTCGACCAAGTACTTCAGTTCAAATTTCCGATAATCCATTTTTTGAACCCGACCTCACAATTGAGAATCCGGAAAATATTCAGGAACGGTTCATAGATCCTGAACCACTAAACTTTCCTCCGGAGCCACCAATCATTCAAACAGAGATTGTTGAGGAACGAACCATTAAATCAGAATCATCTAGTGATACCGATTCAACAAATTCAATTATGGAGAATCTGGAACCTTTAAGTATGGAAGACCGAATGAGAGCTAAACGCACTGGCCAAGGTCACGCAATTACTCATCCAGACATTAATGCGCCAGATTATGAAATCAAAGGACAAATTCTACACATGGTGACTAATCAATGCCAATTTAGTGGTGCGCCGAAGGAAGATCCAAATGAACATCTACGTACCTTTAATAGGATCTGCACACTATTTAAAATCCGAGAAGTGGAGGATGAACAGATATATCTCATGTTATTTCCCTGGACTTTAAAGGGAGAAGCCAAAGATTGGTTGGAATCGTTACCTGAAGGGGCGATCGATACATGGGATGTTTTAATTGACAAATTTCTTAAACAATTCTTTCCTGCATCTAAAGCCGTAAGACTTCAAGTAGAAATTGTTACGTTCACACAAAAGCCAAATGAAACTCTATATGAGACGTGGACAAGATATGGAAAGTTGTTAAGAGGATGTCCGCAACATGGTTTAGACACCTGTCAAATAGTACAAATATTCTACCAAGGATGCGACATCACTACAAGAAAAGACATAGATATAGCAGCTGGTGGTTCTATTATGAAGAAAACCGAAACTGATGCTTACAAAATTATTGATAACACTGCTTCCCACTCACATGAGTGGCACCAAGAAAAAGATATCATTAGATCATCTAAAGCAGATAGAGCCGATTCTATCCATGACTTAGATTCCATTTCCGCAAAGATAGATGCTGTGGAGAGACGAATGGAAAAGATGACTAAGGATATTCACTCAATACGAATTAGTTGTGAGCAGTGTGGAGGACCACATTTGACAAAAGATTGTCTCAGTATTGAATTAACAATGGAACAAAGAGAGAATATTTCATACATAAACCAAAGGCCTGGAAATAATTATCAGAATAATTATCAACCGCCAAGACCGATTTACAATCAAAACCAGAATTATAACCGAAATAATCCATACAACAACCAACAAGGTCCTAGCAATCAACAAGTATCCAATAATACTTATAATCAGCAAAGACCAAATTTTCAAAACAAACCACCACAACAAACCGATGATAAAAAGCCGAATTTAGAAGATATGATGACGAAGCTAGTTGAAACTCAAACGCAGTTTTTCACATCTCAGAAACAAACCAATGAACAAAATGCTCAAGCATTTAGAAATCAACAAGCTTCTATTCAAAATCTGGAACAAGAAGTAAGTAACCTAGCAAGGTTAATAGGTGAAAGAAAACCGGGAAGTCTACCTAGTGATACAAATGCTAACCCACGAAATGAAACAGCTAAAGCTATTACCACAAGAAGTGGTACAACACTTAAACCACCTGAAATACCTGTAACTTCTGATGAAACTATTCCTACTCCACAAGAACCACAACCTGATCAAGATAAGGAAAAAGAACCGGTAGTTGAAAAGATTAATGAAAATAACACAGTTAAGGATAAACCTTATGTTAAACCATACCAACCACCACTTCCTTACCCGAGTAAAATGAAGAAAGAAAAACTTGAAGCCGAGCAATCCAAATTCTTGGATATGTTTAAACAGATAAATGTAAATCTTCCTTTCATTGATGTGATTTCAGGAATGCCTAGATATGCTAAATTCTTGAAAGATCTAATCACGAATAGAAAGAAAATGGAAGAACTCTCGGCTGTTACTATGAATGCTAATTGTTCAGCAGTGCTGTTGAATAAGATACCAGAAAAATTATCTGATCCAGGAAGTTTCACAATTCCATATTTTCTGGGTAGTCTTAGTTCAATAGAAGCATTGGCAGACTTAGGTGCTAGTATAAATCTAATGCCGTATTCACTATACGCTAAACTAGACCTTGGAGAATTGAAACCAACAAGAATAAGTATACAACTAGCCGACCGATCAGTAAAATATCCTAGAGGGATAATGGAGAACATGCTAGTTAAAGTTGGTACTTTAGTATTTCCAGTAGATTTTGTTGTTTTGGACATGGAAGAAGATTCTCAAGTTCCTCTCATATTAGGAAGACCATTCTTAAACACGGCTAAAGCAATGATAGACGTGTTCGGTAAGAAACTGACCTTAAGTATAGAGGATGAGAGTGTTACCTTTTCAGTTGATAGAGCAATGCAACAACCACAATCTGCAGATGATACATGTTATTATATTCAAACTATAGATGCACATGCAGAATTATTAGAAGAATTTCCAGAATTACAAGGAACAGGAGAATGTTCTTTAGGAGAAGGTAATGAACCAATTGATGAAGCTGAAATGTTAGCTACACTTATAGCTAATGGATATGAACCAACAACAGAAGAAATTCAAATGCTAAAAGAAGAAGACAGATATCGATATAAATCATCGATAGAAGAACCTCCGAAATTAGAGTTAAAGCCACTTCCAAACCATTTGGAATACGCTTATTTACATGGTGAATCTGAATTACCTGTAATAATATCGTCTTCTCTTACTGAAAATGAGAAATCACAACTCATTTCTGTGTTGAAAGCTCATAAACCAGCCATTGCATGGAAGATTCATGATATTAAAGGAATAAGTCCTTCGTATTGCACACATAAAATCCTTATGGAAGAGGGTCATAAAACGTATGTGCAACGCCAACGAAGACTAAATCCTAATATGCAAGATGTAGTTAAGAAAGAGATTATTAAACTGCTAGATGCAGGTTTGATATATCCAATTTCTGATAGTCCATGGGTAAGCCCAGTTCAATGCGTACCTAAGAAGGGTGGCATGACTGTCATTACAAATGAGAAAAATGAGCTTATTCCTACTAGGACTGTAACAGGATGGCGTGTATGTATTGATTATAGAAAATTAAATGACGCCACCAGAAAAGATCACTTTCCCTTACTTTCATAGATCAAATGTTGGAAAGATTAGCCGGAAATAGTTACTATTGTTTTCTAGATGGATTTTCCGGATATTTTCAAATTCCAATAGCACCCGAAGATCAAGAGAAAACCACATTCACGTGCCCTTATGGTACTTTTGCTTACAAAAGAATGCCATTTGGACTTTGTAACGCCCCTGCAACCTTTCAAAGGTGTATGATGGCGATTTTTCATGACATGATAGAAGAATGCATGGAAGTATTCATGGATGACTTTTCAGTCTTCGGTGATACATTTAAATCATGTCTAGTTAATCTGGAACGAATGCTAATTAGATGCGAAAAATCAAATCTAGTACTTAATTGGGAGAAATGCCATTTCATGGTTATAGAAGGCATCGTTCTTGGACATAAAATTTCAAAAGAAGGGATTGAAGTGGATAGAGCTAAAGTAGATGTAATTGCTAAACTTCCACATCCCACCAATGTTAGAGGAGTTAGGAGTTTTCTAGGGCATGCCGGTTTTTACCGACGTTTTATAAAAGATTTTTCTAAAATTGCCACTCCTATGAATAAACTCCTAGAAAAGGATGCGCCATTCAACTTTTCAGATGAGTGTATCAAATCTTTTAATATTCTTAAAGAAAAACTCACTAATGCACCAATCATGATAACACCAAATTGGAATCTACCATTTGAACTAATGTGCGATGCAAGTGATTTTGCAATGGGAGCCGTTTTAGGACAAAGGATTGAAAAACGATTTCAACCTATATATTATGCTAGTAAGACATTACAAGGAGCACAAACGAACTATACAACTACTGAAAAAGAACTCCTTGCTATTGTCTTTGCTTTTGACAAATTTCGATCATATCTCGTTCTAGCAAAAACGGTGGTCTATACCGACCATTCTGCTCTTAGATACCTATTTTCAAAACAAGATGCTAAACCAAGATTAATCCGTTGGATCTTACTCTTACAAGAGTTTGATATTGAAATCCGAGATAAAAGAGGAGCAGAAAATCTCGCCGCTGATCATCTTTCTCGTCTTGAAAATCCCGAATTAGAAGTTCTGAATGAATCGGCCATACAAGACAACTTTCCTGATGAATATCTATTGAAGATAGATTATAAAGAAATCCCATGGTTTGCAGACTATGCAAACTACTTAGTTTGTGGATTCCTTGAAAAAGGATTATCGTACCAAAGACGAAAGAAATTCTTCAGTGATATAAAACACTATTTCTGGAAAGATCCACATCTGTTTAAAAGTTGTCCCGATGGAATAATACGCCGATGTGTATTTGGAGATGAAGCTAGTAAAATTTTAAACCATTGTCACACAGGACCAACAGGAGGGCATTATGGGCCTCAACTAACAGCAAGAAAAGTTTATGAAGCTGGATTCTATTGGCCTACAATTTACAAAGACGCACACCTTCTTTGCAAATCCTGTGATGCATGTCAAAGGGCCGGAAAAATAAGTCAACGTGATGAAATGCCACAAAATGTCATCCAAGTATGTGAAGTATTTGACATTTGGGGTATTGACTTTATGGGTCCATTTCCAAAATCTCATAATAATCTATATATACTCGTAGCCATTGATTATGTATCTAAATGGGCGGAAGCACAAGCTCTCCCAACTAACGATGCACGAGTTGTAGTCAACTTTTTAAAACGTCTTTTTGCAAGGTTTGGAACACCGAAAGCTTTAATAAGTGATCGGGGTACTCATTTCTGTAATAATCAACTTGAGAAAGTTCTTAAAAGATATGGAGTAACTCATAAAATCTCCACCGCATATCATCCACAAACAAGTGGACAAGTTGAAAATACCAACCGAGCTTTAAAACGTATTCTAGAGAAAACCGTAGGATCAAATTCGAAGGAATGGTCCATTAAATTGGAGGATGCACTCTGGGCTTTTAGAACAGCCTACAAAACTCCAATTGGAACCACACCTTTTAGACTTGTTTATGGAAAAGCATGTCATCTTCCAGTAGAAATTGAACACAAAGCATTTTGGGCTTTGAAGACATGTAATCTTGATTTACATGAAGCCGGACGTCTACGATTAAGTCAACTAAACGAATTAGAAGAATTAAGACATGAAGCATACGAAAATTCGTTAATCTATAAAGAAAGAACGAAGAAATGGCATGATAAAAGAATCAGAAGTTCAAAAGAATTTAAAGAAGGAGACAGAGTTCTTCTTTTCAATTCACGATTCAAGCTATTTCCTGGAAAATTGAAATCAAGATGGTCTGGACCATTCATAGTCAAAAGAGTTTTCCCATACGGAACGATAGAATTAATAAATTCAAATGGGATTGAATTTAAAGTTAATGGTCACAGAGTTAAACATTACATACATGGTCCGATGGAAGTCGACAACGAAGTTAATCACAATTTCGACACCACAGCTAACTAAGTGTGGGGAGAATCAAGTCTTTAAAGGATAATATGTATTTCTGTTAGAGTTAGATTGTCTGTTTTCGTGTAGTTTTCGAAAATGGAACACGTATGGTCTTTCCCTAGCAGACTCTAAAGAACTAGTCTTCTCCCCCCATTCTGAATTTTTATTTTTTTAGGTTTCTACGAAATGAAGACTGCCTGTGAACTAAACCATGGTCTAATGCTACACGCTTTGATCACTAAACGTAATAATGACATACTACCGAGCGAATTAGTATCAGTAATCAGAGAAAGAATGGACGGAGTTAGAAAAGAATCCAGATGCGAAGATAATAAGTTACAATTTGGTAAAGGAAAATCAAAATCCGCAGCGAAAAGAAGAGCACGACACCTAGAACGATGTCACAAATGCGGAAAATGGTCACATGGAGGTAAATGTTCAAATAATCAAACCTATTCAAATACCGAATTTGTTACTTTATGCAGAGACAGACCGTTCATATGTTTAGAAGAAAAGACACTGAATGCTCGGGGTTACGCCTATGCAGCCATGGAAAACCAATTAAACCGACTATCTTATGAATGGAATAGATCATATAACTAAGAAATCTATTTCACAGGTATGTCTGTACAGTTTTTATTTTTATTTTTATTTTTAACCTTTTGATAATAAACGCTAATTTGTTCGCTAAAAAGTATTAAATTGGTATTAAATAAAATTAGGTTTGGCGACCGAAATTATTGATATCATTCAAAAATTTATTACATCACTGCGAAATTTAACGTTTATTCTTAAGGTATAAATATCTTTAATCAATCAACCCAAAATATTTCAAAAATTCGTCATGAGTTAAATTAGGTCTTGGAACCGAAATTACTTTACCGAAAAGAGGGGCGCATATTTTTGATAATATTTGATTGATTAAAGTGGGATAAAAAGACAAAAAGATTTTTAAATTTATCTTTACCATGTTTTTAAAATTAATATTTAAATCTTAAATTAATATTGTAAACTTTGTAAAAACAATATATTTAAAATTGTAAATATTTGAAAAATTAATATAAGTTTGGTGTGAATTTATAATATGAATTTTTAAATTAAGTTTGGTGTGAATTTTTAATTTTTAAAATATAAATTTTTAATTTTATGCATTTCAAATTTTAAATTTGGTGTGAATTTTTAATATTAATTTTGAATTTCATATTTAAGTTGTGTGAATTTAAAAACAAAAATTTACTTTATCTCATTAAGTTAAGAATATGATTTTTAAAATTCGTCGTAAGTTGAAGACTAGGTCTTTGAACCGAAATTGCTTTACCCGAGGGAGGGACGAGAACTTTTATTATCATTATTTTTAATCTTATTGATTTAAAGTATGCCAAAAACATAAAAAAAAAAAAAACCAAAAATCTTAGCTTTTAAAACAATCGCTACAAAAAGACAAATTTTAAAATTTTGTCGAGAGACGGACTAGGACATCGATCCGAAACGACCTCGTCCTAAATAACAAGGGAAACAAAATTTTAAAATTAAATACTTAATTGTTTTATAAGTTAAAGATTATAAAAAAAAAAAAAAAGAGCAAACTCCGCGACTCGCGGAGTTTGAAAGGGAAACCTCCGCGACTCGCGGAGGGACCAAAACCCAGAAAAAAAAATAATAAAACGCAAAAACAGATCAGTTTACTCCCCACAAAAAAAAAACACACTGCAAAAATACAGCTCGAAACTGCACCCGAAAAACACGAAAAAAACCCCCAAAAATCCCAATTTTTAACCGTTAATCACCAAATTTTTTGCTAAAATCATGTTGAGAAGGATGCTATCTAAGAATTACTCAAGAAAAACGGTAAATTTCTACACCTAAACACCATTTAATTCGAAATTTGATGTTCTTGAGCTATTTTTTCCCCAATTTGATTTTGATGCTTTTTAGTGTAATTAAGCTTAAATTATTTATGTATTATGCTTGTATAACCTAGATTGATGCTGTTTAACATGATTAGAAGCCTTAAACTTCAAATTTTGAGTAATCTAGGGTTTGTGTTCTTGAGCAAATTTGTGGCTTTTTGATATAAACAGGTTATGGCCGATTTTTGTCATGAATTGTTGCTAAATTGAGTAGTGTAACATGTCTAGGTAGTTAAATGATCCAAACTTTGAGCCTAAACATGATTTTGAGAATTAAAGTGGACTTTTTCAAGTCTAAAATTCATGAACTTGATTTTTGAAAGATAATGCCATTTGAGACTTGTTTAATTGCTAGTAATGATTATTTTGACATGTTATTTGAGTTGAATGCTTATGAACTTGGCAAAAATTTTCGTATATGCTTATTTGAAAAAGTGTAGATTTGATAAAAATGTTAAAATAAGCTTAAGTTTGATATAAATTGATAATGTCATTGTAATTATTTTGATTGATGATTTTACTGACACTAATGCATATTTGGATGCACAAAATTTGTGTTTGATGTGTTTTGCAGAATGAAAGGGGTGAATCTTCATCCCAAGCCCGCAATGCTCCTGCTGAGAATTTGGAACAACAGGAGGTGGATAACTACTACAAGCAGGATGTACCTCATCCAGTCATGACCTTTTCCGATATGCATTTGGAAGAGTTGCACCCGAACCTCAGATTTGACAGACTTTGGATAGATTATCCAAAATATCAACGGGGTTTGCATACTCTTCACTCTAAGGTTGTTGAGGTACCGAGGGTCATAGAATGGGGACCCTTAGAAGCTGTAGAATTGGCCGGGCCAATTAGGGAATTACTTGTACAGAGGTATGGTAGTTCTTCTTTTAATGACTGGATATGTTTATTCACCATACGTAGACCTGTATATAAAGTATGGTGTGAAGAGTTGTTATGTAGTATAGAGTTGAATGATCGGGTAGCTAGTTTAACCGATCGTTCTTTTATTAGATTTTTGTTAGGCGGTTCGATGCGCCACATGTCTTTACTAGACATGGCTCAGGCTTTACGTATATATACGCCTGAGGAGTTAGCGTCTGCCGATTGTAGAGGATTGATACTAAACGGTAGAAAGATAGATGAGAATTTTGATACACACGGTGTGTGGAGTCAAATGACAAGCCATCACCGTTTCAAAGGGGGAAACTACTCTTATTTGGAGATAGATAGAGCCGAATTAAGAGTGATACATAGGTTTTTAGCTAATTCGATTACACAAAGGGGTAAGAACAAAGAAAAAGTAAATGAACAAGATTTGTTTTACCATATGTGTATTCGAGACCCACAGAGCGCTGTAAGTATACCATATTGTGTGGGTTATTATTTATCAGCTATGGTTCGGGGGATGCGACCACATAGCATAATAGGAGGTGGTATTTTTATTACTTTGATTGGTGAATATCTCGGTGTGGATATAAGTCGGGGGGGATTA
The DNA here is from genome assembly GCF_046630445.1 of Rutidosis leptorrhynchoides. Taxonomy (NCBI): domain Eukaryota; kingdom Viridiplantae; phylum Streptophyta; class Magnoliopsida; order Asterales; family Asteraceae; genus Rutidosis; species Rutidosis leptorrhynchoides. Next base: position 365,011,156 of record NC_092338.1, read on the forward strand.
TTACTAGAAGAGCCGGAACCCCGCGATACTATAGGTTTAAATGTATACCATGGTGCGAAAGTTTTGAAGAGGCGAAATAACGCCGCAGTACGATACCATGGTAGACATCCACAGGTGGAGAGAAACCAGCAACAAGGTAATGTAGGAGGGGGGAATGAGATGCAAGAAATGCATAGGTTTATAGCTTCTCAGGAATACGAAAATGCTAGACAGAGAGCATTTGAAGATTGGCAAGTTCATCAGAACCAGATCATAGCTCATTGCCAACATATAAGTAGAAACTATATTCCTACACCGAAACCCGTCTTCCCTCCTTGGTCTATAGAGATGCAGCCACCATATCCTACGTATGACCCTGCCGAAGCATTCTATAGCACTTATGGTTATGCCTGGAACCCCTATTGGTACCAATATCATCCTTAGTTTACTTATTATTATTTTTTTTTTTATTTTGTAATTTGTAATTATTGATACATTTAATATTTTAGTTAATATTGTAATCATTTTTATAATTATCTAACTTTTATTCTTAGATTTTAATAATTTTTGAATGTGGGGTAATATACCAAACTTCAAAAATATGTATATATGTTTGCAGTTTATCTTATGTACACAACAGGGTAAAACAACGCATTTTCAAAGACTGGCATTAAGTTCAGCAAAAGCAACTAATTTTGACGACAAGATGCAAAATATATGTGAAATAACAACAAGACGGAATGAACAAATGATGTGCACCATTTATCATTCAGCAAACAAACGCCAATATATTTGGAAACTTTGGTAAAAATTTAATCATTTTCACACAAATCACCCTCAATAATTTAAATTGTTACTGATTTCTTGCAAATGAGGGCATTGCAAGATCTTAAGTGTGGGAAGGGATTAAATTCTTTCGGATTTTAAAATTTTTATATTAAACACTTGGTTACCATTAAAAATACTAGTAAAGCAGTAGTTGTATTAGAATCTAGTGCTCTCTGATAAAAAAAGAACAGCCCTAGTCTTATATACTGACTACCCAATTCTAGTAAAATTTTTCAAAATTTTCAATTAATTGAATTCAAAATCATGTTTATACATATTTATGAACGATAAAACTAGGTTTTAACACCGAAATTATTGTTACCTCGGAAAGGACATAAATTGAGAAACAAACTAAAATGTTAAAATTCATTTAAAATGGAATAGAGGACGATAAAAAGGAAAATAAAAGCCAAGTGTGGGAAAATTTACCAAGTTATTTTAAACATATGTCACATATATCTGTAACAAATAACTGAAAATACTTTTGCTTTGGACTAAACTAAACTGTTTTACCCGATGAAAGAAAAGAAGAGATGGATCTACACGATGAATCAATTCCATCATTAAAAGGAAGTAAAGTCTTCCGAAAAAGACACGCGCTTCTTGATTTAGGTCATGAAGTTGTCGTCCAGACCAGCTGTAGGTTGACGAAAAATCTAGAAAAGTCATCACTAAAATCAGCAGGAAATCCACGGACCTCAGCATTAAACAGGGTCGCCAAGTGGTCAGATTTATCCTAACCATGAGAAGGATTTATCTCGTACAATGGGGGGGCACCATGCAAATTAGCTGGATAAGACTAATGAATCAGATCCCCAGAAAGGATAATCTACTTAAAGATTAAAAATCAGCTTTTAAGACTAATATTACTCAATCCTAGAGATTGACCTTAAAGATTGAGAATTACAAACTCATGAAATTCGATGATATCTAAACTCGAGCTTAAACGAGAAAATATTTTGATAAAAATTACAAACCGATTTGTTTTCTGAAAACCCTATTTTCAATGCGTTCATTACCATTGAACGTAAAATCCTAGGAATTCACCTGGAATTCATTAGGTCACCTGAACCAAATCGGGTGTCAACCGTAAGAACGGTGGTTGCATAGTGGTCAAAGACAGGACCTTGTGCCAGACCGAAAAATTATAAGGGTGAGCTTTACTATTGCTCCTACCAAGGATAGTAATTGCGTCCGACACGTTATAGACCATAATCAAAAGCATGTCACGGGACATTGCCTTAACAGTTGCTTGTTCAACGCTTTCCTTTACAACCGGACGGTAGTTTGCCGAAAGGTAATATACGGAACAAGTAAACTGGACGTGTTGCTTTCCAAATACAAGGTTAGCAAGTGGGTGACACAAAACAGCAAGTTTTGAGCTAAAATTTTCAAATCTAAAACCCACCAAACCCACAAAAATATTTTGCAAACACCGGTAAAGGGTTATTCCGGAAAACTTATCTAGGGTAAAAACTAGATTTAATTTTCAAAAGATCAAATGTTTTCATAAAGATCCAATTTCCTTAATGGATCTAAATTTTTATAGTCATGTGGGACTGTAAACCATATCATTACTACCATTGTTTATACCGCCGTATAGAAATCACTGATGTACAAAGTGTGAAGAATAAAGAAGTGATTCTAGTGTTTCAAGACGATATTGCTTGAGGACAAGCAACGCTCAAGTGTGGGAATATTTGATAATGCTAAAAACGAACATATATTTCATAGCATTATTCCTCAAGAAAGACAAGCTTTTAGTTGCAATTGTTCTATTTACAAGTGATATTCGTTTGTATAATAAAAGGTGAAGACAAAAGACAGATTCGACGAATTGAAGACGCAAACGACCAAAAAGCTCAAAAGTACAAAAGACAATCAAAAAGGTTCCAATTATTGATAAGAAACGTCTCGAAATTACAAAAGTACAAGATTCAAAACGCAAAGTACAAGATATTAAATTGTACGCGAGGACGTTCGAAAATCCGGAACCGGGACCAGAGTCAACTCTTAACGCTCGACGCAACGGACTAAAAATTACAAGTTAACTATGTATATAAATATAATATAATATATAATTAATTATATTAATTATATATATATATTATATATATAATAAAAACCGTCGGCAGAGAAAACTCCAAGATGTGAGCTGTAATTTCTATCTCCGCGACTCGCGGAGTGTGAAGGCCAAAAGGGCCGCGAGTCGCGGAGCCCCAAAAATCACAAATCCCTATAAAGCAAACCGAATTCTGATCAAAATTTCATATTCTATTTTCTCTCTTCTCTATCTATACGATATATATATATATAATTTATATTTTAATTTTAATTTTAATTATAATTCTAATAATAAGGGTATGTTAGCGAATGTTGTAAGGGTGTAAGTCAAAATTCTGTCCGTGTAACGCTACGCTATTTTTAATCATTGTAAGTTATGTTCAACCTTTTTATATTAATGTCTCGTAGCTAAGTTATTATTATGCTTATTTAAAACGAAGTAATCATGATGTTGGGCTAATTACTAAAATTGGGTAATTGGGCTTTGTACCATAATTGGGGTTTGGACAAAAGAACGACACTTGTGGAAATTAGACTATGGGCTATTAATGGGCTTTATATTTGTTTAACTAAATGAAAGTTTGTTAATGTTAATATAAAGATTTACAATTGGGCGTCCTTATAAATTACCATATACACTCGATCGGACACGATGGGTGGGGTATTTATATGTACGAATAATCGTTCATTTAACCGGACACGGGAATGGATTAATAGCCACTAGAATAATTAAAACAGGGGTGAAATTACATTCAAGGGTAATTGGTGTAATTGTTAACAAAGTAGTAAAACCTTGGTTTACACGCAGTCGATAACCTGGTGTATTCATTAAACAAAGTATTAAAACCTTGTTACAATTCGAATCCCCAATTAGTTGGAATATTTATCTTCGGGTATAATAATAATTTGACAAGGACACTTGCAATTTATATTTATGACTGATGGACTGTTATGGACAAAAACCAGACGGACATATTAAATAATCCAGGACAAAGGACAATTAACCCATGGGCATAAAACTAAAATCAACACGTCAAACATCATGATTACGGAAGTTTAAATAAGCATAATTCTTTTATTTCATATTTAATTTCCTTTATTTTATATTTAATTGCACTTCTAATTATCGTACTTTTTAATTATCGTAAATTTTATTTTATCGCATTTTTATTATTCGCAATTTCATTATCGTTATTTACTTTACGCTTTAATTTAAAGTCTTGTATTTATTTTATATTTTACATTAGGTTTTAACTGCGACTAAAGTCTTAAAATCGACAAACCGGTCATTAAACGGTAAAAACCCCCCTTTATAATAATAATATTACTTATATATATATTTGTATTTTTATAAAAGTAAACTAATATAGCGTTGAGCTTTGTTTAAAGATTTCCCTGTGGAACGAACCGGACTTACTAAAAACTACACTACTGTACGATTAGGTACACTGCCTATAAGTGTTGTAGCAAGGTTTAAGTATATCCATTCTATAAATAAATAAATATCTTGTGTAAAATTGTATCGTATTTAATAGTTTTTCCTAGTAAAAAAATAATAGTATTTTATACCCCTCTGCTTTGACATCAATACCTTTCATGTCTCAAACCTTAAGAAGTGTCTTGCAAAGGAAGATTTCACCATTCCTCTTGAAGAAATCCATGTCGACGAGAAACTACAATTCGTCGAAGAACCAATCGAAATCATGGACCGTGAAGTTAAACAGCTCAAGCAGAGCAACATACCGATCGTTAAGGTTCGTTGGAATGCTCGAAGGGGTCCCGAGTTTACTTGGGAACGAGAGGATCAGATGAAACAAAAGTATCCACACTTGTTTCTCGACGACGCAAAATAGGTACAATTTTAAAATTTCGGGACGAAATTTATTTAACGGGGAGGTAATGTAACGACCCGCACTTTTTCGATCGTTCTATACTTATAAGATTAATATTTACATAAATTAAACCTTACCAACATGATAAGCAATCCAAATTTTTGAGATTTATGTTTCCGAAAAGAGTTTTACACAATGTTTGACCGTCTAGTTTGACCGATGATATCACGAACTATACAATATATGATAATTATACGTTTGTATATATATATGTATATATACATATTTAACATGATTAATGAATGTTTTAATACCTCATTTTGTATTAATAACAATAAGTTATAAGTATGTTTTGAAACTACTAACTTAAGTTTTCAAAACGATAACCATACGTAACGTTATTTGACATAAATACTTATAATCTATAATGTTTATACATACATCGTATAAGTAATGTATTTAATCACTTTTAAGGACTTAAATACATAAAACCATATAAGTGTATTCACAAAAGATAGCTATATTTGAATCCTCATTCCATTTTTCACAAAATTTCTATACGTATATCTAGAGTATAAGTACTCGTATCATACCTAGCTTCTATACGTATTTACTATTGGTATATACACATCAAATCACCACCAACCAGCCCTTGTTCAATGCCTTATGTATAAGGTAACTACTTTTGTTATCTAGTATGACAATTTCACATGATTAAAAGATTTTTTCACAAAATTACAAACTTATACACCTTTTACACCACCATTTATACTCCATTTTTGATTCACTTTTACTTCAAATCTTTAGCTAAAAACACACACACTCTCAAGAGCCTTAAACTCCATAATCATTCAGCAAGAATGCATGAAGATCTAGCCATAGAAACAAGCCTTAAACACCATAAGAAAACCTTTACAAAAACACTTCAAGAATCCTTTTCAAGAACACAAACTTACTTCCAATCTTTCATCCAATTCCATCACCCTTTTGGTTCTAGGTTCTTACTCCTCTTTTACAGCAATCTTGTCCAAGTAACTTGAGGTAGTAACTATGTTCATAACCTTATTCGATTCATATATATATAGCTATCTTATTTTGTGGTATAAGATTTTAACAACAAGAACATAGTTTGAATATTTTCAAACTTGTTTGCAAACTAAATAGATCCTTCTAACTTAACTTTTAAAATACTTCAAGACCTGTAATATAACTTAAATATATGTTAACTTAACAAGGTATAACTTGATTTTTCAAAGATTACCTTAAAAACTGTTTTTACGACGTCGGAGTGTAACCGGGGGCTGTTTTGGGTTGGATAATTAAAAACCATCTTAAACTTTGAATTGGAGGTTTATTTTCTGGAAAAATGATTTTTACTATGAATATGATAACACATAAAAATTTCATGATTTAACTCAAAGTATAAGTATTTTTAGAAAAATAATCATTTAAGGTTGTTTACATGATGGAAAATGATTAACTTCATAAGTTTCACTAAAGTTTGACCTATGACCTGTGATTTCGAATACAAACTAAGGTATTTACAGTTCATAGTCTTAAAGAGGGACTCGATCCAAGGAAGTGGCAAGTTGAACCAACGAAAACGGAGTTGTAACGAAGAAACTACGACCAAAACAAAATCGGATATCCAAGACTAGTTTAGCTACGAAAATAATTGGAGAAAATTAAATAAATCACATCTTTTTAAAATAACATGATATTTTATATATATGTACTCATAATTTAATTTTATATGGTTCAGGATCACCCGTAAACAATACGAGAAGATTAATCATAAGATCCCATGATTGTACGCAACACGTCATTTGACAACACCGGTACTTTATGTACGCAACACGTCATTTGACAACACCGGTACCGTGGGTCAAGATTAATCTCGACCAATACATATACGATGGGGGTTTTATTTATTTCATTGGGGGTTTATTAAACACCTAAAAATGAACCATTAAAATTGAATTACTAACATCGGACTGCTAACTACGGACTAAGGAATTATTAAAAGTATTAAAAGTATTATAAGTATATATATGTGACGTTTGTTTAAAATGAAAATATATTGATAAATTATATATGGATAGGTTCGTGATATCAATCGGAGACCAAGTCAAAATTACATATCTTCAAGACAAAAGTGAGTATATAGTCCCACTTTTAAACTCTAAATATTTCGGGATGAGAATACATGTATTTTATGTTTTACGATATGGACACAAGTAACTGAAAAATATATTCTACGTTGAGTTGTACCACTGGCATACTTCCCTGTAGCTTGGTAACTATTATTTACAGCGGTATTGTAAACGCGAATCCTGTTGATAGATCTATCGGGCCTGACAACCCCAACCGGACTGGACGACCAGTATTCAACGGTTGCACAGTACTTCGTTTCGTGACTACACTTGGTACGGTGTAGTAAGATTTCATAATAAAGGGAATATGCGACATGATTAAATGTTAAGTATGGTTACCAAGTGCTCAACCACTTAGAATATTTTTATTAAAACGTTTATATATGAAATCTTGTGGTCTATATATATATATATATATATATATATATATATATTGCTGCCGACATTAAACCTATATCTCACCAACTTTATGTTGACGTTTTAAGCATGTCTATTCTCAGGTGATAATTAGAAGCTTCCGCTGCAACATGTTGAATTTAAACAAGATCTTGAGTATGCATATTTGTGTCAAAAATAAAACTGCATATCGGAGGATTTGTAATGTAAAATATGCTAGAAATCGTATTGTTATCATCACATGTAAAGTTTGTAAGTCTAAGATTATCGCTAAACGATAATCATCTTTATTTTGTCTAAAGCTTGTATCAAAATAAGAATTATGGTTTGTAATGTAAAATATATGCAGTTGTTCTTTTAAAAATGTCGCATATAGAGGTCAATACCTCGCAATGAAATCATAGGTTATCTAACACGTTCTTATGGTTAAGGACGGGTTATGACAGATCAATACTGAGATACGTATACACTGGGTCGTGGATTGATTCAAGATAATATTTATCGATTTATTTCTGTACATCTAACCGTGGACAACTAGTTGTAGGTTATTAACGAGGACAGCTGACTTAATAAACTTAAAACATCAAAATATATTAAAAGTGTTGTAAATATATTTTGAACATACTTTGATATATATGTATATATTGTTATAGGTTCGTGAATCAACCAGTGGCCAAGTCTTACTTTCCGATGAAGTAAAAATCTGTGAAAGTGAGTTATAGTCCCACTTTTAAAATCTAATATTTTTGGGATGAGAATACATGCAGGTTTTATAAATGATTTACAAAATAGACACAAGTATGTGAAACTACATTCTATGGTTGAATTATCGAAATCGAGTATGCCCCTTTTTATTAAGTCTGGTAATCTAAGAATTAGGGAACAGACACCCTAATTGTCGCGAATCCTAAAGATAGATCTATTGGGCCTAACAAACCCCATCCAAAGTACCGGATGCTTTAGTACTTCGAAATTTATATCATATCCGAAGGGTGTCCCGGAATGATGGGGATATTCTTATATATGCATCTTGTTAGTTCGGTTACCAGGTGTTCACCATATGAATGATTTTTATCTCTATGTATGGGATGTGTATTGAAATATGAAATCTTGTGGTCTATTATTATGATTTGATATATATAGGTTAAACCTATAACTCACCAACATTTTTGTTGACATTTTAAGCATGTTTATTCTCAGGTGATTATTAAGAGCTTCCGCTGTCGCATACTTAAATAAGGACGAGATTTGGAGTCCATGCTTGTATGATATTGTGTAAAAACTGCATTCAAGAAACTTATTTTCTTGTAACATATTTGTATTGTAAACCATTATGTAATGGTCGTGTGTAAACAGGATATTTTAGATTATCATTATTTGATAATCTACGTAAAGCTTTTTAAACCTTTATTGATAAAATAAAGGTTATGGTTTGTTTTAAAATGAATGCAGTCTTTGAAAAATGTCTCATATAGAGGTCAAAACCTCGCAACGAAATCAATTAATATGGAACGTTTTTAATCAATAAGAACGGGACATTTCATCGTCGTAGTATTTTATGTATAATACTAATTATAATAATATTAGTACTACTAATAATAAGTTTAATGATAATAATCTTTATAATATTATTAATAATAATATAAATATAAATATATATATATAACGAGAGAGATAGAAAATAGATTGAAGAATGGTTCGGCGGAGCTCGAGTTTTGTAGTCCCAAATCTGGAACCCACACCTCCGCAATCGCTGAGGGTTGATGAGTAAATGGTCCGCAATTGCGGAGCTAATCTTTACAGCTCATTCGCATTACAATTTTTATGCCGACGATTTATTAATTATTATTATTTATATAATATATTTAATTTATATAATTAATTAAATATTATATTATATTTATGTGCATAGTTGATCTGTAATTTTTACACCGATATGTTGTACGTTGACCCTTGACTTAAGTACCAGTTCCAGTTTATCGAACGCATTTTCGTACGCTAAGAAAACTGGTACTTTAAGTTTCGTGTAATGTACCTTTATCAATAACAAGACTCAAATCAATGAAAAATTATCCCACTCAAAGTGTAACTGATTTATTTGAGTATTTTGGTCATTTGCTTCTATAAATCGACGTCTCGTTATTTACTAATATATATTATAATAATACTATTTTAAATCTAAAATGTTTTATGACCGAGTTAATATTATATTTTATCACTTTGTACAATAATGATATTATCATTTAAAAATATAAACTTATATATTTTAGAAATATTTATTTGTTAAAATAATATTTAGTTTTTCAAAAACTAATAAAATTTAATATATTTAAAATCGTTTAAATGTTAGATATTATTATATCACCTTAGGTTTTACGCTCTAGTACATAATTTGATATGATTCATTTATGCACCAACGTTTACTTTAATTTCTCAAACGTTCTAATTACATATCTATAAATCAATCGAATCAATAAACAAGTGTTGCTATCGATTACTTAACTTATCGATATTCATTTTCTAAGTTATCTATATTCCCCAATTTTACTTTTACATTAAATAATATGAAAGTTAAATAGTTTATCTTATCAAAAGTCACGAAGCAATTATTGTAAGGCATGTATTGGAAATCAACAGGAATTTCTACCAATTTGTCTAGCTCTCGCTACTTGACACTTTGTCCTTACTCGAAGATCACTTTACCATTTATTCCGAATACCGTTAAAAAGGAAAGGTTTCCTAAATCAAAGTGGACCTCTCAACAGAAACTCATAATCATATCACAATGTATATGATAATTCAATCATTTGATATTATCTTTTAATTTCGTCGATAAGCATATATGGAAACTAATGCATTTATGTAAAGTATTATTCATCAAATACTTTGTTAACGTTTTCAAGTTACATAATAATTTCATAACTTATTTTCATATCAACCAAACCGTTAAATGTTTTATTAATATTTTCCAATTTAATAATCACTCATATGTATATATATTCGTACATATCTATACACACATAATTGTTCGTGAATTATCGAGAACAGTCGAAAGGTAAATGAATATATGAACATAGTTTAAAGTTTTTAAGATTTCAACATTACAGACTTTGCTTATCGTATCAGAAACATATAAAGATTAAGTTTAAATTTGGTCGGAAATTTCCGGGTTGTCACATGCTCTCTCCTATTTGCTGCGATTTATACTCCCATTTCTATTTCGGAGCTTCATGCTTTTGTTTTCTCTTTGCAAGTAATGGTCCAGAATTCGCAGGTATAAAGCTTTGGATGAACAATGCTAATATTCTTAGAAAGAAATGGTAATAGCACGATTTGACTTGTTAAATTACCAGAGTATCACGGAAAAGACCGAATCATCAAGAAAAATATTCCTTGATATGTTTAGAGGTTAAGTAGAATGTAAGAGTCGTGTAAAATGGCACATAATGACGGTATGTTCTGTGAATCGTCATGTTCCATTAGACACTCAGCATGACTTACTGTAATATAATCACGTTGATCAAGTCATTATATTATACTAACTCATGCTTCAGTTCCCAACACTACTTCAAAACATTCATATTTTAAATTCAAATTTTTTTTTCTTCAGAATTTAGAAACTAAAACAATTTCCTTTTTTATGTAACATTGATATCGCGAAGAGTTAAATGATTTTAGATAAGAATAGTTATGAAAATATCTTCATAAATATCAAGGATATTTATAACGAAAGATATGATGATATCTTAGAATTTCTAATATTAAAGGATGATGAAGAAGATTTGTCCGCAAGTGTTTAGAGTCAGGAGCAAGGTATTCATTAATGATTTCAGTAGACACTGAATCATTTGGATTCTTTGAAGGCAGGTTTAGTCATTGTGATTTGTCCACAGCCTTCTTCGTGGTTTGCTCAATCTGTTTTCCAATTCCAAACCTTCTCTTTTTCATACTATTCTTTATCATCAACTTTTGGCTGTTACAGTCGTTTACAGTTTTTGCTGCTTCATCAGCATTTTTCAAAATTCGGAGAACTAGTTCGCAGTTTAGGGTGTTTTTCAGAAACTTCACATTTGAAGTATGTAAGTCTAGGAGATAGACGTTATATGTATATATATATAACTGTTGGCGTAAAATTGCTGCAAAATTCTAGAATAATGATTTAAGCTTTTTGGCAAGTATCGTTACAAGATGCAGATGAGTATATGATAGGGTTTCAATGAATAAGTATAGTAATTTTTCGGAGAGGCTTAAGTCAAAGGGTAATGAAGTTGTTGATACGTTTACTGTAAATATGGTGGAATGTAAAAGGTTCCCCGGTAACGATGGCGAAAGGGCAACGTATATATCGAAGTTATAATAAGACTCTTTCGACCGATAAGTCAAAGTTAACTTGCTGGAGCTGTGACAAAACTGACTACTTTGGAAAAGGATTGCAAAGTTATTTTTGGTAATAAATGCCAAAGAAGCTGACACAGATATGTGTTAGTCTATGACTTTGGTTTTGAGAGTTTCTAGGTGTATCGCTATACGCGTAATCCTTCTTTCCATTGATAACGTGTGGTTGGATCATCTTCTGGGTTGTTTCTTAATTGAGGGGTTTTCAAGAATCATGAATGGTATGAACGCAGATTATAATCGTCAATATACATTTGATGTTCTAGAATTTTGAACGACATGAATATTTTTCCGAGTTTTATGAATAGAAGTGATGTTCTATCACAGTTTTAAAGTCAAAGTATAGCTTTGAGAGCTGTAGAGATCTAAGAGTGATGTCTTCTGTTAAATCTTGACTTAAATTTTGATTTGTCAAAATCAGAATATGTAATCAAATTTGGATGGGGATGGTTGTTTTGATTTCTATAAAGAATGTATATCGTTGTGAAAGTAGTGAGTATAGTTGATGATTTCTGAATTAGAATCGGATAATGTAACATATTAATTGTGAATTCATATATCTCTCGGGAATTACCTACCCGTTAAAAGTTTCACAAGTAATATTTTGTACAAGAGCATTTTTATTACAGTCTTTATGAAAATATATGTATATTTTCTTCAGATGTAATACAGATTTAATGAGTTAATATTAATTTAAACTCATTTGATTTTCGGCTGGAATTAGAAATGAATAATCTCATAATTTTCGTGGATTATTTCTTAAAATCATGAATCAATACTTCATTATTCATTTTTATTGATATTTCTTTGGTGAATGATGTTGGTGCTCGTGAAATTCTTGCGAACCTCACAAGATATGAATGAGGTTTTTTTTCCTAGGAGGTTTCAAGTACATCGAAGACGAAAGTGTAAAATCACACATATAATTGAATAATACACTTGGTTTATTATGAAATAGAATTCATTAAATTGAAACGGATATTGTAGCTAACGATGGTTAAGTTATTAACGAAGGATGTACATCATAGCATATTAGTAACATGAATTATCCGAGTATCTACTCTTTAAAATTCATGCGTAATAGCTTAGTACGAAAAGATTTATGGTGGTTTCAAAACTTTATATATGTAAGATATACATATAAATTCTTTAGTGGAAGTGAGTTAATACTTTGTAATTCATTTATACAGTATACTCATTGTTGATTAGTGATGATGTTTGCGGTGATTATGGATCTGGTTGAACTTGTGATGTTGTAGGTGCTGCTGATGCTGACGATACTAATGGCACTGACGGTGCTGGTGATGCTGACGGTACTGTTGATGCTGTTCTTAAAACAAGTATAGCTTGTAAATCACGCACCATTCTTGTCAGGGTTTCCGCTCTTCTTTCTATCATTTTGTTTCGCTCATCTGATTTATGGTTAAGGCTAGAACATATAATCTCTAAAACTTTGGAGATTACATAATTGTCGCGGAAAGTTTCTCCAATGAATCAATACTTCATCGGTTATTGTTGTTGGTACTCCTTGTTATCTACGGTGCATATGACATTGATGTTCGAGGTACATATTGTGATGTTAGGGTGTGGGATGCGGATGTTGTGGTTGATGGTGGTAATGGTACTGTTGGTGTTGCTGATGGTGGTACTGTTGCTGCCGGTGCTGCTGCTGGTGCTTGTAACCTTTGCACCATATTCTCCAAAGCCACTACCCGAGCGCGAAGCTCGTTGACTTCTTCTATTACACCAGGATGATTGTTGGTTCGGACAAGTGGATGAATAAGATCTAGAATTTGAGATAGTATATAGTCATGATGAGATACCCTGGAAATGAGGGAGAAAATAGTATCACGAACAGGTTCACCGGTAAGTGCTTTAGTTTCTTCGCCAAGAGGGGAATGTGCGGGATGGAAGGGATTACCTTCTTCTTGTCTCCAATGATTAAGTAGGCTACGAACCCATCCCCAATTTATCCAGAATAGATGATGGCTAATTGGTTGATCCATTCCGGTCACACTGGTTTCGGAGCTCGAGTGGAAATCCATATCGGAATCTGAGGAACTTGAACTAGTTGAGGGGTTCATCTCGTACGATCAGGGAAATGAATTTTGATATGTAATAGATTATAGGATTGAGTTTGGTATTCTTCAATGCATATTTTTCATATGTATATATAATACCAAGATTCCATAAGTTACGGACAAATTTTCGAAAGATGTCAGACAGAGTTTACTGTAATAGATATGTAAAGATATGAATTTGTCTATACATTATCTATGCAATGAATGCAGTAAGACGCGTCTAAAATTAAGATGATAAGCAGATAATTTTTGACAAAAATGATAAGCAAAACTTTTGATATGCAGACACGGTCGAAGTCCAGACTCATTAATGCATCATAATATCTATCGGTTAGACACACTAATGCGAGACCTGGTTCGCTAAGACCACCGTTCTGATACCACATGAGATGACCCATCCTAATCCATAAGGACGAATACAATAACATATGGTTACATTGCGAGGTATTTGACCTCTATATGATACATTTTACAAACATTGCATTCGTTTTTAAAAGACAAACTTTCATTACAACAAAAGTTGACAGGAATGCATACCATCTCATAATATCCAACTATAAATGACCTAATCTGTCATTTACTTAATAATAATCTTTATTGAACTCAACGACTTGAATGCAACGTCTTTTGAAATATGCCATGAATGACTCCAAGTAATATCTTTATAATGAGCAAATGTACAGCGGAAGATTTCTTTAATACCTGAGAATAAACATGCTTTCAAGTGTCAACCAAAAGGTTGGTGAGTTCATTAGTTTATCATAATCAATCATTTTCGTTAATTTAATAGACCACAAGATTTTCATTTCCATTTCTCATAAACATCAACTCATATCAGGCATTTCGCACTGCATAGTGATAAAAATCATTCATATGGATTGAACACCTGGTAATCGACCTTAACAAGATGCATATAGAATATCCCCATCATTCCGGGAATCCCTTCGGACATGATAAATTCGAAGTACTAAAGCATCCGATACTTTGGATGGGGCTTGTTGGGCCCAATAGATCTATCTTTAGGATTCACGTCAATTAGGGTGTCTGTTCCCTAATTCTTAGATTACCAGACTAAAAGGGGCATATTCGATTCGATAATCCAACTATAGAATATAGTTTCGATTACTTGTGTCTATTTCGTCAAACATTTATAAAAGCAGCGCATGTATTCTCAGTCCCAAAAATATATATTGCAAAAGCATTTAAAAAGGGAGCAAATGAAACTCATAATACTGTATTTCGTAGTCATTAAGCATATGATGACACTGAGCAAGTGCAAGGTTGGCCTCGAATTCACGAACCTATGTTAAGTATATATATTCATATGTTGGTCAATATCCGTCTAACAATTTAGGTTAGATCATAGTATATCACAATCCTAATGCTCGAGACCGATATGCAAAAGTCAACAAAAGTCAACTTGACCAAAAATGACTTTCAAAATCTATACATGTTTATTATATAACCTAAATATAGGCGTTTATTATATTTAAACATATTTTTCAGATTTTATTAGAGTAAATAAGATAAATCATTTATTAATAATTAAAAATTTATATATGATAAAATATACTTTTATATATCTTAAGTAATAAAATTTATAAAGTTTAATATCATAAAAATATAGTGATATGTATTATTAATGTAATTATATTACGTGTAGTAAAATATCTTTGTATCACATATTCATTTTATAAAATAATATTGATAATAAATATAATAAGTAAAAGTTGTATTATTTTGTAATAATAATAATTATTATTATTATTCTACTAATAATAACAATATTTATATTTACTAATGATGATATTAATTATGATAAAATGATAATTCTAATCATGATAATTTTAATAATAACGATACTTTTTAATATTAACTGTAATAATAATATTTTATAAAAATAATAATTCTATTCAAATTGATAATTTTTAATAATAATAATACTAAAATGATAATAATAATAATGATATTTTATAATAACAATGATATTTCTATTAAAAATGATAATTTTAATAAAAATGATGGTTTTAATATTAATGATAATTTTAATAATAATAAAAATGATAAAAATAATGAAAATGATATTTTTTATCTAAATCAATATGTTACAATATTTTAATTTCATCATGATACTTATACTCATTATTTCCTAATCGATTAGTTTAATAGCTTTTAGTCCACTTTTATATCGCATTCATAATAATGATAATAATAGTATTTATAATAATTAGATGATACTAATATTAGTTTTAAAAATAATGATACTAATAATAATAATTATAATAATACTAATGATAATACTAATAAAAATAATAATAATAATAATAATAATAATAATAATAATAATAATAATAATAATAATAATAATAATAATAATAATAATAATAATAATAATAACGATAATATTAATAATAACCTTATTGATAGTAACGATAGTAATAATAATAACAATAACAATTTTTAATGATAACACTTATATTACCCATCTTCTATTAGGGAAAGTAAATCTCGCAATCTGATTGGTCCACGTGGCAGCTCCCCTCACATAAAATTACTGTTCACGCTGTTGGTTTTTTTTTTCTTTTTGTGTTTCACGTTTTTTTATTTAATTTACTTTTTTATTTTTTATTTTAAATTATGGTTGAGTGGAAGCCAGTTGAGTCACAAAAGGCAGAAATAGTACGCGACCAACTACTGGTCGTCCTCTCATCTTCCTCTGTTCGTCCTTCACCTCCCACCTTGACCTGCTCCCTTCTTCCACACCTTTAGCCTCACCTTGCTCCTTCCTCCCTTACCCTCTTACTTTATAGCCTTTTGATTTGATTTCCCATTAATTAATTAACTCTTCATACTTGCTCCAGACCAATTCCTTTCCTTGCTTACAGAAAATCTATCGGCTACAGAAATTATAGGTTTGTTGTTCTGTTGTTAATCTATTTAATTAATTTATGTTGTTTGCTTGCTATTGTTGGTTGTAGTTTTCGCATCGTTCTTACGTTGTTCAGGTTGTTCACCATTCTCAGCCCTGTTAAGTTTTTTGCTTTTCATTGTTTGGTAATTTCCGCTATGAGGAGTTCTCGAAAAAGGAAAAAACACTCAGCCAATTTGAATGTAGCTGGTGGTGCTGTGTTAGAAAGTGTTGGACCTTCAGACCTACAGGTTGTTTCCGATAAACAATCTAAGAAAAGGGCTTCTCTACGTAAGGCACATGCCAGTGCTTCGGCTTCTTCTCATGGTATGATATTGTTTTTTATTCTAATTTGTTGTCACTGAAATTGTTTTTTACAAGTTTTAACAGATATCTGTTTGTGCAGTTTCTGTTAGCTTTTCCCTTCATGCTCAGTTGACACCCATATATACTATCTCTGCACCTTTTGATGTGTCAGGTAAATCGAGTTTCTAACTATATGTATGATGTTTTAGTGTAAGTTGCACTATCTTTGGCTTATGTTGTCTTTTGTTTCTATGATATTCTGCTGTAACTTTCACTATCTGTGGATTATGTTGTCTTTTGTTTCTTTTTGCTTTTCATATATGTATGTTGTCTTTCATATATGCATGTTGTCTTTTATATGTGTATGGTTGTTGAGTGCAAGAGCCACTAGAATTGGAATCTTTAGACATTTACTAGCCTGAAAATTCCCTATGCCTCATGTTTTGTGTTATTTGTTTGCTGTTTTTGTGTTTCATTTAATTGTGTCAATTTTGGTTTTTTTCTTTTGTAAACTACCGATTTGAGGCTGCAATGTGTATTTGTTTTTTTGTTGTGGTTGTTGAGTGCAAGAGGCACTTGAATTCGAATCTTTAGATATTTACTAGCGTGAAAATTCCATGTGCTGTGATTGAATTACCTGCACTTGGCCAGTTCTAGAAAACAGTTTTATTTTAATGGCGGTTATCGTTGTTGACTTTGCGAGTTATTAATTTTGTCAACTCTATTTTTTTTCTTCTGTAAACTACCAATTTGAGGTTGCAATGTGTATTTGTTTTTTTGTTGTGGTTGTTGAGTGCAAGAGGCACTAGAATTGGAATCTTTGGATATTTACTAGCCTGAAAATTCCATGTACTCTGAGTGGATTACCTGCACTTGGTCAGTTCTAGAAAACAGTTAATTTTAATGGTGGTTATCTTTGTTGAGTGTGCGAGTTATTTGTCTGTTTTCATGTGTGTTTATATATTATTCTATATGCTCTTTGACAATTGCCTTGTATTTGTGCAGGCGTATCTCCTTTATATCGTGATTCAGGGGACTGCACGTCCGTTTGCATGTAGTGCGGGGCTTTGTTCTGGCGCGCTGAACATGTTAAGTCATATTTCAGAGACAAACAGCTTCATTATCATCGCTGCTGTGAAAATGGCCGCGTCTATTTACCACGCTATGAGGATCCTCCTGCAGAATTTAAGCGTTTGTTAGAAATTCCTGCTTTCGTTGATAATGTTCGTGCCTACAACCAGATGTTCAGCATGACGTCCTTTGGCGCTCGTATCGATGAAACTGTTAACGACGGTCGTTCTCCTTACGTTTTCAAAATCTCTGGCCAGATTTATCATTGGCTCGGTAGTTTGTGTCCTGAAGAGGGGAGCCCCCCAGATTTCTGCAGCTTTACATTTATGATACGGATCACGAAGTTGAAAACCGAATGGGGAATTTTGGGTGTCGTGATTCAGGACGGCTTTCTGAAGTATTTGTTACTCAGTTGGTGAAGTTACTTGATTCAAATAATGCACTAGTCAAGTTGTTTCGCACCACGAGGGATAAGTGTGCTGTCAGCGAGGTACCTACTTTCAAGGTTTGCTTGTATAGTTTGAGCGGGTCAAGCCAACATGCACTGCCTACTTCGGATGCAATAGGCGCTATTGTTTTTGACTCTGGCCCACAATCTATTTCTGATTACGACGTGATAATTGAGCCTCTATCTCAGCTTCCCAGGCGAGTTAATAAGCTGCATTCGTTATATATGTCACTTCAATTCCTGCTGATGTTTTTATTCGGTGAACCCAGTTTTCACCCGGATCTGAAGCTGCGCGCAGCCTCGGGTTCTTAGGGGGCTCGTGTTAGAAAAATGTCGATGAACATGTTTTACAGCTACTAGATTCATGATAGGCTTCAGAGTTACAATCTGATTTTGAGACTGGGTCGTCTATTTCAGCCGTATGTGGTGACGGCATATTGCAGCATCGTGCTCAACCGAATGGACTACATCAGAAATAAGCAGAACGATATACGGGCTGAGTACCTTTCAGGGTTGTATGACGCTATCGATAGAGGTGATAAAACTGGTTCCGATGTCAGTAGCATGACGATTCTTCCCGCTTCGTTCACTGGTGGCCCACGTTATATGTACAGTCATTATCTCGATGCTCTGGCAATTTCACGCGTTTTTGGAAACCTGGCATTTTTGTAACTTTCACGTGTAATGCAAAGTGGCCTGAAATTTCTCGGTACCTGAAGCCTTTTCCTCACCTATCGCCTTCAGACCGAGCCGATATAGTCGCTCGTGTGTTCTACATGAAGGTCAATGAGTTTATAAACTTTTTAAAGGATGAGCGTCCTCTTGGCCATGTTCGCGGAGGTACTATTGCACACCCAGAATTGAAATTTCCTCTTTACTTCTTGAATATTACATGTTTTGTTGTTGCCAATTCACTGACACTATTCTCTTTGCATCCTGCAGTTTTGTATATGATTGAATTTCAAAAAAGAGGGCTGCCACATTGCCACACTTTGGTTTGGGTTCACTCCTCGGTTTCTGCAGCTATCAGGGACAATTTAGACTTCTACATAAGTGCAGAACTGCCTGACCCCAGAATTGATTTTCCTAGTTATACAGTCATATCTGCAACTATGATGCATGGCCCATGTGGCCTTGCCAATAAGCGGGCATCATGCAATCAAAATTTTTCATGTTCAAAAAAGTTCCCGAAGAAATACATTGACAAGACGTACTTTGATGACAACGGTCGTGCTCACTACCGTAGGCGTAATATCGGTATATATACAACGTGTGCCGGTGTCCACCTCGATAAAAGCTACATTGTTCCTTATAATAGGCTACTATGTATGACTTTTCAGGCTCACATAAACGTTGAATGTTGTGGTACGACGAGTCTCATTAAATAACTGTTCAAGTATATTTCAAAAGGTACCGACCGTGTGGCTGTTCGTATAGCAAAACCCATCGGCAGTGACAGTCGCCAGTCACAGCAGCAGACACAACCGGTTGATAAAATTAAAAACTTTATAGATGCTCGGTTCATTTGTCCTCACGAAGCCTGTTGGCGGATTTTTAACTTCCCGATTCATCATCGGGAACCTGCTGTCCGGATTCTGGCTGTTCATCTTGAAAATATGCAGTTGGTAAAGTTTTCGGGCAAGCAACCTCTGCGTGCTATTGTTGAAAACAACGAAGCCAAAAAAACTACTCTCACTGAGTGGCTTAATTATAATGCATCTGCAGTTAACGGAAGCCACCTTACATATTTGGATTTCTCAACCGAATTTGTTTGGTACGAGTCAAAAAAAAGTTGGCCGCGCAGGGCAAACCTAAAGAAACCATCAATTGGCAGGATATCGTATATACATCCCGCCTATGGAGAAGCATTTTTTCTAAGGAAGCTTTTGTGCCATCGAAAGGGGTGCAAGAGCTTTGCAGATATTAGAACAGTCAACCAGATCCTTCATAATACATACCGGTCTGCGTGTGAAGCAGTTGGGTTACTCGGTGATGATAGAGAGTGGTCAGTGGTACTAGAAGAAGCATCCGTATCTGCCACGTCATCTCAGTTACGCTCTCTTTTTGCGCACATTTTGTCTTATTGTACTGTTACGAACCCACTTGCTCTTTGGGAAAATCACTGGAAACTAATGGGTGATGATATACCGCTTCGTGCAGCTGCCAATTTAAATATGTCCCACTTGCATATAAACGCCGATGACCTACATAACTTTGTCCTGTATGAGGTAGAGATCCTTTTGAACCAGTGTTCGAAATCGATTTCCGATTTCGCATTACCGTCGCTGCCAGCTGACCTGCTCGCAGATTTAGCCAACCGTCTTATCATGGAGGAGAGAAACTATGATCGTGTAGTTTTAAATGCCTAACGCCTAGAACTCGAACGTCAAATGAATTTGAAGCAAAAGCAAATTTACGATCTTATAACAAGCGCTTCGTTGAATGAACAAACTGAACATGTATTTGTATACGGGCACGGTGGCACCGGGAAGACATTCTTATGGAAAGCCATAATCACAGCACTGAGATCTAGAGGTAAGATAGTTCTTGTTGTTGCATCATCTGGCATTGCATCTCTACTTCTACCTTCGGGAAGAACCGCACATTCTCGATTCAAACTACCGCTGGTCATAACCGATGAATCGATGTTCAACGTCAAGAAAAATACCCAGATGGCAACATTACTGTAGAACACATAACTTATTGTATGGGATGAGGCGCCAATGAATGATAAGCGCTGTTTCGAAGCTCTTGATAGGAGTCTTAGAGATATTTAAGTAAACACTGAAGAATATTTTGGTGGTAAGTCTGTGATACTTGGTGGTGACTTTAAACAAACGTTACCGATTCAGATAAAAGGAGGGAAATCAGCTATCCTTGGTGCTTGTATTACGACTTCACATTTGTGGCAGCGATTCAAGGTTTTCATACTTGCAGAAAACATGCGACTACTTAGGTCAGGGCTGACACCATCAATGAGGGTGAAGAACGCAGAATTTTCGAAGTGGTTTTTGAGGGTAAGAAATGGTGAAATTGGTGTGCCTGACACAGAAGACCCGTTGAATAGTTGTTGGGTACAAATCCCTGATCAGTTCTGTATTCTTGATGATGAAAATGGATTGGCAAATCTGATTTCTTTTATATACCCTCGTGAATTGCTGCAAAATCCATCCGCAGTCGACCTGCAGCAAAAAGCAATTGTCTGTCCCAAGAACGATGCTACCGATACGATAAACAGCTTAATCGCCGATATGATTGATGGTCCAGTTACAACTTACTGCAGCTATGACACTGCAACTCCACATGGAAATGACGTTGGTGAGGCAGAGTTGCTCTACCCTGCAGAATATCTAAATATGCTGAACTACCCTGGGTTGTCACCGCATGAGCTGCATTTAAAAAAGGGTGTACCATCCATTCTGCTTCGCAACATTAATATAGCAGGTGGGCTTTGTAATGGCACCCGAATGATAATTACGCAGATGTTAGCCAAGTCAGTGGAAGCCGAAATTATTACGGGCACCCGCGTCGGTGAGAAGGTCTTTTTTCCAAGAATGAGCCTTATCCAAAAGGAACCAACGTTGCCGTTCATTCTAAAGAGACAACAATTCCCGTTAAAAATCTCATACGCGATGACTATAAACAAAAGCCAGGGTCAATCACTCAACCAAATTGGAGTTTATCTACCAAAACCTCTATTCGGTCACGGGTAGCTCTATGTTGCGCTATCGAGAGCTACATCACCGGGCGGTTTGAAACTGCTAATTAAAAAACACGAAGACCACGGGCCTAACGTAACCAAAAATATTGTCTACACAGATTTTTTGTCCGCAATTACCTACTTCGAGGCAGTACCACCTGCCCGTTCCACCTGCTAAATAAGACCACAGCCACAAATGAATTATGTATATAGTTAATATATATTTATATTTAGTACTAATTATTTTTTTCCTTTTGATAGTATGGTACAAATAACGGGACTTGGGCAACTAATACCGGGTGATAGAGACAGAACAATTGCAGTGAGAATCTATCGTAAATGGGTGACTTACAGCTATCACAACCTGACTCCAACTGGTTACTATTGCATGTTTATTCAAGAAATGGTATTCACGTCTTACATCTCTATTAACATGTTTTCCTCTTTTATTTATACCGTCTATTTGATGCTTTTTACGTGGTGCAGAACTACCCTACGCTTGTGAATATGCAATACAGCGATAAGGAATATTTTGATGAACTTATGCACTTGAACAAGGTGTATGTGATAACAAACTTCTCGACTCATGCTACAACTCGGTGGGAGAAAATATTACCAGGCCCAACGACATTGTCGTTTGATCGTAACACAAATTTTGAAGAGCTTCAATTTTCAGACTATCCTGATCATTACTTCCAGTTTGTAGCTTATAATCAACTGCGTACACGCGTCCCCAGCACCACTGTTCTCGCTGGTATGTTTTGCATAATTGCATAATAACTTATGATTTAAAATTAAGTTCTTAAACAAACATTCATATGAAATGTGCGTGAACAGACTACATTGGCTGCATTGATCGCCTTGAAGACCCAGTGGTCATCGGAGAAGTTAACCATAAACAGCTTATAAGAAGAACAATCGACCTCACAAATCTTGAGTAAGTCATCATTTACCAAATAAAAAAAATAAATGCATTGTTTGGGATTTTCTTTATTTACTTTGCAAAATTTCAAACACAACAGCATTTATTCAATAGAATGTGTTAACGGGAATAGACTGACTTGCTTTTCGCAACACGAGTAACCGGCAAGAATTACTTCTAACAAAGAGCGAATTTTTTCCCCCTGTTTTTTTAGCATGTATTTCTAACTAAAGGTTTGGCATGCATTTGTGCACAGTGGTGACACAATTCAGCTAACTCTCTGGAACGAGATCGCAACTGCTTTTGACTCGGACGCATACGACGCTATGGAAAAACCAGTTGTTTTGGCAGTTAGCTCGTGTCTGTCTAAGCTTTACCGTGGTATCTAACAATTAAAAACACAGTCTTTGTAATTACTACATGTAATTGTTATGCGCCCATTAAAAACTTTATAACCATTTGTTGCCTGTTTTTTCACTTTGTTTTGAAAAAGAGGAACTCCAGCTTGCTTGTACCCAGGCAACACATTGTTATTTCAATCCACCAATACCAGAATTTAATGACTCGATAGATGAGTAAGCATTGTCTTTTAACCTAGCATCGTATGGCTTTTTTAAAAATACCACTTGCTGCTAATTTGCAGTGAATATTGGTGCAGCCACCGGGCGCGTTATTTGGCAAACCCACCAACTGTCCAGTTACAGAAGCAGGAGCAAACAAAGAAAGGAGAACCAGAAGAAGGGAGTCCAAAGAAGACAGCTAAGCGAAGTTTATTCCCTGAAGACTCCAAGAAAGGTAACGCTGGAGCAAAGAGAAAGTGTAGGAGGCTTCTGGCCTGATTGCAAGCGGGGTAGCGGGCACAATCAACAATTTTTTTTTGTTTGGCGACTGGAAGTTTGTAAACCAGGTTACTTGGTGCTGTTTTGCAAAACTTTTTATCCCGAACGTTAATCATGTATATGCTTGCTAGAAACTTGGTTTGTGTACTTCTATTTGTAATCCTTAGTTACTTTAGGGTGTAGATTATCGTTTTCTGTTAAATTCCTGATCCTTGGTTAAACAATTTGACCTGTAAATTATGGTTTTTATGTATTGGTGTATTTCTGCAAATTTCCAATAGGAAATGCAGTCTTTTAAGTGAATATGCTGAGTCAGGTAATTTCAGCATGTCTATGTAATTAGTTGCATTCTGTTTGTTGCCTTTATAGTCAGTATTTTCACATATATTAACTACTTCTAACGAATACCTATAACGTGCGAGGGTAAATTTTGAAGCGCTTTAAACTTTCCACATCGTTAGATTTATCAAATTTCTATCATACATGTCTAGCCGCGTAGCGCGTACCTTCAATCTTGTTAATATCGATAATGATACTAATAATAATAATTATTATTAGATAATAATAACGACGATAATAACGACGATAGTAATAATAATAATAATCATTTTAATAATAATACTAAAATTAATGATAATTCAGTTGGCCATATCTTTTAATCCGTACATCGAAACCATACGCTTTCTAAATGAAAAGTTATTAATTTTTCTCCAGCTTTCCAACGACATGTATATCATATATCTTATCTCAATAGCATACGTATCAAATTCGTGATTTATCATAAACTATTTAACGACGAAACTAAGCATACAAACATGCATAATCATATATACTCGAGCACTAGTCAGGGATACACTATTAATATATAAAAGATAGGATATGAATGCTCACGTATCAATATTGTGATTTAATATTGCAGGAAAGTACGTAGACGCAACAGAGATGATAAACACTAGTTTGACCTCACGAGCTATACCCCCGAACCATCCCATAACCTCCATAGCTATAACCCATAATTTTCTTAGCTCTATCCCGTTCGAAAAACCCATTTTGAAAAACATGCAAGAAGAACCTCGTCATAGTATTTTATGTATAAATAATAATAATACTAATACTACTAATAATAAGATTAATAATAATATTAATCTTAATAATAATAATAATAATATAAATAATAATATTATATTTAATAATGTAAGTAATAATACTACGGAGTAATATTGATATGTGTGTGTGATTAAGCCTAAACTCGCTCGAATTTATAGAACTTGTCTGATCCAGCATGCCATGCGATCGCATGGCTCCATGGTGTTTTTCCCATGCGATCGCATGGGTCGACTTTACAGCTATGATTGTTTAACTTACATTACCGACACACGTTTTTATTTATATATAATATTTAATCTTTATAATTAATTAAATATTATATTTAATTATCGTGCATAGTTGACTGGTAATTTTAGTTCCAATGACTCGTACGTTGTCGCTTGACCAAAGTCCCGGTTCCGGTTTCTAGAACGCATTTTCGTACGCTTAGAAAACTTGTATTTTACGTTTCTCGACGTGTACCTTTATCAATAATTAGACTTGATCATCGATAAACTATATTACTCGAAGTATAACTTTTACATTTGAGTGTTGTGGCCATTTCATCCTATAAATCGACGTCTCGTTATATATATATATATATATATATATATATATATATATATATATATATATATATATATATATATATATATATATATATATATATATATATATAATAGTAATATTTTAAATAAAACATTTTATAACTACATTAATATTAAATCTTATTACGTTTTAAATTATATATATATATATATATATATATATATATATATATATATATATATATATATATATTCATTTTGAAATATAAATTTGAAATATTTATTTACAATATAATATATAGTTTTTCAAAACTAATTATATTTCAAAGTTCATTATATAATTTATAATCGTTTCGAAATTATTATTCAGTAATACTTCTACCTTTTTGAACAATAAAATATAGTTGTAAATTTATAATACAAAGCTTTAATTAAGTTCTTCAAAATTCATACACAAATTATCTTATAAAATGTTTTAATAATAAAGTTCTTTTTAAACTGAAAATGTGTTTGTATGTTTGAACTAAATTAAATAAATAAAATAATTTTGTTTTCCCAAAATTAAATATAATTAAGAATTAAAAAGTTGAAATAATGGAAATTATTATATCATAAAATGATAAAAAAAAAAAAACCTCATATATAACACTTAACAGATTTCAAGTTTTTAAATTAGCGTTTGTTGGTGAAGCGTAGGATAAAGTCCAATGGTTAATTAAATGTATGAAATCGTCTTAATGTAAAATGACGATTTACTTAACTTATCGATATCTATTATCTAAACTATCTATATTCCATAATTTCACTTTCGTATTAATTAATATGAAAGTTAATGATTATCGTATCAAAAGTTACAAGGACATTATTGTGAAGCATGAATTAGAAATCAAACAGGAATCTCCACTAATCCTTGTCTAGTTCCCGTTAATTGACACATTTGTTCTTACTTGTAAATCACTTTACCATTTTTCGAATGTTGTTAAAAAAACAGATTTCATAAATCACAGTGGACCTCACAACAAAGACCCGTAATCATATCACAATGTATCTGATAATTCAATCATTTGATATTATCTTTTAATTTCCATCGGATAATATATTAAACATATATTGAAACAAATACGTTCATGTAAAGTATTATTCATCAAATACTTTGTTAACGTTTTCAATTAATATAACTTTATATTATATACATATCTATATACACATAAATGTTCGTGAATCGTCGAGCACATAGTAAACGGGTAATTGATTACATGAATATAATTCCAAACTTTTCGAGATTCAACATTACAGACTTTGCTTATCGTGTCGGAAACATATAAAGATTAAGTTTAAATTTGGTCGAAAATTTTCGGGTCGTCACAACTTTCGAGGCCTTGTTTCGAAAAATATTTGGGACAAACAGCCTACGGCGGTTTGCCAACAGATAGATCTCGAAAAAATACACGACTTAAAAAAACGGTGACTAAATCAGAGCTACGAGTCAAAAGATACGATAGATCTAACATTTTGGCCAAAGACGAAAAACACCAAGCACCACGAACCGTCGGTGGTGTTTGGTGAGTGGTGTGAATTTTCTAGGAAAGATGTCTTTTTCGTAATCTAGACGACCTCGAATGGCCGTTTTAGGGTGCTCTTGAGAATTTCCGCACAATCTGAAACCAAAGGTTATGCGCCGCCAAATGGTACTCCATTTGGCAGCGCATATTAATGATTTAAAAAACATGTTTAATGAAGTGACATTAGACTCAAAATTATATGAGTTATACATAATTACATTGTGAGTGATATAATAAGTCTTAAAACTATATATACCATGCTAAGTCATGTATACACAAAAGTAATAATACGATATATATTGAAAACGTTCAAAAAAACATTAATAATGAGAAAAATGTCTTTTTTGGCATCCTGACGACCTCGAATGGCAATAAAATTTCCAAGAGTCTTGATGTTAGGGTCGTTTTAGGGTGATCTTAAGAATTTCAACACAATCTGAAACCAAAAGTTATGCGTCGCCGCCAAATGGTACTCTATTTGGCGGCGGATATTATTGATATAAAAAGCGTGTTTAATGAAGTGACATTAGATTCAAAATTATATGCGTTATACATAATTACATTGTGAGTGAAATAATATACCTTAAAACAATATGTACCATGCTAAGTCATGCATACAAAAAGAAATAATATGATAGAAATTGAAAATGGTCAAAAGAGCGTGTAAACTTAAACATAAAAAAGGCAAAATTGAAGGCTTTCGAGGCCTCGTTTTGAAAAATATTTGGGACAAACGGCCTTCGGCCATTTGCCAACACATAGATATCAAAAAAATACACGACTTATAAAAAACGGTGAATAAATCGGAGCTACGAGTCAAAAGATACTATAGATCTAACATTTTGGTCAAAGACGAAAAACACCAAGCACCACGAACTGTCAGTGGTGTTTGGTGAGTGGTGTGAATTTTCGAGGAAAGATGTCTTTTTCGTAATCTAGACGACCTCGAATGGCAAGCACGTTCTGAGAGTCTTGCTCGTTGGGCCGTTTTAGGGTGCTCTTGAGAATTTCAGCACAATCTGAAACCAAAGGTTATGCGCCGCCAAATGGTACTCCATCTCACGGCGCATATTAATGATTTAAAAATCATGTTTAATGAAGTGACATTAATTTCAAAATTATATGAGTTATACATAATTACATTGTGAGTGAAATAATAAGCCTTAAAACTATATATACCATGCTAAGTAATGTATACACAAAAGTAATAATACGATATATATTGAAAACGTTCAAAAAAACATTAATAATGAGAAAAATGTCTTTTTTGGCATCCTGACGACCTCGATTGCAATAAAATTTTCGAGAGTCTTGATGTTAGGGTTGTTTTAAGGTGATCTTGAGAATTTCAACATAATCTGAAACCAAAAGTTATGCGCCGCCAAATGGTACTACATTTGGCGGCGCATATTATTGATATAAAAAGCGTGTTTAATGAAATTACATTAGATTCAAAATTATATGCGTTATACATAATTACATTGTGAGTGGAATAATAGGCCTTAAAACAATATGTACCATGCTAAGTCATGCATACAAAAAGAAATAATGTGATAGATATTCAAAATGGTCAAAAGAGCGTCTAACATAAAGAAAAATTAGGTAAAATTGAAGGCTTTCGAGGCCTCGTTTCGAAAAATATTTGGGACAAACGGCCTACGGCAATTTGAAAACGGATAGATCTCGAAAAAATACGAGACTTAAAAAAAACGGTGACTAAATCGGAGCTACGAGTCAAAAGATACGATATATCTAACATTTTGGCCAAAGTCGAAAAACACCAAGCACCAGGAACCGTCGGTGGTGTTTGGTGAGTGGTGTGAATTTTCGAGGAAAGATGCCTTTTTCGTAATCTAGACGACCTCGAATGGCAAGCACGTTCGGAGAGTCTTGCTTGTTGGGCCGTTTTAGGGTGCTCTTGAAAATTTCAGCACAATCTGAAACCAAAGGTTATGCGCCGCTAAATGATACTCCATCTGGCGGTGCATATTAATGATTTAAAAAGCATGTTTAATGAAGTGACATTAGCCTCAAAATTATATGAGTTATACATAATTACATTTTGAGTGACATAATAAGCCTTAAAACTATTTATGCCATGCTAAGTAATGTATACACAAAAGTAATAATACGATATATATTGAAAACGTTCAAAAAACATTAATAATGAGAAAAATGTCTTTTTTGGCATCCTGACGACCTCGAATGGCAATAAAATTTCCGAGAGTCTTAATGTTAGGGTCGTTTTAGGGTGATCTTGGGAATTTCAACACAATCTGGAGCCAAAAGTTATGCGCTGCCAAATGGTACTCCATTTGGCGGCGCATATTATTGATATAAAAAGTGTGTTTAATGAAGTGACATTAGATTCAAAATTATATGCGTTATACATAATTATATTGTGAGTGAAATAATAGGCCTTAAAACAATATGTACCATGCTAAGTCATTCATACAAAAAGAAATAATGTGATAGAAATTCAAAATGGTCAAAAGAGCGTCTAAAATTAAAAAATAGGCAAAATTGAAGGCTTTCGAGGCTTCGTTTCGAGAAATATTTGGGACAAACGGCCTACGGCGGTTTGCCAACGGATAGATTTCAAAAAAAATACACGACTTAAAAAAAACGGTGACTAAATTGGAGCTACGAGTCAAAAGATACGATAGATCTAACATTTTGGCCAAAGACGAAAAACACCAAGCACCACGAACCGTCGGTGGTGTTTGGTGAGTGGTGTGAATTTTTGAGGAAAGATGTCTTTTTCGTAATCTTGACAACCTCGAATGGCAAGCACGTTCGGAGAGTGTTGCTCGTTGGGCCGTTTTAGGGTGCTCCAGAGAATTTCAGCACAATCTAAAACCAAAGGTTATGCGCCGCCAAATGGTACTCCATCTGGCGGCGCATATTAATGATTTAAAAAGCTTGTTTAATGAAGTGACATTAGGCTTAAAATTATATGAGGTATACATAATTACATTGTGAGTGAAATAATAAGCCTTAAAACTATATATACCATGCTAAGTCATGTATACACAAAAGTAATAATACGATATATATTGAAAACGTTCAAAAAAACATTAATAATGAGAAATATGTCTTTTTTGGCATCCTGACGACTTCGAATGGCAATAAAATTTCCGAGAGTCTTGATGTTAGGGCCGTTTTAGGGTAATCTTGAGAATTTCAACACAATCTGAAATCAAAAGTTATGCGCCGCCTTATGGTACTCCATCTGGAGGCGCATATTATTGATATAAAAAGCGTGTTTAATGAAGTGACATTAGATTCAAAATTATATGCGTTATACATAATTACATTGTGAGTGAAATAATAGGCCTTAAAATAATATGTACCATGCTAAGTCATGCATACAAAAAGAAATAATATGATAGAAATTCAAAAAGGTCAAAAGAGCGTCTAAAATTAAAAAAAAAAAGAAGGCAAAATTGAAGGCTTTCGAGGCCTCGTTTCGAAAAATATTTGGGACAAACGGCCTACGGCGGTTTGCCAACGGATAGATCTCGAAAAAATACACGACTTAAAAAAATCGGTGACTAAATCGGAGCTACGAGTCTAAAGATACGATGGATCTAACATTTTGGCCAAAGACGAAAAACACCAAGCACCACGAACCGTCGGAGGTGTTTGGTGAGTGGTGTGAATTTTTGAGGAAAAATGTCTTTTTTGTAATCTAGATGACCTCGAATGGCAAGCACGTTCAGAGAGTCTTGCTCTTTGGGCCATTTTAGGGTCCTCCTGAGAAATTCAGCACAATCTAAAACCAAAAGTTATGCACCGTCAAATGGTACTCCATCTGGCGGCGCATATTAATGATTTATATGCATGTTTAATGAAGTGACATTTGACTCAAAATTATATGAGTTATACATAATTACATTGTGAGTGAAATAATAAGCCTTAAAACTATATATACCATGCTAAGTCATGTATACACATAATTAATATTACGATATATATTGAAAACGTTCAAAAAAACATTAATAATGAGAAAAAAGTCTTTTTTGGCATCCTGACGACCTCGAATGTCAATAAAATTTTCGAGAGTCTTGATGTTAAGGTCGTTTTAGGGTGATCTTAAGAATTTCAACACAATCTAAAACCAAAAGTTATGCGCCGCCAAATGGTACTCCATTTGGCGGCGCATATTATTGATATAAAAAGCGTGTTTAATGAAGTGACATTAGATTCAATATTATATGCGTTATACATAATTACATTTTGAGTGAATTAATAGGCCTTAAAACAATATCTGCCATGCTAAGTCATGCATACAAAAAGAAATAATGTGATAGAAAATTCAAAATTGTTAATAGCGCGTCTAAAATTTTTAAAAAAATAGGCAAAATTGAAGGCTTTCGAGGCCTCATTTTGAAAAATATTTGGGACAAACGGCCTTCGGCAGTTTGCCAACGGATAGATCTCGAAAAAATACATGACTTAAAATAAATGGTGACTAAATCGGAGCTACGAGTCAAAAGATACGATAGATCTAACATTTTGGCTAAAGACGAAAAACACAAAGCACCACGAACTGTCGGTGGTGTTTGGTGAGTGGTGTGAATTTTCGAGGAAAGATGTCTTTTTTGTAATCTAGATGACCTCGAATGGCAAGCACGTTCGAAGAGTCTTGCTTGTTGGGCCGTTTTAGGGGTGCTCCTGAGAATTTCAGCACAATCGGAAACCAAAGGTTATGCGCCGCCAAATGGTACTCCATCTGGCGGCGCATATTAATGATTTAAAAAGCATGTTTATGAAGTGACATTAGACTCAAAATTATATGAGTTATACATAATTACATTGTGAGTGAAATAATAAATCTTAAAACTATATATACCATGCTAAGTCATGTATAACAAAAGTAATAATACGATATATATTGAAAATGTTCAAAAAAAACATTAATAATCAGAAAATGTCTTTTTTGGCATCCTGACGACCTCTAATGGCAATAAAATTTCCGAGAGTCTTGATGTTAGGGTCGTTTTAGGGTGATCTTGAGAATTTCAACACAATCTGAAACCAAAAGTTATGCGCCGCCAAATGGTTCTCCATTTGGCTGCACATATTATTGATATAAAAAGCGTGTTTAATGAAGTGA
This sequence comes from Rutidosis leptorrhynchoides, assembly GCF_046630445.1. Lineage (NCBI taxonomy): Eukaryota > Viridiplantae > Streptophyta > Magnoliopsida > Asterales > Asteraceae > Rutidosis > Rutidosis leptorrhynchoides. Next base: position 365,043,393 of record NC_092338.1, read on the forward strand.
CATTAGATTCAAAATTATATGCGTTATACATTGTCACAACTCTAGCTTTTAGACTTAAGTTGTCTAGTTTGACTTCTTTAAGATTACAATTTCCGACATGACGAGTAAATTTATTAATCTATGTCTTGGTTTATTTTAGGGTTTGTATAACCCTAATGATGCATTTAAGGTTTTACTTGATAGGGTGTTACTTCACACATTTTGCATAAAGTCATAAACCCTAGTTTACCACTATAAACCCTAGCTCATTACTGATATGGCAGAAACGAACGGATTTTATTGCGCGGTGTCGTTAGGCCGCGGCTCGCCAGGATCAGCCACTCGTGGGAGAGGATACTGTTTTAAATTTATATTTAGCGGGTCTAAATCTTACTACTCCTTATAAGTAAGGGAAGTATGACCTAGAGTCATATTTTTGAGATATCAGTAACATCGAACCTATATTTTAGCCTAAGATAGTTAGGTAGTAGTGGATATTTATTTTTAGGATTTTCTAATTTAATAAGACAGATAAACTAAATGCGATAAAATTTGTAATTCAGATAAGGTTAAAGTAAGTGCATACTATGATTTCGTCAGTTATGTTGTCGAGATTATGGAATGCTGGCTCATGAATAGGCAGAGGCCCTGTATTCATTACACTGGTCCTAAACGCCCCTGTCATAAGACATGTCACTGGGTACTGCGTTAGGCTTGAAGATTCTGAATAGACAGCAACGTCCATTACCCCCGACGCCCGTGCAGTCTGACTACAGGCATACACGTTCAGACGGCTCATCCAATTGAGCGACTCGGTTAGGTGACGTATTAACATTCCAAAATGGTGTAAACTTTCTTAAGCATAATAGAATACATGGTTTACCAAATCCGAGAGACCTGATGTGCCTCAATGCTTTCGTTAATGATTGGTAAAAGATAGTTAGGCCCTTAAAAAGAGTTCAACCATAAAGAACACCATGGCCAAGTAAAGTCGACTTCCATGAACACGTTCGGTTATCCTAACGGTCCAATCCTTTATGTGTCTAAACAAACATTTCCTTAATTAACTAAGAATCCCTCAAGCGGGGTGCAATGCTTGAGACCGCGTTATGGTGCAGTGTACTGGTCAACACTAACCGTGTTCCATGGCATTACTTAGCAGAGTTACAGCTTACAACAACCGCTGTGCTTCAGCGTGCACGTACGAAGTTTATATGCTTGGTGACTACACTAGCATGGTCTAGGACCGACAATGTACTAAGGGTCTAGTTAGATGTTTCACTACAAAAGAGTCCTCAGTCGGAATCCAAAGCTCGATAGACTTACTACAACCGGTGTGGCTCGGTCGATCTTACGTTGTATCCGACAGACTTCTCTTACCAAGGGGTGACACAGATAGTGTACTCTGAATCGGGGTTCGCGACTTCCCAATAACAGAGCCTATAACTACGTTCTATTAGTTGGAAAAGCGATTGAGTTTAAAGCATAATCGGAAAGCATTTAGACAGCATACAGAAACCATAATATTATTTCGGCATTATAACTGCTTACATCATAGCATACACTAAAGATAACTACTCGATAATCATGGCAATAATATCATAAAACATTACATAAGATAAAGGATAGAAGTACCAGTAGATTAAACGAGTTTTGAATACAAAAGTGACAACTTCAAGACACCAGACCGCTCCTAATACAATCTTCAGCGTTCTTCTCCGGGTACTAGGTTTCCCGCACGGAGTCGAAGGCCTTGAGAGTATGACTAATATTGTATAAGAGAGAGAAAGAAGTGAATTGAAGTGTGTGTTGGAATGAATGACAAAGACCCTTTAAATAGACTTGGAAATTGCCAGCATACGCCTGGCAGGCGGCATGGCAGGGCGTATGGCAAGGCGTATTTGGCAGGCCGTATGGCTGGCAGACCGCATGGTGGGCCGTTTGTTGGCACGTATCTGGTAGGCCGTTTCCATACAGGCATACCGTATGGTAGGCCGTATGGCAAGTCGTATGGTGTGCTGGATAGCCTTGATTCCCTAGATCGTAACTTGATTTCTTGTCTTTCACCATTTTTGCTCTAGAATCTTCGTTTTAGCTCCGATTCTCTTGATTCTTTTTGCACCGCCTTCGAAATTACTTGTTCTTCAATTCTAACCAATGAAGTGGGTATTTTGCCGTTTAAGTTCGAATCTTTCTTGTTTTTGGGTCTTAATACCGGGGTGAAAACGTGACTTTTTAGCCGATATCAAATATCCCACACTTAGACTTTGCTTGTCCTCAAGCAAACTCTCATTTTTTAAGAATCTTTTCGGTGTTTCTTTTCTAGCAGCCCAAGCGGGTTGCTTTTATTATAAGAGAAAAAAGATAAGGTGAGTCATCTATGTTAGGATTGAAATTATCTCTGCAAGCTTGCGAGGAGGTTACATGACATAGGCTAGCTTTCACGGGTCACTCAGATCACTCAAGTGTTTAAGGTTCCCTATAGATCTAAGAAATGAAGTACACTCATAGCCAGTCATGCTGCACCCATCGTCATAGGCTTGATAAAGACTCAAATCCTTGCTGCTAACGTGAGAACGGTAGTAATCTCAGTTTAATAGGTCATTTGTCAATGATGGGAAAGTGATGACGATCAAAAGATCCGTTGGAAGACAAACGCTCTTCGCAACAAACGATTAAAACACTAACGTGAATTAACCTCGGGTAAATACCCACGTAAATTAATATTACGTAAACAATAGGAATATAAACTCAAACTTTTAATTAATTCCAAGAGATATATCTCTTCCACGTACATGTGAGGAGTATATATAATAAAAAAAAGAAACTTAACCTATTATGACTCTAAATCAACTTGACTCCCATCTGTATCCCAATTCTAATTTAATGGATACAAATACTATGTAATATAAAGTAACTAAATAAATAACATAAATAGAATTAATCTTTCTTTGCCTCCAAGTATGTCTTCAATCAAGTTGCGTTCCATATCAGTCTTCCCCACCTGAAAAGAACTCGCCCTCGAGTGCCAACTTAAATAAGACGATATACCCGGATCAAAAATAAACCAATCAATGACTACTTGGAGTACAGTGCAACTCAAATAAAATGATGTGCCCGGGTCAAAGATAAACACATCAATGACAAACTCATCGTTGCCACTCCAAATTTGTTTGCGACGATCTCTTTCAAAATTATTATGCTCTAAAACCCTTTTACCCTTCTCCCCTTCTCGAAAAGAACTCGACCTCGAGTTCTCAATGCATGGTTTATACACGAACAAATCTCCTTTATTAATCATCTTGCTTGCATCCAGGGAGTTATTCATCATCTTGCTTGCAACCTGGCTCTGATACCGATTGATGACGATCAAAAGATCCGTTGGAAGACAAACGCTAACGTGAATTAACCTCGGGTAAATACCCACGTAAATTAATATTACATAAATAATAGGAGTATAAACTCAAACTTTTAATTAATTCCAAGAGATATATCTCTTCCACGTACATGTGAGGAGTATATATAATAAAAAAAAAGAAACTTAACCTATTATGACTCTAAATCAACTTGACTCCCATCTGTATCCCAATTCTAATTTAATGGATACAAATACTATGTAATATAAAGTAACTAAATAAATAACATAAATAGAATTAATCTTTCTTTGCCTCCAAGTATGTCTTCAATAAAGTTGCGTTCCATATCAGAAAGGAATTTTGGAGTGGTAGTGAAGTTGGTTTTGAAGGGTGAGATAAAAAGGGTAATGTAGTCTTTATACATACTTTTATTCGGATAGATAGGAGTGCTGAAGTATTTTGAGAAGCACTTTTGAACTTTTTCTTCATTTGATAATCATTTCGGTCGAGTTCTCTTCGGCATTTCTCTTATTTAGTTCTGCTCCTTTTTTTCAGAACTTCATCATTTTTTTTTTTGGAGACTTCATCTCGAGAAACTTTTTGCCGGAAAACTTTTTCAAGACCTTTGTCGTAATATTTGAGAGGTTTATAACATCAGGTTTTCGGAAGGAATCTCATTTTCTGGATTTTTCGAGAGATGGTAAAGGTGATATGGATGTGGTGGTGGAGTAGAAGCAGTGGAGGTGCGGAAGGTTTATGTTTGACAAATGGCTAGCTATTTACAACCGAATCGCATTTCGCTGCTTGGAGATGTAGATCTAAAGCAAGTTCAGATTCTGAGCACAGACATCGGCACTCTCAACGAAAAATAGTGAAGTATTAAAGATGAATGCTGGTCTTATTTGGGGTGCCTCACCATAATCAATTTAGGTCAATAATGCCTTAGTCATGCAATGCTCTATTAGAGATTTCAATCTAACAAGAATTCCACCTTACTTAAGACTTATTTTTATTGACAAACGTTTTAGGTTTTCAAAAATACTCTTTCGAAAAGGGTTTCTTTTGCAAAAATTTTGAAATTTGGCTTAAGGACTTGGAATCTTCGTAATGGTTTATTATAATACAGCATAAAAAGATACCAACATCCCACACTTAGACGAACATTGTCCTCAATGTTCCTAGTGTACCACACTTAGGAGTTGAAGATTTGGGAGTATTTGTCTAGTGTTTTTATTGGGTGTTATCCCGCACTTAGTGAAAAGCTAGGATGTGGCATATTTTGAATCTTGAGCTAGTAGCGAATAGAAAGAAATACCCCTAGCAGATGCGGCTAGTTTCCTTGCTTCTTTATCAGATCATTTGTCATCCTTTATTCTTCTACTCTACTTTATTGCACGGGTTACCTCCTGAGAAGCGCTTTTGTTTAAGGTCGTTGGCTCGACCGTAGTGATGCTTCAAAAAGCAAACATTCCTCGCTGATGGTTGTGATCTTGGTCTTCTCGAGGGAATGTAAGTCTTGGTGGATAATTCCTGAGAAAGTGTCGGACCAATAGTGGTAACAAGTCAGGTACTTCTCTTGAAGATCTTCTGAAAGATAAGTAGTGCGCAGTTTCAGCTCTTGATAAGTCTTGAAGTCCGATGAAAATATGATCCACAGCCTTGCTGGTTGACCCATGAATGTCAATCATAGAAGCAGTGCTGGTGTTGATGATTTCTCTGATGGGATGCTCATTTCGAAAGTCTTCAAGCAATGTAAGAAACTGTATCTTTAGAATCTCGAAGTCTTCGGAACGGTGATCTCCACAGTAGGAGTCGGTAGCTTTGCACAGATTAGTTAAGAGACGAAGCTGGAAAGAAGTGAACAGCAATCCTGATTCGAGTATTAGTTTCACCATCTTTGAGTATATCTCCCGACATCCAGCTTTAAATGTGAAACTAGGATCTGTGGACTCATGGAAGATACGTGATAGCTGCTTCATAACATAGGTGGCAATGTTGACTCAATCTGGTTCAAGATGAGAGAACGGATTGTTTCGCCTTGCTTCCTCCATAACAGCGTCTTGCAACTCTTTGATAATCAGATCAGCGTGGTGATCAATTGTTACGTAAATCACTAGTCTGTCTGGTGTGCTTTCAAAATTATCTCTATCCAGGAGGGCGAAAAAGCTGTGAATATCCTCGATCATTTGCAAATCAGAGTGATAAGTCGGGCGTCCGGTGGAAAGATCCATATGCTTCCGGATGAGAGTCAGTAGTGCTCGTTGGTTTCATGAGAACGGAAGTGCAGATCCGGCTAAGGCGTTGTAAACCCTAGAGTAAATGATCTTCTGATCTCGACAGAATCTTGTCTCAAGAATAGTGCGAACCACTGAATTATGTTCTCGTTGCCTTTATTCGTGATAGATATGATCGTGAAGAGAATTGATAAAGTCTTGAATGCGTTCTTCTAGGGTTTCAACATCATTGTCTTCTCTTCGGAGATAGAGGTGGTGTTCTTCTCTGATTGCCATAATTCGTTCTGTTAAGCGTAGCGAAAAGTCAATGGTTGACTTCCGGATGGCTTCGAGAATGTCTTCAAATTCATCGGTATCATTGATGAAGGTGATCATGTCTGCATGTGTGGATGTAACCAGAATTTGATCTGAAGATGAGTCCAGCTCCCCTTGATCTGCTTCGGTTGGAGAGTGTGAGTTAGTCAGAATGTCTTCATGATGCTTTTCCTCGTCATCATCGGTATCTGGTTCCTCTGAGGATGCGTCTGATGAACGGGTTTCTTCAGTATTCTGATTCTCCACTTTGATACTTACAGGATCAATTTCTATATCCTTAACCTCGACCTTGTTGGTCTTCTTCTTGAAGCGAATGATTAAACTGTGATTTTCCTTCTCAAGCCTCATTATTTCTTCATGACGCTCAGTACTTGGAACGGGTACTGTCGCAGTTTCTTTTACGTCTTCCATTTCCTCTTCCTCCTCAGATTCCTCCTCTTTCTCTATTTCTTCGCTGAGATCCTCTTCTTCCATTTCTGGGTCGTTTACAGACTGTGATTCGACACCCATTTCGATATCATCGACTGGTGGTGACTCGTCATCGGAAGTGATCCGTCTGGTGGAAATAGCAAACATCTCTGCCTGTCCAAAAAGATCGGTTGGTCGGTCAATTTTAAAGGTAACGCTCTCCCCATGTGATCGTAAGATCAAGGTTTGATTGTACACATCAATGACAGTCCTAGCCGTATTCATGAAAGGTCTCCCTAACACTATTGGGGTGTGTAGGTCTTCCTTAATATCCATCACTACGAAATCCGTAGGATACAAGAATTTGTCGACTTTCACCAAGACGTTCTCAATTATGCCCTTAGGATACCGATTTGTATGATCGGCAAGTTGGATTGTCATTTTGGTTGGTGAAAAGTTTCGTAACTCTAATCTCTTGTAGAGAGAGTGGGGGATTAGGTTGATACTTGCTCCTAAATCTGCTAGCGCATGAATGGTTCCAGATTGGTAGATTGAACACGGGAAAACGAATCGGCCCGTATCTCCTAGCTTTGGTGGTAGAGAGTTTCTGAGTAATGCAGAGCATTCTTCACTCTGTGGAATTTTGTTAGAGTCTGGTATCCTCTCCTTTGTAGAAAGAAGCCTTCAGATGTATCTCTTCTGGTTGGGAAATTTAGACATGGTGTCCAAGAATTTGCCATCTAGTCTGAAGGAATCAAGCTTGGATGGTTCTTCTTGTAGCCTTCCAGAATAAGGTACGCGAACTGGATTTTCAGGGGTCAGCTTCTGAGTATATGTCGATTTGTTTTTGAGCCTAGTTGATCTTCTCCTTGGTTCTTCCTCTGGGATTACGGAATCCATTTGCTTTGCCTCTTCTATGTGGGGATTCTGGATAGTATTACTTGGCAATCTTCCCTGTGGTCAGGTTTCAAGGTGTTGTGATAACAGTCCGAGCTGCGTTTCCAAACTTTTGAGCAGAGCCAATTGATTTCTCATTAGTATCTCCATCTGATCTTGTCTGGTTGCAGTTCTCTGATTTAGCTATTGTTGTCCTTGGATGAACTGAGTTAACTGATCATCAGCTCCGAGAGTGGGGTTAGTTGCTTTTGTAATCTGGGTGGTAGGGGAATTTTCCTCAACTGGGGGACCAGTGAGTGAAAGTGGTTGATCGTAGGTCAATTGAGATTGTTGGGCTGGGTAAGGTGGATAACGATAGCGGAAAGGTTGATTGCTTCGCTGAAATTGATTACCCCTAGGTGGTTGATTGAATTCAGGATTTGGTGGACGAGCTGGGTATTGGACATAACAGACTAAACCGTCAGGGTTTTCGTACTCAACTTGATAATCTTCAGTAGGTTGCGGGTTGGTACAATTAACACAAGCCTGAGCTTGGTTAACCTGCAGCGACTGCGTCTGCAATTCTCCAAGTTGTTTAGCAAGGGACTCCATCTTGTCCGTAAGGGATTTGATGGCCTCCGTTTGATTGTTAAATGCAGAGAGTGGGGCAGATGATGAAGTTGTTTCACCACTGTTCCAGTCATGATGATGCATTGTCATGTTTTCGAGCAATTCCCATGCTTCGTCTGCGATTTGGTTCATCAGATTCCATTGAGCTGCTGCATCGATCGTCGTCCTATGATTTACTGTAAGACCATTGTAGAAGGTACATATTTGGGCTGACCGTTCTAGCTGGTGATTAGGGCATTTCTTCAGCAGGGTTTTGAATCGCTCCCATGCGGTGTAAAGAGATTTATCATAACTTTGTTTGAAGTTAATGATGTCATTCTTTAGTTTGGTTTGTTTAGAAGGAGGGAAATATTTGGTTAGGAATTTAGTAGCCATCTCCGTCCATGACGTGATGGAATCTTTTTCCAATCCTTCAAACCAAGTTTGAGCATGATGAGTGAGAGAATAGGGGAACAAGTATAGCCGGACTATATCTTGTCCTATCCCTGGCTGTTTGTAGGAGTTCGAAAGAGATATGAATTTATCAAGGTGAGAATTAGGATCGTCATTCGGTAATCCATGAAACTGACAGCTATTCTGAATGAGTTGGATGATGTGATGTTTTAACTCGAACGAGTGTTCTTGAATCTCTGGAAATCTGATTGGTCCTCCTCGACCTTCAATCGAGGGTTTGGTATTTTCTGCTAAAGTAATGCGTAACGCCATTTGGTTTCTGATTTGTGCTTCCTTACGTGCTTTAGAGATTATTGCGTCTAGATCAGGTACGAATAACAACGGCCCTGGTCTAGATCGGGTTTGGGTCATACACTAGGTATGCCTTTTTGTTTTTAATTTTTCACAAATAAACTAAAATTATAATAAGCTAAACTAAACTAATCTAATATAATTCTAAGGTTATCTTATTTAATCTAAGGTAATCTAAGGTAATCTAATCTAAGGTAGTCTAAAGTAATCTAAAGTAATTCAATTAACTACTATCCTATGGTGGAATATGTTTTTGGTTCTGGATACTGATTCCATGGTATTTCGGTAACAGAGCTTCACACGAACTATTCAACAAACCAAGTGGCCAGGCCGACTACAGAGAGGCAGGATCCTTTTGGTCCCAATATAATTGACGACTGTTCGGAAAATACAATAACCAAGTCCGTGTATAATTGTCTTTCTTAGACACCACTAAATGCTTGTGAATAAGTTTGATAGAGAGCAGTATTACCTGATACCAGTTCCGCGGTAGCAGCGCCAAAAACTACTGTATCTCTCTTGATATAGCCAAAATAGACGGTTTTTATTGCGCGGGGTCGTTAGGCCGCGGCTCGCCAGGATCAGCCACTCGTGGATATTTATATTTAGCGGGGCCTAAATCTTACTACTCCTTATAAGTAAGGGAAGTATGACCTAGAGTCTTATTTTTGAGATATCAGTAACATCGAACCTATATTTTAGCCTAAGATAGTTAGGGAGTAGTGGATATTTATTTTTAGGATTTTCTAATTTAATAAGACAGATAAAGTAAATGCGATAAAATTTGTAATTCAGATAAGGTTAAAGTAAGTGCATACTATGATTTCGTCAGTTATGTTGCCGAGATTATGGAATGCTGACTCATGAATAGGCAGAGGCCCTGTATTCATTACACTGGTCCTAAACGCCCCTGTCATAAGACATGTCACTGGGTACTGCATTAGGCTTGAAGATTCTGAATAGACAGCAACGTCCCTTACCCCCGACGCCCGTGCAGTCTGACTATACGCATACACGTTCAGACGGCTCATCCAATTGAGCGACTCGGTTGGGCGACGTATTAACATTCCAAAATGGTCTAAACTTTCTTAAGCATAATAGAATACATGGTTTACCATATCCGAGAGACGTGATGTGCCTCAATGCTTTCGTTAATGATTGGTAAAAGATAGTTAGGCCCTTAAAAAGAGTTCAACCATAAAGAACACCATGGCCAAGTAAAGTCGACTTCCATGAACATGTTTGGTTATCTTAACGGTCCAATCCTTTATGTGTCTAAACAAACATTTCCTTAATTAACTAAGAATCCCTCAAGCGGAGTGCAATGCTTGAGACCGCGTTATAGTGCAGTGTACTGGTCAACACTAACCGTGTTCCATGGCCTTACTTAGCAGAGGTACATCTTACAACAACCGCTGTGCTTCAGCGTGCACGTACGAAGTTTATATGCTTGGTGACTGAAATGTCCCGTTCTTATTGATTAAAAACTTTCCATATTAATTGATTTCGTTGCGAGGTTTTGACCTCTATATGAGACGTTTTTCAAAGACTGCATTCATTTTTAAAACAAACCATAACCTTTATTTCATAAATAAAGGTTTAAAAAGCTTTACGTAGATTATCAAATAATGATAATCTAAAATATCATGTTTACACACGACCATTACATAATGGTTTACAATACAAATATGTTACATCGAAATCAGTTTCTTGAATGCAGTTTTTACACAATATCATACAAACATGGACTCCAAATCTTGTCCTTATTTTAGTATTCAACAGTGGAAGCTCTTAGTATTCACCTGAGAATAAACATGCTTTAAACGTCAACAAAAATGTTGGTGAGTTATAGGTTTAACCTATATATATCAAATCGTAACAATAGACCACAAGATTTCATATTTCAATACACATCTCATACATAGAGATAAAAAATCATTCATATGGTGAACACCTGGTAACCGACATTAACAAGATGCATATATATAAGAATATCCCCATCATTCCGGGACACCCTTCGGATATGATATAAATTTCGAAGTACTAAAGCATCCGGTACTTTGGATGGGGTTTGTTAGGCCCAATAGATCTATCTTTAGGATTCGCGTCAATTAGGGTGTCTGTTCCCTAATTCTTAGATTACCAGACTTAATAAAAAGGGGCATATTCGATTTCGATAATTCAACCATAGAATGTAGTTTCACGTACTTGTGTCTATTTTGTAAATCATTTATAAAACCTGCATGTATTCTCATCCCAAAAATATTAGATTTTAAAAGTGGGACTATAACTCACTTTCACAGATTTTTACTTCGTCGGGAAGTAAGACTTGGCCACTAGTTGATTCACGAACCTATAAAAATATATACATATATATCAAAGTATGTTTAAAATATATTTACAACACTTTTAATATATTTTGATGTTTTAAGTTTATTAAGTCAGCTGTCCTCGTTAGTAACCTACAACTAGTTGTCCACAGTTAGATGTACAGAAATAAATCGATAAATATTATCTTGAATCAATCCACGACCCAGTGTATACGTATCTCAATATTGATCACAACTCAAACTATATATATTTTGGAATCAACCTCAACCCTGTATAGCTAACTCCAACATTCACATATAGAGTGTCTATGGTTGTTCCGAAATATATATAGATGTGTCGACATGATAGGTTGAAACATTGTATACGTGTCTATGGTATCTCAAGATTACATAATATACAATACAAGTTGATTAAGTTATGGTTGGAATAGATTTGTTACCAATTTTCACGTAGCTAAAATGAGAAAAATTATCCAATCTTGTTTTACCCATAATTTCTTCATTTTAAATCCGTTTTGAATGAATCAAATTGCTATGGTTTCATATTGAACTCTATTTTATGAATCTAAACATAAAAATATAGTTTTATAGTCGGAAAAATAAGTTACAAGTCATTTTTGTAAAGGTAGTCATTTCAGTCGAAAGAACGACGTCTAGATGACCATTTTAGAAAACATACTTCCACTTTGAGTTTAACCATAATTTTTGGATATAGTTTCATGTTCATAATAAAAATCATTTTATCAGAATAACAACTTTTAAATCAAAGTTTATCATATTTTTTAATTAACTAACCCAAAACAGCCCGCGGTGTTGCTACGACGGCGTAAATCCGGTTTTACGGTGTTTTTCGTGTTTCCAGGTTTTAAATCATTAAGTTAGCATATCATATAGATATAGAACATGTGTGTAGTTAATTTTAAAAGTCAAGTTAGAAGGATTAACTTTTGTTTGCGAACAAGTTTAGAATTAACTAAACTATGTTCTAGTGATTACGAGTTTAAACCTTCGAATAAGATAGTTTTATATATATGAATCGAATGATGTTATGAACATCATTACTACCTCAAGTTTAGTAGGTAAACCTACTGGAAGTGACAAGAAATGATCTAGCTTCAAAGGATCTTGGATGGCTTGAAAGTTCTTGAAGTAGGATCATGACACAAAAACAAGTTCAAGTAAGATTTTTACTCGAATTAAGATAGTTTATAGTTATAGAAATTGAATCAAAGTTTGAATATGAATATTACCTTGAATAAGAAAGATAACCTACTGTATATAAGAAAGGTTTCTTGATCTTAGATGATTACTTGGAATGGATTAGAAACCTTGGAAGTAAATTAGTAAACTTGAAGGGATTTTTGAAGTGTTCTTGAAGTGTTCTTCCTATGATGATTATAGCTTGATTCTTGAAGTGATTTTTGATGAAGATGATGATTAACTACTGGAAAAATACATTCATAATAGTGTGTGTGTGTGTTGAGAGATAATTAGAAAGAGAATTGGAAGTGAAATGGAGTGAATGATGAGTGGTAATTGGTGAGTGGTGAGTGGGGTTAAAAGGAGTTCTAGTTAGTTGACTAGCTCATGGTAGAAGTTAAAATTGATTAGTCATAGATGACATAATCAAGACTGGAATCCCATGCTAGTTCCTATTGGTATATACTCATAGTAAGTACGTTTTGAAGCTGTGTATAATACGGATAAGAATATGACTAGAATTCTTGATGAAAGAAAAGAATGGAAAAGTAACTGTAACCATTTTCGTTAAGTATGAGCGTTTTGATATATGTCTTGAAGTCTTCCAAAAGTATTTTAATACATCTAAATACACTACATGTATATACATTTTAACTGAGTCGTTAAGTCATCGTTAGTCGTTACATGTAAGTGTTGTTTTGAAACCTTTAAGTTAACGATATCAATTAATGTTGTTAACCCATTGTTTATTATATCTAATGAGATGTTAAATTATTATATTATCATGATATTATGATATATTAATATATCTTAATATGATATATATACATTTAAATGTCGTTACAACGATAATCGTTACATATATGTCTCGTTTCGAAATTATTAAGTTAGTAGTCTTGTTTATATGTATATAACTCATTGTTAATATACTTATGGAGATACTTACTTATCATAATCTCATGTTAACCATATGTATATCCATATATATATTGTCATGTCGTTTTTACAAGTTTTAACGTTCGTGAATCGCCGGTCAACTTGGGTGGTCAATTGTCTATATGAAACACATTTCAATTAATCAAGTCTTAACAAGTTTGATTGCTTAACATGTTGGAAACATTTAATCATGTAAATATCAATATCAATTAATATATATATAAACATGGAAAAGTTCGGGTCACTACAGTACCTACCCGTTAAATAAATTTCGTCCCGAAATTTTAAGCTGTTGAAGGTGTTGACGAATCTTCTAGAAATAGATGCGGGTATTTCTTCTTCATCTGATCTTCATGCTCCCAGGTGAACTCGGATCCTCTACGAGCATTCCATCAAACCTTAACAATTGGTATCTTGTTTTTCTTAAGTCTTTTAACCTCACGATCCATTATTTCGACGGGTTCTTCGATGAATTGGAGTTTTTCGTTGATTTGGATTTCATCTAACGGAATAGTGAGATCTTCTTTAGCAAAACATTTCTTCAAATTCGAGACGTGGAAAGTGTTATGTACAGTCACGAGTTGTTGAGGTAACTCAAGTCGGTAAGCTACTGGTCCGACACGATCAATAATCTTGAATGGTCCAATATACCTTGGATTTAATTTCCCTCGTTTACCAAATCGAACAACGCCTTTCCAAGGTGCAACTTTAAGCATGACCATCTCTCCAATTTCAAATTCTATATCTTTTATTTTAATGTCAGCGTAGCTCTTTTGTCGACTTTGGGCGGTTTTCAACCGTTGTTGAATTTGGATGATCTTCTCGGTAGTTTCTTGTATAATCTCCGGACCCGTAATCTGTCTATCCCCCACTTCACTCCAACAAATCAGAGACCTGAACTTTCTATCATAAAGTGCTTCAAACGGCGCCATCTCAATGCTTGAATGGTAGCTGTTGTTGTAGGAAAATTCTGCTACTGGTAGATGTCGATCCCAACTATTTCCGAAATCAATAACACATGCTCATAGCATGTCTTCAAGCGTTTATATCGTCCTTTCGCTCTGCCCATTAGTTTGTGGATGATAGGCAGTACTCATGTCTAGACGAGTTCCTAATGCTTGCTGTAATGTCTGCCAGAATCTTGAAATAAATCTGCCATCCCTATCAGAGATAATAGAGATTGGTATTCCATGTCTGGAGACGACTTCCTTCAAATACAGTCGTGCTAACTTCTCCATCTTGTCATCTTCTCTTATTGGCAGGAAATGTGCTGATTTGGTGAGACGATCAACTATTACCCAAATAGTATCAAAACCACTTGCAGTCCTTGGCAATTTAGTGATGAAATCCATGGTAATATTTTCCCATTTCCATTCCGGGATTTCGGGTTGTTGAAGTAGACCTGATGGTTTCTGATGCTCAGCTTTGACCTTAGAACACGTCAAACATTCTCCTACGTATTTAGCAACATCGGCTTTCATACCCGGCCACCAAAAATATTTCCTGAGATCCTTGTACATCTTCCCCGTTCCAGGATGTATTGAGTATCTGGTTTTATGAGCTTCTCTAAGTACCATTTCTCTCATATCTCCAAATTTTGGTACCCAAATCCTTTCAGCCCTATACCGGGTTCCGTCTTCCCGAATATTAAGATGTTTCTCCGATCCTTTGGGTATTTCATCCTTTAAATTTCCCTCTTTTAAAACTCCTTGTTGCGCCTCCTTTATTTGAGTAGTAAGGTTATTATGAATCATTATATTCATAGATTTTACTCGAATGGGTTCTCTGTCCTTCCTGCTCAAGGCATCGGCTACCACATTTGCCTTCCCCGGGTGGTAACGAATCTCAAAGTCGTAATCATTCAATAATTAAATCCACCTACGCCGCCTCATATTCAGTTGTTTCTGATTAAATATGTGTTGAAGACTTTTGTGGTCGGTATATATAATACTTTTGACCCCATATAAGTAGTGCCTCCAAGTCTTTAATGCAAAAACAACCGCGCCTAATTCCAAATCATGCGTCGTATAATTTTGTTCGTGAATCTTCAATTGTCTAGACGCATAAGCAATCACCTTCGTTCGTTGCATTAATACACAACCGAGACCTTGCTTTGATGCGTCACAATAAATCACAAAATCATCATTCCCTTCAGGCAATGACAATATAGGTGCCGTAGTTAGCTTTTTCTTCAATAACTGAAACGCTTTCTCTTGTTCATCATTCCATTCAAATTTCTTCCCTTTATGCGTTAATGCAGTCAAGGGTTTTGCTATTCTGGAAAAGTCTTGGATGAACCTTCTATAGTAACCAGCTAGTCCTAAAAACTGGCGTATGTGTTTCGGAGTTTTCGGGGTTTCCCACTTTTCAATAGTTTCTATCTTTGCCGGATCCACCTTAATACCTTCTTTGTTCACTATGTGACCGAGGAATTGAACTTCTTCCAACCAAAATGCACACTTTGAAAACTTAGCGTACAATTCTTCCTTCCTCAATACTTCTAACACCTTTCTCAAATGTTCACCGTGTTCTTGGTCATTCTTTGAGTAAATAAGTATGTCATCAATGAAAACAATGACAAACTTTTCAAGGTATGGTCCACACACTCGGTTCATACGGTCCATGAACACAGCTGGTGCATTAGTTAAACCAAACGGCATGACCATAAACTCGTAATGACCGTAACGTGTTCTGAAAGCAGTCTTTGGAATATCATCTTCTTTCACCCGCATTTGATGATACCCGGAACGTAAGTCAATCTTTGAATAAACAGACGAGCCTTGTAGTTGATCAAATAAGTCGTCGATTCTCAGTAGTGGGTAGCGGTTCTTGATGGTAAGTTTGTTCAACTCTCGGTAGTCGATACACAACCTGAATGTACCATCTTTCTTCTTGACAAACAAAACAGGAGCTCCCCACGGTGATGTGCTTGGTCGAATGAAACCACGCTCTAAAAGTTCTTGTAATTGGCTTTGTAGTTCTTTCATCTCGCTGGGTGCGAGTCTGTAAGGAGCACGAGCTATTGGTGCAGCTCCTGGTACAAGATCTATTTGAAATTCAACGGATCGCTGTGGGAGTAATCCCGGTAATTCTTTCGGAAATACATCGGGAAATTCTTTTGCAATGGGAACATCATTGATGCTCTTTTCTTCAGTTTGTACTTTCTCGACGTGTGTTAGAACAGCATAGCAACCTTTTCTTATTAGTTTTTGTGCCTTCAAATTACTAATAATATGTAGCTTCGTGTTGCCCTTTTCTCCGTACACCATTAAGGGTTTTCCTTTTTCTCGTATAATGCGAATTGCATTTTTGTAACAAACGATCTCTGCTTTCACTTCTTTCAACCAGTCCATACCGATTATCACATCAAAACTCCCTAACTCTACTGGTATCAAATCAATCTTAAATGTTTCGCTAACCAGTTTAATTTCTCGATTCCGACATATATTATCTGCTGAAATTAATTTACCATTTGCTAATTCGAGTAAAAATTTACTATCCAAAGGCGTCAATGGACAACTTAATTTAGCACAAAAATCTCTACTCATATAGCTTCTATCCGCACCCGAATCATATAAAACATAAGCAGATTTATTGTCAATAAGAAACGTACCCGTAACAAGCTCCGGGTCTTCCTGTGCCTTTGCCGCATTAATATTGAAAACTCTTCCGCGGCCTTGTCCATTCGTGTTCTCCTGGTTCGGGCAATTTCTAATAATGTGGCCCGGTTTTCCACATTTATAACAAACTACATTGGCATAACTTGCTCTAACACTACTTGCTCCGCCATTACTCGTTCCGACACCATTTGTTCCTTTCGTTCTATTAACCCCTGGTCCGTAGACCTCACACTTCGCCGCGCTATGACCATTTCTTTTACACTTGTTGCAAAATTTGGTGCAGAACCCCGAGTGATACTTTTCACACCTTTGGCATAGCTGCTTCTGATTGTTGTTGTTGTTGCAGTTATTATTGTTGTTGGGATGGTTGTTGTTGTTGTTGTTGTTGGGCCGTTTGTTGTAGTTGCGATTGATGTTGCGATTGTTGGGATAATTGTTGTGATTATTGTTGTAATTGCTGTTGTTGTTGTATTGGTGATTCTTATCACCGTTTTCCTCCCACTTTCTTTTGACTTGCTTCACATTGGCCTCTTCAGCAGTCTGTTCTTTAATTCTTTCTTCAATCTGGTTCACTAGTTTGTGAGCCATTCTACATGCCTGTTGTATGGAGGCGGGCTCGTGTGAACTTATATCTTCTTGGATTCTTTTCGGTAATCCTTTCACAAACACGTCGATCTTCTCTTCCTCATCTTCGAATGCTCCCGGACACAATAGGCACAATTCTGTGAATCGTCTTTCGTACGTGGTAATATCAAATCCTTGGGTTCGTAACCCTCTAAGTTCTGTCTTGAGCTTATTGACCTCGGTTCTGGGACGGTACTTCTCGTTCATCAAGTGCTTGAATGCTGACCACGGTAGTGCGTACGCATCATCTTGTCCCACTTGCTCTAGATAGGTATTCCACCATGTTAACGCAGAACCTGTGAAGGTATGCGTAGCGTACTTCACTTTGTCCTCTTCAGTACACTTACTTATGGCAAACACCGATTCGACCTTCTCGGTCCACCGTTTCAATCCGATCGGTCCTTCGGTTCCATCAAATTCCAAAGGTTTGCAGGCAGTGAATTCTTTGTAGGTGCATCCTACACGATTTCCTGTACTGCCAGATCCAAGGTTATTTTTGGTATGTAGCGCAGCCTGTACTACGGCTATGTTTGAAGCTAGAAAAGTACAGAATTCCTCTTCATTCATATTCACGGTGTGTCGAGTAGTCGGTGCCATTTCCTTCAAAATAGTCAAATGGAACAAGTTAATCATACAGAATATTAAGAGTAGTTAATAGTATTTCGTAGCATAATATGAACTCATTTATAAAAGCTTTTTCTTCATATTAGCGTTTTATAAGTTTAAATTCGGGTAGTACCTACCCGTTAAGTTCATACTTAGTAGCTAATATACAATTCAACTACTACAATTCTATATGAAAAACTGATTGTAATAATATTTCGCGTTCAAACTTTTATACAATATTTTACAAACTTACAATACCGCTCATTTTACATAAAGCATAAAATATAGCACACAATAACTTTGATACAAGATAGTTGTGAAGATAATTCTAGCTAGTACACAAGTCGTTCAGCAAAGGCAATAAAGACACGTAATTCATACATCCAGAAACAAGTCATGCATTCTGGTTTTACTAGGACTACTTCCCATCCTTGGTCTTGTGGAACATAACCGTTATGGCCGTTGATAAGACAGCGTGTTGTAACGTCGTCAAAGGGACGAGGGTTACGTAATGACCAACAGTCTCGTAATAACCTAAAAACCTCATGTCTTACCCCAATTACCGACTCCGTCACTTGTGGGAACGTTTTGTTTAATAGTTGTAGCCCGATGTTCTTGTTCTCACTTTGGTGAGAAGCGAACATTACTAATCCGTAAGCATAACATGCTTCTTTATGTTGCATGTTAGCCGCTTTTTCTAAATCACGAAGTCCTATATTCGGATATACTGAGTCAAAATAATTTCTTAACTCGTTGCGTAAAATAGCATTTGGGTTCCCCGCAATATATGCGTCAAAGTAAACACATCGTAACTTATGGATTTCCCAATGTGATATCCCCCATCTTTCGAACGAAAGCCTTTTATAAACCAAGGCATTCTTGGAACGTTCTTCGAATGTCTTACAAACTGATCTCGCCTTAAATAGTTGTGCCGAGGAATTCTGACCGACTCTAGACAAGATTTCATCAATCATGTCTCCGGGTAGGTCTCTTAAAATATTGGGTTGTCTATCCATTTTGTGTTTTTATACTGTAAAATAGACAAGAGTTAGATTCATAAAAAAAAATACTTATTAATACAAGCAATTTTTACATATATCATAAAGCATAAGCACACTATATTACATATATTACACCACACGAATACAACTATCTTATTCCGACTCGCTTGTTTCTTCTTGTTCGGTTTTGGTTCGTTTTGCCAAGTTTCTAGGGATATATGATGTTCCCCTAATACGAGCCGTCGTTGTCCACATTGGTTTAGAAAAACCTGATGGTTTAGAGGTTCCCGGGTCATTGTTACAACTTAAGGACTTCGGGGGTTGACGATACATATAAAGTTCATCGGGGTTGGAATTAGATTTCTCTATTTTTATGCCCTTTCCCTTATTATTTTCTTTTGCCTTTTTAAATTCAGTTGGGGTAATTTCTATAACATCATCGGAATTCTCGTCGGAATCCGATTCATCGGAGAATTGGTAATCCTCCCAATATTTTGCTTCCTTGGCGGAAACACCATTGACCATAATTAACCTTGGTCGGTTGGTTGAGGATTCTCTTTTACTTAACCGTTTTATTATTTCCCCCACCGGTTCTATTTCTTCTTCCGGTTCCGATTCTTCTTCCGGTTCCGACTCTTCTTCCGGTTCCTCTTCGGGAACTTGTGAATCAGTCCACGAATCATTCCAATTTACATTTGACTCTTTATTATTATTAGGTGAGTCAATGGGACTTGTTCTAGAGGTAGACATCTATCACATAATATCAAACACGTTAAGAGATTAATATATCACATAATATTCATATGTTAAAAATATATAGTTTCCAACAAAAATGTTAAGCAATCATTTTTAAAGAAAACACGGTCGAAGTCCAGACTCACTAATGAATCCTAACAAACTCGATAAGACACACTAATGCAAATTTTCTGGTTCTCTAAGACCAACGCTCGGATACCAACTGAAATGTCCCGTTCTTATTGATTAAAAACGTTCCATATTAATTGATTTCGTTGCGAGGTTTTGACCTCTATATGAGACGTTTTTCAAAGACTGCATTCATTTTTAAAACAAACCATAACCTTTATTTCATAAATAAAGGTTTAAAAAGCTTTACGTAGATTATCAAATAATGATAATCTAAAATATCCTGTTTACACACGACCATTACATAATGGTTTACAATACAAATATGTTACATCGAAATCAGTTTCTTGAATGCAGTTTTTACACAATATCATACAAACATGGACTCCAAATCTTGTCCTTATTTTAGTATGCAACAGCGGAAGCTCTTAGTATTCACCTGAGAATAAACATGCTTTAAACGTCAACAAAAATGTTGGTGAGTTATAGGTTTAACCTATATATATATATCAAATCTTAACAATAGACCACAAGATTTCATATTTCAATACACATCTCATACATAGAGATAAAAAATCATTCATATAGTGAACACCTGGTAACCGACATTAACAAGATGCATATATATAAGAATATCCCCATCATTCCGGGACACCCTTCGAATATGATATAAATTTCGAAGTACTAAAGCATCCGGTACTTTGGATGGGGTTTGTTAGGCCCAATAGATCTATCTTTAGGATTCGCGTCAATTAGGGTGTCTGTTCCCTAATTCTTAGATTACCAGACTTAATAAAAAGAGGCATATTCGATTTCGAAAATTCAACCATAGAATGTAGTTTCACGTACTTGTGTCTATTTTGTAAATCATTTATAAAACCTGCATGTATTCTCATCCCAAAAATATTAGATTTTAAAAGTGGGACTATAACTCACTTTCACAGATTTTTACTTCGTCGGGAAGTAAGACTTGGCCACTGGTTGGTTCACGAACCTATAAAAATATATACATATATATCAAAGTATGTTTAAAATATATTTACAACACTTTTAATATATTTTGATGTTTTAAGTTTATTAAGTCAGCTGTCCTCGTTAGTAACCTACAACTAGTTGTCCACAGTTAGATGTACAGAAATAAATCGATAAATATTATCTTGAATCAATCCACGACCCAGTGTATACGTATCTCAGTATTGATCACAACTCAAACTATATATATTTTGGAATCAACCTCAACCCTGTATAGCTAACTCCAACATTCACATATAGAGTGTCTATGGTTGTTCCGAAATATATATAGATGTGTCGACATGATAGGTCGAAACATTGTATACGTGTCTATGGTATCTCAAGATTACATAATATACAATACAAGTTGATTAAGTTATGGTTGGAATAGATTTGTTACCAATTTTCACGTAGCTAAAATGAGAAAAATTATCCAATCTTGTTTTACCCATAACTTCTTCATTTTAAATCCGTTTTGAGTGAATCAAATTGCTATGGTTTCATATTGAACTCTATTTTATGAATCTAAACAGAAAAGTATAGGTTTATAGTTGGAAAAATAAGTTACAAGTCGTTTTTGTAAAGGTAGTCATTTCAGTCGAAAGAACGACGTCTAGATGACCATTTTAGAAAACATACTTCCACTTTGAGTTTAACCATAATTTTTGGATATAGTTTCATGTTCATAATAAAAATCATTTTTTTAGAATAACAACTTTTAAATCAAAGTTTATCATAGTTTTTAATTAACTAACCCAAAACAGCCCGCGGTGTTGCTACGACGGCGTAAATCCGGTTTTACGGTGTTTTTCGTGTTTCCAGGTTTTAAATCATTAAGTTAGCATATCATATAGATATAGAACATGTGTGTAGTTAAGTTTAAAAGTCAAGTTAGAAGGATTAACTTTTGTTGCGAACAAGTTTAGAATTAACTAAACTATGTTCTAGTGATTACGAGTTTAAACCTTCGAATAAGATAGTTTTATATATATGAATCGAATGATGTTATGAACATCATTACTACCTCAAGTTTAGTAGGTAAACCTTCTAGAAGTGACAAGAAATGATCTAGCTTCAAAGGATCTTGGATGGCTTGAAAGTTCTTGAAGTAGGATCATGACACAAAAACAAGTTCAAGTAAGATTTTTACTCGAATTAAGATAGTTTATAGTTATAGAAATTGAATCAAAGTTTGAATATGAATATTACCTTGAATAAGAAAGATAACCTACTGTATATAAGAAAGGTTTCTTGATCTTAGATGATTACTTGGAATGGATTAGAAAGCTTGGAAGTAAATTAGTAAACTTGAAGGGATTTTTGAAGTGTTCTTGAAGTGTTCTTCCTATGATGATTATAGCTTGATTCTTGAAGTGATTTTTGATGAAGATGATGATTAACTACTGGAAAAATACGTTCATAATAGTGTGTGTGTGTGTGTTGAGAGAGAATTAGAAAGAGAATTGGAAGTGAAATAGAGTGAATGATGAGTGGTAATTGGTGAGTGGTGAGTGGGGTTAAAAGGAGTTCTAGTTAGTTGACTAGCTCATGGTAGAAGTTAAAATTGATTAGTCATACATGACATAATCAAGAGTGGAATCCCATGCTAGTTCCTATTGGTATATACTCATAGTAAGTACGTTTTGAAGCTGTGTATAATACAGATAAGAATACGACTAGAATTCTTGATGAAAGAAAAGAATGGAAAAGTAACTGTAGCCATTTTCATTAAGTATGAGTGTTTTGATATATGTCTTGAAGTCTTCCAAAAGTATTTTAATACATCTAAATACACTACATGTATATACATTTTAACTGAGTCGTTAAGTCATCGTTAGTCGTTACATGTAAGTGTTGTTTTGAAACCTTTAAGTTAACGATCTCAATTAATGTTGTTAACCCATTGTTTATTATATCTAATGAGATGTTAAATTATTATATTATCATGATATTATGATATATTAATATATCTTAATATGATATATATACATTTAAATGTCGTTACAACGATAATCGTTACATATATGTCTCGTTTCGAAATTCTTAAGTTAGTAGTCTTGTTTATATGTATATAACTCATTGTTAATATACTTATGGAGATACTTACTTATCATAATATCATGTTAACCATATGTATATCCATATATATATATCGTCATGTCGTTTTTACAAGTTTTAACGTTCGTGAATCGCCGGTCAACTTGGGTGGTCAATTGTCTATATGAAACATATTTTAATTAATCAAGTCTTAACAAGTTTGATTGCTTAACATGTTGGAAACATTTAATCATGTAAATATCAATCTCAATTAATATATATAAACATGGAAAAGTTCGGGTCACTACAGTGACTACACTAGCATGGTCTAGGACCTACAATGTACTAAGGGTCTACTCAGATGTTTCACTACGAAAGAGTCCTCAATCGGAATCCAAAGCTCGATAGACTTACTACAACAGGTGTGGCTCGGTCGATCTTACATTGTATCCGAAAGACTTCTCTTACCAAGGGGTGACGCAGATAGTGTACTCTGAATCGGGGTTCGCGACTTCCCAATAACAGAGCCTATAACTACGTTCTATTAGTTGGAAAAGCGATTGAGTTTAAAGCATAATCAGGCAGCATTTCGACAGCATACACAAACCATAATATTATTTCGGCATTATAACTGCTTACATCATAGCAAACACTAAAGATAACTACTCGCTAATCATGGCAATAATATCATAAAACATTACATAAGATAAAGGATAGAAGTACCAGTAGATTAAACGAGTTTCGAATACAAAAGTGACAACTTCAAGACTCCAGACCGCTCCTAATACAATCTTCAGCGTTCTTCTCCGGGTACTAGGTTTCCCGCACGGAGTCGAAGGCCTTGAGAGTATGACTAATATTGTACAAGAGAGAGAAAGAAGTGAATTGAAGTGTGTGTTGGAATGAATGACAAAGACCCTTTAAATAGACTTGGAAATTTCTAGCATACGCCTGGCAGGCTGCATGGCAGGGCATATGGCAAGGCGTATTTGGCAGGCCGTATGGCTGGCAGACTGCATGGTTTGCCGTTTGTTGGCACGTATCTGGCAGGCGGTTTCCATACTGGCATGCCGTATGGCAGCCCGTATGGCAAGCCGTATGGTGTGCTGGACATCCTTGATTCCCTGGATCGTAACTTGATTTCTTGTCTTTCATCGTTTTTGCTCTAGAATCTTCGTTTTAGCTCCGATTCTCTTGATTCTTTTTGCACCGCCTTCGTAATTAGTTGTTCTTAAATTTTAATCGACTAAGTGGGTATTTTACCGATAAAGTTCAAATCTTTCTTGCTTTTGGGCCTTAATACCGGGGTGAAAATGTGACTTTTTAGCCGATATCAATTACCATAAACCCTAGACTTATAAATTATATCTTTATATTTATATTAACTCAATAAATAAACTTATTAACCAAGTATTTAGATTAAAGACTTGAAACATTTTCATTTGAACATTTGTTCATAAGATAGAAACTTTTCTACACTTTATCATATCCACAACTTTTCTTGATTACTTTGTACTTAGCCATTTCTTTCACTTAAACCAACCTTGATCTATCTTGATTAGAACCTAACCTTAGCTTACTTCCTAAACCTTAAACATACAAGTAAACATCTTAGAATTATACATTAGAAAGACTACACAAGTACATGTACACTTGCAAAACCAAAAATTGACTAGAACACCTACACTACCATCATCACCATCGTTTTTCATCATCATCATCATCATTTTTCATCATCATCATCATGTACATCATCAAACCACCTTTCCCTAATACTCCTCCCTAAGATAAGCATCATGCAAAACATCATCATGTCTTTCATTAAAGGTCCATGGTGAGTCATACCCTCCCCTCCTTCTCCCTTTGCCACATCCCAACACCACTACCACCACCATCTCTATATAAACTCTCTTCTATCTTCCATTCTCCCATTTCTTCATTCTCTCTTCTTCTCTCACACTTCTCCACTCTCAAATACAGATCAAAATATATGATTTGATCATCTTATTTAAGCGTTAGGAGTATATTTCATCAAGGTATAACTAGCTAAACTAAATCTATTCATCATTTCTTGTCAAAATCAAGAACTTTCATGGTGTAAAATCTAGATCTAGAGTGTTGAATCACTCAATGATGACTATATGGCTAACCTTGATTTTGATGCTAGATTAGTATACTTAAGATCTCTATATGTCCAATGTCTTAAAATGAAGTTAAAGTAAGAACCAAAGTGGTTAAACTATGTAAAACTATTTTGTCTTTGAGATGTCCAAATTTCTACTTGAAGTCTATGACCTAAACACCAACTTATGGTTGCTCTCTAGAACTCATGAATTTATATTATGTTCATATATGTGTTTGAGACTTCTAGTAAAGATTTCATGATTTCACTCAAAGGGAAAGTCATTTTAAAATTTTATTTGGTGAAACATGTTCAGATTCATGGCAATCTGACCAAGTGTTAAAGATTCATGTATAGCTCAAAATATAAAATTGTGACGATCGCTCAAAATCCATATGGACGAACACATCATTCATTGATTTCATTGCGAGGTATTTGACCTCTATATGATACGTTTTGTAAATATTGCATTCTTTTTAAAATGCACACCATAAAATGAATATTTAAATCAAAGGTTTTCGACATCTGATGATTTTTACATATAGACAATCACCATAAATAATAGTTTATAACAGTACTTCCGTTGACAATGCAGTCAAAATAAGATACATGGTGATGATTTGGTGAATGCAATGTTTCCTTGAAAAATATGTCATGTAAGACTCCATGCACATAGCTTGTCTAACATCTAAGCAAACAGCGGAAGACTTCTAGGAAACCTGAGAATAAACATGCTACACAATGGTTGGTGAGTTCATAGTTTTAATATTACACATAACCCGTATATCAATGTGGATTACAAAAGTCCAGTTGTATCATTCAAAACGTTTATCAATATGTTTTAAATAAAAGGTGGACCACAAGATTTCAGTTATTTCATCCAGAAACGTTTATCAAAATATTCTACAAAATTGAGCACCCTGGTAACTAAACTTAACGTATATAATTTATACCCTTTGTATAATCATCTTAATAATACACGCAAACCAACATGTACGCTTCTCAATTAGCATACGTCCGTTAAAAGGCTAGTGCTCTAGCTCAGATGGGGATATCAAGCCCTATGGATCCATATACTACTACTCGCGCCCACCAGTTCTTATAACTGGCAGTTACTAGTTACCAAAGGTAAGGGATTTTCGGTTCAAACTCAGTATAGAATTTAGTATGTACTTGTGTCCATTGTTTAAAATAAAGTGCATGTATTCTCAGCCCAAAAATATATTGAGAAAAAGGGATCATATGAAACTCACTGTTTAATATTGATATACAATATTGTAGAAAAGCACGTAGACGCATCGGAGATGATAAACACGAGGTTTGATTCACAAAAATACCCTCGAACATTACCCATAATTTCCTTGGCAATAAACCATATTTTCCTTAGCTCTAGCTCGCTCGGAAACTTGTTTTGAAAATTACTTGGACAGCACTCCGTCGTAATATTTTATGTACATTATTATTTTTGTATCGCAAAAATAATAAAACTAATAATAAAAATAATAAGATTAATAATAATCTTATTATTAATAATAATAATGATAATAATAATAATAATAATAATAATAATAAATAAATAAAATAAATACGGAGTAATATGTATATTTGTGTATGTGTGTGTGATTAACTGGCCAAAACTCGAGAATTTATAGCACCTGACCCATTTTTACACCCCATGCGATCGCATGGGGTTTGTACTAGATAGCCATGCGATCGCATGGCTAAGATTTCCAGCTCAGAACCTTTTGTCAATTAGCTTGTCGACATGATTTTATATTAATATAATATATATAATATATTTAATTTAAATAATTAATTATATGTTATATTAAATTCACATGCATAGTTGACTTGTAATTTTCATTTCGATAAGTCGTACGTCGTCACTTGACTTATGTCCCGGTTCCGGTTTTTCGAATGTCCTTTCGTACATTTAGAAAACTTGCATTTTACGTTTCGTGTCACGTACCTTTGTCAAAATATAGCCTTAAATTATCCATAACTATACCACTCATAGTATATCTTAAACTTTCGAATGTTTTGGTCATTTACTTCTATAAATCATCGTCTCGTTATTTGTTAAAATACATTTTAAAATAGTGTTTACTGCAGCAAAGTTACTGTAGCAAAGGCAATTTTTTACTGTAGCAATTCACTGTAGCAAAGTGGATTTCACTGTTGCAAATAGTGATTTTCGAAAACACTATAGCATTTTGGGTACTGTAGCAATTTGAAAATACTGTAGCAAATTAGTGTTTTACTGGTTCATCTTAAACGCTTTAGTTAACTTATCTGAATATCAATTGAATCAATAAACGAATGTTACTATCGTTTACTAGATAACTTTAAATCCTATATATTCAATTAGATATATAAACCAATAAGTTTAATGTACGGTATCATGCAATTAAAACATTGTTACCTTTTCAAGTTATAGTATATATGTATCTATTTACATATAATTGTTCGCGAATCGTCGAAAACAATCGAAGGGTTTTTAAATATATAAAAGTAGTTCAAAAATTTTGAGATTCAGTTTTACAGACTTTGCTTATCGTGTCGGAAATGTTAATCATATAAAGATTAAGTTTAAATTTGGTCAGAAATTTCCGGGTCATCACAGTACCTACCCGTTAAAGAAATTTCGTCCCGAAATTTGAGTGAGGTCGTCATGGCTAACAATAAAAATGTTTTCATGACGAATATGAGTCGATAACTAAAGTTTTATCACGGTTGAATAATATAGATACAACAATCCAATTACTAGAAGCGTATGAGAGAAGTTATCGTAATAAAGTGAAATGGAGAATAGAGATGCGTCTTATCTCTTGATGTAGTAACAATTGATTTCCGGATTTTAAGAAATAGAAAACCTTCATAATCTAAATAAGATTTGATTCTTCAGAATTTGCGGAAATTAGGATTTTCTTTGATTAAATGCGTAATCTGCCTCTATTGCTGCGTCCGATATTTTGCTATAAATTGACCTCTTCCGTTTCATTTATTTTCAACACTCCTATAATATTCTTTCTTATTTCATACATCCCAATAGATTGTGAAAATGCTTAATCCAGTTCTGATTCTTGATATTTTCCTGGCTATCGTATCCTTCATTCTTCTTTTTCATCTGCCACCAGAGGAAGTTATTTTCTTCTACTATTACCTTAGGGTTATAGTGTTTTTTATTCTCCCGTGTCTTTATATTGCTATACGCATTGATATACACGGTTTGTAATTTCGGGGTTGTTATCGGGCTTTATATTCTCCATTATATTTCGGAGCTTCATGCTTTCGTTTTCTCTTCCCGACCTTAAGTTAAGCGAATAATGGTCCAGAATTCGTAGCTATTCATTTCGGAATGAACATAGTTAATGTTCTAAGAAAGAAATTGTAATGGCACGATATTGATTTGTCATATTATCAGAATATCTGGAAAAGACCGAATCATCAAGAAAAATATTTTCTTGATATGTTTAGAGGTTAAATAGAATGAAAGAGTTATGTAACATGGTTCATGATGAGGGTATGATCTGAGAACCTTTATCACGTTCCATTAGAAACTCAGCATGACTTACTGTAGTATAATCACGTTGATCAAGTGTCATTATATTATACTAACTCATGCTTCAGCTCCCAACACCACTTTCAAAATATTCATATTTTAAACTTGAAAGTTTCAGAATTTAGAAACTAAAATAGTTTCTTTTATGATATAACACAGATATCGCAAGGAGAAAATTGATTTCCGATACGAATGATTATGAAATTATCTCCAGAAATATGGAGGATATTTATAATGAAAGATACGATGATATCTTAGAATTTCTAATATCAGAGGATGATGAAGAATATTGTCCGCAAGGGTTTAGATTCGGAAGCAAGGTATTCATTAATGGCTTCAGCAGATACTGAATCATTTGGATTCTTTGAAGGCAGATTTCGTCCTTGTGATTTATCCATAGCCTCTTTCATACTTTGCTCAATCCGTTTTCCAGTTCCAAACTTTCTCTTTTTCTGAGCTTTGCCAGCACACTATCCTTTATCATTAAACTTTTTACTTTTAAGGTCGTTTATAGTTTTTGCTGCTTCATCAGCATTTTTTCAAGATTTCGAGAACTAGTTCGTAGTTTAAGGTGTTTTTCAGAAACTTCACATTCGAAATCTGTAAGTCTAGAAGATCGATGTTATCCATATATAACTATTGTCGTAGAAAATACTGCGATATATATATATATATATATATATATATATATATATATATATATATATATATATATATATATATATATATATATATATATATATATATATATATATATATATATATATATATATTCAAAATACTGATTGTTAATTCCCGGTAGTTGTAATGGCAATTACCGTTACAAGATGTGGATGAGTACATGATAGGGTTTCAATGAACAATTATAATGGTTTTTCGGAGAGACTTTACGTCACGGATTAATGAATTTGCTGGTACCCTTACTGTTAATGTGGTGCAACATGAAAGGTTCCCCAGTAACAAAAACGTATATGCCAAAATTACAAGTCTGAAAGGTCGTCTTTGACTGGTTGAATGGTTGATAATACTGGATACTTTTGGAAAGGAATTGCAAGGTTATTTTCGGTAAAAACAATGCTAATGGATCTTGCACAGATTTAAAGTCAAAGTATAGCTTTGAAAGATGTAGAGATCTAAGAATGATATCACTTGTTAAATCTTGACTTAGATTCTGATCCGTCAATATCAGAATATGTAATTGAATTTATATGGAAACGATTGTATATCGCTGTGAGCATAGTTAATAATTTTTGAATCAATGTTGAAGAATGTACAGTATAACATATTAATTGTGAACTTATATATTTCCCGGGAATTACCTACCCGTTAAAGATTTCACAAGTAATATTTTGTACAAAAGAATTTTCATTACAGTCTTTATGAAAATATATATATGTATATTTCTTCAGATGTAATACGGATTTAATGAGTTAATATCATATTAAGCTCATTTGATTTTCGGCTTGACTTAGAAATGATTAATCTCTAAAACATTAAAGATTACATAATCTTTGCGGAGTATTTCACTAATGTAATCGATACTCCATTATTTATTCTTATTTCTCGGTGAAGGATGTTGATGCTTGTGGAATCTTTGTGAACCTTACAAGGCACAGATGATGTTTTCTAGAAAGTTTCGAGTACATCGAAAATGAAAATGTAAAATCAATTATGTAATTGAATAATACACTTGGTTTATTATGAAATGGAATTCATTAAGTTGAAAACAGAGATTTTAGTTAACGATGGTTAAGTCATTAACGAAGGATGTACATCATAGCATATGAATTAACCGAGTAGTACCTACCAGTTAAGGTTCACACGTAATAACTTGGTACGAAAAGATTTATTTTGATTTCAAAATTCATATATATTAAATATACATAAAATTTCTTCAGGGGAAATGAGTTAATACTTCATCGGTTATTGTTGCTGGTATTTCTTGGTAACTACGGTGCGTATGACGTTGATGCTCGTGGAACAGATTGTGAAGTTGAGGTTTGCGATGCGGATGTTGTTGGTGGTGGTAATGGTACTGTTGGTGTTGTTGTCGGTGGTACTGTTGATGCCGGTGCTGCTGCTGGTGCTTCTAACCTTTGCACCATATTCTCCAAAGCCACTACCCGAGCACGAAGCTCATTGACTTCTTCTACTACACCGGGATGATTGGCGGTTCGGACGAGCGGATGAATAAGATCCAAAATTTGAGATAGTATATTGTCGTGATGAGATACTCTGGAAATGAGAGAGAAAATGGTGTCTCGAACAGGTTCACCGGTAAGTGCTTCAGGTTCTTCGCCAAGAGGGCAATGTGGTGGATGGAAGGGATCGTCTTCTTCTTGTCTCCAATAATTAAGTAGGCTACGAACCCATCCCCAATTCATCCAGAATAGATGATGGCTAATTGGTTGATCCATTCCGGTTACACTGTCTTCGGAATTTAGGTGAATATCCATATCGGAATAGCTGTCAGAGTTTAAGGAATTTGAATTGGATACGGGATCCATCTTATATAATTAGATAAATGATTTTTGATATGAAATAGATTATACAATTTAGATTGGTACTCTTCAATACATAATTTACATATGTATATATAATACCAAAATTCCGTAAATTACGGAGAAATTTTTGGAAGATGGCAGTCAAAGTTTATAGTAACAGATATGCTAAGATATGAATTTTGTCTATACACTATTCATGCAATCAATGCAGTAAACCGTGTATAGACTTAAGAATGATAAGCATGTAATTTTCGACAAGAAATGATAAGCAAAACTTTTAACATGCAGACACGGTCGAAGTCCAGACTTACTAATACATACTAACAACTATCAATTTGACACACTTATTCAAGACCCGGTTCACTAGGAGCAACGCTCTGATACCAACTGTGACGATCGCTCCAAATCCATATGGACGAACACGTCATTCATTGATTTCATTGCGAGGTATTTGACCTCTATATGATACGTTTTGTAAACATTGCATTCTTTTGAAAATGCACACCATAAAATGAATATTTAAATCAAAGGTTTTCGACATCTGATGATTTTTACATATAGACAATCACCATAAATAATAGTTTATAACAGTACTTCCGTTGACAATGCAGTCAAAATAAGATACATGGTGATGATTTGGTGAATGCAATGTTTCCTTGAAAAATATGTCATGTAAGACTCCATGCACATAGCTTGTCTAACATCTAAGCAAATAGCGGAAGACTTCTAGGAAACCTGAGAATAAACATGCTAACAAGTGTCAACACAAAGGTTGGTGAGTTCATAGTTTTAATATTACACATAACCCGTATATCAATGTGGATTACAAAAGTCCAGTTGTATCATTCAAAACGTTTATCAATATGTTTTAAATAAAAGGTGGACCACAAGATTTCAGTTGTTTCATCCAGAAACGTTTATCAAAATATTCTACAAAATTGAGCACCCTGGTAACTAAACTTAACGTATATAATTTATACCCTTTGTATAATCATCTTAATAATACACGCAAACCAACGTGTACGCTTCTCAATTAGCATACGTCCGTTAAAAGCCTAGTGCTCTAGCTCGGACGGGGATATCAAGCCCTATGGATCCATATACTACTACTCGCGCCCACCAGTTCTTATAACTGGCAGTTACTAGTTACCAAAGCTAAGGGATTTTCGGTTCAAACTCAGTATAGAATTTAGTATGTACTTGTGTCCATTGTTTAAAATAAAGTGCATGTATTCTCAGCCCAAAAATATATTGAGAAAAAGGGATCATATGAAACTCGCTGTTTAATATTGATATACAATATTGTAGAAAAGCACGTAGACGCATCGGAGATGATAAACACGAGGTTTGATTCACAAAAATACCCTCGAACATTACCCATAATTTCCTTGGCAATAACCCATATTTTCCTTAGCTCTAGCTCGCTCGGAAACTTGTTTTGAAAATTACTTGGACAGCACTCCGTCGTAATATTTTATGTATATTATTATTTTTGTATCGCAAAAATAATAAAACTAATAATAAAAATAATAAGATTAATAATAATCTTATTATTAATAATAATAATGATAATAATAATAATAATAATAATAATAATAAATAAATAAAATAAATACGGAGTAATATGTATATTTGTGTATGTGTGTGTGATTAACTGGCCAAAACTCGAGAATTTATAGCACCTGACCCATTTTTACACCCCATGCGATCGCATGGGGTTTGTACTGGATAGCCATGCGATCGCATGGCTAAGATTTCCAGCTCAGAACCTTTTGTCAATTAGCTTGTCGACATGATTTTATATTAATATAATATATATAATATATTGAATTTAAATAATTAATTATATGTTATATTAAATTCACATGCATAGTTGACTTGTAATTTTCATTTTGATAAGTCGTACGTCGTCACTTGACTTATGTCCCGGTTCCGGTTTTTCGAATGTCCTTTAGTACATTTAGAAAACTTGCATTTTACGTTTCGTGTCACGTACCTTTGTCAAAATATAGCCTTAAATTATCCATAACTATACCACTCATAGTATATCTTAAACTTTCGAATGTTTTGGTCATTTACTTCTATAAATCATCTTCTCGTTATTTGTTAAAATACATTTTAAAATAGTGTTTACTGTAGCAAAGTTACTGTAGCATTTTGGGATTTCACTGTAGCAAAGTGGATTTCACTGTTGCAAATAGTGATTTTCGAAAACACTGTAGCATTTTGGGTACTGTAGCAATTTGAAAATACTGTAGCAAATTAGTGTTTTTACTGGTTCATCTTAAACGCTTTAGTTAACTTATCTGAATATCAATTGAATCAATAAACGAATGTTACTATCGTATACTAAATAACTTTAAATCATATATATTCAATTAGATATATAAACCAATAAGTTTAATGTACGGTATCATGCAATTAAAACATTGTTACCTTTTCAAGTTATAGTATATATGTATCTATTTACATATAATTGTTCGCGAATCGTCGAAAACAATCGAAGGGTTTTTAAATATATAAAAGTAGTTCAAAAATTTTGAGATTCAGTTTTACAGACTTTGCTTATCGTGTCGGAAATGTTAATCATACAAAGATTAAGTTTAAATTTGGTCAGAAATTTCCGGGTCATCACAAAAATATATCTTGAACCAAAGTCTTCTAAGAAGTACACTTAATAAGGAAACCAAGGACAGTAAAATCACCAACATCCATTAAGAAATCATCGAAATATAGTCCTATCTATTTGACAAAAGATTTTAATGAAGTCAGAAAGTAGTCAAAAACCTTATCTCCAAAGACAAGGTTAATGAAGACTTGGAGACTATTACTTTTGATAATAAGCACTATTACATGTGCTAAGACTTCTATAAAGTTCTTGAGTCGAATAGATAAGTTTTGCTATTTATAAACTTGCATAAGATCTTGTAGTGTAAAACTGAACTGTTTTGCACACCTGTGAAGAAATGAACTTGTGACCAACTTATGTTCTGAGTTTAGAGGCTAAACTTACATGGTTAGAACCTACACTCAAAGCGCTTTCTAGAGATAGTAAATTCACTTAAAATGGATGTTGATATCAATAGAAACACCTACACTTATGTCATGATAAAACTAGTCGAAAACAGTCTATTCTTAAAACTATGAACTAGTGACTTTTGAAACCAAGAACCGAATTGGACATGTAAGATTACTTAAGGGATTTATCTTAAACCTAATTTAAGTACTATATTAGATAGTATGACCTTTTACCTTACAAAACTTCATTAGGTCTCAAGCCCGAAACACCGAACACAATCTTAGCAATTACCGTAAACGCTTCGCACCGCATTACTTGTGAGTTCGTAGTCCCATTTCTATCAATCTTTTATACTTTTGGGATGAGATAATACTTGTTTACTATTTTACATATTGGAATCAAGTACTTACAACCATATTCTATGTTGAGTATCAAAGGTCAATTTAGAAAGCCCAATTTTCATATCGTTAATTACCGGTTTGGTAAACGTGAATATTATGAATAGATCTATTTAAGGATGACTCCTCACATCAGGATAGGCCTTCTATGCTATTGGATGCATAACCTTCGACCATATATACTTAGACCTTAAGTGACGCTTGTTTTCGGGTACTTTTACGTTAACGTTCGATATCGAAAGCTCATGAACTAGAATATCTTTTTAAACTGCTTATTATACATGAAATCTTGATGTCCAT
The DNA here is from genome assembly GCF_046630445.1 of Rutidosis leptorrhynchoides. Classification (NCBI taxonomy): domain Eukaryota; kingdom Viridiplantae; phylum Streptophyta; class Magnoliopsida; order Asterales; family Asteraceae; genus Rutidosis; species Rutidosis leptorrhynchoides. The sequence continues at coordinate 365,078,069 of NC_092338.1, forward strand.
TAACTTATGCATTGTAACTAAACCTATGAACTCACCAATATTTATATTGACGTTTTTAAGTATTTATCTCAGGTACTTAGCTTTTGGAGCATTTTCAGGTCGGGCATCGTGGAAGTTTAAAAATGTCTTTTGTTAAATCTAGTATTGATAGGATAGATTATAATGTATTTGTATTTGTACTATGTCTGTACTTGTATTTTGTAAACACGATGTACCAAAACTAAACACGGAGACCGTGATGTAAAAATATTTATGTTTCCGCTGCTACATTGACTATAACCTGGGACGCTATGTTAAAGTTCACACCACGTCTTGGGAAATCGAGACGGGGATCATGACAGACATGGTATTAGAGCTTGGATTATAGGGAATGTGGACAACATTAGTGTGTCTAGACCTGACCAACTAGGATTGCATTAGTGTGTCCCACCTATAACCGAGTCAAAAATTTTTCGATCTCTACTATTTTTCGAGTCATATATTATTACTTTTACTCGTCAGAAATTCTATAGGCTAACTTTTATATGTTGTGTATGTAAGATGGCATTGTCTAGTTCTATGGGATCCAACACCGTGATTGCACCTATCATTGTTAGTGATGATTCAAACGACAATTCTAATAGGAACGAATTTGAGATGTACCAACCATTCTGGCGATGATGGATATGGTTTAGGGAGATTTTAGGTAGATGGAACCAATAAGAAGGAACCCCTTACCATGAGCTTAATGTGCCTCCGACCATTAACGACAGGGATGGATTAATGGGTCAATCACAACAGGATACGATTTATACCTTATTTGCTGGAATCTTTAGGCATGAAACATGTATTGAGCGACTTCAAGGACGGTTGATTACTTGTATATCTAGGAGAATCAGGATGCTAACGATTCTCATTTTAATGAGCATGAGGAAGTACACTGTAAACAGTATGAGGAGATCGAGTTGTTGAGGTATCGTATGGATGATTTGTCGGCAAGGAATCGTGACCTTGTGGAGCAGATGGCTAGTTTAGGAACTCATTTGAATGAAGTGGTTTCGATGGTTAATGCCATTGTTCCACAGTAGTTCTACCATTAGGGATTAGGAGTGTCGATTTTCTAGCTTACACTCTTAAGATGTTCTTATTTTGGATGTTATATGTTTAGTAATTAATGTATTAGTTGTTTATATGTATGAAAGGAACTAACGGGTAGGTTAGATACCCAAATTTTGTAATATTGAAAAGCCTATCTTAATCGATAACTTTTATATTATGATTGCTTGAGTTCATTTTCATATTATGAACAATTATATATATGTTACTTATAATATCTCAAATATTTGAATTATCTGTTGTTAGAAAAATGCCTCCAAAGAGAAATCCAAACACGGGAATGAGTGATGCTCAGATTGAGGAGATGGTAACTCAAAGAGTAGCTGAAGCAGATTCTAACGCTGAAGTAGGACGTACACCAAATGTAGCGAACGAAAGGAGACCCGAAGTGGCAAACGTTCAGCAGCGATGCAATTACAAGGCATTTATGGGTTGCAAGCCCCAGAGTTTTTCAGGAAGGGAAGGACCCGTAGGGTTAATGAGATGGCTTGAAAAACTAGAATCAGTATTCAAAATCAGTGAGTGCGCAGACAATGATCGAGTGAAGTTCGCATTATGTACTCTTTTGGATGGAGCCTTAACCTGGTGGAATTATTTCGCCAAGTCTGTAGGTATTGATGTTGCATATAATACGCCATGGGAAGAATTCAAGAAGTAGATGATTGATGAGTATTGCCCAAGGAACGAGATTCAAAGGCTAGAAACTGAGTTGTGGAACTTAAAGTTACAAGGAATGGATATCTCAGGATATACTAATCGATTCCTTGAGTTAGCTTTAATGTGCCCAACCATGGTTACTCACGAATATAAGAGTGTTGAGAGATATATATGGGGTTTGTCAGAAGACTTTCAAGGAAATGTTATGTCGTCTAAACCTGAAACGTGTGACAACCCGGAAATTTCCGACCAAATTTAAACTTGATCTTTATATGTTTCTAACACAATAAGCAAAGTCTGTAATGTTGAGTCGTAAAAATTTTGTAACTACATTCATGTAATCAATTACCCTTTGACCGTGTTCGACGATTCATGAACATTTATGTGTATAGATATGTATATATAATATATAGTTATATTAATTGAAAACGTTAACAAAGTATTAGATGTATAATACTTTACATGAACGTATTTATTTCAATTTAAGTTTATTATATTTATCGACGAGATTATAAGATAATATCAAATGATTGAATTATCAGATACATTGTGATATGATTACGTGTCTCTGTTGTGAGGTCCACTGTGATTTAAGAAACCTATTTTTTTAACAATATTCGTAAAATGGTAAAGTGAATTACAAGTAAAAACAAAGTGTCACTTAACGAGAGTTAGACAAAAGTTAGTGGAGATTCTTGTTTGATTTCCAATACATGCTTTACAATAATTGCCCCGTGACTTTTGATAAGATAACTATTTAACTTTCATATTATTTAATGTGAAAGTAAAATTGTGGAATATAGATAACTTAGAAAATAGATATCAATAAGTTAAGGAAATCGACATTTACATTAAGATGATTTCATACGTTTATTTAACTTTTGAACCTTATCCCACGTTTCACCAACAAACTGTAATTTAAGAACTTGAAACCTACTATGAGTATATAATTTTACTTTTCTAAAACGTTTTATGATATAACGATTTCCATTATTTGAACTTTTAAAATGATTCTTAAATATATTTAGTTTTGGAAAACAAAATTATCATATTTATTTTATTTAGTTTCAAATGTACAAAACGTTTTCAGTTTAAAAAGAACTTTATTATTAAAACATTTTATAAGATAATTTGTTTATGAATTTTGAAGAACTTAATTAAAGTTTTGTATGATAAATTTGTAAATATATTTTTATTATTTCAAAAAGATAAAAGTATTACTAAATAATAAATTCGAAATGATTTTAAATTATAAAGAATTTTAAAATATATTTATTTTTGAAAAATTATATATTATATTATTAAATAAATATTTCAAATTTGTATTTCGAAATGAAAGTATATATATCACAATGTAATAAGATTTAATATTAATTTAGTTATAAAATGTTTTTATTTAAATAATACTATTATATATATATATATATATATATATATATATATATATATATATATATATATATATATATATATATATATATATATATATATATATATATATATATATATATAACGAGACATCGATTTATAGAAGCAAATGATCAAAATACTCGAACGATCAAATTACCTTTAGAAAGATATAGTTTATTGATAATCTAAGTCTATATTTTGAAAAGGGTACGGGTTAAAATGACCCGTTCATATACATTATAAATGATTCACAATAGTTGATGTGACGACCCAAAAATTTTCGACCAAATTTAAACTTAACCTTTATATGTTTTCGACACGATAAGCAGAATTTGTAATGTTGAATCTCAAAAAGTTTGGAACTACATTCATGTAATCAATTACCCTTTGACCGTTTTTGACGATTCACGAACAATTATGTGTATATAGATATGTATATATAATATATAATATTAACTGAAAACATTAACAAAGTATTAGATATATGCTACTTTACATGAACGTAATTGTTTCGATATATTTATCGACAGAATTAAGAGGTAATATCAAATGATTGAATTATCAGATACATTATGATATGATTACGGGCCTATGTTATGAGGTCCACTGTGATTTAAGAAATCTATTCTTTTTGACAATATTCGGAAAATGGTAAAGTGATTTATAAGTAAGAACAAATGTGTCAATTAACGGGAACTAGACAAGGGTTAGTGGAAATTCCTGTTTAATTTTCAAGGCATGTTTTATAATATTTTCCTAGTGACCTTGATAAGATAACTATGTTAACTTTCATTTTATTTAATATGAAAGTAAGAACGTGGAGTGTAAATAACTTAGATGTTGGATATCGACAAGTTAAGTAACTCGACATTTTTCATTAAGATGATTTCATACGTTTATTTAACCTTTGGACTTTATCCTATGCTTCACCAACAGACTGTAATTTAAAAACTTGAAACCTATTATAAAAATATATAATTCTACTTTTCAAAAATATTTTATGATATAATGATTTAAATTAATATTAAATATATTTATACGCGTATTATACGTACATAGTTTTATACTTTTACTATACTTTAACTTTACCTTTACTTTACTTTTACTTTACTTTAACTTTAATAATTCACTTTAATAATTCACTTTAATAATTCATACTTTAATAATTCACTTTAATAATTCATACTTTAATAATTCACTTTAATAATTCATACTTTAATAATTTACTTTAATAATTCATACTTTAATAATTCACTTCAATAATTCATACTTTAATAATTCACTTTAATAATTTAAAAATCTATTATAAATAGAATTCAATAGGTTTCATTATTTCATAGAAAACTTGAAAATATATTTCTCTAAACTCTCTCAATCGAATTACATATATATATTTACTTAGTATTACTTCAAGATATTATTAGTATACATAAAATACTATGACGAAGTTATATTCAGACGATTTTAAAATAAGTTTTCAAACAGAATAGAGTTAAGGAAATTATGGGTTATAGCTATGAAGGTTTTGGGTATTGATCTAGGGTATTGCGTGTGAGGTCAACCTAACGTTTATCATTTTCATTGCGTCTACGTACTTTCCTGCAATATTGAATCACAATATTGATACGTTCGTGAATCCGAGACAAACCCTGCACTTGTTCAGTGTCGTCATATACATAATTGCTGCGAAATACAGTATTGTGAGTTTCATTACTCCCATTTTTATATATATTTTTGGGCTGAGAATACATGCACTGTTTTATAACTGTTTTACAAAATGGACACAAGTACTAAAAACATATTCTACGTTGAGTTGTACCACTTTGCATATTTTTCCCTAATAGCTTGGTAACTACCATTTACATGCGGTATTGTAAACGCGAATCCTGTTGATAGATCTATCGGGCCTGACAACCCCAACCGGACTGGACGACCAGTATTCAACGGTTGCACAGTACCTCGTTCCAGTGACTACACATGGTACAGTGTAGTGAGATTTCATAATAAAAGGAATATGCGACATTGATTAAATGTTAAGTATGGTTACCAAGTGCTCAACCACTTAGAATATTTTTATTAAAACGTTTATGTATATGAAATCTTGTGGTCTATTACTATTATGGAAATGATTGATTAAGATAAACTAATGAACTCGCCAACCTTTTGGTTGACACTTTAAAGCATGTTTATTCTCAGGTATTAAAGAAATCTTCCGCTGTGCATTAGCTTATTTTAAGGATATTACTTGGAGTCATTCATGACATACTTTGAAAGACGTTGCATTCGAGTCGTTGAGTTCATCAAGATTAATATTAAGTCAATAATAGTTGGATATAATATGAAATGGTATGCATGCCGTCAATTTTTCATGTAAAGAAAGTTTGTCTTTTAAAAACGAATGCAATGTTTGTAAAATGTATCATATAGAGGTCAAATACCTCGCGATGTAATCAACTATTATGAATCGTTTATAATGTATATGAACGGGTCCTTTCAGTTGATTACATAGCGAGGTACTTGACCTCTATATGATACATTTTACAAACATTGCATTTGTTTTTAAAAGACAAACTTTCATTATATTGAAAGTTGACGGCATGCGTACTATTTCCTAATATATCCAACTATAATTGACTTAGTAATAATCTTGATGAACTCAACGACTCGAATGCAACGTCTTTTGAAATATGTCATGAATGACTCCAAATAATATCTCTAGAATGAGCAAATGCACAGCGGAAGATTTCTTTCATACCTGAGAATAAACATGCTTTAAAGTGTCAACCAAAAGGTTGGTGATTTCATTAGTTATCATAAACAATCATTTCCATCATTTTAATAGACTACAAGATTTCATTTTCGTTTCAAGGTGCAGGTCTGCTCACTGCTATAAAATTCATTCATATGGATTGAACACCTGGTAACCGACATTAACAAGATGCATATAAGAATATCCCCATCATTCCGGGACATCCATCTAACATGATAAAAAAACTCGAAGTACTAAAGCATCCACAACAACGGATGGGGTTTGTTAGGCCCAATAGAACTATCTTTAGGATTCGCGTCAATTAGTAGAATGGTTTACTAATTCTTAGGCTACCAAGCAAAAAGGGGCATATTCGGCTTCGATCCATTCAACCATATAATGTAGTTTTGATTACTTGTGTCTATTTCGTAAAACATTTATAAAAGCGCATGTATTCTCAGTCCCAAAAATATATATATTGCAAAAGCATTTAAAAATGGAGCAAATGAAACTCACAATACGATATTTTGTAGTAAAAATATGCATACGACGGAACTGAACAATGCAAGGTTAGCCTCGGATTCACGAACCTATATCATTTATATATATATATATATATAATATATATATATATATATATATATATATATATATATATATATATATATATTAACACATATAATTGTAATCAAACAAATTTATATATATATTTATTAGTGATATCATTTTATATTAATAACTTGTATGCTTCATAAATGTATTCATTTTTATGTGCTTTAAATAAATAAAAATATACTTATATTATATGTATTAAGTATAGTTATATATAACTAATAGTTACTTGATAAAATAATATTAATGTTAAAAATAATAATAATAATGATACTTAATAATAATAATAATAATAGTTTTAATAATAATAATAATATTAATAATTTTCAAAAATAATAATAGGTATTTGTCGTGAACTTAATAATACTTTTTTTTCTTAATAATCATAATTATATCATTAACCTATTTTAAATCATAACTTTATCCTAAATTTTATTTTTAAACCTAACCTTAATAATAATAATAATAATAATAATAATAATAATAATAATAATAATAATAATAATAATAATAATAATAATAATAATAATAATAATAATAATAATAATAATAATAATAATAATAATAATAATAATAATAATAATAATAATGAGTAATAAGTAAACTACCTTAAGGGTGTAGTCCTAAAAAAATGCCCAAATCCGGGTTTAAACCCGCGACGTCCCACTAACCCGATAACACCTTTAACCATTCCTTTGTCACCTCATTTCTGATTTAATTGATACACCAAATCTATTTATTCTAATTCAAATGTCTGTCTTCTTCTTCTTCTAAAAAAAATGACATAACTCAGACTCGAACCCGAGACTTCTCGTTCCCCAACAACCATTCCAAACCACTCGTGATCATCAAACATAGTAACATATCATTATTATCATAATTTCGTATCATCATCATCATCATTAACATCATAACCATCATAGTTCTCGGTTATCATTATCAATTTACCACCTCATCCTCATAATACCGAACCATTATCATATACATCGTGACACTTATCATCATTCTAATATCTTTACCATTTCACACGCTAATCATTATCAACTTGTCATCATCATCACTAACCTAGTTATTATTATCATAATAATCAAATAATCTTCTCCGGTTCATCACGTCCATTATCGCTTTGACTCATCAATACATTATCTTAATCATAATCCTAATCTATCATATTATCATCTATTCCGCCAAACCACGATCATATACTAAATTTTGATCCAAACAGGAATTTGAATTATGGTAGCCCAACAAACAAACGAATCTCGGTCCATCACTAAGTACATGACCCAAAAACTATATATATATATATATGTATCTCTCGGCCCAATTAAATGACCGATTTTTCTTGCATATATGTTTTGTTGGATTGAAATTGTGGGTGTATGATATTGTAAAAAGAAAAGTCCTTTACAGTTTTTCTTGTCCTACACCACAATCATCACAACTTAATAAAAATATCTTCCTTCTTTATATCTCAACTTGCTGGGATACCACCAAACTAGGCCACTAGTATATGTCAAAAAGTGTTTATGGTCTAATATTTAAATGTACCAAAACACTCAAATTTCAGCTGCCTTATCGTCATTTAAGGAAACGTATCTACACAAAGGATGTTTTGTTGAGGCTGTCGAACCATAGTAGCAAGAAAGCAGCCATTAAGATTAAACTGACATAGCAGTAGCATCTTTCATTTCGAAACATAAACATAGCAGGTGGCGGTTAGTGAGTTGTTTGGTGTCAAAATGAAAACAGAAACTGAAGTCGTGGCTACAACAGTAAACATGAATATCGAGCAAGTTTGCTTTAAGGGTGGTTGTGGTTGACGGTTTGAACAAGCACGCAGGAACAAGAACATGGTTTCGGTGGTGATGTTTGTGTGGTTCAGTTTGGTACACTATGGGTAACTAGATAAGAGTTGGAATCAAAATATCGAAACAATGAGCTGGAAAGAAATACGTGACCCAATTCCCTTCACACATCCAATTATCCAAAACTCAATAATCTTTTAAACAATTCGGTTCTTCAGATTTTTGTGCAGCAAAATGGCACTTATTTACATGGGTCCATAATGGTATTAACATCGAAGAAAAAGATGCCAATTGTCTATATTATAATGCAAAAGGTGGATCCCTTTTCCCCACCCATGTAAACATGTTTACAAACCCACCAAGAAATGATAAAATACGGGGTATAAAGAAATATATCATGCATGACACTTGTAAAATTATTTATTTGTTAACTATAAGTGTGTTCCACTAATATGTGTCGGTCCTAACCTCATTATACACATGAAGTGGTTCGGTGATTGCAGCAGTTTATAAGGAGTTTTAAAGGTGATCGTTAATTGATTATGTTGAGAAAAAGTCACAACTCAGCAGTTAGTTGCAATCAATCTGTGCAGCAGCCTTATTTATAGTATTTCACGAAAAGAATGGTGGTGTAGTACTCAGCCCGTAACAGCAACAAAAACATAATCGTAACAGTAATCTGTTCAAGCAATAGTAGCAGTAGCATCTAGTGATGGTTTGTTGTGGGTTTTTTATGATCACAACAGAAAGAATAGAAGTGTTAAGGTGTATGGGTGATTTGTTGGATATATTCAATAGTTGTGGGTTTGTTGGTGGGTTTGATGGTGTATGTGTTGGTTTAGTTGTAGTTGGTTGTTTAGGGGTTTAATGGTGATGAAAGTGGTTCGTGGGTTGAGTAACAGGTGAATCAAAAACGATAACAGTAGCCTGTTGTAGTGGTTGTACATGATGTTGTTGGAGTGGTGGATTACGACAAGAAAGAAAGTAGGGAGAGAAGGTGGTGGTCATTCTAGCTTGATGGTGGTGGGGGGTTTATGTTAGTGCTCATAGTGGTGATGAAGGTCTAAGCCTCGATGGAAACAGAAACACAGAAATGAAGTGGTGATTGTATGTAACCCGATGGTAATGATGGTTGAGGTGGTAACTGGTGTTGTAGTAGAGGATTGTAGCAATAGTTTTCATGGTATTTGCAGTCTTAATGATTGGCATTTGAATGTAGTAGGAACAATAGTAGTAGAAAAACAGAAACAAAGGTTTGTTTATGGTGATGGGTGATTAAGAGAAGAGATGGAGAGTGTGTGTACATCTCATAGGATAGATAGATAGAAAAGCAAATAAAGGAATCCTAATTACAATCACATATAGTTGATTGAATGGTGATTGAAATTTGCAATAGAAAGAATCGATTATTAAAGTGGTGGGGTGTTGACAATGGATCACAAGCAGAATAGGGGAACATAAAAATTTATTAAAAGTTGAAAGTGATATTGAACTGATTCCGTAATTAATCTGTCTATATCATCTTTTTATTTACATAATAAATGTATAAATAATAACAATAATAATATCAATTATTATAATAATAATAATAATAATAATAATAATAATAATAATAATAATTATTATTATTATTATTATTATTATTATTATTATTATTATTATTATTATTATTATTATTATTATTATTATTATTATTATTCTAAAAATGATATTAATAATATTACTACTAATAATAATAAATTGTATTAGTTTATAATAATAATAATAATAATAATGATAATTATAATAATAATAATAATAATAATGATTTTTAATGATAATGATAATAATATTTATAATAATAATATAACAAGTTATACGTATAAAATTTCATATCTATATATATTTTAAAATTATATATATATATATATATATATATATATATATATATATATATATATTACTTAATAAGTTTTATTGTACATCATAAACTATTTTACATCTTTAATTTTAACAACTTAATCGCATAATATTTCATCTGTGTATTTCAAGTTATAATATATATATATATATATATATATATATATATATATATATATATATATATATATATATATATATATATATATATATATATATATATATATATATATTTACATATCTATATACAACTAGTTGTTCGTGAATCGTCGGGATTAGTCAAAGGGTAAATGAATAGATTAAAACAGTTCAAAAATTTTGAGATTCAACTTATCATATTTTTTTTCGTGCCAAAAATACAAAATTGTATCGAGAGTTTGATTTAAAATTAGTCGAAATTTTTTGGGTCATCACACGAGTCACAAAATGTAAAGTGCTAGTTTTCTAAGCGTACGAAACGTCGTTCGAAAAATTGAAATCGAGACATTAGTCGAGTGACAACGTACAAGTTTTTGGAACAAAAGTTACAAGTTACCTATACTCGTGAATATTATAATATATATATATATATATATATATATATATATATATATATATATATATATATATATATATATATATATATATATAATTATATAGATATTAATTATTAATCAATAAATATATATTATATAATAAAACTGTCGGCAGCCCACGAGGAAAATGAGAGTGAGCAGGAGAAGGCGGCTCCGCGATCGCAGAGCTAATACCCTCAAAGACCTCGCAATCGCGGAGGTAACTGGGACCAGAGTTTAGGCTATAAAGCTCGATGAGTTCGGCCGATTCATTTCATTATTTACCTATCATCTTCATATTACTCCGTATTAATATTGTTTATTTTATTATTTATATTAATTATTATTATTAATCCAAAGATATTATTAGTAGTATTAGTATTATTATTACTAGTATATACATAAAATACTACGACGGAGTGCTGTTCGAGTAATCTCAAACGGGTTTTCAAAATGGGTTTTCGGATGGGTTAAGCTTTGGAATTCATGGGTTATAGCTATGGAGGTTATGGGTATTGTTCGGGGGTATGCTCGTGAGGTCAATCTGGTGTTTATCATTTCCGTCGCGTCTACGTACTTTCCTGCAATATTGAATCACAATATTGGTACGTTAGCATTCATATCTTATCTTTTATATATTAATAGTGTATCCCTGACTAGTGCTCGCGTATATATGATTATGCATGCTTGTATGTTTAGTTTCGTCGTTAAATAGTTTATAATAAATCATGAATTTAATACATATGCTACTGAGATAAGGTATATGATATGCATATCGTTGGAAAACTGGCGAAAAATTAATTACTTTTCATTTAGAAGGCGTACGGTTTCGATGAACGGATTAAACATTATAGTCAGCTGAATTATCATTAATTTTAATATTATTATTAAAATGATTATTATTATTACGATCGTCGTTATCGTTATCGTTATCGTCGTTATTATTACTATCTACTAATTATTATTTTTATTATTATCATTATCGTTATTAATATAAGTATTATCAATTAAAATTGTTATTATCATTATTATTACTATCGTTATTATCATTAAGGTTATTATTAATATTATTATTATTATTATTATTATTATTATTATTATTATAATTATTAGTATTATTATTAGTATTATTATAATTATTATTATTAGTATCATTATCATTAAAACTAATATTAGTATCATCTAATTATTATGATTACTATTATTATCATTATTATGAATGGAATATAAAAGAGGACTAAAAGCTATTAAACAAATCGATTAGGAAATAATGAGTATAAGTATCATGATGAAATTAAAATATTGTAAGATATTGATTTAGATAAAAATATTGTTTTCATTATTTTTTTATCATTATTATTAAGAGTATCATTAATATTAAAACTATCATCTTTATTAAAATTATCATTTTTAATAGAAATATCATTGTTATTATAAAATATCATTATTATTACAGTTAATATTATAAAGTATAGTTATTATTAAAATTATCATTTTATTATAATCATTGTTATTATTATTATTAGTAGAATAATAATAATAATAATAATTATTATTACAAAATAATACAACTTTTACTCATTATTATTATTATCAATATTATTTTATCAAATAAATATGTGATACAAAGATATTTTTTTACCACACGTAATATAATTACATACCACTATATTTTTATGATATTAAGTGAATTTTATAAATTTTATTACTTAAGATATATATAAAAGTATATTTTATCATATATAAATTTTAATATAAATATTTATTTATTAATAAAGGACTTGTATTGTTTACTCTAATAAAATCTGTTGAATATATTTAAATATATAAAACGACTATATTTAAGTTATATAATAAACATGTATAGATTTTGGAAGTCATTTTGGGTCAAGTTGACTTTTGTTGACTTTTGCATGTCGGACTCGAGCATTAGGATTGTGATACACTATGATTTGACCTAAATTGTTAGATAGATATTGACCAACATATAAATATATATAATCAATATAGGTTCGTGAATCCGAGGCAAATGTTGCACTTGTTCAATGCTGTCATGTGTATTTTTACTACAAAATACAGTATTGTGAGTTTCATTTGCTCCCTTTTTAAATGATTTTGCAATATATTTTTGGGACTAAGAATACATGCGCTGCTTTTATAAATGTTTTACGAAATAGACAAAAGTAATCGAAACTACATTCTATGGTTGGATTATCGAAATTGAATATGCCCCTTTTTAGTCTGGTAATCTAAGAATTAGGGAACAGACACCCTAATTGACGTGAATCCTAAATATAGATCTATCGGGTCCAACAAGCCCCATCTAAAGTAACGGATGCTTTAGTACTTCGAATTTATCATGTCCGAAGGGAGTCCCAGAATGATGGGGATATTCTATATGCATCTAGTTAAGGTCGATTACCAGGTGTTTACCATATGAATGATTTTTATCTCTATGCAGTGCGAAATGCCTGATATGAGATGATGTTTATGAGAAATGGAAATGAATATCTTGTGGTCTATTAAATTAATGGAAATTATTGTTTATGATAAACTAATGACCTCACCAACCTTTTGGTTGACACTTGAAAGCATATTTATTCTCAGGTATTAAAGAAATCTTCCGCTGTGCATTTGCTCATTTTAAAGATATTACTTGGAGTCATTCATGGCATATTTCAAAAGACGTTGCATTCGAGTCATTGAAGTCAACAAGCTTATTATTAAGTCATATATAGTTTGAATATATTATGAAATGGTATGCATGCCTGTCAACTTTCGATGAAATGAAAGTTATCTTTTAAAAGCGAATGCAATGTTTGTAAAACTTATCATATAGAGGTCAAATACCTCGGAATGTAATCATATGTTATTGTATTCGTCCTTATGGATTAGGACGGGTCGTCTCATGTGGTATCAGAGCGGTGGTCTTAGCGAACCAGGTCTTGCATTAGTGTGTCTAACTGATAGATATTAAGATGCATTAATGAGTCTGGACTTCGACTGTGTCTGCATGTCAAAAGTTTTGCTTATCACTTTTGTTGGAAATTACCTGCTTATCATCTTATGTCAAGACACATCTTACTGCATTGATGGCATGAATAGTGTATAGACAAAATTCATATCTTAGCGTATCTGCTAATTCATATCTTAGCGTATCTGTTACTGTAAACTTTGCCTGACATATTTCATAAATTCCTCCGTAATCTATGAAATCTTTTGTTCTATATATATATAGATATTCTATGTAATTAGAATACCATCCAATAGCCGAAAATCATTTCATATCAAAAAATTCTTTATTCAATCGTACGAAATGGAACTCACCACTAGTTCAAGTCCCTCGGATTCCGATATGGAGTTTCACTCGAGCTCCGAAAGCAGTGTGATCGGAATGGATCAACCAATTAGCCATCATCTATTCTGGATGAATTGGGGATGGGTTCGTAGTCTACTTAATCATTGGAGACAAGAAGAAGGTGATCCCTTCCATCCACTACATTTCCCTCTTGGCGAAGAACCAGAAGCACTTACCGGCGAACCTGTTCGAGACACCATTTTCTCTCTCATTTCCAGGGTATCTCATCACGATTATATAATATCTCAAATTCTGAATCTTATTCATCCGCTCGTCCGAACCGACAATCATCCCGGTGTAATAGAAAAAGTCAACGAGCTTCGTGCTCGGGTAATGACTTTGGAAAATATGGTGCAAAGGTTACAAGCACCAGCAGCATCACCGGCATCAACAGTACCACCATCATCAACACTAACAGTACCATTACCAACATCAACAACATCCGCATCTCACACCTCAACATCACAATCTGTACCTCGAGCATCAACGTCATACGCATCATAGATACCAAGGAGTACCAACAACAATAACCGATGAAGTATTAATTCATAACTTCATTGGAGAAACATTCTGCGGCAATTATGTAATCTCCAATGTCTTAGAGATTATCTATTTTAACCCTAACCATAAATCATATGAATGATAGAAGGAAGAGTAGAAACCCTGACAAGAATGGTGCGTGATTTACAAGCTAAACTTGTTATACCAGCAGCATCAACAGTACCCTGAGCATCGTCAGCACCAGCATCACCATCAGTATCACCAACACCAGCAACACCTATAGCACTACAAGCTCCACCAGTTACATAACCACCAACGATATTGACAACACAAAACCGATGGGTATATTGAAATAACGAGTTATGGAGTATTAACTCATTATTTCCAAAGAATTTATATAATATATATATAAATTTTGAAAACCATAATATATCTTCTCGTACTAAGCTATTATGTATGAATTGAAAAAGGGTAGATACTACTCGGTTAAATTCATATTACTAATATGCTATAATCCTTCGATTAACGACTTAACCATCGTTAACCACAATCTATGTTTCAACTCAATGAATTCCATTTCCTAATAAACCAAGTGTATTATTTAAATACATGTTTGATATTACACTTTCATTTTTGATATACTCGAAATTTTTTAGAAATCATCATTCGTGCCTTACGAGGTTTACAAGAATTTCACAAGCATCATCATCCTTCACCGAGGAATATCAATAAGAATAAATAATGAAGTATTAATTACATTAGTGAAATATTTCACAAAGATTATGTAATCTCTAATGTTTCAAATATTATTCATTTCTAGTTTCAGCCGAAAATCAAATGAGTTTAATTTAATATTAACTCATTAAATCTGTATCACATCCGAAGAAAATATACATATATTTTTATAAAGACTGTAATAAAATTTCTCTTGTATAAAATATTATTTGTGAAACTTTTAACGGTAGGTAATACCCGAGAGATATATAAATTCACAATTAATATGTTACATTCTTCGATTCTGATTCAGCAATCATCAACTATACTCACTAATTTAACAACAATATACATTCTTTCATAGAGATCAAAACAACCATTCTCATCCAAATGTGATTACATATTCTAATTTTGACAAATCAAAATCCAAGTCAAAATTTAACAGAAGACATCACCCTTAGATTTCTACATCTTTCAAAGACATACTTTGATTTCAAAACTGTGCTAGAACATCATTTCTATTCATAACAACCAGAAAAATATTCATGTCGTTCAAAATTCTTGAACATCATATGTATATTGACGATGACAATCTGCGTTCAAACCCTTCATGATTCTTAAAACCCCTCAATTAAGAAACAATCGAGATGATGATCCAACCACATGTTATCCACAATTATACACCCAGAAAACTCGCGAAACTTAAGTAAAAGTTTAACACATATATGCGTCAGATCCTTTGGCATTTATTACCAAAAATAACTTTGCAATCCCTTTTCAAAGTAGCAAGTTTTTTCACAGCTTCAACAAGCCGATTTTGACTTTTCGTTCGAATTAACCTTATCATAACCTTGATATATATGGTTACCATTATCGTCATCGTTACCGGGGAACCTTTTATAACCCACCACATTAGCAGTAAACTTACCAGCAACTTCATTGATCTTTGATTTAAATCTCACTGAAAAACCATTATATTTGTTCATTAAAAACACTATCATATACTCACCCACAACTTATAACGAGAATTTCCATACCCATTTACTGAGAATCAGCAATCAGTATTTCGAATCTCGCAGCGTTTCTACATCAACAGTTATATGTGTACATATAACATTTATCTCTTAAAATTTTGATCTTCCATTTTGAAATTCTGAAAAACATCCAGTCTACGAATCAATACTCTGAATTTTGAAAAAGCTGAATGAAGCAGCAAAAACTGTAAACGACCTTAACAGTCGAAAGTTTGATGATAAAGAATAATGTGTTGGCAAAGCTCAGAAGAAGAGAAGGTTTGGAACTGGAAAACGGATTTGAGCAAACTATGAAGGAGGCTGTGGACAAATCACAAAGACTAAATCTGCCTTCAAAGAATCCAAATGATTCAGTATTTACTGAAGTCATTAACGAATACCTTGCTCCTGATTCTAAACCTTTACGGACAAATCTTCTTCATCATCCTTTGATAAATTCTAAGATATCATCGTATCTTTCATTATAAATATCCTCGATATTTCTGAAGATATTTTCATAACTATTCTTATCTGAAATCATTTATCTCTTCGCGCTATCTGTATTACATCATAAAGGAAACTGTTTTAGTTTCTAAAATCTGAAAAATTTGAATCTAAAATATGAATGCTTTTGAAGTAGTGTTGGGAACTGAAGCATGAGTTAGTATAATATAATGACACTTGATCAACGTGATTATATTACAGTAAGTCATGCTGAGTTTCTAATGAAACGTGATGATTCACAGACCATACCATCATCATGTGCCATGTTACACAACTCTTACATTCTACCTAGTCTCCAACCATATTAAGAACGTATCTTCTTGATAGTTCTATTTTTTTGGATATTCTGGTAATTTGATAAATCAAATCGTGCTATTACCTTTCCTTTCTACTTTATATATTATGATCATTCGAAACTCCATACCTACGAATTCTGGACCATTACTTAGAAAAAGAAAACAAAAGCATGAAGTTCCGAAATAGAAAGGGGAGTATAAATCGCAGAAAACAAAAAAGATCATTAACCGTAGATGTCAATAATTATAGAAAGACAAATGCAAGGAAGAATTATGAAAACTACTACCCCAAGAGCGAAGTAGAAGTAAACATATTCCTTCGGTGGGAGTTGGAATAGAAGGATAATTGTTGTGATAGTCAGAATAAGATCAAGAATCATAACTGGATGGAGCATATTGACGAATACTTTAAAGTATGAATTGAGAGAGAAAGAATCGAAAGTACGAGCTGTGGGAAAATAAGGAAATGAAGAGGGTGGATTTATAGTGAAATATCCGAAAGAGAAATCAAAATAGACTATCGCATTTAACCAAAGAAGATCCTATTTCCTTAATTACCGAAGAATCAAATCTTATTACGAATATTTTCTTCTAAATTCCTTGAATTCCAGAAATTAACAGTGACTACGTCACCGGTTAAAGACGAACCCGCATTTACTCATTTCATTCTTTGGTGATAACTTCACTCGTACTCTTCACAAAAATGAATTGTTTTATCCATACTACTCACTGATGATAAAACTCTAAATTCCAACTCGTATGAGTCATGAAAACATATTTATTGTTAGCCATGACCATTCCAATCAAATTTCGGGATGAAATTTCTTTAACGGGTAGGTACTGTGACAACCCGGAAATTTTCGACCAAATTTAAACTTGATCTTTATATGTTTCCGACATGATAAGCAAAGTCTGTAATGTTGAGTCGTAAAAATTTTGTAACTACATTCATGTAATCAATTACCCTTTGACCGTGTTCGACGATTCATGAACATTTATGTGTATAGATATGTATACATAATATATAGTTATACTAAATGAAAATGTTAACAAAGTATTAGATGTATAATACTTTACATGAACGTATTTGTTTCAATATAAGTTTATTATATTTATCAACGAGATTATAAGATAATATCAAATGATTGAATTATCAGATACATTGTGATATGATTACGGGTCTCTATTGTGAGGTCTACTGTGATTTAAGAAACCTATTTTTTTAACAATATTCGGAAAATGGTAAAGTGAATTACAAGTAAAAACAAAGTGTCACTTAACGAGAGTTAGATAAAAGTTAGTGGAGATTCTTGTTTGATTTCCAATACATGCTTTACAATAATTGCCTCATGACTTTTGATAAGATAACTATTTAACTTTCATATTATTTAATGTGAAAGTAAAATTGTGGAATATAGATAACTTAGAAAATGGATATCGATAAGTTAAGTAAATTGACATTTTACATTAAGGTGATTTTGTACGTTTATTTAACTTTTGAACCTTATCCCACGTTTCACCAACAAACTGTAATTTAAGAACTTGAAACCTACTGTCATACCCCATCCAAATTTTTCCTGAACGAATACAATAACATCTGGTACGATTGAGATGAACGGACCTCTATATGCCATGAACGACTTCATGTAATATGAGCAAATGCACAGCGGAAGATTTATTTCATACCTGAGAATAAACATGCTTTCAAGTGTCAACCAAAAGGTTGGTGAGTTCACAGGTTTATCGTAAAACAATAAAATTCATCATTTTGATAGACCACAAGATTTAAATGCTGCATGGTACAAATGGGCTCGAATCCTATACTCACCTGTAATGTACATGCGATATCTTTTAAATACAGTACACCGTTCTCGTGTACGAAATCATCTTTCATAAATCTTAGTAACCATATACATATCTCGTGCACAAAAATAACATACACATAACCTGTGTATAAAAATCATTCTCTCGATACATAACATTCACTTTTCATTTCTTTCATAGCTTGGCTTGGTAACCGACCTTAACATATAATGCGCATAATAATATCCCCAAAACAGAACATCTCGTCTGTATAATAATCATATAAACTTCGAAGTACTAAACACCACACCCACTATCCCTTCCGTCTAGTGAACATTCTGGGTGGGGGTGTTAAACCCGGTAGTTACCTTTAGGATTCGCGTTAATTAGGCGTGCACTAATTCTCAAAATTAGTGATGTTTCCTAATTCTTAGGTTACCAAGCAATAATAATCAGGGGAAAAATATTCATATCAATTGTGACAATTATCACCTCCACTATCACGTCCACATAATTCATTCGAGAAATGTTTTGCTTGTGTCTATCTCGTCAAACATTTATAAAAGCATTTCATATATTCACAGTTCAAAATGTATTTCAAAAGCATTTAATAAAGAAGTTGTAAAAGTAGCGCATGTATTCTCAGTCCCAAAAATGTAAAGAGTAAAAGGGAATCAAATGAACTCACTCTACAATATTTTGTAGTAAAAATATTCATACGACGATACTAAACAATGCAAGGTTGGCCTCGGATTCACGAACCTATATAAGTTGCATATACATTAACACATATCCCATTTAATCAACTAAGTTTACTTATATCTTATAATTTATTAAAATTAGTATCTTTAAATATAATTATACATATAATAAATATATGATATATAATTTAATTAAAGTTTTATTAATATAAATGGTAATATATTAGATAAAAACATATTAGTATGTAATATTAGTTGATTTGAAATATATTTTTATATCGATAGCATTTGTTTGTTAAAAAATAATAATTATAATAATACTAAAATAATAATAGTAATGATCATAATAAAATGATAATACTTTTAATAATAATAATAATAATAATAATAATACTAAATGATAATATTAGTAATAATAATAATAATGATAATAGTATTAATTATACTAATAATCATATTACTAATATTAGTGATAATAATAATTAACTTAATAACAACAACAATTAATAATAATCATAATAACAATAAAATAATAATACTTGAAACTACCTTCAAAAGCTTTTTCCCTAAAAAGAAGGCCTTAGACAGGGCTCGAACCCTTGACCTCCCACTCACGCATAAACACTCATTACCATCTGTCATAACCCGACCTTAATCATAAGGACGAATACAATAACATATAATTTCATCGCGAGGTATTGACCTCTATATGCGACATTTTTCAAAAACTGCATTCATTTTTACAATACAAACCATAGCTTTTGTTACAAATACAAGGTTTAAACAACTTAATAATGATTATCGTTTAGCGATAATCTTAGACTTACAAACTTTACATGTGATAATAACAATACGACCTCCAACATATTTTACATTACAAATCCTCCGATATGCAGTTTTATTTTTGACACAAATATGCATACTCAAGATCTTGCTTAAATTCAACATGTTGCAGCGGAAGCTTTTAGTTATCACCTGAGAATAAACATGCTTAAACGTCAACATAAAGTTGGTGAGATATAGGTTTAATGCCGGCAGCGTTATAAATATAGACCACAAGATTTCATATATAAACGTTTTAATAAAAATATTCTAAGTTGTTGAGCACTTGATAACCATACTTAACATTTAATCAACGTCGCATATTCCCTTTATTATGAAATCTTACTACACCGTACCAAGTGTAGTCACCGAAATGAAGTACTGTGCAACCGTTGAATACTGGTCGTCCAGTCCGGTTGGGGTTGTCAGGCCCGATAGATCTATCAACATGATTCGCGTTTACAATACCTCATGTAAATAATAGTTACCAAGTTACATGGAAGTATGCCAGTGGTACAACTCAACGTAGAACATATATTTTTAATCACTTGTGTCCATAACGTAAATCATAAAATGCATGTATTCTCATCCCGAAATATTTAGAGTTTAAAAGTGGGACTATATACTCACTTTTGCCTTGATGGTATTTATCACGACTTGGTCTCCGATAGATATCACGAACCTAACCATATATATAATATATCAACATATTTTCTTTTTAAGTAATCGTTATATATATATATATATATATATATATAATATATATATATATATATATATATATATATATATATATATATATATATATATATATATATATATATATATATATATATATATATATATATATATACTTTTAATACTTTTAATATTTTCTTAGTCCGTAGTTAGCAGTCCGATGTTAGTGGTCCACAATTAGTTTCTCAATAAAATAAATAAAGACCCCATCATATTCGTATTGATCAGAATTAATCTTGACCCATGGTACCATGTTGTCAAATGACGTGTTGCGTACATAAAGTACCGTGTTGTCAAATGACGTGTTGTGTACAATCATGAGGTCTTATGATTAATCTTCTCGTGTTGTTTACGGGTGGTCCTGAAATATATAAAATCAAATCATAAGTAAATATATATGAAATATCATATTAATTAGAAATATATGATTAATTTAATTTTTCTCCAAATATTTTCGTAGCTAAACTAGCTTCGCATACCCGATCTTGTTTTAGTCGTAGTTTCTTCATTACAACTCCGTTTTTGTTGGTTTAACTTGCTACTTCCTTGGATCGAGTCAAATTTTAAGAATATAAACTGAAAATACCTTAGGTTGTATTCGAAATCACAGGTTATAGGTCAAACTTTGGTGAAACTTATGAAAGTGATCATTTTCCATCATAAAAACAATATTTAATGATCATTTTTCTAAACATACTTACACTTTGAGTTAAACCATGAAATTTTTATGTGTTAACATATTCATAAGAAATATCATTTTTCCAGAATATGAACTTCCAATTCAATGCTTAAGATGGTTTTTTATTATCCAACCCAAAACAGCCCCCGGTTGCACTCCGACGACGTAGATTCAGTTTTTAAGGTGTTCTTTGTAAAACCAAGTTATATATTGTTAAGTTAGCATATCATTATGATATATTACAGGTCTTGAAGTGTTTTAAAAGTCAATTTAGAAGGATCTATTTAGTTTGCGAACAAGTTTGAAATCATTCAAACTATGTTCTTGTTGTTAAAATTTTATACCACAAAATAATATAGCTATATGAATATGAATTGAATAAGATTATGAATAAGGTTACTACCTCAAGTTACTTGGACAAAGTTACTGTAAGAGATGAGAAAAATCCTAGAATCAAAATAGTGGTGGAGTTGGATTGAAAGGTTGGAAGTAAACTTGTTTACTTGGAAGGATTTTTGAAGTGTTCTTGAATGGATTTTCTTATGATGATTAAGGGTTGTTTTTGAAGCTAGATCTTCATGGTTATTTGCTGAGATTGTGAAGAATACTTAAGGTTCCTAAGAGTGTGTTTTTGGTTAGAGAAAATGTGTAGTAAAAATGAAAATGGAATGGAGTATAAATGGTGGTGAAAAGATGTATAAATTTGTAATATTGTGCAAAAGTCTTGTAATATGCCAAATTGATTAATCATGCACGCTAAGATCCAAAATTGGCTGAATCATGGCTGCTAATAAAGTGATTGTGATGTGTATATACCAATAGTAAATACGTATAGAAGCTGGGTATGATACGGGTACATATACCCTAGATATACGTATAAAAATCTTGAGAAAACGGAACGAGGATTCAAATATAGCTATCTTTTGTAAATATACTTATATTGTTTTATGTATATAAATCCTTTAAAAGTGATAAATTACATATCTATACGATACATGTATAGCATTATAAGTTTTAAGTATTTAAGTCGAAGAACGTCACATATAGTTATCGTTTTGAAAACTTAAGTTAGTAGTCTCAAAATATACTTATAACTCATTGTTATTAATACACAATGAGATGTTAAAACATTCTTAGATCATGTTAAATATATAAAAATACATATATATACACAAACGTATAATTATCGTATGTTATATAGTTCGTGATATCATCGGTCAAATTGGACGGTCAAACGTTGTGTAAAACTCTTTTCAAAAACATAAGTCTCAACAATTTAGATTGCTTATCATGTTGGTAAGGTTTAATTTATGTAAATATTAATCTTATAAGTGTAAAATGATCGGAAAAATCCGGGTCGTTACAGTACCTACCCGTTAAATAAATTTCGTCCCGAAATTTTAAAGTTGTACCTATTTTGCGTTCTAGGGAAACAAATGTGGGTACTTTTGTTTCATCTGATCCTCTCATTCCCAAGTAAACTCGGGACCTCTTCGAGCATTCCAACGAACCTTAACGATTGGTATGTTGCTCTACTTGAGCCGTTTAACTTCACGGTCCATGATTTCGACTGGTTCTTCTATGAATTGTAGTTTCTCATCAACTTGGATTTCTTCAAGAGGAATGGTGAGATCTTCCTTTGCAAGACATTTCTAGAGGTTTGAGACGTGAAATGAATTATGTACTCCGACGAGTTGTTGTGGTAACTCGAGTCGATAGGCTACCGGTCCGATGCGTTCGATGATCTTGAACGGGCCTACATACCTTGGGTTCAGTTTACCCCTTTTTTCCAAAACGTATTACACCTTTCCAAGGTGACACCTTTAGCATAACCATGTCACCGATATGAAACTCTAATGGTTTCCTTCGGACATCCGCGTAGCTCTTTTGGCGACTACGGGCTGTTTTCAATCTCTCCTTGATTTGTACTATCTTCTCAGTCATTTCGTGTATGATCTCGGGACCAGTTAATTGTCGATATCCTACTTCATTCCAACAGATAGGGGATCTACACTTCCTTCCATACAGTGCTTCAAATGGTGCAGCTTTAATGCTCGCATGATAACTGTTATTATACGAGAATTCTGCTAATGGTAGATACTTATCCCATCCGTTTCCAAAATCAATCACACATGCCCTGAGCATGTCTTCAAGAGTCTGAATTGTTCTTTCACTCTGCCCGTCAGTTTGTGGAGGATATGCGGTGCTCATATCCAACGAGTTCCCAGGGCCTCCTGTAGTGATTGCCAAAACTTTGATGTAAATCTACTATCACGATCGGATATAATGGAAATAGGTATTCCATGCCTTGAAACAATTTCCTTTATGTATAATCGTAATAGTTTCTCCATTCTATCTATTTCCTTTATAGGCAAGAAATGTGCAGATTTGGTGAGACGATCAACTATTACCCAAATGGTGTCATAACCCCAGTCAGTCTTAGGTAACTTTGTGATGAAATCCATGGTAATACCATCCCATTTCCATTCTGGGATTTCTGGTTATTGAAGTAACCCTGACGGCTTCTGGTGTTCTGCTTTGACTTTGGAACAAGTTAAACATTCCCCAACATATGTTGCAACATCTGTCTTTAAATTAGGCCACCAATAATGCGTCTTAAGATCTTGATACATCTTTCCAACTCCAGGATGTATCGACTATCTTGTCTTATGTGCCTCGTTCAATATCAACTTCCTTAATCCACCCAACTTTGGTACCCAAATACGGTTTGCAAAATATCGAATTCTGTCTTCCCGTATAACGAGTTGTTTCCCATACTTCTTTATTATTTTATTTCCTATGTTTTCTTTAGTAAGAGCTTCTCGTTGAGCCTCTTTGATTTGTGAGTTGAGATTCATGCGAATTCTTATGTTCATCGCTCGTACTCGAATTAGTTCCCGTTCCTTTCTGCTTAGAGCGTCGGCCACTACATTCGCTTTCCCGGGATGATAGCGAATCTCACAATCATAGTCGTTTATCAGCTCGACCCACCTACGTTGCCTCATGTTCAGCTGTTTCTGATAAAAAATATGTTGAAGGCTTTTATGATCAGTAAACACAGTGCATTTAACCCCATATAAATAGTGTCTCCATATCTTCAATGCAAACACTACTGCTCCCAATTCTAAATCATGCGTCGTATAATTCCACTCGTAAATCTTCAATTGTCGAGATGCGTATGCTATAACTTTCTTCCGTTGCATAAGGACGCAAATAAAACCTTGTCGCGAAGCGTCACAATATATCTCAAAATCATCGTTCCCTTCAGGTAACGATAAAATAGGTGCTGTAGTCAACTTCTTCTTCAGTAATTGAAATGCACTTTCCTGCTCAGAAGTCCATTCGTACTTCTTCCCTTTTTGCGTTAACGCTGTTGATGGTTTAGCTATTCGGGAAAAATCTTGAATAAACCTTCTATAATAACCAGCTAAACCCAAAAATTGGCGTATCTGCGTTGGTGTCTTAGGAGTCTCCCATTTTTCAATGGCCTCAATTTTAGCTGGATCAACCTGAATTCCTTTGCTACTAACAACATGGCCAAGAAATTGCACTTCTTTCAACCAAAATGCACACTTAGAAAATTTGGCGTATAACTGTTCTTTTCTTAACAATTCTAATACCAACCTTAAATGCTGCTCATGCTCTTGATCACTCTTGGAATAGTTAAGAATATCTTCAATGAAAACGATAACAAACTTATCTAAATACGGACTACAAACTCGATTCATGAGGTCCATGAATACAGCTGGCGCATTAGTCAACCCAAACGGCATAACCAAAAATTCGTAATGACCATAATGTGTCCGAAAAGCAGTTTTCGGAATATCTTCTTCTTTGACACGTAATTGATGATAGCCCGATCTTAAGTCGATTTTCGAGTACACACATGATCCTTGCAGTTGATCAAATAAGTCATCAATTCTCGGTAGTGGATACCGATTCTTGATAGTTAACTTATTTAATTCACGATAATCTATACACATCCTAAAAGATCCATCTTTCTTCTTGACGAATAAAATCGGAGCTCCCCATGGTGAAGCACTTGGTCGTATGAATCCACGGTCCAGTAATTCTTTTAACTGACTCTGAAGTTCTTTTAACTCAGATGGTGCAAGTCTATATGGAGCACGAGCCACTGGTGCAGCTCCTGGTACTAGATCTATTTGAAATTCTACTGATCTAAATGGAGGTAATCCCGGCAACTCTTCCGGAAAGACTTCAGGATAATCTCTTGCCACAGGCACGCCATTGATGCTCTTCACTTTTTCCTTCGTTTCGACTTTATTAACATGTGCTAAGATAGCATAACACCCTTTCTTCAAGCACTTTTGAGGTTTCAAACAATTAATGAGTTTTAGCTTTGAGTTACCCTTCTCTCCATAAATCATTACTGGCGTTTTATCCTTACGAGGAATGCGAATTGCCTTCTTGGCACACACAACTTTAGCTCCTATTTTGGACATCCAGTCCATGCCGACTATTACATCAAAACTTCCTAATTTTACGGGTATCAAATCAATCTTAAATATTTCTCCGGCTAAATTTATTTTACAATCACGGCAAATTTTATCGGATTTAATTAGTTTACCATTAGCTAACTCAATCATGTACTTAGCATCTAGAGGTAATGATGAACAATTCAATTTAGCATAAAAGTCTCTACTCACATAACTTCTATCGGCACCAGTGATAATGTTAAAAACGAACATATATTTCATAGCATTATTCCTCAAGAAAGACAAGCTTTTAGTTGCAATTGTTCTATTTACAAGTGATATTCGTTTAAATAATAAAAGGTGAAGACAAAAGACAGATTCGACGAATTGAAGACGCAAACGACCAAAAAGCTCAAAAGTACAAAATACAATCAAAGAGGTTCCAATTATTGATAAGAAACGTCTCGAAATTACAAGAGTACAAGATTCAAAACACAAAGTACAAGATATTAAATTGTACGCAAGGACGTTCGAAAATCCAGAACCGGGACCAGAGTCAACTCTCAACGCTCGACGCAACGGACTAAAAATTACAAGTCAACTATGCACATAAATATAATATAATATTTAAATAATTCTTATAATTATTTATATATTATATAAATAAAAAAATCCGTCGGCAATAAAGACTCCAAAGTTGGTAAGCTGTATTTTCAAACTCCGCGACTCGCGGAGTTTGAAGGCAAAAATTGCCGCGAGTCGCGGAGTACCCCTGAACTCAATTCCCTATAAAGCCATAAGAATTCTGATCATTTTCAATATCAAAATATCTATCTCTCTCTCAATATATACGTAAATATATATATATATATATAATTTATATTTTAATTTTAATTTTAATTTTAAATCCTAATAATAAGGGTATGTTAGCAAATGTTGTAAGGGTGTAAGTCGAAATTCTGTCCGTGTAACGCTACGCTATTTTTAATCATTGTAAGTTATGTTCAACCTTTTTAATTTAATGTCTCGTAGCTAAGTTATTAGTATGCTTATTTAATCCGAAGTAATCATGATGTTGGGCTAATTACTAAAATTGGGTAATTGGGCTTTGTACCATAATTGGGGTTTGGACAAAAGAACGACACTTGTGGAAATTAGACTATGGGCTATTAATGGGCTTTATATTTGTTTAACTAAATGATAGTTTGTTAATGTTAATATAAAGATTTACAATTGGGCGTCCCTATAATTTACAATATACACTCGATCGGACACGATGGGCGGGGTATTTATATGTACGAATAATCGTTCATTTAACCGGACACGGGAATGGATTAATAGCCACTAGAATAATTAAAACAGGGGTGAAATTATGTACAAGGACACTTGGTATAATTGATAACAAAATATTAAAACCTTGGGTTACACTCAGTCGACATCCTGGTTAATTATTAAACAAAGTATTAAAATCTTGTTACAGTTTAAGTCCCCAATTAGTTGGAATATTTAACTTCGGGTATAAGGATAATTTGACAAGGACACTCGCACTTTATATTTATGACTGATGGACTGTTATGGACAAAAACCAGACGGACATATTAAATAATCCATGACAAAGGACAATTAACCCATGGGCATAAAACTAAAATCAACACGTCAAACATCATGATTACGGAAGTTTAAATAAGCATAATTCTTTTATTTCATATTTAATTTTCTTTATTTTATATTTAATTGCACTTCTAATTATCGCATTTTTATTGTTATTGTATTTAATTGCACTTTTAATTATCGTACTTTTTATTATCGCAAGTTTATTTTATCGCACTTTTATTATTCGCAATTTCATTATCGTTATTTACTTTACGCTTTAAATTAAGTCTTGTATTTATTTATTATTTTACATTTGGTTTTAACTGCGACTAAAGTTTTAAAATCGACAAACCGGTCATTAAACGGTAAAAACCCCCTTTATAATAATAATATTATTTATATATATATTTGTATTTTTATAAAAGTAAACTAATATATCGTTAAGCTTTGTTTAAAGATTTTCCCTGTGGAACGAACCGGACTTACTAAAAACTACACTACTGTACGATTAGGTACACTGCCTATAAGTGTTGTAGAAAGGTTTAAGTATATCCATTCTATAAATAAATAAATATCTTGTGTAAAATTGTATCGTATTTAATAGTATTTCCTTCTA
Source organism: Rutidosis leptorrhynchoides (assembly GCF_046630445.1). Lineage (NCBI taxonomy): Eukaryota > Viridiplantae > Streptophyta > Magnoliopsida > Asterales > Asteraceae > Rutidosis > Rutidosis leptorrhynchoides. Next base: position 365,106,627 of record NC_092338.1, read on the forward strand.
AAAATTAATAGCTATTTTATATACACCTCGCATAACATCAAGTTATTTTTGGCGCCGCTGCCGGGGAAATATCTAGCTTAAAAGCCGGAAGCGCAACGCTAATTAAAAAAAAAGATTTTTAGTTTACTTTTATTAAAATTCGTTTTTATAAAAATAAGTTTTAAATATTCGAAAATATAAAAAGAAAAACAAAAATATAAGTATTTTTAAGATTTTGTTAAATATTTAAGTTTTATAAAGTTTCTTTATTTTTATATAAGTTTTATTTAAGTATTTTGTTTTTATTTAAAACACACAAAAAAACTGAAAAAAATATATATATATATAAATCTAGTTTTAAGATTTTTATTTATAAAATTATAAAGTAGTTCTATTTTTATTCTAATTTTTAAATTATAAGTTTTTATTATATAAATATTTTAGATTTTAAAACAGAAAATATAAAACAGAAAATATAAAATAAAAAAATTAAAAAAAAAAAGAAAAACGCGTCGAATTAAAAACTGTACCAGAGTTGAATTTAAGAACCCCGCGACTCGCGGAGTTTTCTGCTTCGGGCACCGCAACTCGCGGAGACACCCTGACACCGACAGAAACCCTAATCTGCATTTAATTAGGAGTAATTATTAATTATTATTATTATTAACCCTAAATACTTATTATTATTATAATTAATTTTACTTTAAGTTTCTTTTTATTTAATTTATATATTTAGTTAAATTAGTTTAATTAAAATATAAAATTAATAGTTTTAATAAATAAATAATATTAATATTTTTATAAAAATTTGTACTTTTTACAACTTTTAGTATATTTTTATATTTTGTCCCTTTTTAATTGTTTTAGCGTAATATTTGTATTTTTAGCTCATATTTAGTTTTAAACTTAGTTTTTGCCATAGTTATTTTTACTTCAAGATTTTTAGGCTTTGCCGTAGAATTCCTTAAGTGCTTTTTCTTTAGACTAAGATTTAGGTACTTTAGAACTTTGCGACGCCTTTTTAAGTTTTAGTTTCTTTTTAAGTTATTTCCATTTGGAATTTAGTTTTTCCTGTAAGCTTTAATATTTTTAGACGACTTTTACCTATGTATCAATTATCATTCCAATTAGTAATCTCAATTTGCGATTATAATTTTAAGTTAGTTGTAATAATAAGGTTAGGTTAGTCAAGTGTTTTTAAGTGTTATAAGTTTCTTTTATTTTTCCGTCACCTTTTATTTTTCAACCATTTTTCTTTTTCGACTTTTTTCGACGAACTCTTTTTCTTTCTTATTTCTCGCTATTCTAGTTTTAGGACTTAGAATTTTTTTCTACTTCTTATCTAAATTTCTTAAAATTACGAAAATTTATTTTAAGTGGTTAAATTAATAGAAATCAAAATTTTCTGCTTCGTAGTAATAGTTAGATTTGTACGTGGACCGGGTTATTGGAGCCAAACAGTCCTCAATTATATTGAGACCAAACGAATCCTGCCCCTCTGCTGCATCTTTTGGCTATTCGAAACGTGGGCAAAATCAGAAAAGTCTATTGATTGGATAACTTATTATAATTTTTCTTTCCTTTTAAAAACTAATAGGATATTCAGTGAATGCACCGAGCAAGACGTTCATCACCTTTTGTACGTTCACCACCTGTAACTAGATCAAGACATTTAGCAAATATTACTGCCGTTGATTTTTCTTTAGAATCGTCATCCAGTCGACGAAGTACTCCAGTTCAAATTTCCGATAATCCATTTTTTGAACCCGACCTCACAATTGAGAATCCGGAGAATACTCAGGGACGATTCGTAGATCCTGAACCACTAAATTTTCCTCCGGAACCACCAATCATTCAAACAGAGATTGTTGAGGAACGAACCATTAAATCAGAATCCTCTAGTGATTCGGATTCAACAAATTCAATTATGGAGAATCTGGAACCTTTAAGTATGGAAGACCGAATGAGAGCTAAACGCACTGGCCAAGGTCACGCAATTATTCATCCAGACATTAATGCGCCAGATTATGAAATCAAAGGACAAATTCTACACATGGTGACTAATCAATGCCAATTTAGTGGTGCGCCGAAGGAAGATCCAAATGAACATCTACGTATCTTTAATAGGATCTGCACACTATTTAAAATCCGAGAAGTGGAGGATGAACAGATATATCTCATGTTATTTCCCTGGACTTTAAAGGGAGAAGCCAAAGATTGGTTGGAATCGTTACCTGAAGGGGCGATTGATACATGGGACGTTTTAGTTGAAAAATTTCTTAAACAATTCTTTCCTGCATCTAAAGCCGTAAGACTTCAAGGAGAAATTGTTACATTCACACAGAAGCCGAATGAAACTCTATATAAGGCGTGGAAAAGATTTGGAAAGTTGTTAAGAGGATGTCCGCAACATGGTTTAGACACCTGTCAAATAGTACAAATATTCTACCAAGGATGCGACATCACTACAAGAAAAGACATAGATATAGCAGCTGGTGGTTCTATTATGAAGAAAACCGAAACTGATGCTTACAAAATTATTGATAACACTGCTTCCCACTCACATGAGTGGCACCAAGAAAAAGATATCGTTAGATCATCTAAAGCAGCTAGAGCCGATTCTAGCCATGACTTAGATTCCATTTTTGCAAAGATAGATGCTGTCGAGAGACGAATGGAAAAGATGACTAAGGATATTCACTCAATACGAATTAGTTGTGAGCAGTGTGGAGGACCACATTTGACAAAAGATTGTCTCAGTATTGAATTAACAATGGAACAAAGAGAGAATATTTCATACATAAACCAAAGGCCTGGAAATAATTATCAGAATAATTATCAACCGCTAAGACCAATTTACAATCAAAACCAGAATTATAACCGAAATATTCCATACAACAACCAACAAGGTCCTAGCAATCAACAAGTATCCAATAATACTTACAACCAGCAAAGACCTAATTTTCAAAACAAACCACCAAAACAAACCGATGATAAAAAGCCGAATTTAGAAGATATGATGACGAAGCTAGTTGAAACTCAAACGCAGTTTTTCACATCTCAGAAACAAACTAATGAACAAAATGCTCAAGCATTTAGAAATCAACAAGCTTCTATTCAAAATCTAGAACAAGAAGTAAGTAACCTAGCAAGGTTAATAGGTGAAAGAAAACCGGGAAGTCTACCTAGTGATACAAATGCTAACCCCCAGAATGAAACAGCTAAAGCCATTACCACAAGAAGTGGTACAACACTTAAACCACCTGAAATACCTGTAACTTCTGATGAAGCTATTCCTACTCCACAAGAACCACAACCTGATCAAGATAAGGAAAAAGAACCGGTAGTTGAAAAGGTTAATGAAGATAACACAGTTAAGGCTAAACCTTATGTTAAACCATACCAACCACCACTTCCTTACCCGAGTAAAATGAAGAAAGAGAAACTTGAAGCCGAGCAATCCAAATTCTTGGATATGTTTAAACAGATAAATGTAAATCTTCCTTTCATTGATGTGATTTCAGGAATGCCTAGATATGCTAAATTCTTGAAAGATCTAATCTCAAATAGAAAGAAAATGGAAGAACTCTCGGCTGTTACTATGAATGCTAATTGTTCAGCAGTGCTGTTGAATAAGATACCAGAAAAATTATCTGATCCAGGAAGTTTCACAATTCCATGTTTTCTGGGTAGTCTTAGTTCAATAGAAGCATTGGCAGACTTAGGTGCTAGTATAAATCTAATATCGTATTCACTATACGCTAAACTAGACCTTGGAGAATTGAAACCAACCAGAATAAGCATACAACTAGCCGATAGATCAATAAAATATCCTAGAGGGATAATGGAGAATATGCTAGTTAAAGTTGGTACTTTAATATTTCCAGTAGATTTTGTTGTTCTGGACATGGAAGAAGATTCTCAAGTTCCTCTCATATTAGGAAGACCATTCTTAAACACGGCTAAAGCAATGATAGACGTGTTCGGTAAGAAATTGACCCTAAGTATAGAGGACGAGAGTGTTACCTTTTCAGTTGATAGAGCAATGCAACAACTGCAATCTGCAGATGATACATGTTATTATATTCAAACTATAGATGCACATGCAGAATTATTAGAAGAATTTCCAGAATTACAAGGAACAGGAGAATGTTCTTTAGGAGAAGGTAATGAACCAATTGATGAACTTGAAATGTTAGCTACACTAATAGCTAATGGATATGAACCAAAAACAGAAGAAATCCAAATGCTAAAAGAAGAAGACAGATATCGATACAAATCATCAATAGAAGAACCTCCGAAATTAGAGTTAAAGCCACTTCCAAACCATTTGGAATACGCTTATTTACATGGTGAATCTGAATTACCTGTAATAATATCGTCTTCTCTTACTGAAAATGAGAAATCACAACTCATTTCTGTGTTGAAAGCTCATAAACCAGCCATTGCATGGAAGATTCATGATATTAAAGGAATAAGTCCTTCGTATTGCACACATAAAATCCTTATGGAAGAAGGCCATAAAACGTATGTGCAACGCCAACGAAGACTAAATCCTAATATGCAAGATGTAGTTAAGAAAGAGATTATTAAACTGCTAGATGCAGGTCTAATTTATCCAATCTCTGATAGTCCATGGGTAAGCCCAGTTCAATGCGTGCCTAAGAAGGGTGGCATGACTGTCATTATAAATGAGAAAAATGAGCTTATTCCTACTAGGACTGTAACAGGATGGCGTGTGTGTATTGATTATAGAAAATTAAATGACGCCACCAGAAAAGATCACTTTCCGTTACCTTTCATAGATCAAATGTTGGAAAGATTAGCCGGAAATAGTTACTATTGTTTTCTAGATGGATTTTTCGGATATTTTCAAATTCCAATAGCACCCGAGGACCAAGAGAAAACCACATTCACGTGCCCTTATGGTACTTTTGCTTATAAACGCATGCCATTTGGACTTTGTAACGCCCCTGCAACCTTTCAAAGGTGTATGATGGCGATTTTTCACGACATGATAGAAGAATGCATGAAAGTTTTCATGGATGACTTTTCAGTATTCGGTGATACATTTGAATCATGTATAGTTAATCTGGAACGAATGCTTATTAGATGCGAACAATCAAATCTAGTACTTAATTGGGAGAAATGCCATTTCATGGTTAAAGAAGGCATCGTTCTTGGACATAAAATTTCAAAAGAAGGAATTGAAGTGGATAGAGCTAAAGTAGATGTAATTGCTAAACTTCCACATCCCACCAATGTTAGAGGAGTTAGGAGTTTTCTAGGGCATGCCGGTTTTTACCGACGTTTCATAAAAGATTTTTCTAAAATTGCCACTCCTATGAATAAACTCCTAGAAAAGGATGCTCCATTCATATTTTCAGATGAGTGCATCAAATCTTTTAATATTCTTAAAGAGAAACTCACTAATACGCCGATCATGATAACACCAAATTGGAATCTACCATTTGAACTAATGTGCGATGCAAGTGATTTTGCAATGGGAGCCGTTTTAGGACAAAGGATTGAAAAACGATTTCAACCTATATATTATGCTAGTAAGACGTTACAAGGAGCACAAACGAACTATACAACTACTGAAAAAGAACTCCTTGCTATTGTCTTTGCTTTTGACAAATTTCGATCATATCTCGTTCTAGCAAAAACGGTGGTCTATACCGACCATTCTGCTCTTAGATACCTATTTTCGAAACAAGATGCTAAACCAAGATTAATCTGTTGGATCTTACTCATACAAGAGTTTGATATTGAAATCCGAGATAAAAGAGGAGCAGAAAATCCCGCCGCTGATCATCTTTCTCGTCTTGAAAATCCTGAGTTAGAAGTTCTAAATGAATCAGCCATACAAGACAACTTTCCTGATGAATATCTATTGAAGATAGATTATAAAGAAATTCCATGGTTTGCAGACTATGCAAATTACTTAGTATGTGGATTCCTTGAAAAAGGATTATCGTACCAAAAACGAAAGAAATTCTTCAGTGATATAAAACACTATTTTTGGGAAGATCCACATCTTTTCAAAAGTTGTCCCGATGGAATAATACGCCGATGTGTATTTGGAGATGAAGCTAGTAAAATTTTAAACCATTGTCACACAGGACCAACAGGAGGGCATTATGGGCCTCAACTAACAGCAAGAAAAGTTTATGATGCTGGATTCTATTGGCCTACAATTTACAAAGACGCACACCTTCTTTGCAAATCCTGTGATGCTTGTCAAAGGGCCGGAAAAATAAGTCAGCGTGATGAAATGCCACAAAATGTCATCCAAGTATGTGAAGTATTTGACATTTGGGGTATTGACTTTACGGGTCCATTTCCAAAATCTCATAATAATCTCTATATTCTCGTAGCCATTGATTATGTATCTAAATGGGCGGAAGCACAAGCTCTCCCAACTAACGATGCACGAGTTGTAGTCAACTTTTTAAAATATCTTTTTGCAAGGTTTGGAACACCGAAAGCTTTAATAAGTGATCGGGGTACTCATTTCTGTAATAATCAACTTGAGAAAGTTCTTAAAAGATATGGAGTAACTCATAAAATCTCCACCGCATATCATCCACAAACAAGTGGACAAGTTGAAAATACCAACCGAGCTTTAAAATGTATTCTAGGGAAAACCGTAGGATCAAATCTGAAGGAATGGTCCATTAAATTGGAGGATGCACTCTGAGCTTTTAGAATAGCCTACAAAACTCCAATTGGAACCACACCTTTTAGACTTGTTTATGGAAAAGCATGTCATCTTCCAGTAGAAATTGAACACAAAGCATTTTGGGCTTTGAAGACATGTAATCTTGATTTACATGAAGCCGGACGTCTACGATTAAGTCAACTAAACGAATTAGAAGAATTAAGACATGAAGCATACGAAAATTCGTTAATCTATAAGGAAAGAACGAAGAAATGGCATGATAAAAGAATCAGAAGTTCAAAAGAATTTAAAGAAGGAGACAGAGTTCTTCTTTTCAATTCACGTTTCAAGCTATTTCCCAGAAAATTGAAATCAAGATGGTCTGGACCATTCATAGTCAAAAGAGTTTTCCCATACGGAACGATATAATTAATAAATTCAAATGGGATTGAATTTAAAGTTAATGGTTACAGAGTTAAACATTACATACATGGTTCAATGGAATTCGATAATGAAGTTAATCACAATTTCGACACCACGGCTAACTAAGTGTGGGGAGAATCAAGTCTTTAAAGGATAATATGTATTTCTGTTAGAATTAGATTGTCTATTTTCGTGTAGTTCTTGAAAATGGAACCCGAATGGTCTTTCCCTAGCAGACCCTAAAGAACTAGTCTTCTCCCCCCATTCTGAATATTTATTTTTTTAGGAAATGAAGACTGCCTGTGAACTAAACCATGGTCTAATGCTACACGCTTTGATCACTAAACGTAATAATGACACACTACCGAGTGAAATAGTATCAGTAATCAGAGAAAGATTGGACGGAGTTAGAAAAGAATCCAGATGCGAAGATAATAAGTTACAATTTGGTAAAGGAAAATCAAAATCTGCAGCGAAAAGAAGAGCATGACACCTAGAACGATGTCACAAATGCAGAAAATGGTCACATGGAGGTAAATGTTCAAATAATCAAACCTATTCAAATACCGAATTTTTTACTTTATGCAGAGACGGACCGTTCATATGTTTAGAAGAAAAGACACTGAATGCTCGAGGTTACGCCTATGTAGCTATGGAAAACCAATTAAACCGACTATCTTATGAATGAGATAGATCATATAACTAAGAATACTATCTCACAAGTAAGTCTGTACAGTTTTTATTTTTTATTTATTTTTATTTTTAACCTTTTGATAATAAACGCTAATTTGTTCGCTATAAAGTATTAAATTGGTATTAAATAAAATTAGGTTTGGCGACCGAAATTATTGATATCATACAAAAATTTATTACATCACTACGAAATTTAACGTTTATTCTTAAGGTATAAATATCTTTAATCAATCAACCCAAAATATTTCAAAAATTCGTCATGAGTTAAATTAGGTCATGGAACCGAAATTACTTTACCGAAAAGAGGGGCGTATATTTTTGATAATATTTGATTGATTAAAGTGGGATAAAAAGCCAAAAAGATTTTTAATTTTATTTTTACCATGTTTTTAAAATTAATATATAAATCTTAAATTAATATTGTAAACTTTGTAAAAACAATATATTTAAAAATGTAAATATTTGAAAAATATAATATAAGTTTGGTGTGATTTTATAATATGAATTTTTAAATTAAGTTTGGTGTGAATTTTTACTTTTAAAAAAAAATAAGAATTTTTAATTTTATGCATTTCAAATTTTAAGTTTGGTGTAAATTTTTAATATTAATTTTGAATTTTATGTATTTTTATTTTAAGTTTGGTGTGAATTTAAAAACAAAAATTTACTTTATCTCATTAAGTTAAAAATATGATTTTTAAAAAATTCGTCGTGAGTTGAAGACTAGGTCTTTGAACCGAAATTGCTTTACCCGAGGGAGGGACGAGAAATTTTATTATCATTATTTTTAATCTTATTGAATTAAAGTAAGCCAAAAATATTAAAAAACCCAAAAATCTTTACTTTTAAAAACTGCGCTTTGATTTGACAAATTTTAAAATTTTGTCGAAGGACGGACTAGGACATCAATCCTAAACGACCTCGTCCTAAATAACAAGGGAAACAAAATTTTAAAAATTAATTACTTAATTGTTTTATAAGTTAAAGATTGTAAAAAAAAAAAATAACAAACTCCGCGAGTCTCGGAGTTTGAAGGTCCAAACACCGCGACTCGCGGAGGGACCAAAAATCAGAAAAAATAAAAACGCAGAACTGATCAGTCCACACACCACAAAAACAAATACTGCGAAAATAAAACCCGAAAATACACGAGAAAACACCCCCAAAATCACAATTTTTAACTGTTAATCATCAAATCTTTTACTAAAATCATGTTGAGAAGGATGTTATCAAGGAATTACTCAAGAAAAACGGTAAATTCCTACACCTAAACACCATTTAATCCGAAAATTAGTGTTCTTGAGCAATTTTTTCCCCAATTTGATTTTGATGCTTTTTAGTGTAATTATGCTTAAATTGTTTATGTATTATGCTTGTATAACCTAGATTGATGCTATTTAACATGATTAGAAGCCTTAAACTTCAAATTTTGAGTAATCTAGGGTTTGTGTTCTTGAGCAATTTGGAGCTTTTTGATATAAACAGGTTATGGCCGATTTTTGTCATGAATTGTTGCTAAATTAAGTAGTGTAACATGTTTAGGTAGTTAAATGATCCAAACTTTGTGCCTAAACATGATTTTGAGAATTAAAGTGGACTTTTTCAAGTCTAAAATTCATGAACTTGATTTTTGAAAGATAATGCCATTTGAAACTTGTTTAATTGCTAGTAATGATTATTTTGACATGTTATTTGAGTTGAATGCTTATGAACTTGGCGAACATTTTCGTATATGCTTATTTGAAAAAGTGTAGATTTGATGAAAATATGAAAATGAGCTTAAGTTTGATATAAATTGATCATGTCATTGTAATTATTTTGATTGATGATTTTGCTGACACTAATGCATATTTGGATGCACAAAAATTGTGTTTGATGTGTTTTGCAGACTGAAAGGGGTGAATCTTCATCTCAATCTCGCAATGCTCCTGCTGAGAATGCGGAACAACAGGAGGTGGATAACTACTACAAACAAGATATACCTCATCCAGTCATGACATTTTCTGATATGCACTTGGAAGATTTGCACCCGAACCTGAGATTTGACAGACTTTGGATAGATTATCCAAAATACCAAAGGGGTTTGCATACTCTTCATTCTAAAGTTGTTGAGGTACCTAGGGTCATAGAATGAGGACCATTAGAAGCTGTAGAATTGGCCGGGCCAATTAGGGAATTACTTGCACAGAGGTATGGTAATTCTACTTTTAACGACTGGGTACGTTTATTCACCATGCGTAGACCTGTATATAAAGTATGGTGTGAAGAATTGTTGTGTAGTATAGAATTAAATGATCGGGTAGCTAGTTTAACTGATCGATCTTTTATTAGATTTTTGTTAGGAGGTTCGATGCGCCACATGTCTTTACTAGACATGGCTCAGGATTTACGTATATATACGCCTGAGGAGTTAGCATCTGCCGATTATAGAGGGTTGATACTAAATGGTAGAAAGATAGATGAAAATTTTGATACACATGGTGTATGGAGTCAAATGACAAGCCATCACCGATTCAAAGGGGGAAATTACTCTTATTTGGATATAGATAGAGCTGAATTAAGAGTAATTCATAGGTTTTTAGCTAATTCGATTACACAAAGAGGTAAGAACAAGGAAAAGGTAAATGAACAGGATTTGTTTTACCATATGTGTATTCGAGACCCACAAAGCGCTGTAAGTATACCTTATTGTGTGGGTTATTATTTTATCAGCTATGGTTAGGGGGATGAGACCGCATAGCATAATAGGAGGTGGTATATTTATTACTTTGATTGCTGAATATCTCGGTGTGGATATAAGTCGGGGGGGATTATTAGTCGAAGAACCAGAACCCCGCGATATAATAGGTTTAAATGTATATCATGGTGCGAAGGTTTTGAAGAGGCGAAATAACACCGCAGTACAATACCATGGTAGACATCCACAGGTTGAGAGAAACCAACAGCAAGGTAATGTAGGAGGGGGAAATGAAATGCAAGAAATGCAAAGGTTTATAGCTTCACAGGAGTATGAAAATGCTAGACATAGAGCATTTGAAGATTGGCAAGTTCATCAAAACCAAATCATAGCTTATTGCCAACATATAGGTAGAAACTATATTCCTACTACAAAGCCCATATTCCCTCCCTGGTCTATAGAGATGCAACCACCGTATCCTACGTATAACCCTGCCGAAGCATTTTATAGCACCTATGGTTATGCATGGAACCCCTACTGGTATCAGTATCATCCCTAGTCTACTTAGTTTTATTTATTTTGTAATTTGTAATGTTGATACGTTTAATACTTATGTTAATATTGTAATAGTTTTTATAATTTTCTAACTTTTATTCTTAGATTTTAATAATTTTTGAATGTGGGGTAATATACCAAACTTCAAAAATATGTATATATGTTTGCAGTTTATCTTATGTACACAACAGGGTAAAACAACGCATTTTCAAAGACTGGCATTAAGTTCAGCAAAAGCAACTAATTTTGACGACAAGATGCAAAATATATGTGAAATAACAACAAGACGGAATGAACAAATGATATGCACCATTTATCATTCAGCAAGCAAACACAAATATGTTTGGAAACTTTGGTAAAATTTAATCATTTTCACACAAATCACCCTCAATAATTTAAATTGTTACTGATTTCTTGCAAATGAGGGCATTGCAAGATCTTAAGTGTGGGAAGGGGTAAAATTCTTTCGGATTTTCAAAAAATTTTATTTTTTCATAAACACTTGGTTACCATTAAAAATACTAGTAAAGTAGTAGTTGTATTAGAATCTAGTGCTCTCTGATAATAAAGAACAGCCCTAGTCTTATATACTGACTACCCAATTCTAGTAAAATTTTTCAAAATTTTCAAGTAAATGAACTCAAAATCATGTTTATACATATTTATGAACGATAAAACTAGGTGTTAACACCGAAATTATTGTTACCTCGAAAAGGACATAAATTGAGAAACAAACCAAAATGTTAAAATTCATTTAAAATGGAATAGAGGACAATAAAAAGGAAAATAAAAGCCAAGTGTGGGAAAATTCTCCAAGTTATTCAAAACATATGTCACATATATCTGTAACAAATAACTAAAAATACTTTTGCTTTGGACTAAACTAAACTGTTTTACCCAATGAAAGAAAAGAAGAGATGGATCTACACGATGAATCAATTCCATCATTAAAAGGAAGTAAAGTCTTCCGAAAAAGACACGCGCTTCTTGATTTAGGTCAAGAAGTTGTCGTCCAGACCAGCTGTAGGTTGACGAAAATTCTAGAAAAGTCATCACTAAAATCAGCAGGAAATCCACGGACCTCAGCATTAAACAGGGTCGCCAAGTGGTCAGATTTATCCTAACCATGAGAAGGATTTATCTCGTAAAATGGGGGGCACCATGCAAATTAGCTGGATAAGACTAATGAATCAGATCCCCAGAAAGGATAATCTCCTAAAAAGATCAAAAATCAGCTTTTAAGCCTGATATTACTCAATCCTTGAGATTGACCTTAAAGATTGAGAATTCAAACTCATGGAATTCAATGATATCTAAACTCGAGCTTGAACGAGAAAATATTTTGATTAAATTATAAACCGATTTGTTTTCTGAAAACCCTATTTTCAATGCGTTCATTACCATTGAACGTAAAATCCTAGGAATTCACCTGGAATTCATTAGGTCACCTGAACTAAATCGGGTGTCAACCGTAAGAACGGTGGTTGCATAGTGGTCAAAGACAGGACCTTGTGCCAAACCTACAAATTATAAGGGTGAGCTTTACTATTGCTCCTACAAAGGATAGTACTAGCATCCGACACGTTTATAGACCATAATTAAAAGCATGTCAGGGGACATTGCCTTAACAGTTGCTTGTTCAACGCTTTCCTTTACAACCGGACGGTAGTTTACCGAAAGGTAATATACGGGACAAGTAAACTGGATGTGTTACTTTCCTAATACAAGGGTAGCAAGTGGGTGACACAAAACTATAAGTTTTGAGCTAAAATTTTCAAATCTGAAACCCACCAAACCCACAAAAATATTTTGCAAACACCGTGAAGGGTTATTCCGGAAAACTTATCTAGGGTAAAAACTAGATTTAATTTTCAAAAGATCAAATGTTTTCATAAAGATCCAATTTCCTTAATGGATCTAAATTTTTATAGTCATGTGGGACTGTAAACCATATCGTTACTACCATTGTTTATACCGCCGTATAGAAATCACTGATGTACAAAGTGTGAAGAATAAAGAAGTGATTCTAGTATTTCAAGACGATATTGCATGAGGACAAGCAACGCTCAAGTGTGGGAATATTTGATAATGCTAAAAACGAACATATATTTCATAGCATTATTCCTCAAGAAAGACAAGCTTTTAGTTGCAATTGTTCTATTTACAAGTGATATTCGTTTAAATAATAAAAGGTGAAGACAAAAGACAGATTCAACGAATTGAAGACGCAAACGACCAAAAAGCTCAAAAGTACAAAATACAATCAAAGAGGTTCCAATTATTGATAAGAAACGTCTCGAAATTACAAGAGTACAAGATTCAAAACGCAAAGTACAAGATATTAAATTGTACGCAAGGACGTTCGAAAATCCGAAACCGGGACCAGAGTCAACTCTCAACGCTCGACGCAACGGACTAAAAATTACAAGTCAACTATGCACATAAATATAATATAATATTTAAATAATTCTTATAATTATTTATATATTATATAAATAAAAAAATCCGTCGGCAAGAAAGACTCCAAAGTTGGTGAGCTGTATTTTCAAACTCCGCGACTCGCGGAGTTTGAAGGCAAAAATTGCCGCGAGTCGCGGAGTACCCCTGAACTCAATTCCCTATAAAGCCAACCGAATTCTGATCATTTTCAATATCAAAATATCTATCTCTCTCTCAATATATACGTAAATATATATATATAATTTATATTTTAATTTTAATTTTAATTTTAAATCCTAATAATAAGGGTATGTTAGCAAATGTTGTAAGGGTGTAAGTCGAAATTCTGTCTGTGTAACGCTACGCTATTTTTAATCATTGTAAGTTATATTCAACCTTTTTAATTTAATGTCTCGTAGCTAAGTTATTATTATGCTTATTTAATCCGAAGTAATCATGATGTTGGGCTAATTACTAAAATTGGGTAATTGGGCTTTGTACCATAATTGGGGTTTGGACAAAAGAACGACACTTGTGGAAATTAGACTATGGGCTATTAATGGGCTTTATATTTGTTTAACTAAATGATAGTTTGTTAATGTTAATATAAATATTTACAATTGGGCGTCCCTATAATTTACCATATACACTCGATCGGACACGATGGGCGGGGTATTTATATGTACGAATAATCGTTCATTTAACCGGACACGAGAATGGATTAATAGCCAATAGAATAATTAAAACAGGGGTGAAATTATTTACAAGGACACTTGGTATAATTGATAACAAAATATTAAAACCTTGGGTTACACTCAGTCGACATCCTGGTGTAATTATTAAACAAAGTATTAAAATCTTGTTACAGTTTAAGTCCCCAATTAGTTGGAATATTTAACTTCGGGTATAAGGATAATTTGATGAGGACACTCGCACTTTATATTTATGACTGATGGACTGTTATGGACAAAAACCAGACGGACATATTAAATAATCCATGACAAAGGACAATTAACCCATGGGCATAAAACTAAAATCAACACGTCAAACATCATGATTACGGAAGTTTAAATAAGCATAATTCTTTTATTTCATATTTAATTTTCCTTATTTTATATTTAATTGCACTTCTAATTATCGCATTTTTATTGTTATTGTATTTAATTACACTTTTAATTATCGTACTTTTTAATTATCGCAAGTTTATTTTATCGCACTTTTATTATTCGCAATTTCATTATCGTTATTTACTTTACTCTTTAAATTAAGTCTTGTATTTATTTATTATTTTACATTTGGTTTTAACTGCGACTAAAGTTTTAAAATCGACAAACCGGTCATTAAACGGTAAAAACCCCCGTTTATAATAATAATATTATTTATATATATATTTGTATTTTTATAAAAGTAAACTAATATAACGTTAAGCTTTGTTTAAAGATTTTCCCTGTGGAACGATTAGGTACACTGCCTATAAGTGTTGTAGCGTTAGGACTTACTAAAAACTACACTACTGTACGATTAGGTACACTGCCTATAAGTGTTGTAGCAAGGTTTAAGTATATCCATTCTATAAATAAATAAATATCTTGTGTAAAATTGTATCGTATTTAATAGTATTTCCTTCTAAAAATTAATAGCTATTTTATATACACCTCGCATAACATCAACCAGTATCAAATATAATAGATGCGGATAAGTTATTAATGGTAAACGTACCCGTAACAAGCTCCGGGTCTTCACACGCCTCTCTAGCATTAATAACAAATGCTCTTCCACGTGCAGATCCATTATTCTTCTCTGGATTCGGACACTGGCTCTTATAATGACCCTGTTTCCCACACCCATAACAGGTAACAGTGGCCAAGGCAGTTCTATTTGCATTAGTGGCAGGAGTCTTGGTGCCATTTGTATTTGTAACAGGAATCCGACAATCTTCAGCAAGATGACCCCTTCGATTACAATTTTCGCACACCACATTACAATAACCAGAGTGATGTTTGTGGCATCTGTTACATAAAGGATTTCGTCCTTTGTAACATGAGTTCGAACCGCTACCCGCACCTTGCGTGGTTTCTTGTTTCTTGTTGGATTGTTGATGATTACCTTCCCACTTTCTTTTGTTTCCCGATGTCTTGACATTGGTGTTCTTATCCAGAATAATCTGGTCCATCAACTCGTTCGCCATGGTGATGGCTTCGTGAATAGTCTTGGGTTTCGATGCTGTAACATTTGCTTTGACATTTTTAGGCAAACCATCTTTGTACAGTTCTATCTTCCATTCTTCGGTTGGTACCAATTCGGGACATAGCAAAGCTAATTCCATGAATCACTGATTGTAGTTGGTGAGTTTAGTACCAATAACTTTTAGGCTTCGTAATTCAGCTTCCAACTTCCTAACCTCGTTCCTTGGACAATACTCGTTGATTAGCATTGTTTTGAATTCTTCCCAGGGAGTATCATAAGCTACATCTCCTACTACGGCCTTCACATAGTTTTTCCACCATGTGAGTGCACTATCTTGTAAGGTGCACGATGCATACTTGGTCATGTCCTTCTCAATACAACCACTGATTTTAAACACAGACTCAATCTTTTCGATCCACCGGGTTAAACCGACTGGTCCTTCTATTCCACTGAATGATGAGGGTTTGCAACCTTGAAAAGTTTTGTAAGTACATCCCACACGAGGATTTGGGTTAACTGCAGCACCTCTCGTAGCCTCGACCCATAACATTCTGTCATCCACTCGCTGATTGATGAGTTCATCGATTTCTTGTTCCGTCATTCGGTTCAATCGCGCCATAATCTTCAATAAGAATGAAAAAAAATAATTATTCACATGGAATATTATAGATGTAGTATGTATTTACAGTACATCGTAGCTTATTAATAATATGAACCAGTTATTATTATAAAAGCCTTTTCTTCTTATTAGCGTTTTATAATTATATCTAGGGTAGTACCTACCCGTTAAAGTTCATACTTAATAGCTTAGTACAGAAATCAATTACTATCACCCAAATAATACTCAACCATGGAAAATTATTGCATTTCACACTTCACTATTTTACATATGCTTATCTTACATCAAACATTAAGCAAACCACACTAGTAATATTATACAAAACGTTATATGATCCCATGGTTTAAAACAACAGCGCATCATTTAACCCAAAACGTTTGTGTTCAAAGAAATCGCTTATAGGTTATCTTGACTGTCTCCCTGCGTTTTGGCGGAGGGGCTGAAGAACTGGATGCCGGGATAGAACTAATAGGAATAGCGGGAATAGGGGTGGAAGTGTCTGGTGGAGTTGGTGCCACAACATCCTCACTAAACTTGGGATTTGGATTTTCCAATTCAGTAGCCTTTCGTTTCTTTCCTCTTTCAAACTTGTCTTTCATAATTTCCTGTATTTCTTCCTCCTCAGGATCACTTTCTGGTTCCTCTTCAATTGATTCATCCGAAAATTTTGAGTCTTCCCCAAAGGTATCATTTTTATCATCGGACAGGTTAATGACTGGAACACCATCTGAAGATTCTGATTTGGAGTCGCTGAATGTGATAACAAGTTCTAAGCCAGACATCTATCACATAACAACTAGCACGTTAGTACCACATAATATTTACATATTAATTTTTTTTAACCAACAAGGATAAGCAATAGTTTTCGAAATCAAACACGGTCAAAGTCCAGACTCACTAATGCATCCTAACAAACTCGATAAGACACACTAATGCAAATTTTCTGGTTCTCTAAGATCAACGCTCTGATACCACATGTCATAACCCGACCATAATCATAAGGACGAATACAATAACATATGATTTCATCGCGAGGTATTGACCTCTATATGCGACATTTTTCAAAAACTGCATTCGTTTTTACAATACAAACCATAGCTTTTATTACAAATACAAGGTTTAAACAACTTAATAATGATTATCGTTTAGTGATAATCTTAGACTTACAAACTTTACATGTGATAATAACAATACGACCTCCAACATATTTTACATTACAAATCCTCTGATATGCAGTTTTATTTTTGACACAAATATGCATACTCAAGATCTTGCTTAAATTCAACATGTTGCAGCGGAAGCTTTTAGTTATCACCTGAGAATAAACATGCTTAAACATCAACATAAAGTTGGTGAGATATAGGTTTAATGCCGGCAGCGTTATAAATATAGACCACAAGATTTCATATATAAACGTTTTAATAAAAATATTCTAAGTTGTTGAGCACTTGATAACCATACTTAACATTTAATCAACGTCGCATATTCCCTTTATTATGAAATCTTACTACACCGTACCAAGTGTAGTCACCGAAACGAAGTACTGTGCAACCGTTGAATACTGGTCGTCCAGTCCGGTTGGGGTTGTCAGGCCCGATAGATCTATCAACAGGATTCGCGTTTACAATACCTCATGTAAATAATAGTTACCAAGTTACAGGAAGTATGCCAGTGGTACAACTCAACGTAGAATATATATTTTTAATCACTTGTATCCATAACGTAAATCATAAAATGCATGTATTCTCATCCCGAAATATTTAGAGTTTAAAAGTGGGACTATATACTCACTTTTGCCTTGAAGGTATTTATCACGACTTGGTCTCCGATAGATATCACGAACCTAAGCATATATATAATATATCAACATATTTTCTTTTTAAGTAATCGTTACATATATATATATATATATATATATATATATATATATATATATATATATATATATATATATATATATATATATATATATATATATATATATACTTTTAATACTTTTAATATTTTCTTAGTCCGTAGTTAGCAGTCCGATGTTAGTGGTCCATAATTAGTTGCTCAATAAAATAAATAAAGACCCCATCGTATTCGTATTGATCAGAATTAATCTTGACCCATGGTACCATGTTGTCAAATGACGTGTTGCGTACATAAAGTACCGTGTTGTCAAATGACGTGTTGTGTACAATCATGAGGTCTTATGATTAATCTTCTCGTGTTGTTTACGGGTGGTCCTGAAATATATAAAATCAAATCATAAGTAAATATATATGAAATATCATATTAATTAGAAATATATGATTAATTTAATTTTTCTCCAAATATTTTCGTAGCTAAACTAGCTTCGCATACCCGATCTTGTTTTAGTCGTAGTTTCTTCATTACAACTCCGTTTTTGTTGGTTCAACTTGCCACTTCCTTGAATCGAGTCAAATTTTAAGAATATGAACTGAATATACCTTAGGTTGTATTCGAAATCACAGGTTATAGGTCAAACTTTGGTGAAACTTATGAAAGTGATCATTTTCCATCATAAAAACAATATTTAATGATCATTTTTCTAAACATACTTACACTTTGAGTTAAACCATGAAATTTTTATGTGTTAACATATTCATAAGAAATATCATTTTTCCAGAATATGAACTTCCAATTCAAAGCTTAAGATGGTTTTTAATTATCCAACCCAAAACAGCCCCCGGTTGCACTCCGACGACGTAGATTCAGTTTTTAAGGTGTTCTTTGTAAAACCAAGTTATATCTTGTTAAGTTAGCATATCATTATGATATATTACAGGTCTTGAAGTGTTTTAAAAGTCAAGTTAGAAGGATCTATTTAGTTTGCGAACAAGTTTGAAATCATTCAAACTATGTTCTTGTTGTTAAAATTTTATACCACAAAATAAGATAGCTATATGAATATGAATTGAATAAGATTATGAATAAGGTTATTACCTCAAGTTACTTGGACAAAGTTACTGTAAGAGATGAGAAAAATCCTAGAATCAAAAGAGTGGTGGAGTTGGATTGAAAGGTTGGAAGTAAACTTGTTTACTTGGAAGGATTTTTGAAGTGTTCTTGAATGGATTTTCTTATGATGATTAAGGGTTGTTTTTGAAGCTAGATCTTCATGGTTATTTGCTGAGATTGTGAAGAACACTTAAGGTTCCTAAGAGTGTGTTTTTGGTTAGAGAAAATGTGTAGTAAAAATGAAAATGGAATGGAGTATAAATGGTGGTGAAAAGATGTATAAATTTGTAATATTGTGCAAAAGTCTTGTAATATGCCAAATTGATTAATCATGCATGCTAAGATCCAAAATTGGCTGACTCATGGCTGCTAATAAAGTGATTGTGATGTGTATATACCAATAGTAAATACGTACAGAATCTGGGTATGATACGGGTACATATACCCTAGATATACGTTTAAAAATCTTGAGAAAACGGAACGAGGATTCAAATATAGCTATCTTTTATAAATATACTTATATTGTTTTATGTATATAAATCCTTTAAAAGTGATAAATTACATATCTATACGATACATGTATAAGCATTATAAGTTTTAAGTATTTAAGTCGAAGAACGTCACATATAGTTATCGTTTTGAAAACTTAAGTTAGTAGTCTCAAAATATACTTATAACTCATTGTTATTAATACACAATGAGATGTTAAAACATTCTTAGATCATGTTAAATATATAAAAATACATATATATATATACACAAACGTATAATTATCGTATGTTATATAGTTCGTGATATCATCGGTCAAATTGGACGGTCAAACGTTGTGTAAAACTCTTTTCAAAAACATAAGTCTCAACAATTTAGATTGCTTATCATGTTGGTAAGGTTTAATTTATGTAAATATTAATCTTATAAGTGTAAAACGATCGGAAAAATCCGGGTCGTTACACCATCCTTCTGTTACTGTTTTTATGAAATATATTATACCCGAAATATATATAACCCGTTATCCTGTTTCATTTATCTTTTTCTTCTTCTATCATAATCAACAACGAAGATCATCATCATTATTAATCTATACTTATCACCAAATTTTACGATCTCATCTTCTTTATCATAATCATCTTCCTACTATAATCATGATCATAATCGTGATCATCTTAACCATTTATTTATGTATCAAATTTCGTCCCATTAAAACAATACCATCGTTAACGTTAGTTTAATCATCATCATTCTCTAATCTTGCCATCATCATTGATCATTGCAACATCACTTAAACTAATCGTCATCTTAAACGTTATCTTTATCATCATATTCGCTATAAAATACTAACATCATCATTATAATCGATGCACCCATATATCATCATCATCGCCAATCATTGTATTCGATATTCAAACGATCATTATCATTAAAACTACTTAAAACAAATGATTGAAATGTCAATTTAGGAGGCCCATTATGATGCACCATGAGTTTTAGTTTGTCCCACTTGATAAATTATAATACTCCATTATTAGAATCCTATAAAAAATTTGTCAAATGGGTCGGCCATGGAGTATAATTGGGTGCCACTTGCAAATTGATATAATGCGTTTCTTAAAGTACTCTTAATTCCTTATATATTGACGATTACTCTAAATGTGACATATATGACCCACGCACCCTTTTTAAATTCCTTCCATTATCTCACAATTTATCATGAATTTCCTATAAGTTTCAAAAGAAAAAATAATAAATAGCAGCATGTAGTAGGCTGCTCGTACAGCACTAGTATTGTCAGGAGAAAAAATAGTAACTGCAGTATCATTTCATAGGGTTTGCAGGTGAAGGGTGGGTTATAGTTTAATGGTGGTTAAATGGGTGTTGAGGTGTACTTGATTCAAAACAGAAAAACATACCTAGTAGCTGGGAACAAGTGGGTCTGTGATGGCGGTTTTGGATCGAAAGTAACTGCATGATAAGCAAGTGCAATAGTAAAAAAATTCGAATGACTTCCATGTGTTCCATTAAATAGATAAGTAAAAAAAATGGAAATGGGTTTGTGTTGGGGGACGGTTCATATAGAAAACAAAAAGGGAAAGAGAGAAGGAAAGAAGGGTGGTGTTTGCATGGTGATTGCCGATTAAGTGGACTATGGTTGTGTTGGTTGTGATAGTAGACCATGAGTCTGAGTTTGTTTTGGATTTTTAACCTTGAAATGATGAACATCTAAATCGGTGTAAGTGTAGGGGTTAAAGAAAAATATGAATATGAATTATGAACTATTGTTGTAAACTTGAATTATTTATGGACGGGAGTTAGGAATGGATGTAGAATCACAAATCTTCACTTACATGGTTTTGAGAAATACTTTTGTTGAATTGCAAGGTTTGAGTTCATGATGAACTTGAACTTCGAAGTACACAGTAGATGAATGAAGATAAAAATGAATTCTTGTTGTTATCTTGATTTTATGATAATGAAATGAAAATCTGATCAGGAGATAAAATAATCTCATAATAGGATATGTGATTTATATAATTGTTGTTGTGAGATGGAGATGAAAACTAGATGTGCAGTACGTATGTTTGAGATAGATTCCTTCAATCAACCACAATACTACCCTCAAATATCTTATAACTTGATTCCAATCACGGATATATCGTCCAAATGTGAACAAAATATCTATAATATAATAAGATTAATAATATAATAATAATCAAAGAAATATAAACGTGTGATTAAGTTAGCCGTCGTTTACTATTTCATTCACGGACTGAAATTCGTAGTCCGTTGTTACTCAGTGGCGGACTAAAAGTTCTCGGAAAAATCCCAAAAAATTAAATTAAATTCCTTTATTTATTTAAGTCATTATGGTATAAAATTCGGTCATTAACGATTAAATAAAAATTACATTAATTATTCACTCCTAATCCCAAGTAAAATATAAAAATTTTTAATATTCAACATAAAGTTCCTAAATATATTTTTAATAAGCCTATAGTTTATAAAACTCATTTTCAGATAACCGTTTATTTTAAAATCACCTAAGTTCCTTTTTAACTCGTTTACTATCAATCGAATGACAATTGAGCGTTACTTTTTTTTACTAAATAACTTCGAAGGTAAAAATATATTATATATACTTTATTTATATATAGATACTTTTTATATATTATTATTATTACAAAATTAATTATAACAATTATAATATATACTATTTCATATTATTATATACAAATATATATATATATATATATATATATATATATATATATATATATATATATATATATATATATATATATATATATATATATATTTAAATATATGCATATCCATTCACAAGCAATCGTATCGTGAGTCGTCGGGAATACAAAGGTTAAATGAATTCATGAAAACAGTTCAAAAATTTTGAGACTCAGTTTAACAGACTTTGCTTATCTTGTCGAGATCAAATAAGAATAAAGTTTAAATTTGGTCAGAAATTTCCGGGTCATCACAGTACCTACCCGTTAAAGAAATTTCGTCCCAAAATTTGAGTGTAGTCGTCATGGCTAGCAATAAAAATGTTTTCATGACGAATATGAGTCGATAAATAGAGTTTTATCTTCGTTGAGTAATATGGATAAAATAATTCGAGTATTCGGAGCGTACGAGTGAAGTTGTCACTAAAGAGTGAAATGAGGAATTTAAGTTTCGTCTTAATTTTGACGTAGTCACGTTTGAATTTAGAAAATAAGGTGCGTCTTTAATTTTGACATTGTCTTGGTTAAATTCCGGAATTCAAGGGATTTAAAGAAAATCTTCGAAATCTAAATAAGATATGATTCTTCGGTAAATGAGGAAATTAGGATCTCTTTAATTAAATGCGATGATCAGCCTCGATTGTTTTATCAAGTAATTTCATTAAAAATTTACCTCTTCCGTTTTATTATTCTCATCATTCCTATACTTCTTCCCTAATCCATACATCTAAAAATTGTAACAATGCTTAATCCAGTTCTTATCCTTGTTCTTATTCTGACTATCGTATCTGTCATTCTTCTTTTCCATTTACCACCGAAGGAATCCATTCACTTATATTATTACCTTGGGGTTATAGTATTTCTAATTCTCCCGTATCTTTATATGGCTATAAGCATTGATATACACGGTTTGTAATTCGGTGTTATTGTCGGGCTTACATTCTCCCTTATTGTTTGAAGCTTCATGCTTTTGTTTTCCTCTTCCCGACTTCAAGTCAAGCGAATAACGGTCTAGAATTCATAATTATGGAGTTTCAAATGAACTTAATGTTCTAAACAGGAAAGAACGTAATAGCACGATTTGTTTTGTCAAATTACCAGAATCACTGAGAATAGAACTATCAAGAATATATTTTCTTGATATGTTTAGAAGTTAAGCAGAATGAAAGAGTTATGTAACATGACACATGATGATGGTATGATCTACTGTGAACCATCATCACGTTTCATTAGAAACTCAGCATGACTTACGATAATATAATCACGTTGGCCAAGCGTCATTATATTATACTAACTCATGCTTCAATTTCCAACACTTCTCCACAATTTATTCATAATTTATACTTAAATTTTACAGAAGTTTCCAATATAATGGAATACAGAAAACACGAAGAGGTAGATAATTTCGGACAAGAATATTTATGAAAATATCCTCAGAAATATCGAAGATATTTATGATGATATTTTGGAATTTCTAAGTTCGAAGGTTGATGAAGAAAAATTTTCCGCAAGATTTTAACATGACTTCGGAGCAAGATATTCTCTAAAGATTTCATCGGATCTAGAATTACCTGGATTCTTTGAGTATAGAGTTTGGTCCTTGTATTTATCCTTGGTCTCCTTCATGGTTAGCTCAATCCATTTTTCAGCACCAATTTTTCTATTGATTGTTCCCAACACTCCATTCTTTATCATCAAACTCTTGGCCATTTAGACCATCTATAATTTTGCTGTTTTCTCTGCATTTAATGCTACCATACCTGAATCATCGGTTATCAATCCGAGGTGGTTTCAAGATAATTGTGTTTTTAGATGATTAAACGTTGATGATAATATGGTGGAGTATAAAAGGTTTCCTGGTAACAATAAAAGAGCACGTATATATTTCAAGGTTATAATAAGGTTGTTTTGAACGAAAAGTCAAAATTAACTTGCTGGAGCTGTGACAAAATTTGCTACTTTGAAAGGGATTACCAAATTATTTTGGGTAATAATAACACTAAAGGAATTAGCACAGCTACGTGTTAAATGTTCACTCAGTGTCCGAGAGTTTTTCAGGTGCATAACTATTTGCATAAATCTTTCCTTCTGTAGATGAAGTGCGGTTGGTTCATCCTCTAGATTGAGGTGTTTTCAAGAATCATGAAAGGTCTGAACGCATATTGTAATTGTCAAGATACAAATGATGTTTAAGATGAAATCAAGTGGCAACTTGAGGAAATATTTAACTGTAGAAGATGAAAATTATTTACGATCTTTTAAGTCAAAAAGTATTGTAATTAATATATTTCCTACTCTTTTAATACTTTTAATTGTCCAATGATAGTAGTCCAATAGTCCAATAGTTCAACCAAAACTAGTATTATATAAGGAAATTGTCATATAGGAACAATCAGCTAGGAACAGTTAGCTGGGATTTGGTTAGTATAGGTTTAAAGTTTTACGAAGTTAACTAATTAGTTACTAATAAATTTTATTTTGTTCATTATTTTCTTCATTGTGCCACTTGTCAATTCTTGATTTGGATTCTGATCGGTCAAAATCCGAATATGAAATTGAATGAAAATGGTTATTCTGCAGTGAACAGATACGTATATCTGTGGATGTAGGTAGGATAGTAAATGACTGTTGAATCGGAATTGAGAGAATGTACAGTGTAACTTACTAATGTGAAATCTAAATATTCTTCGGGTATTACCTACCCGTTAAAATATTTTCACCATCAACAGTTTGTACGAAAGAATTTTTAATTACAATCTTTATGAAAACATATATACATATATATTTTCTTCAGATGTAAACATGGATTTAATGAGTTAATATGATATTAAACTCATTTGATTTACCGTTAGAACAAGAATATTTAATCTCTAAAACATTAGAGATTACATAATCGCCATGTCGAACGAAGATAAATAATGTAGAACGTCATGTAGAACGATGATTATACTCGAGGTACAGAATGAGATGTTGAGGCATGTGGTGTTGAAACTTGGGTTGTTGGTGGTACTGGTGATGTTGCTGAAGCTGGCAAGTTTTGCACCATATTCTCCAAATTGATTACTCGAGCGCGAAGCTCGTTGACTTCTTCCATTATTCCGGAATGATTGTCGGTCGGAACGAGCGAATGAATGAGATATAGAATTGTAGATATTACGTAATCATCGTGAGCTATTCTGGAATGAGGGTGAAAATGGTGTTTTGGACTGATTCGCCTTTAAATGCTTCTGGTTCATTGCCAAGAGGTGAATTTAGTTGGCGAAAAGGATCGCCTTCTTCGCGTCTCCGTTGATTAAGTCGACTACGAACCCATCAGATGAGTTGGGGATGGCTGATTGGTTGATTCATTCTGGTGACGCTGTTTTCGGAGCTTAGGTGAACATCCATGTCGGAATAGCTGTCGAGTTCCGAAGAACTTGAACTAGTGACGAGTTCCATTTTGTACGATTGAATAAAGGATTTTTTGATATGAAATGATTTTCCGGCTATCGGGTGGTATTCTAACTACATAGAATATCTATATATATAGAGCAAAAGATTTCGTGGATTACGGAGAAATTTACGGAATATGTCAGGCAAAGTTTACAGTAACAGATACGCTAAGATATAAATTAGCAGATACGCTAAGATATGAATTAGCAGATACGCTATGATATGAATTTTGTCTATACACTATTTATGCAATCAATGCAATAAGATGTGTCTAGACTAAGAATGATAAGCAGGTAATTTCCTAAGGATGGTAAATAAATGATTTCGGACAAAAAATGATAAGAAAAACTTTTTGACATGCAGACACAGTCGAAGTTCAGACTCACTAATGCAACCTAACAACTATCAGTTAGACACACTAATGCAAGACCTGGTTCGCTAAGACCACAGCTCTGATACCACATGTCATACCCCGTCCAAATTTTTCCTGAACGAATACAATAACACCTGGTACCATTGCGATGAATGGACCTCTATATGCCATGAACGACTCCATGTAATATGAGCAAATGCACAGCGGAAGATTTCTTTCAAACCTGAGAATAAACATGCTTTCAAATGTCAACCAAAAGGTTGGTGAGTTCATAGGTTTATCATAAAATAATAAAATTCATCACTTTGATAGACCACAAGATTTAAATGCTGCATGGTACAAATGGGCCCGAATCCTATACCCACCTGTAATGTACATGCGATATCTTTTAAATACAGTACACCTTTCTCGTGTACGAAATCATCTTTCATAAATCTTAGTAACCGTACACATATCTCGTGCACAAAAATAACATACACATAACTTGTGTATAAAAATTATTCTCTCGATACATAACATTCACTTTTAATTTCTTTCATAGCTTGGCTTGGTAACCGACCTTAACATATAATGCGAATAATAATATCCCTAAAATAGAACATCTCGTCTATATAATAATCATATAAACTTCGAAGTACTAAACACCATGCCCACTAGCCCTTCCGTCTAGTGAACATTCTGGGTGGGGGTGTTAAACCCGGTAGCTACCTTTAGGATTCGCGTCAATTAGGCGTGCACTAATTCTCAAAATTAGTGATGTTCCCTAATTCTTAGGTTACCAAGCAATAATAATCATTAGAAAAATATTCATATCAATTGTGGCAATTATCACCTTCACATAATTCAATGGTGGCAATTATCACATCCACATAATTCATTCGAGGAATGTTTTGCTTGTGTCTATCTCGTCAAATATTTATAAAAGCATTTCATATATTCGCAGTTCAAAATGTATTTCAAAAGCATTTAATAAAGCAGTTGTAAAAGTAGTGCATGTATTCTCAGTCCCAAAAATGTAAAGAGTAAAAGGGAATCAAATGAACTCACTCTACAATATTTTGTAGTAAAAATATTCATACGACGATACTGAACAATGCAAGGTTGGCCTCGGATTCACGAACCTATATAAGTTGCATATACATTAACACGTATCCCATTTAATCAACTAAGTTTACTTATATCTTATAATTTATTAAAATTAGTATCTTTAAATATAATTATACATATAATAAATATATGATATATAATTTAATTAAAGTTTTATTAATATAAATGGTAATATATTAGTTAAAAACATATTAGTATGTAATATTAGTTGATTTGAAATATATTTTTATATCGATAGCATTTGTTTGTTAAAAATAATAATTATAATAATACTAAAATAATAATAGTAATGATCATAATAAAATGATAATACTTTTAATAATAATAATAATAATAATAATAATAATAATAATAATAATAATAATAATAATAATAATAATAATAATAATAATAATAATAATAATAATAATAATAATAATAATACTAAATGAAAATATTAGTAATAATAATGATGATAATACTATTAATTATACTAATAATCATATTACTAATATTAGTGATAATAATAATTAACTTAATAATAACAACAATTAATAATAATAATAACAATAAAATAATAATACTTGAAACTACCTTCAAAAGCTTTTTCCCTAAAAAGAAGGCCTTAGACAGGGCTCGAACCCTCGACCTCCCGCTCACGCACAAACACTCATTACCATCCTTCTGTTACTATTTTTCTAAAATATATTATACCCGAAATATATATAACCCGTTATCCTGTTTCATTTATCTTTTTCTTCTTCTATCATAATCAACAACGAAGATCATCATCATTATTAATCTATACTTATCACCAAATTTTACGATCTCATCTTCTCTATCATAATCATCTTCCTACTATAATCATGATCATAATCGTGATCATCTTAACCATTTATTTATGTATCAAATTTCGTCCCATTAAAACAATACCATCGTTAACGTTAGTTTAATCATCATCATTCTCTAATCTTGTCATCATCATTGATCATTGCAACATCACTTAAACTAATCGTCATCTTAAACGTTATCTTTATCATCATATTCGCTATAAAATACTAACATCATCATTATAATTGATGCACCCATATATCATCATCATCGCCAATCATTGTATTCGATATTCATACGATCATTATCATCAAAACTACTTAAAACAAATGATTGAAACGTCAATTTAGGAGGCCCATTATGATGCACCATGAGTTGGAGTTTTTCCCACTTGATAAACTATAATACTCCATTATTAGAATCCTATAAACAATTTGTCAAATGGGTCGTCCATGGAGTATAATTGGGTGCCACTTGCAAATTGATATAATGCATTTCTTAAAGTACTCTTAATTCCTTCTATATTGACGATTACTCTAAATGTGACATATATGACCCACGCACCCTTTTTAAATTCCTTCCATTATCTCACAATTTATCATGAATTTCCTATAAGTTTCAAAAGAAAAAAAAATAAACATCAACATGTAGTAGGCTGCTCGTACAGCACTAGTATTGTCATGAGAAAATATAATAACTGCAGTATCATTTCGTAGGGTTTGCAGGTGAAGGGTGGGTTATAGTTTAATGGTGGTTAAATGGGTGTTGAGGTGTACTTGATTCGAAATAGAAAAATGTACCTAGTAGCTGGGAACAAGTGGGTTGGTGATGGCGGTTTTGGATCGAAAGTAACTGCATGATAAGCAGGTGCAATAGTAAAAAACATTCGAATGGTTTCCATGTGTTCCATTAAATAGAAAAGTAAAAAAATTGGAAATGGGTTTGTGTTGGGGGATGGTTCATACAGAAAACAAAAAGGGAAAGAGAGAAGGAAAGAAGGGTGGTGTTTGAAAGGACCCATCCTAATCCATCCGGACGAAGTCCATATCGATTATAAACAATTCCCAAAAGTTGATTACATCGCGAGGTACTTGACCTCTATATGATACATTTTACAAACATTGCATTCGTTTTTAAAAGACAAACTTTCATTTACATCGACAGTTGACAGATATGCATACCATTTCATAATATATCCAAATATAATTAACTTAAATATAATCTTGATGAACTCGATGATTCGAATGCAACGTCTTTTGAAATATGCCATGAATGACTCCAAGTAATATCTATAAAATGAGCAAATGCACAGCGGAAGATTTCTTTCGTACCTGAGAATAAACATGCTTTCAAGTGTCAACCAAAAGGTTGGTGAATTCATTAGTTTAACATAAATCATCATTTCATAATTTTAATAGACCACAAGATTTCATATTTCCATTTCTCATAAACGTACGTCCCATGCATAGAGACAAAAATATCATACATATGGATTGAACACCTGGTAACCGACATTAACAATATGCATATAAGAATATCCTCATCATTCCGGGATCCTCCTTCGGACATGATATAAATTTTGAAGCACTAAAGCATCCGGTACTTTGGATGGGGCTTGTTGGGCCCGATAGATCTATCTTTAGAGTTCGCGTCAATTAGGGTTTCTGTTCCCTAATTCTTAGATTACCAGACTATATAAAAAGGGGCATATTCGATTTCGATCATTCAACCATATAATGTAGTTTCAATCACTTGTGTCCATTTCGTAAAACATTTATAAAAAACAGCGCATGCATTCTCAGTCCCAAAAATATATTGCAAAAGCATTTAAAAAGGGATTAATGAAACTCACGCATATAAATATAGTAAAAACAGTTAATAAAGCATTTGCATGTATTCTCAGCCCAAAAAATGTAAAGAGTAAAAAGGGGCAAATGAAACTCACCATTTGTATTTTGTAGTAAAAATACATATAACTACATTACACAACAGAACAATGCAGGGTTGGCCTCAGATTCACGAACCTATATCGTTTATATATATATTAACGCATATAATTGTAATCGAACAATTTTACATATTATTAATGATATAATTATTATTTTATTAAATTATATATTTCATAAATGACTAATTTAAATATTTCAATTTTATGTAATTTAAATAAATAATTAGTATTTATTATAAAATGTTAATATAGCTTTGTTATATGTATTAACTTAAAAATCATTTGATAAAATAGAATAATATAAATAAAAAGTGGTATTATTTTATGATAATATCATTAGTAAATATATTTAATAATGATAATGATAATAATTATGATATTAAAAATGATAATACTTATAATGATAATAATAGTGATTATTATAATAATAATAATAAAATAATAATAATAATAATAATAATAATAATAATAATAATAATAATAATAATAATAATAATAATAATAATAATAATAATAATAATAATAATAATAATGGGAATAGAATAAAAGAGTATACCCTTGTAAAAAGCCATTCTAAAAAGAGTTCCCCAAGACCAGGCTCGAACTCATGACCTCTCGCTTCACAAACACCCATTCAAACCAACTGAACCATTCCATTTTTCTATTATTATTTGTATTTTAAATATATTTAATAGATATATACGGTTTTTATTTCCTCCATCAAAACACAGACATCCAATCTTGGATCATGAAGCCCAATTCAAAATCCCACTTAATATGTCCAAGCCCATGGTGCATCAAATTTCAGTTTAATGATCCAATGATATCCGTCGACTTAAATCGAGGGTAGATGTGTGTGTGTGTGAGATGATATCCGTTCAATCCAAGGCAGGTAGGCAACAACAAAGTCGATTGACCATTCGATCTAGGTTTCTGGTTCAACAATTGATCAATCGATCTAAGTCTCAGGTTCTGAAATCGATCAAATCAGCAATCGATCCCAAAATTGGTCCATCAATTAATCAAGTATGAAATTGATTTATTTATATTCTTTTAGTTTCTTTAAATTCTTCTGTGATCTCTGTTTAATTGTTTGATAGAGTAATAGTAACTATAAAATGGTGTTCTTGATATTTCACGAGGTGGGTTTGGTGATAGTGAAATAGGAATCGGGTTTGATGCAGTGTTTCAGCGGTCCTTACCATCATCATCAGATCATAATTATGATCATAAGCATCTTCGTCGATTGAACACGAAACAATAATAGTTATAATAATAATGGATATTATAATATCCAACTCTTGTTTCGGTCCACAGAAGAAAAGTAAATATGACCCAAATAAAGTAACAATTCCAGCTCTCTACCTTTATAATGGTCGGCTATTAAGGATTGTCCCCTTATTTTCATTTAACAGAGAATTGGATAGGCATTAAACTTTAGTATAATCTCCACTAGCTAATAAATTGGCAAGTGGTATATCGTTTAGTGAGTGTTGGTGTAAAAAGGGATAAATAATATAAATTGTATGTTGTAGCTGTAAGTAGCCTGATTCGAGTAGTAGTAATAAATAAAAATATATTGAGTTTGCAGGTGCAGGTCCAATGATGTTTTGGTGATTTTCGAAATCAAACAGGAACAGAAACATATCAAATTGATCAGTCTGTTGATGGTTTACGGATAAAAGGGAGAGAGAAAAGAGATAGAGTTGATTCACAATGGATGATGTCGTGGCATCGGGTTTCAAATGGTGATGATGGTATTGATGAGTCTAACGAAGGTGGTGGCTCGATTGATCAACGAAGAAAATTGCAGTGGTGGTGAATTGATTTTTGAAGTAAGGAGTAAAAGAAAAATATATATATACATATGTATAGTGCTAGTGATGGTTTTCATATATATTTAAATCAATATTAATCGTATAAAGCATGTACGTGTGTATGTAATGTGCAGGAAACAAAAGTATAGTGGCTCACTGATGGTTGTGAGGGTTCTTGGATGGTGGTTGCAGTTGAACACAACAAATGCAAAAGAGGATAGCAGGTGGCGGTTGTTATGATGGTGTTTGGTTGTAGTAGAACCCGAGTTAGCAGCAATAATAAGTATGGGTGATGGTTTATGATGTTAGTGTTGTGCTGATCGAATCATAACTAGAAACATAAATAGTTCATGATGGTATTGTATTGGTTTAGAGGTAATAACCGATGGTCTGGGTGTCGGTTTGTATGTTTCTTTGGTTCACAGAAATAGAACCAATAGCCAAATAGTAGTAGTTGGTTTTTGTGGTATTTTGAGTGATAAGTGTGGTGGTGATTAATAATCTAACATGGTGATGATAGTGTAAGATGGTGGTGACAGATTGTTCTTATGAGTGATTCATAAAAGTGATGGTGATCGGTTGATCCAGAAAACAGAGAGAGTTATGGTGATTGTTGGAGGGAGAAAATGTAAGTAGGTATATATGTTTTGAGATGCTTTAATGTGTCCACAATATGTATACTGATTACTTATAAAAAATAATGGAATGAGTGGGCAATCAATGAATGAAACCAAAACATGCATAGTATCAATCAATATATCCATGACAAAAGTTTTCAATTAGTAGTTCAATTAGTAGCAATGACTAAATTTGTTTGTTTTGGTGATTCACATATTCAAGGTTTAGTTGGTGAAAGGTCAAATGCAATACACAGACTAATCAATTTAAATTACAGATGATATTGAGGTGGACAAGTAACTTAATTGAAAAAGTGAAACAATATCAGTAATTTCAATCAATTAGCTACAGTAATTGTCAATTTGAAATAGTGAACAACAAAGGACTTAATCATTTACCGACAGTTTTCACGTACTATTATTTCATATTATAATACACACACACACACACACACATATATATATATATATATATATATATATATATATATATATATATATATATATATATATATATATATATAACAACTAGAAATAACTTGTAATTACATATAATATATTACCAATTTATTATACTATATCTGTACACACATAGATGTTCGTGAATAATTGGGGATAGTCAAAGGTTCAAATACATTCATGAAAAATAAATCACATATTTTGGAACTCGGTTTAATAAAATTTGCTTATCGTGTCGAAATAATATTAAGATTAAAGTTTAAATTTGGTTGGAAATTCCCGGGTCGTCACAGTACCTACCCGTTAAAGAAATTTCGTCCCGAAATTTGAGTGAAGTGGTCATGGCTAACAATAAAAATGTTTTCATGACTAATATGAGTTAATAATTAGAGGCTTATCATCTTTGAATAATAATGCTAAAATAATTCGATTATTCGAAGGGTACGAATGAAGCTATCACCAAAAAGTGAAATAGGAAAGTAAAGATTCATCTTAACTTTTAACATAGTCAGGGTTGAATTTCGGAATTCAAGGGATTTAAAGAAAATCTTCGAAATCTAAAAGATTTGATTCTTCGGGATTTATGGAAATTAAGATCTCTATAATTAAATACGGTGATCTGCCTTGATTACTCTGTCTGATATTTCCATTATATGTTTACCTTTTCCATTCCATTTGTTTCCATCACTTCTATACTCAATTCTCAAATTCAAAAGATTTATGAAAATGCTTAACCCTGTTTTGATCCTTGTTCTTATTCTAACTATCGCAATGATCGTTCTTCTTTTCCAACTCCCACCTGAAGAATCTGTTTATTTTTATTATGCTCTAGGGATTATTGTATTCATAATCCTCCCGTGTCTTTATATTGCTATACACACTGATATCCACCGTTTGTAATTTCGGTGATGTTGTTGGGCTTTATATTTTCCCTTATATATCAGAGCTTCATGTTCTTATTTTCTCTTCCCGATTTTAAATCAAGCGAATAATGATCCAGAATTCGTAGGTATAGAATTTCGAATGAATTTAATGTTCTAAACAAGAAAGAACGTAATAGCACTATTTGATTTGTCAAATTACCAGAATCACTGAGAATAGAACTATCAAGAATATATTTTCTTGATATGTTCAGAAATTAAGCAGAATGAAAGAGTTATGTAACATGACACATGATGATGTTATAGTCTGTGAATCATCACGTTCCATTAGAAACTCAGCATGACTTACTATAATATAATCACGTTGATCAAGTGTCATTATATTATACTAATTTATGCATCAGTTCCCAACATTACTTCAATAACATTCATATTCTAAACTTGAAAGTTTACAGAATATAGAAACTAACAGTTTCTATATAATGTAATACTGATTGCACGAAGAGATTAATGATTTCAGATAAGAATAGTTATGAAAATATCTTCAGA
The DNA here is from genome assembly GCF_046630445.1 of Rutidosis leptorrhynchoides. NCBI lineage: Eukaryota > Viridiplantae > Streptophyta > Magnoliopsida > Asterales > Asteraceae > Rutidosis > Rutidosis leptorrhynchoides. The sequence continues at coordinate 365,141,059 of NC_092338.1, forward strand.
AATATGGAGGATATTTATAATAAAAGATACGATAATATCTTTGAATATCTAAGATTAAAGGATGATGGAGACTTTTGTCCGCAATGGTTTAGAGTAAGGAGCAAGATATTCACTAAAGGTTTTAGCAGACATTGAATCATTTGGATTCTTTGAAGTCAAACTTATTCTTTGTGATTTGTCCACGGTTTTCTTCCTAGTTTCGCATAATCTGCTTTTCGGTACTAAATTTTCTATTGAATGTTTCCAATATAATGATACACAGGAAGCACGAAAAGGTATATAATTTCGGACTAGAATATTTATGAAAATATCCTCAGAAATATCGAAGATATTGATGATGATATTTTGGGATTTCAAAGTTTGATGGTTGATGGAGAAAGGTTTTCTACAAGATTTTTAACATGACTTCGGAGTAAGATATTCTCTAAAGATTTCAACGGATCCAGAATTGCCTGAATCCTTTGAATATAGGGTTTGGTCCTTGCATTTGTCCTTGGTCTCCTTCATGGGTATCTCAATCTGTTTTTCAATACCCAATTTTCTATCGAGCGTTCCTAACACTTCTTTCTTTATCATCAAACTTTTGGCCGTTTAGACCATCTACCATTTTTCTGTTTCCTCTGCATTTAATGCTATGATATCTGAATCATCAGTTATTAATCCGAGGTGGTGTTAGGAGAATTGTGTTTTTAGATGATTAAACGATGATGGTAATATGGTAGAATATGAAAGGTTCCATGGTAACAATAAAAGAGCACGCGTATATATCAATGTTATAATAAGGTTGTTTCGTACGAAAAGTCGAAGTTGTCTTGCTAGAGCTGTGACAAAATTTGGCTATTTTGAAGAAGAACAACAAAGTTATCTTGGGTAATAATAACAATAAAGAAATTAGCACAGTTATGTGTTAAACATTTACTCAGTTTCCGAGAGTTTTTCAAGTGCATCTCTATATGCATCAATCTTTTCTCCCGTAGATGAAGTGCGGTCGGTTCATCCTATCGGTTGAGGTGTTTTCAAGAATCATGAAAGGTTTGAACGCAGAATGTAATCGTGAAGATACAATTGAGGTTTGAGATGAAATCAAGTGGCAGACTTGAAGAATTGTTTAGTTTCATATGTTTTAATCAATATTTTAGTTCATTTTAATTGTTCAATATTGGTAGTCATCAGTTGATAGTCCACAGTTGACAGCCCAATAATTCATATATAGTTTAATATATAAGATTCGAATTAATTAATACGTGTCGTGACCCGTATACGTCTCAGACTCGATCACAACTCAAAGTATATATATTATTTGAGAATCAACCTCAACCCTGTATAGAGAACTCGATCATTACTGCATATAGAGTGTCTATGGTGATTTCAAATAATATATATAGATGCGTCGATATGATATGTCAAAACCTTGTATACGTGTCCCGATATTTAAAGTGCGTAAAATAAATACAGAAATTAAATGACGATAAATAAAATGCGTAAAGTAAATAACAGAAATTAAATGTCGATAAATAAAATTGCGAGAATGTAAATTGCGATAATTAAATTGCGATAAATAAAATGTAATCAGTTAGCTAGGAACAATTAGCTAGGAACAGTTAGCGTGGATTCTTAACAAAATTTCTCATAGTTAATTTGTTTGTTTCTAACAAATTTTATTTTGTCAAATGTTTTCTTGATTATGCCACTTGTTGGATTCTGATAGGTCAAAATCCAAATGTGTATTTGGATGAATATGGTTATTCGATGGTGAACGGATTTGTATATCGGTGAATGTAAGTAGGATAGTATATGACTGTTAAAACAGATTCGAAGAACGTACAATGTAACTTATTAATGTGAAATTTAAATATTCCTCGGGTATTACCTACAAGTTAAAATATTTTCACCATTAACAGTTTCTACAAAAGAATTTTAATTACAATCTTTATGAAAACATATATACATATATATTTTCTTCAGATGTAATCATGGATTCATTGAGTTAATATGATATTAAACTCATTTGGTTTACCGTTAGAACTAGAATACATAATCTCTAAAACATTTAGAGATTACTTAATCGTCATGAAGAACGAAGATAATCGATGTAGAACGATACGTAGAACGATGATTATACTCGAGGTACAGAATGAGATGTCAAGGCATGGATTGTTGATGGTACTGGTGCTGTTACTGATGGTACTGTTGGTGCCGATGATGTTGCTGAAGCTGGTACATTTTGCACTACATTTTCCAAATTGGTTACTCGGGCGCGAAGCTCGTTGACTTCTTCTATGGTTCCGGGATGATTGTCGGTCAGAATGAGTGGATGAATAAGGTTTAGAATTGTGGTTAGAATATAATCGTTTCGAGAGACTCTGGAAATGAGGCTGAAAATGGTGTTTTGAATAGGTTCGCCGGTAAGTGTTTCAGGTTCTTCGCCAAGAGGTGAATTCGGTTGATGGAAAAGATCACCTTCTTCTTGTCTCCAATGATTAAGTAGACTACGAACCCATCAAATGAATTGGTTGATTCATTCTGGTGACTCTGCTTTCAGAGCTTAGTTGAAACTCCATATCGGAATAGCTGTCGGAAACCAAGGAATTCGAATTGGTTGAGGGATTCATCTCGTACGATCAGATGAAGGATTTTCGACAAGAAATAGATTATAGGATGTAGATTAGTACCCTGCAATACATAATTTACATATGCATATATAATACTAAAATCCCATAAGTTACGGAGGAATTTACGGAATATGTAAGGCAAAGTTTACAGTAACTGATACGCTAAGATATGAATTAGGAGATACGCTAAGATATGAATTTTTGTCTATACACTAATTATGCAATCCAAGCAGTAAAATATGTCTAGATTAAGAATGATAAGCAAGTAATTTCCTAAGGATGATAAGCGGATGATTTTTGACACGAAATGATAAGCAAAACTTTTGACATGTAGACACGGTCGAAGTCCAGACTCACTAATGTATCCTAACGACTTATCAGTTAGACACACTAATGTAGACCTGGTTCACTAAGACCACCGCTCTGATACCAACTGAAAGGACCCATCCTAATCCATCCGGACGAAGTCCATATCGATTATAAACAATTCCCAACAGTTGATTACATCGCAAGGTACTTGACCTCTATATGATACATTTTACAAACATTGCATTCGTTTTTAAAAGACAAACTTTCATTTACATCGACAGTTGACAGACATGCATACCATTTCATAATATATCCAAATATAATTAACTTAAATATAATCTTGATGAACTCGATGATTCGAATACAACGTCTTTTGAAATATGCCATGAATGACTCCAAGTAATATCTATAAAATGAGCAAATGCACAGCGGAAGATTTCTTTCGTACCTGAGAATAAACATGCTTTCAAGTGTCAACCAAAAGGTTGGTGAGTTCATTAGTTTAACATAAATCATCATTTCATAATTTTAATAGACCACAAGATTTCATATTTCCATTTCTCATAAACGTACGTCCCATGCATAGAGACAAAAATATCATTCATATGGATTGAACACCTGGTAACTGACATTAACAATATGCATATAAGAATATCCCCATCATTCCGGGATCCTCCTTCGGACATGATATAAATTTCGAAGCACTAAAGCATCCGGTACTTTGGATGGGGCTTGTTGGGCCCGATAGATCTATCTTTAGAGTTCGCGTCAATTAGGGTTTCTGTTCCCTAATTCTTAGATTACCAGACTATATAAAAAGGGGCATATTCGATTTCGATCATTCAACCATATAATGTAGTTTCAATCACTTGTGTCCATTTCGTAAAACATTTATAAAAAACAGCGCATGCATTCTCAGTCCCAAAAATATATTGCAAAAGCATTTAAAAAGGGATTAATGAAACTCACGCATATAAATATAGTAAAAATTGTTAATAAAGCATTTGCATGTATTCTCAGCCCAAAAAATGTAAAGAGTAAAAAGGGGCAAATGAAACTCACCATTTGTATTTTGTAGTAAAAATACATATAAAGACATTACACAACAGAACAATGCAGGGTTGGCCTCAGATTCACGAACCTATATCGTTTATATATATATTAACGCATATAATTGTAATCGAACAATTTTACATATTATTAATGATATAATTATTATTTTATTAAATTATATATTTCATAAATGACTAATTTAAATATTTCAATTTTATGTAATTTAAATAAATAGATAGTATTTATTATAAAATGTTAATATAGCTTTGTTATATGTATTAACTTAAAAATCATTTGATAAAATAGAATAATATAAATAAAAAGTGGTATTATTTTATGATAATATCATTAGTAAATATATTTAATAATGATAATGATAATAATTATGATATTAAAAATGATAATACTTATAATGATAATAATAGCGATTATTATAATAATAATAATAAAATAATAATAATAATAATAATAATAATAATAATAATAATAATAATAATAATAATAATAATAATAATAATAATAATAATAATAATAATAATAATAATAATAATAATAATAATGGAAATAGAATAAAAGAGTATACCCTTGTAAAAAGCCATTCTAAAAAGAGTTCCCCAAGACCAGGCTCGAACTCGTGACCTCTCGCTTCACAAACACCCATTCAAACCAACTGAACCATTCCATTTTTCTATTATTATTTGTATTTTAAATATATTTAATAGATATATACGGTTTTTATTTCCTCCATCAAAACACAGACATCCAATCTTGGATCATGAAGCCCAATTCAAAATCCCACTTAATATGTCCAAGCCCATGGTGCATCAAATTTCAGTTTAATGATCCAATGATATTCGTCGACTTAAATCGAGGGTAGATGTGTGTGTGTGTGAGATGATATCCGTTCAATCCAAGGCAGGTAGGCAACAACAAAGTCGATTGACCATTCGATCTAGGTTTCTGGTTCAACAATTGATCAATCGATCTAAGTCTCAGGTTCTGAAATCGATCAAATCATCAATCGATCAAATCAGCAATCGATCCCGAAATTGGTCCATCAATTAATCAAGTATGAAATTGATTTATTTATATTCTTTTAGTTTCTTTAAATTCTTCTGTGATCTCTGTTTAATTGTTTGATAGAGTAATAGTAACTATAAAATGGTGTTCTTGATATTTCACGAGGTGGGTTTGGTGATAGTGAAATAGGAATCGGGTTTGATGCAGTGTTTTAGCGGTCCTTACCATCATCATCAGATCATAATTATGATCATAAGCATCTTCGTCGATTGAACACGAAACAATAATAGTTATAATAATAATGGATATTATAATATCTAACTCTTGTTTCGGTCCACAGAAGAAAAGTAAATATGACCCAAATAAAGTAACAATTCCAGCTCTCTACCTTTATAATGGTCAGCTATTAAGGATTGTCCCCTTATTTTCATTTAACAGAGAATTGGATAGGCATTAAACTTTAGTATAATCTCCACTAGCTAATAAATTGGCAAGTGGTATATCGTTTAGTGAGGGTCGGTGTATAAAGGGATAAATAATATAAATTGTATGTTGTAGCTGTAAGTAGCCTGATTCGAGTAGTAGTAATAAATAAAAATATATTGAGTTTGCAGGTGCAGGTCCAATGATGTTTTGGTGATTTTCGAAATCAAACAGGAACAGAAACATATCAAATTGATCAGTCTGTTGATGGTTTACGGATAAAAGGGAGAGAGAAAAGAGATAGAGTTGATTCACAATGGTTGATGTCGTGGCATCGGGTTTCAAATGGTGATGATGGTATTGATGAGTCTAACGAAGGTGGTGGCTCGATTGATCAACGAAGAAAATTGCAGTGGTGGTGAATTGATTTTTGAAGTAAGGAGTAAAAGGAAAATATATATATACATATGTATAGTGCTAGTGATGGTTTTCATATATATTCAAATCAATATTAATCGTATAAAGCATGTACGTGTGTATGTAATGTGCAGGAAACAAAAGTATAGTGGCTCACTGATGGTTGTGAGGGTTCTTGGATGGTGGTTGCAGTTGAACACAACAAATGCAAAAGAGGATAGCAGGTGGCGGTTGTTATGATGGTGTTTGGTTGTAGTAGAACCCGAGTTAGCAGCAATAATAAGTATGGGTGATGGTTTATGATGTTAGTGTTGTGCTGATTGAATCATAACTAGAAACATAAATAGTTCATGATGGTATTGTATTGGTTTAGAGGTGATAACCGATGGTCTGGGTGTTGGTTTGTATGTTTCTTTGGTTCACAGAAATAGAACCAATAGCCAAATAGTAGTAGTTGGTTTTTGTGGTATTTTGAGTGATAAGTGTGGTGGTGATTAATAATCTAACATGGTGATGATAGTGTAAGATGGTGTTGACAGATTGTTCTTATGAGTGATTCATAAAAGTGATGGTGATCGGTTGATCCAGAAAACAGAGAGAGTTATGGTGATTGTTGGAGGGAGAAAATGTAAGTAGGTATATATGTTTTGAGATGCTTTAATGTGTCCACAATATGTATACAGATTACTTATATAAAATAATGGAATGAGTGGGCAATCAATGAATGAAACCAAAACATGCAGAGTATCAATCAATATATCCATGACAAAAGTTTTCAATTAGTAGTTCAATTAGTAGCAATGACTAAATTTGTTTGTTTTGGTGATTCACATATTCAAGGTTTAGTTGGTGAAAGGTCAAATGCAATACACAGACTAATCATTTTAAATTACAGATGATATTGAGGTGGACAAGTAACTTAATTGAAAAAGTGAAACAATATCAGTAATTTCAATCAATTAGCTACAGTAATTGTCAATTTGAAATAGTGAACAACAAAGGACTTAATCATTTTACCGACAGTTTTCACGTACTATTATTTCATATTATAATACACATATATATATATATATATATATATATATATATATATATATATATATATAATAATATAACAACTAGAAATAACTTGTAATTACATATAATATATTACCAATTCATTATACTATATCTGTACACACATAGATGTTCGTGAATCATTGGGGATAGTCAAAGGTTCAAATACATTCATGAAAAATAAATCACATATTTTGGAACTCGGTTTAATAGAATTTGCTTATCGTGTCGAAATAATATTAAGATTAAAGTTTAAATTTGGTCGGAAATTCCCGGGTCGTCACAGTGTTAGTATGGTGATTGCCGATTAAGGGGACTATGGTTGTGTTGGTTGTGATAGTAGACCACGAGTCTGGGTTTGTTTTATATTTTTAACCTTGAAATGATGAACATCTAAATCGGTGTAAGTGTAGCGGTTAAAGAAAAATATGAATATGAATTATGAACTATTGTTGTAAACTTGAATTATTTATGGACGGGAGTTAGGAATGGATGTAGAATCACAAATCTTCACTTACATGGTTTTGAGAAATACTTTTGTTGAATTGCAAGGTTTGAGTTCATGATGAACTTGAACTTCGTAGTACACAGTAGCTGAATGAAGATAAAAATGAATTCTTGTTGTTATCTTGATTTTATGATAATGAAATGAAAATCTGATCAGGAGATAAAATAATCTCATAATAGGATATGTGATTTATATAATTGTTGTTGTGAGATGGAGATGAAAACTAGATGTGCAGTACGTATGTTTGAGATAGATTCCTTCAATCAACCACAGTACTACCCTCAAATATCTTATAACTTGATTCCAATCACGGATATATCGTCCAAATGTGAACAAAATATCTATAATATAATAAGATTAATAATATAATAATAATCAAAGAAATATAAACGTGTGATTAAGTTAGCCGTCATTTACTATTTCATTCACGGAGAGAAATTCGTAGTCCGTTGTTACTTAGTGGCGGACTAAAAGTTCTCAGTAAAATCCAAAAAAATTAAATTAAATTCCTTTATTTATTTAAGTAATTATGGTATAAAATTCGGTCATTAACGCTTAAATAAAAATTACATTAATTATTCACTCCTAACCCCAAGTAAAATATGAAAAGTTTTAATATTCAATATAAAGTTCCTAAATATATTTTTAACAAGCCTATAGTTTATAAAACTCATTTTCGGATAACCGTTTATTTTAAAATCACCTAAGTTCCTTTTTAACTCGTTTACTATCAATCGAATGACAATTGAGCGTTACTTTTGTTTACTAAATAACTTCGAAGTTACAAAATATATTATATATACTTTATTTATATATAGATACTTTTTATATATTATTATTATTTTTACAAAATTAATTATAACAATTATAATATATACTATTTCATATTATATATATATATATATATATATATATATATATATATATATATATATATATATATATATATATATATATATATATAATATATGCATATCCATTCACAAGCAATTGTATCGTGAGTCGTCGGGAATACAAAGGTTAAATGAATTCATGAAAACAGTTCATAAATTTTGAGACTCAGTTTAACAGACTTTGATAAGAATAAAGTTTAAATTTGGTCGGAAATTTCCGAGTCGTCACACCTACTATGAGTATATAATTTTACTTTTATAAAATGTTTTATGATATAATGATTTTCATTATTTGAACCTTTTAAAATGATTCTTAAATATATTTAGTTTTGGAAAACAAAATTATCATATTTATTTGATTTAGTTTCAAACGTACAAAATGTTTTCAGTTTAAAAAGAACTTTATTATTAAAACATTTTATAAGATAATTTGTTTATGAATTTTAAAAAACTTAATTAAAGCTTTGTATGATAAATTTGTAAATATATTTTTATTATTTCAAAAAGATAAAAGTATTACTAAATAATAATTTCGAAACGATTTTAAATTATAAAGAACTTTAAAATATATTTAGTTTTGAAAAATTATATATTATATTATTAAATAAATATTTCAAATTTGTATTTCCAAATGAAAGTATATATATATATATATATATATATATATATATATATATATATATATATATATATATATGTATATATTATAATGTAATAAGATTTAATATTAATTTAGTTATAAAATGTTTTTATTTAAATAATACTATTATATATATATATATATATATATATATATATATATATATATATATATATATATATATATATACATATGTATATATAACGAGACGTCGATTTATAGAAGCAAATGATCAAAATACTCGAACGATCAAATTACCTTTAGAAAGATATAGTTTATTGATAATCTAAGTCTATATTTTGACAAGAGTACGAGTCACGAAACGTGAAGTGCTAGTTTTCTAAGCGTACGAAACGTCGTTCGAAAAACCGGAACCGAGACATTAGTCGAGTGACAACGTACTAGTTTTTGGAACAAAAGTTACAAGTTACCTATGCTCGTGAATATTATATAATATATATATATATATATATATATATATATATAATTATATAGATTATTAATTATTAATTAATAAATATATATTATATAATAAAACTGTCGGCAGCCCACGAGGAACATGAGAGTGAGCAGGAGAAGGCGGCTCCGCGATCGCGGAGCTAATACCCTCAAAGACCTCGCAATCGCATAGGTTACTCGGACCAGAGTTTAGGCTATAAAGCTCGATGAGTTCGGCCGATTCATTTCATTATTTACCTATCATCTTCATATTACTCCGTATTAATATTATTTATTTTATTATTTATATTAATTATTATTATTAATCCAAAGATATTATTAGTAGTATTAGTATTATTATTATTAGTATATACATAAAATACTACGACGGAGTGCTGTTCGAGTAATCTCAAACGGGTTTTCGGATGGGTTAAGCTTTGGAATTCATGGGTTATAGCTATGGAGGTTATGGGTATTGTTCGGGGGTATGCTCATGAGGTCAATCTAGTGTTTATCATTTCCATCGTGTCTACGTACTTTCCTGCAATATTGAATCACAATATTGATACATGAGCATTCATATCTTATCTTTTATATATTAATAGTGTATCCCTGACTAGTGCTCAAGTATATATGATTATGCATGCTTGTATGCTTAGTTTCATCGTTAAATAGTTTATAATAAATCATGAATTTAATACATATGCTACTGAGATAAGGTATATGATATGCATGTCGTTGGAAAACTGGCGAAAAATTAATAACTTTTCATTTAGAAGGCGTATGGTTTCGATGAACGGATTAAAAGTTATAGTCAACTGAATTATCATTAATTTTAATATTATTATTAAAATGATTATTATTATTACGATCGTCGTTATCGTTATCGTTATCGTCGTTATTATTACTATCTACTAATTATTATTTTTATTATTATCATTATCGTTATTAATATAAGTATTATCATTAAAAATTGTTATTGTCATTATTATTACTATCGTTATTATCATTAAGGTTATTATTAATATTATCATTATTATTATTATTATAATTATTAGTATTATTATTAGTATTATTATAATTATTATTATTAGTATCATTATCATTAAAACTAATATTAGTATCATCTAATTATTATGATTACTATTATTATCATTATTATGAATGCGATATAAAAGAGGACTAAAAGCTATTAAACAAATCGATTAGGAAATAATGAGTATAAGTATCATGATGAAATTAAAATATTGTAAGATATTGATTTAGATAAAAATATTGTTTTCATTAATTTTTTTATCATTATTATTAAGAGTATCATTAATATTAAAACTATCATCTTTATTAAAATTATCATTTTTAATAGAAATATCATTGTTATTATAAAATATCATTATTATTACAGTTAATATTAAAAAGTATAGTTATTATTAAAATTATCATTTTATTATAATCATTTTTATTATTATTAGTAGAATAATAATTATTATTATTATTATTACAAAATAATACAACTTTTACTCATTATTATTATTATCAATATTATTTTATCAAATAAATATGTGATACAAAGATATTTTTTTTTACCACACGTAATATAATTACCTACCACTATATTTTTATGATATTAATTGAATTTTATAAATTTTATTACTTAAGATATATATATAAAAGTATATTTTATCATATATAAATTTTAATATAAATTTTTATTTATTAATAAAGGACTTGTATTGTTTACTCTAATAAAATCTGTTGAATATATTTAGATATATAAAACGACTATATTTAAGTTATATAATAAACATGTATAGATTTTGGAAGTCATTTTAGGTCAAGCTGACTTTTGTTGACTTTTGCATGTCGGACTCGAGTATTAGGATTGTGATACACTATGACTTGACCTAAATTGTTAGACAGATATTGACCAACATATAAATATATATAATTAATATAGGCTCGTGAATCCGAGGCCAACCTTGCACTTGTTCAATGCTGTTATGTATTTTTACTACAAAATACAATATTGTGAGTTTCATTTGCTCCCTTTTTAAATGCTTTTGCAATATTTTTTTGGGACTGAGAATACATGCGCTGCTTTTATAAATGTTTTACGAAATTGACACAAGTAATCGAAACTACATTCTATGGTTAGATTATCGAAATCGAATATGCCTCTTTTTAGTCTGGTAATTTAAGAATTAGGGAACAGACACCCTAATTGACGCGAATTGTAAAGATATATCTATCGGGCCCAACAAGCCCCATTCAAAATAACAGATGCTTTAGTAGTTCGATTTTATCATGTCCGAAGGGAGTCCCGGAATGATGGGGATATTCTATATGCATCTAGTTAAGGTCGATTATCAGGTGTTCACCATATGAATGATTTTTATCTCTATGCAGTGCGAAATGCCTGATATGAGATGATGTTTATGAGAAATGGAAATGAAAATCTTGTGGTCTATTAAATTAATGGAAATGATTGTTTATGATAAACTAATAAACTCATCAATCTTTTAGTTGACACTTGAAAGCTTGTTTATTCTCAGGTATTAAAGAAATCTTCCGCTGTGCATTTGCTCATTTTAAAAATATATTACTTGGAGTCATTCATGGCATATTTCAAAAGACATTGCATTACAGTCGTTGAAGCCAACAAGACTATTATTAAGTCATATATAGTTTGAATATATTATAAAATGGTATGCATGCCTATCAACTTTCGATGAAATGAAAGTTATCTTTTAAAAGCGAATGCAATGTTTGTAAAACTTATCATATAGAGGTCAAATACCTCGTAATGTAATCATATGTTATTGTATTCGTCCTTATGGATTAGGACGGGTCGTCTCAAAACGATCCAGATTGCTATTCGTATGGCGCATGATTTGATGGTGCAAGTAGTGCGACGTCAACCAATCAATGCTAAGACGGATGTGAATGTTACGACTGAGAAGCGTAAGTGGGATGGAAACTAAGAAGGTAATTCCAAGAAGCAAGGAACTGCCAAGGTTGAGAGTTCGAATAACAAGTATGCAGGAAAGAAACCCTACTGCATCAGATGCATGAAACATCATTTTGGTGTTTGCACTGTACTTTGTGAATGATGCAAGAAGTAAGGGCATCTCTCAAAGGATTGTAGAATTCATTTATCAGGGAATGATATGAACGATAAGAACAATTAGAATGTTTGTTTTGGATGTGGTCAAGCGAGGCATTTCAAGAAGGAATGACCTAAGGCTAAGAAGGTTGAAACGGCTAAGGGCCGAGCTTTTCAGATCACAACGAAGGAAGCTCGTGAAGACCCAGAGTTAGTCACGTGTACGTTCCCCCTCAATAATCATTTAGCATCTATTTTATTCGATACCGGTGCTGATAAAAGTTTTATAGCTAAGGATTTTATTGTTGCGATAAATAGGCCTTTAACTGCCTTAGACACTAAATATGCTGTAGAATTGGCAAATAGTAAGTTGATAAAATTAGATAAGATTATGCGAGGTTGTGCCTTAAATTTGTCAAACAATCTGTTCGAGATTGATTTAATGCCCGTTGAGTTAGGAATTTTTGATGTTGTTATTGGTATGGACTGGTTATCTAAGAACCGTGCGGACATTAATTGTTCGGAAAAGTCTATCCGTATACCTCTTGAGAATGGTGAGAACTTAGTCATCCAAGGAGATAAGAGCAAGGTAAACCTTAATATTATTTCCTGTATGAGAGCTCGAAGGTATCTAAAGAAGGGATATCCTTCCATTCTCGCGCACGTAAAAGAACTCAAAACCAAAGAAGTTGGATTAGAGGATATTCCAGTGGTTTGTGAGTTTCCTCAAGTATTCCCAGAAGATTTGCCAGGAAAACCTCCGCATAGACAAGTTGAATTCCAGATTGATTTTGTTCCCGGAGCCGCACTAGTTGCCAAATCGCCTTATCGATTAGCTCCTTCTGAACTACAAGAACTATCAAATCAACTCCAAGAATTATTAGATAAATGATTCATTCAACCTAGTGTTTCTCCGTGGGGTGCTCCAATCTTGTTTGTCAAGAAGAAGGACGGATCTTTCAGAATGTGCATTGACTATAGAGAGCTGAATAAGCTTACAGTCAAGAATCGTTACCCGTTACCAAGGATAGATGATCTATTTGACCAATTGTAAAGGTCAAGTGTTTATTCCAAGATTGACCTCAGATCAGGGTACCATCAATTGAGTGTCAAAGAGGACGATGTGCCTAAGACAAAGTTCAGAACACGCTATGGCCATTATGAATTTTTGGTAATGCCGTTTGGTTTAACCAACGCCCCTGCAGTATTTATGGATCTGATGAATAGAGTATGCAAGCCATATCTAGATAAATTCCTCATAGTATTTATCGATGATATTTTGATCTACTCCAATAATAAAGAGGAGCACGAGCAACATTTTAGATTAGTCTTGCAACTTTTGGAAAGAGAGCAGTTATATGCTAAATTTTCAAAGTGTGGTTTTTGGCTCGATTCAGTCCAATTTTTGGGTCATGTGGTTAATAGAGAAGGTATCCATGTTGATCCTACCAAGATTGAGGCTATCAAGAATTGGGAAGTGCCTAAAAACCCGTCAAATTAGTAAATTTCTAGAACTTGCTGGGTATTATAGAAGATTTATTTAGAATTTCTCCAAGATAGCAAGACCGTTAACTGTGTTAATGCACAAGGATAAGAAATTTGAATGGTCCTCAGCACAGGAATCTGCTTTTCAAATGTTGAAACAGAAGTTGACAACCGCACCTATATTATCACTACCGGAAGGAAATGAAGATTTTCTAGTTTATTGTGATGCATCTAGACAAAGATTAGGATGTGTTCTAATGCAACGACAGAAGGTCATTGCGTATGAATCTTGTAAAATAAAGAACCATGAGCAGAATTATACAACTCATGATTTGGAGTTAGGAGCCGTTGTGTTTGCATTGAAAATATGGAGACATTATTTATATGGGACCAACTGTACGATATATACAGATCATAAAAGTCTTCAGCATATTTTTAATCAGAAACAGTTAAACATGCGACAAAGACGTTGGGTGGAGCTTATAAATGATTACGATTGTGATATTCGATATCATCCAGGGAAAGCGAACATTGTAGCTGATGCATTGAGTCGCAAAGAAAAGGTTAAACCTCTGAGAGTCAGGTCATTGAATATGACTATTTAGACAAACCTTGTGTCTCGTATTCAAGATGCACAATTGGAAGCTATGAAGGAAGAGAACGTGAAGAAGGATAAGAACTTTGAAGTTAAGAGTGACGGAACCCGATATTTTGCAAACAGAATTTGGATTCTAAAGTTTGGTGGATTAAGAGAGCTTGTGATGGATGAAGCACACAAGACGAGATATTCAATTCATCCAGGGTCTAGGAAAATGTACCATGACCTAAAGGAATTCTATTGGTGGGCAAACATGAAAGCTGAGATTGCAACTTATGTTGGGAAGTGTTTGACATGTTCAAAGGTCAAGGCTGAGAATCAGAAACCATCAGGGTTACTGCAGCAACCTGAGATTCCCGAATGGAAATGGGAAGGAATTATGATGGATTTCATTACAAAATTACCAAAGACTGCGAAAGGTTATGACACTATTTGGGTAATAGTGTATCGACTTACGAAATCTGCACATTTCTTACCCATGAAAGAAACCGACAAGATGGAAAAGTTGGCAGACTTGTATATTAAGGAGATTTTCTCTAGACATGGAGTTCCATTTTCTATTATCTCTGACCGAGATAACAGATTTACTTCAAGATTTTAGCAATCTTTACGAAAACTCGTCTGGACATGAGTACGGCTTATCATCCCCAAACCGATGGGCAAAGTGAGAGAACTATTTTGACATTTGAAGACATGCTCCGAGCATGTGTAATTGACTTTGGAAGTGGCTGGCATCAGTATTTACCTTTAGCTGAGTTCTCGTATAACAATAGTTATCACTCGAGTATAAAGGCTGCTCCATTTGAAGCTTTGTATGGAAGAAAATGTAGATCACCAATGTGTTAGAGTGAGATTGGTGATTCACAATTGACAGGACAAGAGATTATCCAAGAAACAACTCAAAAGATCTTTCAGATTCAAGAAAGACTAAAGACGGCGAGTAGTAGGCAGAAGAGTTATGTCGATGTCCGAAGGAAATTTTTAGAATTTCAAGTGGGTGACAAAGTTATGTTAAAAGTTTCTCCATGGAAAAGAGTAATAAGGATCGGGAAGCGAGGAAAGTTGAGCCCGAGATATGTAGGACCTTTTGAAGTTATTGAAAGAATTGGTCCAGTTGCATATAGATTGAAACTACCACATGAGCTTAGTGGTATTCATAATGCTTTTCATATCTCAAACTTGAAAAAGTGCTTGTCGGATGAGAATTTAGTAAATCCTTTGGAAGAACTAAGTATCGATGACAAGTTACATTTTGTTGAGGAACCAGTAGAGGTATTGGATCGTGAAGTAAAGACATTGAAGCATAGTAGAATTCCGATTGTTAAAGTTCGTTGGAATGCCCGGAGAGGTCCAGAGTTCACATGGGAATGTGAGGACCATATAAGGCATAAATATCCTCATTTGTTTGATAATCGAAGTACCTCCTAAATTTCGAGGACAAAATTTTTCTTAACCGGTAGGTAATGTCACAACTCTAGCTTTTCGGCTTAAGTTATCTAGTTTGACTTCTTTAATATTACAAATTCTGACATGATGAGAAATTTATTAATCTATGTCTTCGTTTATTTTAGGGTTTGTATAACCCTAAGGATGCATTTAAGGTTTTACTTGATAGGGTGTTACTTCACACATTTTGCATAAAGTCATAAACCCTAGTTTACCACTATAAACCCTAGCTCATTACCATAAACCGTAGACTTATAAATTATATCTTTATATTTATATTAACTCAATAAATAAACTTATTAATCAAGTATTTAGATTAAAGACTTGAAACATTTTCATATGAACATTTGTTCATAAGATAGAAACTTTTCTACACTTCATCATTTCCACAACTTGTCTTGATTACTTTGTACTTAGCCATTTCTTTCACTTAAACCAACCTTGATCTATCTTGATTATAACCTAACCTTAGCTTACTTCCTAAACCTTAAACATACAAGTAAAAATCTTAGAATTATACATTAGAAAGACTACACAAGTACATGTACACTTGCAAAACCAAAAATTGACTAGAACACCTACACTACCATCATCACCATTGTTTTTCTTCATCATCATCATGTACATCATCAAACTACCTTTCCCTAATACTTCCTCCCTAAGATAAGCATCATGGAAAACATCATCATGTCTTTCATTAAAGGTCCATGGTGAGTCATACCCTCCCCTCCTTCTCCCTTTGCCAAGTCCCAACACCACCACCACCACCATCTCTATATAAACTCTCTTCTATCTTCCATTCTCCCATTTATTCATTTTCTCTTCTTCTCTCACACTTCTCTACTCTCAAATACAGATCATAACCTATCATTTGATCATCTTCTTTAAGCATTAAGAGTATATTTCATCAAGGTATAACTAGCTAAACTAAATCTATTCATCATTTCTAGTCAAAATCAAGAACTTTCATGGTGTGAAAGCTAGATCTAGAGTGTTAAATCACTCAATGATGACTATATGGCTAACCTTGATTTTGATGCTAGATCAGTGTACTAAAGATCTCTATATGTGCAATGTCTTAAAATGAAGTTAAAGTAAGAACCAAAGTGGTTAAACTATGTAAAACTATTTTGTCTTTGAGCTGTCCAAATTTCTACTTGAAGTCTATGACCTAAACACCAACCTATGGTTGCTCTATGGAACTCATGAATTTATATGATATTCATATATGTGTTTGAGACTTCTAGTAAATATTTCATGATTTAAATCAAAGAGAAAGCCATTTTAAAATTTTATTTTGTGAAACATATTCAGATTCATGGCAATCCATTAAGAAATTATCAAAATATAGTCCTATCTACTTGGCACAAGATTTTATTGAAGTCAGAAATTAGTCTAAAACCTTATCTCCAAAGATAAGGTTAATGAAGACTTGGAGACTATTACTTTTGAGAATAAGCACTTTTACATGTTATAAGACTTCTATAAAGTTTTTGAGTAGAATAGATAAGTTTTGCTATTTATAAACTTGCATAAGATCTTGTAGTGTAAAACTGAACTGTTTTGCACACTTGTGAAGAAATGAATTTGTGACCAGCTTATGTTCTGAGTTTAGAGACTAACCTTACATGGTTAGAACCTACACTGAAAGAGATTTCCAGAGATAGTAAATTCACTTAAAATGGATGTCTAGATCAATAGAAACACCTACACTTATGTCATGATAAAACTAGTCGAAAACAGTCTATTCTTAAAACTATGAACTAGTGACTTTTGAAACCAAGAACCGAATTGGACATGTAAGATTACTTAAGGGATTGATCTTAAATGTAAGTTAAGTACTATATTAGATAGTATGACCTCTGTCCTTACAAAATGTCATTAGGTCTCAAGCCCGGAACACCGAACACAATCTGACAAATTACCGTGAACGCATCGCACCGCATTAATTGTGAGTTCATAGTCCCATTTTTATCAATCTTTTATACTTTTGGGATGAGATAATACTTGTTTACTATTTACATATTGAAATCAAGTACTTACAACCATATTCTATGTTGAGTATCAAAGTTCAATTTAGAAAGCCCGATTTTCATATCGTTAATTACCGGTTTGGTAAACACGGATATTATGAATAGATCTATTTGAGGATGACTCCTCACATCAGGATAGGCCTTCTAGGCTATCAGATGTATAACCTTCGACAATATTGTAACATCCCGCATTTTTCCGTTAAATTATTTTAACGCCCGTCTTTTTATTTTAATAATATCCTTCGTATCTAGATTCGTATCCTCCGTTAGCTAACATTCTTAATATTTTAGTTATTGGATTATAACATCTCCCGTACTCTCGTGTAATTCAAAATAATTTGTTCGATTAATTCCTGCACCCGACAACAAACTTGAGGGACTAAACTCTTGACTAGTGAAATGTCCCGTTCTTATTGATTAAAAACGTTCCATATTAATTGATTTCGTTGCGAGATTTTGACCTCTATATGAGACATTTTTCAAAGACTGCATTCATTTTTTAAACAAACCATAACCTTTATTTCATAAATAAAGGTTTAAAAAGCTTTACGTAGATTATCAAATAATGATAATCTAAAATATCCTGTTTACACACGGCCATTACATAATGGTTACAATACAAATATGTTACATCGAAATTAGTTTCTTGAATGCAGTTTTTACACAATATCATACAAACATGGACTCCAAATCTTGTCCATATTTTAGTATGCAACAGCGGAAGCTCTTAGTATTCACCTGAGAATAAACATGCTTTAAACGTCAACAAAAATGTTGGTGAGTTATAGGTTTAACCTATATATATCAAATCGTAACAATAGACCACAAGATTTCATATTTCAATACACATCCCATACATAGAGATAAAAATCATTCATATGGTGAACACCTGGTAACCGACATTAACAAGATGCATATATAAGAATATCCCCATCATTCCGGGACACCCTTCGGATATGATATAAATTTCGAAGTACTAAAGCATTCGGTACTTTGGATGGGGTTTGTTAGGCCCAATAGATCTATCTTTAGGATTCGCGTCAATTAGGGTGTCTGTTCCCTAGAATGTAGTTTCACGTACTTGTGTCTATTTTGTAAATCATTTATAAAACCTGCATGTATTCTCATCCCAAAAATATTAGATTTTAAAAGTGAGACTATAACTCACCTTCACAGATTTTTACTTCGTCGGGAAGTAAGACCTGGCCACTGGTCGATTCACAAACCTATAACAATATATACATATATATCAAAGTATGTTCAAAATATATTTACAAAACTTTTAATACATTTTGATGTTTTAAGTTTATTAAGTCAGCTGTCCTCGTTAGTAACCTACAACTAGTTGTCCACAGTTATATGTACAGAAATAAATCGATAAATATTATCTTGAATCAATCCACAACCCAGTGTATACATATCTCAGTATTGATCACAACTCAAACTATATATATATTTTGGAATCAACCTCAACCCTGTATAGCTAACTCCAACATTTACATATAGAGTGTCTATGGTTATTCCGCAATATATATATAGATGGGTCGACATGATAGGTTGAAACATTGTATACGTGTCTATGGTATCTCAAGATTACATAATATACAATATAAGTTGATTAAGTTATGGTTGGAATAGATTTGTTACCAATTTTCACGTAGCTAAAATGAGAAAAAAATAATCCAATCTTGTTTTACCCATAACTTCTTCATTTTAAATCCGTTTTGAGTAAATCAAATTGCTATGGTTTCATATTGAACTCTATTTTATGAATCTAACAGAAAAAGTATAGGTTTATAGTCAGAAAAATAAGTTACAAGTCGTTTTTGTAAAGGTAGTCATTTCAGTCGAAAGAACGACGTGTAGATGACCATTTTAGAAAACATACTTTCACTTTGAGTTTAACCATAATTTTTGGATATAGTTTCATGTTCATAATAAAAATCATTTTCCCAGAATAACAACTTTTAAATCAAAGTTTATCATAGTTTTTAATTAACTAACCCAAAACAGCCCGCGGTGTTACTACGACGGCGTAAATCCGATTTTACGGTGTTTTTCATGTTTCCAGGTTTTAAATCATTAAGTTAGCATATCATATAGATATAGAACATGTGTTTAGTTGATTTTAAAAGTCACGTTAAAAGGATTAACTTTTATTTGCGAACAAGTTTAGAATTAACTAAACTATGTTCTAGTGATTACAAGATTAAACCTTCGAATAAGATAGCTTTATATGTAGGAATCGAATGATGTTATGAACATCATTACTACCTCAAGTTCCTTGGATAAACCTACTGGAAATGAGAAAAATAGATCTAGCTTCAAAGGATCCTTGGATGGCTTGAAAGTTCTTGAAGTAGAATCATGACACGAAAACAATTTCAAGTAAGATTTCCACTCGAAATAAGATTGTTATAGTTATAGAAATTGAATTAAAGTTTGAATATGATTATTACCTTGTATTAGAAAGATAACCTAATGTAAGTAACAAAGGTTTCTTGATCTTGGATGATTACTTGGAATGGATTTAGAAAACTTGGAAGTAAACTTGCAATCTTGGAAGTATTTTTGATTTTATGAAACTAGAACTTTTGGAATTTATGAAGAACACTTAGAACTTGAAGATAGAACTTGAGAGAGATCAATTAGATGAAGAAAATTGAAGAATGAAAGTGTTTGTAGGTGTTTTTGGTCGTTGGTGTATGGATTAGATATAAAGGATATGTAATTTTGTTTTCATGTAAATAAGTCATGAATGATTACTCATATTTTTGTAATTTTATGAGATATTTCATGCTAGTTGCCAAATGATGGTTCCCACATGTGTTAGATGACTCACATGGGCTGCTAAGAGCTGATCATTGGAGTGTATATACCAATAGTACATACATCTAAAAGCTGTGTATTGTACGAGTATGAATACGGGTGCATACGAGTAGAATTGTTGATGAAACTGAACGAGGATGTAATTGTAAGCATTTTCAATAAGTAGAAGTATTTTGATAAGTGTCTTGAAGTATTTCAAAAGTGTATGAATACATATTAAAACACTACATGTATATACATTTTAACTGAGTCGTTAAGTCATCGTTAGTCGTTACATGTAAATGTTGTTTTGAAACCTTTAGGTTAACGATCTTGTTGAATGTTGTTAACCCATTGTTTATTATAACAAATGAGATGTTAAATTGTTATATTATCATGATATTATGATATATAATATATCTTAGTATGATATATATACAGTTAAATATCGTTACAACGATAATCGTTACATATATGTCTCGTTTCGAAATCATTAAGTTAGTAGTCTTATTTTTACATATGTATTTCATTTTTAATACACTTAATAATATATTTACTTATCATTTAACATAATTAACTAAGTGTATCAATATCTTAATATGATTCATATGTACCTAGTAAGACGTTGTTATAATGATAATCGTTATATATATCGTTTTCGAGTTTCTTAAATTAATAGTCTCATTTTTATGTATATAACTCATTGTTAAAATACCTAATGAGATACATACTTATAATAAAATCATGTTAACTATATATATAACCATATATATGTCATCGTATAGTTTTTACAAGTTTTAACGTTCGTGAATCACCGGTCAACTTGGGTGGTCAATTGTCTATATGAAACCTATTTCAATTAATCAAGTCTTAAAAAGTTTGATTGCTTAACATGTTGGAAACACTTAATCATGTAAATAACAATTTCATTTAATATATATATATAAACATGGAAAAGTTCGGGTCACTACAGTACCTACCCGTTAAATAAATTTCGTCCCGAAATTTTAAGAAGTTGGAGGTGTTGACGTATCTTCTGGAAATAAATGCGGGTATTTCTTCTTCATCTGATCTTCACGCTCCCAGGTGAACTTGGGTCCTCTACGAGCATTCCATCGAACCTTAACAATCGGTATCTTGTTTTGTTTAAGTCTCTTAACCTCACGATCCATTATTTCAACGGGTTCTTCAATGAATTGAAGTTTTTCATTGATTTAGATTTCGTCCAACGGAATAGTGAGATCTTCTTTAGCAAAACATTTCTTCAAATTGGAGACGTGGAAAGTGTTATGTACAGCCGCGAGTTGTTGAGGTAGCTCCAGTTGGTAAGCTACTGGTCCGACACGATCTATAATCTTGAATGGTCCAATGTACCTTGGATTTAGTTTCCCCCGTTTACCAAATCGAACAACGCCTTTCCAAGGTGAAACCTTAAGCATGACCATTTCTCCAATTTCAAACTCTATATCTTTTCTTTTACTGTCCGCGTAGCTCTTTTGTCGACTCTGGGCGGTTTTCAATCTTTGTTGAATTTGGATGATTTTCTCGGTAGTTTCTTGTATTATCTCCGGACCCGTAATCTGTCTATTCCCCACTTCACTCCAACAAATTAGAGACCTGCACTTTCTACCATAAAGTGCTTCAAACGGCGTCATCTCAATGCTTGAATGGTAGCTGTTGTTGTAGGAAAATTCTGCTAACGGTAGATGTCGATCCCAACTGTTTCCGAAATCAATAACACAAGCTCGTAGCATGTCTTCAAGCATTTGTATCGTCCTTTCACTCTGCCCATTAGTTTGTGGATGATAGGCAGTACTCATATCTATACGAGTTCCCAATGCTTGCTGTAATATCTACCAAAATCTTGAAATAAATCTGCCATCCCTATCAGAGATAATAGAGATTGGTATTCCATGTCTGGAGACGACTTCCTTCAAATATAGTCATGCTAACTTCTCCATCTTGTCACTTCTCTTATTGGCAAGAAGTGTGCTGATTTTGTGAGACGATCAACTATTAACCAAATAGTATCAAAACCACTTGCAGTCCTTGGCAATTTAGTGATGAAATCCATGGTAATGTTTTCCCATTTCCATTCCGGGATTTCGGGTTGTTGAAGTAGACCCGATGGTTTCTGATGCTCCGCTTTGACCTTAGAACAAGTCAAACATTCCCCTACGTATTTAGCAACATCGACTTTCATACCTGGCCACCAAAAATGTTTCTTGAGATCCTTGTACATCTTCCCCATTCCAGGATGTATTGAGTATCTGGTTTTATGAGCTTCTCTAAGTACCATTTCTCTCATATCTCCAAATTTTGGTACCCAAATCCTTTCAGCCCTATACCGGGTTCCATCTTCCCGAATATTAAGATGCTTCTCCGATCCTTTGGGTATTTCATTCTTTAAATTTCCCTCTTTTAAAACTCCTTGTTGCGCCTCCTTTATTTGAGTAGTAAGGTTATTGTGAATCATTATATTCATAGATTTTACTCGAATGGGTTCTCTGTCCTTTCTACTCAAGGCGTCGGCTACCACATTTGCCTTCCCCGAGTGGTAACGAATCTCAAAGTTGTAATCATTCAACAATTCAATCCATCTACGCTGCCTCATGTTCAGTTGTTTCTGATTAAATATGTGTTGAAGACTTTTGTGGTCGGTATATATAATACTTTTGACCCCATATAAGTAGTGTCTCCAAGTCTTTAATGCAAAAACAACCGCGCCTAATTCCAAATCATGCGTCGTATAATTTTGTTCGTGAATCTTCAATTGTCTAGACGCATAAGCAATCACCTTCGTTCGTTGCATTAATACACAACCGAGACCTTGCCTTGATGCGTCACAATAAATCACAAAATCATCATTCCCTTCAGGCAATGACAATATAGGTGCCGTAGTTAGTTTTTCTTCAATAACTGAAACGCTTTCTCTTGTTCATCCTTCCATTCAAATTTCTTCCCTTTATGCGTTAATGCAGTCAAGGGTTTTGCTATTCTGGAAAAGTCTTGGATGAATCTTCTGTAGTAACCAGCCAATCCTAAAAATTGACTTATATGCTTCGGAGTTTTTGGGGTTTCCCACTTTTCAGCGGTTTCGATCTTTGCCGGGTCCACCTGGATACCTTCTTTGTTCACTATGTGACCGAGGAATTGAACTTCTTCCAACCAAAATGCACACTTTGAAAACTTAGCGTACAGTTTTTCTTTCCTCAATACTTCTAGCACTTTTCTCAAATGTTCTTCGTGCTCTTGATCATTCTTTGAGTAAATAAGTATGTCATCGATGAAAACAATGACAAACTTGTCAAGATATGGCCCATACACTCGGTTCATAAGGTCCATGAACACAGCTGGTGCGTTAGTCAATCCAAACGGCATAACCATAAACTCGTAATGACCATAACGCGTCCTAAAAGCAATTTTTGGAATATCATCCTCCTTTACTCGCATTTGATGATATCCAGAACGTAAATCAATCTTCGAATAAACCGACGAGCCTTGTAGTTGATCAAATAAGTCATCAATTCTCGGCAGTGGATAACGGTTTTTGATGGTAAGTTTGTTCAACTCTCTGTAGTCAATACACAACCTAAATGTACCATCTTTCCTCTTGACAAACAAAACAGGAGCTC
This sequence comes from Rutidosis leptorrhynchoides, assembly GCF_046630445.1. Classification (NCBI taxonomy): domain Eukaryota; kingdom Viridiplantae; phylum Streptophyta; class Magnoliopsida; order Asterales; family Asteraceae; genus Rutidosis; species Rutidosis leptorrhynchoides. Next base: position 365,165,533 of record NC_092338.1, read on the forward strand.
CCCACAGTGATGTGCTTGGTCGAATGAAACCACGCTCTAAAAGTTCTTGTAATTAGCTTTGCAGTTCTTTCATCTCACTAGGTGCGAGTCTGTAAGGAGCACGAGCTATTGGTGCAGCTCCTGGTACAAGATCTATTTGAAATTCAACGGATCGATGTGGGGGTAATCCCGGTAATTCTTTCGGAAATACATCGGGAAATTCTTTTGCGACGGGAACATCATTGATGCTCTTTTCTTCAGTTTGTACTTTCTCGACGTGTGCTAGAACAGCATAGCAACCTTTTCTTATTAGTTTTTGTGCCTTCAAATTAATAATAAGATGTAGCTTCGTGTTGCCCTTTTCTCCGTACACCATTAAGGGTTTTCCTTTTTCTCGTATAATTCGAATTGCATTTTTGTAACTAACGATCTCTGCTTTCACTTCTTTCAACCAGTCCATACCGATTATCACATCAAAACTCCCTAAATCTACTGGTATCAAGTTAATCTTAAATGTTTCGCTACCCAGTTTAATTTCTCGATTCCGGCATATATAATCTGCTGAAATTAATTTACCGTTTGCTAATTCGAGTAAAAATTTACTATCCAAAGGCGTCAATGGGCAACTTAATTTAGAACAAAAATCTCTACTCATATAGCTTCTATCCGCACCCGAATCAAATAAAACGTAAGCAGATTTATTGTCAATAAGAAACGTACTCGTAACAAGCTCCGGGTCTTCCTGTGCCTCTGCCGCATTAATATTGAAAACTCTTCCGCGGACTTGTCCATTCGTGTTCTCCTGGTTCGGGCAATTTCTAATAATGTGGCCCGGTTTTCCACATTTATAACAAACTACATTGGCATAACTTGCTCCGACACTACTTGCTCCGCCATTACTCATTCCGACACCATTTGTTCCTTTCGTTCTGTTAACCCCTGGTCCGTAGACCTCACACTTCGCCGCGCTATGACCATTTCTTTTACACTTGTTGCAAAATTTGGTGCAGAACCCCAAGTGATACTTTTCACACCTTTGGCATAGCTGCTTCTGATTGTTGTTGTTGTTGCGGTTATTATTGTTGGGATGATTGTTGTAGTTGTTGTTGTTGTTGTTGTTGTTGTTGTTGGGCCATTTGTTGTAGTTGCGATTGATGTTGCGATTATTGTTGTAATTGCTGTTGTTGTTGTATTGGTGATTCTTATCACCGTTTTCCTCCCACTTTCTTTTGACTTGCTTCACATTGGCCTCTTCAGCCGCCTGTTCTTTAATTCTTTCCTCAATCTGGTTTACTAGTTTGTGAACCATTCTACATGCCTGTTGTATGGAGGCGGGCTCATGTGAACTTATATCTTCTTGGATTCTTTCCGGTAATCCTTTCACAAATGCGTCGATCTTCTCTTCCTCATCTTCGAACGCTCCCGGACACAATAGACACAATTCTGTGAATCGTCTTTCATACGTGGTAATATCAAATCCTTGGGTTCGTAATCCTCTAAGTTCTATCTTGAGCTTATTGACCTCGGTTCTGGGACAGTACTTCTCGTTCATCAAGTGCTTGAATGCTGACCACGGTAGTGCGTATGCATCATCTTGTCCCACTTGCTCTAGATAGGTATTCCACCATGTTAATGCAGAACCTGTGAAGTTATGCGTAGCGTACTTCACTTTGTCCTCTTCAGTACACTCACTTATGGAAAACACCGATTCGACCTTCTCGATCCACCGTTTCAATCCGATCGGTCCTTTGGTTCCATCAAATTCCAAAGGTTTGCAGGCAGTGAATTATTTGTAGGTGCATCCTACACGATTTCCTGTACTGCTAGATCCAAAGTTATTTTTGGTATGTAGTGCAGCCTATACTGTGGCTATGTTTGAAGCTAGAAAAGTACGGAATTCCTCTTCATTCATATTCACGGTGTGTCGAGTAGTCGGTGCCATTTCCTTCAAAATAGTCAAATGGAACAAGTTAATCATACAGAATATTAAGAGTAGTTAATATTATTTCGTAGCATAATATAAACTCATTTATAAAAGCTTTTTCTTCATATTAGCGTTTTATAAGTTTAAATTCGGGTAGTACCTACCCGTTAAGTTCATACTTAGTAGCTAATATACAATTCAACTACTACAATTCTATATGAAAAACTGATTATAATAATATTTCGCGTTCAAACTTTTACACAATATTTTACAAACTTACAATACCGCTTATTTTACATATAGCATGAAATATAGCACACAATAAATTTGATACAAGATGGTTGTGAAGATAATTCTAGCTAGTACACAAGTCGTTCAGCAAAGGCAATAAAGTCACGTAATTCATACGTCCAGAAACAAGTCATGCATTCTGGTTTTACTAGGATTACTTCCCATCCTTGGTCTTGTGGAACATAACCGTTATGGCCGTTGATAAGACAGCGTGTTGTAACGTCGTCAAAGGGACGAGGGTTACGTAATGTCCAACAGTCCCGTAACAATCTAAAAAACTCATTTCTTACCCCAATTACCGACTCCGTCACTTGTGGGAACGTTTTGTTTAATAGTTGTAGCCCGATGTTCTTGTTCTCACTTTGGTGAGAAGCGAACATTACTAATCCGTAAGCATAACATGCTTCTTTATGTTGCATGTTAGCCGCTTTTTCTAAATTATGAAGTCCAATATTCGGATATATTGAGTCAAAATAATTTCTTAACCCATTGCGTAAAATAGCATTTGGGTTCCCCGCAATATATGCGTCAAAGTAAACACATCGTAACTTATGGATTTCCCAATGTGATATCCCCCATCTTTTGAACGAAAGCCTTTTATAAACCATGGCATTCTTGGAACGTTCTTCGAATGTCTTACAAACTGATCTCGCCTTAAATAGTTGTGCCGAAGAATTCTGACCGACTCTAGACAAGATTTCATCAATCATGTCTCCGGGTAGGTCTCTTAAAATATTGGGTTGTCTATCCATTTTGTGTTTTTTATACTGTAAAATAGACAAGAGTTAGATTCATAAAAAAAAATTACTTATTAATACAAGCAATTTTTACATATATCATAAAGCATAAGCACACTATATTACATATATTACACCACACGAATACAACTATCTTATTCCGACTCGCTTGTTTCTTCTTCTTCGGTTTTGGTTCGTTTTGCCAAGTTTCTAGGGATATATGATGTTCCCCTAATACGAGCCGTCGTTTTCCACATTGGTTTAGAAAAACCTGGTGGTTTAGAGGTTCCCGGGTCATTGTTACAACTTAAGGACTTCGGGGGTTGACGATACATATAAAGTTCATCGGGGTTGGAATTAGATTTCTCTATTTTTATGCCCTTTCCCTTATTATTTTCTTTTGCCTTTTTAAATTCAGTTAGGGTAATTTCTATAACATCATCGGAATTCTCGTCGGAATCCGATTCATCGGAGAATTGGTAATTCTCCCAATATTTTGCTTCCTTGGCGGAAACACCATTGACCATAATTAACCTTGGTCGGTTGGTTGAGGCTTTTCTTTTACTTAACCGTTTTATTATTTCCCCCACCGGTTCTATTTCTTCATCCGGTTCCGATTCTTCTTCCGATTCCGATTCTTCTTCCGGTTCCGACTCTTCTTCCGGTTCCTCTTCGGGAACTTGTGAATCAGTCCACGAATCATTCCAATTTACATTTGACTCTTCATTATTATTAGGTGAGTCAATGGGACTTGTTCTAGAGGTAGACATCTATCACATAATATCAAACGCATTAAGAGATTAATATATCACATAATATTCACATGTTAAAAATATATAGTTTTCAACAAAATTTGTTAAGCAATCATTTTTCAAGTAAACACGGTCGAAGTCTAGACTCACTAATGCATCCTAACAAACTCGATAAAACACACTAATGCAAAATTCTGGTTCTCTAAGACCAACACTCGGATACCAACTGAAATGTCCCGTTCTTATTGATTAAAAACGTTCCATATTAATTGATTTCGTTGCGAGGTTTTGACCTCTATATGAGACGTTTTTCAAAGACTGCATTCATTTTAAAACAAACCATAACCTTTATTTCATCAATAAAGGTTTAAAAAGCTTTACGTAGATTATCAAATAATGATAATCTAAAATATTCTGTTTACACACGACCATTACATAATGGTTTACAATACAAATATGTTACAACAAAATAAGTTTCTTGAATGCAGTTTTTACACAATATCATACAAGCATGGACTCCAAATCTCATCCTTATTTAAGTATGCGACAGCGGAAGCTCTTAATAATCACCTGAGAATAAACATGCTTAAAACGTCAACAAAAATGTTGGTGAGTTATAGGTTTAACCTATATATATCAAATCATAATAATAGACCACAAGATTTCGTTTTTCAATACACATCCCATACATAGAGATAAAAATCATTCATATGGTGAACACCTGGAAACCGACATTAACAAGATGCATATATAAGAATATCCCCATCATTCCGGGACACCCTTCGGATATGATATAAATTTCAAAGTACTAAAGCATCCGGTACTTTGGATGGGGTTTGTTAGGCCCAATAGATCTATCTTTAGGATTCGCGTCAATTAGGGTGTCTGTTCCCTAATTCTTAGATTACCAGACTTAATAAAAAGGGGCATATTCGATTTCGATAATTCAACCATAGAATGTAGTTTCACGTACTTGTGTCTATTTTGTAAATCATTTATAAAACCTGCATGTATTCTCATCCCAAAAATATTAGATTTTAAAAGTGGGACTATAACTCACTTTCACAGATTTTTACTTCGTCGGAAAGTAAGACTTGGCCACTGGTTGATTCACGAACCTATAACAATATATACATATATATCAAAGTATGTTCAAAATATATTTACAACACTTTTAATATATTTTGATGTTTTAAGTTTATTAAGTCAGCTGTCCTCGTTAGTAACCTACAACTAGTTGTCCACAGTTAGATGTACAGAAATAAATCGATAAATATTATCTTAAATCAATCCACGACCCAGTGTATACGTATCTCAGTATTGATCACAACTCAAGCTATATATATTTTAGAATCAACCTCAACCCTGTATAGCTAACTCCAACATCCACATATAGAGTGTCTATGGTTGTTCCGAAATATATATAGATGTGTCGACATGATAGGTCAAAACATTGTATACGTGTCTATGGTATCTCAAGATTACATAATATACAATACAAGTTGATTAAGTTATGGTTGGAATAGATTTGTTACCAATTTTCACGTAGCTAAAATGAGAAAAATTATCCAATCTTGTTTTACCCATAACTTCTTCATTTTAAATCCGTTTTGAGTGAATCAAATTGCTATGGTTTCATATTGAACTCTATTTTATGAATCTAAACAGAAAAAATATAGGTTTATAGTCGGAAAAATAAGTTACAAGTCGTTTTTGTAAAGGTAGTCATTTCAGTCGAAAGAACGACGTCTAGATGACCATTTTAGAAAACATACTTCCACTTTGAGTTTAACCATAATTTTTGGATATAGTTTCATGTTCATAATAAAAATTATTTTCTCAGAATAACAACTTTTAAATCAAAGTTTATCATAGTTTTTAATTAACTAACCCAAAACAGCCCGCGGTGTTACTACGACGGCGTAAATCCGATTTTACGGTGTTTTTCGTGTTTCCAGGTTTTAAATCATTAAGTTGGCATATCATATAGATATAGAACATGTGTTTAGTTGATTTTAAAAGTCAAGTTAGAAGGATTAACTTTTGTTTGCGAACAAGTTTAGAATTAACTAAACTATGTTCTAGTGATTACAAGTTTAAACCTTCGAATAAGATAGCTTTATATGTATGAATCGAATGATGTTATGAACATCATTACTACCATAAGTTCCTTGGATAAACCTACTGGAAAAGAGAAAAATGGATCTAGCTTCAACGGATCCTTGGATGGCTCGAAGTTCTTGAAGCAGAATCATGACACGAAAACAAGTTCAAGTAAGATCATCACTTGAAATAAGATTGTTATAGTTATAGAAATTGAACCAAAGTTTGAATATGATTATTACCTTATATTAGAATGATAACCTACTGTAAGAAACAAAGATTTCTTGAGGTTGGATGATCACCTTACAAGATTGGAAGTGAGCTAGCAAACTTGAAAGTATTCTTGATTTTATGTAACTAGAACTTGTAGAATTTATGAAGAACACTTAGAACTTGAAGATAGAACTTGAGAGAGATCAATTAGATGAAGAAAATTGAAGAATGAAAGTGTTTGTAGGTGTTTTTGGTCGTTGGTGTATGGATTAGATATAAAGGATATGTAATTTTGTTTTCATGTAAATAAGTCATGAATAATTACTCATATTTTTGTAATTTTATGAGATATTCATGCTAGTTGCCAAATGATGGTTCCCACATGTGTTAGGTGACTCACATGGTCTGCTAAGAGCTGATCATTGGAGTGTATATACCAATAGTACATACATCTAAAAGCTGTGTATTGTACGAGTATGAATACGGGTGCATACGAGTAGAATTGTTGATGAAACTGAACGAGGATGTAATTGTAAGCATTTTTGTTAAGTAGAAGTATTTTGATAAGTGTATTGAAGTCTTTCAAAAGTGTATAAATACATATTAAAACACTACATGTATATACATTATAACTGAGTCGTTAAGTCATCGTTAGTCGTTACATGTAAGTGTTGTTTTGAAACCTTTAGGTTAACGATCTTGTTAAATGTTGTTAACCCAATGTTTATAATATCAAATGAGATTTTAAATTATTATATTATCACGATATTATCATGTATGAATATCTCTTAATATGATATATATACATTAAATGTCTTTACAACGATAATCGTTACATATATGTCTCGTTTAAAAATCATTAAGTTAGTAGTCTTGTTTTTACATATGTAGTTCATTGTTAATATACTTAATGATATGTTTACTTATCATAGTATCATGTTAACTATATATATATCCATATATATGTCATCATATAGTTTTTACAAGTTTTAACGTTCGTGAATCACCGGTCAACTTGGGTGGTCAATTGTCTATATGAAACATATTTCAATTAATCAAGTCTTAACAAGTTTGATTGCTTAACATGTTGGAAACATTTAATCATGTAAATATCAATCTCAATTAATATATATAAACATGGAAAAGTTCAGGTCACTCCAAAAACCTCGCAACGAAATCAATTAATATGGAACGTTTTTAATCAATAAGAACGGGACATTTCAATGTTAACGCAGTACCTATGAAGGTATACATAGCGTACTTCATTTTGTTCTATTCAGTACACTTACTTATGGCAAACACCGATTCGACCTTCTCGGTCCACCGTTTCAACCCGATCGGTCCTTCGGTTCCATCAAATTCTAAAGGTTTGCAGGCAGTGAATTCTTTGTAGGTGCATCCTACACGATTTCCTGTACTGCTAGATCCAAGGTTATTGTTGGTATGTAGCGCAGCCTGTACTGCGGCTATGTTTGAATCAAGAAAGGCACGAAATTCCTCTTCGCTCATATTAAAGGTGTGTCGAGTAGTCGGTGCCATTTCCTTCAAAATAGTCAAATGGAACAAGTTAATCATATAGAATATTAAGAGTAGTCAATAGTATCTCGTAACATAATATGAACTCATTTATAAAAGCTTTTTCTTCATATTAGCGTTTTATAAGTTTAAATTCGGGTAGTACCTACCCGTTAAGTTCATACTTAGTAGCTAATATAGAATTCAACTACTACAATTCTATATGAAAAACTGATTATAATAATATTTCGCGTTCAAACTTTTATACAATATTTTACAAACTTACAATACCGCTTATTTTACATATATCATGAAATATAGCACACAATAACTTTGATACAAGATAGTTGTGAAGATAATTCTAGCTAGTACACAAGTCGTTCAGTAAAGGCAATAAAGACACGTAATTCATACGTCCAGAAACAAGTCATGCATTCTGGTTTTACTAGGACTACTTCTCATCCTTGATTTGTGGAACATAACCGTTATGGCCGTTGATAAGACAGCGTGTTGTAACGTCATCAAAGTGACGAGGGTTATGTAATGACCAACAGTCTCGTAATAACCTAAAAACCTCATTTCTTACCCCAATTACCGACTCCGTCACTTGTGAGAACATTTTGTTTAATAGTTGTAGCCCGATGTTCTTTTTCTCACTTTGGTGAGAAGCGAACATTTCTAACCCGTAAGCATAGCATGCTTCTTTATGTTGCATGTTAGCCGCTTTTTCTAAATCATGAATGAAGCGACCCGACCTAATCCATCCGGACGAAGTCCATATCCATTATACACGATTCACAACAGTTGATTTCATCGCGAGGTATTTGACCTCTATATGATATATTTTACAAACATTGCATTCGTTTTTGAAAAGACAATCTTTCATTACATCGAAAGTTGACGGCATGCATACCATTTCATAATATATCTAACTATAATTGACTTAGTAATAATCTTGATGAACTCAACGACTCGAATGCAACGTCTTTTGAAATACGTCATGAATGACTCCAAGTAATATCTTTAAAATGAGCAAATGCACAGTGGAAGAATTCTTTCGTACCTGAGAATAAACATGCTTTCAAGTGTCAACCAAAAGGTTGGTGAGTTCATTAGTTTAACATAAATAATCATTTCCATCATTTTAATAGACCATAAGATTTTCATTTTCAGTTCTCATAAATAAACGTCCCATGCATAGAGACAAAAATATCATTCATATGGATTGAACACCTGGTAACCGACATTCACAATATGCATATAAGAATATCCCCATCATTCCGGGATCCTCCTTCGGACATGATATAAATTTCAAAGTACTAAAGCATCCGATACTTTGGATGGGGCTTGTTGGGCGCGATAGATCTATCTTTAGAGTTCGCGTCAATTAGAGTGTCTGTTCCCTAATTGTTAGATTACCAGACTTAATAAAAAGAGGCATATTCGATTTCGATCATTCAACCATATAATGTAGTTTCAATTACTTGTGTCTATTTCGTAAAACAGTTATAAAAACAGCGCATGTATTCTCAGTCCCAAAAATATATATTGCAAAAGCATTTAAAAAGGGATTAATGAAACTCACGTATATAAATATTGTAAAACAGTTAATAAAGCATTTGAATGTATTCTCAGCCCAAAATGTATATAAAAAGGGAATAATGAAACTCACAATACTGTATTTTGTAGTAAAAATACATATGACGTCATTGAACAAATGTAAGGTTAGCCTCGGATTCACGAACCTATATCATTTATGTATATATTAACACACATACATATAATCAAATAAATTCATATATTATATCTTTAAATTATATATCTTATATATTTAATTTGTACAGATTTAAAATAGTTAATATTTATATAGTTTAATATTATATTTAAAATCAATAATTTGTTATATGTAAATATTTATATAAATAATCTTTATATATATAATTATATGAAATTTTATGGTAGTTGAAATATATATATACTTATATAGAAAATATTTATTTGTTATAATAATATAAAAGTAGTACTCATAACAATAATAATAATAATAATAATAATAATAATAATAATAATAATAATAATAATAATAATATTAATGATAATGATAATAATGCTACTAATAATAATTATTATAAAGATAATGATTTTACTAATAATAATATTACTAACATTTATTTTATTAACTATAATGATATTAATGATAAAAATAATAATAATGATAAGTAAATAAATAAATAACTACCTCAAAGAAGTAGTCCTAAAAAAATGCCCAAGTCCGGGTTTGAACTCGCGACGTCCCGTTAACCCAATTAACACCTTTAACCCAATGAACCAACGATTTGTTTTGGTATTAACCCGCATGATTAACTAGTTTATCTTCATCAAACACTTATCATTTCTTCATCATTATCATGATCTAATATAATCCTCATTCTAATATCATAATCATCTATATTATCATGATATCATAGGCATCATCATCATATCATAATCAAATTATAATCTTAATCATAATCATATCACGATCATAATCATAACATAATCATAACCATAATATAATCATGTACATTAGCCTGGTCACGATCTCTAACTATTAACATTAATCTCGTTATCACTAGTATATCATCATCAATATTGACTTAGACTATCACTCTAATATCAAACTTTCATCCTCATCAATCGGCCATAACCATGGAACTTAAACTAAATTTCGGCCCAGCATCTCAAATCAACACAGCCCAACAATATAACAAGCATGGCCCCACTGAAAAATGGAAGTTGGCTCACGGCCCAAATTGAAATAGAAGAATTTCAGCCCAACAGAACCTAGTGGCCTGCGGCCCAACTACAAACCTTATAACAATTCGAAATCTTTTTTTTTTAAAACGTGTTCAGTAGCTTAAAACAGGAAATCTATAACATCATCTAGTACCTCATCAATGAGTCATTATCCATTTATAATCTTTCATCTAGTTTTACTCCCATCACCGTGGTCCCTCAAGAAAAAATATCGCGTAAGATAAAGGATGTCAAATTGATGGGCCGGTTACCTTTCCATTTATAATATATCTTTATTGAATTACACTTTTCCCTTATAACCCACTAGTGGTGAATAATTGTAGGTAGGGTACTCGTGATTAAGAATTGTCGGCCAACAAATGTATACTAGAAACTTCATTTGCATGCATCATATTACTATTAAATTGATAGTGATTGTTAGATTGATGATTGTGGTTCAACTTGAATAAACAGAAACGATACAGAAATGGTGATTAACGGGTGATTATTGTTCTTTGTTCGATTTAAATAGAGAGAGGAAAGCAAAATAGCAGCTGTGGTGGCCGAGTTCTAAATAGAAGCATAAACATGACAGCAGCGAAAGTAGTTTACAAGGTGGTGTTTATTGTGGTCTAGAAATGGTTTTGTGTGGAACCAAACTCGAAGCAAGAACGTACACAGTTGGTTGACGAAAATAATAAAACGGCAGCTCGAAAATAAAAAAAAACAAAAGTGGTGGTTTTTGTTAGTGGGTGTTGTTGATGTTTGATAATATACATTTAGTTACAGTATTTTGGTGGTGTTTGATTTTGATGAGCGTGATCGAAGGTGATAGCTTCATTGGTGATGATTGATGAAGATAAAGATCAAAGGTGGTGGTGGTATTTCGTGGAGATAGAAGGTGATGGTTGAGATGATCTTGTTTGAATCAGGAAGGAGAAACAGGAGCATAACGTGAGCAGCCGCAGTAATGTTGTTGTTTAGTTGTCTGAATGAAATAAACCGATAGAAACAGAAACAAGGTTAATAGGTGGCGATGGAAATTGTGTTGAAGGTGGTGGTTCGAGAAGAAACCATAATAGCAGAAATATTACCATTAAGAATTAGGGGTGGTGTTTGCTTGGTTGGGTTATGTTTGTCGAGTAGGTGTAGCTGGCATAATATCTTGGAAACTTCGAGTGACCAACAATAGAACAAAATGAGTTGTAGATGGTGGTAATTGCTTGATCTCGGTTTAGCCATAGAAACAGAAAAGAAACTGTAACATTTGAATGATGGTAGTTGTGGTTTGTACATGGTGATGATCGGTTGTTGATCGGAGTGGAGTAGAAGATGGCTGGGATCACAAGTGGTGAATGGGGGTAATCTATAAAGAGTGGTGTCGTGAAGATGGGTTCATGTGTTAGATAGAAAGAGAAGTCGTGATAGTGTCTCTTAACATGTGGTGTAACATGTATATATATAAATATAATTTAGTTAATGGAGATAATCGAAAGTAAAACAGTGGCGTAAATGATTCAAAGTGATTTGATCTAATTTGCAATGCAGAAAGAAGTATAAGTGTGGGAATCACAAGACAAAAAAAATAATAATCACAAATTCAATTCACATTCACGGGTGAATTGCTTTGAATTCGACCCATAATAAAATCCGACATAAACAAAAATCAAATAAAGTATGATAATGAGATTTAACAGATTTGTACCATTTTTTCCTTTTATAATTTATAAAATTAATATTAATAATTAATAAATATATTAGTCATAATAATAATAATAATAATTACCATAAATAATAATGATAATAATAATTAAAAATGATAATAATAATAATAATATTGTTAACGATAATAACAATAAATTGTATTATATCAATAATAATAACTATAATAATAATAATAATTTTTAATGATAACGGTAATAAATTAATAATATTAGAAATAATGGTAGTAATAATATCTAATAATAATATAACAATTTTACATGTATCTATTTACAAATAGTTGTTCGTGAATCGTTGAGCACATTCAAAGGGTAATTGATTACATGAACACAATTCAAAGTTTTTGAGATTTCAATATTACAGACTTTGCTTATCATGTCGGAACTTATAAAGATCAAGTTTAAATTTGGTCGGAAATTTCCGGGTCGTCACAGTACCTACCCGTTAAAGAAATTTCTTCCCAAAATTTGAGTAAGGTAGTCATGGTTAACCATAAAAATGTTTTCATGATGAATATGAGTTGATGAATAGAGTTTTATCATCATCGAGTAGTATGGATAAAGCAATTCGATTATTCGAAGAGTACGAATGAAGCTATCACAAAAGAGTGAAATGAATAAATAAAGTTTCGTCTTAACTTTTGACGTTTGTCTTGGTTGAATTCCGGAATTCAAGGGATTTAAAAGAAAATCTTGGAAATCTATAAGATCTGATTCTTCGGGATTTATGGAAATTAAGATCTCTATAATTAAATGCGGTCATCTGTCTCGTTTGCTTTGTCGGATACTTCCTTTATAAATTTACCTCCACCGTTCCATTATCTTCACCACTTCAATACTTTCTTCCTCCATTCATACTTCTAAAATATTGTGGAAATGCTCCATCCAGTTCTGATTCTTGATATTTTCCTAACTATCGCATCTGTCATTTTTCTTTTCCATTTACCACCAGAGGAATCCATTCGTTTCTACTATTACCTTGAGGTTATAGTATTTTTCATTCTCCTGTGTCTTTATGTTGCTATATGTATTAATATTCACGGTTTGTAACCTCCGTGTTGTTATTGGGCCTTATATTTTCTCTTATATTTTGGAGTTCTTTGCCTTATTATTCTCTTCTCGACCTCTAATAAAGCGAGTAATGGTCCAGAATTCGTAAGTATGGAGTTTCGAATGAACTTAATGTTCTAAACAAGAAAGAACAAAATAAAACAATTTGATTTGTCAAATTACCAGAATCACTGAGAATAGAACTACCAAGAATATACTTTCTTGATTTGTTCAGAAGTTAAGCAGAATGAAAGAGTTATGTAACATGGCACATGATGACGTTATAATCTGTGAATCATCACATTCCATTAGAAACTCAGCATGACTTACTGTAATATAATCACGTTGATCAAGTGTCATTATATTATACTAACTCATGCATCAATTCCCAACATTACTTCAATAACATTCATATTTTAAGCTCGAAAGTTTACAGAATATAGAAACTAACAGTTTCTATATGATGTAACACTGATAGTATGAAGAGATTAATGATTTTAGATGAGAACAATTATGAAAAATATCTTCAGAAATATGGAGGATATTTATAATGAAAGATACGATGATATCTTGGAATTTCTAATATCGAAGGATGGTGAAGAAAATTTTTCCGCAAGAGTTTGGAATCAGAAGCAAGGTATTTGCTAAAGATTTCATCGAAAACAGAATCATCAGGATTCTTAATGTACAAGTTTAGTCCTTGTGATTTGTTCAGAGACTCCTTCGTAGTTTGCTTAATTAGTTTTTTTTTTTCAGTTCCAACTTTTCTGAGTTTTTCCAACATACTATTCTTTATCATCAAACTTCTGATGATTAAGGTCGTTTATGGTTGCCTACGGTTTCTGCTGCTTCATTCAGCTTTTTCAACATTCAGAGTATTGATTCGTAGACTGGGTGCTTTTCAGAATTTCAGAATAAAAGATCATAATTCTAGGAGGTAAATGTTATAAGTATACCTATAACTGTTGATGTAGAAATGCTGAGAGATTCGAAATACTGATTGCTGATTCTCAGTAATTGGTATGGTAATTCTCGTTACCAGATGCGGTTGAGAATATGATGAGACTTCAATAGATAGATATAGTGATTTGTCGGAGGGATTCAAGCCAAAGAGCAACGAGGTTGCTGGTACGTCTGCTGGTAATAAGATGGAATATAAAAGGTTCCCCGGTAGCAATAAAAGAGCACGCATACAAATCAGGGTTATAATAAGGTTGTTTCGAATGAAAATTGAAGTTGACTTGTTGAAGCTGTGACAAATTTGGCTAATTTAAAAAGAAATGCCAAAGTTATTTTGGGTAATAACATCACTAAAGGAATTAGCACAGATACGTGTTAAACGTTTACTCAGATTCTGTGAGTTTTCAGGTGCATAACTATATGCATAATCTTTCCTTCCGTAGATGAAGTGCGGTTGGTTCATCCTCTCGATTGAGGTGTTTTCAAGAATCATGAAAGATTTTGAACGCAAATTGTAATCGTCAAGATACATATGAAGTTTAAGATGAAATCAAGTGGCAAACTTGAAGAATTGTTTAGTTTCATAAGTTATAATCAATATTTTAATTCATTTTAATTGTCCAATGTTGGTAGTCCACAATTAGCAGTCCACAGTTACTAATTCAATAATTCATATATAGTTTATAATATATAATATTCGAATTAATTAATACGTATCGTGACCCGTGTACATGTCTCAGACTCGATCACAACTCAAAGTATATATATTATTGTAGAATCAACCTCAACCCTGTATAGAGAACTCGATCATTACTGCATATAGAGTATCTATGGTGATTCCAAATAATATATAGATATGTCGATATGATATGTTAAAACCTTATATACGTTTCCCGATATTTAAATTGCGTAAAATAATTACAGAAATTAACTGACAATAAATAAAATTGCGAGAATTAAAATTGCGATAATTAAATTGCGATAAATAAATGTAATAGGGAATTAACAGTTTGCTAGGAACAGTTAGCTAGGATTTTGTTAGCGTGGATTCTTAAAAAAATTTCTCATAGTTAATTTGTTTGTTTCTAACAGATTTTATTCCGTCAAATGTTTTCTTCATTATGCCACTTGTTGGATTCTGATAGGTAAAAATCCAATTATGAAATTTGAATGGAAATGGTTATTCTGTGGTGATTGGATTCATATATCTGTGGATGTAAGTAGGATAGGAAATGACTGATGAATCAGATTCGAAGAATGTACAACGTAACTTATTAATGTGGTATCTAAATATTCCTCGGGGATTACCTACCCGTTAAAATATTTTCATCATTAACAGTTTGTACGAAAGAATTTTTAATCACAATCTTTATGAAAATATATATACATATATATTTTCTTCAGATGAAATCATGGATTTAATGAGTCAATATAAGATTAGACCCATTTGATTTTCGATTTGAGCTAGAATAAGTAATCTCTAAAACTATTAGGAACCACATATTCTTCGCAGAATACTAATGAAGTTATGGATCAATACTTCATCGTTCATTGCTGTTAGTACTCCTTGGTATCTATGATGCGTATGATGTTGATGTTTCGTGGAACAGATTGTGATGTTGAGGTTTGGGATGCGGATGTTGTTGTTGATGGTACTGTTGGTGCCGGTGATGTTGCTGAAGCTGGTACGTTTTGTACTATAACCTCCAAAATCATTATTTGAGCGCGAAGTTCGTTGACTTCTTCGATTACTCCGGGATGATTGGCGGTAGGAACGAGCAGATGAATAAGGTTTCAAATTGTGGATAGAATATAATCATGTCGAGCTACTCTGGAAATGAGGGTGAAGATGGTGTTTCGGATTGATTCACCGATAAGTGCTTTGGGTTATTCGTCATGAGGTGAATTTGGTTTATGGAAAAGATCGCTTTCTTCGCGTCTCCATTGATTAAGTCGACTACAAACCCATCTCCAATTCATCCAGAATAAATGATGGCTAATTGGTTGACTCATTCCATTTACACTACTTTCGGAGCTCGAGTGGAAATCCATATCGGAATAGCTGTCGGAATAACTATCAAAATAGCTATCGAAATCTGAGGGACTCGAACTAGTTGAGGGATTCATCTCGTACGATTAAATGAAGTATTTTCGATACAAATTAGATTATAGGATGTAGATTAGTACCCTGCAATACATAATTTACATATGCATATATAATACTAAAATCCCATAAGCTACGGAGGAATCTACGGAAGCTGTCAGGCAAAAGTAACAATAACAGATACGTTAAGATATGAATTTATCTATACACTGTCTATGAAATAGAGGCAGTAAGACGTGTCTTAGACTTTAAGGATGATAAGCAAATAATTTTTGACACAAAATGATAAGCAAAACTTTTGACATGCAGACACGGTCGAAGTCCAGACACACTAATGCATCCGAACGACTTATCAGTTATACACACTAATGCAGACCTGGTTCGCTAAGACCACCGCTCTGATACCAACTGAAGCGACCTGACCTAATCCATCCAGACGAAGTCCATATCCATTATAAATGATTCACAACAGTTGATTTCATCGCGAGGTACTTGACCTCTATATGATACATTTTACAAACATTGCATTCGTTTTTGAAAAGACAATCTTTCATTACATCGAAAGTTGACGGCATGCATACCATTTCATAATATATCTAACTATAATTGACTTAGTAATAATCTTGATGAACTCAATGACTCGAATGCAATGTCTTTTGAAATATGTCATGAATGACTCCAAGTAATATCTTTAAAATGAGCAAATGCACAGTGGAAGATTTCTTTCGTACCTGAGAATAAACATGCTTTCAAGTGTCAACCAAAAGGTTGGTGAGTTCATTAGTTTAACATAAATAATTATTTCTATCATTTTAATAGACCACAAGATTTTCATTTTCAGTTCTCATAAATAAACGTCCCATGCATAGAGACAAAAATATCATTCATATGGATTGAACACCTGGTAACCGACATTCACAATATGCATATAAGAATATCCCCATCATTCCGGGATCCTCCTTCGGACATGATATAAATTTCGAAATACTAAAGCATCCGATACTTTGGATGGGGCTTGTTGGGCCCGATATATCTATCTTTAGAGTTCGCGTCAATTAGAGTGTCTGTTCCCTAATTCTTAGATTACCAGACTTAATAAAAAGAGGCATATTCGATTTTGATCATTCAACCATATAATGTAGTTTCAATTACTTGTGTCTATTTCGTAAAACAGTTATAAAAACAGCGCATGTATTCTCAGTCCCAAAAATATATATTGCAAAAGCATTTAAAAAGGGATTAATGAAACTCACGCATATAAATATTGTAAAACAGTTAATAAAGCATTTGCATGTATTCTCAGCCCAAAATGTATATAAAAAGGGAATAATGAAACTCACAATACTGTATTTTGTAGTAAAAATACATATGACGTCATTGAACAAATGTAAGGTTAGCCTCGGATTCACGAACCTATATCATTTATGTATATATTAACACACATACATATAATCAAATAAATTCATATATTATATCTTTAAATTATATATCTTATATATTTAATTTGTACATATTTAAAATAGTTAATATTTATATAGTTTAATATTATATTTAAAATCAATAATTTGTTATATGTAAATATTTATATAAATAATCTTTATATATATAATTATATGAAATTTTATGGTAGTTGAAATATATATATACTTATATAGAAAATATTTATTTGTTATAATAATACTGTTAATGTAAAAGTAGTACTCATAACAATAATAATAATAATAATAATAATAATAATAATAATAATAATAATAATAATAATAATATTAATGATAATGATAATAATACTACTAATAATAATAATTATAAAGATAATGATTTTACTAATAATAATATTACTAACATTTATTGTATTAACTATAATGATATTAATGATAAAAATAATAATAATGATAAGTAAATAAATAAATAACTACCTCAAAGAAGTAGTCCTAAAAAAATGCCCAAGTCCGGGTTTGAACTCGCGACGTCCCGCTAACCCAATTAACACCTTTAACCCAATGAACCAACGATTTGTTTTGGTATTAACCCGCATGATTAACTAGTTCATCTTCATCAAACACTTATCATTTCTTCATCATTATCATGATCTAATATCATCCTCATTCTAATATCATAATCATCTATATTATCATGATATCATAGGCATCATCATCATATCATAATCAAATTATAATCTTAATCATAATCATATCACGATCATAATCATAACATAATCATAACCATAATATAATCATGTACATTAGCCTGGTCACGATCTCTAACTATTAACATTAATCTCGTTATCACTAGTATATCATCATCAATATTGACTTAGACTATCACTCTAATATCAAACTTTCATCCTCATCAATCGGCCATAACCATGGAACTTAAACTAAATTTCGGCCCAGCATCTCAAATCAACACAGCCCAACAATATAACAAGCACGGCCCCACTGAAAAATGGAAGTTGGCTCACGGCCCAACTTGAAATAGAAGAATTTCAGCCCAACAGAACCTAGTGGCCTGCGGCCCAACTACAAACCTTATAACAATTCGAAATCTTTTTTTTTAAAAAAAACGTGTTCAGTAGCTTAAAACAGGAAATCTATAACATCATCTAGTACCTCATCAATGAGTCATTATCCATTTATAATCTTTCATCTAGTTTTACTCCCATCACCGTGGTCCCTGAAGAAAAAATATCGCGTAAGAGAAAGGATGTGAAATTGATGGGCCGGTTACCTTTCCATTTATAATATATCTTTATTGAATTACACTTTTCCCTTATAACCCACTAGTGGTGAATAATTGTAGGTAGGGTACTCGTGATTAAGAATTGTCGGCCAACAAATGTATACTAGCAACTTCATTTGCATGCATCATATTACTATTAAATTGATAGTGATTGTTAGATTGATGATTGTGGTTCAACTTGAATAAATAGAAACGATACATAAATGGTGATTAACGGGTGATTTTTGTTCTTTGTTCGATTTAAATAGAGAGAGGAAAGCAAAATAGCAGCTGTGGTGGCTGAGTTCTAAATAGAAGCATAAACATGACAGCAGCTAAAGCAGTTTACAAGGTGGTGTTTATTGTGGTCTAGTAATGGTTTTGTGTGGAACCAAACTCGAAGCAAGAACGTACACAGTTTGTTGACGAAAATAATAAAACGGCAGCTCGAAAATAAAAAAAAAAAACAAAAGTTGTGGTTTTTGTTAGTGGGTGTTGTTGATGTTTGATAATATACATTTAGTTACAGTATTTTGGTGGTGTTTGATTTTGATGAGCGTGATCGAAGGTGATAGCTTCATTGGTGATGATTGATGAAGATAATGATCAAAGGTGGTGGTGGTATTTCGTGGAGATAGAAGGTTATGGTTGAGATGATCTTGTTTGAATCAGGAAGGAGAAACAGGAGCATAACGTGAGCAGCTGCAGTGATATTGTTGTTTGGTTGTATGAATGAAATAAACCGATAGGAACAGAAACAAGGTTAATAGGTGGCGATGGAAATTGTGTTGAAGGTGGTGGTTTGAGAAGAAACCATAATAGCAGAAATATTACCATTAAGAATTAGGGGTGGTGTTTGCTTGGTTGGGTTATGTTTGTCGAGTAGGTGTAGCCGGCATAATATCTTGGAAACTTCGAGTGACCAACAATAGAACAAAATGAGTTGTAGATGGTGGTAATTGCTTGATCTCGGTTTAGCCATAGAAACAGAAAAGAAACCGTAACATTTGAATGATGGTAGTTGTGGTTTGTACATGGTGATGATCGGTTGTTGATCGGAGTGGAGTAGAAGATGGCTGGGATCACAAGTGGTGAATGGGGGTAATCTATAAAGAGTGGTGTCGTGAAGATGGGTTCATGTGTTAGATAGAAAGAGAAGTAGTGATATTGTCTCTTAACATGTGGTGTAACATGTATATATATATAAATATAATTTAGTTAATGGAGATAATCGAAAGTAAAACAGTGGCGTAAATGATTCAAAGTGATTTGATCTAATTTGCAATGCAGAAAGAAGTATAAGTGTGGGAATCACAAGACAAAAATAATAATAATCACAAATTCACATTCACGGGTGAATTGCTTTGAAGTCGACCCATAATAAAATCCGACATAAACAAAAATCAAATAAAGTATGATAATGAGATTTAACAGATTTGTACCATTTTTTCCTTTTATAATTTATAAAATTAATATTAATAATTAATAACTATATTAGTCATAATAATAATAATAATAATTACCATAAATAATAATGATAATAATAATTAAAAATGATAATAATAATAATAATAATATTGTTAATGATAATAATAATAAATTGTATTATATCAATAATAATAACTATAATAATAATAATAATAATTTTTAATGATAACGGTAATAAATTAATAATATTAGAAATACTGGTAGTAATAATATCTAATAATAATATAACAATTTTACATATATCTATTTACAAATAGTTGTTCGTGAATCGTTGAGCACATTCAAAGGGTAATTGATTACATGAACACAATTCAAAGTTTTTGAGATTTCAATATTACAGACTTTGCTTATCATGTCGGAACTTATAAAGATCAAGTTTAAATTTGGTCGGAAATTTCCGGGTCGTCACAATGAAGTCCTATATTCGGATACATTGAGTCAAAATAATTTCTTAACCCGTTGCGTAAAATAGCATTTGGGTTCCCCGCAATATATGCGTCAAAGTAAACACATCGTCACTTATGGGTTTCCCAATGTGATATCCCCCATCTTTCAAACGAAAGTCTCTTATAAACCAAGACATTCTTGTAACGTTCTTCGAATGTCTTACAAACTGATTTCACCGTAAGTAGTTGTGCCGAAGAATTCTGACCGACTCTAGACAAGATTTCATCAATCATGTCTCCAGGTAGGTCTCTTAAAATATTGGGTTGTCTATCCATTTTGTGTTTTTATGCTGTAAAATAGACAAGAGTTAGATTCATAAAAGATACTTATTAATACAAGCAGTTTTTACATATATCGTAAAGCATAAGCACACTATATTACATATATTACACCGCACAAATAAAACTATCTTATTCCGACTCGCTCGTTTCTTCTTCTTCAGTTTTGGTTAGTTTTGCCAAGTTTCTAGGGATATATGATGTTCCCCTAATACGAGCTGTCGTTTTCCACAACGGTTCAGAAAAACCTGGTGGTTTAGAGGTTCCCGGGTCATTGTTACAACTTAAGGGCTTCGGGGGTTGACGATACATATAAGGTTCATCGGGTTTGGAATTAGATTTCTCTATTTTTATGCCCTTTCCCTTATTATTTTCTTTTGCCTTTTTAAATTCAGTTGGGGTAATTTCTATAACATCATCGGAATTCTCGTCGGAATCCGATTCATCGGAGAATTGGTAATCCTCCCAATATTTTGCTTCCTTGGCGGAAACACCATTGACCATAATTAACCTTGGTCGGTTGGTTGAGGATTTTCTTTTACTTAACCGTTTTATTATTTCCCCAACCGGTTCTATTTCCTCCTCCAGTTCCTCCTCTTCCGGTTCTGATTCTTCTTCCGGTTCTGATTCTTCTTCCGGTTCTTCTTCGGGAACTTGTGAATCAGTCCAATATATATTCGACTCTTCGTTATTATTAGGTGAGTCAATGAAATTTGTGCTAGAGGTAGACATCTATCACACAATATCAAACATGTTAAGAGATTAATATATCACATAATATATACATGTTAATAATATATAGTTTCCAACAAAAATGTTAAGCAATCATTTTTAAAGAAAATACGGTCGAAGTCCAGACTCACTAATGCATCCTAACAAACTCGATAAGACACACTAATGCAAATTTTTTGGTTCTCTAAGACCAACGCTCGGATACCAACTGAAATGTCCCGTTCTTATTGATTAAAAACGTTCCATATTAATTGATTTCGTTGCGAGGTTTTGACCTCTATATGAGACGTTTTTCAAAGACTGCATTCATTTTTAAAACAAACCATAACCTTTATTTCATAAATAAAGGTTTAAAAAGCTTTACGTAGATTATCAACTAATGATAATCTAAATATCCTGTTTACACACGACCATTGCATAATGGTTTACAATACAAATATGTTACATCGAAATCAGTTTCTTGAATGCAGTTTTTACACAATATCATACAAAAATGGACTCCAAATCTTGTCCTTATTTTAGTATGCAACAGCGGAAGCTCTTAGTATTCACCTGAGAATAAACATGCTTTAAACGTCAACAAAAATGTTGGTGAGTTATAGGTTTAACCTATATATATCAAATCGTAACAATAGACCACAAGATTTCATATTTCAATACATATCTCATACATAGAGATAAAAATCATTCATATGGTGAACACCTGGTAACCGACATTAATGAGATGCATATATAAGAATATCCCCATCATTCCGGGACACCCTTCGGATATGATATAAATTTCGAAGTACTAAAGCATCCGGTACTTTGGATGGGGTTTGTTAGGCCCAATAGATCTATCTTTAGGATTCGCGTCAATTAGGGTGTCTGTTCCCTAATTCTTAGATTACCAGACTTAATAAAAAGGGAGATATTCGATTTCGATAATTCAACCATAGAATGTAGTTTCACGTACTTGTGTCTATTTTGTAAATCATTTATAAAACCTTCATGTATTCTCATCCCAAAAATATTAGATTTTAAAAGTGGGACTATAACTCACCTTCACAGATTTTTACTTCGTCGGAAAGTAAGACTTGGCCACTGGTCGATTCACAAACCTATAATAATATATACATATATATATATCAAAGTATGTTCAAAATATATTTACAAAGCTTTTAATACATTTTGATGTTTTAAGTTTATTAAGTCAGCTGTCCTCGTTAGTAACCTACAACTAGTTGTCCACAGTTAGATGTACAGAAATAAATCGATAAATATTATCTTGAATCAATCCACGACCCAGTGTATACGTATCTCAGTATTGATCACAACTCAAACTATATATATATATTTTGGAATCAACCTCAACCCTGTATAGCTAACTCCAACATTCACATATAGAGTGTCTATGGTTGTTCCGCAATATATATATATAGATGGGTCGACATGACAGGTCGAAACATTGTATACATGTCTATGGTATCTCAAGATTACATAATATACAATATAAGTTGATTAAGTTATGGTTGAAATAGATTTGTTACCAATTTTCACGTAGCTAAAATGAGAAAAATTATCCAATCTTGTTTTACCCATAACTTCTTCATTTTAAATCCGTTTTGAGTGAATCAAATTGCTATGGTTTCATATTGAACTCTATTTTATGAATCTAAATAGAAAAAGTATAGGTTTATAGTCGGAAAAATAAGTTACAAGTCATTTTTGTAAAGGTAGTCATTTCAGTCGAAAGAACGACGTCTAGATGACCATTTTAGAAAACATACTTCCACTTTGAGTTTAACCATAATTTTTGGATATAGTTTCATGTTCATAATAAAAATAATTTTCCCAGAATAACAACTTTTAAATCAAAGTTTATCATAGTTTTTAATTAACTAACCCAAAACAGCCCGCAGTGTTACTACGACGGCGTAAATCCGGTTTTACGATGTTTTTCGTGTTTCCAGGTTTTAAATCATTAAGTTAGCATATCATATAGATATAGAACATGTTTTTAGTTGATTTTAAAAGTCACGTTAGAAGGATTAACTTTTATTTGCGAACAAGTTTAGAATTAACTAAACTATGTTCTGCTGATTACAAGTTTAAACCTTCGAATAAGATAGCTTTATATGTATGAATTGAATGATGTTATGAACATCATTACTACCTAAAGTTCCTTGGATAAACCTACTGGAAATGAGAAAAATAGATCTGGCTTCAAAGGATCTTTGGATGGCTTGAAAGTTCTTGAAGCAGAATCATGACACGAAAACAATTTCAAGTAAGATTTCCACTCGAAATAAGATTGTTATAGTTATAGAAATTGAATTAAAGTTTGAATATGATTATTACCTTGTATTAGAAAGATAACCTACTGTAAGTAACAAAGGTTTCTTGATCTTGGATGATTACTTGGAATGGATTTAGAAAACTTGGAAGTAAACTTGCAATCTTGGAAGTATTCTTGATTTTATGAAACTAGAACTTTTGGAATTTATGAAGAACACTTAGAACTTGAAGATAGAACTTGAGAGAGATCAATTAGATGAAGAAAATTGAAGAATGAAAGTGTTTGTAGGTGTTTTTGGTCGTTGATGTATGGATTAGATATAAAGGATATGTAATTTTGTTTTCATGTAAATAAGTCATGAATGATTACTCATATTTTTGTAATTTTATGAGATATTTCATGCTAGTTGCCAAATGATGGTTCCCACATGTGTTAGGTGACTCACATGGGCTGCTAAGAGCTGATCATTGGAGTGTATATACCAATAGTACATACATCTAAAAGCTGTGTATTGTACGAGTACGAATACGGGTGCATACAAGTAGAATTGTTGATGAAACTGAACGAGGATGTAATTGTAAGAATTTTTGTTAAGTAGAAGTATTTTGATAAGTGTCTTGAAGTCTTTCAAAAGTGTATGAATACATATTAAAACACTACATGTATATACATTTTAACTGAGTCGTTAAGTCATCGTTAGTCGTTACATGTAAATGTTGTTTTGAAACCTTTAGGTTAACGATCTTGTTGAATGTTGTTAACCCATTGTTTATTATAACAAATGAGATGTTAAATTGCTATATTATCATGATATTATGATATATATAATATATCTTAGTATGATATATATACAGTTAAATGTCGTTACAACGATAATCGTTACATATATGTCTCGTTTCGAAATCATTAAGTTAGTAGGCTTATTTTTACATATGTATTTCATTGTTAATACACTTAATAATATATTTACTTATCATTTAACATAATTAACCAAGTGTATCAATATCTTAATATGATTCATATGTACCTAGTAAGACGTTGTTATAACGATAATCGTTATATATATCGTTTTCGAGTTTCTTAAATTAATAGTCTCATTTTTATGTATATAACTCATTGTTAAAATACCTAATGAGATACATAATTATAATAAAATCATGTTAACTATATATATAACCATATATATGTCATCGTATAGTTTTTACAAGTTTTAACGTTCGTGAATCACCGGTCAACTTGGGTGGTCAATTGTCTATATGAAACCTATTTCAATTAATCAAGTCTTAACAAGTTTGATTGCTTAACATGTTGGAAACACTTAATCATGTAAATAACAATTTCATTTAATATATATATAAACATGGAAAAGTTCGGGTCACTATAACTAGGTCAACTAGTCAAGGTATCCTACCCACCATTCATTCACCACCACCACCATCTTTATACTTTCACTTTTCTCTCTAATCTTCTGAACACAAAATCATCATCTAAATTCGATCTATTAAGCAAACATCAAAACAAATTACATTTTCGTGATCCTCTCTTCATCCTCTTCGATTTGGTACCAATTTCACTACTTGGGGTAAGGTTTCTAAAAACACTAGATTTCTCTAAATTCGTGTTTTTGACTTGAAATGGTGTTAGTTAGTGTCTATGGCTCGTGTCTAGCATGAATATATGATTTACTTGCTCGATTTGTTGTTTTAAGTAGCTAGTATGAACAATTGAAATGGGTGTGCTTAATCTTTGATTTTGGATGAGTTAATGTTGTTAAATTGTTAAAGTTCATGTTTTAATTGTGTTACTAGTATCACTAGCTTCGTTTTGAGGTATAGATTGATTAAGAAAACTTCATAAACATGATTATTAATTTGGTGAACTTTGGGTTAGGGTTTGATGAACTTGAAATGAACTTTTGATGCCTTGAATGACATGAGATGTTGTTAACAAGTGTTTAGTTGGATTGTATGCTTGATTACCTTCGAAACAGCATATCCTACATGTAAATTGGTTACCCGAAACATGAAATGAGATTTATGAACTTGAATGTGATAAATGATGAACATTAAATGCGGTTTTGGTTGTTGTAAGTGGTAGATTGATTGATGAAATATGCTTAGTTATTTTCCTCGTCAGAATACCTTCCCGATGATATAAGATACATGTTTTGTTTGTTTGCGGGTCATAAATTGGGATTGTTTGAGTTTTGATTCGTGCATTTGTTGTTGCAGCAAAACAGGGTACGCCTACAGATCTGGACGCTGTCCAGATTATTGGACGCCGTCCAGGCCTTCAATGCTGGACGCCGTCCAGCAAATTTGGACACCGTCCAGATGCACTGCCAGTGACTGTTTTGAATTGCTATTTTACGAAAAATGTTTGTTATGCTACGCACCTCCGATTCACATGTAACTTGTTCTAACATGCTCATATATGATTAAAAACTTCGGAAAAATAGTTCGAGACCCGATCCGAACGTGTTGACTTGTTCGTTGACTTTGACCCGACCCAAGTTGACTTTTAATCAAACTTAACCAAATGTTTGTGTAATCGTTCTAACATGCTTTTATACTTGTATCTTGCATGAAACGTGACAACTTGACTCACATGCTATAGTAATCGAGTCGTAACGAGCCATAGGACTAATTGAACACTTTGACCGACCATGTTTACCGATATTGATACAAACCTATTTGTTTAGGTCAAGACTAGCATTCGTTCTTACACACGTTTACTTGTTGAACTACTTTTACATAAGTGCACACAAGGTGAGATAATAGTCCCACTTTTACTCTTTTGAACTTACATTTGGGATGCGAAAACATAAACGTTTCTTTTTACTAAGTGAACACAAGTACAGGGAAAACAAACATTCTACATACGAGTTTAGAACAAAATCCTCAATTCGATTATCATTAGTTACACTTGCC
Organism: Rutidosis leptorrhynchoides; assembly: GCF_046630445.1. Taxonomy (NCBI): domain Eukaryota; kingdom Viridiplantae; phylum Streptophyta; class Magnoliopsida; order Asterales; family Asteraceae; genus Rutidosis; species Rutidosis leptorrhynchoides. The sequence continues at coordinate 365,192,528 of NC_092338.1, forward strand.
GGGTGTAAGCGAGAACTTATGTTGTATGGATCCATATGAGTTTGACAAACCCTCATTCAGATGGTTCGCTACCGTCAACGAATGAAATATATTTTCGAGAAACAGCGTATGTTCTAACACTATTGTGATTGGGTTCTATGGAAGGAATGTTAAGCATTGATAATTGGGTGCTCGTGAATATTAACTTTTAAAATGTATTACTATTATTTCAATGTTGCAAATCTTATGGTTCAACTTAACTTTTTACTCACTTACTTATTTAAACCTATGATTTCACCAACGTTTTCGTTGACAGATTTTTATGTTTTTCTCAGGTCTATGAACAATATGTGATACATGCTTCCGCTCATTATTTTGATACTTGCATTGGATGTCGAGTATATTTGCATACATGGAGCGTGTTTTGACTTTATTTAAAACTGTGTCACATAGGTTTCATTTGTACATATAACTTTGTAACGTAACTTTTTGTTGAACAATTCTTGTAAACTTGGAAACAATATTTACTTTTGAAATGAAGGCGACATATTTTGGTCAAACGTTATTTTAAAGACTTATGACCACGTAATGGGACCTAAGTAGTCGGCGCCGTCAATGACGATTTTGTCGGGTCACTACAGATGGTATCTGAAAGGACCCATTCATATACATTATAAACGATTCACAATAGTTGATTACATCGCGAGGTATTTGACCTCTATATGATACATTTTACAAACATTGCATTTGTTTTTAAAAGACAAACTTTCTTTACATCGAAAATTGACAGGCATGTATACCATTTCATAATATCTACTATTCAACTATAAATTGACTTAATAATAATAATCTTTAATGAACTCAATGACTTGAATGCAACGTTCTTCAAAATATGCCATGAAAGTCTCCAATTAATATGTTTAAAATGAGCAAATGCACAGCGGAAGATTTTTTTAATACTTGAGAATAAACATGTTTTAAAGTGTCAACCAAAAGGTTGGTGAGTTCATTAGTTTATCATAATCATTCATTTTCATCATTTTAATAGACCACAAGAATTTCATTTCCAGTTCTCATAAATATACGTCCCATGCATAGAGACAAAAATCATTCATATGGATTGAACACCTGGTAACCGACATTCACAATATGCATATAAGAATATCCCCATCATTCCGGGATCCTCCTTCGGACATGATATAAATTTCGAAGTACTAAAGCATCCGGTACTTTGGATGGGGCTTGTTGGGCCCAATAGATCTATCTTTAGGATTCGCGTCAATTAGGGTGTCTGTTCCCTAATTCTTAGATTACCAGACTAAATAAAAAGGGGCATATTCGATTTCGATAATTCAACCATAGAATGTAGTTTCACGTACTTGTGTCTATTTTGTAAATCATTTATAAAAATTGCGCATGTATTCTCAGCCCAAAAATATAAAGGGTAAAAAGGCAAATGAAACTCACCATACTGTATTTCGTAGTGAAAATACATATAACGTCATTGAACTAGTGCAAGGTTGGCCTCGGATTCACGAACCTAAATTAATTATATATAATTATATGTTGGTCAATATTTGTCTAACAATTAGGTCAGGTCATAGTGTACCACAATCCTAATGCTCGAGACTAATATGCAAAAGTCAACAAAAGTCAATTTGACTCAAAATGATTTCTAAAATTTATACATGATTATAATATATTTTAAATATCGTCGTTTTATATTTTTAAATATTTTTAAAGATTTATTAGAGTAAATAATATAATTCATTTATTAATAAATAAAATTTTATATTAAAATTTATATAATAAAATATACTTTTATATATATTAAGTAATAAAATTTATAGGGTTCATTTAATATCATAAAGATAATATGATAGGTATTATTAAAGTAATTTATTACACGTAGTAAAATATGTTTGTATTACATATTTATTTGATAAAATAATATCTATAATGTTAGTAAGTAAAAGTTGTATTATTTTGTAATAATAATAATTATTATTATAAAAATATCAATATTTATAATTACTAAGGTGATATTATGATAAAACGATAATTCTAATTATGATAACTTTAATATTTACGATAATTTTTAATATTATCTTTAAAATAATAATTCTATTTAAAATGATAATAAAAATGATATTTTATAGTAACAATGACATTTCTATTAAAATGATAATTTTTGTTAAAATGATAATTTTTGTTAAAATGATAGTTTTGATACTAACGATACTTTTAATAATAATAGTAATGATAAAAATAATAAGAACGATAATTTTATCTAAATCAATATCTTATAATATTTTAATTTTATCATGATACTCTTACTCATTATTTCCTAATCGTTTCGTTTAATAGCTTTTAATCGTCTTTTATATCGTGCTCATAATAATGATAATAATAGTAATCAAAATAATTAGGTGTTACTAATATTAGTTTTAATTACAATAATACTAATAATGATAATTACTATGACATTATTAACGATAATGATAATATAATAATAATAATAATAACAATAACCATTTTTAAATAATAATATATATATTAATAATTATAATAATAATAATAATAATGATAATAATAATAATAATAATAATAATAATAATAATAATTAGATAATAATAATAATAATTAGATAATAATAATAATAATAATACTAATTATAACTTTAATGATAATAACGATAGTAATAATAATAAAAAAACAATTTTTAATGATAAATCCTTTTATTGATAAAGATAATAATAATAATAATAATAATAATAATAATAATAATAATAATAATAATAAGATAAAATAGAACGACGATAATAACGACGATAATAATAATCATTTTTAATAATAATACAAAAATTCGATGGACTATAACTTCAAATCCGTTCATCGAAATCATTTGATATATAAATAAAAAGTTCTTAATTTTTCGCTAGCTTTCCAACGACGTGCATATCTTATACCTTATCTCAGTCGCATATATAACTAATTCAGGATTCAACATAATCTAACTAAAGGCAATATCAAAAGTACAAACATGCATAATCCTATATACTCGAGCACTAGTCAGGGATACACTATTAGTATGTAAAAGTTAAATTATGAGTACTCACGTATCAATATTGAGATTCAATATTGCAGGAAAGGTACGTAGACGCAACGGAGATGATAAACACTATATTGACCTCATGAGCATACCCATGAACCATACCCAATCACCTCCATAGCTATAACCCATAATTTACTTAATCCAATCCCACTCGAAAAATAATTTCGAAATCACCCGGACCGCACTCCGACGTAATATTTTATGTATACTAATAATATCTTGAAATAATACGGAGTAAATATATATATGTAAATCGATTGAGAGAGTTTAGAGAAAAATATTTTCAAGTTTCTATTAAATAATGAAACCTATTGAATTCTATTTATAATAGATTTTTGAATTATTAAAGTGAATTATTAAAGTATGAATTATTAAAGTGAATTATTAAAGTATGAATTATTAAAGTGAATTATTAAAGTATGAATTATTAAAGTGAATTATTAAAGTATGAATTATTAAAGTGAATTATTAAAGTATGAATTATTAAAGTGAATTATTAAAGTCAAAGTAAAGTAAAAAATAAAGTAAAGGTAAAGTTTAAGTATAGTAAAAGTATAAAACTATGTACGTATAATACGCGTATAAATATATATAATATTAATTTAAATCATTATATATATTTAATAAAATAAAATATAAATATCGTTATCTTTATCATACTGGTTAAGTAATGAGTTGTCAAAAGTGGTTCTAGATATTTATAAAAGTTATATACGTTTTAATAATAAAGTTCTTTTTAAACTGAAAACGTTTTTGTACGTTTGAAACTAAATCAAATAAATATAATAATTTTGTTTTCCAAAACCAAATATATTTTTAAGAATCATTTTGTTTAAAGGTTAAAATAATGGAAATCGTTATATCATAAAACGTTTTAGAAAAGTAAAATCATATATATTCATAATAGGTTTCAAGTTTTTAAATTACAGTCTGTTGGTGAAGCATGGGATAAAGTTCAAAGGTTAAATAAACATATGAAATCATCTTAATGAAAAATGTCGAGTTACTTACTTGTCGATATCCAACATCTAAGTTAGTTACACTTCACGTTCTTACTTATAAATCACTTTACCATTTTTCGAATGTTGTAAAAAAGAATAGATTTCTTAAATCACAGTGGACCTCATAACATAGACCTGTAATCATATCACAATGTATCTGATAAATTAATCATTTGATATTATCTTCTAATTCCATCGATAAACATATTGAAACAAATACGTTCATGTAAAGTATTATACGTTTAATACTTTATTAATATTCTCAAGTTATAATATATATACATATATATACATATTTATTTATATATAACGGTTCGTGAATCGTTGGAATTTGGTCGAGGTTATAATGAATGCATGAACACAATTTAAAATTCTTGAGATTTAACTTAACAAACTTTGCTTATCGTGTTCGAATAATATAAAGATAAAGTTTAAATTTGGTTGTAAATTTCCGGGTTGTCACAGTACCTACCCGTTAAAGAAATTTCGTCCCGAAATTTGAGTGGAAAGGTCGTGAATGATAATAAGTATGTTTTCATGATGCATACAGGCTGAAAATTAGAGTTTTATCATCAGCGAATAATTTGGATAAACAATCCATTTATATGAAGAGTACGAATGAAGCTAACATAGAAGAGTGAAATGAGTAAGTGTAGATTCATCTTATCATTTGACGTAGATATGATTGATTTCCAGATTTCAAGGGATTTGAAGAAAATCTTTGTAATAAGATTTGATTCTCCGGTAACAAAGAGAATTAGGATCCGCTTTAAATGCGATCGTCCATTTTAATTGTTCTGTCAGAAATTTTCTTATAAATTCACCTCCTTCATTTTCTTACAACTCACACCTTCTGTTGATGCATTTTATGCAAGTCCCTAGACATCTACCCACGTCCATTGCAGGTACAACAGTTTACAGGCCACCATGATCGTTCGTTATTATCCTATCCGTGTTTGTATGTGGTTACAGGAACTGCAGGAACGAGATTTGGATGTTTGACTATGTTAGACTTAGTCAGACGTCCGAGTGAAGCCTCACTCGTACGGCTGACAGGCTCATACACACGGTTGATGCTGAGCTAAGTCACAATTACAACCTAAATGAGAAGACACGAGTGAGTGATCACCCGTACGGCTGATGAAGCCAACTCATATGTGTGATGGATGAATCGTGCGGGTGAGTCAATAGCAGGGGTATATAAAGTCTTATGTTCTTCATTTTAGGTTAAGCCTCTCATTTGTTACACACACTCAGATCTGGTGAGCTCCTCCGATTCTCTCTCAACCCAAATCACCCAGGTGGTGAATAATAGCTCTAAGTGTTGATCTAATCACAATTGATTTAGTTGTGGTATGACTAAATTAATCCCAAAAAGCTTAACCTATTCACTAGAGGGTTTGATTCACTTATTCCGTCATTGTGTGAGTTAAATCTGTTGATTTCTAAGTTCCTAGTCATGTTTCATCACATTCTATTCTTTCCCCCTCAACTCATATTTTAAAGTATTCATCAATATGCTCCATCCAGTTCTGATTCTCGATATACTTCTAACATTCATATCGGTCATTCTTCTTTTTCATCTACCGCCGGAAGAATCTATTTACTTCTACTATACTCTTGGGGTTATAGTGTTTCTAGTTCTCCCGTGTCTTTATATTGCTATATGCATCGATATATATGGTTTATAACTTTTGGTTTGTCGTTGGGCTTTATATCTTCCCTTATATTTCAAAGTCTCTGTTTCTATCTTCTATAATCATTGTCATCCACAGTTAATGCTCTCTTTTATTTGCTGCAATTTATACCCCAATTTCTATTTCGGAGTTTTGTCCTTTCGTTTCTTCTTCTTGCGATTAAGCACCGCTTGTAATGGTTCAGAATTTGCAGATGTGAATTTTGGAATGAACATTGTTAATGTTCTAGGAAGAAAATTGTAATGGCACGATCTTGACTTGTCAAATTACCAGAATACCTCAGAAAAAGCCGAATCATCAAGAAATATTTTCTTGATATTTTAGAGGTTAAATAGAATACAAGAGTCGTATAACATGGCAAATGATGATGTTATGATCTGTGAATCATCACGTTCCATTTAGAAACTCAGCATTAATTACTGTAATATAATCACGTTGATCAAGTGTCATTATATTATACTAACTCATGCTTCAGTTTCCAACACTACTTCAAAAATATTCATATTTTAAACTCAAAGGTTTACAGAGTATAGGAACTAAACAGTTTCCTTTTTTATGTAATACAGATAGCGCAAAGAGATAAATGATTCCAGATAAGAATAGTTATGGAAATATCTTCAGAAATATGGAGGATATTTATAATGAAAGATACGATAATATCTTAGAATTTCTAATATCAGAGGATGATGAAGTATGTTGTCTGTAAGGGTTTAGTGTCAGGAGCAAGGTATTCGTTAATGACTTCAACAGACACTGAATCATTTGGATTCTTTGTAGGCAAGTTCAGTCTTTGTGATTTGTCCACAGCCTCCTTCATACTTTGCTCAATCCGTTTTTCAGTTCCAAAACTTCTCTATTTCTGAGCTTTGCTAATACACTAATCTTTATCATCAAACTTTTTACTGCTAAGGTCATTTACAGTTTTTGTTACTTCATCAGCATTTCGAGAACTAGTTAGCGGTTCAGAGTGGTTTTCAGAAACTTCACATTCGAAGTATGTAAGCCTTGGAAATAGACGTTATGTATAATTGTTGGCGTCAACATGCTGTGAGATTTCAAAATACTGATTTCTAATTCCCAATGATTCATATGGCAATTCTCGTTACAAGAGGCAGATGAGTAAATGATGAGGTTTTGATAAATATAATGATTCTTCGGAATGCCCGAGATCAGTGAAGTTGTTGGTAAGTTTATTGCTAATGTGGTGGAATATGAAAGGTTCTCCGGTAACAAAAGGGTAATCACATATATCAAAATTATGATAAGGCTACTCCGAATGAAAAAATCGAAGTTGTCTTGCTGGAGCTGTGGTATAATTTGCTACTTTGCAAAGGAATTGCAAGGTTATTTTTGCTAATAAATGCCAAAAGATCTGACACAGATATGTGTTGAATTATGACTTTGGTTTCGAGAGCTTTTTAAGTACATAACTGTGGGTAATATGTGGTTGGATCATCATATCGATTGCTCATTATTTGAAGTGTCTTCAGAGATTTTCGAAGGGTTTGAACACAGATTGTAATCGTTTGTATACATTTGATGTTCTAACACACTTTTGAAGTCAAAGTATAGCTTTGAAAGATGTAGGAATCTAAAAGTGATGGTACCGGTTATATCTCAAATTGAATTCTGAGATTTTAAAATCAAAATATGTAATTGGGTTTGAATGAGTATGGTTGTTTTGATTTCTTTGAAAGAATGTATATTATTGTGAAAGTAGGAAGTATAATTGATAATTTGCTTAATCTGATTCGAAGAATGTAACATATTAATTGTGAATTTATATATATCTCTCGGGTATTACCTACCCGTTAAAAAAAATTTCACTATTAATATATTGTACATAAAAATTTTATTACAGTCTTTATGAAAATATATATATGTATATATTCTTCTCAGATGTAACATAGATTTTAATGAGTTAATACTAAATTAAACTCATTCGATTTACGGTTGGAACTAGAATTGAATAATTCCTTTAAGGCTTTAGAGGTTACATAAGTATTTCTTCAATAATATTGAAATTATGAATAAATACTTCGTTATTTGTTGAGATGTGATGCTGGTTTTTGTTAAATTCTTGTGAACTTCACAAAGTACGAATGATGTTATCTGAAAAATTTCGGTTACATCAATGATGAAGTGTAAAATCAAATATATACTTGATTTATTAGGAATTGAAATTTTTTGAATTGAGACAGAGATTGTAGTTAACGATGGTTAAGTCGCGGGTGAGGGACGCACATTATTGCATATTTGTAATATGAATTAACCGAGTAGTTAAGATTCACACACAATAGCTTTAACACGGAAAGATTTATTTTTTTATTTCAAAATATATATATATAAAATATATATATAATTTCTTCAGAGGGAATGAGTTAATTCTTCATAACTTGTTGATACAATATACACGTTATTGATTCGTAATGATGTAAACAGTGATTCTTGAACTGACGGAGTTTGTGATGTTATAGGTGTTGTTGATTCTGATGTTGACTGTACTGACGATGCTGGTGACGCTGATGGTACTGTTGATGCTATTGGTAAAACAAGTTTAACTTGTTAATCACACGCCATTTTTGTCAGGGTTTCTACTCTTCCTTCTATCATTTTGGTTCGCTTAACTGATTTATGGTTAGGGCTAAATTAGATAATCTCTAAGACTTTAGAGATTATATAATCGCCGCGGAATGTTTCTCCAATGAAGTTATGAATTAATACTTCGTCAGTTATTGTTGTTGGTACTCCTTGGTATCTATGGTACGTATGACGTTGATACTCGTGGGACAGATTGTGAAATTGAGGTTTACAACGCGGTTGTGGTTGGAGGTGGTAATGGTACTGTTGGCGTTGATGATGGTGGTACTGGTTATGTTGCTGATGCTGCTGCTGGTGTTTGTAATCTCTGAACCATATTCTCCAAAGCCACTACCCGAGCGCGAAGTTCATTGACTTCTTCTATTATTCCAGGATGATTGTCGGTCGGAACGAGCGGATAAATAAAATCTAGAATTTGATGTAGTATATAATCGTGACGAGATACCCTGGAAATGAGAGAGAAAATGGTGTCTCGAACAGGTTCGCCGATAAGTGCTTCAGGTTCTTCGCCAAGAGGGCAATGTGGTGGATGGAAAGGATCGCCTTCTTCTTGTTTCCAATGATTGAGGAGGCTACGAACCCATCCCCAATTCATCCAGAATAGGTGATGACTGATTGGTTGATCCATTCCGGTCACACTGCTTTCGGAGCTTGAGTGAGATTCTATTTCGGAATCCGAGTGACTTGAACTGATGACAAATTCCATTTCGTACGGTTGGATAAAGGATTTTTCGATATAAAATGATTTTTCGGCTATCGGGTGGTATTCTATTTACCTAGGATATCTATATATAGAGATCAAAAGATTTCATAGATTACGGAGGAATTTGCGGGATATGTCAGGCAAAGTTTAAAGTAACAGATACGATAAGATATGATTTAGCAGATACGCTAAGATATGAATTTTGTCTATACACTACTCATGCAATTAATGTAGCAAGATGTGTCTAGACTAATAATGATAAGCAGATAATTTCCTATGGATGATAAGTAGATGATTTCCGACTAGAAATGATAAGCAAAATTTTTGACATGCAGACACGGTCGAAGTCCAGACTCACTAATGCATCCTAACGACTTATCAGTTAGACACACTAATGCAGACCTGGTTCGCTAAGACCACCGCTCTGATACCAACTGAAAGGACCCGTTCATATACATTATAAACGATTCACAATAGTTGATTACATCGCGAGGTATTTGACCTCTATATGATACATTTTACAAACATTGCATTTGTTTTTAAAAGACAAACTTTCTTTACATCGAAAATTGACAGGCATGTATACCATTTCATAATATCCACTATTCAACTATAAATTGACTTAATAATAATAATCTTTAATGAACTCAATGACTTGAATGCAACGTTCTTCGAAATATGCCATGAAAGACTCCAATTAATATGTTTAAAATGAGCAAATGCACAGCGGAAGATTTCTTTAATACCTGAGAATAAACATGTTTTAAAGTGTCAACCAAAAGGTTGGTGAGTTCATTAGTTTATCATAATCATTCATTTTCATCATTTTAATAGACCACAAGAATTTCATTTCCAGTTCTCATAAATATACGTCCCATGCATAGAGACAAAAATCATTCATATGGATTGAACACCTGGTAACCGACATTCACAATATGCATATAAGAATATCCCCATCATTCCGGGATCCTCCTTCGGACATGATATAAATTTCGAAGTACTAAAGCATCCGGTACTTTGGATGGGGCTTGTTGGGCCCAATAGATCTATCTTTAGGATTCGCGTCAATTAGGGTGTCTGTTCCCTAATTCTTAGATTACCAGACTAAATAAAAAGGGGCATATTCGATTTCGATAATTCAACCATAGAATGTAGTTTCACGTACTTGTGTCTATTTTGTAAATCATTTATAAAAATTGCGCATGTATTCTCAGCCCAAAAATATAAAGGGTAAAAAGGCAAATGAAACTCACCATACTGTATTTCGTAGTGAAAATACATATAACGTCATTGAACTAGTGCAAGGTTGGCCTCGGATTCACGAACCTAAATTAATTATATATAATTATATGTTGGTCAATATTTGTCTAACAATTAGGTCAGGTCATAGTGTACCACAATCCTAATGCTCGAGACTAATATGCAAAAGTCAACAAAAGTCAATTTGACTCAAAATGATTTCTAAAATTTATACATGATTATAATATATTTTAAATATCGTCGTTTTATATTTTTAAATATTTTTAAAGATTTATTAGAGTAAATAATATAATTCATTTATTAATAAATAAAATTTTATATTAAAATTTATATAATAAAATATACTTTTATATATATTAAGTAATAAAATTTATAGGGTTCATTTAATATCATAAAGATAATATGATAGGTATTATTAAAGTAATTTATTACACGTAGTAAAATATGTTTGTATTACATATTTATTTGATAAAATAATATCTATAATGTTAGTAAGTAAAAGTTGTATTATTTTGTAATAATAATTATTATTATAAAAATATCAATATTTATAATTACTAAGGTGATATTATGATAAAACGATAATTCTAATTATGATAACTTTAATATTTACGATAATTTTTAATATTATCTTTAAAATAATAATTCTATTTAAAATGATAATAAAAATGATATTTTATAGTAACAATGACATTTCTATTAAAATGATAATTTTTGTTAAAATGATAATTTTTGTTAAAATGATAATTTTTGTTAAAATGATAGTTTTGATACTAACGATACTTTTAATAATAATAGTAATGATAAAAATAATAAGAACGATAATTTTATCTAAATCAATATCTTATAATATTTTAATTTCATCATGATACTCTTACTCATTATTTCCTAATCGTTTCGTTTAATAGCTTTTAATCGTCTTTTATATCGTGCTCATAATAATGATAATAATAGTAATCAAAATAATTAGGTGTTACTAATATTAGTTTTAATTACAATAATACTAATAATGATAATTACTATGACATTATTAACGATAATGATAATATAATAATAATAATAATAACAATAACCATTTTTAAATAATGATATATATATTAATAATTATAATAATAATAATAATAATGATAATAATAATAATAATAATAATAATAATAATTAGATAATAATAATAATAATTAGATAATAATAATAATAATAATACTAATTATAACTTTAATGATAATAACGATAGTAATAATAATAAAAAAAACAATTTTTAATGATAAATCCTTTTATTGATAAAGATAATAATAATAATAATAATAATAATAATAAGATAAAATAGAACGACGATAATAACGACGATAATAATAATCATTTTTAATAATAATACAAAAATTCGATGGACTATAACTTCAAATCCGTTCATCGAAATCATTCGATATCTAAATAAAAAGTTCTTAATTTTTCGCTAGCTTTCCAACGACGTGCATATCTTATACCTTAACTCAGTCGCATATATAACTAATTCAGGATTCAACATAATCTAACTAAAGGCAATATCAAAAGTACAAACATGCATAATCCTATATACTCGAGCACTAGTCAGGGATACACTATTAGTATGTAAACGTTAAATTATGAGTACTCACGTATCAATATTGAGATTCAATATTGCAGAAAAGGTACGTAGACGCAACGGAGATGATAAACACTATATTGACCTCATGAGCATACCCATGAACCATACCCAATCACCTCCATAGCTATAACCCATAATTTCCTTAATCCAATCCCACTCGAAAAATAATTTCGAAATCACCCGGACCGCACTCCGATGTAATATTTTATGTATACTAATAATATCTTGAAATAATACGGAGTAAATATATATATGTAAATCGATTGAGAGAGTTTAGAGAAAAATATTTTCAAGTTTCTATTAAATAATGAAACCTATTGAATTCTATTTATAATAGATTTTTGAATTATTAAAGTGAATTATTAAAGTATGAATTATTAAAGTGAATTATTAAAGTATGAATTATTAAAGTGAATTATTAAAGTATGAATTATTAAAGTGAATTATTAAAGTATGAATTATTAAAGTGAATTATTAAAGTATGAATTATTAAAGTGAATTATTAAAGTCAAAGTAAAGTAAAAAATAAAGTAAATGTAAAGTTTAAGTATAGTAAAAGTATAAAACTATGTACGTATAATACGCGTATAAATATATATAATATTAATTTAAATCGTTATATATATTTAATAAAATAAAATATAAATATCGTTATCTTTATCATACTGGTTAAGTAATGAGTTGTCAAAAGTGGTTCTAGATATTTATAAAAGTTATATACGTTTTAATAATAAAGTTCTTTTTAAACTGAAAACGTTTTTGTACGTTTGAAACTAAATCAAATAAATATAATAATTTTGTTTTCCAAAACCAAATATATTTTTAAGAATCATTTTGTTTAAAGGTTAAAATAATGGAAATCGTTATATCATAAAACGTTTTAGAAAAGTAAAATCATATATATTCATAATAGGTTTCAAGTTTTTAAATTACAGTCTGTTGGTGAAGCATGGGATAAAGTTCAAAGGTTAAATAAACATATGAAATCATCTTAATGAAAAATGTCGAGTTACTTACTTGTCGATATCCAACATCTAAGTTAGTTACACTTCACGTTCTTACTTATAAATCACTTTACCATTTTCCGAATGTTGTAAAAAAGAATAGATTTCTTAAATCACAGTGGACCTCATAACATAGACCTGTAATCATATCACAATGTATCTGATAAATTAATCATTTGATATTATCTTCTAATTCCATCGATAAACATATTGAAACAAATACGTTCATGTAAAGTATTATACGTTTAATACTTTATTAATATTCTCAAGTTATAATATATATACATATATATACATATTTATTTATATATAACGGTTCGTGAATCGTTGGAATTTGGTCGAGGTTATAATGAATGCATGAACACAATTTAAAATTCTTGAGATTTAACTTAACAAACTTTGCTTATCGTGTTGGAATAATATAAAGATAAAGTTTAAATTTGGTTGTAAATTTCCGGGTTGTCACAGTATCAGAGCGTTGTTGTAGGGATTTAGAGTTCATTGGTCGAGATCTAGACTACAACCGGCATATAGACTTGAAGTAGGAATTACTTGACTACTTGTGCATTCATATTCGAACTCTTTTATTCACATCTAACCCTTATTCTACCTTAATCTCACGTGGTTGATTTGATTGACACGCCACCTTACTATATGAAATGATGTCGAATGCACATATGAATCAGGGTAATATAATTTTCGGGATTATATTACGGTGACTCATATGAACGTTCCGACATTATGACATAAAGAATTTAAGGCGAGTCAAGGAAAAACTTTCTCTTGATCTTGATTCCATATCACGATTAGTATTATTTATAATACTAATCAACGGTATTCTTGTGTCATGAAGGAACAATGGCTCACCAAGGTCAACACAATACTCCTTCTGAAACTCTCGAACAAGCTATTCAACGAATGATAGCCACCGTCGTGGGTGAGGCCGTGGCCAATCACTTCTCCAACCACAACAACAATCAGGGAGCCGGTAATTCAAACGAGGGGTGCTCCTACAAAAACTTCATGAAGTACAACCCTCCCACTTTCGATGGAACCGGGGGACCGGTTGCTCTCACCCGATGGTTCGAACAAACGGAAGCCGTTTTTAGCATAAGCGGTTGTCGGGACCAAGATAAGGTCAAGTTTTCCACCCTCACTCTCACCGGTATTGCTCTCTCATGGTGGAACACGTATGTACAATCGGTGGGTATCGATGAAGCCCTTACACTCTTTTGGACCGAATTAAGAGAAAGAATGATCACCGAATACTTCCCGCGCGAAGAGACTCGAAGGCTCGAACAGGGGCCAAGAAATTTAAAAATAGCCCGAGATGACCTCGAAGCTTATAATCAACGGTTTGCCGAATTGATCTCAATTTGTCCAAACCTCCGGGCTCCCGGGCCCCAAGGAGTTGAGTTTTACATGGATGACCTCCCTAAGAGCATTCCACACGGGATAATGCCATCAAGACTCGCTGACCTACAAGAGGCTGTGATGATAGCCCGCCGATTTATAAAAAAGGTGGACGAAATTGAAGCGCCGGCACCAACGGCCGAGGCCCAACCGGGCAGCAACAAAAGAAAATGGGAAGCCTCTCCACCAAGAAACCATAACCACAACGACTCCACCAAGAAGCTTTTCACCCCCGGTGGCAAGAAGGGGTATGCCGAAAACTTACCTTATTGTAACAAGTGCCGAAAACATCATTTGGGTGAATGTGGCAAACCATTTTACAACAAGTGTCAAAGAAGTAGCCATGTGGCCAGCGATTGTAAACGTACCACCCCCGTCATTCAAAAGGAGTCCAATGTACCAAAAACGTGTGTTTGCTATAAATGCGGCCAACCGGGCCATTTTAGAAATGCATGCCCAATGAATAAAGCCAAAATCAATACATGCAGTGGAGCTTTCAACACTAACACCAAGGATGCCCGAGGTGACGATGAACTAGTCACGGGTACGTTTCTCCTCAACAACTCTTATATTACTTGTTTATTCGATGAATGTTTTGTATCCAAGGCTTTGGCTCATACCCATTGCACTCCACCATTTCCCCCTAGATATTACTTAGGCCATTCAAGTGACCAACGAAAAACTATTGCGTACCGACTAATTTTATCGGAGGGTGTACGTTAAACTTATTGGTTGGATAATTTGAATTTTGACTTGATACCTATGGAACTAGGGAGCTCAAAACCTATTCATTAAGAAGAAATGTTTCCCTATAATTTTGTATAGATTATTGTGAACTAAGTAATTTCTGGTCGAGAACCGATATCCTCTTCCCCATACCGATGACCTCTTGGTAAATTGCAAGGATCATGTTTGTATTCCAAGTCGACCTCCATTCCGGTTATCATCAAATGAGGGTTAAGGGAGAAGATGTCTCCAAAACCATTTTCCGAACTCATTGCGATAGTTATGAATTTGCTTTAATAACCGTTCAGTTTATCCAAGGCTCCGTCCGTATTCATAGACCTCCTGAACCGCGTATGCAAACGTATCTAGACAAATCCGTTATCATGTTTATAGAAGATGTCTAAATCTATTCAACAATAAGGGAGAAAAGTGAACAACATCTCCGTCATACACTCGAACTCTTGAGAAAAGAGTAACTCTACGCCAAATTCTCCAAGTGTGAATTTGGCTAAACGAAGTCAATTTCCTAAACCACGTTGTTAGTGGTCCAGGTATTGAAGTAAACATTGCAAAAATCAAAGCCCCACGTAATCGGGAAACCCTCACGACTCTGACTTGTATTCGTAAAATCTTAGAACTCGCTAGTCATTACCACAGATTCATTTCTGACTTTTCTCGTGTTGCTCGTCCTTTAACCCCGTTAACTCACTGAGAAAGGAATTAAACCTCTCCGTGTCCGAACTTTGAACGTGATTTTTCACACCAATCTTACTAGCTAAATTCGTGTAGCACAATATGGAAATCTTTCTACGTGGACGCCTGAAAGGCATACCCTCTTGACTCGAAATCAAAGAAACTGAAATTTGTTATTATGCCTGAAAAATTGGAACACTTATGTATGGACCCCATCAATCTCCTCGTCATCATGTACCACGTTACATAACTCTGCTTTTTCACTATTACGTTTGATATTACCGGGAACCAAGATAACACACAATCCAAGGATACCTCTTTCTTCCTTGACTTATCGTCCTTATGCTTCTGATAATTGACCACCTACCACTCAACCCCGAACTATACGACTATGTGTGATGTCTCGTCTCCCACCAAGTCTAAACATTTGGCCACTAGATGCGCGATATGGCTACCTCAAGGTATAAAACTCATCCTATTCTAAGTTCTTAATCCACTCCTATCTTTTCGCTCGTACTTCCATATAAGGAAATCTTTTATATAATTTCTTAATGGAGAGAGACTCTTCACGTATTACTAGTGCTCGCCACGAGGGTGAATATCCCTGACGAACGTTTTCGGTAGCTGATAAGAAACTTGTACCAACAAACGCTTTCGAGCCCTAACTAACTTATTCAAACATATCTTAAGAAAATCTATTCCAACACGGTGTACCATTGTCAATTATCTCAGATCGAAATACTCGTTTTGTAGTGACCCGAACTTTTCCATGTTTATATATATTAAATGAAATTATTATTTACATGATTAAGTGTTTCCAACATGTTAAGCAATCAAACTTGTTAAGACTTGATTAATTGAAATAGGTTTCATATAGACAATTGACCACCCAAGTTGACCGGTGATTTACGAACGTTAAAACTTGTAAAAACTATATGATGACATATATATGATTATATATATAGTTAACATGATATTTCATTAGGTATTTTAACAATGAGTTATATACGTAAAAATGAGACTATTGAATTAAGAAACTCGAAAACGATATATATAACGATTATCGTTATAACAACGTCTTACTAAGTACATATGAATCATATTAAGATATTGATACACTTGGTTAATTATGTTAAATGATAAGTAAATATATCATTAAGTGTATTAACAATGAACTACATATGTAAAAATAAGACTACTAACTTAATGATTTCGAATCGAGACATATATGTAACGATTATCGTTGCAACAACATTTAACTGTATATATATCATACTAAGATATATGAATATATCATAATATCATGATAATGTAATATTTTAACATCTCTTTAGATATAATAAACAATGGGTTAACAACATTTAACAAGATCGTTGACCTAAAGGTTTCATAACAACATTTACATGTAACGACTAACGATGACTTAACGACTCAGTTAAAATGTATATACATGTAGTGTTTTAATATGTATTCATACACTTTTGAAAGACTTCAAGACACTTATCAAAATACTTCTACTTAACAAAAATGCTTACAATTACATCCTCGTTCAGTTTCATCAACAATTCTACTCGTATGCACCCGTATTCGTACTCGTACAATACACAACTTTTAGATGTATGTACTATTGGTATATACACTCCAATGATCAGCTCTTAGCAGCCCATGTGAGTCACCTAACACATGTGGGAACCATCATTTGGCAACTAGCATGAAATATCTCATAAAAATACAAAAATATTAGTAATCATTCATGACTTATTTACATGTAAACAAAATTACACATCCTTTATATCTAATCCATATACCAATGACCAAAAACACCTACAAACACTTTCATTCTTCAATTTTCTTCATGTAATTGATCTCTCTCAAGTTCTATCTTCAAGTTCTAAGTGTTCTTCATAAATTCTATAAGTTCTAGTTTCATAAAATCAAGAATACTTCCAAGTTTGCTAGCTTACTTCCAATCTTGTAAAGTGATCATCCAACCTCAAGAAATCTTTCTTATTTACAGTAAGATATCTTTCTAATACAAGGTAGTACTCATATTCAAACTTTGATTCAATTTCTATAACTATAACAATCTTATTTCGAGTGGAAATCTTACTTGAACTTGTTTTCGTGTCATGATTTTGCTTCAAGAACCTTCAAGCCATCCAAGAATCCTTTGAAGCTAGATCTATTTTTATCATTTCAAGTAGGTTTATCTACAAAACCTGAGGTAGTAATGATGTTCATAACGTCATTCGATTCATATATATATAAAACTACCTTATTCGAAGGTTTAAACTTGAAATCACTAGAACATAGTTTAGTTAATTCTAAACTTGTTCGCAAACAAAAGTTAATCCTTCTAACTTGACTTTTAAAATCAACTAAACAAATGTTCTATATCTATATGATATGCTAACTTAATGATTTAAAACCTGGAAACACGAAAAACACCGTAAAACCGGACATACGTCGTCGTAGTAACACCGCGGGCTGTTTTGGGTTTGATAATTAAAAACTATGATAAACTTTGATTTAAAAGTTGTTCTTCTGGGAAAATAATTTTTCTTATGAACATGAAACTATATCCAAAAATCATGGTTAAACTTAAAGTGGAAGTATGTTTTTCAAAATGGTCATCAAGACGTCATTCTTTCGACTGAAATGACTACCTCTTACAAAAACAACTTGTAACTTGTATTTCCCACTATAAAACTATACCTTTTCTATTTATATTCATAAAATAGAGTTCAATATGAAACCATAGCAATTTTATTCACTCAAAACGGATTTAAAACGAAGAAGTTATGGGTAAAACAAGATTGGATATTTTTTGATTGTTGTAGCTACGGGAAATATTGTAACAATTCTATACAAATCATATCCTAGCTAACTTATATTGTATTATACATGTATTCTAATATATTATGTAATCTTGGGATACCATAGACATGTATGCAAATGTTTTTACATATCATATCGACCCATGTATATATATTATTTGGAACAACCATAGACAATCTATATGCGGTAATGTTTGAGTTAGCTATACAGGGTTGAGGGTGATTCCAAAAATATATAAACTTTGAGTTGTGATCTAGCCTGAGACGTGTATACACTGGGTCGTAGATTGATTCAAGATAATATATATCAATTTATTTCAATACATCTAACTATGGACAACTAGTTGTAGGTTACTAACGAGGACAGCTGACTTAATAAACTTAAAACATTAAAACGTATTAAAAATATTGTAAATATATTTTGAACATACTTTGATATATATGTACATATTTGTTATAGGTTCGTGAATCGACCAGTGGTCAAGTTTTACTTCCCGACGAAGTAAAAATCTGTGAAAGTGAGTTATAGTCCCACTTTTAAAATCTAAATATTTTGGGATGAGAATACATGCAGTTTTATAAATGATTTACAAAATAGACACAAGTACATGAAACTACTTTCTATGGTTGAACGATCGAAGCCGAATATGCCCCTTTTACTTGGTAACCTAAGAATTAGTAAACCAGTCTACTAATTGACGCGAATCCTAAAGATAGATCTATTGGGCTCAACAAACCTCATCCGTTGTAGCGGATGCTTTAGTACATCGATGTTGTTTTATCATGTCCGATGGATGTCCCGGAATGATAGGGGATATTTTTATATGCATCTTGTTAATGTGGTTACCAGGTGTTCACCATATGAATGATTTTTATCTCTATGTATGGGATGTGTATTGAAATATGAAATCTTGTGGTCTATTATTACGATTTGATAAATATATAGGTTAAACCTATAACTCACCAACATTTTTGTTGACGTTTAAAGTATGTTTATTCTCAGGTGATTATTAAGAGTTTTCGTATTGCATGCTAATATATGGACAAGATTTGGAGTCAGCATGCTTGTATAATATTGTTTAAAACTGCATTCGAAATTTACTTTGTTGTAACATATTAATATTGTAAACCAATATGTATTGGTAGTGTGTAAGTGTGATATTTTTAGATTATCATTTCTGATAATCTAGATGGTGTCCTTTAAACCTTGTCGATAAAATAAAGGTTATGGTTTGTTTTAAAAACGAATGCAGTCTTTAAAAAATGTCTCATATAGAGGCCAAAACCTCGCAACGAAATCAATTAATATGGAACGTTTATAATCAATATGAACGGGACATTTCAGTTGGTATCCGAGCGTTGGTCTTAGAGAACCAGAAATTTTCATTAGTGTGTCTTATCGAGTTTGTTAGGATACATTAGTGAGTCTGGACTTCGATCGTGTTTTCTTTAAAAACGATTGCTTAACACTTTTGTTGGAAACTATATATTATTAACATGTAAATATTATGTGATATATTAACCTCTTAATGTGTTTGATATTGTGTGATAGATGTCGACCACTAGTACAAATCCCATCGATTCACCTAATAATAATGAAGAGTCGAATATATTTTGGGAAGATTCACAAATTCCCGAAGAGGAACCGGAAGAAGAGGAACCGGAAGAGGAGGAACCGGAAGAGGAGGAACCGGAAGAAGAGGAACCGGAAGAGGAGGAACTGGAAGAAAAAGAGGTTCCGGAGGAAGAAATATTGATACCTATAGTAAATCGATTAAATAAAAGAAAATCCTCAACCAACGGGCCAAAGTTAATAATGGTCAATGGTATTTCCGCCGAGGAAGCAAAATATTGGGAAGATTACCAATTTTCTGATGAATCGGATTCCGATGATGTTATAGAAATTACCTCGACCCAATTTAATAAAGCGAAAGAAAATAATAAGGGAAAAGGTATAAAAATAGAGAAACCCAATTCCAACCCCGATGAACTTTATATGTATCGGCAACATCCGTATTTCCTAAAACGTAACAATGACCCGGGAACCTCTAAACCACCAGGTTTTTCTAAATCATTGTGGAAAACGACAGCTCGTATTAGAGGAACACCATATATCCCTAGAAAATTAGGAAAACGAACCAAGTCCGAAGAAGAAGAAACCAGTGATTCAGATTAGAGGGTTGTAATCATGTTGTGTATTATATGTATTGTAGTGTGCTTGTACTTTTATGTTCTATGTAAAAACTGCTTGTATTGTTTGTTAATTATCTTTTACGAATCTAATCCTTGTCTATTTTACAGTATAAAAACAAAATGGACATTAAAGGTAGACAACCGAATATTTTAGAAGACCTACCAGAGGATATGATTGAGGAAGTCTTGTCTAGAGTCGGTCAGAATTCATCAACACATTTAGTTATGGCGAAATTAACTTGTCAAACATTTGAAAGACTTTCTAGAAATGCCTTAGTTTATAAAAGGCTTTCCTTTGATAGGTGGGGTATATCACATTGGGGAGACCGTAAGTTACGCCGTGTTTTCTTTAAAGCGTTAAATGCGGGGAACCCAAATGCAATTTTACGCTACGGGTTAAGAACCTATTTTGACTCAACATATCCCAACATAGGATTTCGTGAATTAGAAAGAGCTTCTAACATGCAACATAAAGAAGCATGTTATACTTACGGGTTAGTGATGTTCGCTTCTTACCTAAGTGAGAAAAAGAACATCGGATTACAACTTTTAAATAAAACCTTACCACAAGTGACGGATTCAGTAGTTGGGGTGAGAAACAAGGTTTTTAGATTATTACGGGGCTGTTGGACATTACGAAACCTTCATCCTTTTGACGATATTATAACATGCTGCCTAGCCAATGGTCATAACGGTTACTTTCCATAAGATCAAGAATGGGAAGTCGTCTTAGTAAAATCAGAATGCATGACTTGTTTCTGGACTTATGAATTACGTGTCTTCAAAGTGTACTATATTTCATGTTATATGTAATATAGCGATGTTGTAAGTTTGAAGAATATTTATATGTGATATATTATTATAATCATTTTTTCATATAGAATTGTAGTAGTTGAATTGTATATTAGCTACTAAGTATGAACTTAACGGGTAGGTAGTACCCGAATTTAAACTTATAAAACGCTAATATGAAGAAAAAGCTTTTATAAACGAGTTCATATTATGCTACGAAATACCATTGACTACTCTTAATATTTTGTATGATTAACTCAATTCTTTTGGCTATTTTTGAAGGAAATGGCACCGGCGACTCGTCAGAACTTGAACATGAGTGAGGAAGACTTCCGTGTTTTCCTTGCAGCAAACATAGCCGCAGTACAGAATGCGATGCAAAATAACAATAACTCTGGATCTAGCAGTGGAACTAATTTCACAAGAAATCATGTAGGATGCTCCTACAAAGAATTCACTGCCTGCAAACCTTTGGAATTTAATGGAACCGAAGGACCAATTGGATTAAAACGGTAGATCGAGAAGGTCGAATAGGTGTTTGCCATAAGTAAGTGTACTGAAGAGGACAAAGTTAAGTACGCTACGTATACCTTCACAGGTACGGCGTTAACATAGTGGAATACCTATCTCGAGCAGGTAGGACAAGATACTGCTTACGCACTACCATGGTCAGCATTTAAGCAATTGATGAACGAGCAGTATCGTCCCAGAAACGAGGTCAATAAGCTCAAGGTAGAGCTTAGAGGATTACGAACGCAAGGTTTTGATATCACCACGTACGAACGACGATTCACAGAATTGTGCCTATTGTGTCCCAGAATGTTCGAAGATGAAGAAGAGAAGATCGACGCATTTGTAAAAGGGTTACAAAAAAGAATTCAAGAAGATGTGAGTTCACACGAGCCCGCCTCCATACAAAAGGCAAGTCGAATGGCTCACAAATTAGTGAACCAGATCGAAGGAAGGATTAAAGAGCAGGCAACCAAAGAGGCTAACATGAAACAAGTCAAGAGAAAGTGGGAAGAAACCAATGACAAGAGTCACCAATACAACAACAACAATCACAACCACAATCGCAATAACTATCCCAATAACCGCAACATCAATCGCAACAACAACTTCAACAAACGTCCCAACAACAACAACAACAACAACAACAACAACAACAACAACAACAACAACAACAGCAGCAGCAGCAGCAGCAGCAGCAGCAACAGCAGTAGCAGCAGCAGCAGCAGCAACAGCAGCAGCAACAACAGCAGCAACAACATCAATAACAACAACAACAACAACAACAACAACAATAATCTCAATAACAACAATGGCAACAAAAACCAAAAATAGCCATGCCAAAGATGTGAAGAGCATCACCTGGGATTCTGCATGACATTTTGCAACAGGTGTAAAAGAAATGGTCATAGCGCAAAGAAGTGCGTAATCTACGGACCAATGCATAACAGAACTAAAGGAACAAATAATGTCGGAACCAATAACACCGCCATAGTTTGTTTTGGATGTGGAAAACTGGGCCACTTTAGTAGAAACTGCCCGAATCAGGGGAATACTAATGGGCAGGGCCACGGAAGAGTTTTCAATATTAATACGGCAGAAGTGCAGGAAGACCAGGAGCTTGTTACGGGTACGTTTCTCATTGACAATAAATCTGCTTATGTTTTATTTGATTCGGGTGCGGATAGAAGCTATATGAGTAGAGATTTTTGTGCTAAACTAAGTTGTTCACCTACGCCTTGGATAATAAATTTTTACTCGAATTAGCAAACGGTAAATTATTTACAGCAGATAATATATGTCGGAAGAAATTAAACTGGTTAGCGAAACATTTAAGATTGACTTGATACCAGTAGAGTTAGGGAGTTTTGATGTGATAATCGGTATGCACTGGTTGAAAGAAGTAAAAGCAGAGATTGTTTGTTACAAAAATACAATTCGCATTATACGAGAAAAAGGAAAACCTTTAATGGTGTACGGAGAAAAGAACAACGCGAAGTTAAATCTTATTAGTAGTTTGAAGGCGCAAAAACTAATAAGAAAAGGTTGTTACGTCATTCTAGCACACATCGAGGAAGTTAAACCTGAAAAAAAGAACATCAGTGATGTTTCCATAGCAAAAGAATTTTCTGATGTATTTCCGAAAGAATTATCGGGATGACCCCCACATTGATCCGTTGAATTTCAAATAGACCTTATACCGGGAGCTGCACCAATAGCTCGTGCTCCATACAGACTCGTACCCAGCGAAATGAAGGAACTTTAGAGCCAATTACAAGAACTTTTAGAGCGTGGTTTCATTCGACCAAGCACATCACCATGAGGAGCTCCTGTTTTGTTTGTCAAGAAGAAGGATGGTACATTTAGGTTATGTATCGACTACCGAGAGTTAAACAAACTTACCATCAAGAACCGCTATCCACTACCGAGAATTGATGACTTATTTGATCAACTACAAAGCTCATCAGTTTATTCTAAGATTAATTTACGTTCTGAGTATCATCAAATGCGGGTGAAGGAGGATGATATTCCAAAGACTGCTTTTAAGACGCGTTACGGTCATTACGAGTTTATGGTTATGCCGTTTGGGTTGACTAACGCACCAGCTGTGTTCATAGACCTCATGAACCGAGTGTGTAGACCATACCTTGACAAGTTTGTCATTGTTTTCATCGATGACATACTTATTTACTCAAAGAATGACCAAGAGCATGAAGAACATTTGAGAAAAGTGCTAGAGTTGTTAAGGAAGGAAAAACTGTACGCTAAGTTTTCAAAGTGTGCATTTTGGTTGGAAGAAGTTCAATTCCTCGGTTACATAGTGAACAAAGAAGGTATTCAGGTGGATTCAGCAAAGATTGAAACCGTTGAAAAATGGGAAACCCCGAAAACTATGAAGCATATACGCCAATTTTTAGGACTAGCTGGTTACTACAGAAGGTTCATCCAATATTTTTCCAGAATAGCAAAACCCTTGACTGCATTAACGCATAAAGGGAGGAAATTTGAATGGAATGATGAACAAGAGAAACCGTTTCAATTGTTAAAGAAAAAGTTAATTACGGCACCTATATTATCATTACCTGAAGAGAATGATGATTTTGTGATATATTGTGACGCTTTAAAGCAAGGGCTCGGTTGTGTATTAATGCAACGAACGAAGGCCATTGCTTATGCATCTAGACAATTGAAGATTCACGAGTAGAATTATACGACGCATGATTTGGAATTAGGCGCGGTTGTTTTTACATTAAAGACTTGGAGGCACTACTTATATGGAGTCAAAAGTATTATATATACCGACCACAAAAGTCTTCAACACATATTTAATCAGAAACAACTGAACATGAGATAGCGCAGGTGGATTGAATTGTTGAATGATTACGACTTTGAGATTCGTTACCACCCGGGGAAGGCAAATGTGGTAGCCTACGCCTTGAGTAGAAAGGATAGAGAACCTATTCGAGTAAAAGTTATGAATATAATGATTCACAATAACCTTACTACTCAAATAAAGGAGGCGCAACAAGGAGTTTTAAAAGAGGGAAATTTAAAGGATGAAATACCCAAAGGATCGGAGAAGCATCTTAATATTCGGGAAGACGGAACCCAGTATAGGGCTGAAAGAATTTAGGTACCAAAATTTGGAGATATGAGAGAAATGGTACTTAGAGAAGCTCATAAAACCAGATACTCAATACACCCTGAAACGGGAAAGATGTACAAGTATCTCAAGAAACATTTTTGGTGGCCGGGTATGAAAGCCGATGTTGCTAAATACGTAGGAGAATGTTTGACGTGTTCTAAGGTCAAAGCTGAGCATCAGAAACCATCAGGTCTACTTCAACAACCCGAAATCCCGGAATGGTTATGGGAAAAAATTACCATGGATTTCATCACTAAATTGCCAAGGACTGCAAGTGGTTTTGATACTATTTGGGTAATAGTTGATCGTCTCACCAAATCAGCACACTTCCTGCCAATAAGAGAAGATGACAAGATGGAGAAGTTAGCACGATTGTATTTGAAGGAAGTCATCTCCAGACATGGAATACCAATCTCTATTATCTCTGATAGGGATGGCAGATTTATTTCAAAATTCTTGCAGACATTACAGCAGCAAGCATTAGGAACTCGTCTAGACATGAGTACTGCTTATCATCCACAAACTGATGGGTAGAGCGAAAGAACGATACAAACACTTGAAGACATGCTACGAGCATGTGTTATTGATTTCGGAAACAATTGAGATCAACACCTTCCATTAGTAGAATTTTTCTACAACAATAGCTACCATTCAAGCATTGAAATGGCGCCGTTTGAAGCACTCTATGGTAGAAAATGCAGGTCTCCGATTTGTTGGAGTGAAGTGGGGGATAGACAGATTACGGGTCCGGAGATAATACAAGAAACTACCGAGAAGATCATCCAAATTCAACAACGGTTGAAAACCGCCCAAAGTAGACAAAAGAGCTACGCTGACATTAAAAGAAAAGATATAGTTTGAAATTGGAGAGATGGTCATGCTTAAGGTTGCACCTTGGAAAGGCGTTATTCGATTTGGTAAACGAGGGAAATTAAATCCAAGGTATATAGGACCATTCAAGATTATTGATCGTGTCGGACCAGTAGCTTACCGACTTGAATTACCACAACAACTCGCGGCTGTACATAACACTTTCCACATCTCAAATTTGAAGAAATGTTTTGCTAAAGAATATCTAACTATTCCGTTATATGAAATCCAAATCAACGAAAAACTTCAATTCGTCGAAGAACCCGTTGAAATAATGGATCGTGAGGTTAAAAGACTTAAGCAAAACAAGATACCAATTGTTAAGGTTCGATGGAATGCTCATAGAGGACCTGAGTTCACCTGGGAATGAGAAGATCAGATGAAGAAGAAATACCCGCACTTATTTCCAGAAGATACGTCAACACCTCCAACTGTTTAAAATTTCGGGACAAATTTATTTAACGGGTAGGTACTGTAGTGACCCTAACTTTTCCATGTTTATATATATTAAATGAAATTGTTATTTACATGATTAAGTGTTTCCAACATGTTAAGCAATCAAACTTGTTAAGACTTGATTAATTGAAATAGGTTTCATATAGACAATTGACCACCCAAGTTGACCGGTGATTCACGAACGTTAAAACTTGTAAAAACTATATGATGACATATATATGATTATATATAGTTAACATGATATTATGATAAGTAAGTATCTCATTAGGTATTTTAACAATGAGTTATATACATAAAAATGAGACTATTGAATTAAGAAACTCGAAAATGATATATATAACGATTATCGTTATAACAACGTCTTACTAAGTACATATGAATCATATTAAGATATTGATACACTTGGTTAATTATGTTAAATGATAAGTAAATATATCATTAAGTGTATTAATAATGAACTACATTTGTAAAAATAAGACTACTAACTTAATGATTTCGAATCGAGACATATATGTAACGATTATCGTTGCAACAACATTTAACTGTATATATATCATACTAAGATATATTAATATATCATAATATCATGATAATATAATAATTTAACATCTCTTTAGATATAATAAACAATGGGTTAACAACATTTAACAAGATCGTTGACCTAAAGGTTTCATAACAACATTTACATGTAACGACTAACGATGACTTAACGACTCAGTTAAAATGTATATACATATAGTGTTTTAATATGTATTCATACACTTTTGAAAGACTTCAAGACACTTATCAAAATACTTCTATTTAACAAAAATGCTTACAATTACATCCTCGTTCAGTTTCATCAACAATTCTACTCGTATGCACCCGTATTCGTACTCGTACAATACACAGCTTTTAGATGTATGTACTATTGGTATATACACTCCAATGATTAGCTCTTAGCAGCCCATGTGAGTCCCCTAACACATGTGGGAACCATCATTTGGCAACTAGCATGAAATATCTCATAAAATTACAAAAATATTAGTAATCATTCATGACTTATTTACATGTAAACAAAATTACACATCCTTTATATCTAATCCATATACCAATGACCAAAAACACCTACAAACACTTTCATTCTTCAATTTTCTTCATCTAATTGATCTCTCTCAAGTTCTATCTTCAAGTTCTAAGTGTTCTTCATAAATTCTATAAGTTCTAGTTTCATAAAATCAAGAATACTTCCAAGTTTGCTAGCTTACTTCCAATCTTGTAAAGTGATCATCCAACCACAAGAAATCTTTCTTATTTACAGTAAGATATCTTTATAATACAAGGTAATACTCATATTCAAACTTTGATTCAATTTCTATAACTATAACAATCTTATTTCGAGTGGAAATCTTACTTGAACTTGTTTTCGTATCATGATTTTGCTTCAAGAACCTTCAAGGCATCCAAGGATCCTTTGAAGCTAGATCTATTTTTCTCATTTCCAGTAGGTTTATCCACAAAACTTGAGGTAGTAATGATGTTCATAACATCATTCGATTCATATATATAAAACTACCTTATTCGAAGGTTTAAACTTGAAATCACTAGAACATAGTTTAGTTAATTATAAACTTGTTCGCAAACAAAAGTTAATCCTTCTAACTTGACTTTTAAAATCAACTAAACACATGTTCTATATCTATATGATATGCTAACTTAATGATTTAAAACCTGAAAACACGAAAAACACCGTAAAACCGGACATACGCCGTCGTAGTAACACCGCGGGCTGTTTTGGGTTTGATAATTAAAAACTATGATAAACTTTTATTTAAAAGTTGTTCTTCTGGGAAAATGATTTTTCTTATGAACATGAAACTATATCCAAAAATCATGGTTAAACTTAAAGTGGAAGTATGTTTTTCAAAATGGTCATCAAGACGTCGTTTTTTCGACTGAAATGACTACCTCTTACAAAAACGACTTGTAATTTATATTTTTGATTATAAACCTATACTTTTTCTATTTAGATTCATAAAATAGAATTCAATATGAAATCATAGCAATTTAATTCACTCAAAACGGATTTAAAACGAAGTAGTTATGGGTAAAACAAGATTGGATATTTTTTTTTATTGTTGTAGCTACGGGAAATAATGTAACAATTCTATATAAATCATATCTTAGCTAACTTATATTGTATTATACATGTATTCTAATATATTTTGTAATCTTGGAACACCATAGACACGTATGCAAATGTTTTGACATATCATTTCGACCCATGTATATATATTATTTGGAACAACCATAGACACTCTATATGCAGTAATGTTTGAGTTAGCTATACAGGGTTGAAGTTGATTCCAAAAATATATATACTTTGAGTTGTGATCTAGCCTGAGACGTGTATACACTGGGTCATGGATTGATTCAAGATAATATATATCAATTTTTTTCTATACATCTAACTATGGAAAACTATTTGTAGGTTACTAACGAGGACAGCTGACTTAATAAACTTAAAACATTAAAACGTATTAAAAATGTTGTAAATATATTTTGAACATACTTTGATATATATGTACATATTTGTTATAGGTTCGTGAATCGACCAGTGGCCAAGTTTTACTTCCCGATGAAGTAAAAATCTGTAAAAGTGAATTATAGTCCTACTTTTAAAATCTAATATTTTGGGATGAGAATACATGCAGTTTTATAAATGATTTACAAAATAGACACAAGTACATGAAACTACTTTCTATGGTTGAACGATCGAAGCCGAATATGCTCCTTTTACTTGGTAACCTAAGAATTAGTAAACCTTGATGCGAATCCTAAAGATATATCTATTGGGCTCAACAAACCTCATCCGTTGTAGCGGATGCTTTAGTACTTCGATGTTGTTTTATCATGTTCGATGGATGTCCCGGAATGATAGGGGATATTCTTATATGCATCTTGTTAATGTCGGTTACCAGGTGTTCACCATATGAATGATTTTTATCTCTATGTATGGGATGTGTATTGAAATATGAAATATTGTGGTCTATTATTACGATTTGATAAATATATAGGTTAAAACTATAACTCACCAACATTTTTGTTGACGTTTAAAGCATGTTTATTCTCAGGTGATTATTAAGAGCTTCCACTGTTGCATGCTAATATATGGACAAGATTTGGAGTCAGCATGCTTGTATAATATTGTTTAAAACTGCATTCGAAATTTACTTTGTTGTAACATATTAATATTGTAAACCAATATTTATTGGTAGTGTGTAAGTGTGATATTTTTAGATTATCATTTATGATAATCTAGGTGGTGTCCTTTAAACCTTGTCGATAAAATAAAGGTTATGGTTTGTTTTAAAAACGAATGTAGTCTTTGAAAAACATCTCATATAGAGGTCAAAACCTCGCAACGAAATCAATTAATATGGAACGTTTATAACCAATATGAACGGGACATTTCATGTTTCACTTCTAGTTTTACAAGAAGCTTTAGAAACACGTTTAAACATGAGTATCGTGTATCATCAACAAACTTATGGACCAAGCAAACGTACAATTCAATTCTTGGAAAGACATGTTACAAACTTGTACTATCGCCTTTAGTTGATCCCTCTTACAACAGTAGTTACCACTCGTGTGTTAACGCCGCACTTTTCGAAACTTTATATAACCGCAAATGTCGTTCTCCTATTCGTTGGACCGAAGTAGGTGAAAAGCAATCACAGGATCCGAACTTATTCAAGAAACAACCGTTGAGATAGTTCAAGTCCGAGAAGGGCTCAAGACCGCCCGTAATCGCCAAAAGGACTATGCCGATGTTAGGGGTAAACCTTTCGAATTCCAAGTCAGTAACCGTGTAATATTGAAAAACCGCACCTTGGAAAGGTGTAATCCGTTTCGGGAAATTGAGGAAAGTTATATCCGCAATATTGATCCTTTTGAAATCTTGGGGTGTATTGGAACCGCTTCCTACCGTTTAGAACTTTCAACTCAATTAAGTTTCCGTTTACCCTATGTTCCGTGTAACAAACTTAGAGATGTGTCTTGCGGAAGAGGAACGTGCTACTCTTCTATATAAACTTACTATAGATGACAAACTCCTCTTCATAGGAAGACCGGTTGAAATTGTGGATCGTAAAATCAAGCCTTAATACAATGTAAACCCCGACTATCCAGAATCGTGGAAATGCCCAAGGATGTATCTTCACTTATTCATAGATTGGACAACACAAGGTCTCGAGTAAGAGACATCGACTATTACTTCCAACTAAATTTCGGGACGAAATTTCTTTTAAGGTGTGGGTAATGTAACATCCCGCATTTTTCTGTTAAATTATTTTAACGCCCGTCTTTTTATTTTAATAATATCATTCGTATCTAGATTCGTATCCTCCGTTAGCTAACATTTTTAATATTTTCGTTATCGAATTATAACATCTCCCGTACTCTCGTGTAATTCAAAATAATTCGTTCGATTAACTCCCGCACCCGACAACAAACTTGAGGGACTAAACTTGCCAAGAGACTAAACTCTTGACTAGGTCAACTAGTCAAGGTATCCTCTGAAATGTCCCGTTCTTATTGATTAAAAACGTTCCATATTAATTGATTTCGTTGCGAGGTTTTGACCTCTATATGAGACGTTTTTCAAAGACTGCATTCATTTTAAAACAAACCATAACCTTTATTTCATCAATAAAGGTTTAAAAAGCTTTATGTAGATTATCAAATAATGATAATCTAAAATATCCTGTTTACACACGACCATTACATAATGGTTTACAATACAAATATGTTACAACAAAATAAGTTTCTTGAATGCAGTTTTTACACAATATCATACAAGCATGGACTCCAAATCTTGTCCTTATTTTAGTATGCAACAGCGGAAGCTCTTAATATTCACCTGAGAATAAACATGCTTTAAACGTCAACAAAAATGTTGGTGAGTTATAGGTTTAACCTATATATATCAAATCGTAACAATAGACCACAAGATTTCATATTTCAATACACATCCCATACATAGAGATAAAAATCATTCATATGGTGAACACCTGGTAACCGACATTAACAAGATGCATATATAAGAATATCCCCATCATTCCAGGACACCCTTCGGATATGATATAAATTTCGAAGTACTAAAGCATCCGGTACTTTGGATGGGGTTTGTTAGGCCCAATAGATCTATCTTTAGGATTCGCGTCAATTAGGGTGTCTGTTCCCTAATTCTTAGATTACCAGACTTAATAAAAAGGAGCATATTCGATTTCGATAATTCAACCACAGAATGTAGTTTCACGTACTTGTGTCTATTTTGTAAATCATTTATAAAACCTGCATGTATTCTCATCCCAAAAATATTAGATTTTAAAAGTGGGACTATAACTCACTTTCACAGATTTTTACTTCGTCGGGAAGTAAGACTTGGCCACTGGTTGATTCACGAACATATAACAATATATACATATATATCAAAGTATGTTCAAAATATATTTACAACACTTTTAATATATTTTGATGTTTTAAGTTTATTAAGTCAGCTGTCCTCGTTAGTAACCTACAACTAGTTGTCCACAATTAGATGTACAAAAATAAATCGATAAATATTATCTTGAATCAATCCACGACCCAGTGAATACGTATCTCAGTATTGATCACAACTCAAACTATATATATTTTGGAATCAACCTCAACCCTGTATAGCTAACTCCAACATTCACATATAGAGTGTCTATGGTTGTTCCGAAATATATATAGATGTGTCGACATGATAGGTCGAAACATTGTATACGTGTCTATGGTATCTCAAGATTACATAATATACAATACAAGTTGATTAAGTTATGGTTGGAATAGATTTGTTACCAATTTTCACGTAGCTAAAATGAGAAAAATTATCCAATCTTGTTTTACCCATAACTTCTTCATTTTAAATCCGTTTTGAGTGAATCAAATTGCTATGGTTTCATATTGAACTCTATTTTATGAATCTAAACAGAAAAAGTATAGGTTTATAGTCGGAAAAATAAGTTACAAGGCGTTTTTGTAAAGGTAGTCATTTCAGTCGAAAGAACGACGTCTAGATGACCATTTTAGAAAACATACTTCCACTTTGAGTTTAACCATAATTTTTGGATATAGTTTCATGTTCATAATAAAAATCATTTTCTCAGAATAACAACTTTTAAATCAAAGTTTATCATAGTTTTTAATTAACTAACCCAAAACAGCCTGCGGTGTTACTACGACGGCGTAAATCCAGTTTTACGGTGTTTTTCGTGTTTCCAGGTTTTAAATCATTAAGTTAGCATATCATATAGATATAGAATATGTGTTTAGTTGATTTTAAAAGTCAAGTTAGAAGGATTAACTTTTGTTTGCGAACAAGTTTAGAATTAACTAAACTATGTTCTAGTGATTACAAGTTTAAACCTTCGAATAAGATAGCTTTATATGTATGAATCGAATGATGTTATGAACATCAATACTACCTTAAGTTCCTTGGATAAACCTACTGGAAAAGAGAAAAATGGATCTAGCTTCAACGGATCCTTGGATGGCTCGAAGTTCTTGAAGCAGAATCATGACACGAAAACAAGTTCAAGTAAGATCATCACTTGAAATAAGATTGTTATAGTTATAGAAATTGAACCAAAGTTTGAATATGATTATTACCTTGTATTATAATGATAACCTACTGTAAGAAACAAAGATTTCTTGAGGTTGGATGATCACCTTACAAGATTGGAAGTGAGCTAGCAAACTTGAAAGTATTCTTGATTTTATGTAACTAGAACTTGTAAAATATATGAAGAACACTTAGAACTTGAAGATAGAACTTGAGAGAGATCAATTAGATGAATAAAATTGAAGAATGAAAGTGTTTTTAGGTATTTTTGGTCGTTGGTGTATGGATTAGATATAAAGGATATGTAATTTTGTTTTCATGTAAATAAGTCATGAATGATTACTCATATTTTTGTAATTTTATGAGATATTTCATGCTAGTTGCCAAATGATGGTTCCCACATGTGTTAGGTGACTCACATGGACTGCTAAGAGCTGATCATTGGAGTGTATATACCAATAGTATATACATCTAAAAGCTGTGTATTGTACGAGTACGAATACGGGTGCATACGAGTAGAATTGTTGATGAAACTGAACGAGGATGTAATTGTAAGCATTTTTGTTAAGTAGAAGTATTTTGATAAGTGTCTTGAAGTCTTCCAAAAGTGTATGAATACATATTAAAACACTACATGTATATACATTTTAACTGAGTCGTTAAGTCATCGTTAGTCGTTACATGTAAATGTTGTTTTGAAACCTTTAGGTTAACGATCTTGTTGAATGTTGTTAACCCATTGTTTATTATAACAAATGAGATGTTAAATTATTATATTATCATGATATTATGATATATAATATATCTTAGTATGATGTATATACAGTTAAATGTCGTTACAACGATAATCGTTACATATATGTCTCGTTTCGAAATCATTAAGTTAGTAGTCTTATTTTTACATATGTATTTCATTGTTAATACACTTAATAATATATTTACTTATCATTTAACATAATTAACCAAGTGTATCAATATCTTAATATGATTCATATGTACCTAGTAAGACGTTGTTATAACGATAATCGTTATATATATCGTTTTCGAGTTTCTTAAATTAATAGTCTCATTTTTATGTATATAACTCATTGTTAAAATACCTAATGAGATACATACTTATAATAAAAACATGTTAACTATATATATAACCATATATATGTCATCGTATAGTTTTTACAAGTTTTAACGTTCGTGAATCACCGGTCAACTTGGGTGGTCAATTGTCTATATGAAACATATTTCAATTAATCAAGTCTTAACAAGTTTGATTGCTTAACATGTTGGAAACATTTAATCATGTAAATATCAATCTCAATTAATATATATAAACATGGAAAAGTTCGGGTCACTACAGTACCGACCCGTTAAATAAATTTCGTCCCGAAATTTTAAGTTGTTGAAGGTGTTGACGAATCTTCTGGAAATAGATGCGGGTATTTCTTCTTCATCTGATCTTCACACTCCCAGGTGAACTCGGGTCCTCTACGAGCATTCTATCGAACCTTAACAATTGGTATCTTGTTTTGCTTAAGTCTTTTAACCTCACGATCCATTATTTCGACGGGTTCTTCGATGAATTGAAGTTTTTCGTTGATTTGGATTTCATCTAACGGAATAGTGAGATCTTCTTTAGCAAAACATTTCTTCAAATTCGAGACGTGGAAAGTGTTATGTACAGCCGCGAGTTGTTGAGGTAAATCAAGTCGGTAAGCTACTAGTTTGACACGATCAATAATCTTGAATGGTCCAATATACCTTGGATTTAATTTCCCTCGTTTACCAAATTGAACAACGCCTTTCCAAGGTGCAACTTTAAGCATGACCATC
The DNA here is from genome assembly GCF_046630445.1 of Rutidosis leptorrhynchoides. Taxonomy (NCBI): domain Eukaryota; kingdom Viridiplantae; phylum Streptophyta; class Magnoliopsida; order Asterales; family Asteraceae; genus Rutidosis; species Rutidosis leptorrhynchoides. The sequence goes on from NC_092338.1 coordinate 365,227,602, forward strand.
TCTCCAATTTCAAATTCTATAACTTTCTTTTAATGTCAGCGTAGCTCTTTTGTCGACTTTGGGCGGTTTTCAACCGTTGTTGAATTTGGATGATCTTCTCGGTAGTTTCTTGTATAATCTCCGGACCTGTAATCTGTCTATCCCCCACTTCACTCCAACAAATCGGAGACCTGCACTTTCTACCATAAAGTGCTTCAAACTGCGCCATCTCAATGCTTGAATGGTAGTTGTTGTTGTAAGAAAATTCTGCTAACGGTAGATGTCGATCCCAACTGTTTCCGAAATCAATAACATATGCTCGTAGCATGTCTTCAAGCGTTTGTATCGTCCTTTCGCTCTGCCCATCAGTTTGTGGATGATAGGCAGTACTCATGTCTAGACGAGTTCCTAATGCTTGCTGTAATGTCTGCCAGAATCTTGAAATAAATCTACCATCCCTATCAGAGATAATAGAGATTGGTATTCCATGTCTGGAGACGACTTCCTTCAAATACAGTGGTGCTAACTTCTCCAACTTGTCATCTTCTCTTATTGGCAGGAAGTGTGCTGATTTGGTGAGACGATCAACTATTACCCAAATAGTATCAAAACCACTTGTAGTCCTTGGCAATTTAGTGATGAAATCCATGGTAATGTTTTCCCATTTCCATTCTGGGATTTCGGGTTGTTGAAGTAGACCTGATGGTTTCTAATGCTCAGCTTTGACCTTAGAACACGTCAAACATTCTCCTACGTATTTAGCAACATCGGCTTTCATACCCGGCCACCAAAAATGTTTCTTGAGATCCTTGTACATCTTCCCCGTTCCAGGATGTATTGAGTATCTGGTTTTATGAGCTTCTCTAAGTACCATTTCTCTCATATCTCCAAATTTTGGTACCCAAATCCTTTCAGCCCTATACCGGGTTCCGTCTTCCTGAATATTAAGATGCTTCTCCGATCCTTTGGGTATTTCATCCTTTAAATTTCCCTCTTTTAAAACTCCTTGTTGCGCCTCCTTTATTTGAGTAGTAAGGTTATTATGAATCATTATATTCATAGATTTTACTCGAATGGGTTCTCTGTCCTTCTTGCTCAAGGCATCGGCTACCACATTTACCTTCCCCGGGTGGTAACGAATCTCAAAGTCGTAATCATTCAATAATTCAATCCACCTACGCTGCCTCATATTCAGTTGTTTCGGATTAAATATGTGTTGAAGACTTTTGTGGTCGGTATATATAATACTTTTGACCCCATATAAGTAGTGCCTCCAAGTCTTTAATGCAAAAACAACCGCGCCTAATTCCAAATCAAGCGTCGTATAATTTTGTTCGTGAATCTTCAATTGTCTAGACACATAAGCAATCACCTTCGTTCGTTGCATTAATACACAACCGAGACCTTGCTTTGATGCGTCACAATAAATCACAAAATCATCATTCCCTTCAGGCAATGAAAATATAGGTGCCGTAGTTAGCTTTTTCTTCAATAACTGAAATGCTTTCTCTTGTTCATCATTCCATTCAAATTTCTTCCCTTTATGCGTTAATGTGGTCAAGGGTTTTGCTATTCTGGAAAAGTCTTGGATGAACCTTCTGTAGTAACAAGCTAGTCCTAAAAACTGGCGTATGTGTTTCGGAGTTTTCGGGGTTTCCCACTTTTCAACAGTTTCTATCTTTGCCGGATCCACCTTAATACCTTCTTTGTTCACTATGTGACCGAGGAATTGAACTTCTTCCAACCAAAATGCACACTTTGAAAACTTAGCGTACAATTCTTCCTTCCTCAATACTTCTAACACCTTTCTCAAATGGTCACCGTGTTCTTGGTCATTCTTTGAGTAAATAAGTATGTCATCAATGAAAACAATGACAAACTTGTCAAGGTATGGTCCACACACTCGGTTCATAAGGTCCATGAACACAGCTGGTGCATTAGTTAAACCAAACGGCATGACCATAAACTCGTAATGATCGTAACGTGTTCTGAAAGCACTCTTTGGAATATCATCTTCTTTCACCCGCATTTGATGATACCCGGAACGTAAGTCAATCTTTGAGTAAATAGACGAGCCTTGTAGTTGATCAAATAAGTCGTCGATTCTCGGTAGTGGGTAGCGGTTCTTGATGGAAAGTTTGTTCAACTCTCGGTAGTCGATACACAACCTGAATGTACCATCTTTCTTCTTGACAAACAAAACAGGAGCTCCCCACGGTGATGTGCTTGGTCGAATGAAACCACACTCTAAAAGTTCTTGTAATTGGCTTTGTAGTTCTTTCATCTCGCTGGGTGCAAGTCTGTAAGGAGCATGAGCTATTGGTGCAGCTCCTGGTACAAGATCTATTTGAAATTCAACGGATCGATGTGGGGGTAATCCCGGTAATTCTTTCGGAAATACATCGGGAAATTCTTTTGCAATGGGAACATCATTGATGCTCTTTTCTTCAGTTTGTACTTTCTCGACGTGTGCTAGAACAGCATAGCAACCTTTTCTTATTAGTTTTTGTGCTTTCAAATTACTAATAAGATGTAGCTTCGTGTTGCCCTTTTCTCCGTACACCATTAAGGGTTTTCCTTTTTCTCGTATAATGCGAATTGCATTTTTGTAACAGACGATCTCTGCTTTCACTTCTTTCAACCAGTCCATACCGATTATCACATCAAAACTCCCTAACTCTACTGGTATCAAATCAATCTTAAATGTTTCGCTAACCAGTTTAATATCTCGATTCCGACATATATTATCTGCTGAAATTAATTTACCATTTGCTAATTCGAGTAAAAATTTACTATCCAAAATCGTCAATGGACAACTTAATTTAGCACAAAAATCTCTACTCATATAGCTTCTATCCGCACCCGAATCAAATAAAACGTAAGCAGATTTATTGTCAATAAGAAACGTATCCGTAACAAGCTCCGGGTCTTCCTGTGCCTCTGCCGCATTAATATTGAAAACTCTTCCGCGGCCTTGTCCATTCGTGTTCTCCTGGTTCGGGCAATTTCTAATAATGTGGCCCGGTTTTCCACATTTAAAACAAACTACATTGGCATAACTTGCTCCGACACTACTTGCTCTGCCATTACTCGTTCCGACACCATTTGTTCCTTTTGTTCTATTAACCCCTGGTCCGTGGACCTCACACTTCGCCGCGCTATGACCATTTCTTTTACACTTGTTGCAAAATTTGGTGCAGAACCCCGAGTGATACTTTTCACACCTTTGGCATAGCTGCTTCTGATTGTTGTTGTTGTTGCGGTTATTATTGTTGTTGGGATAATTGTTGTAGTTGCTGTTGTTGTTGTTGTTGTTGTTGTTGTTGTTGTTGTTATTGTTGGGCCGTTTGTTGTAGTTACGATTGATGTTGCGATTGTTGGGATAATTGTTGCGATTATTGTTGTAATTGCTGTTGTTGTTGTATTGGTGATTCTTATCACCATTTTCCTCCCACTTTCTTTTCACTTGCTTCACATTGGCCTCTTCAGCAGTCTGTTCTTTAATTCTTTCTTCAATCTGGTTCACTAGTTTGTGAGCCATTCTACATGCCTGTTGTATGGAGGCGGGCTCGTGTGAACTTATATCTTCTTGGATTCTTTCCGGTAATCCTTTCACAAACGCGTCGATCTTCTCTTCCTCATCTTCGAACGCTCCCGGACACAATAGGCACAATTCTGTGAATCGTCTTTCGTACGTGGTAATATCAAATCCTTGGGTTCGTAACCCTCTAAGTTCTGTCTTGAGCTTATTGACCTCAGTTCTGGGACGGTATTTCTCGTTCATCAAGTGCTTGAATGCTGACCACGGTAGTGCGTACGCATCGTCTTGTCCCACTTGCTCTAGATAGGTATTCCACCATGTTAACGCAGAACCTGTGAAGGTATGCGTAGCGTACTTCACTTTGTCCTCTTCAGTACACTTACTTATGGCAAACACCGATTCGACCTTCTCGGTCCACCGTTTCAATCCGATCGGTCCTTCGGTTCCATCAAATTCCAAAGGTTTGCAGGCAGTGAATTCTTTTTAGGTGCATCCTACATGATTTCCTGTACTGCTAGATCCAAGGTTATTGTTGGTATGTAGCGCAGCCTGTACTGCGGCTATGTTTGAAGCTAGAAAAAGTACGGAATTCCTCTTCATTCATATTCACGGTGTGTCGAGTAGTCGGTGCCATTTCCTTCAAAATAGTCAAATGGAACAAGTTAATCATACAGAATATTAAGAGTAGTTAATAGTATTTCGTAGCATAATATGAACTCATTTATAAAAGCTTTTTCTTCATATTAGCGTTTTATAAGTTTAAATTCGGGTAGTACCTACCCGTTAAGTTCATACTTAGTAGCTAATATACAATTCAACTACTACAATTCTATATGAAAAACTGATTATAATAATATTTCGCGTTCAAACTTTTATACAATATTTTACAAACTTACAATACCGCTTATTTTACATAAAGCATGAAATATAGCACACAATCACTTTGATACAAGATAGTTGTGAAGATAATTCTAGCTAGTACACAAGTCGTTCAGCAAAGGCAATAAAGACACGTAATTCATACGTCCAGAAACAAGTCATGCATTCTGGTTTTACTAGGATTACTTCCCATCCTTGGTCTTGTGGAACATAACCGTTATGGCCGTTGATAAGACATCGTGTTGTAATGTCGTCAAAGGGACGAGGGTTACGTAATGTCCAACAGTCCCTTAATAATCTAAAAACCTCATTTCTTACCCCAATTACCGACTCCGTCACTTGTGGGAACGTTTTGTTTAATAGTTGTAGCCCGATGTTCTTGTTCTCACTTTGGTGAGAAGCAAACATTACTAATCCGTAAGCATAACATGCTTCTTTATGTTGCATGTTAGCCGCTTTTTCTAAATCATGAAGTCCTATATTCGGATACATTGAGTCAAAATAATTTCTTAACCCGTTGCGTAAAATAGCATTTGGGTTCCCCGCAATATATGCGTCAAAGTAAACACATCGTAACTTATGGGTTTCCCAATGTGATATCCCCCATCTTTCAAACGAAAGTCTCTTATAAACCAAGACATTCTTGGAACGTTCTTCGAATGTCTTACAAACTGATCTCGCCTTAAATAGTTGTGCCGAGGAATTCTGACCGACTCTAGACAAGATTTCATCAATCATGTCTCCGGGTAGGTCTCTTAAAATATTGGGTTGTCTATCCATTTTGTGTTTTTAAACTGTAAAATAGACAAGAGTTAGATTCATAAAAAAAATACTTATTAATACAAGCAATTTTTACATATATCATAAAGCATAAGCACACTATATTACATATATTACACCACACGAATACAACTATCTTATTCCGACTCGCTCGTTTCTTCTTCTTCGGTTTTGGTTCGTTTTGCCAAGTTTCTAGGGATATATGATGTTCCCCTAATACTAACTGTCGTTTTCCACAACGGTTTAGAAAAACCTGGTGGTTTAGAGGTTCCCGGGTCATTGTTACAACTTAAGGACTTCGGGGGTTGACGATACATATAAAGTTCATCGGGATTGGAATTAGATTTCTCTATTTTTATGCCCTTTCCCTTATTATTTTCTTTTGCCTTTTTAAATTCAGTTGGGGTAATTTCTATAACATCATCGGAATTCTCGTCGGAATCCGATTCATCGGAGAATTTGTAATCCTCCCAATATTTTGCTTCCTTGGCGGAAACACCATTGACCATAATTAACCTTGGTCGGTTGGTTGAGGATTTTCTTTTACTTAACCGTGTTATTATTTCCCCCACCGGTTCTACTTCTTCATCCGGTTCCGATTCTTCTTCCGGTTCCGATTCTTCTTCCGGTTCTGACTCTTCTTCTGGTTCCTCTTCGGGAACTTGTGAATCAGTCCACGAATCATTCCAATTTACATTTGACTCTTCATTATTATTAGGTGAGTCAATGGGACTTGTTCTAGAGGTAGACATCTATCACATAATATCAAACGCGTTAAGAGATTAATATATCACATATTATTCACATGTTAAAAATATATAGTTTCCAACAAAATTTGTTAAGCAATCATTTTTCAAGTAAACACGGTCGAAGTCCAGACTCACTAATGCATCCTAACGAACTCGATAAGACACACTAATGCAAAATTCTGATTCTCTAAGACCAACGCTCGGATACCAACTGAAATGTCCCGTTCTTATTGATTAAAAACGTTCCATATTAATTGATTTCGTTGCGAGGTTTTGACCTCTATATGAGACGTTTTTCAAAGACTGCATTCATTTTAAAACAAACCATAACCTTTATTTCATCAATAAAGGTTTAAAAAGCTTTACGTAGATTATCAAATAATGATAATCTAAAATATCCTGTTTACACACGACCATTACATAATGGTTTACAATACAAATATGTTACAACAAAATAAGTTTCTTGAATGCAGTTTTTACACAATATCATACAAGCATGGACTCCAAATCTTGTCCTTATTTTAGTATGCAACAGCGGAAGCTCTTAATATTCACCTGAGAATAAACATGCTTTAAACGTCAACAAAAATGTTGGTGAGTTATAGGTTTAACCTATATATATCAAATCGTAACAATAGACCACAAGATTTCATATTTCAATACACATCCCATACATAGAGATAAAAATCATTCATATGGTGAACACCTGGTAACTGACATTAACAAGATGCATATATAAGAATATCCCCATCATTCCGGGACACCCTTCGGATATGATATAAATTTCGAAGTACTAAAGCATCCGGTACTTTGGATGGGGTTTGTTAGGCCCAATAGATCTATCTTTAGGATTCGCGTCAATTAGGGTGTCTGTTCCCTAATTCTTAGATTACCAGACTTAATAAAAAGGGGCATATTCGATTTCGATAATTCAACCATAGAATGTAGTTTCACGTACTTGTGTCTATTTTGTAAATCATTTATAAAACCTGCATGTATTCTCATCTCAAAAATATTAGATTTTAAAAGTGGGACTATAACTCACTTTCACAGATTTTTACTTCGTCGGGAAGTAAGACTTGGCCACTGGTTGATTCACGAACCTATAACAATATATACATATATATCAAAGTATGTTCAAAATATATTTACAACACTTTTAATATATTTTGATGTTTTAAGTTTATTAAGTCAGCTGTCCTCGTTAGTAACCTACAACTAGTTGTCCACAATTAGATGTACAGAAATAAATCGATAAATATTATCTTGAATCAATCCACGACCCAGTGTATACGTATCTCAGTATTGATCACAACTCAAACTATATATATTTTGGAATCAACCTCAACCCTGTATAGCTAACTCCAACATTCACATATAGAGTGTCTATGGTTGTTCTGAAATATATATAGATGTGTCGACATGATAGGTCGAAACATTGTATACGTGTCTATGGTATCTCAAGATTACATAATATACAATACAAATTGATTAAGTTATGGTTGAAATAGATTTGTTACCAATTTTCACATAGCTAAAATGAGAAAAATTATCCAATCTTGTTTTACCCATAACTTCTTCATTTTAAATCCGTTTTGAGTGAATCAAATTGCTATGGTTTCATATTGAACTCTATTTTATGAATCTAAACAGAAAAAGTATAGGTTTATAGTGGGAAAAATAAGTTACAAGTCATTTTTGTAAAGGTAGTCATTTCAGTCGAAAGAACGACGTCTAGATGACCATTTTAGAAAACATACTTCCACTTTGAGTTTAACCATAATTTTTCGATATAGTTTCATGTTCATAATAAAAATCATTTTCTAAGAATAACAACTTTTAAATCAAAGTTTATCATAGTTTTTAATTAACTAACCCAAAACAGCCAGCGGTGTTACTACGACGGCGTAAATCCGGTTTTACGGTGTTTTTCGTGTTTCCAGGTTTTAAATCATTAAGTTAGCATATCATATAGATATAGAACATGTGTTTAGTTGATTTTAAAAGTCTAGTTAGAAGGATTAACTTTTTTTTGCGAACATGTTTAGAATTAACTAAACTATGTTCTAGTGATTACAAGTTTAAACCTTCGAATAAGATAGCTTTATATGTATGAATCGAATGATGTTATGAACATCATTACTTCCTTAAGTTCCTTGGATAAACCTACTGGAAAATAGAAAAATGGATCTAGCTTCAACGGATCCTTGGATGGCTCGAAGTTCTTGAAGCAGAATCATGACACGAAAACAAGTTCAAGTAAGATCATCACTTGAAATAAGATTGTTATAGTTATAGAAATTGAACCAAAGTTTGAATATGATTATTACCTTGTATTATAATGATAACCTACTGTAAGAAACAAAGATTTCTTGAGGTTGGATGATCACCTTACAAGATTGGAAGTGAGCTAGCAAACTTGAAAATATTCTTGATTTTATGTAACTAGAACTTGTAAAATATATGAAGAACACTTAGAACTTGAAGATAAAACTTGAGAGAGATCAATTAGATGAAGAAAATTGAAGAATTAAAGTGTTTGTAGGTGTTTTTGGTCGTTGGTGTATGGATTAGATATAAAGGATATGTAATTTTGTTTTCATGTAAATAAGTCATGAATGATTACTCATATTTTTGTAATTTTATGAGATATTTCATGCTAGTTGCCAAATGATGGTTCCCACATGTGTTAGGTGACTCACATGGCCTGCTAAGAGCTGATCATTGGAGTGTATATACCAATAGTATATATATCTAAAAGCTGTGTATTGTACGAGTACGAATACGGGTGCATACGAGTAGAATTGTTGATGAAACTGAACGAGGATGTAATTGTAAGCATTTTTGTTAAGTAGAAGTATTTTGATAAGTGTCTTGAAGTCTTTCAAAAGTGTATGAATACATATTAAAACACTACATGTATATACATTTTAACTGAGTCGTTAAGTCATCGTTAGTCGTTACATGTAAATGTTGTTTTGAAACCTTTAGGTTAACGATCTTGTTGAATGTTGTTAACCCATTGTTTATTATAACAAATGAGATGTTAAATTATTATATTATCATGATATTATGATATATAATATATCTTAGTATGATGTATATACAGTTAAATGTCGTTACAACGATAATCGTTACATATATGTCTCGTTTCGAAATCATTAAGTTAGTAGTCTTATTTTTACATATGTATTTCATTGTTAATACACTTAATAATATATTTACTTATCATTTAACATAATTAACCAAGTGTATCAATATCTTAATATGATTCATATGTACCTTGAAGGTATTTTGTATGCCCGAGAGACATATTAAATTAATGTGGCTAATGTGTTATGATCCAAGTCGGGTCATACCCAATAACAAGCTTACCAACACTTTACAAGTATTTAATCTTAACGGTTGGATCGTTAAATAAATACGCGACACTTGGATTTTAGAAAATCGGTTTTCTAAAATATTATCACTTGAGATAAATTATTTGGATAATTTACATAATAAGGATTTAATTATTTATAAGTTTAAATAATTATATTGTGTTATATTTTATAAAAGGTTTTATAAAATATGCAAGTAACAAAATAAATTCATGGGTTTGTATATAAATTGTTTTATAAAATAAACACTTATATATAAAATAAACCCCATGATAATTGGCAGTTTTTTTGGGGTCTCCAAGAGAGCATCTCATGCTCTTTTTTTGTTACTTTCAATTCTACACAACTCCATATAAGCATGCTTACACTTCTACCAAGGGAGGCACTTATTCTCTCAAGTGTTACATGCAAAATAGACATAAAAAAACTGCAGAATTCAGCTCATAAGAGAGGAGTAGGCCGTGGCCTTTTGGAGCTATTAGGGAGGTTCTAAATTCAATTTTGCAAGTCTATAATCAAGTGTAATAAAATCCTAACCAAAGGCTAGGTGTTGGTGCATAAGTTTGGGGTATAACTACTTGAGGTTTCATCCATTTGAAGCTCTATTCTTCATCATCATCTTCATCATCAACTACATAGCTTGGAGAAGGTATAATCTCTTATCTATCTTGTAGTTTGTAAGTATGTTTCACAACTTGATCCTTATTGGGATTTAACTTTAATTGGTTAAAGTTTAACAAGTCTAAAATTAGTAATTAACATGCTTCCGCTTTCTTAATTCTTAAAATGGTTTAAGTATATTATGAACTTGTTAAATCCCAACAATGGTATCTAGAGCCGAAGTTGTTGAAATATGCTTCGAGATGGTTATTAAACCCACTATAATTTTGCATTCTATGAACATGCATGAAGTAGAATGTAAAATTTTCGGTTTTGGGTGGTTGTCATTTTGGCCAAAATCACTTGTGATTCTGCATTCTGTACTACCAATCACTTGTGATTCTGTACTGCAAATCACTTGTGATTCTGTACTGCCAATCACTTGTGATTCTGTGTTGCCGATCACTTGTGATTCTGTATTGCCAATCACTTGTGATTCTGTGTTGCAGATCACTTGTGATTCTGTGTTTCCAATCACTTGTGATTCTGTATTGCCTATCACTTGTGTAGTTAATGTTCACAATCTAAGCCTTGACCTTGTGTTTGGTTGCATGCATGGTTGATTGATATTTATTCAATTGGTTTGTAATAATATTTATTCATTTGGCATGTAATAATTCATTTGGTTATGTAATTTATTTTATATTTGGTATGTAAAATAGATTAGGTTGTAATTTCATTTTTTAGACAAAATGTATTAGGATATATTTTGTAAAATGATGAAGAATGATGAAGACTTGAAGAACACATGAAGAAGCATTTGGATGCAAGGTTAAGTGGGAGATTTGAAATCTCCTACTTTGTGTAATTACCCCTTATCCGGTGGCATTTGTTTTCGGCTAAACAAATGTCTACCAATATGGCTTGATTGTGAACATATGATTTTGCATGCGTGGTTGTTTTGTATGATTATGTGGATTGTATGTTTGTATGCTACAAGTTAATCACACAAGTTAACAACAAGCAAAATGGAAATTTAATTGGTTAAATTATACATTAATTAACAACATGCAAAACGACAATTTAATTGGTTAAATTAAAAATGGCTAAAAGGACATTAATATACGGTTATTAAGATCATGATTAGGATCATATATATAAAATGGTTTATAGACATGAAAATGGAATTTCATAAGAACCATACACTAAATGCATGTTAGTGTATGGCATAAAAGTTTTCTCAAACTAGAATTAATGAAAACTTAAAATCCCTTAACTAAAACAAGGTAAACAAGTTTAACGCCATCCTTTTGTGAGAACACTTGAACATAGTAGGGAACTCATAATGGGATAAAGGTCACCTAACCATTATGAACTAACTAATATGCTTAAGGTAAAATTCGCATGCTTGTGGGATAAAGGTCACCTAACCACTTGTATGTTAATTTTACATGTTTGCACAAGTAGGACGACTTGATTTAGGAATCATGAACTTAGGGTCACCGAAGCATGAGGAACAAATAGGCGTTGATGGGATAAATATGCCATGCAAAAGGATTGCATGATCCCATAACTTAGAAGTTGCAAAAGGATTGCAATTGTCACATAAATGACTACCTAGCTAAATCAAATGACGGGATAAAGGTCACCTAACCGAAATTTGATTTACCGTTGGATTCTAAGATTTAATAAAACAATTAAAAATAAAAGGGTATTGTTTATTAAATTTAAAATCGATACTTAAAAGAACCTTGTTGAATTTTGTAGATGGCCGCCAATAACAACAACATGCAAAACGCACCACTTAACATGAACAACCTATCGTTACGGTCTCTCCTCGAGAAAGACAAACTCAACCATACCAACTTTATGGATTGGTTCCGCAATCTTCGGATTGTCCTCAAACAAGAGGATAAAGCGTATGTACTTGAGGACCCCATTCCCGATCAACCGGATGAGAATGATGTGGAGGCAATGGCCTCTTACGATAAGTATTGCCACGACTCCCTTCAAGTCTCATGCTTAATGCTTGGGACTATGATACCCGAACTCCAAAAGGATTTCGAGCACCATAGTGCATACGACATGATAACGCAATTGAAGGAGATGTTCCTTCAACAAGCGCGTGTCGAGCGCTTCGAAACGGTTCGGGCGCTACATGCTTGTCGTATGGACGATACCCAATCGGTTTCATCTTATGTACTTAAGATGAAAAGCCTTATCGATCGTGCTAACCGTCTTAACCTAAACATATCTAATGAGTTAGCCACCGATCTTATCCTTAACTCCCTATCAAAAAGGTTTGATCAATTTGTAATTAATTACAATATGAATGGGATGGATAAGAGCATAGGTGAGCTCCACGGTATGCTTAGAACGGCGGAAACTAGCATGGGTAAAAGGGCTTTACCCGTGTTAGCAATCGATCAAGGTGGATCCAAAGGTAACACCTCTAAGCCTAAGGTGGCTAAGAGAAAAGGACCCGCCCATCAAGGCAAAGGGAAGGGGAAGATGGTTACCCCAACCATCAACAAGGCTAAGAAGCAAAAGGTAGCCGAGAAGGCAAACCCCAAGGAAGACCCATGTTTCGGTTGCGGTGAGATGGGTCATTGGAAACGAAACTGTCCGGTCTACCTTAAGGAGTTGAAGGACAAGAGGGATGCAGGGCAAACCTCAGGTAATATATATATGGTATATATAGAGCTTAGTATTACTTCTTCTAATACATGGGTATTAGACACTGGATGTGGAACTCATATTTGCAATTCTTTGCAGGGGTTCAAAAGAAGTGATCATAAGGCGGGAACATCAAGTCTCTATATGGGCAATGGTGCAAAGGTGCATGTTAAAGCTCAAGGAGATTTTATTTTGAAGCTTCCAAGCGGATTGGAACTTATTTTAGAAAATGTTTTGTATGCTCCGGATTTGTGTAGAAACATTATTTCTATTTCTCGCTTAAAACAATGTGGTTACGTTGTTAATTTTATTGATGATGATATTCATGTTTCTAATGATAATGTATTCTATTTCAAGGCTTCGCCTTCAAATGGAATTTATGAATTGGTTCATGATGACGCATCATCGAGCTCTATATACCATACTAGCACCAAGAAACTCAAAAGGGATTTGAGTGATTCCTATTTATGGCATTGTCGCCTTGGTCACATAAACAAGAACCGAATGCATACACTTCAAAAGAATGGACTTTTGAAATCAAATGAAATGGATTCGTTTGATGTATGTGAATCTTGTTTACAAGGCAAGATGACTAAAGCACCTTTCAAAGGGACTTATGAAAGGGCTAAGGATTTATTGGGATTAATACATTCGGATGTATGTGGACCCTTTAAACCCATGACTAGGAAAGGTGAAAGATACTTTGTTACTTTCATTGATGACTTTAGTCGTTTCGGATATGTCTACTTATTAAGACACAAGGACGAAACATTTGAAGCATTCAAAGAATATCAAAACGAAGTACAAAATCAACTCAATAGGACAATTAAGGTACTTCGTACCGATAGAGGAGGTGAATACCTAAGCGATGCCTTCCAAGATCATCTTAGGAGTTGTGGGATTATCTCACAACTTACTCCACCCGGAACACCCCAACTTAATGGAGTTTCCGAAAGGAGGAACCGAACCCTAATGGATATGGTTCGATCTATGATGGCAAGAAGCTCGTTGCCTCTATCATTTTGGGGTTATTGTCTAAGCTCCGCGGCTCGTATTTTAAATATGGCCCCAACCAAGAAGGTGGAACGAACTCCTCATGAGATGTGGTTTGGAAAACCTCCTTCTCTTTCATACTTGAAAGTATGGGGATGTGAAGCTTATCCTAAGCGTTATGTAGCAAATAAGCTACATGCTCGATCCACAAAGTGTATCTTCATAGGATATCCCAAAGATGACATGGGATATTACTTCTATGATCCATCCGAGCAAACCGTATTTGTTGCTCGGAAAGCGGAATTCCTTGAAACCAAGTTCCTTATGGAAGGTGATGGTGAAAGGAAGATAGATCTTGTAGAGGTACAAGATCAAGCCGATGATACACAATTGGTTGGCACTAGTACTCAACATGAGGATGTTGAAAATGATCAAGTGGATGATCAAGGTACACAAGACGTTCGAAGATTTAGTAGGATTAGTAATCCTCCCGAGAGATATGGGTTTCTCGTGGAAGGTTGCTATACTGTTGATTTGGATGAACCGACAAACTACAAAGATGCTTTATCAAGAATTGATAAAGATAAATGGCAGGAAGCCATGAACGCCGAGATGCAATCCATGTATGAAAACCAAGTTTGGGAACTTGTTGTGCAACCTCCTAGCTCCAAGCTAGTTGATTGCAAATGGCTTTTCAAGAAGAAAACCGACATACATGGAAACTTGGATACATACAAAGCTAGACTTGTAGCAAAAGGTTTCACTCAAACTCAAGGGGTTGATTATGATGAAACTTTCTCGCCAGTGGCAATGCTAAAGTCTATTAGGATATTATTTGCCATTGCTGCTCACTATGACTATGAAATATGGCAAATGGATGTCAAAACCGCTTTCCTAAATGGATATCTTGAGGAAGATGTCTATATGGTACAGCCCGAAGGTTTTGTTGATCCGAAAAATCCTAAAAAGGTATGCAAGTTGAAGAAATCAATCTACGGATTGAAACAAGCATCTAGAATGTGGAATCATCGCTTTAATGAAGAGGCAAAGAAATTTGGCTTCATTAAAAATGGTGATGAAGCTTGTGTGTACAAGAAGGCTAGTGGGAGCTCTATAATGTTCCTTGTGCTATATGTGGATGATATATTATTATTTGGGAATGATATTACCACAATGCAAGGAGTCAAAACTTGGCTAAAGAGTTGCTTCTCCATTAAGGATCTTGGAGATGCACAATACATATTGGGGATAGGGATCTATAGGAATAGATCCAAGAGATTGATAGGTTTAAGTCAAAGTACATACATTGATAAAATCTTGAAAAGGTTCAAGATGGAAAACTATAAGAAAGGTTTGGTACCTATTCAAAGAGGAACCGTTCTCAATTCATCTCAGTGTCCTACCACGAAAGATGAACAAGAGAGAATGAAGAAAGTCCCATATGCGTCTGCCATTGGGTCAATCATGTATGCAATGATATGTACTAGACTGGATGTGTCATGCGCTCTTAGCCTGACAAGCAGATACCAGAATAACCCAGGAAACAGTCATTGGATTGCTGTTAAAAGTATATTGAAATACCTTAGGAGGACTAAGGATATGTTTCTAATATATGGGTCTGGTGAGGAGGAACTCGCTGTAAAAGGTTACGTGGACGCGAGTTTCCAAACTGATCGAGATGATTCTCGATCACAATCCGGTTATGTCTTCACGTTAAATGGAGGTGCAGTCTCTTGGAAGAGTTCAAAACAGGATGTTGTTGCTCTATCCACTACAGAGTCAGAGTACATCGCCGCATCATTGGCAGCTCAGGAAGCTGCATGGATGAAGAAATTCATCGACGACTTAGGAGTAGTCCCTTCCATTCAGGACCCTCTTGAGATCTTTTGTGACAACGAAGGTGCGATTGCACAAATCAAGGAACCTCGTGCTCATCAAAAGACCTGTCACATTGAGCGGAGATTCAACTACATAAGGGATGAAGTTGAAAAGGGAAAGATATGTATTCGCAAAGTTCACACAGATCTTAATATAGCGGATCCTCTCACGAAGCTCTTACATGGATCAAAACATGCAGGACATGTTTGTGCATTAGGGCTTCGATATTCTAGTGATTGGTCATGATCTGTTTTAAGTATTGTAACGGAACGAAATTGTTCAAACTCATTAATATAATTATGGTTTAATTTATTTTGAGTTAAGTTCCTATTTTGCGTATTATATCCATGAATAAGCAATTATTCTAAATTCCGTAGTTGATCACATTTGTGGGAACAAGTGTGAGGTTTAGACTATTATGAACTTGGATTGGTATACATTCACGGACTGAATGTGGGGCAAGGTTGCTACCAAGGTTCATAGATATTTGTGGGATACAAATATTGGAAGACCCGCTTTCAAGATTCACTAAATGGAGCCTTTGTGGTTGATCACATGTAATCTTGAGTAAAGGCGAATATCATTGTATCCTCTGACCTGAGATACATATTGGGTTCAGATATTTGCCAAGTATTGTGCCTTGATTCATTCCTTCGCTATTCTGAAATATGGTAGTTCATAAGGAGGAGCTCAGGTATAATGCAAGGTATATATTTAGGACATATGTAGTCAAGATGGAATTTGTCCCTCTTATTCGTTGAGAGTCAGATGTCTAAGGCCTGATAAAGTTAAATCTAAAGGAGAGTGATCACTCTGTATCTCTTGGATTTAACATGACATCTAGGACAAAAGGATGTAATGAAAAGATTCACCTATTCATATTCGAGATGGGAACTCGAAAGGGATGATGTTATTGAATGGCACAAAGTCATAACATGTTGGGGGTGATGGACGGTCGTTAGGTGGTATCCATCACTTGCATTAATTTCTTATGTTTCACGTGCAAGTGGGAGATTGAAGGTATTTTGTATGCCCGAGAGACATATTAAATTAATGTGGCTAATGTGTTATGATCCAAGTCGGGTCATACCCAATAACAAGCTTACCAAAACTTTACAAGTATTTAATCTTAACGGTTGGATCGTTAAATAAATACGCGACACTTGGATTTTAGAAAATCGGTTTTCTAAAATATTATCACTTGAAATAAATTATTTGGATAATTTACATAATAAGGATTTAATTATTTATAAGTTTAAATAATTATATTGTGTTATATTTTATAAAAAGTTTTATAAAATATGCAAGTAACAAAATAAATTCATGGGTTTGTATATAAATTGTTTTATAAAATAAACACTTATATATAAAATAAACCCCATGATAATTGGCAGTTTTTTTGGGGTCTCCAAGAGAGCATCTCATGCTCTTTTTTTGTTACTTTCAATTCTACACAACTCCATATAAGCATGCTTACACTTCTACCAAGGGAGGCACTTATTCTCTCAAGTGTTACATGCAAAATAGACATAAAAAAACTGCAGAATTCAGCTCATAAGAGAGGAGTAGGCCGTGGCCTTTTGGAGCTATTAGGGAGGTTCTAAATTCAATTTTGCAAGTCTATAATCAAGTGTAATAAAATCCTAACCAAAGGCTAGGTGTTGGTGCATAAGTTTGGGGTATAACTACTTGAGGTTTCATCCATTTGAAGCTCTATTCTTCATCATCATCTTCATCATCAACTACATAGCTTGGAGAAGGTATAATCTCTTATCTATCTTGTAGTTTGTAAGTATGTTTCACAACTTGATCCTTATTGGGATTTAACTTTAATTGGTTAAAGTTTAACAAGTCTAAAATTAGTAATTAACATGCTTCCGCTTTCTTAATTCTTAAAATGGTTTAAGTATATTATGAACTTGTTAAATCCCAACATACCTAGTAAGACGTTGATATAACGACAATCGTTATATATATCGTTTTCGAGTTTCTTAAATTAATAGTCTCATTTTTATGTATATAACTCATTGTTAAAATACCTAATGAGATACATACTTATAATAAAAACATGTTAACTATATATATAACCATATATATGTCATCGTATAGTTTTTACAAGTTTTAACGTTCGTGAATCACCGGTCAACTTGGGTGGTCAATTGTCTATATGAAACATATTTCAATTAATCAAGTCTTAACAAGTTTGATTGCTTAACATGTTGGAAACATTTAATCATGTAAATATCAATCTCAATTAATATATATAAACATGGAAAAGTTCGGGTCACTACATCCTCCCCACCATTCATTCACCACCACCACCATCTTCATACTTCCACTTTTCTCTCTAATCTTCTCAACACAAAATTATCATCTAAATTCGATCTAGGAAGCAAACATCAAAACAAATTACATTTTTGTGATCCTCTCTTCATCCTCTTCTATTTGGTACCAATTTCACTACTTGGGGTAAGGTTTCTAAAAACACTAAATTTCTCTAAATTCGTGTTTTTGACTTGAAATGGTGTTAGTTAGTGTCTATGGCTCGTGTCTAGCATGAATATATGATTTACTTGCTCGATTTGTTGTTTTGAGTAACTAGTATGAACAATTGAAATGGGTGTGCTTAATCTTTGATTTTGGATGAGTTAATGTTGTTAAATTGTTAAAGTTCATGTTTTAATTGTGTTACTAGTATCACTAGCTTCGTTTTGAGGTATAGATTGATTAAGAAAACTTCATAAACATGATTATTGATTTGGTGAACTTTGGGTTAGGGTTTGATGAACTTGAAATGAACTTTTGATGCCTTGAATGACATGAGATGTTGTTAACAAGTGTTTAGTTGGATTGTATGCTTGATTACCTTCGAAACGGCATATCCTACATGTAAATTGGTTACCCGAAACATGAAATGAGATTTATGAACTTGAATGTGATAAATGATGAACATTAAATGTGGTTTTGGTTGTTGTAAGTGGTAGATTGATTGATGAAATATGCTTAGTTATTTTCCTCGTCAAAATACCTTCCCGATGATATAAGATACATGTTTTGTTTGTTTGCGGGTCATAAATTGGGATTGTTTGAGTTTTGGTTCGTGCATTTGTTGTTGCAGCAAAACAGGGTCTGCCTACAGATCTGGACGCCATCCAGATTATTGAACGCCATCCAGGCCTTCAATGCTGGATGCCGTCCAGCAAATCTGGACGCCGTCCAGATGCACTGCCAGTGACTATTTTGAATTGCCATTTTACGAAAAATGTTTGCTATGCTACACACCTCCGATTCACATGTAACTTGTTCTAACATGCTCATATATGATTAAAAACCTCAGAAAAATAGTTTGAGACCCGACCCGAATGTGTTGACTTTTTCGTTGACTTTAACCCGACCCAAGTTGACTTTTAATCAAACTTAACCAAATGTTTGTGTAATCGTTCTAACATGCTTTTATACTTGTATCTTGCATGAAACGTGACAACTTGACTCACATGCTATAGTAATCGAGTCGTAACGAGCCATAGGACTAATTGAACACTTTGACCGACCGTATTTACCGATATTGATACAAACCTATTTGTTTAGGTCAAGACTAGCATTCGTTCTTGCACACGTTTACTTGTTGAAGTACTTTTACATACGTACACACAAGGTGAGATCATAGTCCCACTTTTACTCTTTTGAACTTACATTTGGGATGAGAAAACATAAACGTTTCTTTTTACTAAGTGAACACAAGTACAGGGAAAACAAACATTCTACATACGAGTTTAGAACAAAATCCTCAATTCGATTATCATTAGTTACACTTGCCTGGTGTATGCGAGAAATTATGTTGTATGGATCCATATGGGTTTGACAAACCCTCATTCAGATGGTTCGCTACCGTCTACGAATGAAATATATTTTCGAGAAACAGTGTAAGTTCTAACACTATTGTGATGGGGTTCTATGGAAGGAATGTTAAGCATTGATAATTGGGTGCTCGTGCATATTAACTTTTAGAATGTATTACTATTATTTCAATGTTGCAAATCTTGTGGTTCAACTAACCTTTTTACTCACTTACTTACTTAAACCTATGATTTCACCAACGTTTTCGTTGACAGATTTCTATGTTTTTCTCAGGTCTTTGAACGATATGTGATACATGCTTCCGCTCATTATTTTGATACTTGCATTGGATGTAGAGTATATGTGCATATATGGAGCGTCTTTTGACTTTATTTAAAGCTGTGTCGCATAGGTTTCATTTGTACATATAACTTTGTAACGTAACTTTTGGTTGAACAATTCTTGTAAACTTGGAAACAATCTTTACTTTTGAAATGAAGGCGACATATTTTGGTCAAACGTTATTTTAAATACTTATAACCACCTAACGGGACCTAAGTAGTCGGTGCCGTCAATGACGATTTTGTAGGGTCGCTACACATATGCACTTAGACCTTAAGTGACGCTTATTTTCGGGTACTTTTACGTTAACATTCGATATCGAAAGCTCATGAACTAGAATATCTTTTTAAACTGTTTATTATACATGAAATCTTGATGTCCATTAACTTATGCATTGTAACTAAACCTATGAACTCACCAATATTTATATTGACGTTTTTAAGTATTTATCTCATGTACTTAGCTTTTGGAGCATTTTCAGGTTGGGCATCGTGGAAGTTTAAAAATGTCTTTTGTTAAATCTAGTATTGATAGGCTAGATTATGATGTATTTGTATTTGTACTATGTCTGTACTTGTATTTTGTAACGACGATGTACTAAAACTAAAAAAAGAGACCGCGATGTAATAATATTTATGTTTCCGCTGCTACATTGACTATAACCTGGGACGCTATGTTAAAGTTCACACCACGTCTTGGGAAATCGAGAAGGGGGTCGTGACATACATAATTAAATTGTGAGTGAAATAATAGGCCTTAAAACAATATGTACCATGTTAAGTCATGCATACAAAAAGAAATAATGTGATAGAAAATCAAAATGGTCAAATGAGCGTCTAAAATTAAAAAAAAAGGCAAAACTGAAGGCTTTCGAGGCCTCGTTTCAAAAAATATTTGGGAAAAACGGCCTACGTCGGTTTGTCAATGGATAGATCTCGAAAAAATACACGTCTTAAAAAAACGGTGATTAAATCATAGCTACGAGTCAAAAGATACGATAGATCTAACATTTTGGCCAAAGACGAAAAACACCAAGCACCACGAACCGTCGGTGGTGTTTGGTGATTGGTGTGAATTTTTGAGGAAAGATGTCTTTTTCGTAATCTAGACGACCTCGAATGGCAAGCACGTTCAGAGAGTCTTGCTCGTTGGGCCGTTTTAGGGTGCTCCTGAGAATTTCAGCACAATCTGAAGCCAAAGGTTATGCGCCGCCAAATGGAACTCCATCGGGCGGCGCATATTAATGATTTAAAAAGCATGTTTAATGAAGTGACATTAGACTCAAAATTATATGAGTTATACATAATTACATTGTGAGTGAAATAATAAGTCTTAAAACTATATATACCATGCTAAGTCAAGTATACACAAAAGTTATAATACGATATATATTGAAAACGTTCAAAAAAACATTAATAATGTGAAAAATGTCTTTTTTTGGCATTCTGACTACCTCGAATGGCAAAAAAATTTCCGAGAGTCTTGATGTTAGGGTCGTTTTAGGGTGATCTTGAGAATTTCAACACAATCTGAAACCAAAAGTTATGCGCCGCCAAATGGTACTCCCTTTGGCGGCGCATATTATTGATATAAAAAAAGTGTTTAATGAAGTGACATTAGATTCAAAATTATATGCGTTATACATAATTACATTGTGAGTGAAATAATAGACCTTAAAACAATATGTACCATGCTAAGTCTTGCATACAAAAAGAAATAATATGATAGAAATTCAAAATGGTCAAAAGTGGGTCTAAAATTAAACAAAAAAAAAAGGCAAAATTGAAGGCTTTCGAGGCCTCGTTTAGAAAAATATTTGGGACAAACGGCCTACGACGGTTTGCCAATGGATAGATCTCGAAAAAATACACGACTTAAAAAAAAGGTGACTAAATCGGAGCTACGAGTCAAAAGATACGATAGATCTAACATTTTGGCCAAAGACGAAAAACACCAAGCACCGCGTACCGTCGGTGGTGAAATGTCCCGTTCTTATTGATTAAAAACGTTCCATATTAATTGATTTCGTTGCGAGGTTTTGACCTCTATGTGAGACGTTTTTCAAAGACTGCATTCATTTTTAAAACAAACCATAACCTTTATTTCATAAATAAAGGTTTAAAAAGCTTTACGTAGATTATAAAATAATGATATTCTAAAATATCCTGTTTACACACGACCATTACATAATGGTTTACAATACAAATATGTTACATCGAAATCAGTTTCTTGAATGCAGTTTTTACACAATATCATACAAACATGGACTCCAAATCTTGTCCTTATTTTAGTATGCAACAGCGGAAGCTCTTAGTATTCACCTGAGAATAAACATGCTTTAAACATCAACAAAAATGTTGGTGAGTTATAGGTTTAACCTATATATATCGTAACAATAGACCACAAGATTTCATATTTCAATACACATCCCATACATAGAGATAAAAATCATTCATATGGTGAACACCTGGTAACCGACATTAACAAGATGCATATATATATAAGAATATCCCCATCATTCCGGGACACCCTTCGGATATGATATAAATTTCGAAGTACTAAAGCATCCGGTACTTTGGATGGGGTTTGTTAGGCCCAATAGATCTATCTTTAGGATTCGCGTCAATTAGGGTGTCTGTTCCCTAATTCTTAGATTACCAGACTTAATAAAAAAGGGCATATTCGATTTCGATAATTCAACCATAGAATGTAGTTTCACGTACTTGTGTCTATTTTGTAAATCATTTATAAAACCTGCATGTATTCTCATCCCAAAAATATTAGATTTTAAAAGTGGGACTATAACTCACTTTCACAGATTTTTTTACTTCGTCGGGAAGTAAGACTTGGCCACTGGTTGATTCACGAACCTATAACAATATATACATATATATCAAAGTATGTTTAAAATATATTTACAACACTTTTAATATATTTTGATGTTTTAAGTTTATTAAGTCAGCTGTCCTCGTTAGTAACTTACAACTAGTTGTCCACAGTTAGATGTACAGAAATAAATCGATAAATATTATCTTGAATCAATCCACGACCCAGTGTATACGTATCTCAGTATTGATCACAACTCAAACTATATATATTTTGGAATCAACCTCAACCCTGTATAGCTAACTCCAACATTCACATATAGAGTGTCTATGGTTGTTCCGAAATATATATAGATGTGTCGACATGATAGGTCGAAACATTGTATACGTGTCTATGGTATCTCAAGATTACATAACATACAATACAAGTTGATTAAGTTATGGTTGGAATAGATTTGTTACCAATTTTCACGTAGCTAAAATGAGAAAAATTATCCAATTTTGTTTTACCCATAACTTCTTCATTTTAAATCCGTTTTGAGTGAATCAAGTTGCTATGGTTTCATATTGAACTATATTTTATGAATCTAAACAGAAAAAGTATAGGTTTATAGTCGGAAAAATAAGTTACAAGTCGTTTTTGTAAAGGTAGTCATTTCAGTCGAAAGAACGACGTCTAGATGACCATTTTAGAAAACATACTTCCACTTTGAGTTTAACCATAATTTTTGGATATAGTTTCATGTTCATAATAAAAATAATTTTCTCAGAATAACAACTTTTAAATCAAAGTTTATCATAGTTTTTAATTAACTAACCCAAAACAGCCCGCGGTGTTACTACGACGGCGTAAATCCGGTTTTACGGTGTTTTTCGTGTTTCCAGGTTTTAAATCATTAAGTTAGCATATCATATAGATATAGAACATGTGTTTAGTTGATTTTAAAAGTCAAGTTAGAAGGATTAACTTTTGTTTGCGAACAAGTTTAGAATTAACTAAACTATGTTCTAGTGATTACAAGTTTAAACCTTCGAATAAGATAGCTTTATATGTATGAATCGAATGATGTTATGAACATCATTACTACCTTAAGTTCCTTGGATAAACCTACTGGAAAAGAGAAAAATGGATCTAGCTTCAACGGATCCATGGATGGCTCGAAGTTCTTGAAGCAGAATCATGACACGAAAACAAGTTCAAGTAAGATCATCACTTGAAATAAGATTGTTATAGTTATAGAAATTGAACCAAAGTTTGAATATGATTATTACCTTGTATTAGAATGATAACCTACCGTAAGAAACAAAGATTTCTTGAGGTTGGATGATCACCTTACAAGATTGGAAGTGAGCTAGCAAACTTGAAAGTATTCTTGATTTTATATAACTAGAACTTGTAGAATATATAAAGAACACTTAGAACTTGAAGATTGTCATAACCCGTCCTTAACCATAAGAACGCGTTAGATAACGTATGATTTCATTGCGAGGTATTGACCTCTATATGAGACATTTTTGAAAGAAAACTGCATATATTATACATTACAAACCATAACCATTATTTTTGTTACAAGCTTAAGACAATAAAAAGAAGATTAACGTTTAGCGATAATCTTCGACTTACAAACTTTACAAATGATGACAACAACACGGTTTCTAGCATATTTTACAATACAACATCTCGGATATGCAGTTTTATTTTTGACACAAACATGCGTACGCAAGATCCTGGTTAGATCCAACATGATGCAGCGGAAGCTTTAGAAATCACCTGAGAATAGACATGTTTTAAAAGGTCAACATAAAGTTGGTGAGATATAGGTTTAATGCCGGCAGCAATATATATATATAGACAACAAGATTTCGTATATAAACAGTTTAATAAAAGTATTCTAAGTGGTTGAGCACTTGGTAACCATACTTAACATTTTCACGTCGCATATTCCCTTTAATATGAAATCTTACTACACCGTACCAAGTGTAGTCACAAAACGAAGTACTGTGCAACCGTTGAATACTGGTCGTCCAGTCCGGTTGGGGTTGTCAGGCCCGATAGATCTATCAACAGGATTCGCGTTTACAATACCGCTGTAAATATTAGTTACCAAGCTACAGGGACGTATGCCAGTGGTACAACTCAACGTAGAATATATTTTTCAGTTACTTGTGTCCATAATGTAAAACATAAAATACATGTATTCTCATCCCGAAATATTTAGAGTTTAAAAGTGGGACTATATACTCACTCTTGTCTTGATGATATATATATTTTGACTCGGTCTTCTGGTTGATATCACGAACCTATCCATATATAATATATCAATATGTTTTCATTTTAAAACAAACGTTATATATATATATACTTGTTATACTTTTAATACTTTGAATATTTCCTTAGTCCGAAGTTAGCTGTCCGAGGTTAGCAATTCGTTGTTAGTAATTCAATTTTAATGGTTCATTTTTAGATGTTTAATATACCCGCAATGAAATAAATAAAACCCCCAACAAAATAAATAAAACCTCATCGTATATGTATTGGTCGAGATTAATCTTGACCCATGGTACCGGTGTTGTCAAATGACGTGTTGCGTACATAAAGTACCGGTGTTGTCAAATGACGTGTTGCGTACAATCATGGGATCTTATGATTAATCTTCTCGTATTGTTTACGGGTGATCCTGAACCATATAAAATTGAATTATAAGTACATATATATAAAATATCATGTTATCTTAGAAATATGTGATTTATATCATTTTTTCCAATTGATCCCGTAGTTGAAATGATCTAGGATAACCAATTTTGTTTCGGTCATAGTTTCTTCGTTACAAATCCGTTTTCGTTGATTCAAATTGCCATCTTCTTGGATCGAGTTCTTCTTTAAGACTATGAACTGTAAATACCTTGGTTTGTATTCAAAATCATACGGCATAAGTGAAACATTAGTGAAACATATGAAATTAAACATTTTTGTTACAACAAAATCATTTAATGACCATTTTTCCAAAAATACTTATACTTTGAAAAACCAAGTTTTACCTTGTTAAATTAACATATAAATAAGTTATGTTACATGTCTTGAAGTATTTTAAAAGTTAAGTTAGAAGGATCTATTTAGTTTGCAAACAAGTTTGAAAACATTCAAACTATGTTCTTGTTGTTAAACTTGTATACCACAAAATATGATAGCTATATATATATGAATCGAATAAGGTTATGAACATAGATTCTACCTCAAGTTCCTTGGATGAAGTTGCTGTAAAAGAGAAGTAAGAAGCTAGAATCAAAAGGGTACTAGAGGTGGATGAAAGATTGGAAGTAAGTTGGTGTTCTTGGAGGGTTTTCTTGAAGTGTTTTTGTATGGTTTTCTTATGGTGTTTTAGTATGGTTTTTGAAGCTAGATCTTCTTGGAAACTTTGCTGAATTGATTAAGGGTTTTAAGGCTTCAAAGTATGTGTGTGTTTTGGCTAGAAAGTTGAAGTAAAATGAATGAAGATGATGATACATATAAAGGCCATAAAAACGTGGCCATGAGGAGACAAGACAAGGTTTTCTCTTGTATTTTTGTATAATAATTCATGCATGCATCCAAATTCCAATTACCTTGCTCTAAGGGCAGTAACAAGGGTGGGTTAGGTGGTGATTTGATGTGTATTTACTATTAGTAAATACGTATAGAAGCTAGGTATGATACGAGTACTTATACTCTAGATATACGTATAGAAATTTTGTGAAAAATGGAATGAGGATTCAAATATAGCTATCTTTTGTGAATACACTTATATGGTTTTATGTATTTAAGTTCTTAAAAGTGATTAAATACATTACTTATACGATATATGTATAACATTATAAGTCTTAAGTATTTATGTCAAATAACGTTACGTATAGTTATCGTTTTGAAAACTTAAGTTAGTAGTTTCAAAATATACTTATAACTTATTGTTATTAATACAAAATGAGATATTAAAACATTCTTTAATCATGTTAAATATGTATATATACATATATATACACAAACGTATAATTATCATATATTGTATAGTTCGTGATATCATCGGTCAAACTAGATGGTCAAACGTTGTGTAAAACTCTTTTCGGAAACATAAGTCTCGACAATTTGGATTGCTTATTATGTTGGCAAGGTTTAATTTATGTAAATATTAATCTTATAAGTATAGAATGATCGAAAAAGTGCGGGTCGTTACATTACCTCCCCGTTAAATAAATTTCGTCCCGAAATTTTAAAATTGTACCTATTTTGCGTCATCGAGAAACAAGTGCGGATACTTTCGTTTCATCTGATCCTCGCGTTCCCAAGTAAACTCGGGACCTCTTCTAGCATTCCAACGAACCTTAACAATCGGTATATTACTCTGTTTGAGCTGTTTAACTTCACGGTCCATGATTTCGATTGGTTCTTCGACGAATTGTAGTTTCTCGTCGACATGGATTTCTTCAAGAGGAATGGTGAGGTCTTCCTTTGCAAGACACTTCTTAAGGTTTGAGACGTGAAAGGTATTATGTACTCCGGCGAGTTGTTGCGGTAACTCGAGTCGATAAGCTACTGGTCCAATGCGTTCGATGATCTTGAACGGGCCTACGTACCTTGGGTTCAGTTTACCCCTTTTGCCGAAACGTATTACACCTTTCCAAGGTGACACCTTTAGCATAACCATGTCACCGATCTGAAACTCTAATGGTTTCCTTCGAACATCGGCGTAGCTCTTTTGGCGACTACGGGCTGTTTTCAATCTCTCTTTGATTTGTACTATCTTTTCAGTAGTTTCATGTATGATCTCGGGACCGGTTAATTGTCGATCTCCTACTTCATTCCAACAGATAGGAGATCTACACTTCCTTCCGTACAATGCTTCGAATGGTGCAGCTTTAATGCTC
Source organism: Rutidosis leptorrhynchoides (assembly GCF_046630445.1). Classification (NCBI taxonomy): domain Eukaryota; kingdom Viridiplantae; phylum Streptophyta; class Magnoliopsida; order Asterales; family Asteraceae; genus Rutidosis; species Rutidosis leptorrhynchoides. The sequence goes on from NC_092338.1 coordinate 365,254,960, forward strand.
GCATGATAACTATTATTATACGAGAATTCTGCTAATGGTAGATACTTATCCCATCCGTTTCCAAAATCGATCACACATGCCCTGAGCATGTCTTCAAGAGTCTGAATTGTTCTTTCACTCTGCCCGTCCGTTTGCGGATGATATGCGGTACTCATATCCAAACGAGTTCCTAGTGCCTCCTGTAGTGATTGCCAAAACTTTGAGGTAAATCTACTATCACGATCGGATATAATGGAAATAGGTATTCCATGCCTTGAAACAACTTCCTTTATATACAATCGTAATAGTTTCTCCATTCTATCTGTTTCCTTTATAGGCAAGAAATGTGCAGATTTGGTAAGACGATCAACAATTACCCAAATGGTGTCGTATCCCCAGGCAGTCTTTGGTAACTTCGTGATGAAATCCATGGTAATACCGTCCCATTTCCATTCTGGAATTTCTGGTTGTTGAAGTAACCCTGACGGCTTCTGGTGTTCTGCTTTGACTTTGGAACAAGTTAAACATTCCCCAACATATGTTGCAACGTCTGTCTTCAAATTAGGCCACCAATAATGCGTCTTAAGATCTTGGTACATCTTTCCAACTCCAGGATGTATCGAATATCTTGTCTTATGTGCCTCGTTCAATATCAACTTCCTTAATCCACCCAACTTCGGTACCCAAATATGATTTGCAAAATATCGAATTCCATCTTCCCGCATAACGAGTTGCTTCTCATACTTCTTCATTATTTCATTTCCTTTATTTTCTTTAGTAAGTGCTTCTCGTTGAACTTCTTTGATTTGTGAGTTGAGATTCATGCGAATTTTTATATTCATTGCTCGAACTCGAATTGGTTCTCGTTCCTTTCTGCTTAAAGCATCGGCCACCACGTTCGCCTTTCCGGGATGATAACGAATTTCACAATCATAGTCGTTTATTAACTCGATCCACCTACGTTGCCTCATGTTCAATTGTTTCTGATCAAAAATCTGTTGAAGGCTTTTATGATCAGTAAACACAGTGAATTTAACCCCATACAAGTAGTGTCTCCACATCTTCAATGCAAACACGACTGCTCCCAATTCTAGATCATGCGTCGTATAATTTCGCTCGTGAATCTTCAATTGTCGGGATGCAAATGCAATAACTTTCTTCCGTTGCATAAGAACACAACCAAAACCTTGTCGCGAAGCGTCACAATATATTTCAAAATCATCGTTCCCTTCTGGTAACGATAATATAGGCGCCGTAGTTAACTTCTTCTTCAGTATTTGAAATGCGTTCTCCTGCTCCGAGGTCCATTCATATTTCTTCCCTTTTTGCGTTAACGCTGTCAACGGCTTAGCTATTCGGGAAAAATCTTGAATAAACCTTCTATAATAACCGGCTAAACCCAAAAATTGGCGTATCTGTGTTGGTGTCTTAGGAGTCTCCCATTTTTCAATAGCTTCAGTTTTTGCTGGATCAACCTGAATTCCTTCGCTATTAACAACGTGACCAAGAAATTGCACTTCTTTCAACCAGAAAGCACACTTAGAAAATTTAGCATAAAGTTGTTCTTTTCTCAACAACTCCAGTATCAACCTTAAATGCTCTTCATGCTCTTGCTCACTCTTGGAATAGATAAGAATATCATCAATGAAAACGATAACAAACTTATCTAAATACGGACTACAAACTCGATTCATGAGGTCCATGAATACAGCTGGCGCATTTGTCAATCCAAACGGCATGACCAAAAATTCGTAATGACCATAACGTGTCCGAAAAGCAGTTTTCGGAATGTCCTCTTCTTTAACGCGTAGTTGATGATAGCCCGATCTTAAGTCGATTTTCGAATAAACACATGATCCTTGCAATTGATCAAATAAGTCATCAATTCTCGGTAGTGGATATCGATTCTTGATAGTTAACTTATTTAATTCACGATAGTCTATACACATCCTAAAAGATCCATCTTTCTTCTTAACAAACAAAATTGGAGCTCCCCACGGTGAAGTACTCGGTCGTATGAATCCACGGTCCAGTAATTCTTTTAACTGACTTTGAAGTTCTTTTAACTCGGACGGTGCAAATCTATATGGAGCACTAGCCACTGGTGCAGCTCCTGGTACTAAATCTATTTGAAATTCTACCGATCTAAATGGAGGTAATCCCGGCAATTCTTCCGGAAAAACTTCAGGAAAATCTCTTGCCACAGGCACGTCGTTGATGCACTTTTCTTTCTTTTCGACTTTATTAACATGTGCTAAAATAGCGTAACATCCCTTTTCTAAACACTTCTTAGCTTTCAAACAGCTAATGAGTTTTAGCTTTGAATTACCCTTCTCTCCATAAATCATCACCGGTATTTTATCCTTACCAGGAATACGAATTGCCTTCTTAGCACAAACAACTTCCGCTCCTATTTTGGACATCCAGTCCATGCCGACTATTACATCAAAACCTCCTAATTCTACAGGTATTAAGTCGATTTTAAACGTTTCTCCGGCTAGATTTATTTCACAACCACGACAAATTTTATCGGCTTTAATTAGTTTACCATTAGCTAACTCAATCAAGTACTTAGCATCTAGAGGTAATGATGAACAATTCAATTTAGTGTAAAAATTTCTACACACATAACTTCTATCGGCGCCAGTATCAAATAAAATAGATGCTGATAAGTTATTAATGGTAAACGTACCCGTAACAAGCTCCGGGTCTTCTCGTGCCTCTCTAGCATTAATAACAAACGCTCTTCCACGTGCAGGTCCGCCATTCTGATTCGGGCACTGGCTCTTATAATGACCTTGTTTTCCACACCCAAAACAAGTAATGTTAGCCAAAGCAGTTCTATTTGCGTTGGTGGCAGGAGTCTTGTTACCATTTGCATTTGTAACGAGAGCCTTACAATCTTCAGCAAGATGTCCCTGTCGATTGCATTTGGTGCACAACACACTACAGTTACCAAAGTGATGTTTGTGACAACGGTTGCATAAAGGACTTTGTCCTTTGTAACCAAAGCCTGAACCGCTACCCGCACCTTTCGGGGTTTCTGGTTTCTTAAAAGATTGCTGTTGGTAACCTCGATCATAATTTCCGTTCCACTTCCTTTTGTTACTCGATACCTTCACCTCAGTAGTGAATGCTTTCTTATCCAGAATGACCTGATCCATTAACTCGTTCGCCATGGTTATAGCTTCATGAATTGTCTTAGGTTTCGATGCCGTAACGTTTGCCTTGACCTTTTTGGGCAAACCACCTTTGTACATTTCAATCTTCCGTGCTTCGGTTGGAACCAATTCAGGACATAGTAAAACCAATTCCATGAATCGCTGATTGTAGTTGGTGATTTCAGTACCAACCACCTTCAAACTTCGTAACTCATCTTCTAACTTAATAACCTCATTCCTTGGACAATACTCGGTGATTATCATTGCTTTGAATTCTTCCCATGGAGTATCATAAGCTACATCTCCTCCTACCGCCTTCACATAATTCTTCCACCATGTGAGTGCACTATCTTGTAAAGTGCACGATGCAAACTTGGTCATGTCTTTTTCATCACAACCACTGATTTTAAACACCGTCTCCATCTTTTCTATCCATCGGGTTAAACCGATCGGTCCTTCCGTTCCACTGAATGATGAGGGCTTGCAAGCTTGAAACGTCTTGTAGGAGCATCCTACACGAGGATTTGGATTAACTGCAGCAGCTCTTGCAGCTTCGACCCATAGCATTCTATCGTTGACTCGCTGGTTGATGAAGTTCTCGACTTCTTGTTCCGTCATTCGGTTCAATCGCGCCATTTCCTAATGAAAGAAAATAATTATTCACATGGAATATTATAGATGTAGTGTGTATTTATAGTACATTTATAGCTTGTTAATAATATGAACCAGGTATTATTATAAAAGCCTTTTCTTCTTATTAGCGTTTTATAATTATATCTTGGGTAGTACCTACCCGTTAATGTTCATACTTAATAGCTTAGTACAGAACCAATTACTACAATCTAAATAATACTTAACCATGGAAAATTATTGCATTTCATACTTCGCTATTTTACATATGCTTACATCAAACTTTAAACAAACCACACTAATAATATTATACAAAACATTATATGATTCCATGGTTTAATTCGGCAGCGCATCGTTTGGTCTATTTCCCAAAACATTTATGTCCAGGGAATCCCCCAACGCGAATCCTAGCTGTCTCCCTACGTTTTGGCTGAGGAGCCGAAGAACTAGATGCCGGGATAGCACTAATAGGAATAGCGGGGATAGGGGTGGTAGTGTTTAGTGGAATTGGTGCCACTTCATTCTTATTAAACTCGGGATTTGGATTTTCTAATTCACTAGCTTTTCGTTTCTTTCCTTGGTCATATTTTTCTTTCGTAATTTCCTCGGGTTCACTTTCCTCTTCGGGTTCACTTTCCTCCTCGGGCTCACTTTCCGATATTTCTATAGGTGGTTCATCCGGAAATTGTGAGTCTTCTCCAAAAATACCACTTTCGTCATCGGATATGTTAATGACTGAAACACAATCTGAAGATTCTGATTCGGAGTCGCTGAATGTGATAATAAGTTTCGAGCCCGACATCTATCACACAACAACTAACCCATTAGTACTTACATAATATTTACACATAAATTTTAACCAACAGTGATAAGCAATGGTTTTTAAAATCAGACCCGGTCAAAGTCCAGACTTTACTAATGTATCCTAACGACTTCTTGGTTAGACACACTAATGCAAACCTGGTTCGCTAAGACCAACGCTCTGATACCACATGTCATAACCCGTCCTTAACCATAAGAACGCGTTAGATAACGTATGATTTCATTGCGAGGTATTGACCTCTATATGAGACATTTTTGAAAGAAAACTGCATATATTATACATTACAAACCATAACCATTATTTTTGTTACAAGCTTAAGACAATAAAAAGAAGATTAACGTTTAGCGATAATCTTCGACTTACAAACTTTACAAATGATGACAACAACACGGTTTCTAGCATATTTTACAATACAACATCTCGGATATGCAGTTTTATTTTTGACACAAACATGCGTACGCAAGATCCTGGTTAGATCCAACATGATGCAGCGGAAGCTTTAGAAATCACCTGAGAATAGACATGTTTTAAAAGGTCAACATAAAGTTGGTGAGATATAGGTTTAATGCCGGCAGCAATATATATATATAGACCACAAGATTTCGTATATAAACAGTTTAATAAAAGTATTCTAAGTGGTTGAGCACTTGGTAACCATACTTAACATTTTCACGTCGCATATTCCCTTTAATATGAAATCTTACTACACCGTACCAAGTGTAGTCACAAAACGAAGTACTGTGCAACCGTTGAATACTGGTCGTCCAGTCCGGTTGGGGTTGTCAGGCCCGATAGATCTATCAACAGGATTCGCGTTTACAATACCGCTGTAAATATTAGTTACCAAGCTACAGGGACGTATGCCAGTGGTACAACTCAACGTAGAATATATTTTTCAGTTACTTGTGTCCATAATGTAAAACATAAAATACATGTATTCTCATCCCGAAATATTTAGAGTTTAAAAGTGGGACTATATACTCACTCTTGTCTTGATGATATATATATTTTGACTCGGTCTTCTGGTTGATATCACGAACCTATCCATATATAATATATCAATATGTTTTCATTTTAAAACAAACGTTATATATATATATACTTGTTATACTTTTAATACTTTGAATATTTCCTTAGTCCGAAGTTAGCTGTCCGAGGTTAGCAATTCGTTGTTAGTAATTCAATTTTAATGGTTCATTTTTAGATGTTTAATATACCCGCAATGAAATAAATAAAACCCCCAACAAAATAAATAAAACCCCATCGTATATGTATTGGTCGAGATTAATCTTGACCCATGGTACCGGTGTTGTCAAATGACGTGTTGCGTACATAAAGTACCGGTGTTGTCAAATGACGTGTTGCGTACAATCATGGGATCTTATGATTAATCTTCTCGTATTGTTTACGGGTGATCCTGAACCATATAAAATTGAATTATAAGTACATATATATAAAATATCATGTTATCTTAGAAATATGTGATTTATATCATTTTTTCCAATTGATCCCGTAGTTGAAATGATCTAGGATAACCAATTTTGTTTCGGTCATAGTTTCTTCGTTACAAATCCGTTTTCGTTGATTCAAATTGCCATCTTCTTGGATCGAGTTCTTCTTTAAGACTATGAACTGTAAATACCTTGGTTTGTATTCAAAATCATACGGCATAAGTGAAACATTAGTGAAACATATGAAATTAAACATTTTTGTTACAACAAAATCATTTAATGACCATTTTTCCAAAAATACTTATACTTTGAAAAACCAAGTTTTACCTTGTTAAATTAACATATAAATAAGTTATGTTACATGTCTTGAAGTATTTTAAAAGTTAAGTTAGAAGGATCTATTTAGTTTGCAAACAAGTTTGAAAACATTCAAACTATGTTCTTGTTGTTAAACTTGTATACCACAAAATATGATAGCTATATATATATGAATCGAATAAGGTTATGAACATAGATTCTACCTCAAGTTCCTTGGATGAAGTTGCTGTAAAAGAGAAGTAAGAAGCTAGAATCAAAAGGGTACTAGAGGTGGATGAAAGATTGGAAGTAAGTTGGTGTTCTTGGAGGGTTTTCTTGAAGTGTTTTTGTATGGTTTTCTTATGGTGTTTTAGTATGGTTTTTGAAGCTAGATCTTCTTGGAAACTTTGCTGAATTGATTAAGGGTTTTAAGGCTTCAAAGTATGTGTGTGTTTTGGCTAGAAAGTTGAAGTAAAATGAATGAAGATGATGATACATATAAAGGCCATAAAAACGTGGCCATGAGGAGACAAGACAAGGTTTTCTCTTGTATTTTTGTATAATAATTCATGCATGCATCCAAATTCCAATTACCTTGCTCTAAGGGCAGTAACAAGGGTGGGTTAGGTGGTGATTTGATGTGTATTTACTATTAGTAAATACGTATAGAAGCTAGGTATGATACGAGTACTTATACTCTAGATATACGTATAGAAATTTTGTGAAAAATGGAATGAGGATTCAAATATAGCTATCTTTTGTGAATACACTTATATGGTTTTATGTATTTAAGTTCTTAAAAGTGATTAAATACATTACTTATACGATATATGTATAACATTATAAGTCTTAAGTATTTATGTCAAATAACGTTACGTATAGTTATCGTTTTGAAAACTTAAGTTAGTAGTTTCAAAATATACTTATAACTTATTGTTATTAATACAAAATGAGATATTAAAACATTCTTTAATCATGTTAAATATGTATATATACATATATATACACAAACGTATAATTATCATATATTGTATAGTTCGTGATATCATCGGTCAAACTAGATGGTCAAACGTTGTGTAAAACTCTTTTCGGAAACATAAGTCTCGACAATTTGGATTGCTTATTATGTTGGCAAGGTTTAATTTATGTAAATATTAATCTTATAAGTATAGAATGATCGAAAAAGTGCGGGTCGTTACAAAGATAGAACTTGAGAGAGATCAATTAGATGAAGAAAATTGAAGAATGAAAGTGTTTGTAGGTGTTTTTGGTCGTTGGTGTATGGATTAGATATAAAGGATATGTAATTTTGTTTTCATGTAAATAAGTCATGAATGATTACTCATATTTTTGTAATTTTATGAGATATTTCATGCTAGTTGCCAAATGATGGTTCCCACATGTGTTAGGTGACTCACATGGGCTGCTAAGAGCTGATCATTGGAGTGTATATACCAATAGTACATACATCTAAAAGCTGTGTATTGTACGAGTACGAATACGGGTGCATACGAGTAGAATTGTTGATGAAACTGAACAAGGATGTAATTGTAAGCATTTTTGTTAAGTAGAAGTATTTTGATAAGTGTATTGAAGTCTTTAAAAAGTGTATAAATACATATTAAAACACTACATGTATATACATTTTAACTGAGTCGTTAAGTCATCGTTAGTCGTTACATGTAAGTGTTGTTTTGAAACCTTTAGGTTAACGATCTTGTTAAATGTTGTTAACCCAATGTTTATAATATCAAATGAGATTTTAAATTATTATATTATCATGATATTATCATGTATGAATATCTCTTAATATGATATATATACATTAAATGTCTTTACAACGATAATCGTTACATATATGTCTCGTTTAAAAATCATTAAGTTAGTAGTCTTGTTTTTACATATGTAGTTCATTGTTAATATACTTAATGATATGTTTACTTATCATAGTATCATGTTAACTATATATATATATCCATATATATGTCATCATATAGTTTTTACAAGTTTTAACGTTCGTGAATCACCGGTCAACTTGGGTGGTCAATTGTCTATATGAAACATATTTCAATTAATCAAGTCTTAACAAGTTTGATTGCTTAACATGTTGGAAACATTTAATCATGTAAATATCAATCTCAATTAATATATATAAACATGGAAAAGTTCGGGTCACTACAGGTGGTGTTTGGTGAGTGGTGTGAAGTTTTGAGGAAAGATGTCTTTTTCGTAATCTAGACGACCTCGAATGGCAAGCACGTTCGGAAAGTCTTGCTCGTTGGGCCATTTTAGGGTGCTCCAGAGAATTTCATCACAATTTGAAACCAAAGGTTATGCGCCGCCAAATGGTACTCCATCTGACGGCGCATATTAATGATTTAAAAATCATGTTTAATGAAGTGACATTAGACTCAAAGTTATATGAGTTATACATAATTACATTATGAGTAAAATAATAAGCCTTAAAACTATATATACCATGCTAAGTCATGTATACACAAAAGTAATAATACGATATATATTGAAAACGTTCAAAAAACATTAATTAATGAGAAAAATGTCTTTTTTTGGCATCCTGATGACCTCGAATGGCAATAAAATTTCCGAGAGTCTTGATGTTAGGGTCGTTTTAGGGTGATCTTGAGAATTTTAACATAATCTGAAACAAAAAGTTATGCGCCGCCAAATGGTACTCCCTTTGGCGGCGCATATTATTGATATAAAAAGCGTGTTTAATGAAGTGACATTATATTCAACATTATATGTATTATACATAATTACATTGTGAGTGAAATAATAGGCCTTAAAATAATATGTACCATGCTAAGTCATGCATACAAAAAGAAATAATATGATAGAAATTGAAAATGGTCAAAAGGGAGTCTAAAATTAAACAAAAAAAAGGCAAAAATGAAGGCTTTCGAGGCCTCATTTCGAATAATATTTGGGAAAAATGGCCTACGTCGGTTTTCCAATGGATAGATCTCGAAAAAATACACGACTTAAAAAAACGGTGATTAAATCGGAGTTACGAGTCAAAAGATACGATAGATCTAATATTTTGGCCAAAGACGAAAAACACCAAGCACCACGAACCGTCGGTGGTGTTTGGTGAGTGGTGTGAATTTTTTGGGAAAGATGTCTTTTTCATAATCTATACGTGTGACGACCCGGAAATTTCCAACCAAATTTAAACTTAACCTTTATATGTTTCCGACACGATAAACAGAATTTGTAATGTTGAATCTCAAAAAGTTTGGAACTACATTCATGTAATCAATTACCCTTTGACCGTGTTCGACTATTCATGAACAATTATGTGTATATAGATATGTATATATAATATATAATATTAACTGAAAACATTAACAAAGTATTAGATATATGATACTTTACATGAACATATTTGTTTCGATATATTTATCGACAGAATTAAGAGATAATATCAAATGATTGAATTATCAGATACATTATGATATGATTACGGGCCTATGTTATGAGGTCCACTGTGATTTAAGGAATCTATTTTTTGACAACTCATTACTTAACCAGTATGATAAAGATAAAGATATTTATATTTTATTTTATTAAATATATATAACAATTTAAATTAATATTATATATATTTTTATACGCGTATTATACGTACATAGTTTTATACTTTTACTATACTTTAACTTTACCTTTACTTTACTTTAACTTTACTTTATCTTTAATAATTCATACTTTAATAATTCACATTAATAATTCATACTTTAATAATTCACTTTAATAATTCATACTTTAATAATTCACTTTAATAATTCATACTTTAATAATTCATACTTTAATAATTCACTTTAATAATTCATACTTTAATAATTCACTTTAATAATTCACTTTAATAATTCATACTTTAATAATTTACTTTAATAATTCAAAAATCTATTATAAATAGAATTCAATAGGTTTCATTATTTCATAGAAACTTGAAAATATATTTCTCTAAACTCTCTCAATCGAATTACATATATATATATATATATATATATATATATATATATATATATATATATATTTACTTAGTATTATTTCAAGATATTATTAGTATACATAAAATACTACGACGGAGTTATATTCAGACGATTTCAAAATAAGTTTTCAAATGGGATAGAGCTAAGGAAATTATGGGTTATAGCTATGAAGGTTATGGGTATTGATCGAGGGTATTTCTCGTGAGGTCAACATAACGTTTATAATTTTCGTTGCGTCTATGTACTTTCCTGCAATATTGAATCACAATATTGATACGTGAGCATTCATATCTTATCTTTTATATATTAATAGTGTATCCCTGACTAGTGCTCGAGTATATATGATTATCCATGTTTGTATGCTTAGTTTCGTCGTTAAATAGTTTATGATAAATCACGAATTTGATACATATGCTACTGAGATAAGTTATATGATATTCATGCAGTTGAAAAGCTGAAGAAAAAAAAATTAATAACTTTTCATTTAGAAATCGTGTGGTTTCGATGAACGGATTAAAAGATATGGTCAACTGAATTATCATTAATTTTAATATTATTATTAAAACGATTATTATAACTGTTATCAGTTGATGTTATTACTAAAATTATCTTTATTACTAAAAATTAATATTTTTATTGAAACTATCATTTTATTATTTTTATCATTATTATTATTATTAATATTATTTTATCAAATAAATATGCGTACAAAGATATTTTTACCACATGTAATGTAATTACATTAATAATACATACCACTATATTTTTATGATATTAAGTGAATTTTATAAATTTTATTACTTGAGATATATAAAAGTATATTTTTATCATATATGAATTTTAATATAAATTTTTATATATTAATAAATGACTTGTATTATTTAGTATAATAAGATCTGATAAATGTATTTAAATATATAAAACTACTATATATAAGTTATATAATAAACATGTATAGATTTTGGAAGTCATCTTGGGTCAAGTTGACTTTTGTTGACTTTTGCATGTCGGTCTCGAGCATTAGGATTGTGATACACTACGACTTGACCTAAATTGTTAGACAGATATTGACCAACATATAAATATATATACTTAATATAGGTTCGTGAATCCGAGACAAACCCTGCACTTGTTCAGTTCCGTCATATACATAATTGCTACGAAATACAGTATTGTGAGTTTCATTTGCTCCCTTTTTATATATATTTTTGGGCTGAGAATACATGCGCTGATTTATAAATATTTTACGAAATAGGCACAAGTACTAAAACTAATTCTATGTGGGTTTAAACCAGAAATATACCCTTAGCTTGGTAACATTAAACTACTTATCTATGTACGGTAGGCGCGAACCCTAAAGATAGATCTATTGGGTCTGACAAACCCCATCCTGACTATGGGATGCTTTAGTACTTCGAGGTTATTTTAAACACACCTGATCTGGTGTACTTCAGAGGGTAAAACATGAACGTTAAGGCTTGTTACTGGATGCCTACAACTTATAGAATACTTTTATACACTTGCAAGTGTACGGATATTTATAGAAACTGAAATCTTGTGGTCTATTACCATTACGAAAATGATGGATTATGATAAACTAATGAACTCACCAACCTTTTGGTTAACACTTTAAAGCATGTTTATTCTCAGGTATTAAAGAAATCTTCCGCTGTGCATTAGCTCATTTTAAGGATATTACTTGGAGTCATTCAAGACATACTTTGAAAGACGTTGCATTCGAGTCATTGAGTTCATCAAGATTAATATTAAGTCAATTATAGTTGGATGTAATATGAAATGGTATGCATGCCGTCAATTTTTGATGTAAAGAAAGTTTGTCTTTTAAAAACGAATGCAATGTTTGTAAAACGTATCATATAGAGGTCAAATACCTCACGATGTAATCAACTATTGTGAATCGTTTATAATGTATATGAACGGGTCCTTTCAATACGACCTCGAATGGCAAGCACATTCGGGGAGTCTTGCTCGTTAGGCCGTTTTAGGGTGCTTCTGAGAATTAAAGCAAAATCTGAAACCAAAGGTTATGCGCCATCAAATGGTACTCCATCTGACGATGCATATTAATGAGTTAAAAAGCATGTTTAATGAAGTCACATTAGACTCAAATTTATATGAGTTATACATAATTACATTGTGAGTGAAATAATAAGCCTTAAAACTATATATACCATGCTAAGTCAAGTATACACAAAAGTAATAATACGATATATATTGAAAACGTTCAAAAAAACATTAATAATGAGAAAAATGTCTTTTTTTGTCATCCTGACTACCTCGAATGGCAATAAAATTTCTGAGAGTCTTGATGGTAGGGTCGTTTTAGGGTGATCTTGAGAATTTCAACACAATCTGAAACCAAAAGTTATGCGCCGCCAAATGGTACTCCCTTTGGCGGCGCATATTATTGATATAAAAAGCGTGTTTAATGAAGTGACATTAGATTCAAAATTATATGCGTTATACATAATTACATTGTGAGTGAAATAATAGGCCTTAAACTATATGTACCATGCTAAGTCAAGCATATAAAAAGAAATAATATCATAGAAATTGAAAATGGTCAAAAGAGCATCTAAAATTAAACCAAAAAAGGCCAAATTGAAGAATTTCGAGGCCTCGTTTAGAAAAATATTTGGGACAAATGGCCTATGGTGATTTGCCAACTGATAGATCTCGAAAAAATACACGACTTAAAAAAAATGGTGACTAAATCAGAGCTACGAGTCAAAAGATACGATAGATCTAACATTTTAGCCAAAGACGAAAAACACCAAGCACCACGAACCGTCGGTGGTGTTTGGTGAGTGGTGTGAATTTTCGTAGAAAGATGTATTTTTCGTAATCTAGATAACCTCGAATGGCAAGTACATTCAGAGAGTCTTGCTGGTTGGGCCGTTTTAGGGTGCTCCAGAGAATTTCAGCACAATTTAAAACCAAAGGTTATGCGCCGCCAAATGGTACTCCATCTAGCGGCGCATATTAATGATTTAAAAAGCATGTTTAATGAAATGACATTAGACTCAAAGTTATATGAGTTATACATAATTACATCGTGAGTGAAATAATAAGCCTTAAAACTATATATACCATGCTAAGTCATGTATACACAAAAGTAATAATACGATATATATTGAAAACGTTAAAAAAATTAATAGTGAGAAAAATGTCTTTTTTTGGCATCCTGACGACCTCGAATGGCAATAAAATTTCCGAGAGTCTTGATGTTAGGGTCGTTTTAGGGTGATCTTGAGAATTTCAACACAATCTGAAACCAAAAGTTATGCGCCGCCAAATGGTACTCCCTTTGGCAGCGCATATTATTGATATAAAAAGCATGTATAATGAAGTGACATTAGATTCAAAATTATATGCGTTATACATAATTACATTGTGAGTGAAATAATAGACCTTAAAACAATATGTACCATGCTAAGTCTTGCATACAAAAAGAAATAATATGATAGAAATTCAAAATGGTCAAAAGTGGGTCTAAAATTAATCAAAAAGGCAAAATTGAAGGCTTTCGAGGCCTCGTTTAGAAAAATATTTGGGACAAACGGCCTAAGACGGTTTGCCAATGGATAGATCTCGAAAAAATACACAACTTAAAAAAAAGGTGACTAAATTGGAGCTACGAGTCAAAAGATACGATAGATCTAACATTTTGGCCAAAGACGAAAAACACCATGCACCACGAACCGTCGGTGGTGTTTGGTGAGTGGTGTGAAGTTTTGAGGAAAGATGTCTTTTTCGTAATCTAGACGACCTCGAATGACAAGCACGTTCGAAGAGTCTTACTCGTGGGGCCGTTTTAGGGTGCTCCTGAGAATTTCAGCACAATCTGAAACCAAAGGTTATGCGCCGCCAAATGGTACTCCATCTAGCGGCGGATATTAATGATTTAAAAAGCATGTTTAATGAAGTGACATTAGACTCAAAATTATATGAGTTATACATAATTGCATTGTGAGTGAAATAATAAGCCTTAAAACTATATATACCATGCTAAGTCATGTATACACAAAAGTAATAATACGATATATATTGAAAACGTTCAAAAAAACATTAATAATGAGAAAAATATCTTTTTTTTGGCATCCTGACGACCTCGCATGGCAATAAAATTTCTGATAGTCTTGATGTTTGGGTCGTTTTAGGGTAATCTTGAAAATTTCAACACAATCTGAAACCAAAAGTTATGCGCCGTCAAATGGTACTCCCTTTTGGCGGCGCATATTATTGATATAAAAAGCGTGTTTAATGAAGTGACATTAAATTCAAAATTATATGCGTTATACATAATTACATTGTGAGTGAAATAATAGGCCTTAAAACAATATGTACCATGCTAAGTCTTGCATACAAAAAGAAATAATATGATAGAAATTCAAAATGGTCAAAAGAGGGTCTAAAATTAAACAAAAAAAAGGCAAAATTGAAGGCTTTCGAGGCCTCGTTTAGGAAAATATTTGGGACAAATAGCCTACAGTTGTTTGCCAACGGATAGATCTTGAAAAAAATACACGACTTAAAAAAATGGTAAGTAAATCGGAGCTACGAGTCAAAAGATACGATAGATCTAACATTTTGGCCAAAGACGAAAAACACCAAACACCACGAACCGTCGGTGGTGTTTGGTGAGTGGTGTGAATTTTCGAGGAAAGATGTCTTTTTCGTAATCTAGACAACCTCGAATGGCAAGCACGTTCGGAGAGTCTTGCTCGTTCGGCCATTTTAGGGTGCTCCTGAGAATTTCAGCACAATCTGAGACCAAAGGTTATGCGCCGCCAAATGGTACTCCATCTGACGGCGCATATTAATGATTTAAAAAGTGTTAGGACCCCGAAGTTGTATAGTGTTAATGTGAAATATGCTTAAATGGAGGTTCCTTAGAAGAGGGCTATATAAGGAACCTAACTAGTCCTAATTAGATAGCCATTGCATTGTAATTGAGTTCTAGAAGCTGTGGAATATAAATCTTATTGTTTCTCTCTCATACCGAGTCTCCTTCACACTTACCGAATCTCATTCCAACTTGTCTTTTCTTGTAATCTCAACATGATCTAACCTATCATTTGGTATCAGAGCTTCCAGGGAGTGATATTACATCACTAGATCGATCCAGAGATTGAAGATTACAGAATCTGAGCACTCTCGGTATATTGAATCAGATTCGGTATAATTGAATCTGATAATCTGATGTTCAGATTCTTGTGATAAGTTCAGCAAAGGTGTATTAGGTTGATTAGAAAGAGTTTCGATCATCATTACAGCTTTTTAACATCAATCATGAAGAATCAAGTTAATTTTTAGAGTTCGTGGCTAAAACTCTCGGTATTCATCAATTCCAGCTTGATTCTGTATTTTAGTAAAGGTTTGAGGTTTCAGTTGTGATCGTGAGGTGTTTAATCACATTTCTGACTGTTTAAATTCATCAATTCTTCAAGTTTTGAAGATTTGATCTACATTCGGTATCATAACTGCTATACCAAATCTGCTTCAAAGTTATTAATTCTCATTAAGTGTTGCAGATTGTGGTGTATTTGTGATTCTATCACATTCGGTTTGATCATACGCAGATAATTGGTGTGATTTGAGAAAGGATTCGTTTGAATTCTAAGTTTTCATACTTAGACTCGGTATTGTCAACTGCTACAGTTGACATTCGGTATCCTATACATTCGGTATCTGTAATATTTTTTGTGATACTAACTTGTTTCCTTGTGCAGCAAGGTTACAGAATCTAAGTCAAAGAAATTGAATTGTGTTTGCATTCAAAATCATACAGAATCTGACTACCGAGTCATTTACCGAATCAGGATCTCGGTATCACTTAATTCATTGGTTTTAAGTGTTCTCAGGCTACAAATCTTGTTGTTACCAAATCTATACTAAATCTGGGTGTGTTACTTGTATTTCTGATCAGTTTCTGATACAGAATCTGATTTACCGAATCTGCTACAGTACATAATCTATACCGAATCTGCTACAGTACCGAACCAGATACCAAATCTGACATTTTTGTTAGATTGTTGTGATTTTTCATCCTAGGTTTGTGTAATACCGAATCTTTACCGAATCTATCTCAATTTCAAGATGTCTACTCAAGATACTTTGATCATTGGATCAGATTCCCATCCTCCAGTGTTGTTTGATGGCAAGTACACTCAGTGGCTTCACCGTATCACTCAGTACATAGACTACAAGGGTGAGAAGGTAAAGTACATATGGGCTTCTCTGAGAGATGGTCCAGTTGTAGATTATCATCCGGATACTGGTATGCCAATTCCAGTCTATGAACTTTCTGGTGATAAACGTGAGAGAGCTCAGGGTGACAAAAAGGCAAAGAACATTGTTATGCAAGGTATCCCGTATGAGTTGTTTGAAAATGTTGATAGCAACACCACAACAAAAGATATATAGGATGAGATCAAACGACAGTAAGAAGGCTATGACATGTCAGATGTTATTAAACTGAATAAGGCTCTGGGATTTTATGAAGATTTCAAGCAGGAACCTGATGAACCACTCAAGGATACCTACCATCGTTTTAATGGCATCCTCAATGAGTTGAAAAGGTGCATGATTGTAAAAGTAAATGCTGAAGTCAACATGAACTTTCTCAAAAAGTTCAATGTTGATTGGCTTCCATATGGAACCATTGTTCGATCTACCAAAGAGATTGACAAATTGACTATTCATGAGCTTGTTGGAGTTCTTATGCATTACCAATCTGAAGTGTCTAATCCTCAAGAAGGAAGGAAAGAGTCATCTCCAAGTGATCCTCTTGCTCTCATTGCCAAAAAGAAGAGCAAATCATTTACGACTTCCAAAAGTTTTTCCAAGAAAGTGCTTTTTGAAGAATCAACTGATTCTGAAGAGTTGAATCTTTCTGATGTTGATGATTCTCACCTTGAATTAGTCAAGATGGTAGCCATGTTTACCAAAGCCTTGAACAAACACAAGTTCAAAGGCAAATCAAGCAATCAACGCAAAAACTCATCTACATCCTCCTACTATAAGAAACCTGATCAATCAAAACCACAATGTGCGGATGATTCCTAGAATGATGATTCCATCTATTTCAATTGTGGCAAAGCTGGTCATTACTCTCGTGAGTGCAAGATGCCTAAGAAAAAGGATGCAGCTTACTACAAGAAGAAAATGTTGATGGCAAAGATTGTGGAAACAGGAGGAGAGCTGAAACTGGTTGATGATACTTGTTTTAACTAGTCTGATGATTCAGATTCAGAGGTGGAACATGCAAATGTTTGCAAGGTGATCAAGCTCATCAAAGCAAAGGAAGCAATGGAGAATTCTGACTCAACATCTGATGATGATGATGATGAGGTACAATCATCTGAAATCCCACCTGATTTTATAAAAGTACAAAATGACATGATGAAGAATCTGGTCTCAATGTCAAAAAAAGTTAAAGGTTTAATATCTGAAAACAAGGTTTTGAAAGATAAAATCAAACTTTCTGAGGCCAGACCATCTTCATCTAAATTACAATCGGAATTGTAAAGCTTGACTGTTCAACTCAGCTCCATGGAAACTGAGTTGGAAGATCTTAAAAAATCAATTCATCCGATTAAAGTCGAAAGGACAGATTATCGTCTAAAATCGGAACGATTTGCAGAAAAAGTTCAATTTTTAGAAAAATATCTTTCTGATTTGAAAACTCAACATGAACCCACACTTTTAAAGCTAAACAAGAAAATTATTCAATTGGAAAACACCATAATTGAGAAGAACACTGAAATTTCTTCATTGTCAAAAGAGTCCCTTCAAATGAAAGCTCAACTTGCTCGATATGAGGAAAAACTCTATCGTACTGAGCAATCTAAAGCTATCATTGATATGGAACTTTCAAAACAAACAATCTTCATGAATAGACCAAAAATGATTCATGGTGAAAAGTGGGGGTTGGGTTATGAAGATCCTCAGATCTTAGATAATGCTTCCAAAAAGATTCCAGGATTATATCATTCTGATTACTTTCGAGCTGGTTTACCATCTCATTTTGTGCATGCTTCTGATGCTGATTTTGATGATATTATTGTTAATCGCAAATCTAGGAAATACCATCAAATTAGCTTAATGTATGAGAAAATCAATGCTAAAATGGGTAAATCAAATCCTGATTTCTTGAAGGAACTTGTTGAAACTGAAAAGAATATGCAACGTGAAAATTATGTGCCTAAGCGTTGACTGGTTTATATTTCTACACTCATACTAGAGAAATACATTTTAATGCTTGAGAATGAAGTGTTTAGCAAACCTAGTTCTAGCATTATTGCCATAGATGAGGTGTTTGATGAACCAACTTTTGATGTGAAACCAATTCTACCGGCCTTACCTGCATGTTCTGATAATGTTTTCTGTGAAGACCTAGCATATGAACTAACTGTCTTCTTTGAGACAGAATCCCTAAGTTAAACTGCTTTAGATGTAAAGGTAGAACCTCGAGATGAACCAACTGTTGAAAACTTGATAGACCTTGATGCAACAATTGATCCTTTAAATGAATTTTAAGCTAGCGTACCTGCTTTACACATTTTGAGTCGTAAAGTAGATAGACTAGAAAAGGAGAATGTTGATTTGCAACTTAAGTGTCAATCATTAGAACAAATACTTTTTTTGTGTGAAAAATTGCCTACACTTCCTAAGAAAGAATGTACTTATGATTTTAAGGAAGGTGAAGTGTTAGTTTCTGCAGAGGAATTATGTTTTGAGATTAAGAGCTTAAAACAAAAGATAATTCAACTGAAACAGGCTAACATACTTAAGCAATCATCTACTGTTGAAACCAATGTGTCTGAATGTGTTAGTGGGATTACTAAGAAAGGGAAGGGGACAACAACATCTAAGGATGCAAAACCCATTATTATTCTTCAAAACCCACTACGTTCTCAATTTGGTAAACGTGTTTCAAAAGTTGCACCTTCAACGCAATTTGTTGTCAAAAAAGTTCATTCTCAAAATGGTTATGTGTCAACTAAAAAGATTCCTATGATTCCAATGTCAAATAAATCAAAGGAAAGTCTTTTAACAAGATCAGTTAAGTTTGAACAACACACAAGTCCTAAACCTGATTTGAGTGAGTATGATGTAAGGAACGTAAAATCAAATTAGAAATTTTGCAAAATCAATCATCTCATCTGTCAACTGAAAAATTTGGACGTCTAACTAACAGAGGTGTTTTTCGTGTCACATGTCATAATCCAAATTTGACTTACAAGTCTGTATGGGTTCCTAAGTCCACGACTAAGAAAGTAGCAACCAAAGCAATCTGCTAGTCGACCTAGGAAATCATCTCATGTTTTTCAATTTTCATCTGTGAACAAAACATCTGCATGGAATAAGTTGTGTGTTAAGACTTTTGATAACGATGTAAAACTTGATATTGCGTATGATGCTTCATGTAATGTGGTTTTAAATGATGCTTTATTGTCTAAAATGCATATTGCTTTACGTGATTATCTCGTTGTTGATTCAAAGTTTATTGTTGGTACTAACCGTAGAGGACCCAAGAAACTTTGGGTACCTAACCTCTAGGAAATTAACATTTACAGGATTTTGACATCTGTTTTTGGTATATCAATTCCGGTTGCTCTCGACAAATGACGGGCGATAAATCCTTTCTTGTCAATTTCGTTGACAAATTCATAGGAACGGTTATGGAGATTTTGTGAAAAATGGCATAATGATCAAACGGGTCTCATATGTTGAGGGTTTGGGGTGCAGTTTATTTAGTGTCAGCCAATTTTGTAACAGAGATCTCAAAGTTTTATTTGAACGTCGTCAATGCTCGGTGCAATCTACCGATGGAAACGATCTCCTTGTTGGTAAAACTTATGCTTCACTTTATACTATTGACCTCAATGATGCACCATCTCATGAAACCATGTGTTTGGCTACTCGTTCAACAAAGGAGAATTCATGGTTATGGCATCACCGAATGTCACACCTGAATTACAAGGGTATTAATTGACTAGTCTCTAAAGACTTAGTTGATGGTATTCCAAGCTTTCAATATGATAAGCATCATGTATGTTCATCATGTACGATGGGTAAGCGGAAACGGACTAATCATCCGCTTAAGCAAAACCCCAGTACTTCATCGTCCTTGCAATTATTGCATATGGACTTATGTAGACCCATGAGGATTTCTAGCTTCGGGGGCCGAATTTAGTGACCCGGACTTTTTCATGATTATATATTAAATGAAATTGATATTTATATGATTAAATGTTTCCAACATGTTAAGCAATCAAACTTGTTAAGACTTGATTATTTGAAATGAGTTTCATGTAGACAATTGACCACCCAGTTTGCCTGATGATTCACGAACGTCATAACTTGTGATAATTATATAATCATTTTATTTTTTTATGATGTAAGTTTTTATTTTATATATATATATATATATATATATATATATATATATATATATATATAAAAGAAGAAATACAATTAAATTCTAGATGTACAAGTAAAACACTAATTGCTACAGTAAAACACTATTTGCTACAGTAAAATACTATTTGCTACAGTAAAATACTATCTGCTACAGTAAACACAATTTACTCGTATTCAATCCATATTCGACACGATAAGCAAAGTTTGTTAAGTTAAATCTCAAGAATTTTAAACTGTGTTCATACATTCATTATAACCTCGACCAAATTCCGACGATTCACGAACCGTTATATATAAATAGATATGTATATGTATATATATATATATATATATATATATATATATATTATAACTTGAGAATATTAATAAAGTATTAAACGTATAATACTTTACACGAACGTATTTGTTTCAATATGATTTTCGACGAAATTAAAAAAAAAATATATTAAATGATTGAATTATCAGAAATATTGAATTATGATTACAAGTCTCTGTTGAGAGGTCTACTATGATTTGAGAAAATCTATTCCTCTTAACTATATTCAGAATAATTTATAAAGCTATTTATAAATAAAAACAAAAAGTGTCATTTACGAAAGTTAGACAAAAGTTAGTGGAGAATTGGTTTTCATAATATTCTATTAATCTATTTTCAAACGTACAAAGACGTTTTCAGTTTAAAAAGAACTTTATTATTAAAATGTATATAACTTTTATAAATATCTAGAATCACTTTTAAAACTCATTACTTAACCAGTATAATAAATATAACGATATTTATATTTTATTTCATTAAATATATATAACGATTTAAATTAATATTATATATATTTATACTCGTATTATACATACATAATTTTTATACTTTTACTATACTTTAACTTTACCTTTACTTTACTTTTACTTTACTTTAACTTTAATAATTCAGTTTAATAATTCATACTTTAATAATTCACTTTAATAATTCATACTTTAATAATTCACTTTAATAATTCAAAAAATCTATTATAAATAGAATTCAGTAGGTTTCATTATTTCATAAAAACTTGAAAATATATTTATCTAAACTCTCTCAATCAATTTATATATATAAATATATATATTTGCTCTGTATTATTTCAAGATATTATTAGTATACATAAAATATTACGACGGAGTGCTGTCCGAATGATTTCAAAATAGTTTTTTTTTAATGAGTCGAAGCTAAGGAAATTATGGGTTATAGCTATGGAGGTGATGGGTATGGTTCATGGGTATGCTCGTGAGGTCAATCTAGTGTTTATCATCTCCGTTGCATCTACGTACTTTCCTGCAATATTGAATCTCAATATTGATACGTTCGTGAATCCGAGGCCAACCTTACACTTGTTAAATGACGTTATATGTATTTTTACTACGAAATACAGTATTGTGAGTTTCATTTTCTCCCTTTTTATTTGCTTTTGCAATATATATTTTTGGGCTGAGAATACATACGCTGCTTTTATAAATGTTTTACGAAATAGGCACAAGTACAAAAACTAATTCTACGTGGGTTTAAACCAGAAATATACCCTTATCTTGGTAACATTAAACTACTTGTCTATGCACTGAAAGGACCCGTTCATATACATTATAAACGATTCACAATAGTTGATTACATTGCGAGGTATTTGACCTCTATATGATACATTTTACAAATATTGCATTTGTTTTTAAAAGACAATCTTTCTTTACATCGAAAATTGACAGGCATGCATACCATTTCATAATATCCACTATCCAACTATAAATTGATTTAATAATAATCTTTGATGAACTCAATGACTCGAATGCAACGTTCTTCGAAATATGCTATGAAAGACTCCAAGTAATATCTTTAAAATGAGCAAATGCACAGCGGAAGATTTCTTTAACACCTGAGAATAAACATGCTTTAAAGTGTCAACCAAAAGGTTGGTGAGTTCATTAGTTTATCATAATCATTTATTTCCATCATTTTAATAGACCACAAGAATTTCATTTCCAGTTCTCATAAATATACGTCCCATGCATAGAGACAAAAATAATCATTCATATGGTGAACACCTGGTAACCGACATTAACAATATGCATATAAGAATATCCCCTATCATTCCGGGATCCTCCTTCGGACATGATATAAATTTCGAAGTACTAAAGCATCCGGTACTTTGGATGGGGTTTGTTAGGCCCGATAGATCTATCTTTAGGATTCGCGTCAATTAGGGTGTCTGTTCCCTAATTCTTAGATTACCAGACTTTAATAAAAAGGGGCATATTCGATTTCGATAATTCAACCATATAATGTAATTTCAATTACTTGTGTCTATTTCGTCAAACATTTATAAAAGCACATGTATTCTCAGTCCCAAAAATATAAAGGGTAAAAAAGGCAAATGAAACTCACCATACTGTATTTTGTAGTAAAAATACATATAACATCATTGAACAAGTGTAAGGTTGGCCTTTGATTCACGAACCTAAATATATTTATATACAATTATGTATTTGTTAATATTTGTCTAATACATTAAGTTAAGTCATAGTGTACCACAATCCTAATGCTCGAGTCTAATATGCAAAGGTCGATAAAAATCTAGTTTGACTCAAAATGAATTCCAAATTCAAATAATTATAATTTTTAAATATCGTCGTTTTATATTTTTAAAATATTTTTAAAAGATTTAATAGAGTAGAATATAATTCATTTATAAATACCATTTTATATCAAAGCATACTTTTATATATCTTAATTAATAAAGTTTGTAAAGTGCAATAATATTAAAAAAAAATATTGTGATAGATTCTATTGAGGTATTTATATAATTTGTATTCCATTTTTATTTGATAAACTAGTATTGATAATAATAATAAGTAACAGTCGTGTTATTTTGTAATAATAAATATTATTATTTTATTAATAAAATTAATATTTATTTTTACTAAAAATGATATTATAAAATGGTAATTCTAATTATTGTATCTTTAATTTTCACAATACTTTTTAATATTAACATTAAAGTAATAATAATAATAAATATTATGATAATGAATATACTAATAACTATTTTATGTGATAATAAAAATAATACTAATTATAACTTTAACGATAATGACTATAAAAATAACAATTCTTAATGATAATACTTTTATTGATAATAATAATAATAATAATAATAATAATAATAATAATAATGATAATGATAATAATAATAATAATAATAATAATAATGATAATGATAATGATAATAATAATAATTATAATAATAATAATAATAATAATATTAACAATTAGATAAAAATTAGAACAACGATGTTAACGACGATAATAATAATCATTTTTACGAAATTTCAATTGGCTATAACTTCTAATCCGTCCATCGGATCCCTTTGGCATCTAAAGGTAAAGTTATTAATTTTCCACTAGCTTTCCAATGACATGCATATCTTATACCTTATTTCATCCCTAGTATAACAACTTTTAAGATTCAACATAACCTATCTAACGGCAATATCAAATATACAAGCATGCACAATCCTATATTCTCGAGCACTAGTCAGGGATACACTATTAGTAAATAAAAGTTAAGTTATGAGTGCTCACGTATCAATATTGAGGTTCAATATTGTAGGAAAGGTACGTAGACGCAACGGAGATGATAATCACTAGATTTGACTTACGAGCATACCCATGAACCATACCCATCACTTTCATAGCCATAACCCATAATTTCCCTAGCCCTATCCTACTCATAAAACTTGTCTCGAAATGACCCGCTCATGACCTCGTCGTAGTATTTTATGTATATTACTAATAATATCGCTCCTACTAATAATAATAATAATAAAAATTATAGACATAATTAATAAATAAGTATGTATATGTATATTTAGAGAGAGTGAGATAGAGATAGATGAATAAAAATCAAAAACTGGTTACGTTCGATATATATAGAATTTAATCTCACCAACTTCTTAAAGTCTCCGTGATTTGCGGTTCTAGTTTACACCTCATGTGATAAAAGGATCTTAAATTACATACACTAAAAGAAACAATGATTTTCATAGTTTAGCTCCTTAACATAAGTTTTTAATTCATTTTAATACTACATCATCCCCATGATCTAATCTAACGGTATACATTAGACACCATATTTGAGGTGGGTCCCACGTGAGAATAGGCAAAGAAACATTTTTATTGATCTTAAAATTATTTAAAGGTTGAGACTAGATACCAAATGTTTGTGTCGTTTAGCTACTTAACATAAGTTTTTAATTCATTTTAGTACGACATCATTCCCATGATCTTAAACTATTCTAAGGGTGGACATTAGACATCCTTATCTTATTTCATACGTAATTCATTGATTTATATATTATTTAATATATTTAATCTTTAGAATTAATTAAATATTATATTATATTTACGCTCATGGTAAAAATATAATTTTTACAAAAATGACACGGTCGTGGTCTCACGACTCATGTACCACTTTCGGTTTTTCGGGCGCACTTTCGTACGTTTAGAAAACTAGTCTTTTACGTTACGTGACGTGTACCTTTTACAAAAATTAGACTTACTCAACAATAAATTACCTTTATAAAAATATAACTTATAAAATTGAGTGTTGTGGTCATTTCCTTCTATAAATTAAAGTCTCGTTGTTTGTCAAAATATTTTATTTTAAATTAAACGTTTTGTGACATGTACCTTTATTAATAACTAGACTTAAATTAATTAAAAAACTAACCCACTCAGAGTGTAACTTAATCTTTTGAGTGTTTTGGTTATTTACTTTTATAATTCATAATCTTGTTATTTAACAAAGCCTATTTATTAATATTAGTTTAATATCAAAACGTTTTATGACTAATTTAAATTAAAATTTATAATCTTAATATAACATATCAAATGGGTTTATCTAGTTAACGAATCTTATCCCAATTATTCTTCTATATGATAAATCGAGTATTATGAAATTCGATTTTCCACTAACTTTTGTCTAACTCCCAATAAGTGATACTTTGTTCTTACTTGTAAATCACTTTACCATTTATTTCGAATACCGTTAAAAAAGTAAGGGTTTCCTAATTCAAAGTGGACCTCATAACAGAGACTCATAATCATAGTTCAATGTATCTGATAATTCAGTCATTTGATATTATCTTTTAATCTCGTCGATAAACTTACATCGAACAAATACATTCATGTAGAGTATTATCTATTCAATACCTTGATAGCATTTCCAAATTCATAAAATAGATCTTGTATCTTATATTCATAATAACTAATCCGTTCAATGTTTCATTAATATAACTCAATTTAAAATCAGACATATGTATATGTATATATATATATATTTACACATAATTGTTCGTGAATCGTTTGGCATGGTCAAAGGATATTTGATTACAGAAATATAGTTTCAAAACTTTCGAGACTCAACATTACAGATTTTGCTTATCGTGTCGGATATATATAAAGATTAAAGTTTAAATTTGATCGGAAATTTCCGGGTCATCACATTACCTACCCGTTAAAAGAAATTTCGTCCCGAAATTTGATAGAGGTCGTCATGGCTAACAGTAAGAATGTTATTATGACGAATGTAAACTGATACATAGAGTTTTATCATCATTGAGTAATATAGATAACCCAATTTGATTATGCGAAGAGTATAAATGAAGCTATCGCAAAAGAGTGAAAAATGAATAAATGTAGGTTTGACTTAACCGGCGGCGTGTTCAAGATTGCTTTCCGGAATTTAAGGAATTTAGAAGAAATCTTCATAATAAGATTTGATTCTTCGGTAATTAAGGAGATTTAGATCTTCTTTGGTTGAACGCGATAATCTGCTTCGATTGTTATGTCGGATATTTCCTTATAAATCCGCCTTCTCCATTTCCTTACGACTCACACCCTCTATTCTTTCTTCCTCAATTCATACTTTAAAACATTCGTTAATATGCTCTATCCCATCCTGATCCTTGATATCCTCTTAACGTTCATATCCGTCATTCTTTTTTTTAATCTGCCACCAGAAGAATCTATTTACTTTTACTATACCCTAGGGTTTATAGTATTTTTAGTTCTCCCGTGTCTTTACGTTGCTATATGCATCGATATATACGGTTTGTAATTTTTCGGGTTATTGCTAGATTTTTATATCTTCCCTGATATTTCGATGTCCCTGCTTCTGTCTTCTATAATCATCATCATCCATAGTTAATGCTCTCTTCTATTTGCTGCGGTTTATACCCCACATTTCCATTTCGAAGCTTTGTCCTTTCGTTTCTTCTTCTTGCGATTAAATAGCTCTTGTAATGGTCCGGAATTCATATGTATGGATTTAAGAAGGAATATAGTAATTGTTCTAAGAAGGAAAGGGTAATGGTAAATCCTGATTTTTTTAAATTACCAGAATACCCTGAAAAAGACCGAATCATCAAGAAATAGTTCCTTGATATGTTTAGAGATTAAGTAGAATGTAAGAGTCGTGTAAATGGTACATGATGACGGTATGTCCTGTGAATCATCACATCCATTAGAAACTCAGCATGAATTACTTTAATATAATGACGTTGATCAAGTGTCATTATATTATACTAACTCATGCATCAGTTCCCAACACTACTTCAAAACATTCATATTTGAATTTTTCAGAATTTAGAAACTAACACAGTTTCTTTTATGTTGCAGATATTACCGAGAGATAAATGATCTCAGATAAGGATAGTGGTGAAGATATCTCCAGAAATATGAAGAATATGTATAATGGGAGATACGAAGATATCTTATAATATTTAAGATATGATGATGATGAAGAATATCTGTCCGTGAAGGTTTAGAATAAGAAGTAAGGTGTTTGCTAACGAGTTCATTAGGCACTGAATCATTTGGATCCTTTGAAGGCAGAATCAGTCTCTGTGATTTGTCCACGGCTTCCTTCATACTTTGCTCAATTCGTTTTTCAGTACCAAATCCTTTCTTTTTCTGAGCTTTACCAACTCACTATCTTTTATCATCAAACTTTTGACCGTTTAAACCATCTACCATTTTTATGTTTCCTCTGCATTTAATGCTATAATATCTGAATCTCTGGTTATCAATCCGAGGTGGGTTCAGAAGAATCGTGTTTTAGGTGATTAAACGCTGGTGGTAATATGGTGGAATATGAAAGGTTCCCCAGTAATAATGACGAAAGGGCAATGTATCTATCGGGGTTATAATAAGACTGGTCCGACTGAAAAATCGAAGTTGACTTGCTGGAGCTGTGACAAAATTGGCTACTTTGAAAAGAAATCGAAATGTTGTTTTTGCTAATAAATGATAAAAAATTGGATGCGGGTACGTGTAAAACTACGACCTTGGTTTCGAGAGCTTTTCAGGTACAAGGCTTCGGGTAATGTGTGGTTGGATCATCATCTCGATTGTTCAATGTTTGAAGTGTCTTCCGGAATTTCGAAGGGTTTTAATTGCAGATTGTCATAGTCAATATCCAAATGATGGAATTGTCCTGACTCCCGAATGATTTTCATATTCATCTGAGTGTTACGATTAAAAGTGACGTTCTATCACAGGTTTGAAGTCAAAGTATAGCTTTGAAAAATATAAGGATCTAAGAGCGATGATTTCGGTTGTATCTCGAGTTGAATTCTGAAATTTCCAAAATCAGAATATGTAATTAGATTCGAATGAGTATGGTTGTTTTGATTTCTATAGAGGAATGCAT
The DNA here is from genome assembly GCF_046630445.1 of Rutidosis leptorrhynchoides. Lineage (NCBI taxonomy): Eukaryota > Viridiplantae > Streptophyta > Magnoliopsida > Asterales > Asteraceae > Rutidosis > Rutidosis leptorrhynchoides. Next base: position 365,283,496 of record NC_092338.1, read on the forward strand.
ATTGGTATAGTTGATGATTGTTGAATCAGAATTGAAGAACGTAACATATTAATTGTGATTTTATATATCTCTCGGGTATTACCTACCCGTTAAAAGAATTTCACAAATAATATTTTGAACCAGAGTGTTCATTACAATCTTTATAAAAATATATGTGGGTATATTTTCTTCAGATGTAATACAGATTCAATGAGTTGATATCATACTAAGCTCATCTGATTTTCGGCTTGAATTAGAAATGAAAAATCTCTAAAACATTAGAGATTACATAATTCTTGCGGAGTATTTCACTAATGTAATCAATACTTCAATATTTATAAGTATTTCCTTAGTGAATCATGCTGATGTTTATAGAACTTTTGTTAACTTCGCAAGATACGAATGTTGTTTTCCAGTAATTTTCGAGTACATCGAAGATGAAAGTGTAAAATCAAACATGTTATTGAATGATACACTTGATTTATTATGAAACCGAATTCATTTAATTGAAATAGAGGTTGTAGTTAACGATGGTTACGTAGCTAATGAAGGATGTACATCATAGCATATTAGTAATATGAATTAACCAGATAGTTAAGTTTCATACATAATAGCTTAGTACAGAAGGATTTATTATGGTTTAAAATTTTTATATATATATATATAGGATATACATATAAATTCTTCGGAGGAACTGAGTTAATACTTCATAACTCATTGATACAATATACTCGTTATTAATTCGTAATGGTTTCCACAGTGATTTGTTTTTTTTTTTTTTTTTTTTTTTTTTGAACTGGCAGAGCTTGTGAGGTTAGAGGTGCTGACGAATCTAACGATGTTGACAACACAGACTGTGTTGACGAGGCTATGGGTACCGCTGATGTTGTTTGGTAAAACAAGTCTAGCTTGTAAACGGCGCATCATTCTTGTCAGGGTTACGATTCTTTTTTCTATCATCTCTGTCCACTCATCTGGTTTATGGTTAAAGCTGAGATAGATAATCTCTAAAACTTTAGAGATTACATAATCACCACAGAATGTTTCTCCGATGAAATTATGAATCAATACTTCATCGTTTGTTGTTGTTGGTACTCCTTAGTATCTTTGGTGCGTGTGACGTTGATATCCGATATACAAATTGGGATATTGAGGTGTGTGGTGCGGATGTGATTGTTGGTGGTGGTAATGATCCTGTTGATATTAATAATGGTGGTTGCTGTTGATGCCGGTGATGCTGCTGGTGCTTATGATATTGAGGCTTGCGATGTTGATGTTACTGGCGGTACTTGTTATGCTGCTGGTGCTGCTGATGGTGTTTGTAACCTTCGTACCGTATTCTCCAAAGCCACTACCCGAGCGCGAAGCTCGTTGACTTCTTCTATCACACCGGGGTGATTATCGGTTCGGACGAGTGGATAAATATAATCTAGAATTTGGTGTAGTATATAGTCGTGACGAGATGCTCTGGAGATGAGAGAGAAAATGGTTTCTCGAACAGGTTCGCCGGTAAGTGCTTCAAGTTCATCGCCAAGAGGGCAATTTGGTGGATGGAAGGGATCACCTTCTTCTTGTCTCCAATGATTGAGGAGGCTACGAACCCATCCCCATTTCATCCAGAATAGATGATGGCTGATTGGTTGATCCATTCCGGTCACACTGTTTTCAGAGCTCGAATGAAACTCTATATCGGAAAAGCTATCATACTCTGAGGAATTCGAACTGGTTGAGGGATCCATCTCGTATGATCAAGGAATGAAATTTTTGATATGAAATAGATTATAGGAATTAGATTTAGTATTCTTCAATACATAATTTACATATGTATATATATTACCAAAATCTCATAAATTACGGAGGAATCTTTGAAAAATGTCAGTCAAAGTTCACAGTAACAGATATGCCAGGATAAGATTTCGTCTATACACTATTATGCAATAAATGCAAGAAAACGCGTCTAGACTTAAGAATGATAAGCAGGTAATTTTTCTACAGATGATAAGTAGATGATTTTCGACACGAAATGATAAGCAAAAACTTTTGATATGCAGACACGGTCGAAGTCCAGACTCACTAATGTATCCTAACGACTTATCAGTTAGACACACTAATGCAGACCTGGTTCGCTAAGACCACCGCTCTGATACCAACTGAAAGGACCCGTTCATATACATTATAAACGATTCACAATAGTTGATTACATTGCGAGGTATTTGACCTCTATATGATACATTTTACAAATATTGCATTTGTTTTTAAAAGACAATCTTTCTTTACATCGAAAATTGACAGGCATGCATACCATTTCATAATATCCACTATCCAACTATAAATTGATTTAATAATAATCTTTGATGAACTCAATGACTCGAATGCAACGTTCTTCGAAATATGCTATGAAAGACTCCAAGTAATATCTTTAAAATGAGCAAATGCACAGCGGAAGATTTCTTTAACACCTGAGAATAAACATGCTTTAAAGTGTCAACCAAAAGGTTGGTGAGTTCATTAGTTTATCATAATCATTTATTTCCATCATTTTAATAGACCACAAGAATTTCATTTCCAGTTCTCATAAATATACGTCCCATGCATAGAGACAAAAATAATCATTCATATGGTGAACACCTGGTAACCGACATTAACAATATGCATATAAGAATATCCCCTATCATTCCGGGATCCTCCTTCGGACATGATATAAATTTCGAAGTACTAAAGCATCCGGTACTTTGGATGGGGTTTGTTAGGCCCGATAGATCTATCTTTAGGATTCGCGTCAATTAGGGTGTCTGTTCCCTAATTCTTAGATTACCAGACTTTAATAAAAAGGGGCATATTCGATTTCGATAATTCAACCATATAATGTAATTTCAATTACTTGTGTCTATTTCGTCAAACATTTATAAAAGCGCATGTATTCTCAGTCCCAAAAATATAAAGGGTAAAAAAGGCAAATGAAACTCACCATACTATATTTTGTAGTAAAAATACATATAACATCATTGAACAAGTGTAAGGTTGGCCTTTGATTCACGAACCTAAATATATTTATATACAATTATGTATTTGTTAATATTTGTCTAATACATTAAGTTAAGTCATAGTGTACCACAATCCTAATGCTCGAGTCTAATATGCAAAGGTCGATAAAAATCTAGTTTGACTCAAAATGAATTCCAAATTCAAATAATTATAATTTTTAAATATCGTCGTTTTATATTTTTAAAATATTTTTAAAAGATTTAATAGAGTAGAATATAATTCATTTATAAATACCATTTTATATCAAAGCATACTTTTATATATCTTAATTAATAAAGTTTGTAAAGTGCAATAATATTAAAAAAAAATATTGTGATAGATTCTATTGAGGTATTTATATAATTTGTATTCCATTTTTATTTGATAAACTAGTATTGATAATAATAATAAGTAACAGTCGTGTTATTTTGTAATAATAAATATTATTATTTTATTAATAAAATTAATATTTATTTTTACTAAAAATGATATTATAAAATGGTAATTCTAATTATTGTATCTTTAATTTTCACAATACTTTTTAATATTAACATTAAAGTAATAATAATAATAAATATTATGATAATGAATATACTAATAACTATTTTATGTGATAATAAAAATAATACTAATTATAACTTTAACGATAATGACTATAAAAATAACAATTCTTAATGATAATACTTTTATTGATAATAATAATAATAATAATAATAATAATAATAATAATAATAATAATAATAATAATAATGATAATGATAATAATAATAATAATAATAATGATAATGATAATGATAATGATAATAATAATAATTATAATAATAATAATAATAATAATATTAACAATTAGATAAAAATTAGAACAACGATGTTAACGACGATAATAATAATCATTTTTACGAAATTTCAATTGGCTATAACTTCTAATCCGTCCATCGGATCCCTTTGGCATCTAAAGGTAAAGTTATTAATTTTTCACTAGCTTTCCAATGACATGCATATCTTATACCTTATTTCATCCCTAGTATAACAACTTTTAAGATTCAACATAACCTATCTAACGGCAATATCAAATATACAAGCATGCACAATCCTATATTCTCGAGCACTAGTCAGGGATACACTATTAGTAAATAAAAGTTAAGTTATGAGTGCTCACGTATCAATATTGAGGTTCAATATTGTAGGAAAGGTACGTAGACGCAACGGAGATGATAATCACTAGATTTGACTTACGAGCATACCCATGAACCATACCCATCACTTTCATAGCCATAACCCATAATTTCCCTAGCCCTATCCTACTCATAAAACTTGTCTCGAAATGACCCGCTCATGACCTCGTCGTAGTATTTTATGTATATTACTAATAATATCGCTCCTACTAATAATAATAATAATAAAAATTATAGACATAATTAATAAATAAGTATGTATATGTATATTTAGAGAGAGTGAGATAGAGATAGATGAATAAAAATCAAAAACTGGTTACGTTCGATATATATAGAATTTAATCTCACCAACTTCTTAAAGTCTCCGTGATTTGCGGTTCTAGTTTACACCTCATGTGATAAAAGGATCTTAAATTACATACACTAAAAGAAACAATGATTTTCATAGTTTAGCTCCTTAACATAAGTTTTTAATTCATTTTAATACTACATCATCCCCATGATCTAATCTAACGGTATACATTAGACACCATATTTGAGGTGGGTCCCACGTGAGAATAGGCAAAGAAACATTTTTATTGATCTTAAAATTATTTAAAGGTTGAGACTAGATACCAAATGTTTGTGTCGTTTAGCTACTTAACATAAGTTTTTAATTCATTTTAGTACGACATCATTCCCATGATATTAAACTATTCTAAGGGTGGACATTAGACATCCTTATCTTATTTCATACGTAATTCATTGATTTATATATTATTTAATATATTTAATCTTTAGAATTAATTAAATATTATATTATATTTACGCTCATGGTAAAAATATAATTTTTACAAAAATGACACGGTCGTGGTCTCACGACTCATGTACCACTTTCGGTTTTTCGGGCGCACTTTCGTACGTTTAGAAAACTAGTCTTTTACGTTACGTGACGTGCACCTTTTACAAAAATTAGACTTACTCAACAATAAATTACCTTTATAAAAATATAACTTATAAAATTGAGTGTTGTGGTCATTTCCTTCTATAAATTAAAGTCTCGTTGTTTGTCAAAATATTTTATTTTAAATTAAACGTTTTGTGACATGTACCTTTATTAATAACTAGACTTAAATTAATTAAAAAACTAACCCACTCAGAGTGTAACTTAATCTTTTGAGTGTTTTGGTTATTTACTTTTATAATTCATAATCTTGTTATTTAACAAAGCCTATTTATTAATATTAGTTTAATATCAAAACGTTTTATGACTAATTTAAATTAAAATTTATAATCTTAATATAACATATCAAATGGGTTTATCTAGTTAACGAATCTTATCCCAATTATTCTTCTATATGATAAATCGAGTATTATGAAATTCGATTTTCCACTAACTTTTGTCTAACTCCCAATAAGTGATACTTTGTTCTTACTTGTAAATCACTTTACCATTTATTTCGAATACCGTTAAAAAAGTAAGGGTTTCCTAATTCAAAGTGGACCTCATAACAGAGACTCATAATCATAGTTCAATGTATCTGATAATTCAGTCATTTGATATTATCTTTTAATCTCGTCGATAAACTTACATCGAACAAATACATTCATGTAGAGTATTATCTATTCAATACCTTGATAGCATTTCCAAATTCATAAAATAGATCTTGTATCTTATATTCATAATAACTAATCCGTTCAATGTTTCATTAATATAACTCAATTTAAAATCAGACATATGTATATGTATATATATATATATATATTTACACATAATTGTTCGTGAATCGTTTGGCATGGTCAAAGGATATTTGATTACAGAAATATAGTTTCAAAACTTTCGAGACTCAACATTACAGATTTTGCTTATCGTGTCGGATATATATAAAGATTAAAGTTTAAATTTGATCGGAAATTTCCGGGTCATCACATGCACGGTAGGCGCGAATCCTAAAGATAGATCTATTGGGCCTGACAAACCCCATCCTGACTATGGGATGCTTTAGTACTTCGAGGTTATTCTAAACACACCTGATCTGGTGTACTTCAGAGGGTAAAACATGAACGTTAAGGCTTGTTACCGGGTGCCTACAACTTATAGAATACTTTTATACACTTGCGAGTGTACATATATTTATAAACGGAAATCTTGTGGTCTATTAATATATTGAAATGATTGTTATGATAAACCTATGAACTCACCAACCTTTTGGTTGACACTTTAAAGCATGTTTATTCTCAGGTATTAAAGAAATCTTCCGATATGCATTAGCTCATTTTAAGGATATTACTTGGAGTCATTCATGGCATATTTTGAAAGACGTTACATTCGAGTCATTGAGTTCATCAAGATTATTATTAAGCCAATTATAGTTGGATGTATTATGAAATGGTGTGCATGCTGTCAACTTTCGTTGTAAAGAAAGTTTGTCTTTTAAAAACGAATGCAATGTTTGTAAAACGTATCATATAGAGGTCAAATACCTCGCGATGTAATCAACTATTGTGAATTGTTTATAATGTATATGAACGGGTCCTTTCAGTTGGTATCAGAGCGGTGGTCTTAGCGAACCAGGTCTGCATTAGTGTGTCTAAATGATAGTCGTTAGGATGCATTAGTGAGTCTGGACTTCGACCGTGTCTGCATGTCAAAAGTTTTGTTCATCATTTTTGTCAGAAATTACCTGCTTATCATTCTTAGTCTAGACACATCTTATTGCATTGATTGCATGAATAGTGTATAGACAAAATTCATATCTTAGGGTATCTGCTAATTCATATCTTAGCGTATCTATTACTGTAAACTTTGCCTGACATATTCCGTAAATTCCTCCATAATCTACGAAACCTTTTGCTCTATATAATTAGAATACCACCCGATAGCCGGAAAATCATTTCATATCGAAAAATTCTTTATTCAATCGTACGAAATGGAATTCGTCATTAGTTCAAGTCCCTCGGATTCCGAAATGGAATCCCACTCAAGTTCCGAAAGCAGTGTGACCGGAATGGATCAACCAATTAGTCATCATCTATTCTGGATGAATTGGGGATGGGTTCGTAGCCTCCTTAATCATTGGACAAAAGAAGAAGGTGATCCTTTCCATCCACCACATTGCCCTCTTGGCAAAGAACCTGAAGCAATTACCGGCGAACCTATCCGAAACACCATTTTCTCTCTTATTTCTAAAGTATCTCGTCACGATTACATACTACACCAAATTCTAGATTGTATTTATCCGCTCGTCCGAACCGACAATCACCCTGGTGTAATAGAAGAAGTCAACGAGCTTCGCGCTCGGGTAGTGGCTTTGGAGAATATGGTGCAAAGGTTACAAACACCAGCAGTAGCACCAGCAGCATAAACAGTACCACAATCAGCAACACCAACAGTACCATCACCACCACCAACAACAACATCCACATCCCACACTGCAACATCACAATCTGTATCTCAAACATCAACGTCATACGCCCTGTAAATATCCAGGAATATCAACAACAACAAACGATGAAGTATTAATTCATAAACTTCATTGAAGAGATATCTCTGCGGCAGTTATGTAATCTCCAAAATCTTAGAGATTATTTAATTCTGACCGTAAATCGGATGAGTGAACGGAGATGGTAGAGTAGAAACTTTGATCGAAAATGGTGTGCGATTTACAAGCTAGAATTGTTTTACCAACAGCATCAACAGGACCGTAGCATCATCAACACGGTCAGTGCCGTCAGTATCGTCAGAATCAATAGCACCTGTAACATCACAAACTCTGCCAGTTCAAGAATCATTGTGGACATCATTACGAATCAACAACAAATATATTGTATCAACGAGTTACGAAGTATTAACTCATTTCCAATCGAAATATTTATATGTATATTTTATATGTATAAATTTTTAAACCATAATAAATCTTCCCGTACTAAGCTATTATGTGTGAATCTTAACTACTCAGTTAATTCATATTACAAATATGCAATGATGTACGTCCTTCGTCCGCAACTTAGCCATCGTTAATTTCAATCTATGTCTCAATTCAATAAAAATCCAATTCATAATAAATCAAGTGTATTATTCGAATATATGTTTGATTTTACACTTTCATCATCGATGTACTCGAAACTTTTCAAATAACATCATTCGTACCTTGCGAAGTTCACAAGAATTTCACGAAAACCAACAAATAACAAAGTAATGATTCATAATTTCAATATTATTGAAGAAATACTTATGCAATTTATAAAGTTTTAGGGATTACTCAATTCTAGTTCCAACCATAAAACAAATGAGTTTAATTTAATATTAACTCATTAAATCTATATTACATCTAAAGAAAATATACACATATATTTTCATAAAGACTGTAATAAACTTCTTTTGTACAAAATATTAATTGTGAATTTTTTTTTAACGGGTAGGTAATACCCGAGAGATATATAAATTCACAATTAATAGATTACATTTTTCGAAACTGATTCAGCAATCATCAACTATACTCCATACTTTCACATCAATATCCATTCTTTCATATAAATCAAAACAATCAAACTCATTCAAATTCAATTACATATTCTGATTTTGAAATCGCATAATTCAATTCGAAATATAACCAGTATCATCACTCTTAGATTCCTATATCTTTCAAAGCTATACTTTGACTTCAAAACTGTGTTAGAACATCATATGTATTAACGATTACAATATGTGCTCAAACCCTTCGAAATTCCTGAAGACACTTCAACTAAGGAACAATCGAGATGATGATCAAACCACATGTTACCCATAGTTATACACCTGAAAAACTCTCAAAACCCAAGTCATAGTTCGACACGTATCCGTGTTAGACCCTTTGGCATTTACTACCTAAAATAACTTTTCAATTCCGTTTCAAAATAGACAGTTTTGTCACAGCTCCAGCAAGTCAACTTCGACTTCTCAATCAAAACAGTCTTATTATAACCTCGATAGATACGTTGCCCTTTCGCCAACGTTACCGGGGAATCGTTTATATTCACCACATTAGCAATAAACTTACAAACAACTTCACTGATCTTTGATTTTCCAAAAAAAAAAAAAAAATCATTATAATTATCGAAACCATATTATATACTCATTCGTACCTTATAACAAGAATTGCCATACCAATTATTGAGAATCAGCAATCAGTATTTTGAAACCTTACAGTATGTCTACATCAACAATTACATATACACACAACGTCTACCTCCAAGACTTACCTTCTTTGAATGAGAAATTTCTGAAAAACACCCTAAACTGCGAACCAGTTCTCGAAATTTTGAAAAATGCTGATGAAGCAGCAAAAACTGTAAACGACCTTAACAGTAAAAAGTTGGATGATAAAGGATAGTATATTGGTAAAGCTCAGAAAAAGAGAAGCTTTGGAATTGGAAAACGGATTGAGCAAAGTATGAAGGAGGCTGTGGACAAATCACAAAGGCTGAACCTGCCTTCAAAGAATCCAAATGATTCAGTACTTGCTGAAGTCATTAACGGATACCTTGCTCCTGACTCTAAACCACTGCGGACAATATCCTTCATCATCCTCTAATATTAGACATTCTAAGATATCATTTTATCTTTCATTATAAATATCATCCATACTTCTGAAGATATTTTTATAATTATTCTTATCTTAAATCATTTACGTCTTCGCGCTATCTGTATTATATCATAAAAGAAACAATTTTAGTTTCTAAATTCTAAAACATTCGAGTTTAAAATAGGAATATTCTTGAAGAAGTGTTGGGAGCTGAAGAATGAGTTAGTATAATATAATGACACTTGATCAACGTGATTATATTACAGTAATTCATGCTGAGTTTCTAAATGGAACATGATGATTCACAGATCATAACGTCATCATGTGCTATGTTACACGACTCTTGTATTCTCTTTGATCTCTAAATATCAAGAAAATATTTCTTGATGATTCGGCCTTTTCCGAGGTATTCTGGTAATTTGACAAGTCAAGATCGTGCCATTACAATTTCCTTCCTAGAACATTAACAATGTTATTTCCGAAATTTATATCTGTGAATTCTGGACCATTACAAGCGGTGCTTAATCGCAAGAAGAAGAAACGAAAGGACAAAGCTCTGAACTAGAAATGGGAGTATAAATCATAGCAAATAGAAGAGAGCATTAACTGTGGATGACAATGATTATAGAAGAAGCAAGGACTTTGAAATATAAGGGAAGATATAAAACCCAACAACAACCCAGAAATCACAAACCGTATATATCAATGCATATAGCAATATAAAGACACGGGAGAACTAAAAACACTATAAAACCAAGAGTATAGTAGAAGTAAATAGATTCTTCCGGAGGCAGATGAAAAAGAAGAGCGACAGATATGAAAGTGAGGAGTATATCAAGAATCAGCACTTGATGAAGCATATTGACAAATACTTTAAAATATGAGTTGAGAAGGTGTGAGTTGTAAGAAAACAAATGAGGTGGATTTATAGTGAAATATCCGACAGAGAAATCAAAATGAATTATCGCATTAATTCGAAGATAATCATAATTTTCTTAATCGCTGAATAATCAAATCCAATATAGATTACAAAGATTTTCTTTTCGGAGATCAATCGTGATGACGTCAAAAGATACGACGAATCACTATTATCTTATTTCATTCATTTACGATAACTTCACTAACACGCTTCGAGTAATCGAATTATTTTATCCATTCTTCTTGAACATGATAAAACTCTATAATCGTTATAATAGCATTCTCATTGTTAGTCATGACGACCTCTATCAAATTTCGGGGACGAAATTTCTTTAACGGGTAGGTACTGTGACGACCCGGAAATTTCCGACCAAATTTAAACTTTAATCTTTATATTATTCTGACACGATAAGCAAAGTTTGTTAAGTTAAATCTCAAGAATTTTAAACTGTGTTCATACATTCATTATAACCTCGACCAAATTCCGACGATTCACGAACCGTTATATATAAATAGATATGTATATGTATATATATATATATATATTATAACTTGAGAATATTAATAAAGTATTAAACGTATAATACTTTACACGAACGTATTTGTTTCAATATGATTTTCGACAAAATTAAAAATATATATATTAAATGATTGAATTATCAGAAATATTGAATTATGATTACAAGTCTCTGTTGAGAGGTCTACTATGATTTGAGAAAATCTATTCCTCTTAACGATATTCAGAATAATTTGTAAAGCTATTTATAAATAAAAACAAAAAGTATCATTTACGAAAGTTAGACAAAAGTTAGTGGAGAATTGGTTTTCATAATATTATATTAATCTATTTTCAAACGTACAAAGACGTTTTCAGTTTAAAAAGAACTTTATTATTAAAACGTATATAACTTTTATAAATATCTAGAATCACTTTTTACAACTCATTACTTAACCAGTATAATAAATATAACGATATTTATATTTTATTTCATTAAATATATATAACGATTTAAATTAATATTATATATATTTATACGCGTATTATACATACATAGTTTTTATACTTTTACTATACTTTAACTTTACCTTTACTTTACTTTTACTTTACTTTAACTTTAATAATTCACTTTAATAATTCATACTTTAATAATTCACTTTAATAATTCATACTTTAATAATTCACTTTAATAATTCAAAAATCTATTATAAATAGAATTCAGTAGGTTTCATTATTTCATAGAAACTTGAAAATATATTTCTCTAAACTCTCTCTATCGATTTATATATATAAATATATATATTTTCTCTGTATTATTTCAAGATATTATTAGTATACATAAAATATTACGACGGAGTGCTGTCCGAATGATTTCAAAATAGTTTTTTTTTAATGAGTCGAAGCTAAGGAAATTATGGGTTATAGCTATGGAGGTGATAGGTATGGTTCATTGGTATGCTCGTGAGGTCAATCTAGTGTTTATCATCTCCGTTGCATCTACGTACTTTTCTTCAATATTGAATCTCAATATTGATACGTTCGTGAATCCGAGGCCAACCTTGCACTTGTTAAATGACGTTATATGTATTTTTACTACGAAATACAGTATTGTGAGTTTCATTTGCTCCCTTTTTATTTGCTTTTGCAATATATATTTTTGGGCTGAGAATACATGCGCCGCTTTTATAAATGTTTTACGAAATAGGCACAAGTACAAAAACTAATTCTACGTGGGTTTAAACCAGAAATATACCCTTAGCTTGGTAACATTAAACTACTTGTCTATGCACGGTAGGCGCAAATCCTAAAGATAGATCTATTGGGCCTGACAAACCCAATCCTGACTATGGGATGCTTTAGTACTTCGAGGTTATTCTAAACACACCTGATCTGGTGTACTTCATAGGGTAAAACATGAACGTTAAGGCTTGTTACCGGGTGCCTACAACTTATAGAATACTTTTATACACTTGCGAGTGTACATATATTTATAAACGGAAATCTTGTGGTCTATTAATATATTGAAATGATTGTTATGATAAACCTATGAACTCACCAACCTTTTGGTTGACACTTTAAAGCATGTTTATTCTCAGGTATTAAAGAAATCTTCCGCTGTGCATTAGCTCATTTTAAGGATATTACTTGGAGTCATTCATGGCATATTTTGAAAGATGTTGCATTCGAGTCATTGAGTTCATCAAGATTATTATTAAGCCAATTATAGTTGGATGTATTATGAAATGGTGTGCATGCCGTCAACTTTCGTTGTAAAGAAAGTTTGTCTTTTAAAAACGAATGCAATGTTTGTAAAATGTATCATATAGAGGTCAAATACCTCGCGATGTAATCAACTATTGTGAATCGTTTATAATGTATATGAACGGGTCCTTTCAGCAGCCTTAATGAGTCACCTAAACATGTGGCAACCATCATTTAGCAACTAAAAATACAAACTAATGGAACCTTATATTCAAGGGTAGGATCACATTTTTCTTCACCAACCATAACACTTTCATTTTTCAACTTTCATGCATCAAACTTATCTCTCTCTTGTTCTCTCTTGATGTTCTAAGTGTTCTTCATCACCTTCATCAAAATCTAGCTCAATCTAGCTCATAAATCCTAACTTAGATCAACTTACAAAATAACTACTCAAGAACACACCAAAAACACTTTCAAGTTTACTAGCTTACTTCCAATCTTGCAAATCCATTTCAAGTGATCATCTAAGAAATCTTTCTTATTTACAGTAAGATATCTTTCTAATTCAAGGTAATACTCATATTCAAACTTTTATTCAATTTCTATAACTATAACAATCTTATTTCGAATAGAAATCTTACTTGAACTTATTTTCGTGTCATGATTCTGCTTCAAGAACTTTCAAGCCATCCAAGGATCCTTTGAAGCTAGATCTATATTTCTCATTTCCAATAGGTTTACCTACTAAAATTAAGGTAGTAATGATGTTCATAAAATCATTCGATTCATACATATAAAACCATCTTATTCGAAGATTTAAACTTGTAATCACTAGAACATAGTTTAGTTAATTCTAAACTTGTTCGCAAATAAAGTTAATCCCTCTAACTTGACTTTTAAAATCAACTAAACACATGTTCTCTATCTATATGATATGCTAGTTAATGATTTAAAACCTGGAAACACGATGAACACCATAAAACCGGACATACGCCGTCGTAGTGAAACCGGGGGCTGTTTTGGGTTAGAAAAATAAAAACTATCTTAATCTTTGAATTGGAAGTTTGTTTTCTGGAAAAATGATATTTCATATGAATATGATACTATATCCAAAAATCATGGTTAAACTCAAAGTGGAAGTATGTTTTTCAAAATGGTCATCAAGATGTCGTTCTTTCAACGGAAATGACTACCTCTTTAGTAAATGACTTGTAACCTGTATTTCCGACTATAAACTTATACTTTTTTTGTTTAGTTTCATAAATTATAAATCATTATGAAACCATAGCAACCTGAATCACTCAAAACGGATTTAAAACGAAGAAATTATGGATAAAACAAAATTGGAAAATTTTACTTGTTGTAGCTACAAAAATTTTACAACAAATCTACACTAATCATATCCTAGCTAACTTATATTGTATTATACATGTATTCTAACATATATTATGTAATCTTGGGATACCATAGACACATATACAATGTTTTGACATATCATATCGACCCATCTATATATATTATTTGGAACAACCATAGACACTCTAAATGCTGTAATGTTCGAGTTCGCTATACAGGTTTGAGGTTGATTCCAAAAATATATATACTTTGAGTTGTGATCTAGCCTGAGACATGTATACACTGGGTCGTGGATTGATTCAAGATAATATATATTGATTTATTTCTATACATCTAACTGTGGACAACTAGTTGTAGGTTACTAACGAGGACTGCTAACTTAACAAACTTAAATCATAAAAACGTAATAAAAAATGTTGTGAATATATTTCAATCATACTTTGATATATATGTACACAATTTTTATTGGTTCGTGAATCGACCAGTGGCCAAGTCTTATTTCCAACGAAGGAAAAAAATCTGTGAAAGTGAGTTATAGTCCCATTTTTAGTATCTAATATTTTTGGGATGAGAATACATGCAGTTTTATAAATGTTTTACAAAATAGACACAAGTGTAACACCCCAGCTTAACATGACCACAATATTGTCCGCTTTGCCCGCAGGCGCACGGCTTTTTCTTGGTGACCACACACGAGAAGCACTTTCCCAGGAGTTCACCCATCCTAGTAGTGCTCTCGCCCGAGCACGCTTAACTACAACGTACTCGCACTTCTACTCAGCTTGTGATCCCAAAACGCGTTGTGTCATTTAAGCGTGAGTATTACCTTATAATCCCATGATCACTCATGTTCGTGGGCGATGTGGGATTTGCCTAGGGTGTTACATTCACCCCCCCTTAGGGACTCATCGTCCTCGATGAGGTTTGCCCCACCACCCCCAACGGCACATGAGTGGCTCTGATACCATTCTGTAACACCCCAGCTTAACATGACCACAATATTGTCCGCTTTGCCCGCAGGCGCACGACTTTTTCTTGGCGACCACACACGAGAAGCACTTTCCCAGGAGGTCACCCATCCTGGTAGTGCTCTCGCCCGAGCATGCTTAACCATAATGTACTCGTACTTCTACTCAGCTTGTGATCCCAAAACGCGTTGTGTCATTTAAGAGTGAGTATTACCTTATAATCCCATGATCACTCATGTTCGTGGGCGATGTGGGATTTGCCTAGGGTGTTACAACAAGTACTTGAAACTACATTCTATGTTAGATTATGAATACCGAATATCGCCCTTTTTAGCTTAGTAACCTAAGAATTAGGGAACAGTACCCCTAATTGACGTGAATCCTAAAGATAGATCTATGGGCCTAACAAAACCCATCCGAGGCACGGATGCTTTAGTACTTCGATTTTTATACAGACGAGAGGATTCTGTTATACAGATGAGAGGATTCTGTTTTGGGGATATTCTATATGCCTCTTGTTAATGTCGGTTACCAGGTGTTCATCATATGAATGATTTTACCTTAATGCAGACGAGAGGATTCTGCTTGAGGATTATGTTTATAAAATGAAATTTTGTGGTATATTATTATTACAATTTGATATATACAGATTAAACCTATAACTCACCAACATTTTGTTGACGTTTTAAGCATGTTTATTCTCAGGTGATTATTAAGAGCTTCCACTGTTGCATGCTAAATTAAGGACAAGAATTGGAGTCAGTATGCTTGTATAATATTGTTTAAAAACTGCATTCGAAGACTTAAGTTATTGTGTAATATTATTGTAAATCATTATGTAATGGTCGAGTGAAAATGCTATGTTTTAGATTATCATTATTTGATAATCTTCGTAATGTTTTAAACCTTTATTGATAAAATAAAGGTTATGATTTGTTTTAAAAACGAATGCAGTCTTTGAAAACGTCTCATATAGAGGTCAAAACCTCGCAACGAAACCAATTAATATGAAACGTTTATAATTGATATGAACGGGACATTTCACCAAAAACATGTGCTTGTTATTGTTGATGACTATACCCAATTTACATGGATTTTTCTTCTGCGGACTAAGTCAGAAACCCCCGCCATTATCATTGAGTTCATCAAAAAGACTCAACGCTCTTTTAACAAACATGTTAAGAGTATTCAAACTGATAATGGGACGGAATTTAAGAATGACCTGCTTGATAGTTTTTTGAAAGACCAAGGCATTGAACATCAGTTCTCTACTGCACGAACCCCTCAACAGAATTTAGTAGTCGAACGACGTAATCGTACGTTGTGCGAGGCAGCTCGAACGATGCTTGCTTACTCCAAACTACCTCCAAAAATGTGGGGAAAGGCCATTTCCGCTGCATGTTATACCCAAAATCGCTGCATCATTAATAAATGTTTTGATAAATCTCCTTATGAGTTATTATATGGTAGACGCTCGAATGTCAAATATTTTCATGTCTTTGGTTGTATATGCTATGTGCTTAACGATTTTGACAGCCTCGGAAAGTTTGATCCTCATGGCGTTCAGGTCATATTTCTCGGTTATTCTTCGAACAAAGTTGCCTATCGTGTCTATCACAAACGGACAAAGACGATCAAGGAAAGCATTAATGTAAGGTTCGATGAGTTATCGGGAATGGCTTTTGAACAACCCAGTTTAAAACCCGATCCTAACCTGGCTACTACTTCTTCCGCACAAAATTTAATTTTCTTGAAGAAGGGTGTTCCTACGGTAACAACAGAGGAACTGAATATCTTATTTGATAGTCTTTATGCTCCTCAACGGAATTCAAATGTTTAAGCCGTACCGGTTACACCATCATAGTCAACTACTGTGGAGACTTATCCAAGTCTTTTTGATGAAGATACAACACCAACTGATTCACCTGTTGTTTCTTCATCCTCCCTCTCACCTCCTAATACTGATAATCTTGAACCAATTCAAGATTCATTCGTTGATACAACTCCAGTTGTTTCTCCAGATACTCAAATGCATCCATTAGAAAGTGTTACATCAGATCAAGGGGATCAAGGATCAACGTCAACAATGGTTGATGTTTCAATGGATACCACTGATGTACAACCTCTTCCACATAACAACCGATGGACTAAAAGTCATCCAATTGATCTTATCATTGGTAATGCATCTGCTCCAGTCTCAATTGGAAGGGCAACTCGGAATATGTGTCTATACACTGCCTTTCTTAGTAAGATTGAACCAACAATGGTTGCTCAAGCTTTACTAGATCTAAACTGGGTGGTAGCAATGCAAGAAGATATCAATCAGTTTGATATTATGTGATAGATGTCTACCTCTAGTACAAATCCCATTGACTCACCTAATAATAATGAAGAGTCGAATATATATTGGGAAGATTCACAAATTCCCGAAGAGGAACCGGAAGAGGAGGAATCGTAAGAAGAGATTCCGGAGGGGAAATATTAGGAACCACAGAAAAACAGATAAATAAAAGAAAATCCTCAACCAATGGACCAAAGTTAATAATGGTCAATGGTGTTTCCGCCAAGGAAGCAAAATATTGGGAAAATTACCAATTTTCTGATGAATCGGATTTCGATGAGGATTCCGATGATGTTATAGAAATTATCTCGACCCAATTTGAAAAAGCAAAAGAAAATAATAAGGGAAAGGGCATCAAAATAGAGAAACCTGATTCCAACCCCGATGAATTTTATATGTATCGTCAACACCCGTATTTCTTAAGTTGTAACAATAACCCGGGAACCTCTAAGCCACCAGGTTTTTCTAAACCATTTGTGAAAACAACGGCTTGTATTAGAGGAATGATAATGCTAAAAACGAACATATATTTCATAGCATTTTCCCTCAAGAAAGACAAGCTTTTAGTTGCAATTGTTCTATTTACAAGTGATATTCGTTTAAATAATAAAAGGTGAAGACAAAAGACAGATTTGACGAATTGAAGATGCAAACGACCAAAAAGCTAAAAAGTACAAAGTACAATCAAAGTGGTTCAAATTATTGATGAAAAACGTCTCAAAATTACAAGAGTACAAGACGCAAAACGCAAAGTGCAAGATATTAAATTGTACGCAAGGACGTTCGAAAATCCGGAACCGGGACCAGAGTCAACTTTCAACGCTCGACGCAACGGACTAAAAATTACAAGTCAACTATGCACATGAATATAATATAATATATAATTAATTCTTAAAATTATTTATATATTATATTGTTTAATAAAACCGTCAGCAAACAAGAAAACAAAGGTTCCTGAGCTGTAAAAGAGGGCCATGCGATTGCATGGCCTGGAAGAACAAATTCCATGCGATCGCATGGAGCAAAAAATCTGGTCAGGTCCTATAAATTTCGCAGTTTTGGTCGAATGTTAACATCTCTTTTTCTCTTCTCACTCTCACGTATTATATATATATTATAATTTTAATTATAATTTTAATTTAATTTAATAATACTAAGGGTATGTTAGCGAATGTTGTAAGGGTGTAAGTCGAAATTCTGTCCGTGTAACGCTACGCTATTATTAATCATCGTAAGTTATGTTCAACCTTTTTAAATTAATGTCTCGTAGCTAAGTTATTATTATGCTTATTTAAGCCGAATTAATCATGATGTTGGGCTAAATATTAAAGACGGGGTAAATGGGCTTTGTACCATAATTGGGGTTTGGACAAAAGAACGACACTTGTGGAAATTAGACTATGGGCTATTAATGGGCTTTATATTTGTTTAATTAAATGATAGTTTGTTAATTTAATATAAAGATTTACAATTGGACGTACCTATAAATAACCACATACACTCTATCGGACACGATGGGCGGGATATTTATAAGTACTAATAATCGTTCATTTAACCAGACACGGGAATGGATTAATAGTCAATGGACTTATTAAAACAGGGGTGAATTATATACAAGGAAAATTGGTGTAATTATAGTTTAAGTCCCCAATTAGTTGGAATATTTAACTTCGGATATAAGGATAATTTGACGAGGACACTCGCACTTTATATTTATGACTGATGGACTGTTATGGACAAAAACCAGATGGACATATTGAATAATCCAGGACAAAGGACAATTAACCCATGGTAATAAACTAAAATCAACACGTCAAACATCATGATTACGGAAGTTTAAATAAGCATAATTCCTTTATTTCATATTTAATTGCACTTTTAATTATCGCACTTTAATTTATTGTCATTTTAATTATCGCACTTTTTAATTTTCGCAATTTTATTTATCGTCATTTTATTTATCGCACTTTAATTTATCGCACTTTAATTATTGTTATTTACTTTACGCTTTAAATTAAGTCTTTTATATATTTAAAATTTTACATTAGGTTTTAACTGTTGCTTAAATTTTAAAATCGACAAACCAGTCATTAAACGGTAAAAACCCCCTTTTATAATAACAATACTACTTATATTTATATTTATACAAATATAGTTTTAAAAAAATATAGCGTTAAACTTGGCTAGCTCCATGTGGAACGAACCGGACTTACTAAAAACTACACTACTGTACGATTAGGTACACTGCCTATAAGTGTTGTAGCAAGGTTTAGGTATACCCACTCTATAAATAAATAAATAACTTGTGTAAAAAAAAGTATCGTATTTAATAGTATTTTGTAGTAAAAATACTGCTATTTCGTACCCCTTCGCTTTAACATCAAGTATTTTTGGCGCCGCTGCCGGGGACTGCTTAAACGCCGGAAGCGAAACGCTATATATATATAAAAAAAAGATTTTTAATTTACTTTTGTAAAAATACGTTTTAGATATTAAAAATACAAAAATATAAAAAGAAAAACAAAATATATATATTTTTAAGAGTTGTTCAAAAAATAAAAAAAAATAAAAAACTTTGTATTTTCTTTTAGTTACAAAAACTAATAGGTAGTTTTTTTTTGTAAAAAATATAAGTTTTTATTTATTTTATATATTTATAAAACATAAAATAAAAAAATAAAAAATTTAAATTAATATTCGGCCCGATTACTGTAGCAGCCCAATACTTGGTCTGAAATCCGAAGCCATGCGACCGCATGGTATTAACAAGTAAACTCCATGCGATCGCATGGAGTGATTTGACAGCCCAGGTACCTCAGACGTACAATTAGGGTTTTGATTAATAATAATTATTATTATAAATTAATTTTAATTAGGGTTAAGTTTTATAATATTTAGTTTTAGTTTTATTTAATTTGTATTTTTAGTTTTAATTAGTTTTATTAAATATTAACTTATTACTTTTATAAAATAAATAATATAAAAATAATATTTTTATAAAAATTGTATTTTTATAAATTTAAGTTTTATTTTTTAAATTTTGTATATTTTTAATCGTTTATTCGTAGTATTTTTATTTTTTTCGCTCGTAACTAGTTTTAAGATATAGTTTTTGCCATAGTTTACTTTTATTTCTAGATTTTTAGGCTTTGCCATAAAATTCCTTAAGTGCTTTTTCTTTAGATTAAGATTTAGATGCTTTAGAATTTTGCGACGCCGTTTTTAAATTTTAGTACTTTTTAAGTTATTACCGTTTTGGATATAGAATTTCTTTTAAGCTTTAATACTTTTAGACATAACTTTTAATTCTTAGTTTTTAGACTTTTAAGTTTCGACGCGCTACGTTCTTTTTATTATTTTTTGACCTTTTTATTTTTTCGACGTTTTTCGACGCGCTCTTTTTCTTTCTTATTTCTCGACGCTCTAGTTTTTAGGACATAGAATTTTCTATTTTTTCTCTAAAATTTCTTTAAATTTCAATGAAAAATTATTTTAAGCAGTTAAATTGATAGACATCCAAAATTTTCTGGTTCGTAGTAATAGTTGGATTCGTTAGTGGTGAGTTGTGGGCTTCCGATTTAAAGGGTCCTGGCTACCTGCTGCATCTATTGACTATTCGAAATGTGGGCAAAATCAGAAAAGTCTATTAATTTGATAACTTATATAATTTTTATTTTTATAACTAATAGGATATTCAATGAATGCACCGAGCAAAACGTTCACCACCTTTTATAAGTTCACCACCTGTAACTCGATCAAGACATCTAGCCAATATTGTCGCCATTGATTTTTCTTTAGAATCGTCATCCAGTCGACCAAGTACTCCAATTCAGATTATGAAATCAAAGGACAAATCCTACACATGGTAAATAATCAATGCCAATTTAGTGGTGCGCCGAAGGAAGATCCAAATGAACATCTTCAAACCTTTAATAGGATCTGTACTCTATTTAAAATAAGAGAAGTTGAGGATGAACAGATATATCTCATGTTATTTCCCTGGACTTTAAAGGGAGAAGCCAAATATTGGTTAGAATCGTTACCTGAAGGGGCGATTGATACATGGGACGTTTTAGTTGAAAAATTTCTTAAACAATTCTTTCCGGCATCTAAAGCCATGAAACTTCAAGGAGAAATTGTTACGTTCACACAAAAGTCAAATGAAACTCTATATGAAGCATGGACAAGATTTGAAAAGTTATTGAGAGGATGTCCGCAACATGGTTTAGACACTTATCAAATAGTACAAATATTCTACCAAGGATGCAACATCACTACAAGAAAAGACATCGATATAGCAGCTGGTGGTTCCATTATGAAGAAAACCGCAACTGAAGCTTACAAAATTATTGATAACACTGCTTTCCACTCACATGAGTGGCATCAAGAAAAAGATATCGTTAGATCATCTAAAGCGGCTAGAGCCGATTCTAGCCATGACTTTGATTCCATTTCCGCAAAGATAGATGCTGTCGAGAGACGAATGGAAAACATGACTAAAGATATTCACTCAATACGAATTAGTTGTGAGCAGTGTGGAGGACCACATTTGACAAAAGATTGTCTCAGTATTGAATAAACAATGGAACAAAGAGAGAATGTTTCATATATAAACCAAAGGCCTGGAAATAATTATCAGAATAATTATCAACCGCCAAGACCAATCTACAATCAAAATCAGAATTATAACCGAAATGTTCCATACAACAACCAACAAGGTCCTAGTAATCAACAAGTATCCAACAATACTTACAATCAGCAAAGACCTATTTTTCAAAATAAACCACCACAAACCGATGATAAAAAGCCAAATTTAGAAGATATGATGTCGAAGCTAGTTGAATCTCAAACGCAGTTTTTCACATCTCAGAAACAAACCAATGAACAAAATGCTCAAGCATTTAGAAATCAACAAGCTTCTATTTAAAATTTCGAACAAGAAGTGAGCAACTTAGCAAGGTTGACAGGTGAAAGAAAACCGGGAAGTCTACCTAGTGATACAAATGCTAACCCCCGGAATGAAACAGCTAAAGCCATTACCACAAGAAGTGGTATTACACTTAAACCACCTGAAATACCTGTAATTTCTGATGACGCTATTCCTACTCCACAAGAACCACAACCTGAGCAAGATAAGGAAACAGAACCGGTAGTTGAAAAGGTTAATGAAGATAACACAGTTAAGGCTAAACCATATGTTAAACCATACCAACCACCACTTCCTTACCCGAGTAAAATGAGAAAAGAGAGACTTGAAGCCGAGCAATCCAAATTCTTGGATATGTTTAAACAAATAAATGTCAACCTTCCTTTCATTGATGTAATTTCAGAATGCCTAGATATGCTAAATTCTTGAAAGTTCTAATCACGAATAGAAAGAAAATGGAAGAACTCTCGGCTGTTACTATGAATGCTAATTGTTCTGCAGTACTGTTGAATAAGATACCAGAAAAATTATCAGATCCAGGAAGTTTCACAATTCCATATTTTCTGGATAGTCTTAGTTCAATAGAAACATTGGCAGACTTAGGTGCTAGTATAAATTTAATGCCGTATTCACTATACGCTAAACTAGACCTTGGAGAATTGAAACCAACACGAATAAGTATACAACTAGCCGATCGATCAGTAAAATATCCTAGAGGGATAATGGAGAACATGCTAGTTAAAGTTGGTACTTTAGTATTTCCAGTAGATTTTGTTATTCTGGAAATCGAAGAAGATTCTCGAGTTCCTCTAATATTAGGAAGACCATTCTTAAATAAGGCTAAAGCAATAATTTGACGTGTTCGGTAAGAAACCGACCCTAAGTATAGAGGACGAGAGTGTTACTTTTTCAGTTGATAGAGCCATGCAACAACCGCAATCTGCAGATGCTACATGTTATTATATTCAAACTATAGATTCACATACAGAATTGTTAGAAGAATTTCCAGAGTTACAAGGAACAGGAGAATGTTCTTTAGGAGAAGAAACTGAACCAATTGATGAAGCTGTAATATTAGCTGCACTCATGGCTAATGGATATGAACCAACAATAGAAGAAATTTAAATGCTAAAAGAAGAAGACAGATATCGATATAAATCATCGATAGAAGAACCACCGACATTAGAGTTAAATCCACTTCCAAACCATTTAGAATATGCTTATTTAAATGGTGAATCTGAATTACCTGTAATAATATCGTCTTCTCTTACTGAAAATGAAAAATCTCAACTCATTTCTGTGCTAAAAGATCATAAACCAGCTATTGCATGGAAGATTCATGATATTAAAGGCATAAGTCCTTCGTATTGCACACATAAAATCCTTATGGAAGAAGGTCATAAAACGTATGTGCAACGCCAACGAAGACTAAATCCTAATATGCAAGATGTTGTTAAAAAAGAAATTATGAAACTGCTTGATGCAGGTTTAATTTATCCAATCTCTGATAGTCTATGGGTAAGCCCAGTTCAATGCGTACCTAAGAATGGTGGCATGACTATCATCACAAATGAAAAAAATGAGCTTATTCCTACTAGGACTGTAACAGGATGGCGTGTTTGTATTGATTATAGAAAATTAAATGACGCCACCAGAAAAGATCACTTTCCCTTACCTTTCATTGATCAAATGTTGGAAAGATTAGCCGAAAATAGTTACTATTGTTTTCTTGATGGTTTTTCCGGATACTTTCAAATTCCAATAGCACCCGAGGACCAAGAAAAAACCACATTCACGTGCCCTTATGGTACTTTTGCTTACAAACGCATGCCATTTAGACTTTGCAATGCCCCTGCAACCTTTCAAAGGTGCATGATGGCGATTTTTCACGACATGATAGAAGAATGCATGGAAGTTTTCATGGATGACTTTTCAGTCTTCGGTGATACATTTGAATCGTGTCTAGTCAATCTTGAATGAATGCTTATTAGATGCGAACAATCAAATCTAGTTCTTAATTGGGAGAAATGCCATTTCATGGTTAAAGAAGGCATCGTTCTTGGTCATAAAATTTCAAAGGAAGGAATTGAAGTGGATAGAGCTAAAGTAGATGTAATTGCTAAACTTTCACATCCCACCAATGTTAGAGGAGTTAGGAGTTTTCTAGGGCATGCCGGTTTTTACCGACGTTTCATAAAAGATTTTTCTAAAATTGCCACTCCTATGAATAAACTCCTAGAAAAGGATGCTCCATTCATCTTTTTAGATGAATGCATCAAATCTTTTAATATTCTTAAAGAAAAACTCACTAATGCGCCGATCATGATAACTTCAAATTGGAATCTACCATTTGAACTCATGTGCGATGCAGGTGATTTTGTAATGGGAGCCGTTTTAGGACAAAGGATTGAAAAACGATTTCAACCTATATATTATGCTAGTAAGACGTTACAAGGAGCACAAATAAATTACACAACTACTGAAAAAGAACTCCTTGCTATTGTCTTTGCTTTTTACAAATTTCGTTCATATCTCGTTCAAGCTAAAACGGTGGTCTATACCGACCATTCTGCTCTTAGATACCTATTTTCAAAACAAGATGCTAAACCAAGATTAATCCATTGGATCTTACTCTTACAAGAGTTCGATATTGAAATCCGATACAAAAAGGGAGCAGAAAATCTCGCCGCTGATCATCTTTCTCGTCTTGAAAATCCTGAATTAGAAGTTCTCAATGAATCGGCCATACAGGATAACTTTCCTGATGAATATCTATTGAAGATAGATTATAATGAAATTCCATGGTTTGCAAACTATGCAAACTACTTAGTATGTGGATTCCTCGAAAAAGGGTTGTCGTATCAAAAACGAAAGAAATTCTTTAGTGATATAAAACACTATCTCTGGGAAGATCCACATTTGTTTAAAAGTTTTCCCGATGGAATAATACGCCAATGCGTATTCGGAGATGAAGCCAGTCAAATCTTAAACCATTGTCACACAGGAACAATAGGAGGGCATTATGGGCCTCAACTTACACCAAGAAAAGTTTACGATGCTGGATTCTATTGGCCTACAATTTTCAAAGACGCACACCTTCTTTGCAAATCCTGTGATGCATGTCAAAGGGCCGGAAAAATAAGTCAACGTGATGAAATGCCACAAAATGTCATTCAAGTATGTGAAGTATTTGACATTTGGGGTATTGACTTTATGGGTCCATATCCAAAATCTCATAATAATCTCTACATTCTCGTTCCCATTGATTATGTATCTAAATGGGCAGAAGCACAAGCTCTTCCAACTAACGATGCACGAGTTGTAGTCAACTTTTTAAAATGTCTTTTTGCAAGGTTTGGAACACCGAAAGCTTTAATAAGTGATCGAGGTACTCATTTCTGTAATAATCAACTTGAGAAAGTTATCAAAAGATATGGAGTAACTCATAAAATCTCAACCGCTTATCATCCACAAACAAGTGGACAAGTTGAAAATACCAACCGAGCATTAAAACGTATTCTAGAGAAAACCGTAGGATCAAATCTGAAGGAATGGTCCATGAAATTGGAGGATGCACTCTGGGCTTTTAGAACAGCCTACAAAACTCCAATTGGAAACACACCTTTTAGACTCGTTTACGGAAAAGCATGCCACCTTCCAGTAGAAATTGAGCACAAAGCATTTTGGGCTTTGAAGACATGTAATCTTGATTTGCATGAAGCCGGACGTCTACGGTTAAACCAACTAAACGAATTAGAAGAATTAAGACATGAAGCATATGAAAATTCGTTAATCTATAAAGAAAGAACGAAGAAATAGCATGATAAAAGAATCAGAAGTTCAAAAGAATTTAAGGAAGGAGACGGAGTTCTTCTTTTCAATTCACGATTCAAGTTATTTCCTGGAAAATTGAAATCAAGATGGTATGGACCATTCATAGTCAAAAGAGTTTTTCCATATGGAACAGTAGAATTAATAAATTCAAATGGAATTGAATTTAATGTTAATGGTCACAGAGTTAAACATTAGATAGATAATCCGATGGAAGTTGAAGATGAAGTTAATCACAATTTCGATACCATAGCTAACTAAGTGTGGGAAGGTTCGAATATTTTTAGGGTAATATGTATTTCTATTAGAGTTAGTTATTCTATTTTCGTGTAGTTTCCGAGAATGGAATCCGAATGGTCTTTCTTTAGCAGACCCTAAAGAACTAGTCTTCTCCCCCCATTCTGAATTTTTATTTTTTTTAAGTTTTACGAGATGAAGAATTCCTTTGATCTGAACCATGGTCTAATGCTACACGCTATGATTACTAAACGTAATAATGACACACTTCCGAGTGAACTGGTATCATTCATAAGAGGAAAAATGGACGGAGTAAAAAAAGAACTCATAAAAGATAATCATAAGATACATTTTGGTAAAGGAAAATCAAAATTCGCAACAAAAAGAAGAGCACGACACCTTGAAAGATGCTATAAATGCGGAAAATGGTCACATGAAGGTAAATGTTCAAATAATCAAACATATTCAAATACCGAATTTGTTACTCTATGCAGAGAAGGACTGTTCATATGTTTAGAAGAAAAGATATTGAAGAATCGAGGTTATGCTTACGTAGCTATGGAAAACCAAATCACACGACTCTCCTATGAGTCAGCTAAAGCAGGTCTCTGAGAATTTTATCTCACAGGTAAGTATATACAGTTTTTATTTTTATTTTTATTGCTTTTAACCTTTTGATAATAAACGTTGAATCGTTCGCTATAAAGTATTAAATTGGTATTCAATAAAAGTATGTATGCGTAACCGAAATTATTGATATCATACAAAAATTTATCACATCACTGCGAAATTTACCGTTTATTCTTAAGGTATAAATATCTTTAATCAATCAACCCAAAAATATTTCAGAAATTCGTCAGGAGTAAAACTAGGTAATATAGCCGAAATTACTTTACCAAAAAGAGGGGCGTATATTTTTGATAATATTTGATTGATTAAAGTGGGATAAAAGACCAAACAGATTTTGAATTTTAATTTTTACCATGTTTTTAAAATTAATATATAAATATTAAATTAATATTGTAAACTTTTTAAAATCAATATATTTAAGTTTGTAAATATTTGAAAAATTAATATTTTTAATATAAGTTTGTATGTATAAAAACAAAAATATAATATAAGTTTGGTGTGAATTTTTAATTATAATAATATGAATTTTTAATTTTATGCATTTTAAATTTAAATTTGGTGTGAATTTAAAAACAAAAATTTACTTTATTTCACTAAGTTAAAAATTTGATTTTTAAAATTCGTCGTGAGTTGAAAACTAGGTCATTGAACCGAAATTGCTTTACCCAAGGGAGGGACGAGAACTTTTATTATCATTTTTAATCATATTGAATTGAAGTATTCTAAAAACATTAAAAAAACCAAAAATCTTTGCTTTTAAAACAACGCTTTGAAATGTCAAATTTTTAAAATTTTGTTGAGAGACGGACTAGGACAACGATCCGAAACGCCCTCACTCCTAAAAAGAAACAAAATTCTAAATAAAATTAATTATTTGTTTTAAAAAGTGTAAGGTTTTTATAAAAAAAAATAAAAAAATTTAGACCCCATGCGATCGTATGGTGTTTCCCCTTCAAATCCATGCGATCGCATGGAGAGAGAAATCTAGCCAGAAACAAATACTCAGTCGAGCTGTCTGTCTTCACCACAAACACACACACATATACGAGCATACGCTCCAAAACACCCCTAAAATCTTCATTTTTTCACCAAAATTCACCAAATTTCTTGCTATAATCCGCTCTAATCATGAATTTGTTAAGAAGTTTATCAAGAAAGGTAACAATTACACCCCTAAACCTCTTTAAATTTGATTTTTAGTGTTCTTGAGCTATAATTTACCTAATTTGATTTTTTTAATTTCTAGTGTAATTAGAGTTAAATTGTTAGTATATTATGCATGTATAACCTAGATTGATGCTATTTAACATGATTTGAAGCCAAAAACTTCAAAAATTTTAGGAATCTAGGGTTTGTGTTCTTGAGCAATTTGGGGCTTTTTGATATAAACAGGTTATGGCCAATTTTTGTCATGAATTATTGCTAAATTAAGTAGTGTAACATGTTTAGGTACCTAAATGATCCAAACTTTGATCCTAAACATGATTTTTGAGAATTAAAGTAGACTTTTTAGGTCTAAAATTCATGAATTGATTAAATTGATGTAAATGCCATTTGAAACTTGTTTAATTGCTAGTAATGGTTATTTTAACATGTTATTTGAGTTGAATGCTTATGAACTTTGTAACCATTTTCATATATGCTTATTTGAAAAAATGTAGAATTGTTAAAATTGTGAAAATGTGTATAAGTTTAATTTTGATTGAACATGTTATTGTAATTATGTTAATTTGTTATTTTGCTAACACTAATGCATATTTGGATGCACAAATTTTTGTTTAATGTGTTTTGCAGAGATTTACCGATACTGATGGTGCATCATCATCATCTAGACAACCTGCTCCAGAACCTGAACCAGGAATGCAATATGAACCTGAACAGGAGCAACAACAGGAACAACAACAACAACAACTCCGCAACAAGAATATATTAATGCCTACGTAATTTTTCCGATTCATCCGATAGTAGCACACCCAACGATTCATGAAGAACAGTTGCATCCCATTTTGAGATTTGATCGAAGTTGGAGAGATTACCCGACATATCAAAGTAACAAATTCAAACTGGTAACGAAAAATGTAGAAGTGCCGAGGGTAATCGATTGAGAGCCTTTGGAAAAGGTCCAACTAGTTAACTCAATTAGACTGCATCTGATCCAAAGGTATGGCAGCTCTTCTTTTCCCGATTGGGAACGTTTATTCACCATTCGTAGGCCTGTATATAAGGAATGGTGTGTTGAGCTTATGAGTACTATAGCGTTAAATGCGGATGTAGATAGGTTAGATGATAGACGTTTTCTTAGATTTATAATTGGCCATAGGATGTACAGGATGTCCATGCTGGACATGGCCAGGGCTTTACAGATTTACACTCCTAGTGAATTACTACTACCTGATTGTATGAATTTGATTTATCATGGTGAAAGGGTAGATAGGAATTTTGACGCGAACGCCGTCTGGAGGCGTATGTAAAATTATAATGTTCTTTCGCTAGGAGGAAGACACTCCTACTTTGATATTAACAAAGCAGAGCTACGTATTATACATAGATTTTTAGCTAATTCGATTACACAAAGAGGTAAAAACAAGGAAAAGATGACCATACATGAATTATTTTACCTTAAGTGTATTCGAAACAATAGAAGATTTGTTAATATTCCCTACTGTGTTGGTTTTTATCTGTCCAAAGTGGTAGCCGGAATACAGGACGGGGGAATAATATGAGGAGGTATTTTTGTTACTCTCATTAGAGAGTATTTGGGTGTAGATAGGGATCAAGGGGGTCCACTTATGGTATGTAGGGAACATGATGATACTTTAGGATTGAAGGTCTATCAAGGTGCTAAGGTATTAAAGAGCAGACGCAATCAGGCAGTACCATATGATGGTAATCATCCTCAGGTAGAGAGAGGTTTAGACGAGGAAATGGAGGAACCGGATGACATTAGGGATATCATTAGGGAGGCTATGACTGACGTCTACCAGCATATAGATGAGGTAGAAATGACAAACCAGGATAGATATAGTCGGTACGAGCAGTGGCAAGCCCAGAATGTGTACGAGCATTCTAGGCAATGACAGCATCATAGATGACACTATCATCAGCATCAGATCATGAGCCAGCTATCACCTCAGGATCACTACGTACCAACCCGACCTGCTTACTATCCTCCACACCAGCCCCATATACGACCACCATTTACTCTCTACGACCCTAACCAGGCCTATCAGAACACCTATAACCAACCATGGAACCCGCCCGACGACATGAACTGGAACCCCTATCCAGATTGATATAGTTCCCGTTGGTGATTTTTATCTTTTTATTATTTTTATTTACTTATGTTTAAAACATATGATATTGTGATACTTTAATGTAAGTTTTAATATTTTTATTATGTTGTACTAATATTTCATATTTGATTTGAAATTGGGATGTTAAGTCCCATTTTAAATTACCATGCATGTTATTAGTTGTATGTATGTATTTTGTCAATTGTACACAACAGGGTAAAACAGCGCATTTTCAAAGACTGGCATTAAGTTCAGCAAAAGCTACTAATTTTGATGACAAAACGAAAAACAAATGTAATGTAACAATAAGACGGAATGAACAAATGATGTGCACCATTTATCACTCAGCAAACAAACGCCAATATGTTTGGAAACTTTGATAAAATTTAATCATTTTTCTACGATAATCACCCTCAATAATTTAAATTGTTACTGATTTCTTGCAAATGAGGGCATTGCAAGATCTTAAGTGTGGGAAGGGGTTAAATTCTTTCGGATTTTTAAAATTTTAACTTATACACTTGGTTACCATTAAAAATACTAGTAACGCAGTAGTTGTATTAGAATCTAGTGCTCTCTGATAATAAAGAACAGCCCTAGTCTTATATACTGACTACCCAATTCTAGTAAAATTTTTCAAAATTTTCAAATAAATGAATTCAAAATCATGTTTATACATATTTATGAACAATAAAACTAGGTGTTAACACCGAAATTATTGTTACCTCGGAAAGGACATAATTTGAGAAACAACCCAAAATGTTAGAATTCATTTAAAATGGAATAGAGGACAATAAAAAGGCAAAGAAAGGAAAATAAAAGCCAAGTGTGGGAAAATTTACCAAGTTATTTAAAACATATATCACATATTTTTGTACAAATAATTGAAGATACTTTTGTTTTGGACAAAATTAACCGTTTTACCCGATAAACTGTAAGATATTTGAAAGAAAGATGGATCTACACGATGAATCAATTCCATCATTAAAAGCAAGTAAAGTATTCCGAAAAACACACGCGCTTCTTGATTTAGGTCAGGAAGTTGTCGTCCAGACCAGTTGTAGAGTCTACGAAAAACCTTGAAAAGTTTTCTCGAAAATCAACTGGAAATCCACAGACCTCAGCATCAAACAGGGTCGCCAAGTGGTCAGACTTATCCTAACCATGAGAGGATCTGTCTCATAAAATGGGGAGGGCGCCGTGCAAATTAGCTTATAAGACTAATGAATCAGATCCCCAGAAAGGATAATCTCCTTAAAAGATCAAAAATCAACTTTTAAGACTGATATTACTCAATCCTTGAGATTGACTTTTAAAGATTGAGAATTCAAACTCATGGAATTCGATGATATCTAAACTCGAGCTTGAACGAGAAAATATTTTGATCAAATTACAAACCTATTTATTTTCTGAAAACCTATTTTCAATGCGTTCATTACCATTGAACGTAAAATCCTAAGAATTCACCTGGAATTCATTAAGTCACCTGAACCAAATCGGGTGTCAACCGTAAGAACGGTGGTTACATAGTATGGTCAAAGACAGGACCTTGTGCCAGACAGAAAAACTATAGGGTCATCTTTACTATTGCTCCTACAAAGGATAGTAATTGCATCCGACACATTATAGACCATAATTAAAAGCATGTCACGGGACATTACCTTAACAGTTGCTTGTTCAACGCTTTCCTTTACAACTGGACGGTAGTTTACCGAAAGGTAATATACGGAGCAAGTATACTGGACGTGTTGCTTTCCCAATACAAGGTTAGCAAGTGGGTGACACAAAACCATAAGTTTTGAGCGAAAATTTTCAAATCTGAAACCCACCAAACCCACAAAAACAATTTGCAAACACCGGTGAAGGGTTATTCCGGAAAACTTATCTAGGAAAAAGCTAGATTGAATTTTCAAAAAGATCAAATGTTTTCATAAAGATCCAATTTCCTAAAAGATCTAAATTTTTATAGTCATGTGGAACTGTAAACCACAACGTTACTATCATTGTTCATACCACCATATAGAAATCACTGATGTACAAAGTGTGAAGAATAAAGAAGTGATTCTAGTATTTTTATTTCAAGACTATATTGCTTGAGGACAAACAACGCTCAAGTGTGGGAATATTTGATAATGTTAAAAACGAACATATATTTCATAGCATTATCCCTCAAGAAAGACAAGCTTTTAGTTGCATATGTTCTATTTACAAGTGTTATTCGTTTAAATAATAAAAGGTGAAGACAAAAGACAGATTCGAGGAATTGAAGACGCAAACGACCAAAAAGCCAAAAAGTACAAAGTACAATCAAAGTGGTTCAAATTATTGATGAGAAACGTCTCAAAATTACAAGAGTACAAGACGCAAAACGTAAAGTACAAGATATTAAATTGTACGCAAGGACGTTCGAAAATCCAGAACCGGGACCAGAGTCAACTTTCAACGCTCGACACAACGGACTAAAAATTACAAGTCAACTATGCACATGAATATAATATAATATATAATTAATTCTTAAAATTATTTATATAATATATTATTTAATAAAAACGTCGGCAAACAAGAAAACAAAGGTTCCTGAGCTGTAAAAGAGGTCCATGCAATCGTATGGCCTGGAAGAACAAATTCCATGCGATCGCATGGAGCAAAAAATCTGGTCAGGTCCTATAAATTTCGCAGTTTTGGTCGAATGTTAACATCTCTTTTTCTCTTCTCACTCTCACGTATTATATATATATTATAATTTTAATTTTAATTTTAATTTTAATTTAATAATAATAAGGGTATGTTAGCGAATGTTGTAAGGGTGTAAGTCGAAATTCTGTCCGTGTAACGCTACGCTATTATTAATCATTGTAAGTTATGATCAACCTTTTTAAATTAATGTCTCGTAGCTAAGTTATTATTATGCTTATTTAAGCCGAAGTAATCATGATGTTGGGCTAAATATTAAAGACGGGGTAATTGGGCTTTGTACCATAATTGGGGTTTGGACAAAAGAACGACACTTGTGGAAATTAGACTATGGGCTATTAATGGGCTTTATATTTGTTTAATTAAATGATAGTTTGTTAATTTAATATAAAGATTTACAATTGGACGTACCTATAAATAACCACATACACTCGATCGAACACGATGGGCGGGATATTTATAAGTACTAATAATCGTTCATTTAATCGAACACGGGAATGGATTATAGTGAATGGACTTATTAAAACAGGGGTGAATTATATACAAG
This sequence comes from Rutidosis leptorrhynchoides, assembly GCF_046630445.1. Taxonomy (NCBI): domain Eukaryota; kingdom Viridiplantae; phylum Streptophyta; class Magnoliopsida; order Asterales; family Asteraceae; genus Rutidosis; species Rutidosis leptorrhynchoides. Next base: position 365,317,162 of record NC_092338.1, read on the forward strand.
AAAAATTGGTGTAATTATAGTTTAAGTCCCCAATTAGTTGGAATATTTGACTTCGGATATAAGGATAATTTGACGAGGACACTCGCACTTTATATTTATGACTGATGGACTGTTATGGACAAAAACCAGATGGACATATTGAATAATCCAGGACAAAGGACAATTAACCCATGGTAATAAACTAAAATCAACACGTCAAACATCATGATTACGGAAGTTTAAATAAGCATAATTCCTTTATTTCATATTTAATTGCACTTTTAATTATCGCACTTTAATTTATTGTCATTTTAATTGTCGCACTTTTTAATTATCGCAATTTTATTTATCGTCATTTTATTTATCGCACTTTAATTTATCGCACTTTAATTATTGTTATTTACTTTACACTTTAAATTAAGTCTTTTATATATTTAAAATTTTACATTAGGTTTTAACTGCGACTTAAGTTTTAAAATCGACAAACCGGTCATTAAACGGTAAAAACCCCCTTTTATAATAACAATACTACTTATATTTATATTTATACAAATATAGTTTAAAAAAAAAATATAGCGTTAAACTTGGCTAGCTCTCTGTGGAACGAACCGGACTTACTAAAAACTACACTACTGTACGATTAGGTACACTGCCTATAAGTGTTGTAGCAAGGTTTAGGTATATCCACTCTATAAATAAATAAATAACTTGTATAAAAAAATGTATCATGTTTAATAGTATTTTGTAGTAAAAATACTACTATTTCATACCCCTTCGCTTTAACATCAAGGAACATCATATATCCCTAGGAAATTAGCGAAACGAACCAAGTCCGAAGAGGAAGAAATGAGTGAGTCGGAATAAAGAGTTGTAAACATGTTGTGTAATATATGTATTGTAGTGTGCTTGTATTTTCATGTTATATATAAAAATTGCTTGTATTGTTTGTTAATTATCTTTTACGAATCTAATCCTCGTCTATTTTACAGTATAAAAACACACAATGGACGTTAAGGATAGACAACTGAATATTTTAGAAGACCTTCCCGGGGACATGATTGATGAAATCTTGTCTAAAGTCGGTCAGAATTCGTCGGCACAATTATTTACGGCAAAATTAGTTTGTAGAACATTTGAAGAACGTTCCAGGCATGCCTTAGTTTATAAAAGGCTTTTATTTGAAAGATGGGGTATATCACATTGGGGACACCGTAAGTTACGTCGTGTTTTCTTTAAAGCGTTAAATGTGGGGAACCCAACTGCAATTTTACGCTACGGGTTAAGAACCTATTTTGACTCAACATATCCCAACGTAGGACTTCGTGAGTTAGAAAGAGCTTCTTACATACAACATAAAGAAGCATGTTATGCTTACGGGTTAGTGATGTTCGCTTCTCACCAAAGTGAGAAAAAGAACATCGGATTACAACTTTTAAATAAAACCTTCCCACAAGTGACGGATTTAGTAGTTGGGGTGAGAAAAAAGGTTTTTAGATTATTACGGGGCTGTTAGACATTACAAAACCCTAGTCCCTTTGACGACGTTACAACATGATATCTTATCAACGGCCAAAACGGTTATGTTCCACAAGACCAAGGATGGGAAGTAGTCTTAGTAAAACCAGAATGCATGACTTGTTTCTGGACTTATGAATTACGTGTTTTATTGCCTTTGCTGAACGACTTGCGTATTAAATAGGATTGTTGTCACAACTATTTTGTATCAAAGTTATTGTGTGCTATATTGCATGCAATATGTATAATAGCGGTATTGTAAGTTTGTAAAATATTGTATAAAAGTTTGAACGCAAAATATTATTATAATCAGTTTTTCATATAGAATTGTAGTAGTTGAATTGTATGTTAGCTACTAAGTATGAACTTAACGGGTAGGTACTACTGATGTGTGCAGCGTTGTATACGAAATACTATTATTGTTTACTACGAAATACGACGAAATATTACACAAGTTTTATTAATTTAGGGATGGGATATACCTAAACCTTGCTACAACACTATAGGCGGTGTACCTAATCGTAGAGTAGTGTAGTTTTTAGTAAGTCCGGTTCATTCCACAGAGACTGCTAAGCGGTTATTTATTTTAAAATAATTATTTATTATATATATATTTACAATATCGTAGTATTATTATTATAAAAAGGGGGGTTTTACCGTTTAATAACCGGTTTGTCTTTTTAGCTTTTCTTTTTAATTTAAACAACTAGATAATAAATTTAAACTAGATTATAGCAATGAAGTAAATAAAAATTACTGCGGTAAATAAATATTACTTTAACTAAACGAGATGAAAATACAATAAAAGAGTATTATGCTTATTTAACTTTCGTAGTTACGATGTTTGACTTTTAATTTTTTACTTTTTTACCCTGGGTTAATTTTCCTTGCACCCTTAGAATATTTAATATGTCCACCTGGAGTTGTCCAGCGCAGTCCTATAATTACAAGCATCGAATGCGAGTGTCCTTGTCATTCTATCTTGTAACCACAGTTAAATATTCTAACTAATTACTATTTAGATGGTTTGACGCGGTTGTCACGTATGTCAATAATTACACCAGTTGTCACTGAATGTAACCCACCTTAATTTTAACTAGTCTTTTAACCATTAATCCATTTACGTGTCCGTTTCAATGAATAATTTACCATATATATAAATAACCCGTCTTCTGTGTCCGGTCAACGTATGTGATTATCTATACATATAGTAAATTATAAATAGTGGTAATTTAACAAGTTGTCACTTAATTATTTTACCATACCCATTAATAGTTAAAACCCCAATCTCCCTTAATGTCGTTCTTTATCTAAATATTAATCGTTGTACAAATTAAATCAACCCATTTTCTATTTTTAGTCAAACATATAACTACTTGGGTTAAATAAGCATAATAACAAATTAATTAACAAACATAATTAAAAAGGAGAAATATCTTACAGCGTTCATTAATTGCGGAGTGTTACACGGATAAAACTTCAACTTTTGAACCCGTAACTCAAGCGTTACAATAACCCAAACTAACTAATATACTACTAATCTATACTACTAATTATTACTACATAGAAAGATTGATAGAATTGATTGTGAAGGTGTCTCTTAAGCTGCTCCGTAGATGTCTTATTTATAGCATGTAAAAGTTACTATTTGTGAGTTGAAAATTAGGTGTGAAAGTTTGGTGTAGGCTTTTTGAAAGTTGATAAAATCAACTTTGTTGATTTGCACGTAGAATGGGATTCATTTATTATATTTATATTATATTTCTTATAATAATATTATTATTATTAATTATTTATATATTATATTATATTCTTGTGCATAGTTGACTTGTAATTTTAGGTCCGTTGTCTCGTACGTTAATACTCGGCTTATGTCTCGATTCTGGATTTTCGAACGTCTTTTCGTACACTTAGATATCTTGTATTTTGCGTTCCGCGACTTGTACTTTTATCAATATTTATACGTTGATCATCAATAAATTGAACCACTTGGATTGTAACTTGTACGTTTGAGCATTTTGGACGTTTGCGTCTTCAAATCTTCGTTTTCTTCTTTTGTCTTCGCACTTATTTAATATAAACAATTACAACTTAAAAATAGAACAATTACAACTAAAAACTTTACATATTGGAAGGATATTGCGACTAAATATATGATCATTTGGAGTACTATCAAATATCCCCACACTTGAACGTTGCTTGTCCTCAAGCAATACAGAACTTGAAATTAAATCACACTTTACTCGAATCACTTTTTATTCTCACACTTTATACATCAGTTATTTTGATACGGCGGTATAAATAATGATAGTAACAATATGGTTTACATTCCCACATGACTATGAAAATTTAGATCCTTTAAGGAAATTGGATCTTTATGAAAACATTTGATCTTTTGAAAATTCAAGCTACATTTTACCCTAGACAAGTTTTCCGGAATAACCCATCACCGGTGTTTGCAAAATGTTTTTGTGGGTTGTGTGGGTTTCATATTTTAAAATTTTAGCTCAAAACTTGCGGTTTTGTGTCACCCACTTGCTAACCTTGTATTAGGAAAGCAACACGTCCAGTATACTTGCTCCGTATATTACCTTTCGGTAAACTACCGTCTGGTTGTAAAGGAAAGCGTTGAACAAGCAACTGTTAAGGCAATGTCTCGTGACATGCTTTTGATTATGGTTTATAACGTGTCGGATGCAATTACTATCCTTTGTAGGAGCAATAGTAAAGATCACCCTATAATTTTTTAGTCTGGCACAAGGTCCTGTCTTCGACCATGCTATGCAACCACCATTCTTACGGTTGACACCCGATTTGGTTCAGGTGACCTAATGAATTCCAGGTGAATTCCTAGGATTTTACGTTCAATGGTAATGAACGCATTGAAAATGGGTTTTCAGAAAACAAATCGGTTTGTAATTTTGATCAAAATATTTTTCTCGTTCAAGCTCGAGTTTAGATATCATCGAATTCCATGAGTTTATAATTCTCAATCTTTAAGGTCAATCTCAAGGATTGAGTAATATCAGGCTTAAAAGCTGATTTTTAATCTTTAAGGTGATTATCCTTTCTGGGGATCTGATTCATTAGTCTTATCAAGCTAATTTACACGGCGCCCTCCCCATTTTACGAGACAGATCCTCTCATGGCTAGGATAAGTCTGACCACTTGGCGACCCTGTTAGATGCTGAGGTCCGTGGATTTCCAGCTGATTTTCGAGAAAACTTTTCAAAGTTTTTCGTAGACTCTACAACTGGTCTTGACGACAACTTCTTGACCTAAATCAAGAAGCGCGTGTCTTTTCGGAAGACTTTACTTCCTTTTAATGATGGAATTGATTCATCATGTAGATCCATCTTTTCTTTCAAATGTATTACAATAAACCGGGTAAAACTGTTAATTTAGTCCAAAACAAAAGCACCTGCAATAACTTTAGAGAAACATGTGATAGATAGTTTTATTGAATAACTTGGTACATTCTCCCCACACTTAGTTTCTTTCTTTGCCTTTTTATTCTCCTTTATTCCATTTTAAATGAATTCAAGCGTTTTAGGGTGTTTATCAATTTATGTCCTTTTCGAGGTAACGATAATTTCGGTATTAACACCTAGTTTTCATCGTTCATAAATATGTATAAACATGATTTTGAATTCATTTAGTTTAAAATTTTTCAAATTTTCACAAAATTTGGCAAATAAACCAAGTGCAAACCCGAGAGAATTTATAACCCTTCCCCACACTTGAGATCATGCAATGCCCTCATTTGCATGAAATCAGACTATAATTATAAATTCATGAGGGTGATTAGTGTAGAAAAGTGATTAAAAATACCCAGTTTGTAATTACAAAGCTCGTTGAATGATAGATGGCGCGCCTCATCGCATGTTTTTCTTCAAAAATGGTTGCTTTTCTGAACTGTTTGCAAATTTTTTTTTGAAAATGCGTATTTGCCCTAATTTATCATGCATTTTATTAATGAGTAATGCACTAACCCGAACCCTTAATTTAATGTTAAGTGGGGTTAGACTTCCCCACACTTAGCTGACGACATGTGAAGTCGGTAGAATAAGTTCCACGAATTAAAATAGTGAGCGAGTTATTTACATCTCGGGTGGTGTATAATATATATCAATGGGTTTAAATTTTAAACCCACCCGATCGTCACTACTTAATTCTTTTTTTAAGTGTAGCTTTTAGTAAATGGATATGTCTCTTTTCTGGTTCTTGGTCAAATGGATCGTTATACACCGACATACATATTTCTATAGGGTGGACAATTCCTAACATTTCCTTCCGTTCATTCTCGGGATCAAAGGTTTCACCTCTATTACCCAATTGAGTGAAATCCGAGGTGTCAATATCTATTACAGCTCGTAGTTCATCTTCGGTAGATGACTCATCTATTGAGAATATTGGGTTGAAAGGTTGTGAGATGGTGAATTTCGAGATCGAAGCAAATTCTTCTTCTTTAACGGTCCTTATCGGTCCCACCACTTTGGTCTCGGGGTTAAAATTTTCAACGTTATCGTTTTCCCAAGAGTACCAATTTGTCACCCTTACTTCTTCTTCATCCATTGATGGATCAATGATTTCGTCGGTAGAGGCTAATGTGTCGATATGTTGTGAAATTGGTAAGACTGAATGAAAAGTATCATCTGGATAATTGGTAATTTCGGAGCTCTCGAATTCATTAAAATTCGATGATATGAGATTTTCTTGCACAATAATCCTCAGATCAACAGGTGTGTAGTCTGATAGAGTTTCAGCTTGCCTATTTGCAAACTCTCTCATTTGTTCATTTCGAGCGTCAAGTTCTTCGAGTTTGATTTTCATATAATCTAAAAAAAAAAATTAGACACATAATTTTCCTCGTCCTCTGGTTGTTGAGTTTAGATATATTCTTGGGAATAATCCCAATTTGAATTGTATTCTGATGGAATTTAACATTTAACAAGTGACAAGTTTATGTAGTTTACTCAATCATTAAACCAATTTTAAGATAGTAAAAGCAAGCGGAAGCATTTAGAGAACAATTACATTTGTAAAGCCATTTAGTTAAATTCCATGATAATATCAAGTCTTGGATAAATGCTTACATATATATACATAAAAGAAGAAGATTATACCTCCTCTAAGATGAGTAAAGAGCTGAATTTGGACAGCAAAATGATGATGAAGATGATGGAAACTAGCCTCTAACTTGAAGCCTCAAGAGTATAATACCCACAAGCCCTTTATGCACCAACACCACCTTTGTTTTAGTTAGGATTTAAGACACTAAATCACCTAGAATAACAAGCTAAACTCTCTCCCTTTTTTTAAAAAAATCTCGACCAGCAGCACCCAAGAAAAACTAGTGAGAGTTTGCAAGGAACTTGGTGTAATACTTGAGTCAATCTTTGGTTAATGGGTAAGCATGTAACAAAGGAAGTGTGCTTATTAAAAGTAACAAAATTAGCATGCTTTGGTCTTCCTTGGTTACCTCAAAACCGCCACCCCCATCCATTTTATATCAATTGGTTAATTTTTTATAAAACATGGTATAAAACTCTTGTTTTGAAAGTTACTTGTACATTTTATAAATTATATACAAAATATAACACAAAGTAATTATTTAAACCCATAAATAATTAATTCCTTAAGATATAAATTAACCAAATAACTTGACTCAAGTGTTAATATTTTAGAAACCCAATTGTCTAAAATCTAAATGTCGTGTATTTATTTAACGATCCAATCGTCAAGATTAAATACATATAAGGTGTTGGTAAGCTTGTTATTGGGTATGACCCGACTTGGATCATAACATATTAGCCACATTAATTTAATATGTCTCTTGGGCATACAAAATACCTTCAATCTCCCACTTGCACGAGAAACATACGAAATTAATGCAAGTGACGGATACCACCTAACGACCGTCCATGACCCCCAATATGTTATGACTTTGTGCCATTCAATAACATCATCCTTTTCGAGTTCCCATCTCGAATATGAATAGGTGAATCTTTTCATTATATCCTTTCATCCTAGATGTCATGTTAAATCCAAGAGATACAGAGTGATCACTCTCTTTTAGATTTAAGTTTATCAGGCCTTAGACATCTGACTCTCAATGAATAAGAGGGACAAATTCCATCTTGACTACATACGTCCTAAATATGTACCTTGCATTATGCCTGAGCTCTTCCTTGTGAACTACCATATTTCAGAATAGAGAAGGAAAGAATCAAGGCACGATACTCGGTAAATATCCGAACCCAATATGTATCTCAGGTCAGAGGATACAATGATGTTCGCCTTTACTCAAGATTACATGTGATCAACCACAAAGGCTCCATTTAGTAAATCTTGAGGGCGGGTCTTCCAACATTTGTATCCTACAAATATCTATGAACCTTGGTTGCAACCTTGCCCCACATTCATCCCGTGAATGTATACCAATCCAAGTGCATAATAGTCTAAACCTCACACTTGTTCCCACAAATGTGATCAACTACGGAATTTAGAATAATTACTTATTCATGGATAAAATATGCAAAATAGGAACATAACTCAAAATAAATTAATACCATAATTATATTAATGAGTTTGAACAATTTCATTCTGTTACAATACTTAAGACAGATCATGACCAATCACTAGAATATCGAAGCCCTAATGCACAAACATGTCATGCGTGCTTTGCTCTATGTAAGAGCTTCGTGAAAGGATCCGCTATATTAAGATCTGTGTGAACTTTGAGAATACATATCTTTCCCTTTTCAACTTCATCCCTTATGTAGTTGAATCTCCACTCAATGTGACGGGTCTTTTGATGACCACGAGGTTCCTTGATTTGAGCAATCGCACCCTCGTTGTCACAAAAGATCTCAAGAGGGTCCTGAATGGAAGGGACTACTCCTAAGTCGTCGATGAATTTCTTCATCCATTCAGCTTCCTGAGCTACCAATGATGCGGCGATGTACTCCGACTCTGTAGTGGATAAAGCAACAACATCCTGTTTTGAACTCTTTCAAGAGACTGCACCTCCATTTAACGTGAAGACATAACCGGATTGTGATCGAAAATCATCTCGATCAGTTTGGAAACTCGCATCCACGTAAACTTTTACAGCGAGTTCCTCCTCACCAGACCCATATATCAGAAATATATCCTTAGTCCTCCTAAGGTATTTCAATATACTTTTGACAACAATCCAATGACTGTTTCCTGGGTTATTCTGGTATCTACTTGTCAGGCTAAGAGCACATGACACATCCGGTCTAGTGCATATCATTGCATACATGATTAACCCAATGGCAGACGCATATGGGACTTTCTTCATTCTCTCATGTTCATCTTTCATGGTGGGGCACTGAGATGAACTGAGAAGTGTTCCCTTTTGAATAGGTACCAAACCTTTCTTAGAGTTCTCCATCTTGAACCTTTTCAAGATCTTTTCAATGTATGCACTTTGATTCAAACCTATCAGTTTCTTAGATCTATCCCTGTAGATCCCAATCCCCAAAATGTATTGTGCTTCTCCAAGATCCTTAATGGAGAAGCATTTACTTAGCCAAGTTTTAACACTTTGCATTACCGGAATATCATTTCCAAATAATAATATATCATCCACATATAATACAAGGAACATGATAGTGCTCCCACTAGCTTTCTTGTATACACAAGCTTCATCACCATTTTTAATGAAGCTAAATTTCTTAGCCTCCTCATTAAAACGATGATTCCACATTCTAGATGCTTGTTTCAATCCGTAGATTGACTTCTTTAACTTGCATACCTTCTTAAGATATCTCGGATCAACAAAACCTTCAGGCTGAACCATATAGACATCTTCCTCAAGATGTCCATTCAGGAAAGCAGTCTTGACATCCATTTGCCATATTTCATAATCATAATGAGCAGCAATGGCAAGTAATATCCTAATAGACTTTAGCATTGCCACAGGCGAAAAAGTTTCATCATAGTCAACCCCTTGAGTTTGAGTGAAACCTTTTGCTACAAGTCTAGCTTTATATGTATCCAAGTTTCCATGTATGTCGGTTTTCATTTTGAAAAGCCATTTACAATCAACTAGCCTAGAGCCAGGAGGTTGCGCAACAAGTTCCCAAACTTGGTTGTCATACATGGATTGCATCTCAGCGTTCATGGCTTCCTGCCATTTATCTTTATCAATCCTTGATAAAGCATCTTGGTAGTTTGTTGGTTCATCCAAATCAACCACATAGCAACCATCCATGAGAAACCCATATCTCTTAGGAGAATTACTAATCCTACCAGATCTATGAACGTCTTGTGTATTTTGATCATCCATTTGATCATTCTCAACATTTTCATGTTGAGTGCTAGTGTCAACCAATTGTGTATCATCTACTTGATCTCGAACCTCTTCAAGGTCTATCTTCCTTTCACTATTTCCTTCCATTAGGAACTTAGTTTCAAGGAATTCAGCCTTTCGAGCAACAAATACATTTTTCTCGGTTGGATCATAGAAATAGTATCCCATATCATCCTTGGGATATCCTATGAAGATACACTTCGTGGATCGAGCATTCAACTTATTAGGGACGTAACACTTAGGATAAGCTTCACATCCCCATACCTTTAAGTATGATAGAGATGGAGGTTTTCCAAACCACATCTCATGAGGAGTTCGTTCCACTTTTTTGGTTGGGGCCATATTTAGAATACGAGTCGCGGAGCACAGATAATAACCCCAGAATGATAGAGGTAACGAGCTTCTAGCCATCATAGATCGAACCATATCCATTAGGGTTCAGTTCCTCCTTTCGGATACACCATTAAGCTGTGGTGTCCCAGGTAGAGTAAGTTGCGAGATAATCCCACAACTTCTAAGATGATCTTGGAAAGTATCGCTTAGGTATTCACCTCCTCTATCGGTACGAAGTACCTTGATTGTCTTGTTGAGTTGATTTTGTACTTCGTTTTGATATTCTTTGAATGCTTCAAAAGTTTCGTCCTTGTGCCTTAATAAATAGACATATCCGAAATGACTGAAGTCATCAATGAAAGTGACGAAGTATCTTTCACCATTTCTAGTCATGGGCTTAAAAGGTCCACATACATCCGAATGTATTAATCCTAATATGTCTTTAGCCCTTTCATAGGTCCCTTTGAAAGGTGCTTTAGTCATTTTGCCTTGTAAACAAGATTCACATACATCAAACGAGTCTAGTTCATTTGATTTCAAAAGTCCATTCTTTTGAAGTGTATGCATTTGATTCTTGTTTATGTGACCAAAGCGACAATGCCATAAGTAGGAATCACTCAAATCCCTTTTGAGTTTCTTGGTGTTTGCATGGAACATTGAGCTATTGTATGATGTGTCATCATGAACCAATTCATAAATACCATTTAAGGCGAAGCCTTGAAATAGAACACATTATCTAAAAAAACATGGATATCATCATTAATGAAATTAAGATCAAAACCACATTGTTTCAAGCGGGATACAGAAATAATGTTTCGAGATAAATTGGGTGCATACAAAACATTTTTCAACATAAGCTCCAAACCACTTGGAAGCTTTAAAATAAAGTCTCCTTGAGCTTTCACTTGCACCCTTGCTTCATTTCCCATGAAGAGACTTGTTGTTCCCGCATCTTGATTACTTCTTTTAAACCCCTGCAAAGAATTGCAAATGTGAGTTCCACATCCTGTGTCTAATACCCATGTATTAGAAGAAGTAATACTAAGCTCAATGTATACCATATATACATTACCTGAGGTTTGCCCTGCATCCCTCTTTTCCTTCAACTCCTTAAGGTAGACTGGGCAGTTGCGTTTCCAGTGACCCATTTCACCGCAACCAAAGCACGGATCTTCCTTGGGGTTAGCCTTTCCGGCAACCTTTTGCTTCTTGTTGTTGTTGGTTGGGGTAACCATCTTCCCCTTTCCCTTGCCCTTGCCTTGGTAGGCGGGTCCTTTCCTCTTAGCCGCCTTCGGCTTAGAAGTGTTATTGGTTTTGGACCCACCTTCATTGATCATAAACATGGGTGAAGCCCTTTTACCCATGCTCGCTTCGGCCATCTTAAGCATGGCATGTAATTCGCCAATGCTCTTATCCCATCCATTCATGTTGTAATTCATTACAAATGTGTCAAACCTCTTTGACAAGGAATTAAGGATAAGGTTCGTGGCTAATTCATTAGACACGTTGCAATTTAGACGGTTCGCTTGATCAATTAGGCTTTTCATCTTAAGGACATAAGATGAAATGGATTGGGAGTCGTCCATCCTACATGCATGAAGCGCTCGAACCGTTTCGAAGTGCTCGACACGAGCTTGTTGAAGGAACATCTCCTTCAATTGTGTGATCATGTCATATGCACTATGATGCTCGAAATCCTTTTGGAGTTCCGGTATCATAGTCCCAAGCATGAGGCAAGAAACTTGCACCGAATCGGTGCAATATTTCTCCCAATAAGCCATGCCTTCCGTATCATCCTCGTCCGGTTGATCGGGAATGGGGTCTTCCAACACATACGCCCTATCCTCTAGTTTGAGGACAATTCTTAGATTGCGAAACCAATCCATGAAGTTCGTATGGTTGAGTTTTTCCTTTTCGAGGATTGACCTCAACGATAAGTTGTTAAAGTTGATTGGTGCGTTTGGAATGTTGTTGTTATTGGCGGCCATCTACAAAATTTAACAAAGTTGTTTAAGTATTAATTTTAATTTAACAATCAATACCCTTTAAATCTAATTGATATTTATTAAATTTTAGAATCCAACGGTAAACCAAATTTCGGTTAGGTGACCTTTATCCCGTCATTTGATTTAGCTAGGTAGTCATTGTATGACAATTGAAATCCTTTTGCAACTTCTAAGTTATGGGATCATGCAATCCTTTTGCATGGCATATTTATCCCATCAACGCCTATTTGTTCCTCATGCTTCGGTGGCCCTAAGTTCATGATTCCCAAATCAAGTCGTCCTACTTGTGTAAACGTGTAAATTTAACATACAAGTGGTTAGGTGACCTTTATCCCACAAGTGTGCGAAACTCACCTTAATCATATTAGTTTGTTCATAATGGTTAGGTGACCTTTATCCCATTAAGAGTTCCCTAATATTTTTAAGTGTCATACAAAAGGATGGCGTTTAACTTGTTTGCCTTGTTAATAAGGGATTTTGAGTTTTCATTAATTCTAGTTTGAGAAAACTTTTACACCATACATCAACATGCATTTAGTGTATGGTACATATGAAATCCATTTTCATGTCATGTAATTAAGCCAATTACTTGATATAAACCATTTTATATATATATGATCCTTATCATGTTCTTAATAACCGTTTATTAATGTCCTTTTGCCACTTATAATTTAACCAATTAAATTGTCGTTTTGCATGTCGTTCATAACGTCTAATTTAACCAATTAAATTGTAGTTTTGTTTGTTGTTAACTTGTGTGATTAACTTGTAGCATACAAACATACAATCCACAATCATACAATAAACAACCAAGCATGAAAAAAAATATGTTCACAATCAAGCCATTTTGGTAGACATTTGTTTAGCCAAAAACAAATGCCACCGGTAAAGGGGTTATAACACAAAGTAGGAGATTTTAAATCTCCCACTTAATCTTGCATCCAAATGCTTCTTCTTGTGTTCTTCAAGTCTTCATCATCTTCATCATTTTACAAAATATACCCTAATACATTTTTTTCTAAAAAATGAAATTACAACCTAATCTATTTTACATACCAAATATAAAATAAATTACATAACCAAAATAATATTATTACAAACCAATTGAATAAATATTATTACAAACCAATTGAATGAATAATAAATCAACCAAACATGAATGCATTCAAACAAAAGGTCAAGGCTTGATTGTGAACTTTAACATACAATAAAATATGAAAAAATGGAAGCACCCAAAACCCATTTTGGGTCTCCAAATTTTCGGCCAAAATGTCATACCCACCCAAACCCGACAATTTTTGCATTTCATTTTCATGCATGTACTTGAAATTTAAATATAGTGGGTTTAAAGACAATATAAGAAGCATAATCCATAGAGCTCGGCTCTAGATACCATTGATGGAATTTAACATTTAACAAGTGACAAGTTTATGTAGTTTACTCAATCATTAAAACAATTTTAAGATAGTAAAAGCAAGCGGAAGCATTTAGAGAATAATTACATTTGTAAAGCCATTTAGTTAAATTCCATGATAATATCAAGTCTTGGATAAATGCTTACATATATATACATAAAGGAAGAAGATTAAACCTCCTCTAAGATGAGTAAAGAGCTGAATTTGGACAGCAAAATGATGATGAAGATGATGGAAACTAGCCTCTAACTTAAAGCCTCAAGAGTGTTATACCCACAAGCCCTTTATGCACCAACGCCGCCTTTGTTTTAGTTAGGATTTAAGACACTAAATCACCTAGAATAACAAGCTTTTGTTTTAAAAATCTCGACCAGCTGCACCCAAGAAAAACTAGTGAGAGTTTGCAAGGAACTTGGTGTAATACTTGAGTCAATCTTTGGTTAATGGGTAAGCATGTAACAAAGGAAGTGTGCTCATTAAAAGTAACAAAATTAGCATGCTTTGGTCTTCCTTGGTTACCTCAAAACCGCCACCCCCATCCATTTTATATCAATTGGTTAATTTTTTATATAACATGGTATAAAACTCTTGTTTTGAAAGTTACTTGTACATTTTATAAATTATATACAAAATATAACACAAAGTAATTATTTAAACCCATAAATAATTAATTCCTTAAGATATAAATTAACAAATAACTTGACTCAAGTGTTAATATTTTAGAAACCCAATTTTCTAAAATCTAAGTGTCGTGTATTTATTTAACGATCCAATCGTCAAGATTAAATACATATAAGGTGTTGGTAAACTTGTCATTGGGTATGACCGGACTTGGATCATAACATATTAGCCAAATTAATTTAATATGTCTCTTGGGTATACGAAATACCTTCATATTCCTCATAATTATTCCATTCAGGTTCCATGGGTGCATAATTTTCCATAGGAACGTAATAATAACATTCCCATGTTGAGTGATAATCTCCACAGATTTCACAACCAGTTATTGTTTCATTATTCGTGATCCAAGATTGCCCGAACGAATTTTTATCAACACTCGTTTGAGAGTATTGATTTAATTGATTTTGCATGTTAGAAAGAGTTTCTAAAATATTTTCGAGATTTTTCATAATACACTTATTACCAAATTTTAGCTACAATGTGGTGCATTTACTAATTATCATATTAGTTATAAAACTAAAAATTATATAAGTTATCAAATTAATAGACTTTTCTGCTTTTGCCCACGTTTCGAATAGCCAATAGATGCAGCAGGTAGCCAGGACCCTTTAAATCGGAAGTCCACAACTCGCCACTAACAAATCCAACTATTACTACGAACCAGAAAATTTGGATGTCTATCAATTTAACCGCTTAAAATAATTTTTCGTCAAAATTTAAAGAAAATAAAGAAAATTATATGTCCTAAAAACTAGAGCGTCGAAAAGAAAAAGAGTGCGTCGAAAAAAAAAGTCGAAAAATAAACGTCGAAAGAAAAGCGTCGAAACATAAAAGTCTAAAAACTAAAAACTAAAAATTGCGTCTAAAAAAAAAACTTAAATCTAAAGGTAATAAAACTTAAAATGCAATTCTAAAAGGAAATCGGCATTTACTTAAATCGATACTAAAATCTAAAAAAACTAAATTCTAAAGTGGTGTCTTAAAATTCTAAAACTTAAAGTAAGGCAAAAAGATTTTTTTTTTACTTTTTTTTAAAAATTTTTTTTAACAATTTTTATATTTTTATTTTTTTTAACTTTTTTTAAAAAAAATTTTAAAATTTTTATTTTTAAAATTTTTTTTATTATTATTTTATTATTTTTTTACGTTTTAGTTTTTTTTTAATTTTTTTAATATTTTTTAAAAATTTTATTTTTATTTTTATTTTTATTTTTTTTTAAAATAAGATTTTTTTAAATTTTAAATTTTTTTTACTTTTTTTTAAAAATTTTTTATAATATATATATTTTTTATTTTTTAAAAAGATTTTTTTAACGATTTTAATATTTTTATTTTTTTTATTATTTTTTTTTAAAAGGAGATTTTTTTATTATTATTATTTTGTTAAATTTTAATTTTTTTTAAATTTTTTGATTTTATTTTTTTAAATTTTTTTTTATTTATTTATTTTTTAAATAACCACGAGTCCCCGGCAGCGGCGCCAAAAACTTGATGTGTGCAGCGGTGTATACGAAATACTATTATTGTTTACTACGAAATACGACGAAATATTACACAAGTTTTCTTAATTTACGGATGGATATACCTAAACCTTGCTACAACACTATAGCCAGTGTACCTAATCGTAGAGTAGTGTAGTTTTTAGTAAATCTGGTTCGTTCCACAGAGACTGCTAAGCGGTTATTTATTTTAAAATAATTATTTATTATATATATATTTACAATATCGTAGTATTATTATTATAAAAAGGGGGGTTTTACCGTTTAATGACCGGTTTGTCTTTTTAGCTTTTCTTTTTAATTTAAACAACTAGATAATAAATTAAACTATATTATAGCAATGAAGTAAATAAAAATTACTGCGGTAAATAAATATTACTTTAACTAAACGAGATGAAAATACAATAAAAGAGTATTATGCTTATTTAACTTTCGTAGTTACGATGTTTGACTTTTACTTTTTTACTTTTTTACCCTGGGTTAATTTTTCTTGCACCCGTAGAATATTTAATATGTCCACCTGGAGTTGTCCAGCGCAGTCCTATAATTACAAGCATCGAATGCGAGTGTCCTCGTCATTCTATTTTGTAACCACAGTTAAATATTCTAACTAATTACTGTTTAGATGGTTTGACGCGGTTGTCACGTATGTCAATAATTACACCAGTTGTCACTGAATGTAACCCACCTTAATTTTAACTAGTCTTTTAACCATTAATCCATTTACGTGTCCGTTTCAATGAATAATTTACCACATATATAAATAAACCGTCTTCCGTGTCCGGTCAACGTATGTGATTATTTATACATATAGTAAATTATAAATAGTGGTAATTTAACAAGTTGTCACTTAATTATTTTACCATACCCATTAATAGTTAAAACCCCAATCTCCCTTAATGTCGTTCTTTATCTAAATATTAATCGTTGTACAAATTAAATCAACCCATTTTCTATTTCTAGTCAAACATATAACTACTTGGGTTAAATAAGCATAATAACAAATTAGTTAACAAACATAATTAAAAAGGAGAAATATCTTACAGCATTCATTAATTGCGGAGTGTTACACGGATAGAACTTCGACTTTTGAACCCGTAACTCAAGCGTTACAATAACCCAAACTAACTAATATACTACTAATCTATACTACTAATTATTACTACATAGAAAGATTGATAGAATTGATTGTGAAGGTATCTCTTAAGCTGCTCCGTAGATGTCTTATTTATAGCATGTAAAAGTTACTATTTGTGAGTTGAAAATTAGGTGTGAAAGTTTGGTATAGGCTTTTTGAAAGTTGATAAAATCAACTTTGTTGATTTGCACGTAGAATGGGATTCATTTATTATATTTATATTATATTTCTTGAGTTGTATTCCCTTGAAACCAAACATTTGCTTGAAATTCAATGGACCAATCAGAGCGCGACGTGTGGCGCGACAATCACATGTGATTGGAAAAAAAATTAAAAATTTTTTAAATTTTTTTTTAAATTTCGAAATTTTTTTTTTATGAATTTTTTTTTTTTTTAAATTTAGCATGTCAAATCCAATCACATGTGATTGTAAAACCCAATCACATGTGATTGTGAAACTCAATCACATGTGATTCTGCATATCAAATCCAATCACATGTGATTAAAAAAATTACAATTTTTTTAAAAAAATTTCAACCGGAAACATACTTTAATTCGGTGATTTGATCAAGTTTGTTAGCGTTTCGTGATCATATCTTCAAAATTTTAGACTTTAATTCGGTGATTTAATCAAGTTTTGATCCAAAACTTGGTGTTTGAAGGTTTTAGCACAAATTTAGTGAAATTCGTTATTATTCGTCATTTTACTGAATTTTATTTTTCAATCACATATGATTGGATTTGACATGCAACAATCACATGTGATTGGCATGCCCAATCACATGTGATTTACTGCATGTTAAATTTAATCACATGTGATTGGAAAAAAAAATTTCAAAAAAAATTTCAAAAAAATTAAAAAAAAATTCGAAAAA
Organism: Rutidosis leptorrhynchoides; assembly: GCF_046630445.1. Classification (NCBI taxonomy): domain Eukaryota; kingdom Viridiplantae; phylum Streptophyta; class Magnoliopsida; order Asterales; family Asteraceae; genus Rutidosis; species Rutidosis leptorrhynchoides. The sequence goes on from NC_092338.1 coordinate 365,334,944, forward strand.
AAAAATTTTTGAAATTTTTTTTTCGAATTTTTTTTTTTTCAATCACATGTGATTATCGCGCCACGTGTCGCAATCTGATTGGTCCCTTGAATCTCAACTTAAAGTTTGGTCTCATTTGAATATTCCTCTATATTTCTTATAATAATAATATTATTATTATTAATTATTTATATATTATATTATATTCTTGTGTATAGTTGACTTGTAATTTTAGGTCCGTTGTCTCGTACGTTAATACTCGGTTTATGTCTTGGCTCCGGATTTTCGAACATCTTTTCGTACACTTAGATATCTTGTATTTTGCGTTCCGCGACTTGTACTTTTATCAATATTTAGACGTTGATCATCAATAAATTGAACCACTTGGATTGTAACTTGTACATTTGAGCATTTTGGACGTTTGCGTCTTCAAATCTTCGTTTTCTTCTTTTGTCTTCACAATTATTTAATATAAACGATTACAACTTAAAAATAGAACAATTACAACTACAAACTTTACATATTGGAAGGATATTGCGACTAAATATATGATCATTTTGAGCACTATCAACTACCCGAATTAAAAATTATAAAACGCTAATATGAAGAAAAAACTTTTATAAATAAGTTCATATTATGCTATGAAATACTATTGACTACTCTTAAAATTCTATATGATTAACTCAATTCTTTTGGTTATTTTTGAAGGAAATGGCACCGACTGCTCGTCAGAATTTGAATATGAGCGAGGAAGATTTTCGTGCATTCCTTGCCGCAAACATAGCCGCAGTTCAGGCTGGGATGCAAAACAATAACAATAACTCTGGATCTAGCAGTGGAGTTAACTCCACAGGAAACCGTGTAGGATGCTCCTACAAGGCTTTCACTGCATGTAAACCTCTAGAATTTGATGGAACTGAAGGACCAGTCGGACTGAAACGATGGACCGAGAAGGTCGAATATGTGTTTGCTATAAGCAAATGTGCCGAAGAAGACAGGGTTAAGTATGCCACGTATACCTTCATAGGTACTGCGTTAACATGGTGGAACACTTCCTCGAACAGGTGGGACAAGATGCTGCTTATGCACTACCGTGGCCAGCACTCAAACACTTGATGAATGAGCAGTATCGTCCTAGAAACGAAGTCAATAAGCTCAAGACAGAGCTTAGAGAATTACGAGTGCAAGGATTCGATATTACCACATACGAACAACGATTCACAGAGTTATGTTTATTGTGTCCAAGAGTGTTCGAAGATGAAGAAGAGCAGATCGATGCGTTTGTAAAAGGGTTACCAGAGAGAATTCAGGAGGATGTGAGTGTGATCACGCCTACCTCAATGCAAAAGGCAAGTCTAATGGCTCACAAACTTATAAATCAGATCGAGGGGAGGATTAAAGAGCAGGCGGCCGAGGAAGCCAAAATGAAACAAGTCAAGAGGAAGTGGGAAGAAAACAGTGATAAAGGTTACCAACACAGTAACAGTAACTATCGCTTCAACAGTCAGCCCAACAATCACAACTACAATCGCACCATTTTTCGCAAAAACAAACGCAACAACAACCATCTCAACAACAACAACAACTACAACAACCGTTCCAACAACAATACAAACCACAACAACAACAATCCCAGCAATAACAACAAGGGGCAGAAACCGTGCCAGAGGTGTGAAGGATACCATCTGAATGGGTTCTACACGAAATTTTGCACCAAGTGTAAGAGAAATGGTCATAGTGCAATGAAGTGTGAAGTCTACGGACCAATGACCAACAGAATTAAAAGAAGAAATAATGTCGGAACAAATAATATCGGAACAAATAATGCCGTCATTATTTGTTATGGATGTGGGAAACCGGGCCACTTCAGGATTAACTGCCCGAACCAAGGGAATATTAATGGGCAAGGCCATGGAAGAGTCTTCAATATTAATGCGGCAGAAGCACAGGAAGACCTGGAGCTTATTACGGGTACGTTTCTTATTGATGAAAAACCTACTTAATTTTTATTTGATTCGGGTGCTGATAGAAGCTATATGAGTAGAGATTTTTGTGCTAAATTGAATTGTCCATTAACGCCTTTGGATAATAAGTTTTTACTCGAATTAGCAAACGGTAATTTTATTACAGCGGATAAAATATGTCAGAACCGAGAAATTAAATTAGTTGGCGAAATGTTTAAGATTAATTTGATACCAGTAGAGTTAGGGAGTTTCGATGTGTAATTGGCATGGATTGGTTAAAAAAGGAGAGAGCAGAGGTTGTATGTTACAAAAACGCGATTCGCATTGTACGCGAAAAAGGAAAACCCTTACTGGTGTACGGAGAAAAGAGTAATGAGAAGTTAAATCTTATTAGTAGCTTGAAGGCGCAAAAAGCAAAAACTAATAAGAAAAGGTTGCTATGTCATTTTAGCACACATCGAGGAAGTCAAAACCGAAGAAAAGAACATCAGTAATGTTCCCGTCGCAAAAGAATTTCCCGATGTATTTCCGAAAGAATTACCGGGACTACCTCCATATCGATCCGTTGAATTTCAAATAGATCTTGTACCCGGAGCTACACCAATAGCTCGTGCTCCATACAGACTCGCACCCAGCGAAATGAAAGAATTACAAAGCCAATTACAAGAACTTTTGGAACGTGGTTTCATTCGACCAAGCACATCACCATGGGGAGCTCCAGTTTTGTTTGTCAAGAAGAAAGATGGTACATTTAGATTGTGTATCGACTATCGAGAGTTGAACAAAGTTATCATCAAGAACCGTTATCCACTATCGAGAATCGACGACTTATTCGATCAACTGCAAGGTTCGTCAGTTTATTCGAAGATCGATTTACATTCTGGGTATCATCAAATGCAGGTGAAGGAGGATGATATTCCAAAGACTGCATTAAGAACATGTTATGGTCATTATGAGTTTATGGTTATGCCGTTTGCTTTAACTAACACACCAGCCGTGTTCATGGACCTCATGAACCGAGTGTGTGGACCATACCTTAACAAGTTTGTCATTGTTTTCATCGATGACATACTCATTTACTCAAAGAATGATCAAGAGCACGAAGAACATTTGAGAAAAGTGCTAGAGTTGCTGAGGAAAGAAAAACTGTACGCTAAGTTTTCAAAGTGTGCATTTTAGTTGAAAGAAGTTCAATTCCTCGGTCACATAGTGAACAAAGAAGGTATTCAGGTGGATCCGGCAAAGATTGAAATCGTTGAAAAGTGGAAAACCCCAAAAACTCTGAAGTATATACGTCAATTTTTAGGATTGGCTGGTTACTATAGAAGATTCATCCAAGATTTTTCCAAAATAGCAAAACCCTTGATTGCATTAACGCATAAAGGAAAGAAATTTGAATGGAAGGATGAGTAGGAGAAAGCCTTTCAATTGTTGAAGAAAAAGTTAACTACAGCACCTATATTGTCATTGCCTGAAGGGAATGATGATTTTGTGATATATTGTGACTGATGTGTGAGCGGAGGGGTACGAAATACTATTATAGTTACTACGAAATACTATTAAATATGTTACAATTTTACACAAGTTATTTATTTATTTATTAAATGGGATATACCTAAACCTTGCTACAACACTTATAGGTAGTGTACCTAATCGTAGAGTAGTGTAGTTTTTAGTAAGTCCGGTTCGTTCCACAGGGAGCTAGTGATACGTACTATATTTTTAACAACTATATTTATAATATATATATATATATATATATATATATATATATATATATATATATATATATATATATATATATATATATATATATATATATATATAGTACTAATATTATATAAAAGGGGGGTTTTACCATTTAATGACCGGTTTGTCGATTTTATATTTTAAGTGTAAAGATAAATGACGATAATTAAAATGCGTAAAATAAATAACAATATTTAAAATGACAATAAATAAATTAAAGTAGATAAAAGTATGATGAGATATAAAATAAAACAATTATGCTTATTTAAACTTCCGTAACCATGATGTTTGACGTTTTGATTTTAATTTATTACTCTTGGGTTAATTGTCTTTTGTCCTGGATTATTTGAAACCTATCTGGTTTTTGTCCATAATAGTTAATCGGTCATAATTATAAAATGCTCGCCAAATTAACCTTATTCCCGAAGTTAAATATTCCAACTAATTAGGGATTCGAACTGTAACAAGGTTTTAATACTTTGTTTAATGATTACACCAGGTTATCGACTGCGTATAATCCAAGGTTTTAATACTTTGTTAACAATTACACCAATTACCCTTATATGTAATCCACCCCTGTTATAATTATTCCATGATACCTTAATTTATTCACTTGGCCATAATGAATAATAAATTACCCAATCCAATTGATTAAATTAAATGATTTGTAAAAGATGTCGTATAAACGTCACTGAAAAGGACATGCATAATCATTTCAAAATTATTAGATTTTCTAATTTGAAGATAGGTTTGACAGATTCCAATGAGTTGTCATTCGATTAGACAATACCCCCCCCCCATCTATTAATAGTTCATAGTCCAATGTCCACAAGTGTCGGTCTTTTATCCAAACCCGAATTATGGTACAAAATCCAATAACCCCATTTTAATATTTAGTCCAACATCATGATTACTTCGGCTCAAATAAGCATAATAATAACTTAGTTACGAGACATTAATTTAAAAAGGAAGAACATAGCTTACAGTGGTGATTGATCGCATAGCGTTACACGGATAGAATTTTGACTTACAAAATCTTAAAACATTTCTTACAATAACCCAATTATTATTAATCTTAAATTAAACTTAAAATTATAAATATAAATATATATAATTTGATCAGAGGAAAGAAAGGAAAAAGATGTGTGTACTCATTCGTCTGAATTCGCTGGCCTTTTATAGATGTATCCTGATTTTGGAAGCCATGTGATCGCATGTCATTCCTTTGTTATTCCCATACGATCGCATGGATAGGCTGGCCAGCACTCTCACTTGATTAAAACGTGGGCTGCTCGAATAATTTAATATATATAATATAATATATATAATTTTATATAATTATATATATTATATTCTTGTGCAATGTTGACTCGTAATTTTAGGTCCGTTGACTCGCGCGTTGATGCTCGGTTTATGACTCGGTTCCGGATTTTTGAACGTCCTTTCGTACGCGTAGATATCTTGTACTTTGCATTCCGCAACTTGTATTCTTGTCATTTTTAGACGTTTCTCATCAATAAATTGAACTACTTCAAATCGTCGTTTTCTTCTTTTGTCTTCACACTTATTTATTTAAACTAATATTACATAAAAATAGAACAATTGCAACTAAAAACTTTACATATTGGGATGATATTGCGACTAAATATATGTTCATTTGGAGCACTATCAAATATCCCCACACTTGAACGTTGCTTGTCCTCAAGCAATACAGAACTTGAAATTAAATCACACTTCACTCTAATCACTTTTTTATTCTCACACTTTATACATCAGTGATTTTGATACGGCGGTATAAACAATGATAGTAACAATGTGGTTTACAGTCCCAGATGACTATGAAAATTTAGATCCTTTAAGGAAATTAGATCTTTATGAAAACATTTGATCTTTTGAAAATTCAATCTAGCTGTTATCCTAGATAAGTATTCCGGAATAACCCTTCAACGGTGTTTACAAAATATTTTTGTGGGTTTTGTGGGATTCAGATTTCAAAATTTTAGTTCAAAACTTGCGATTTTGTGTCACCCACTTGCTAACCTTGTATTAGAAAAGCAACACGTCCAGTATACTTGCTCTGTATATTACCTTTCGGTAAACTACCGTCCGGTTGTAAAGGAAAGCGTTGAACAAGCAACTGTTAAGGCAATGTCTAATGACATGCAGATGTTCATGGTCCACAATGTGTCGGATGCAATTACTATCCTTTGTAGGAGAAATAGTAAAGATCACCCTATAATTTTTAGGTCTGGCACAAGGTCCTATCTTCGACCATGCTATGCAACCACCGTTCTTACAGTTGACACCTGAATTGGTTCAGGTGACCTAATGAATTCCAGGTAAATTCTTAGGATTTTAAGTTCAATGGTAATGAACGCATTGAAAATAGGTTTTCAGAAAACAAATCGGTTTTAATTTTCATCAAAATATTTTCTCGTTCAAGCTCGAGTTTAGATATCATCAAATTCCATGAGTCTTAAATGCTAATTTTTAATATTTTAAGGAGATTATCCTTTCTGGGGGTCTGATTCATTAGTCTTATCAAGCTAATTTGCACGGTGCCCTCCCCATTTTACGAGACAGATCCTCTCATGGTTAGGATAAGTCTGACCACTTGGCGACCCTGTTTGATGCTGAGGTCCGTGGATTTTCTGCTGATTTTAGAGATGACTTTTCTAGATTTTTCGTCAACCTACAGCTGGTCTGGGCGACAACTTCTTGACCTAAATCAAGGAGCGCGTGTCTTTTTCGGAAGACTTTACTTCCTTTTAATGATGGAATTCATTCATCGTGTAGATCCATCTATTCTTTCAAAGGTATTACAATAAATCGGGTAAAACTGATTAGTTTAGTCCAAAGTAAAAGTATCTGCAATAATCTGTACCTAATATGTGATATGTGTTTTAAAGAACTTGGTAAATTCTTACCATACTTAGCTTTTATTTATTCTTTTCTTTGCCTTTTTATTCTCTTCTATTCCATTTTAAATGAATTCAAGCATTTTGGGTTGTTTCTCCATTTATGTTCTCTCTGAGGTAACAATAATTTCAACATTAACACCTACTTTTATCGTTCATAAATATGTATAAACATGATTTTGAATTCATTTAGTTGAAAATTTTTCAAATTTTCAAAAAATTTGGCAATTTAAACTAAGTGTAAACCCTAGAGAATTTATAACCCTTCCCCCCCACTTGAGATCATGCAATGCCCTCATTTGCATGAAATCAGACTATAATTATAAATTCATGAGGGTGATTACTGTAGAAAAGTGATTAAAAATACCAAGTTTGTAAACATATTATTTTATATCACATTTAATATTTTGCGTCTTGTCGTCAAAATTAGTAGCTTTTGCTGAACTTTAATGCCAGTCTTTGAAAGTGCGCTGTTTTACCCTATTTTGTACATAAGATAAACTACAAACATACATAATATTTTTATTATATTTTTTTATGAAACCTTTATTTATTAAAACAATTTAAATGAATAATTTTTTTAAAATTTTGTTTCCTTTTTCTTTAGGTAGTTTCGGTATGTTTACCTAGTCCGTCCCTCGACAAAATTTTAAATTTGTCGTTTTTAAAGCGATTGTTTTAAAAGCAAAGATTTTTGGGTTTTTTAATTTTTTTTGGTATACTTTATATCAATAAAATTAAAAATAGTGATAACAAAATTTTTTGCCCTGCCATCGGGTAAAGCAATTTCGGTTCCATGACCTAGTCTTTAACTTACGACGAATTTTAGAAATCATTTTTTTTTATGAAATAAAGTAAATTTTTGTTTTGTGTGAATTTAAAAAGCGTATTAATTTCATACAAAATTTTCAAAACAAACTATTCAGAATGGGGGAAGAAAACTAGTTCTTTAGTGTCTGCTAGTGGAAAAGACCAATCGGATTCCATTCTCAGAACTACACGAGAACCGAACAACTAACTCTAGACAGCATTTTCTTTTTAGAACATTTGAATCTCCCCACACTTAGGTAGCTGTGGTGTCGAAATTGTGATTAACTTCATCGTCAATTTCTCTTGGACCACAATCAACTTGCATATCTGTGACTTTTGCTTTAAGCCATTGGTTGGATTCCTGTTGAAATGTCCCGTTCTTATTGATTAAAAACGTTCCATATTAATTGATTTCGTTGCGAGGTTTTGACCTCTATATGAGACGTTTTTCAAAGACTGCATTCATTTTAAAACAAACCATAACCTTTATTTCATCAATAAAGGTTTAAAAAGCTTTACGTAGATTATCAATTAATGATAATCTAAAATATCCTGTTTACACACGACCATTACATAATGGTTTACAATACAAATATGTTACAACAAAATAAGTTTCTTGAATGCAGTTTTTACACAATATCATACAAGCATGGACTCCAAATCTCGTCCTTATTTAAGTATGCGACAGCGGAAGCTCTTAATAATCACCTGAGAATAAACATGCTTAAAACGTCAACAAAAATGTTGGTGAGTTATAGGTTTAACCTATATATATCAAATCATAATAATAGACCACAAGATTTCATATTTCAATACACATCCCATACATAGAGATAAAAATCATTCATATGGTGAACACCTGGTAACCGACATTAACAAGATGCATATATAAGAATATCCCCATCATTCCGGGACACCTTTCGGATATGATATAAATTTCGAAGTACTAAAGCATCCGGTACTTTGGATGGGGTTTGTTAGGCCCAATAGATCTATCTTTAGGATTCGCGTCAATTAGGGTGTCTGTTCCCTAATTCTTAGATTACCAGACTTAATAAAAAAGGGCATATTCGATTTCGATAATTCAACCATAGAATGTAGTTTCACGTTCTTGTGTCTATTTTGTAAATCATTTATAAAACCTGCATGTATTCTCATCCCAAAAATATTAGATTTTAAAAGTGGGACTATAACTCACTTTCACAGATTTTTACTTCGTCGGGAAGTAAGACTTGGCCACTGGTTGATTCACGAACCTATAACAATATATACATATATATATATATATCAAAGTATGTTCAAAATATATTTACAACACTTTTAATATATTTTGATGTTTTAAGTTTATTAAGTCAGCTGTCCTCGTTAGTAACCTACAACTAGTTGTCCACAGTTAGATGTACAGAAATAAATCGATAAATATTATCTTGAATCAATCCACGACCCAGTGTATACGTATCTCAGTATTGATCACAACTCAAACTATATATATTTTGGAATCAACCTCAACCCTGTATAGCTAACTCCAACATTCACAAATAGAGTGTCTATGGTTGTTCCGAAATATATATAGATGTGTCGACATGATAGGTCGAAACATTGTATACGTGTCTATGGTATCTCAAGATTACATAATATACAATACAAGTTGATTAAGTTATGGTTGGAATAGATTTGTTACCAATTTTCACGTAGCTAAAATGAGAAAAATTATCCAATCTTGTTTTACCCATAACTTCTTCATTTTAAATCCGTTTTGAGTGAATCAAATTGCTATGGTTTCATATTGAACTCTATTTTATGAATCTAAACAGAAAAGTATAGGTTTATAGTCGTAAAAATAAGTTACAAGTCGTTTTTGTAAAGGTAGTCATTTCAGTCGAAAGAACGACGTCTAGATGACCATTTTAGAAAACATAATTCCACTTTGAGTTTAACCATAATTTTTGGATATAGTTTCATGTTCATAATAAAAATTATTTTCTCAGAATAACAACTTTTAAATCAAATTTTATCATAGTTTTTAATTAACTAACCCAAAACAGCCCGCGGTGTTACTACGACGGCGTAAATCCGGTTTTACGGTGTTTTTCATGTTTCCAGGTTTTAAATCATTAAGTTAGCATATCATATAGATATAGAACATGTGTTTAGTTGATTTTAAAAGTCAAGTTAGAAGGATTAACTTTTGTTTGCGAACAAGTTTAGAATTGACTAAACTATGTTCTAGTGATTACAAGTTTAAACCTTCGAATAAGATAGCTTTATATATATGAATCGAATGATGTTATGAACATCATTACTACCTTAAGTTCCTTGGATAAACCTACTGGAAAAGAGAAAAATGGATCTAGCTTCAACGGATCCTTGGATGGTTCGAAGTTCTTGAAGCAGAATCATGACACGAAAACAAGTTCAAGTAAGATCATCACTTGAAATAAGATTGTTATAGTTATAGAAATTGAACCAAAGTTTGAATATGATTATTACCTTGTATTAGAATGATAACCTACTGTAAGAAATAAAGATTTCTTGAGGTTGGATGATCACCTTACAAGATTGGAAGTGAGCTAGCAAACTTGAAAGTATTCTTGATTTTATGTAACTAGAACTTGTAGAATATATGAAGAACACTTAGAACTTGAAGATAGAACTTGAGAGAGATCAATTAGATGAAGAAAATTGAAGAATGAAAGTGTTTGTAGGTGTTTTTGGTCGTTGGTGTATGGATTAGATATAAAGGATATGTAATTTGGTTTTCATGTAAATAAGTCATGAATGATTACTCATATTTTTGTAATTTTATGAGATATTTCATGCTAGTTGCCAAATGATGGTTCCCACATGTGTTAGGTGACTCACATGGGCTGCTAAGAGCTGATCATTGGAGTGTATATACCAATAGTACATACATCTAAAAGCTGTGTATTGTACGAGTACGAATACGGGTGCATACGAGTAGAATTGTTGATGAAACTGAACGAGGATGTAATTGTAAGCATTTTTGTTAAGTAGAAGTATTTTGATAAGTGTCTTGAAGTCTTTCAAAAGTGTATGAATACATATTAAAACACTACATGTATATACATTTTAACTGAGTCGTTAAGTCATCGTTAGTCGTTACATGTAAATGTTGTTTTGAAACCTTTAGGTTAACGATCTTGTTTAATGTTGTTAACCCATTGTTTATTATAACAAATGAGATGTTAAATTATTATATTATCATGATATTATGATATATAATATATCTTAGTATGATGTATATACAGTTAAATGTCGTTACAACGATAATCGTTACATATATGTCTCGTTTCGAAATCATTAAGTTAGTAGTCTTATTTTTACATATGTATTTCATTGTTAATACACTTAATAATATATTTACTTATCATTTAACATAATTAACCAAGTGTATCAATATCTTAATATGATTCATATGTACCTAGTAAGACGTTGTTATAACGATAATCGTTATATATATCGTTTTCGAGTTTCTTAAATTAATAGTCTCATTTTTATGTATATAACTCATTGTTAAAATACCTAATGAGATACATACTTATAATAAAAACATGTTAACTATATATATAACCATATATATGTCATCGTATAGTTTTTACAAGTTTTAACGTTCGTGAATCACCGGTCAACTTGGGTGGTCAATTGTCTATATGAAACATATTTCAATTAATCAAGTCTTAACAAGTTTGATTGCTTAACATGTTGGAAACATTTAATCATGTAAATATCAATCTCAATTAATATATATAAACATGGAAAAGTTCGGGTCACTACAGTACCTACCCGTTAAATAAATTTCGTCCCGAAATTTTAAGCTGTTGAAGGTGTTGACGAATCTTCTGGAAATAGATGCGGGTATTTCTTCTTCATCTGATCTTCACGCTCCCAGGTGAACTCGGGTCCTCTACGAACATTCCATCGAACCTTAACAATTGGTATCTTGTTTTGCTTAAGTCTTTTAACCTCACGATCCATTATTTCGACGGGTTCTTCGATGAATTGGAGTTTTTCGTTGATTTGGATTTCATCTAACGGAATAGTGAGATCTTCTTTACCAAAACATTTCTTCAAATTCGAGACGTGGAAAGTGTTATGTACAGCCGCGAGTTGTTGAGGTAACTCAAGTCGGTAAGCTACTGGTCCGACACGATCAATAATCTTGAATGGTCCAATATACCTTGGATTTAATTTCCCTCGTTTACCAAATCGAACAACGCCTTTCCAAGGTGCAACTTTAAGCATGACCATCTCTCCAATTTCAAATTCTATATCTTTTCTTTTAATGTCAGCGTAGCTCTTTTGTCGACTTTGGGCGGTTTTCAACCGTTGTTGAATTTGGATGATCTTCTCAGTAGTTTCTTGTATAATCTCCGGACCCGTAATCTGTCTATCCCCCACTTCACTCCAACAAATCGGAGACCTGCACTTTCTACCATAAAGTGCTTCAAACGGCGCCATCTCAATGCTTGAATGGTAGCTGTTGTTGTAGGAAAATTCTGCTAACGGTAGATGTCGATCCCAACTGTTTCCGAAATCAATAACACATGCTCGTAGCATGTCTTCAAGCGTTTGTATCGTCCTTTCGCTCTGCCCATCAGTTTGTGGATGATAGGCAGTACTCATGTCTAGACGAGTTCCTAATGCTTGCTGTAATGTCTGCCAGAATCTTGAAATAAATCTGCCATCCCTATCAGAGATAATAGAGATTGGTATTCCATGTCTGGAGATGACTTCCTTCAAATACAGTCGTGCTAACTTTTCCATCTTGTCATCTTCTCTTATTGGCAAGAAGTGTGCTGATTTGGTGAGACGATCAACTATTACCCAAATAGTATCAAAACCACTTGCAGTCCTTGGCAATTTAGTGATGAAATCCATGGTAATGTTTTCCCATTTCCATTCCGGGATTTCGGGTTGTTGAAGTAGACCTGATGGTTTCTGATGCTCAGCTTTGACCTTAGAACACGTCAAACATTCTCCTACGTATTTAGCAACATCGGCTTTCATACCCGGCCACCAAAAATGTTTCTTGAGATCCTTGTACATCTTCCCCGTTCCAGGATGTATTGAGTATCTGGTTTTATAAGCTTCTCTAAGTACCATTTCTCTCATATCTCCAAATTTTGGTACCCAAATCCTTTCAGCCCTATACCGGGTTCCGTCTTCCAGAATATTAAGATGCTTCTCCGATCCTTTGGGTATTTCACCCTTTAAATTTCCCTCTTTTAAAACTCCTTGTTGCGCCTCCTTTATTTGAGTAGTAAGGTTATTATGAATCATTATATTCATAGATTTTACTCGAATGGGTTCTCTGTCCTTCCTGCTCAAGGCATCGGCTACCACATTTGCCTTCCCCGGGTGGTAACGAATCTCAAAGTCGTAATCATTCAACAATTCAATCCACCTACGCTGCCTCATATTCAGTTGTTTCTGATTAAATATGTGTTGAAGACTTTTGTGGTCGGTATATATAATACTTTTGACCCCATATAATGTAGTGACCCGGAAATTTCCGATCAAATTTAAACTTTAATCTTTATATGTATCCGACACGATAAGCAAAATCTGTAATGTTGAGTCTCGAAAAGTTTGAAAACTATATTCATGTAATCAATTACCCTTTGACCATGTCTGACGATTCACGAACAAAAATGTGTAAATAGAAATGTATGTGTATGTACATATGTGTATTTTTTTTTAAGCTAAGAAATATTGATAAAACATTTAAGAGCTTGGTGATACAAAAATAGATTATGAGATTATTATGTGACTTGAAAGCATTGAACGAATTAGTTGATATGAATATAAGCTACGAGATCTATTTTATGAACATAGAAATGCTATCACAGTAGTTAGTGAATAATACTTTACTTGAACGTATTTGTTCGATGTAAGTTTATCAATGAGATTAAAAGATAATATCAAGTGATTGATTTATCAGGTACATTGAATTATAATTACGAGTCTTTGTTATGAGGTCCACTTGAATTAGAAAACTCTTACTTTTAACGGTATTCGGAATATTTAGTAAAGTGATTCCATGTAAGAACAAAAGTGTTATTATTGAGGATTAGACAGAGGTTAGCGGAGAGTCTCGTTTAATTATCAAAAGCGTACCTTGCAATGATTGACTTGTGTCACTTGGTAGGTTAATTATTTAGTTTTCTTAATATTGAAGACGTTTTACGATATAGATGAAACCTTTTAAAGAATGATTTTGAATATAACTAATTCTGGAAAACTAAATTATATTTATTCAATTTAGTACAAACACATTTTTTTCGATATAATAGAATTTGATTATAAAACATTTTTATGGATTTTCAATGATATAAAAATAAAAATAAATATAAAATAAAGATTTCTAATGAGCACCAAAAGACTACAACATTTCATCACAAGATTGAAAGTTAAAATGTTGGAAATCACTAAACCTGCGCACTTGCACGAGAAAAATCATAACTAAATCATACTGACTCGAAAAAGGGTGATTCCGGTGTCCAAACGACCGTAACTCAAAAATCTACAACTTTCATGAAGACACCATACACGAATCGTGTACCTATCTACACGAAACGTGTAATCTTGTGCCGACATATTTTGGTGGCGGCTCACTATGCAACATGTTTTTAATTTTTATTAATATTATATTATATTATTATATTATTTATAAATCTATATATATAGGATCGATCATAATTGTTTTCTAACTATCTATCTCTCACACTCTCTCTATAATTATATTTATTATTATTATTGTTAGTGTTATTATTATTATTATTATTAGTATTATTATACATAAAATACTACGACGAGGTCATGGGCGAGTTATTTCAAAACGGGTTTTATGAGCGGGATAGAGCTAAGGAAATTATGAGTTATGGTTATGGAGGTGATGGGTATTGTTCATGGGTATGCTTGTGAGGTTAAACTAGTGTTTGTCACCTCCATTGCGTCTACGTACCTTTCCTACAATATTGAACCTCAATATTGATACGTGAGTACTCCTAATTTAATTTTTACATACTAATAGTGTATCCCTGACTAGTGCTCGAGAAAATAGGATTATGCATGCTTGTAAATTTGATAGTGCCCTTAGATAGGTTATGCCGAATCTTAAAGGTTGTTATATTATAGTTGAAGGAAGATATAAGATTTGCATGTCCTTAAAAAGCTAGAAAAAAAATTAAGAACTTTTCCTTTAGATGCCAAATAGATTTGATGGACGGATTAAAAGTTATAGTCAATTAAAATTTCGTAAAAATGATTATTATCGTCGTTAATATCGTTGTCTTAATTTTTTTATCAAATTGTTATTATTCCAAAATAACACGACTGTTACTTATTATTATTATCAATACTATATTATTAACTAGAAATGTAATACAAATTATATAACTACCTTAATAGAATCTATCGCAGTATTTTTATGATATTAAATGAACTTTATAAGTTTTATTACTTAAGATATATAAAAGTATATTTTAATATAAAATTTTATTTATAAACGAATTATATTATTTACTTTATTAAATCTTTAAAAAAAAAATATTTTAAAAATATAAAACGACGATATTTAAATTATATAATAAAACATTTATAAAGTTTTGAAATCATTTGGAGTTAAACTAATTTTTGTCGACCTTTGCATACTAGACTCGAGCATTAGGATTGTGGTACACTATGACTTAACTTAATGTATTAGACAAATATTGACAAATACATAATAATTTAGGTTCGTGAATCCAAGGCCAACCTTACACTTGTTCAATGATGTTATATGTATTTTTACTACAAAATACAGTATGGTGAGTTTCATTTGCCTTTTTACCCTTTATATTTTTGGGCTGAGAATACATGCGCAATTTTTATAAATGATTTACAAAATAGACACAAGTACGTGAAACTACATTCTATGGTTGAATTATCGAAATCGAATATGCCCCTTTTTATTTAGTCTGGTAATCTAAGAATTAGGGAACAGACACCCTAATTGACGCGAATCCTAAAGATAGATCTATTGGGCCTAACAAACCCCATCCAAAGTACCGGATGCTTTAGTACTTCGAAATTTATATCATGTCCGAAGGAGGATCCCGGAATGATAGGGGATATTCTTATATGTATCTAGTTAATGTCGGTTACCAGGTGTTCACCATATGAATGATTATTTTTTGTCTCTATGCATGGGACGTATATTTATGAGAACTGGAAATGAAATTCTTGTGGTCTATTAAAATGATGGAAATAAATGGTTATGATAAACTAATGAACTCACCAACCTTTTGGTTGACACTTGAAAGCATGTTTATTCTCAGGTTTGAAAGAGATCTTCCGCTGTGCATTAGCTCATTTTAAAGATATTACTTGGAGTCATTCATGACATATTTCAAAAGACGTTGCATTCGAGTCGTTGAAGTTCATTAAAGATTATTATTAAGTAAATGACAGATTAGGTCATTTATAGTTTGGATATTATGAAATGGTATGCATACATGTCAATTTTCGATGTAAAGAAAGATTGTCTTTTAAAAACGAATGCAATGTTTGTAAAATGTATCATATAGAGGTCAAACACCTCGCAATGTAATCAACTATTGTGAATCGTTTATAATGTATATGAACGGGTCCTTTCAGTTGGTATCAGAGCGGTGGTCTTAGCGAACCAGGTCTGCATTAGTGTGTCTAACTGATAAGTCGTTAGGATACATTAGTGAGTCTGGACTTCGACCGTGTCTGCATGTCAAAAGTTTTGCTTATCATTTCGTGTCGAAAATTACCTGCTTATCATTTTTAAGTCTAGACGCGCTTTCCTGCATTTATTGCATAATAGTGTATAGACGAATTCTTATCTTAGCATATCTGATACTGTGAACTTTGACTGACATTTTTCAAAGATTCTCCGTAATTTATGGGATTTTGGTATTATATATACATATGTAAATTATGTATAGAAAGATATCAAATCTAACTCCTATAATCTATTTCATATCAAAAATTCATTCCCTTGATCATACGAGATGGATACCTCAACCAGTTCGAATTCCTCAGATTACGACAGCTATTCCGATATGGAGTCTCATTCCAGCTCCGAAAGCAGTATGACCGGAATAGATCAACCAATCAGTCATCACCTATTCTGGATGAAATGGGGATGGGTTCGTAGCCTCCTCAATTATTGGAGACAAGAAGAAGGTGATCCTTTCCATCCACCAAATTGCCCTATTGACAATGAACCTGAAGCACTTACCGGCGAACCTGTTCGAGAAACCATTTTCTCTCTCATCTCCAAAGTATCTCGTCACGATTATATACTACACCAAATTCTTGATTATATTTATCCGCTCGTCCGAACCGACGATCACCCCGGTGTAATAGAAGAAGTTAACGAGCTTCGCGCTCGGGTAGTGGCTTTGGAGAATACGGTGCGAAGGTTACAAACACCATCAGCAGCACCAGCAGCGTAACCAGTACCGCCAGTAACATCCACATCGCAAGTCTCAATACTAAAAGCACCAGCAGCATCACCGACATCAACATCAACCACCATTATTAACATCAACAGGATCATTACCACCACCAACAATCACATCCGCATCACACACCTCAATATCCCAATCTGTATATCGGATATCAACGTCACACGCACCAAAGATACCAAGGAGTACCAACAACAACAAACGATGAAGTATTGATTCATAACTTCATCGGAGAAACATTCTGTGGTGATTAGGTAATCTCTAAAGTTTTAGAGATTATCTATCTCGGCCTTAACCGTAAACCAGATGAGTGGACAGAGATGATAGAGAGAAGAACCGAAACCCTAACAAGACTGGTGCGTAAGGTACAAGCTAGACTTGTTTTACCAACATCATCAGCAGTACCAATAGCCTCACCAACACAGTCAATGCTGTCAACATTGTTAGAATCGTCAGCACCTCTAACCTCACAAGTTTCGCCAATTCAAGAATCACTGTGGAAACCATTACAAATTAATAACAAGTATATTGTATCAACGAGTTATGAAGTATTAACTCAGTTCCTCCGAAGAATTTATATGTATATTCTATAAAAAAAAAAAAAATTTTACCATAATAAATCTTTCTGTACTAAGCTATTATGTATGGAACTTAACTATCTGGTTAATTCATATTACTAATTTGCTATGATGTACATTCTTCGTTAACAATTTAATCATTGTTAACTACAATCTCTGCTTCAACTCAATGAATTTTATTTCATAATAAATCAAGTGTATCATTCAATAACATGTTTGATTATACACTTTCATCTTTGATATACCCGAAATTTACGGGAAAACAATATTCGTATCTTGCGAAGTTAGCAAGAGTTCCATGAGCATCATCATGATTCACTAAGGAAATACATATAAATATTGAAGCATTGATTACATTAGTGAAATACTCCTCAAAGTTTATGTAATCTCTAATGTTTTAGAGAAAATTCATTTCTAATTCAATCCGAAAATCAAATGAGCTTAGTATGATATTAACTCATTGAATCTGTACTACATCTGAAGAAAATATACCCACATATATTTTCATAAAGATTGTAATGAGAATTCTTGTTCAAAATATTATTTGTGAAATTTTTTTTAACGGGTAGGTAATACCCGAGAGATATATAAAATCACAATTAATATGTTACATTCTTCAATTCTGATTCAATAATCATCAACTAAACCAATATATATTCTTCTATAGAAATCAAAACAATCCTACTCATTCGAATCTAATTACATATTCTGATTTTGGGAATTTCAGAATTCAACTCGAGATACAACCAAAATCATCACTCTTAGATCCTTATATTTTTCAAAGCTATACTTTGACTTCAAAACTGTGATAGCACATCACTTTTAATCGTAACACACAAGATGGATATGAGAAATCATTCGGGACTTAGGACGATTTCATCATTTGGATATTGACTATGACAATCTGCAATCAAAACCCTCCGAAATTCTAGAAGACACTTCAAATAATAAACAATTGAGATGATGATCCAACCACACGTTACCCGAAGTTTTGTACCTGAAAAACTCTCGAAACCAAAGTCATAATCTAACATGTACCTGCGTTGAATTCTTCTAGCAAGAACAACATTTCGATTCCTTTTCAAAGTAGCCAATTTTGTCACGGATCCAGCAAGTCAACTTCGATTTTTTCAGTCGGACCAGTCTTATTATAACCCTGATAGATACGTTGCCCTTTCGTCATTATTACTGGGGAACCTTTCATATTCCACCATATTACCACCAGCGTTTAATCATCTAAAACACGATTCTTCTGAACCCACCTCAGATTGATAACCAGAGATTCAGATATTATTGCATTAAATGCAGAGGAAACATAAAAATGGTAGATGGTTTAAACGGTCAAAAGTTTGATGATAAAAGATAGTGAGTTGGTAAAGCTCAGAAAAAGAAAGGATTTGGTACTGAAAAATGGATTGAGCAAAGTATGAAGGAAGCCATGGACAAATCACAGAGACTGAATCTGCCTTCAAAGGATCCAAATGATTCAGTGCCTGCTGAACTCGTTAGCGAACACCTTATTTCTTATTCTAAATCTCCACAGACAAATATTATTCATCATCATCATATCTTGAATATTCTAAGATATCATAGTATCTTTCATTATAAATATCCTTGATAATTCTGAAGATATTTTCATAAGTATTCTCATTTGAAATCAATTATCTCTCTGTAATATCTGCAACATAAAAAGAAAATGTGTTAGTTTCTAAATACTGAAAAATTCGAATATGAATGTTTTTGAAGTAGTGTTGGGAACTGATACATGAGTTAATATAATATAATGACACTTGATCAACGTCATTATATTACAGTAGGTCATGTTAAGTTTCTAATGGGATGTGATGATTCACAGCACCATCATCATGTGCCATTTACACGACTCTTACATTCGATCTAATCCTTAAACATAGCAAGAAAATATTTCTTGATGATTCGATCTTTTACAGGATATTCTGGTAATTTGACAAGTCAAAATCGCATCATTAAGATTTCCTTCTTAGAACATTAACTATGTTCATTCCGAAATTCATAACTGCAAATTCTGGACCATTACTCGCTTGACTCGAGGACGGGAAGAGGAAACGAAAGAATGAAGCTCCAAACTAGAAATTGGAGCATAAACCGCAGCAAATAAAAGAGAATATTAATTATGGGTGACAATGATTATAGAAGACAGATGCAGGGGCATCGAAATATAAGGGAAGATATAAAACTCAACAACCACCCTGAAGCTACAAACCGTGCATATCAATACGTATTGCCACGTAAAGGCACGGAAAAATTAATAACACTATAACCCCAAGATAATAGTAGAAGTAAATAAAATCTTCCGGTGGTAGATGAAAGAGAAGGATGACAGATGTAAAAATTAAGAGTATATCAAGGATCAAAATGGGATGGAGCATATTGACGAATGTTTTAAAGTATGAACTGAGGAGAAAGAATAGAAGGTGTGAGTTGTAAGGAAACAAAGAGGGTGGATTTATAGAAAAATATCCGACAGAGCAATCGGAACAGATTATTACATTTACTCAAAGAAGATCCTGATTTCCTAAGTCGCCGAAGAACCAAATCTTATTACGAAAATTTTCTTTAAATCCCTTAAATTCCGGAAATCAATCATAGCTACGTCATCAGTTAAAACAAATCTACATTTACTCATTTCGCTCTTTTACGATAGCTTCACTCATACGCTTCGAGAAATCGAATTATTTTATCCGTACTTCTTAATCATGATAAAACTCTATGTATCAGCTTATATTCGTCATAATAACATTCTTACTATTAGCTATGACGACCTCTATCAAATTTCGGGACAAAATTTCTTTTAACGGGTAGGTACTGTAGTGACCCGGAAATTTCCGATCAAATTTAAACTTTAATCTTTATATGTATCCGACACGATAAGCAAAATCTGTAATGTTGAGTCTCGAAAAGTTTGAAAACTATATTCATGTAATCAATTACCCTTTGACCATGTCTGACGATTCACGAACAAAAATGTGTAAATAGAAATGTATGTGTATGTACATATGTGTATTTTTTTTAAGCTAAGAAATATTGATAAAACATTTAAGAGCTTGGTGATACAAAAATAGATTATGAGATTATTATGTGACTTGAAAGCATTGAACGAATTAGTTGATATGAATATAAGCTACGAGATCTATTTTATGAACATAGAAATGCTATCACAGTAGTTAGTGAATAATACTTTACTTGAACGTATTTGTTCGATGTAAGTTTATCAATGAGATTAAAAGATATATCAAGTGATTGATTTATCAGGTACATTGAATTATAATTACGAGTCTTTGTTATGAGGTCCACTTGAATTAGAAAACTCTTACTTTTAACGGTATTCGGAATATTTAGTAAAGTGATTCCATGTAAGAACAAAAGTGTTATTATTGAGGATTAGACAGAGGTTAGCGGAGAGTCTCGTTTAATTATCAAAAGCGTACCTTGCAATGATTGACTTGTGTCACTTGGTAGGTTAATTATTTAGTTTTCTTAATATTGAAGACGTTTTACGATATAGATGAAACCTTTTAAAGAATGATTTTGAATATAACTAATTCTGGAAAACTAAATTATATTTATTCAATTTAGTACAAACACATTTTTTTTCGATATAATAGAATTTGATTATAAAACATTTTTATGGATTTTCAATGATATAAAAATAAAAATAAATATAAAATAAAGATTTCTAATGAGCACCAAAAGACTACAACATTTCATCACAAGATTGAAAGTTAAAATGTTGGAAATCACTAAACCTGCGCACTTGCACGAGAAAAATCATAACTAAATCATACTGACTCGAAAAAGGGTGATTCCGGTGTCCAAACGACCGTAACTCAAAAATCTACAACTTTCATGAAGACACCATACACGAATCGTGTACCTATCTACACGAAACGTGTAATCTTGTGCCGACATATTTTGGTGGCGGCTCACTATGCAACATGTTTTTAATTTTTATTAATATTATATTATATTATTATATTATTTATAAATCTATATATATAGGATCGATCATAATTGTTTTCTAACTATCTATCTCTCACACTCTCTCTATAATTATATTTATTATTATTATTGTTAGTGTTATTATTATTATTATTATTAGTATTATTATACATAAAATACTACGACGAGGTCATGGGCGAGTTATTTCAAAACGGGTTTTATGAGCGGGATAGAGCTAAGGAAATTATGAGTTATGGTTATGGAGGTGATGGGTATTGTTCATGGGTATGCTTGTGAGGTTAAACTAGTGTTTGTCACCTCCATTGCGTCTACGTACCTTTCCTACAATATTGAACCTCAATATTGATACGTGAGTACTCCTAATTTAATTTTTACATACTAATAGTGTATCCCTGACTAGTGCTCGAGAAAATAGGATTATGCATGCTTGTAAATTTGATAGTGCCCTTAGATAGGTTATGCCGAATCTTAAAGGTTGTTATATTATAGTTGAAGGAAGATATAAGATTTGCATGTCCTTAAAAAGCTAGAAAAAAAATTAAGAACTTTTCCTTTAGATGCCAAATAGATTTGATGGACGGATTAAAAGTTATAGTCAATTAAAATTTCGTAAAAATGATTATTATCGTCGTTAATATCGTTGTCTTAATTTTTTTATCAAATTGTTATTATTCCAAAATAACACGACTGTTACTTATTATTATTATCAATACTATATTATTAACTAGAAATGTAATACAAATTATATAACTACCTTAATAGAATCTATCGCAGTATTTTTATGATATTAAATGAACTTTATAAGTTTTATTACTTAAGATATATAAAAGTATATTTTAATATAAAATTTTATTTATAAACGAATTATATTATTTACTTTATTAAATCTTTAAAAAAAAAATATTTTAAAAATATAAAACGACGATATTTAAATTATATAATAAAACATTTATAAAGTTTTGAAATCATTTGGAGTTAAACTAATTTTTGTCGACCTTTGCATACTAGACTCGAGCATTAGGATTGTGGTACACTATGACTTAACTTAATGTATTAGACAAATATTGACAAATACATAATAATTTAGGTTCGTGAATCCAAGGCCAACCTTACACTTGTTCAATGATGTTATATGTATTTTTACTACAAAATACAGTATGGTGAGTTTCATTTGCCTTTTTACCCTTTATATTTTTGGGCTGAGAATACATGCGCAATTTTTATAAATGATTTACAAAATAGACACAAGTACGTGAAACTACATTCTATGGTTGAATTATCGAAATCGAATATGCCCCTTTTTATTTAGTCTGGTAATCTAAGAATTAGGGAACAGACACCCTAATTGACGCGAATCCTAAAGATAGATCTATTGGGCCTAACAAACCCCATCCAAAGTACCGGATGCTTTAGTACTTCGAAATTTATATCATGTCCGAAGGAGGATCCCGGAATGATAGGGGATATTCTTATATGTATCTAGTTAATGTCGGTTACCAGGTGTTCACCATATGAATGATTATTTTTTGTCTCTATGCATGGGACGTATATTTATGAGAACTGGAAATGAAATTCTTGTGGTCTATTAAAATGATGGAAATAAATGGTTATGATAAACTAATGAACTCACCAACCTTTTGGTTGACACTTGAAAGCATGTTTATTCTCAGGTTTGAAAGAGATCTTCCGCTGTGCATTAGCTCATTTTAAAGATATTACTTGGAGTCATTCATGACATATTTCAAAAGACGTTGCATTCGAGTCGTTGAAGTTCATTAAAGATTATTATTAAGTAAATGACAGATTAGGTCATTTATAGTTTGGATATTATGAAATGGTATGCATACATGTCAATTTTCGATGTAAAGAAAGATTGTCTTTTAAAAACGAATGCAATGTTTGTAAAATGTATCATATAGAGGTCAAACACCTAGCAATGTAATCAACTATTGTGAATCGTTTATAATGTATATGAACGGGTCCTTTCATATAAGTAGTGCCTCCAAGTCTTTAATGCAAAAACAACCGCTCCTAATTCCAAATCATGCGTCGTATAATTTTGTTCGTGAATCTTCAATTGTCTAGACGCATAAGCAATCACCTTCGTTCGTTGCATTAATACACAACCGAGACCTTGCTTTGATGCGTCACAATAAATCACAAAATCATCATTCCCTTCAGGCAATGACAATATAGGTGCCGTAGTTAGCTTTTTCTTCAATAACTGAAACGCTTTCTCTTGTTCATCATTCCATTCAAATTTCTTCCCTTTATGCGTTAATGCAGTCAAGGGTTTTGCTAATCTGGAAAAATCTTGGATGAACCTTCTGTAGTAACCAGCTAGTCCTAAAAACTGGCGTATGTGTTTCGGAGTTTTCGGGGTTTCCCACTTTTCAACAGTTTCTATCTTTGCCGGATCCACCTTAATACCTTCTTTGTTCACTATGTGACCGAGGAATTGAACTTCTTCCAACCAAAATGCACACTTTGAAAACTTAGCGTACAATTCTTCCTTTCTCAATACTTCTAACACCTTTCTCAAATGTTCACCGTGTTCTTGGTCATTCTTTGAGTAAATAAGTATGTCATCAATGAAAACAATGACAAACTTGTCAAGGTATGGTCCACACACTCGGTTCATAAGGTCCATGAACACAGCTGGTGCATTAGTTAAACCAAACGGCATGACCATAAACTCGTAATGACCGTAACGTGTTCTGAAAGCAGTCTTTGGAATATCATCTTCTTTCACCCGCATTTGATGATACCCGGAACGTAAGTCAATCTTTGAATAAACAGACGAGCCTTGTAGTTGATCAAATAAGTCGTCGATTCTCGGTAGTGGGTAGCGGTTCTTGATGGTAAGTTTGTTCAACTCTCGGTAGTCGATACACAACCTGAATGTACCATCTTTCTTCTTGACAAACAAAACAGGAGCTCCCCACGGTGATGTGCTTGGTCGAATGAAACCACGCTCTAAAAGTTCTTGTAATTGGCTTTGTAGTTCTTTCATCTCGCTGGGTGCGAGTCTGTAAGGAGCACGAGCTATTGGTGCAGCTCCTGGTACAAGATCTATTTGAAATTCAACGGATCGATGTGGGGGTAATCCCGGTAATTCTTTCGGAAATACATCGGGAAATTCTTTTGCAATGGGAACATCATTGATGCTCTTTTCTTCAGTTTGTACTTTCTCTACGTGTGCTAGAACAGCATAGCAACCTTTTCTTATTAGTTTTTGTGCCTTCAAATTACTAATAAGATGTAGCTTCGTGTTGCCCTTTTCTCCGTACACCATTAAGGGTTTTCCTTTTTCTCGTATAATGCGAATTGCATTTTTGTAACAAACGATCTCTGCTTTCACTTCTTTCAACCAGTCCATACCGATTATCACATCAAAACTCCCTAACTCTACTGGTATCAAATCAATCTTAAATGTTTCGCTAACCAGTTTAATTTCTCGATTCCGACATATATTATCTGCTGAAATTAATTTACCATTTGCTAATTCGAGTAAAAATTTACTATCCAAAGGCGTCAATGGACAACTTAATTTAGCACAAAAATCTCTACTCATATAGCTTCTATCCGCACCCGAATCAAATAAAACGTAAGCAGATTTATTGTCAATAAGAAACGTACCCGTAACAAGCTCCGGGTCTTCTTGTGCCTCTGCCGCATTAATATTGAAAACTCTTCTGCGGCCTTGTCCATTCGTGTTCTCCTGGTTCGGGCAATTTCTAATAATGTGGCCCGGTTTTCCACATTTATAACAAACTACATTGGCATAACTTGCTCTGACACTACTTGCTCCGCCATTACTCATTCTGACACCATTTGTTCCTTTCTTTCTATTAACCCCTGGTCCGTAGACCTCACACTTCGCCGCGCTATGACCATTTCTTTTACACTTGTTGCAAAATTTGGTGCAGAACCCCGAGTGATTCTTTTCACACCTTTGGCATAGCTGCTTCTGATTGTTGTTGTTGTTGCGGTTATTATTGTTGTTGGGATGATTGTTGTAGTTGCTGTTGTTGTTGTTGTTGTTGTTGTTGTTGTTGTTGGGCCGTTTGTTGTAGTTGCGATTGATGTTGCGATTGTTGGGATAATTGTTGCGATTATTGTTGTAATTGCTGTTGTTGTTGTATTGGTGATTCTTATCACCGTTTTCCTCCCACTTTCTTTTGACTTGCTTCACATTGGCCTCTTCAGCAGTCTGTTCTTTAATTCTTTCTTCAATCTGGTTCACTAGTTTGTGAGCCATTCTACATGCCTGTTGTATGGAGGCGGGCTCGTGTGAACTTATATCTTCTTGGATTCTTTTCGGTAATCCTTTCACAAACGCGTCGATCTTCTCTTCCTCATCTTCGAATGCTCCCGGACACAATAGGCATAATTCTGTGAATCGTCTTTCGTACGTGGTAATATCAAATCCTTGGGTTCGTAACCCTCTAAGTTCTGTCTTGAGCTTATTGACCTCGGTTCTGGGACGGTACTTCTCGTTCATCAAGTGCTTGAATGCTGACCACGGTAGTGCGTACGCATCATCTTGTCCCACTTGCTCTAGATAGGTATTCCACCATGTTAACGCAGAACCTGTGAAGGTATGCGTAGCATACTTCACTTTGTCCTCTTCAGTACACTTACTTATGGCAAACACCGATTCGACCTTCTCGGTCCACCGTTTCAATCCGATCGGTCCTTCGGTTCCATCAAATTCCAAAGGTTTGCAGGCAGTGAATTCTTTGTAGGTGCATCCTACACGATTTCCTGTACTGCTAGATCCAAGGTTATTGTTGGTATGTAGCGCAGCCTGTACTGCGGCTATGTTTGAAGCTAGAAAAGTACGGAATTCCTGTTCATTCATATTCACGGTGTGTCGAGTAGTCGGTGCCATTTCCTTCAAAATAGTCAAATGGAACAAGTTAATCATACAGAATATTAAGAGTAGTTAATAGTATTTCGTAGCATAATATGAACTCATTTATAAAAGATTTTTCTTCATATTAGCGTTTTATAAGTTAAAATTCGGGTAGTACCTACCCGTTAAGTTCATACTTAGTAGCTAATATACAATTCAACTACTACAATTCTATATGAAAAACTAATTATAATAATATTTCGCGTTCAAACTTTTACACAATATTTTACAAACTTACAATACCGCTTATTTTACATATAGCATGAAATATAGCACACAATAAATTTGATACAAGATGGTTGTGAAGATAATTCTAGCTAGTACACAAGTCGTTCAGCAAAGGCAATAAAGACACGTAATTCATACGTCCAGAAACAAGTCATGCATTCTGGTTTTACTAGGATTACTTCCCATCCTTGGTCTTGTGGAACATAACCGTTATGGCCGTTGATAAAACAGCGTGTTGTAACGTCGTCAAAGGGACGAGGGTTACGTAATGTCCAACAGTCCCGTAACAATCTAAAAACCTCATTTCTTACCCCAATTACCGACTCCGTCACTTGTGGGAATGTTTTGTTTAATAGTTGTAGCCCGATGTTCTTGTTCTCACTTTGGTGAGAAGCGAACATTACTAATCCGTAAGCATAACATGATTCTTTATGTTGCATGTAAGCCGCTTTTTCTAAATCACGAAGTCCTATATTCGGATATACTGAGTCAAAATAATTTCTTAACCCGTTGCGTAAAATAGCATTTGGGTTCCCCGCAATATATGCGTCAAAGTAAACACATCGTAACTTATGGGTTTCCCAATGTGATATCCCCCATCTTTCAAACAAAAGTCTCTTATAAACCAAGACATTCTTGGAACGTTCTTCGAATGTCTTACAAACTGATCTCGCCTTAAATAGTTGTGCCGAGGAATTCTGACCGACTCTAGACAAGATTTCATCAATCATGTCTCCGGGTAGGTCTCTTAAAATATTGGGTTGTCTATCCATTTTGTGTTTTTAAACTGTAAAATAGACAAGAGTTAGATTCATAAAAAAATACTTATTAATACAAGCAATTTTTACATATATCATAAAGCATAAGCACACTATATTACATATATTACACCACACGAATACAACTATCTTATTCCGACTCGCTCGTTTCTTCTTCTTCGGTTTTGGTTCATTTTGCCAGGTTTCTAGGGATATATGATGTTCCCCTAATACGAGCCGTAATTTTCCACATTGGTTTAGAAAAACCTGGTGGTTTAGAGGTTCCCGGGTCATTGTTACAACTTAAGGACTTCGGGGGTTGATGATACATATAAAGTTCATCGGGGTTGGAATTAGATTTCTCTATTTTTATGCCCTTTCCCTTATTATTTTCTTTTGCCTTTTAAATTCAGTTGGGGTAATTTCTATAACATCATCGGAATTCTCGTCGGAATCCGATTCATCGGAGAATTGGTAATCCTCCCAATATTTTGCTTCCTTGGCGGAAACACCATTGACCATAATTAACCTTGGTCGGTTGGTTGAGGATTCTCTTTTACTTAACCATTTTATTATTTCCCCCACCGGTTCTATTTCTTCTTCCGGTTCCGATTCTTCTTCCGGTTCCTCTTCGGGAACTTGTGAATCAGTCCACGAATCATTCCAATTTACATTTGACTCTTCATTATTATTAGGTGAGTCAATGGGACTTGTTCTAGAGGTAGACATCTATCACATAATATCAAACGCGTTAAGAGATTAATATATCACATAATATTCACATGTTAAAAATATATAGTTTCCAACAAAATTTGTTAAGCAATCATTTTTCAAGTAAACACGGTCGAAGTCCAGACTCACTAATGCATCCTAACAAACTCGATAAGACATACTAATGCAAAATTCTGGTTCTCTAAGACCAACGCTCTGATACCAACTGAAATGTCCCGTTCTTATTGATTAAAAACGTTCCATATTAATTGATTTCGTTGCGAGGTTTTGACTTCTATATGAGACGTTTTTCAAAGACTGTATTCATTTTAAAACAAACCATAACCT
The DNA here is from genome assembly GCF_046630445.1 of Rutidosis leptorrhynchoides. Classification (NCBI taxonomy): domain Eukaryota; kingdom Viridiplantae; phylum Streptophyta; class Magnoliopsida; order Asterales; family Asteraceae; genus Rutidosis; species Rutidosis leptorrhynchoides. Next base: position 365,363,404 of record NC_092338.1, read on the forward strand.
TTATTTCATCAATAAAGGTTTAAAAAGCTTTACGTAGATTATCAATTAATGATAATCTAAAATATCCTGTTTACACACGACCATTACATAATGGTTTACAATACAAATATGTTACAACAAAATAAGTTTCTTGAATGCAGTTTTTACACAATATCATACAAGCATGGACTCCAAATCTCATCCTTATTTAAGTATGCGACAGCGGAAGCTCTTAATAATCACCTGAGAATAAACAAGCTTAAAACGTCAACAAAAATGTTGGTGAGTTATAGGTTTAACCTATATATATCAAATCATAATAATAGACCACAAGATTTCATATTTCAATACACATCCCATACATAGAGATAAAAATCATTCATATGGTGAACACCTGGTAACCGACATTAACAAGATGCATATATAAGAATATCCCCATCATTCCGGGACACCCTTCGGATATGATATAAATTTCAAAGTACTAAAGCATCCGGTACTTTGGATGGGGTTTGTTAGGCCCAATAGATCTATCTTTAGGATTCGCGTCAATTAGGGTGTCTGTTCCCTAATTCTTAGATTACCAGACCTAATAAAAAAGGGCATATTCGATTTCGATAATTCAACCATAGAATGTAGTTTCACGTACTTGTGTCTATTTTGTAAATCATTTATAAAACCTGCATGTATTCTCATCCCAAAAATATTAGATTTTAAAAGTGGGACTATAACTCACTTTCACAGATTTTTACTTCGTCGGGAAGTAAGACTTGGCCACTGGTTGATTCATGAACCTATAACAATATATACATATATATATATATCAAAGTATGTTCAAAATATATTTACAACACTTTTAATATATTTTGATGTTTTAAGTTTATTAAGTCAGCTGTCCTCGTTAGTAACCTACAACTAGTTGTCCACAGTTAGATGTACAGAAATAAATTGATAAATATTATCTTGAATCAATCCACGACCCAGTGTATACGTATCTCAGTATTGATCACAACTCAAACTATATATATTTTGGAATCAACCTCAACCCTGTATAGCTAACTCCAACATTCACATATAGAGTGTCTATGGTTGTTCCGAAATATATATAGATGTGTCGACATGATAGGTTGAAACATTGTATACGTGTCTATGGTATCTCAAGATTACATAATATACAATACAAGTTGATTAAGTTATGGTTGGAATAGATTTGTTACCAATTTTCACGTAGCTAAAATGAGAAAAATTATCCAATCTTGTTTTACCCATAACTTCTTCATTTTAAATCCGTTTTGAGTGAATCAAATTGCTATGGTTTCATATTGAACTCTATTTTATGAATCTAAACAGAAAAGTATAGGTTTATAGTCAGAAAAATAAGTTACAAGTCGTTTTTGTAAAGGTAGTCATTTCAGTCGAAAGAACGACGTCTAGATGACCATTTTAGAAAACATACTTCCACTTTGAGTTTAATCATAATTTTTGGATATAGTTTCATGTTCATAATAAAAATCATTTTCTCAGAATAACAACTTTTAAATCAAAGTTTATCATAGTTTTTAATTAACTAACCCAAAACAGCCCGCGGTGTTACTACGACGGCGTAAATCCGGTTTTACGGTGTTTTTCATGTTTCCAGGTTTTAAATCATTAAGTTAGCATATCATATAGATATAGAACATGTGTTTAGTTGATTTTAAAAGTCAAGTTAGAAGGATTAACTTTTGTTTGCGAACAAGTTTAGAATTAACTAAACTATGTTCTAGTGATTACAAGTTTAAACCTTCGAATAAGATAGCTTTATATATATGAATCGAATGATGTTATGAACATCATTACTACCTTAAGTTCCTTGGATAAACCTACTGGAAAAGAGAAAAATGGATCTAGCTTCAACGGATCCTTGGATGGCTCGAAGTTCTTGAAGCAGAATCATGACACGAAAACAAGTTCAAGTAAGATCATCACTTGAAATAAGATTGTTATAGTTATAGAAATTGAACCAAAGTTTGAATATGATTATTAACTTATATTAGAATGATAACCTACTGTAATAAATAAAGATTTCTTGAGGTTGGATGATCACCTTACAAGATTGGAAGTGAGCTAGCAAACTTGAAAGTATTCTTGATTTTATGTAACTAGAACTTGTAGAATATATGAAGAACACTTAGAACTTGAAGATAGAACTTGAGAGAGATCAATTAGATGAAGAAAATTAAAGAATGAAAGTGTTTGTAGGTGTTTTTGGTCGTTGGTGTATGGATTAGATATAAAGGATATGTAATTTTGTTTTCATGTAAATAAGTCATGAATGATTACTCATATTTTTGTAATTTTATGAGATATTTCATGCTAGTTGCCAAATGATGGTTCCCACATGTGTTAGGTGACTCACATGGGCTGCTAAGAGCTGATCATTGGAGTGTATATACCAATAGTACATACATCTAAAAGCTGTGTATTGTACGAGTACGAATACGGGTGCATACGAGTAGAATTGTTGATGAAACTGAACGAGGATGTAATTGTAAGCATTTTTGTTAAGTAGAAGTATTTTGATAAGTGTCTTGAAGTCTTTCAAAAGTGTATGAATACATATTAAAATACTACATGTATATACATTTTATCTGAGTCGTTAAGTCATCGTTAGTCGTTACATGTAAATGTTGTTTTGAAACCTTTAGGTTAACGATCTTGTTGAATGTTGTTAACCTATTGTTTATTATAACAAATGAGATGTTAAATTATTATATTATCATGATATTATGATATATAATATATCTTAGTATGATGTATATACAGTTAAATGTCGTTACAACGATAATCGTTACATATATGTCTCGTTTCGAAATCATTAAGTTAGTAGTCTTATTTTTACATATGTATTTCATTGTTAATACACTTAATAATATATTTACTTATCATTTAACATAATTAACCAAGTGTATCAATATCTTAATATGATTCATATGTACCTAGTAAGACGTTGTTATAACGATAATCGTTATATATATCGTTTTCGAGTTTCTTAAATTAATAGTCTCATTTTTATGTATATAACTCATTGTTAAAATACCTAATGAGATACATACTTATAATAAAAACATGTTAACTATATATATAACCATATATATGTCATCGTATAGTTTTTACAAGTTTTAACGTTCGTGAATCACCGGTCAACTTGGGTGGTCAATTGTCTATATGAAACATATTTCAATTAATCAAGTCTTAACAAGTTTGATTGCTTAACATGTTGGAAACATTTAATCATGTAAATATCAATCTCAATTAATATATATAAACATGGAAAAGTTCGGGTCACTACAGTACCTACCCGTTAAATAAATTTCGTCCCGAAATTTTAAGCTGTTGAAGGTGTTGACGAATCTTCTGGAAATAGATGCGGGTATTTCTTCTTCATCTAATCTTCACACTCCCAGGTGAACTCGGGTCCTCTACGAGCATTCCATCGAACCTTAACAATTGGTATCTTGTTTTGCTTAAGTCTTTTAACCTCACGATCCATTATTTCGACGGGTTCTTCGATGAATTGGAGTTTTTCGTTGATTTGGATTTCATCTAACGGAATAGTGAGATCTTCTTTAGCAAAACATTTCTTCAAATTCGAGACGTGGAAAGTGTTATGTACAGCCGCGAGTTGTTGAGGTAACTCAAGTCGGTAAGCTACTGGTCCGACACGATCAATAATCTTGAATGGTCCAATATACCTTGGATTTAATTTCCCTCGTTTACCAAATCGAACAACGCCTTTCCAAGGTGCAACTTTAAGCATGACCATCTCTCCAATTTCAAATTCTATATCTTTTCTTTTAATGTCAGCGTAGCTCTTTTGTCGACTTTGGGCGGTTTTCAACCGTTGTTGAATTTGGATGATCTTCTCAGTAGTTTCTTGTATAATCTCCGGACCCGTAATCTGTCTATCCCCCACTTCACTCCAACAAATCGGAGACCTGCACTTTCTACCATAAAGTGCTTCAAACGGCGCCATCTCAATGCTTGAATGGTAGCTGTTGTTGTAGGAAAATTCTGCTAACGGTAGATGTCGATCCCAACTGTTTTCGAAATCAATAACACATGCTCGTAGCATGTCTTCAAGCGTTTGTATCGTCCTTTCGCTCTGCCCATCAGTTTGTGGATGATAGGCAGTACTCATGTCTAGACGAGTTCCTAATGCTTGATGTAATGTCTGCCAGAATCTTGAAATAAATCTGCCATCCCTATCAGAGATAATAGAGAATGGTATTCCATGTCTAGAGATGACTTCCTTCAAATACAGTCGTGCTAACTTTTCCATCTTGTCATCTTCTCTTATTGGCAAGAAGTGTGCTGATTTGGTGAGACGATCAACTATTACCCAAATAGTATCAAAACCACTTGCAGTCCTTGGCAATTTAGTGATGAAATCCATGGTAATGTTTTCCCATTTCCATTCCGGGATTTCGGGTTGTTGAAGTAGACCTGATGGTTTCTGATGCTCAGCTTTGACCTTAGAACACGTCAAACATTCTCCTACGTATTTAGCAACATCGGCTTTCATACCCGGCCACCAAAAATGTTTCTTGAGATCCTTGTACATCTTCCCCGTTCCAGGATGTATTGAGTATCTGGTTTTATGAGCTTCTCTAAGTACCATTTCTCTCATATCTCCAAATTTTGGTACCCAAATCCTTTCAGCCCTATACCGGGTTCCGTCTTCCTGAATATTAAGATGCTTCTCCGATCCTTTGGGTATTTCATCCTTTAAATTTCCCTCTTTTAAAACTCCTTGTTGCGCCTCCTTTATTTGAGTAGTAAGGTTATTATGAATCATTATATTCATAGATTTTACTCGAATGGGTTCTCTGTCCTTCCTGCTCAAGGCATCGGCTACCACATTTGCCTTCCCCGGGTGGTAACGAATCTCAAAGTCGTAATCAATCAACAATTCAATCCACCTACGCTGCCTCATATTCAGTTGTTTCTGATTAAATATGTGTTGAAGACTTTTGTGGTCGGTATATATAATACTTTTGACCCCATATAAGTAGTGCCTCCAAGTCTTTAATGCAAAAACAACCGCTCCTAATTCCAAATCATGTGTCGTATAATTTTGTTCGTGAATCTTCAATTGTCTAGACGCATAAGCAATCACCTTCGTTCATTGCATTAATACACAACCGAGACCTTGCTTTGATGCGTCACAATAAATCACAAAATCATCGTTCCCTTCAGGCAATGACAATATAGGTGCCGTAGTTAGCTTTTTCTTCAATAACTGAAACGCTTTCTCTTGTTCATCATTCCATTCAAATTTCTTCCCTTTATGCGTTAATGCAGTCAAGGGTTTTGCTATTCAGGAAAAATCTCGGATGAACCTTCTGTAGTAACCAGCTAGTCCTAAAAACTGGCGTATGTGTTTCGGAGTTTTCGGGGTTTCCCACTTTTCAACAGTTTCTATCTTTGCCGGATCCACCTTAATACCTTCTTTGTTCACTATGTGATCGAGGAATTGAACTTCTTCCAACCAAAATGCACACTTTGAAAACTTAGCGTACAATTCTTCCTTCCTCAATACTTCTAACACCTTTCTCAAATGTTCACCGTGTTCTTGGTCATTCTTTGAGTAAATAAGTATGTCATCAATGAAAACAATGACAAACTTGTCAAGGTATGGTCCACACACTCGGTTCATAAGGTCCATAAACACAGCTGGTGCATTAGTTAAACCAAACGGCATGACCATAAACTCGTAATGACCGTAACGTGTTCTGAAAGCAGTCTTTGGAATATCATCTTCTTTCACCCGCATTTGATGATACCCGGAACGTAAGTCAATCTTTGAATAAACAGACGAGCCTTGTAGTTGATCAAATAAGTCGTCGATTCTCGGTAGTGGGTAGCGGTTCTTGATGGTAAGTTTGTTCAACTCTCGGTAGTCGATACACAACCTGAATGTACCATCTTTCTTCTTGACAAACAAAACAGGAGCTCCCCACGGTGATGTGCTTGGTCGAATGAAACCACGCTCTAAAAGTTCTTGTAATTGGCTTTGTAGTTCTTTCATCTCGCTGGGTGCGAGTCTGTAAGGAGCACGAGCTATTGGTGCAGCTCCTGGTACAAGATCTATTTGAAATTCAACTGATCGATGTGGGGGTAATCCCGGTAATTCTTTCGGAAATACATCGGGAAATTCTTTTGCAATGGGAACATCATTGATGCTCTTTTCTTCAGTTTGTACTTTCTCTACGTGTGCTAGAACAGCATAGCAACCTTTTCTTATTAGTTTTTGTACTTTCTCTTTAGGCGATAGATTGGATACTAACCGGTTACATAACTTAAAGTTCCCCTTGGTTCTAGCATCGCGAATCCGTTTAATAAGTTTCTTCATTGAACTATTAATAACGGGGTCATTTAATTTCCTATCAACAACGGGGTTCTTTGTTATCAAGTCATCATTAGGTGTTACTTCATTTTCCCCACACTTAGGCGTTTTATTATTGTTAAGCACTACCGTTGGAGTTGGTAAAACAACATGGTTCTTACCAATCGTTTTTGTTGGTTCAAAAGTTTTGGTTGGTGAAGATTTAGCCTTTCGAATCACAAAGGTGACCAATTTGTCACCATCACTAACTGTCATTCTACCATTTCTTACATCAAATAACGCCCCGATGGACGCTAAGAATAGTCGACCTAAAATTAGAGGAATGTTTGAGTCCTCTTCTATGTCAATGATAATGAATTCGACTAGAAAGGTTAAATTACCCACTTGAACGGGTAGGTCGTCAGCAATTCCAACTGGGTGCTTAATGGTTTGATCAAAGAGTCGAACACTAATTTCCGTTGGACTTAACTCACCTACTCCTAATCTCTTATATAATGAAAGAGGCATAACACTTACACTTGCACCTAAATCTGGTAGTGCATCATACATGACACAATCACTAAGTAGACAAGGAACAATAAATTCACCCTGATCACCCACCCTGGGTGGAGGTTTTGGTGAAACTGTCTTTACCGGGTTTATTTTTACGGTTTTTGTTTCTTGCACTTTCTTTTTCTTCTTCTTTTTTTCAGAGGTATCACAAACTTTATTACCTATTACTTGCTCATACTCAACTCCTTTTCTTGAAAACGGGATGGGTGGTCTGTATGGTGTCACCACTGGCTTTAAATACTCGGGTGGTGGTGGTGTTGTAACTTCTTCATTGTTACTCACATCTAAAACCTTCCCATCTTCTGGTGATGGTTTTTCAGAATTTGTTGACACCATATTAACATTCTCATTCCGAGGATTTACTTAAGTATTACTCGGTAACTTTCCTTGTTCCCTCTCACTCATCATGCTAGCAAGAGTACCTACGTGTTTTTCTAGATTCAAAATGGAAGCTTGTTGAGTTCTTAATGACTGATCAAACCTCTCATTTGCTTGGGTTTGAGATGTAATAAATTGTGTTTGAGATTCCATTAACTTTGCCATCATTTCTTCTAGATTTGACTTTTTCTCTTCGGTTTGTTGTGGTGGTTTATAGAAGCTAGGTCTTTGTTGATTGAAAGTGTTGTTTTGAGTTGATTGGTTATTCGGACCTTGTTGGTTGTACGAGTTATTGTTGGATCCATTTGGATTGTAAAGAATGTTTTGATTTCGATTGAAGTTTGGCCTTGGCAGTTGATAATTATTTTGATAATTATTTCCCGGCCTTTGGTTCATGTAGGAAACATTCTCTCATTGTTCCATCATTTGCTCAATGTGACAATTTTTCATTAAGTGTGGTCCACCACATTGCTCACAACGGATTCGTATTGCATAAATATCTTTATTCATTTTTTCCATTCGTCTCTCGATAGCATCTATTTTTGCAGAAACGGAATTAAATTCATGGCTAGAATCGGCTCTAGCCACTTTAGATGAACGAAAAATATCTTTTTCCTGGTGCCACTCATGTGAGTGGGAGGCTGTGTTATCAATGATTTGGTAAGCTTCAGTTACGTTTTTCTTCATAATGGAACCACCAGCTGCTATGTCAATGTATTTTCGTGTAGCAACGTCGACACCTTGGTAGAATATTTGTACTATTTGATAATTGTCTAAACCGTGCTGAGGACATCCTCTCAACAACTTTCTGAATCTTGTTCACGCCTCATATAATTTTTCATTTGGCTTTTGCGCGAACGTAACAATTTCTCCTTGAAGTCTCACGGCTTTAAATGCCGGAAAGAATCTTTTAAGAAATTTCTCAACTAAAACATCCCATGTATCAATCGCCCCTTCAGGTAACGATTCTAACCAATCTTTGGCTTCTCCCTTTAAAGTCCAGGGAAACAACATGAGATAGATCTGTTCATCCTCAACTTCTCTGATTTTGAATAGAGTACAGATCCTATTAAAGGTTCGAAGATGTTCGTTTGGATCTTCTTTTGGCGTACCACTATATGGGCATTGATTAGTTACCATGTGTAGAATTTATCCTTTGATTTCATAATCTGGCGCATTAATGTCTGGCTTAATAATGACATGTCCTTGGCCCGTGCTTGTGGCTCTCATTCGATCTTCCATACTTAGAGGTTCCGTTATTTCCATATTTGAAATTGTTGAATTTGAATCACTAGAAGATTCCGATTTAACGGTTTGTGGTTCAGGAGGAATGATTAGTGGTTCAGGATCTTGGAATTGTCCTTGAATATCCTCCGGGTTGTCACTTGTGAAGTCGGGTTCAAAAAATGGATTATCGGAAATTTGAATTGGAGTACTTGTTCGACTATATGATGATTCTAAAGAAAAATCAACGGCGACAATATTGGCTAGAAGTCTTGATCGAGTTACAGGTGGTGAACGTATGAAAGGTGGTGAACATTTTGCTCGGTGCATTAACAGAATATCCTATTAGTTATAAAAATAAAAAAAATTATATAAGTTATCAAATTAATAGACTTTTCTGATTTTGTCCACGTTTTGAATTGCCAATAGATGTAGCAGGTAGCCAGGACCCTTTAAATCGGAAGCCCACAACTCGCCACTAACAAATCCAACTATTACTACGAACCAGAAAATTTTAGATGTCTATCAATTTAACCGCTTAAAATAATTTTTTGTCGAAATTTTGAAGATAAAATCTATGTCCTAAAAACTAGAGCGTCGAGAAATAAGAGGAAGAAAAAGAGTACGTCGAAAAATAAAAAGTCGAAAAAATAATAATAAGAAAGTAAAGCGTCGAAACTTAAAAGTCTAAAAACTAAATATTAAAAGTTGCGTCTAAAGGAATTAAAGCTTAAAAGGAATTCTATATCCAAAACGGCAATAACTTAATAGGCACTAAAATCTATTAAATATTATAGCGATAAGCAACGTCGTAAAATTCTAAAGCGCCTAAATCTTAATCTAAAGAAAAATCACTTAAGGAATTTTACGGCAAAGCCTAGAAATCTAGAATTATGAAATTACTACGGCAAGATACTAAGTTTAAAACTAGTTACGAACGATAAAAATATAAATTACGAAATGAACGATAAAAATAATACAATTTATAAAATGATAAAATTACCTATTTTTATAAAAATATTAGTTTTATATTATTATTTTATCTATATATTTAATAACAATATTAAAACTTAATATTACAAATTATATATTAAAACTAAATTTAAAAACTAATTAATAAATTAAACCCTAAAGAAATAATAATAAAAATTTAAAACCCTACAGCGTAATTAATGCTGGGATCAGACCTGTCAAATTAAACCATGGGGTAGCATGGATCTTTGCCTACGGGCTTATGCGGTCGCATGACCCAGTTTTCCAGAACAGATTGGGTTTCGAAAACTGACTCGGCCCAACTTTAATTTTAATTATTATATTTTGATTTTTATTTTCTGATTTTAATTTATATAAAATATATATATAAAAAAATGTATATTTAAAATTCTAAAAATAAAAATATTTTTTTAATTTTATATATCTTAAAATTATATATTTAGATTTAAACACTTATATATATATATATATATATATATATATATATATATTGAAATTTTTTTTATTTTTTTATTTTTTTATATGTTTTTATATAAATACAAAATATTTTTACAAAATTAGAGATAAGAAATATAGCGTAAAAATATAGCGTTTCGCCGGTTTCCCCGGCAGCGGCGACAAAAACTTGATGTGCGAGCGGAGGGGTACGAAATACTATTATAGTTACTACGAAATACTATTAAATATGATACAATTTTACACAAGTTATTTATTTATTTATTGAATGGGATATACCTAAACCTTACTACAACACTTATAGGCAGTGTACCTAATCGTAGAGTAGTGTAGTTTTTAGTAAATCTGGTTCGTTCCACAGGGAGCTAGTGATACGTACTATATTTTTAACAACTATATATATATATATATATATATATATATATATATATATATATATAAGTAGTAATAATATTATATAAAATGGGGGTTTTATCGTTTAATGACCGGTTTGTCGATTTTATATTTTAAGTGTAAAGATAAATGACGATAATTAAAATGCGTAAAATAAATAACAATATTTAAAATGATAATAAATAAATGACAGTAAATAAAAGTACGATGAGATATAAAATAAAACAATTATGCTTATTTAAACTTCCGTAACCATGATGTTTGATGTTTTGATTTTAATTTATTACTCTTGGGTTAATTGTCCTTTGTCCTGGATTATTTGAAACCTATCTGGTTTTTGTCCATAATAGTTCATCGGTCATAATTATAAAATGCTTGTCAAATTAACCTTATTCCCGAAGTCAAATATTCCAACTAATTAGGGATTCGAACTGTAACAAGGTTTTAATACTTTGTTTAATGATTACACCAGGTTATCGACTGCGTATAATCCAAGATTTTAATACTTTGTTAACAATTACACCAATTACCCTTGTATGTAATCCACCCCTGTTATAATTAGTCCATGATACCTTAATTTATTCACTTGGCCATAATGAATAATAAATTACCCAATCCAATTGATTAAATTAAATGATTTGTAAAAGATGTCGTATAAACGTCACTAAATAGGACATGCATAATCATTTCATAATTATTAGATTAACTAATTTGAAGATAGGTTCGACAGATTCCAATGAGTTGTCATTCGATTAGACAATACCCCCCATCTATTAATAGTTCATAGTCCAATGTCCACAAGTGTCGGTCTTTTGTCCAAACCCGAATTATGGTACAAAATCCAATAACCCCATTTTAATATTTAGTCCAATTGTTAAATGATTATGATTTTGAGATTCGTTAAATGATTACGATTTTGAGATTCGTTACCACCCGGGAAAGGCGAATGTGGTAGCCGAATCTTTGAGTAGAAAAGACAGAGAACCTATGCGGGTAAAAGCTATGAATATAATTATTCGTACTAACCTTACTACAAATAAAGGAGGCGCAACAGGGAGTTTTAAAAGAGGGAAATTTGAAGAATGAAATACCCAAAGGATCGGAAAAACATCTTAATATTTGGGAAGACGGAACCCGGTATAGGGCTGAAAGAATTTGGGTACCAAAATTTGGAGATGTGAGAGAAATGGTACTTAAGGAAGCACATAAAACCAGATATTTGATACATCCCGGAGCGGGGAAGATGTACAAAGATCTCAAGAAACACTTTTGGTGCCGATATTGCTAAATACGTAGGAGAATGTTTGGCGTGTTCTAAGGTCAAAGCTGAACATCAGAAACCATCAGGTTTACTTCAACAAACTGAAATCCCGGAATGGAAATGGGAAAATATTACCATGGATTTTATTACTAAATTGCCAAGGACTGCAAGTGGTTATGATACTATTTGGGTAATAGTCGATCGTCTCACTAAGTCAGCACACTTTCTGCTAATGAGAGAAGATGATAAAATGGAGAAGTTAGTACGACTATACTTGAAGGAAGTTGTCTCCAGACATGGAATACCAATCTCTATTATCTCTGATAGGGATGGCAGATTTGTCTCAAGGTTTTAACAAACGTTACAACAAGCATTAGGGACTCGTCTAGACATGAGTACTGCCTATCATCCACAAACTGATGGGCAAAGTGAAAGGACGATACAGTCTCTTGAAGACATGCTACGAGCATGTGTTATTGATTTTGGAAACAGTTGCGACATCTACCGTTAGCAGAATTTTCCTACAACAACAGTTACCACTCGAGTATTGAGATGGCACCGTTTGAGGCACTTTATGGCAGAAAGTGCAGGTCTCCAATTTGTTTGAGTGAAGTGGGGGATAGACAAATTACGGGTCCAGAAATTATCCAAGAAACTACCGAGAAAATCATTCAAATTCAACAACGATTGAAAACCGCTCAAAGTCGATAAAAGAGCTACGCGAACAGTAAAATAAAGGATATAGAATTTAAAATTGGTGACATGGTCATGCTTAAGGTTTCACCTTGGAAAGGCGTTATTCGATTTGGTAAACGGGGGAAATTAAATCCAAGGTACATTGGACCATTCAAGATTATTGATCGTGTCGGACCAGTAGCTTACCAACTTGAGTTACCTCAACAACTCGCGGGTGTACATAATACCTTCCACTTCTTGAATGTGAAGAAATGCTTTGCTAAAAAAGATCTCACTATTCCATTAGACGAGATTACAATTAACGAAAAACTACAATTCATTGAAGAACCCGTCGAAATAATGGATCGTGAGGTTAAAAGACTTAAGCAAAATAAAATACCAATCGTTAAGATTCGATGGAATGCTCGTAGAGGACCCGAGTTCACCTGGGAGCGTGAAGATCAAATGAAGCTGAAATACCCGCACCTATTTCCAGAAGATACGTCAACACCTTCAACAACTTAAAATTTCGGGACGAAATTTATTTAATGGATAGGTACTGTAGTGACCTGAACTTTTCCATGATTATATATTAAATGAAATTGATATTTACATGATTAAATGTTTCCAACATGTTAAGCAATCAAACTTGTTAAGACTTGATTATTTGAAATGAGTTTCATGTAGACAATTGACCACCTAGTTTGCCTGATGATTCACGAAGGTCATAACTTGTGATAATTATATAATCGTTTTATTTTTTTTATGATGTAAGTTTTTATTTTATATATATATTTAAGAAGAAATACAATTAAATTCTAGATGTACAAGTAAAACACTAATTGCTACAGTAAAACACTATTTGCTACAGTAAACACAATTTACTCGTATTCAATCTGTATTCGTACTCGTACAATACCCAGCCTCTAGATGTATATACTATTGGTATATGCACTTCAATGATCAGCTCTTAGTAGCCTTAATGAGTCACCTAAACATGTGGGAACCATCATTTGTCAACTAGCATGAAATATCTAACAAAAATACGAACTAATGGAACCTTATATTCAAGGGTAGGATCATGTTTTTCTTCACCAACCATAACACTTTCATTTTTCAACTTTCATGCATCAAACTTATCTCTCTCTTGTTCTCTCTTGATGTTCTAAGTGTTCTTCATCACCTTTATCAAAATCTAGCTCATAAATCCTAACCTAGATCAACTTACAAAACAACTACTCAAGAACACACCAAAAATACTTTCAAGTTTACTAGCTTACTTCCAATCTTGCAAATCCATTTCAAGTGATCATCTAAGAAATCTTTCTTATTTACAGTAAGATATCTTTCTAATTCAAGGTAATACTCATATTCAAACTTTTAATTAATTTCTATAACTATAACAATCTTATTTCGAGTGGAAATCTTACTTGAACTTGTTTTCGTGTCATGATTCTGCTTCAAGAACTTTGAAGCCATTCAACGATCCTTTGAAGCTAGATCTATATTTCTCATTTCCAGTAGGTTTACCTACTAAAATTAAGGTAGTAATGATGTTCATAACATCATTCGATTCATACATATAAAACCATCTTATTCGAAGATTTAAACTTGTAATCACTAGAACATAGTTTAGTTAATTCTAAACTTGTTAGCAAATAAAGTTAATCCCTCTAGCTTGACTTTTCAAATCAAATAAACACATGTTCTATATCTATATGATATGCTACTTAATAATTTAAAACCTGAAAACACGATGAACACCGTAAAACCAGACATACGCCGTCGTAGTGAAACCGGAGGCTGTTTTGGGTTAGAAAAATAAAAACTATCTTAATCTTTGAATTGGAAGTTTGTTTTCTAGAAAAATTATATTTCATATGAACATGATACTATATCCAAAAATCATGGTTAAACTCAAAGTGGAAGTATGTTTTTCAAAATGGTCATCAAGGTGACGTTCTTTCGACGAAAATGACTACCTCTTTAGTAAATGACTTGTAACCTGTATTTCCGACTATAAACTTATATTTTTTCTGTTTAATTTCATAAATTATAGTTCATTATGAAACCATAGCAACTTGAATCACTCAAAACGGATTTAAAACGAAGAAATTATGGGTAAAACAAAATTGGAAAATTTTACTTGTTGTAGCTACGAAAATTTTACAACAAATCTACACTAATCATATCCTAGCTAACTTATATTGTATTATACATGTATTCTAACATATATTATGTAATCTTGGGATACCATTAACACGTATAAAATGTTTTGAAATATCATATCGACCCATCTATATATATTATTTGGAACAACCATAGACACTCTATATGCTGTAATGTTCGAGTTCGCTATACAGGGTTGAGGTTGATTCCAAAAATATATATACTTTGAGTTGTGATCTAGCCTGAGACATGTATACACTGGGTCGTGGATTGATTCAAGATAATATATATTGATTTATTTCTGTACATCTAACTGTGGACAACTAGTTGTAGGTTACTAACGAAGACTGCTAACTTAACAAACTTAAATCATAAAAACGTAATAAAAAATGTTGTGAATATATTTCAATCATACTTTGATATATATGTACACATTTGTTATAGGTTCTTGAATCGACCAGTGGCCAAGTCTTATTTCCAACGATGGAAAAAAATCTGTGAAAGTGAGTTATAGTCCCATTTTTACTATCTAATATTTTTGGGATGAGAATACATGCAGTTTTATAAATGTTTTACAAAATAGACACAATTACTTGAAACTACATTCTATGTTAGATTATGAATACCGAATATCACCCTTTTTAGCTAGGTAACCTAAGAATTAGGGAACAGTACCCCTAATTGACGCGAATCCTAAAGATAGATCTATGGGCCTAACAAACCCCATCCGAGGTACGGATGCTTTAGTACTTCAACTTTTATACAGATGAGAGGATTCTGTTATATAGACGAGAGGATTCTGTTTTAGGGATATTCTATATGCCTCTTGTTAATGTCGGTTAACAGGTGTTCATCATATGAATGATTTTACCTTAATGCAGACGAGAGGATTCTGCTTGAGGATTATGTTTATAAAATGAAATCTTGTGGTCTATTATTATTACAATTTGATATATATAGATTAAACCTATAACTCACCAACATTTTATTGACGTTTTAAGCATGTTTATTCTCAGGTGATTATTAAGAGCTTCCGCTGTTGCATGCTAAATTAAGGACAAGAATTGGAGTCAGCATGCTTGTATAATATTGTTTAAAAACTGCATTCGAAGACTTAAGTTATTGTGTAATATTATTGTAAATTATTATGTAATGGTCGAGTGAAAACGCTATATTTTAGATTATCATTATTTGATAATCTTCGTAATGTTTTAAACCTTTATCGATAAAATAAAGGTTATGGTTTGTTTTAAAAACGAATGCAGTCATTGAAAAACATCTCATATAGAGGTCAAAACCTCGCAACGAAATCAATTAATATGAAACGTTTATAATTGATATTAACGGGACATTTCACCGAAAACATGTGCTTGTTATTGTTGATGACTATACCCAATTTACATGGATTTTTCTTCTGCAGACTAAGTCAGAAACCCCCGCCATTATCATTGAGTTCATCAAAAAGACTCAAAGCTCTTTTAACAAACATGTTAAGAGTATTCGAACTGATAATGGGACGGAATTTAAGAATGACCTGCTTGATAGTTTTTTGAAAGACCAAGGCATTGAACATCAGTTCTCTGTTGCACGAACCCCTCAACGAAATGGAGTAGTCGAATGATGTAATTGTACGTTGTGCGAGGCAGCTCAAACGATGCCTGCTTACTCTAAACTACCTCCGAAAATGTAGGGAGAGGATATTTTCGCTGCATGTTATACCCAAAATCGCTGCATCATTAATAAATGTTTTGATAAAACTCCTTATGAGTTATTATATGGAAGATGCCCGAATGTCAAATATTTTCGTGTCTTTGGTTGTATATGCTATGTGCTTAACAATTTTGACAGCCTCGGAAAGTTTGATCCTCATGGCGTTCAGGCCATATTTCTCGGTTATTCTTCGACAAAGTTGCCTATCGTGTCTATCACAAACGGACAAACACGATCAAGGAAAGCATTAATGTAAGGTTTGATGAGTTATCAGGAATGGCTTTTGAACAACTCAGTTTAAAACCCGATCCTAACCTGGCTACTACTTCTTTCGCGCAAAATTCAATTTTCTTGAGGAAGGGTGTTCCTAGGGTAACAACAGAGGAACTGAATATCTTATTTGATAGTCTTTATGCTCCTCAATGGAATTCAAATGTTCAAGCCGTACCGGTTACACCATCACAGTCAACTACTGTGGAGACTCATCCAAGTCTTTTTGATGAAGATACAACACCACCTGATTCACCTGTTGTTTCTTCATCCTCCCTCTCACCTCCTAATACTGATAATCTTGAACCAATTCAAGATTCATCCATTGATACAACTCCAGTTGTTTCTCCAGATACTCAAATGCATCCATTAGAAAGTGTTACATCAGATCAAGGGGATCAAGGCTCAACGTCAACAACGGTTGATGTTTCAATGGATACCACTGATGTACAACCTCTTCCACATAACAATCGATGGACTAAAAGTCATCCAATTGATCTTATCATTGGTGATGCATCTGCTCCAGTCTCAACTCGAAGGGTAACTCGGAATATGTGTCTATACACTGCCTTTCTTAGTAAGATTGAACCAACAATGGTTGCTCAAGCTTTACTAGATCCGAACTGGGTGGTAGCAATGCAAGAAGATATCAATCAGTTTGATCGATTGAAAGTATGGCAATTAGTTCCAAGACCAACGGGTCAACGACCAATAGGGGTTAAGTGGATTTTTAAGAACAAGAAGGATTCTGATGGAATTGTGGTTCGAAATAAGGCACGTCTCAAGGGATATTGACAATAAGAGGGTATTGATTATGACGAAACGTTTGCTCCGGTTGCTAGGATTGAGGCTATTCGTCTTTTCCTTGCGTTTGCTTCTCATATGAAGTTTACGGTGTTTCAATTGGATGTCAAAACTGCTTTTCTGAACTGTCATCTTCAAGAGGAAGTTTATGTTGATCAACCAGAAGGCTTTGTCGATCCCATTCATCCAAACCATGTCTACTACTTGGAGAAAGCTTTGTATGGTCTGAAGCAAGCATCGCGTGCATGGTACAAGACCTTGACAAAGTATTTGCTGGAATATGGCTTCTCTCGTGGAATGATTGATACAACGCTATTCATCCTTAAAAACCACGGTCACATTCTCTTGGTTCAAATTTACATTGAAGATATTATTTTTGGTTCCACATTCCCGGCCTTATGCAAAGAATTTGGTGACCATATGGCCAAAAAATTTGAAATGAGCATGCTTGACCAGCTTAATTTCTTCTTGGAGTTACAAGTAAAATAATTACCAAACAGAATTTTTATCAGTCAAACAAAGTATATCAATGATATGCTAAAATGTTTTAAAATGACTGCTTTAAAATCGATGACAACCCCAATGAGGACTTTACAGGATGCTGATGCTAATGGGGAACCCTTTGACATTACACTTTATCGAAGCATGGTTGGATCTTTAATGTATCTGACTGCAAGTAAACCAGATATTACACTTGATGTAACTGTCTGTGCCCGATTTCAGTCAAACCCAAAGAAATCCCACTCCAAAGCGGTTATTAGGATTTTTCAGTACCTTAAAGGTACACCAAACCTTAGAATCTGGTATCCTCATGGATCTGATTTCAATCTCACTGCTTATACTGATGCGGATCATGGCGGTTGCCATGTTGATAGAAAAAGCATATCTGGATCAATTCAGATGTTGGGGAATAGGCTAGTTGGTTGGTCATCCAAAAAGCAGAACTGTGTGTCTTTATCAACAGCTGAGTCTGAGTATATTGCTGTAGCTCACTGTTGTTTACAAGTTTTGTGGATGCAAACTCAACTTTTGGACTATGGTTTTAAGATTTCTAAGATCCCAATTTACTGTGATTCTCAAAGTGCTATAGCAATTACAAGCAACCCGGTCCAGCATTTTAAGACTAAACACATAGATATTCATTATCATTTCATTAAGGACCATGTAGAAAAAGGGGATGTAGAGTTATACTTTGTGCCTACCAAAGTACAATTAGCTGACATGTTCACTAAGTCTTTAGATGAACTTAGGCTAAAGTTCTTGATTAAAGAGATTGGCATGGTAGAATATAGTGCTTAACATTCCTTAGATCTTTTGGGACTTATACTTGGGATCTTATGTTTAGGGGGAGTAGATACTTTCTAGGGGGAGCAACTAATTTCTTCTGCTTTAGATAACATCTTTCAAAGGGGAGCCTTTATATTTATGTTAACTTCCTGGGTTTATTTTTCAATGGTTACGAAAGGGGGAGGTAACTCATTAATATCATATTTCAAGGGGGAGTTAATTCATGTTCTTGGGAACATATGAAAATGGTGATTTACTTTCTGTATCTCACATTTTGAGGGGGAGAAAAAGGCAGAAAATGAAAAGAAAAATTGATTTTCAAAAGTGAATTTCATAAACTCTTTGTTTTATATCTGAAATAATTCACTAAGGCTTGTATACATCTCAGTATGCAACCCGTTTTAACAATTTTTATCACTGAAGATTTGTACTTTGTACATAATTCAAAGTTTTTCTAAGTACAAATCTTGTTTTGAGAAAATTCATAAAAATTGGAAAAGTTAAAATCCAAAAAGAGTTTAATTTTACTGAATAAATGCTAATTTTAGCATTATACCGAATCTGACAACCATATGTACAGATTCGGTAAGTTTAAAATTTTCAAAAATTGTCTCAGAAATATTTTTCATTAAAAATGTGATAATCTTGAATAATTTTTTATAAAGATTTGTAAAAATTTGAAGAGAATTTGTTTAAATTTGAAAAATGGACTACATTCGATAAATAAGGCCCATTCGGTAAAGCCCATGTTTTAAAAAACATTCGGTATCTATAAATAGCAGGGTCAAAGTCAAACTTTCTCTCACTTTTTACTAATTGCATACCGAATCTGATTAATCTTACCGAGTCTACCTAATCTACCGAATCCCATCTTCTGTATCTTCAAATCTTTGGTAATTCTTTGTTTCAATTGAATCTAAGATACACATATTGTAGATCTGAGATAATTACACACATATAAACAATAAAAGATTGTAAATAACATGATTGTGACACTAAATTTTGAAAAGTATTGATTATACCGAATCTGAGCCGATTTTCTTAATTCTTAGATTAAACTCTTATGATTTGGTTAATTAACATGAAATCTTGTCAAATCTATGTTAAATTAGTTGATCTATCAATTGACGGAGTCTGATTACATGTTTAATTGAGTATTTGATGGATTCTGTACATATCGAATGTGTTCTTGATACAGTACCGAGTCTGTTCAAATGTTTAACATGTTTTCCTGATTTGTTTGAGTTGTTAATTGATTATGATAATGTTTTTGCATGATATAAGACTAAATATGCATGTTTGGGTGATTATCTGTGATTTTTAAAGATACCGAATCTATTTTGGCATGATACCGAGTCTGTAATTTGGTACTTTAAAAATAATGTGTTTTTCAACTTGAAACACTTAACATGCTTTATTCATGTCTTTGATATGAATACTCAAGCTTATTTGGTTACCGAATCTGAAGTTTTCATGAATACCGAATCTGCTTGAATTGTGCTTAAAATTGATTAAGTGTTGTTCTGATTCTTAGTGTTATATAATTGACTTTACATGATGATTGTGTATTGTGATAAGTCTCATAAGAGTATCATGTTTGTCAATTGCTTGTTCATATTGGAATAAATGGTTTTTATAACTTAGAAAATCCATAAAATTATAAAATCTGGAAAAATACAAAGGATTTCAAAGGAAATAAGAATAGAGATATGTGTTTTATGATAACATCTTGTGGTCTTCTATTTCTTATTTATACAGCTAAATGGAGAACAATCACTTTATCAACTCTGAAACCAACATTCCCTGCAACTACTAGACTGCAATTCTAGAGAGGCATACATTATGGCCTGCTCTGAGCTCTACTGTCAGTATGGCTGTGACAGATCTAGAGCTTCTGAATAGAACGATTAGGTTTATGGAAGCTACACAACCTACTGCTGCTAATCCAGAGGGAGAACAAGCTCGTTTTGAATTTAAACTAAGAGGGGTACAAAGGATGAGGAGTATCACAAAAACTGACTTCAGGAGGATCTTTCAACTTCATCTTGTACAGAATGCTCCTGCTTTCCCTGCTACTCAGCAGATGATGTCATCAATCTTTGATCTTGGTTATGTTGGAGCTACCAATGTTCCATCGGCTAAGTTTCAGAAGAAATACTTGCACTCAAGGTGGTATGTGATCTTCTCAATCATCAACAGATGCTTGCTGATGACCAGGAGTGGATCTGACAGCCTGACTGTGCCAATGCTGAGATTGTTCCACTCTTTCACAAGAGCAGAGACTCCTGACTATGCAGAACTTTTATGGGATTTGGTTCAGACCCAAGTTGATAAACCAAGGGGTTCATACATCCCTTGTGAAAGGTTTTTCTGTATCTTTATCCATGATGCTATAAATTCTTGCAGAAATGCAAATATTTTTGTACAGGTACACATGGATTGCAGATGAAGAGATTTGGGGAGTTGAAGATGAATACTCTGGTGATCTCTGACAATCAGTTCACTGCGCCGATTCCAAATTGGCTAGTGGGGTTAGCTGCACCCCAAGACGCTCGAATGCGTTCATATTTTGAGGCTGTAGGAATACCTCTTCCGAACCCGGTACAACAAGTACAAGTTGAACCCGCCGTGGTTCCAGCCCCAGAGGTTGTAGAGGAACCTGTAGTACAACCACCTGGACCGACTAATCCTCCACTTAGGTAAACCTCAAACGTTCTAGGGTAGTACACCAAGCTCAACCCTTAAGGATCAGGGAACCTAGGTCCCCTAGTATTGAACCAACGCTTTCAACAACACCCGAGGTGAGCAGTGACACCGATTCATCAGCAACTGAATCATCTCCTGAACATACTCCTAAGAGAACTCGATTTATTCCCGATGAGATGATTCAGACTCCGCCAACCCAACGAGTAACTAGATCTAGGACTTCGACACCTATCGTCCGCCAAATAGTTACTCCAACTATTGGTGATACGGACCAAGACCTAGAGCCTATTAGGTCACCCTCACCCATTTCCGTATCACATCCAATAATAACAGTAAGCCCTACACTAAATGAAGTGCAAGCTTCGGTAGGAAAGAAAGCTAAAAGCACTGATGGTAAAAAGACTAATAAGCCCATCCAATCTAAACATGACTTAATAATAGATCATACATAGCTAGATGCTTCGGCATCTAAGGAAGTAAAGTCTTCCTCTGCAGTAATGTCTGCGTTGACTCAATCGATTGAGGAAACTCAATCATTGAAGTCCAGAACGGCTGAAGGGGAGCCAAAAAATCTTGAAAAGGCACCATGCGTATCGGTTGGAAATCCTCCTGTGCCTCAACGTACAACAGGGTCTCGAGGTCCGACTTATCTTGATGAGGGAGATCTGTCGCGTCCCATGGAAACGAGTCAACATGACAATCCTTCGGGATATTTATCAGACTTCTAGTAGACTGATCCCTTAGTTCAAGAAATTGATCCATTGGCTCAAACCACTCCTCTTTCTGATTTTGAATCTCAGGGTCTGGAGGAAGAGTCTTTAACTGAAAGAGATGTGCCACCTCATGGTATATCAATGATTTCAGGAGTCGGAGATAGCAATATCTCTGTGAGAACTAAACCGACGTGTAGTTCTACTACTTTGTCAGAGTCCCATGAGACTAAAGTCATGGAGGCGGATGCTTCGAAAGAAACTTCGCCGGCGACAACTCCGGTTGTTGCCCAACCTCCATCAGAAGGGGATATCATGAATCTGACTAGTAGTATGTATCACCCTACATATAAGAATAATATCGCACGTATATCCTTACCTGCCCTCACCGCAAATCAAACACTTCCATCGACATCGCCTTCAACAGTTGCTGCTGATGCTGATGTTGTTCATGGTTACACCGTTGTTTCACCAACTGGGTCACCTTCTCGGATTTCAAATAGATATGGATTTAGATATCTCTCTGATAATGAGGTGGAGGAACTATATCTTGTTGCGTTTGCTAAATGAACTGATCTTGATGAAGTTCGCGAGACCATGATGATTTATCTTGAGCAAGCAAGAGTAGTGTATCCTTTATCTCCATGTAAGTCACATGGACCAATTCACATGCATGACCATGACAATTTCGATCCCGACAATCTTCATGAGAGGGAGAATAGACAAGGTGGTTCTCGGTCCAGTGGTTTTCAAAGATCAACTCATGAAGCCGGTTCGTCTAGTCAACATAAGGATCATGATGTTGTTGAAATATCTGATTCTGCAAGTGATGAGATTGAGGAAATTCAATGTGAAAGTTTTATAGATGAATCAGAAGGTCAGAGAGAGGGTGACTCAGGGATGCTAATGAGTATGGATTCAGTTATTCAAACTGAGAATATGACAGCTCAAGAGGACAATCAAAATTTTGATAATATTGAAGATATTTTGAAGGGGTCGTCGAGTGTTGCCAATGAATTCAATGAACATCAATTTGTTAACTTGATATCTCCAACCGATGAATTTGAAATACACTTTAAAAAGGAGATTTTCTCTAATGGCAAGGAAGATACTACGACTCCTCTTGATCTAAATGTTCCATTTCAAATTGCAGAGATTGTTCTTGAGCGTGATGCTGATTTCCAACTTAGTGAGGATGAAGAGAAGATGATTCTTCGTTCACCATTCATTGAACAACAAGCTTATAGAATTTATGGTGATTCTGATCTCATTCTTTCTGCATCAATGAGTGTTCTGGGAGCATGGAAATATCACAAGAATCCGGAATATCTCAAAGTTTATCTGAGTGTTAGCGACAAATACAAATTGAAGAATGAAGAGAAACTTCAAATACAATGGAATTCAGAGTTCAAAAGCATTAATAAAGTTTTGATGATTAACAAGGATGGAGTGAAGATGCCATTATTTCAAGTGACAAGAATGGATGATGAGGATTATCAGTTCTCTGAAGCGGATTTTGATAAACTGAAGATGGACGACATTATTTTCATCTGCAATTACTTGATAGACTTGAATGAATCTGCAACAGTTTATCATGCTACTGCGATGAAGGCAGTCTACAGATTTATTCTTGACTCGATGAGATGGATGTCCATTCGCAATTTTCAGATGGGGTTAGAATCTGGACACAAAAAGCTCGGAATCAAACCGCCAAATCAAGTGATTGAAGAGCTAAGATATATGTCCTTACTTGAAGTGAGTGACTGTCCATATGGATTTGCATTTGTCAATTCTCACTATACAAAGGTCTTCATCAGAGTCTCAGATTTCGAAAGATACTCAGACAGAACGTTGATGTATGCTTTCAAATACGTAAGATGGAGGCTGATCAATAACTGCTATTCAACTGAAGATAATGAGATTGTCAAATACATTCTCACGAGATTGAAAAGTCATCTAAAGGCAAGAGTGAACATACAAAGATATGAGAATCTCAAGGGATTGAAATCCAAAGTTCACTTCAAAGGAACAAAGTTCCTTTAGATGTTTTAAATAGGATTATATTGTAAAAAGTTCACATTTAACAATAAGGGGGAGATTGTTAGGACCCCGAAGTTGTATAGTGTTAATGTGAAATATGCTTAAATGAAGGTTCCTTAAAAGAGAGCTATATAAGGAACCTAACTAGTCCTAATTAGATAGCCATTGCATTGTAATTGAGTTCTAAATCTTGTGGAATGTAAATCTTATTGATTCTCTCTCACACAGAGTATCCTTCACACTTACCGAATCTCATTCCAACTTGTCTTTTCTTCTAATCTCAACCTGATCTGACCTATCAAAAAGCATGTTTAATGAAGTGACATTAGACTCAAAATTATATGAGTTATACATAATTACATTGTGAGTGAAATAATAAGCCTTAATACTATATATACCATGCTAAGTCATGTATACACAAAAGTAATAATACGATATATATTGAAAATGTTCAAAAAAACATTAATAATGAGAAAAATGTCTTTTTTTTGGCATCCTGACGACCTCGAATGGCAATAAAATTTCCGAGAGTCTTGATGTTAGGGTCGTTTTAGGGTGATCTTGAGAATTTCAACACAATCTGAAACCAGAAGTTATGCGCCGCCAAATGGTACTCCCTTTGGCGGCGCATATTATTGATATAAAAAGCGTGTTTAATGAAGTGACATTAGATTTAAAATTATATGCGTTATACATAATTACATTGTGAGTGAAATAATAGGCCTTAAAACTATATATACCATGCTAAGTCATGTATACACAAAAGTAATAATACGATATATATTGAAAACGTTCAAAAAACATTAATAATGAGAAAAATGTATTTTTTTGGCATCCTGACTACCTCGAATAGCAATAAAACTTCCGAGAGTCTTGATGTTAGGTTCGTTTTAGGGTGATCTTAAGAATTTCAACACAATCTGAAACAAAAAGTTATGCGCCGCCAAATGGTACTCCATTTGGCGACGCATATTATTGATATAAAAAGCGTGTTTAATGAAGTGACATTAAGTTCAAAATTATATGCGTTGTACATAATTACATTGTGAGTGAAATAATAGGCCTTAAAACAATATGTACCATGCTAAGTCATGCATACAAAAAGAAATAATATGATAGAAATTCAAAATTGTCAAAAGAGCGTCTAAAATTAAAAAAAGAAGGCAAAATTGAAGGCTTTCGAGGCCTCATTTCGAAAAAAATTGGGACAAACTATAACGACCCGTCCTAATCCATCTGGACGAATACAGTACATTTGGTTACATCGCGAGGTACTTGACCTCTATATGATACATTTTACAAACATTGCATCCATTTTTAAAAGACAAACTTTCATTTCATCGAAAGTTGACAAGCATGCATACCATTTCATAATATATCCAAACTATCAATGACTTAATAATAATCTTGTTGAACTCAACGACTCGAATGCAACGTCTTTTGAAATATGTCATGAATGACTCCAAGTAATATCTCTAAAATGAGCAAATGCAGGGTTGACCTTGGATTCACGAACCTATATTAATTACATTTTTATTAAAACATATGATAGAAATATCATAATTTCATTTATTAATGTATATTATTTATATAAATTTTATAGTTATATAAGATTTATACTAGATTTCATTTAAAAATATATACATTATGTTATATCTTAAATTATATGTTTTATGTATTTATCTTGTATATGTATTTAAAATGATTAATATAGTTATATTAATATCTATATATATTTTGGATTATATAAAAAAATTATACCTAATTTGTTATATGTAAGTTTTTATATAAGTAATGTTAATATGATTTATATATAGTTATATGAAATATTAATATAGTTGTAGTATATGTATTAAGTATGTTTTATGTACAAAAATATTTATTTGTTTAAAAATGCTAGTTTTGATATTAATGATTTACTAATAATAATAATAACTTTATTAAAAAATGACAATATTAATAATAATAATAATGATATTCTTAGTAACGATACTTTTGTTTAATAATAATACTAATAGCACTAGTAGTTTACAAAAGCGATACTAATACTAATATTAATGAAAATAATAATTTTATTATTTTCATAATGATAATAATAATAATAATCATGTTTGTAACTATGATCATAATAATAGTGATATTAATAATAATACTTGTAACAATATTGATTTTACAGTTAATGATAGTCATGATACTGATTTTAATACCTACATAATAATAATAATCGTGATAATAATGTTACCTATGTCAATATTAACATTTCTATTATTTATAAAATGATATTAATACTAATATTTACGAAAATGATAATAATACTAAAGTTTTAAATTTAATTGTAATATCATATTTAATACTTATAATAATAATAATAGATATAATACTAATAATAACAATATTGATAATTATAATAATGGTGATCTTAATAATAATAATACTAATAATTATAATAATAATAATAATAATAATAATAATAATAATAATAATAATAATAATAATAATAATAATAATAATAATAATAATAATAATAATAATAATAATAAAAATAATCATAATAATTAATAATAATAATAATAATTAAAATAGGAATAATTGTGTATACCCTTTAAAGCTTCGCGTAAAAGGAATTGCCCTTGACCGGAATCGTACCCGAGACCTCCCGCTCACCCGCTCACCCCCTTAACCATCTGAGCTGCTGCTCATTTTCTGTTATCCTACTTACTTCTAAATATATAACCCATATTTTTATTTGATTCTATTTTCATCTTCTTGAAATTTTTTCAATTGACCAGAGGTGAAAACAGTTCTGAAAGCAAATTAATTTGTTTGGTTTGAGGCTTGAAGTTGAACCAGAATATTTGGTTGTGGGTTATTTTGATAGACAGAAAAAAAATACAGTAGCAACAGCAAAAGCTCGATAGAACACAATGAACTCAACATTTGATTCAAATTTCTAGACACTATTAGACTAAGATTTCTATATGAAAGTGGTAGTAAATTACTCATAGAAACTTCGTGAATCGTCAATTGATCCAGAAATATCAAAACAACCTCGAATTTTTGGATGAACTAATAAGTTGACTTTTTAAATTTTAATCTTTAACTCGTAAATTAGGAATCATTAAGAGAAATTGGAAGTTGAAAGTTTGCAGATAGTTCAAGTAAATGATTCATAACACTTCTGCATTTATAGATTTTAAAAATTCATTCTAAATCGAGCGATTGGATTTTTTTATTTTTTTTTTGTCAAGAACAGAGGTCGAGTGGTTGCAGCGATATTTTCTGTTTAAAAAAATTAACTCAATGTGGACAGATGCAAGTGATAGTTGATATTGAAGATGTGCAGTGGTTGAATGTGATATTAACTCTGAATAATCCACTTGTTTATATCAATTCGAGTCGACGGAACTCATAATCATGAACAGAAAATAATAAAAAAATAGAAAGGAGAAAGGGATTGTTAATAGAATCGTACCATTTGTATATTAATTTTAATTAATCCGATTTCAAAGGTACAAATCAATTACAGTTAGAAAGTGATAGAAATCAGGATTTAATTCATGAAGTCGTGTAAAAAAACAAAATATCGTCAAAAGGTACAACGTGATGTATCAGTAAATAAAAAATTAAAACAGATAGCTTGATTCCAAATCTGATTTGGTACGTAAAAGGGAATTTGAGGTTGACTCTTAACAGTATTATAGACAGGAAAATAAGTTTTGATTTTGATGTTAAACCAAAATACGTATTTTCTATATTTATATATGTATATCATGTATTTATATATTTATATATCTATTTATAATCTGTATATGTATTTATTTATATAGATTATCTATATTCAGTACATGTATATGTATTTAATTATAACTGTATTTATATATATTAATTATATATTTATATATATATATATATATATATATATATATATATATATATATATATATATATATATATATATATATATATATATATATATATATAATTCTTATTTTTGATAATTAACTAATATATTGATATTAATACTACTAACATTAATAATACTAATAATAATATTACTAATAATATTACTAATAAAGACTAATAATGATGAATGAAAAATAATAATATGATATCATTAATACTAACAATAATAATGATTTTATTTACTAATAATGATAATAATAATAATAATAATATAAATGGTAATAGTAAACTTATTAGTGATACTAATAATACTAGTATTATTAATAATAACAATAATACTGATAATAATATCAATTTATATATCAACTCCCATATCTATATATTATCTATTGATGTACCTAGCACTGATTTTAATAATGTTAATAATAATAAGAATATTAATATTATTAATGATACTAATAATATTTTTAGTTATAATAATATTAATCTTATTGATAATAACAATATTAACAATAATAATAGTATATCAACTTATACTTATCAAATTTCATATGTATATATACTTTATATAATAATATTAATGATACAAATATTAATATTAATATTAATATTAATAATAATGAAAGTAATGATAATAATATTAATATTGCAATTATACTTTAACTTATATTTACATATAATATATTACCATTTATTATATCATATCTATCAATCATATAATTTATTGAATCTTTAATATTTAATTATATATACATATATATATATATATATATATATATATATATATATATATATATATATATATATATATATATATATATATATATATAAATTGCAATATATATAATATTACTTATGTATAAAATTTATATATATATATATATATATATATATATATATTAATAGCAACTTAATTAATCTGTTTATTATTTTACATATTATGTTCTAGTAATTCCATTTACATTTTATTAGTTCCCCTACTTACCTTTATATATATATATATATATATATATATATATATATATATATATATATATATATATATATATATATATATATATACATATATATATATATACACACATATATATATACATATATATATATACATATATATATATATACATATATATATATATATATATATATTTACAAATAGTTGTTCGTGAATCGTCGGGAGTAGTCAATGGTTAATTGAATTCATGTAAATAGTTTCAAGAATTTTTGAGACTCAACTTAACAGACTTTGCTTATCGTGTTGAAACCACATAAGAATAGGGTTTAAATTTAGTCGGAAATTTTCAGGTCGTCACAGTACCTACCCGTTAAAGAAATTTCGTCCCGAAATTTGATTAGGATGGTCATGACTGACAATAAGTATGTTTTCATGACGCATACGAGCTAGAATTTAGAGTTTTTATTATTAGTGAGTAATATGGATAAGACGATTCATTTGTGTAAAGAGTTCGAGTGAAACTATCATGAAAGAGTGAAATGATTAAATGTAGGTTCGTCTTAACCGGTGACGTAGTCATGGTTGATTTCCCGAATTCAAGAGAAAAAATAGAATTATCAAGATAATATGTTCTTGATATGTTTAGAGGTTAGATAGAATGTAAGAGTCGTGTAACATGGCACATGATGATGTTATGGTCTGTGAATCATCACGTTCCATTAGAAACTCAGCATGACTTACTGTAATATAATCACATTGATCAAGTGTCATTATATTATACTAACTCATGCATCAATTTCCAACACTACTTCAAAATCATTCATAATTCAAATTCGAATTTTTCAGAATTTTAGAAACTAAAACAGTTTCTTTTATGATATAACACTGATAGATCGGAGAGATAATTAATATCGGACAAGAATATTTATGAAGATATCTTTAGAAATATTGAAGATATTAATAAAGAAAGATACGATGATATCTTAGAATTTCATAATCAAATTGTGATGAAGAAATTCATTCACGATGATTTAGAGCGATGAAGGAGTAAGGTATTCGCTAAAGATTTCATCAGAAACAGAATCATCAGGATTCTTTGAAGGCAGGTTTATTCTATGTGATTTGTCCACGGCCTCCTTCATAGTTTCGCAAAATCCGCTTTTCGGTACTAAATTTTCTATTGATCGTTTCCAACAATCCATTCTTTATCATCATACTTTTGACTGTTAAGGTCATTTACAGTTTGCTGCTTCCTCAGCATTCTCAACATTCAGAGTATTAATTCGTAGACTGGGTGCTTTTAAGAATTTCAAAATGGAAGATCATAATTCTAAGAGATAAATGTTATATGTATACATATAACTGTTGATGTAGTAACGCTGCGAGATTCAAAATACTGATTGCTAATACCTGGTAATTGATGTGGTAATTCTCGTTATAAGATGTGGATGAATATATGAATAGGTTTTTACGAACAATATAATGGTTCTTCGGAGAGACTTAAGCCAATGAGTAATGAAGTTGCTGGTAAGTTTACTGCAAATGTGGTGGAATATAAACGGTTCTTCGGTAACGACTATGAAAGTCAAACTTATATATCTAGGTTATAATAAGACCAATCCGGATGAAAAGTCGAAGTTGACTTGCTGAAGCTGTGACAAAACTGGATATTTTGAAAAGGAATTGCAATGTTATTTTCGGTAATAACAATGCCAAAGGAGCTAGCACAGATACGTGTTAAACGTTTACTCAGGTTCTGAAGTTTTCAGATGCATAACTATATGCATCAATCTTTTCTTTCGTAGATGAAGTGCGGTTGGTTCATCCTCTCGATTGAGGTGTTTTCAAGAATCATGAAAGGTTTGAACGCAGGTTGTAATCGTCATGATACAAATGAGGTTTAAGATGAAATTAAGTGGCAAACTTAAAGAATTATTTAGTTTCATATGTTTTAATCAATATTTTAATTCATTTTTAATTGTCCAATGTTGGTAGTCCACAGTTAGCAGACCCCAATTAGTAATTCAATAATTCATATATAGTTTAATATATAACATTCGAATTAATTAATACGTGCCGTGACCCATTATATACATGTCTCAGACTCGATCACAACTCAAAGTATATATATTATTATAGAATCAACCTCAACCCTGTATAGCTAACTCAATCATTACCACATATAGAGTGTATATGGTTATTCCAAATAATATATATAGATGCGTCGATATGATATGTCAAAACATTGTATACGTGTCCCGATATTTAAAATGCGTAAATAACAGTATTTAAATGATGATAAATAAAGTGCGTAAAATAAATAACAGAAATTAAATGACGATAAATAAAATTGCGAGAATATAAATTGCGATAAATAAACTGCGATAAATAAATTGCGATAATAAAATGTAATAAGGAAATAACAGTTAGCTAGGAACAGTTAGCTAGGATTTTTGTTAGCGTGGATTCTTAACAAAATTTTCTCATAGTTAATTTGTTTGTTTCTAACAAATTTTATTTTTGTCCAATGTTTTCTTCATTATGCCACTTGTTGGATTCTAATAGATCAAAATCTAAATATGAAATTGAATATAAATGGTTATTCTGCGGTGAACTGATACGTATATCGGTGGTTGTAAATAGGATAGTAAATGACTGTTGAATTAGATTTGAACGAATGTACAGTGTACTTATTAATGTGAAATCTAAATATTCCTCGGGTATTACCTACCCGTTAAAATATTGTCACCATTAACAGTTTGTACGAAGGAATTTTTATATAACGACCCTCATTTTTCAATTCTATATTTTTCCAATATTAAATGCCCAAACAATATAATTAAAACTTAATGATTAAACTTTAATCAACAATTGTTAAGTGTTATGAGTTATACAACATATTAATTAACTTTTTGCAATAATTGACAAGTTAATAAAAGATGAAAATAATAAACTGTTAGTCGACACTCACTGCTAATTAAAATTTATGCATTTATGTAATATTTTAACTAATAACCTATAAGTAATAAATAAAAAGTGACATTTATATAAATAATAAAACAATTGGGAACTAAATATATATATATATATATATATATATATATATATATATATATATATATATATATATATATACAAGTCATGAATTAGTAAAAAGAAAATAATACTTATCATGTAGTAAATGTAAAAATAATAATAATAATAATAATAATAATAATAATAATAATAATAATAATAATAATAATAATAATAATAATAATAATAATAATAATAATAATAATAATAATAATAATAATAATGAGACTAAAGAATCTTAAACAATTACATCCTTATGTTGACTAAAAAAATAAAATAAAAAAAAAAAAATATATATATATATATATATATATATATATATATATATATATATATATATATATATATATATATATATATATATATATATATATATATAAAACTAGTACCACCTATTGTTGACTAAAAATTATAAAATAAAATAAAATCATTAATTAGAACATCCTTATATTGACTAACACTCTAATACTTGCACTATATAAACACCCATAGACTTCTAGTTTCTCATTCACAAATCACACAAAAATCCTCTCTCAAAAACAATCTCTCCCTCTCCCTCTCTTGTGGTATTCGGATCTTCAAGCTTATTCTTCGTGTTCATCAAGATTTTCAAGCGTGTTCTTCATTATTTGGGTTATTTGATCTTCATCAGCAAGTTTTATTCTTGTTTCTTGTTAATCTTCATCATCATTAACAAGGTATGATCCAAAATCTTAAAACTTTTAAATCTTTCTTTCAATTCATGTTTATATTCATAATCATATTCGTACATGATCTTAACATTCATATTATTTAGATCCTCAAAACCCTAAACCCTAATCATTAAAATACTACTTTAATTAACTAACCCTAATTAATGAAACCCTAATACTACTTATACTTTTAATTAACATGTATACACTATTACTATTACTAACACCTATAACCTACTACTTATATTATAACACATAAGAACATTTTGGGATATGTATTAGAGATGTATAGATCTTCGAACTTTCTTGACGAATGGTTTCTACGTAACTCTAGGCGGAAGGGTTTGAATTTCCGATTTAAAGAATCCTATAGCTCAAGCCCCTAGACCTGAAATGGCCATTCGAAGGGAAAGGGGTGATTGGAAGCTTATCTAATACGGCAAGTATCCTAAAATGGAAAACACTCTTAAAGTAGAAACTTTCTAGTTATAGAAACTTACTAAGATAAGAAATCTACTAAAAGTGGAAACTTTTTAAAAATAGAAACTTACTAGGAAAGGAAACTTAGTAAAACGAACTATACTTACAACACTATCATACTTAAACATCTACTTAAACTTGGGCAAAAACACTTACTACTCTTAAATGTCAATAGGCTGACTTTTCTGCTCACTCATCTAACTTTCTATTCCGAGAAATAACTCTCTCTCTCTCTACTTACTAAGGTGAATTTATAGCCCCACTCTTTATTGCTAGAAAACTTACTTACTTTTATTGGGATGAGACACATGCTGTTTTTTACATTTTACAACTTAGACACAAGTACCAAACTACTAAACTATGCTATACCCGGCTATGTCCGACTAAGTCCCTACAGTGATATTTTTAATTATTCGTTGAATGCATGCTTAATTATTGGGGGTAAGCCTATCGGGAGTAACGTCCCCGATACATTTGACTAAGTCTTTGTATTATTTAATAATGAAATTAAATCGACAAGTATAAACTACAACTTGTCTTTGGGGCAAACTTGAACGTTTAGTCTAAATATCACGCATTGGCATAACTTTTTGATCCTGCGGGAGATCAACTTTATAAACTAAATCTTGTGGTCTAAAAATAACGATAACTACTTTTGTTAAACCTATGATTTCACTCAACCTTTTTGGTTGACACTTTAGCATGTTTGTCTCAGGTGCTGATTGATTTAAACTTACTTACTTACTTACTTACTCACTTACTGCTTATATGATGCTACTTGGACTTAGGAACAAGAGATATCGCATTTACTATTCTTGCATTTTAAACATTTACTTTATTGTAATTTCAATTCTTGTAACAACATTTTATTTTCCGATGCGTACTCTCAATAAAGTTTGATTTTATCATGTAGTATTGTTATCGTATATTATAATATGTTGGTTTATTTGATATTAGTGACGTTTCTTCCAAACCCTATCTGGAGGACGTTACAGAGTGGTGTCAGAGCAAACCAAGCTATTATAGAGAACCAGGATTGCATCTTTATGTGTGCCTTACTTGCTAGCTAGGGTGCCTTAGCAATCTAGGAAACTATAACCTTTCCTGCCTTAGACTTTAAAGCACTTAGGATTACCTTATAATCTTAACAACCTTGCCTTGATAATCTTGGCTTTAAATGCTAATCAAAATCTCTTTCCTAATGATAGGATGTCAAGCGTTAATAAAAATGACAAGACAATTCTTTTCAAACCATCTGAAGTAATGACTCACTTCAAACCTGCAATTGAAGAAGATACTGGATATCCTTCAACTGCAAGACCAGTCCAAAGTCCACCTTATGGCTTTGGTGGTCCTCCCTCACCAGACTATAGTCCGGATACTTTACCTAATTCTCCCGAATACTACCCGACTCCAAGAATGAAAAGTAAAGGGAAACGCCCTGCAGATTTTAAAGAAGATGGCCCGTCAAAGAAAAGATCCCGATCTCCTTCCTACGAAGAAGTTGATGCCAAGTACGAGATCATGAATCTGTGAAAAACTACCGATGGCCTAATTCATGATATTGCAAGGATCGATGTTCAAATGAAGGAAAAAGACCTAGCGATCAGGAAGCTCATGGAGGAAAATGCTGAGCTAAAGAAGGAGATAAAGTTGGTGAAGTATGAAGGTGATAGAAATTCCCGATGGGGGAAGCAATCTCTTGCCTACTTAAGAGAAGATGTTAACTTTAGATTGAAGATGGAGGAAAACCGCCTCGAGTTCCTGCATGAGAAACAAAAGGCGAAGAATGAGAAAGTTGAGAAGTTTATGAAGAAGGTTGAGGAAGAGAAGAAGAAATATGAAGACTACTTCAATCCTAATATTTCCTAGTTTATCCTATTCCAATTTCTCATCTATGCAAAGGCTATGCCTTAAATCATTTCTATATCCGAATCGTGTATTAAAAAGGCTTATTTAATGTCTCGTTCTTAATAATATAAAGTGTTTCGTCTATATCATATTCATCTTTATCCTATCAGATTTATCAAACTTCTATACACCCTTATGTAGTGAAGAATCATGGTTCGTCCAACTACACCAACTCTTACCACGATGTTTCATAATTTCCCCGTCTGACTACGTCTTCCACAACTTCCATAACTATCAAAGATATAAAGGTTAACCAAGTCTATAAAGACTGCAAGTTAAAACTAGCCAACCATAAGTTAGTAACTGTTTTCACGGATGACATTTCGAACTGCTCCAAGAGTGAGAAAAGACTTGAGCAACATTTGCAAATTCATTCTTGAGAAAAAGAACAACTCTACGAAAACTTTTCCAAAGTGCAAGTTTTGGCTTAAAACCGACATGTTGTCGATCCAGCTAAGATTACTGCTGTCCTTAACACACTATATTAGAAGTCATCATTGATCACATATCCTGACCTTATGGAGTGACCTTGGAAAGGAAAATTAATTAGTGAAATATAATGACGGTGGCCAAGGTGATTATATTACGGTAATTCATAGAGATATTCCAATATCATGACGTATGGAATAGAAAGTGAATCAAAGAAAAACTCTCAAGTTATCTGTTCAAAAACCAAATGCAAGGGCATGAAAAGAGAAAAATGATCATCTTGATATTTAATAGATACGAAGAACTCATTCTAATCAAACTATATATCTATATCATACTCATTTAACAAACTTTCATGTACCATAAAAAGTTGTAGGCAATCGAATCTTGAAATTCATTCATCCTAAATGGATATCTCCTGATCATTGATACATAATCATCACTTGCACTCTCGGTGTAAATTCTCATATGACTTTCAAAAACCTATGTCATTTGAACCCTCCAATCGATATTACAAACACCGTGTCCAATATTACATTATCTATGTCGAGATGATAAATATCTCATATGTATAATCTTCTGAAGAATGGAACCTCCATACATGTATCGTTTTAACTATCATAGTCAAGAAACTTCTGTACTCGTACATCTACTTATAATAGACTACTTGGCACCATGCAAGTAATGGTGCCATACTCAAATAATAATCGATCATTGTCAACTTGAAAACCAGAGGTGAAATACACTATCTCAAGTTGTGGCTTGAGCTAAACTCATCTGAAAAACTGCTGTAACAATTGAAATGATTCCATCATACTTTAACGTATCCTCCTCTCAGACCAATTAAGGCTGAATTCAAACAATCATTACATAGTTGAAAGTCACTGCTTTAGCATTTATTTATACTTGTCTATGCGACTGCCAGATTATTCATGCCGAGTTCTCGAACTCTCACTATCATTCGAACGATTCAAAGTTGCAAATCTTATTTGAAGTTCTTTCATACATAACTCTAAATATGAGGGATTTACTCATTTGATGATAATCACATTATCATCCTTCTAACTTTAATGTTAACATTTCGAGTCCAAGGACTCATGCCCTGATAAAAGTCGATCCATTAGTTTTCACTACCTTGAAACAATTATTACACAATTATCCTCCAAAATTTTAAAATCTTCAATCAATTTTTCTCAAACAAATAAACTCTTAAATACAAGTATCCTGTTTTTCAAAGATTTCTTACACGAGTCTTTATTTTCAAACTATCTCGGAATATATAAAGAATGATTTTTCACTTATGTGATTTATAAAACCTTATACATAAACTTAACTTTACGTACTTTGACTAGTACATATCAAATTATACTTTCACTTCTACAAATTTCCACTTTGATTAAATCAAAATTACTTTACAAAATTTTATGTAACCCTAGTTGTACTATGAACATCATTTCTTCACCTCCTCTAAAATTACTTTCACTAATTATATAAACACTTTTGCATTTTTAGCAATTTACCTTTGTTTCATTAAATTAAACATTCTTTTAAACAACTCTTTTTCGTATTGTTCAAATTATTTCACATAAAATAGTACGTGTTATACATAACTCAAGTTTTACCAATAGCTCTGCTTCGTTTATATTATTATAACAAATGTCGCAACTTTTCAAAAATTACTTTGGTTTATTATTAAAACTTTCGTATTGCTCTCCAATGTATTTGGATCACCTTTATTCTCATTCTCCGTGCAAGAACGAGACTTACCTCTTTACGTACATCATCTCTTCCTTGCTATGTTATTCATTAAGAAGTTTCTACTTTCGGTATTTCACGGCCAAACCACGATGCTCTCGTAAACATCAACACTACGATCTTTTGAACAAGGAAGCAAAGGTTCCTTCATGGTAGAAACAATACCTTATAATCAATGATTCACATTTATTCTCATCCACATTTAAACTCATAAGTAAATAATAGACCGACTCGCCATTTGTGTGAAAACACTTTTCTTACTCTGAAGGAGTTACCTTAGACATTTATGAAGATACTCTAAACATTTCTTCCTTTTTGGTTTGCAACTAGATGTTATTCTAGTCAAGTTTTAATCTATGATTCGACATGAAACTGAAATCATAAATCTTAAAGCTACATTCTGAAACTATTTCTAAAGACAAGTTCTCATGTATACTGAACGATGTCTTAAATTTAATTGCTCGTATTATCCTGAGATCAACGAACTCTCAACTAACATCTCATTTTTCTATTAGACATCTCTTGAAAACTAAAGGTATTATGGTTACCTTTTGAAACTTGAAGCTGGTACTATCTCTAACAAACACTAGCCATACATCAAACTACGTAACTGAATTCTTTACGTACTCTACTCTATTTTATCTGCCCTACTATTGTGGCATAAACACTCAAGATCTTAACGAGCTCAATAATACATTTCATGCTATTATAGCATCATCTTTCCTTTTAAAGAAAAACTAGTCAAACGACACTCTTGTTATTCCTTGGAAAATTCTCCGCATTTAATGCACTTGTAAACGACCTATTAAGGTTAAGGATCATGAGATCAAACATGTAAACAAAACAATATACTTATTGTTAACACTCATTGGCCCCGACCGTACCCGGGAACGTGAAAATCAAACTCTATTGTTAAAGTCTGTTGGGATTCGCTTAGAAGCCCCTAACATACATGGGAACGCGAAGACTAAATGATACGGAAATACCTCCCATCTCTTCTCAACTGCTGATGCAAACGAGAGCTGTACTTAAAACTTCGGGACGAAGTTTCTAATAACAGGGAGGTACTATAACGACCCTCATTTTTCCATTCTATATTTTTCTAATATTAAATACCCAAACAATATAATTAAAATTAATGATTAAACTTTAATCAACAATTGTTAAGTGTTAAGAGTTATAAAACATATTAATTAACTTTGTGCAATAATTGACAAGTTAATAAAAGATGAAAATAATAAACTGTTAGTCGACACTCACTGCTAATTAAAATTTATGCATTTATGTAATATTATAACTAATAACCTATAAGTAATAAATAAAAAGTGACATTTATATAAATAATAAAACAATTGGGAACTAAATAATATATATATATATATATATATATATATATATATATATATATATATATATATATATATATATATATATATATATATACAAGTCATGAATTAGTAAAAAGAAAATAA
Source organism: Rutidosis leptorrhynchoides (assembly GCF_046630445.1). Lineage (NCBI taxonomy): Eukaryota > Viridiplantae > Streptophyta > Magnoliopsida > Asterales > Asteraceae > Rutidosis > Rutidosis leptorrhynchoides. The sequence goes on from NC_092338.1 coordinate 365,402,068, forward strand.
TACTTATCATGTAGTAAATGTAAAAATAATAATAATAATAGTAATAATAATAATAATAATAATAATAATAATAATAATAATAATAATAATAATAATAATAATAATAATAATAATAATAATAATAATAATAATAATAATAATAATAATAATAATGAGACTAAAGAATCTTAAACAATTACGTCCTTATGTTGACTAAAAAATAAAATAAAATATATATAATATATATATATATATATATATATATATATATATATATATATATATATATATATATATATATATATATATATATATATATATATATATATATATATATATATATATATATATATATATATATATATATATAAACTAGTACCACCTATTGTTGACTAAAAATTATAAAATAAAATAAAATCATTAATTAGAACATCCTTATGTTGACTAACACTCTAATACTTGCACTATATAAACACCCCTAGACTCCTAGTTTCTCATTCACAAATCACACCAAAATCCTCTCTCAAAAACAATCTCTCCCTCTCCCTCTCTTGTGGTATTCGGATCTTCAAGCTTGTTCTTCATGTTCATCAAGATTTTCAAGCGTGTTCTTCATTATTTGGGTTATTTGATCTTCATCACCAAGTTTTCTTCTTGTTTCTTGTTAATCTTCATGATCATTAACAAGGTATGATCCAAAATCTTAAAACTTTTAAATCTTTCTTTCAATTCATGTTTATATTCATAATCATATTCGTGCGTGATCTTAACATTCATATTATTTAGATCCTCAAAACCCTAAACCCTAATCATTAAAATACTACTTTAATTAACTAACCCTAATTAATGAAACCCTAATACTACTTATACTTTTAATTAACATGTATACACTATTACTATTACTAACACCTATGATGAAATGTCCCGTTCTTATTGATTAAAAACGTTCCATATTTATTGATTTCGTTGCGAGGTTTGACCTCTATATGAGACATTTTTCAAAGACTGCATTCATTTTTAAAACAAACCATAACCTTTATTTCATAAATAAAGGTTTAAAAAGCTTTACGTAGATTATCAAATAATGATAATCTAAAATATCCTGTCTACACACGACCATTACATAATGGTTTACAATACAAATATGTTACATCGAAATCAGTTTCTGGAATGCAGTTTTTACACAATATCATACAAACATGGACTCCAAATCTTGTCCTTATTTTAGTATGCAACAGCAGAAGCTCTTAGTATTCACCTGAGAATAAACATGCTTTAAACGTCAACAAAAATGTTGGTGAGTTATAGGTTTAACCTATATATATCAAATCGTAACAATAGACCACAAGATTTCATATTTCAATACACATCCCATACATAGAGATAAAAATCATTCATATGGTGAACACCTGGTAACTGACATTAACAAGATGCATATATAAGAATATCCTCATCATTCCGGGACACCCTTCGGATATGATATAAATTTCAAAGTACTAAAGCATCCGGTACTTTGGATGGGGTTTGTTAGGCCCAATAGATCTATCTTTAGAGTTCGCTTCAATTAAGGTGTCTGTTCCCTAATTCTTAGATTACCAGACTTAATAAAAAGGGGCATATTTGATTTCGATCATTCAACCATATAATGTAGTTCAATTACTTGTGTCTATTTCATAAATCATTTATAAAACCTGCACGTATTCTCATCCCAAAAATATTAGATTTTAAAAGTGACACAATAACTCACTTTCACAGATTTTTACTTCGTCGGGAAGTAAGACTTGGCCACTGGTTGATTCACGAACCTATAACAATGTATACATATATATCAAAGTATGTTCAAAATATATTTACAACACTTTTAATATATTTTGATGTTTTAAGTTTATTAAGTCAGTTGTCCTCGTTAGTAACCTACAACTATATATTTTGATGTTTTAAGTTTATTAAGTCAGCTGTCCTCGTTAGTAACCTACAACTAGTTGTCCACAGTTAGATGTACAGAAATAAATCGATAAATATTATCTTGAATCAATCCACGACCCAGTGTATACATATCTCAGTATTGATCACAACTCAAACTATATATATTTTGGAATCAACCTCAACCCTGTATAGCTAACTCCAACATTCACATATAGAGTGTCTATGGTTGTTCCGAAATATATATAGATGTGTCGACATGATAGGTCGAAACATTGTATACGTGTCTATGGTATCTCAAGATTACATAATATACAATACAAGTTGATTAAGTTATGGTTGGAATAGATTTGTTACCAATTTTCACGTAGCTAAAATGAGAAAAATTATCCAATCTTGTTTTACCCATAACTTCTTCATTTTAAATCTGTTTTGAGTGAATCAAATTGCTATGGTTTTATATTGAACTCTATTTTATGAATCTAAACAGAAAAAGTATAGGTTTATAGTCGGAAAAATAAGTTACAAGTCGTTTTTGTAAAGGTAGTCATTTCAGTCGAAAGAACGACGTCTAGATGACCATTTTAGAAAACATACTTCCACTTTGAGTTTAACCATAATTTTTGGATATAGTTTCATGTTCATAATAAAAATCATTTTCTCAGAATAACAACTTTTAAATCAAAGTTTATCATAGTTTTTAATTAACTAACCCAAAACAGCCCGCGGTGTTACTACGACGGCGTAAATCCGGTTTTACAGTATTTTTCGTGTTTCCAGGTTTTAAATCATTAAGTTAGCATATCATATAGATATAGAACATGTGTTTAGTTAATTTTAAAAGTCAAGTTAGAAGGATTAACTTTTATTTGCGAACAAGTTCAGAATTAACTAAACTATGTTCTAGTGATTACAAGTTTAAACCTTCGAATAAGATAGCTTTACATGTATGAATCAAATGATGTTATGAACATCATTACTACCTCAAGTTCCTTGGATAAACCTACTGGAAATGAGAAAAATAGATCTAGCTTCAAAGGATCCTTGGATGGCTTGAAAGTTCTTGAAGTAGAATCATGACACGAAAACAATTTCAAGTAAGATTTCCACTCGAAATAAGATTGTTATAGTTATAGAAATTGAATTAAAGTTTGAATATGATTATTACCTTGTATTAGAAATATAACCTACTGTAAGTAACAAAGGTTTCTTGATCTTGGATGATTACTTGGAATGGATTTAGAAAACTTGGAAGTAAACTTGCAATCTTGGAAGTATTCTTGATTTTATGAAACTAGAACTTTTGGAATTTATGAAGAACACTTAGAACTTGAAGATAGAACTTGAGAGAGATCAATTAGATGAAGAAAATTGAAGAATGAAAGTGTTTGTAGGTGTTTTTGGTCGTTGGTGTATGGATTAGATATAAAGGATATGTAATTTTGTTTTCATGTAAATAAGTCATGAATGATTACTCATATTTTTGTAATTTTATGTGATATTTCATATTAGTTGCCAAATGATGGTTCCCACATGCGTTATATGACTCACATGGGCTGCTAAGAGCTGATCATTGGAGTGTATATACCAATAGTACATACATCTTAAAGCTGTGTATTGTACGAGTACGAATACGGGTGCATACGAGTAGAATTGTTGATGAAACTGAACGAGGATGTAATTGTAAGCATTTTTGTTAAGTAGAAGTATTTTGATAAGTGTCTTGAAGTCTTTAAAAAGTGTATGAATACATATTAAAACACTGCATGTATATACATTTTAACTGAGTCGTTAAGTCATCGTTAGTCGTTACATGTAAATGTTGTTTTGAAACCTTTAGGTTAACGATCTTGTTGAATGTTGTTAACCCATTGTTTATTATAACAAATGAGATTTTAAATTGTTATATTATCATGATATTATGATATATAATATATCTTAGTATGATGTATATACAGTTAAATGTCGTTACAACGATAATCGTTACATATATGTCTCGTTTCGAAATCATTAAGTTAGTAGTCTTATTTTTACATATGTATTTCATTGTCAATACACTTAATAATATATTTACTTATCATTTAACATAATTAACCAAGTGTATCAATATCTTAATATGATTCATATGTACCTAGTAAGACGTTGTTATAACGATAATCGTTATATATATCGTTTTCGAGTTTCTTAAATCACTAGTCTCATTTTTATGTATATAACTCATTGTTAAAATACTTAATGAGATAAATACTTATAATAAAATCATGTTAACTATATATATAACCATATATATGTCATCGTATAGTTTTTACAAGTTTTAACGTTCGTGAATCACCGGTCAACTTGGGTGGTCAATTGTCTATATGAAACCTATTTCAATTAATCAAGTCTTAACAAGTTTGATTGCTTAACATGTTGGAAACACTTAATCATGTAAATAACAATTTCATTTAATATATATAAACATGGAAAAGTTCGGGTCACTACAGTACCTGCCCGTTAAATAAATTTCGTCCCGAAATTTTAAGCAGTTGGAGGTGTTGACGTATCTTCTGGAAATAAATGCGGGTATTTCTTCTTCATCTGATCTTCACGCTCCCAGGTGAACTCGGGTCCTCTACGAGCATTCCATCGAACCTTAACAATCGGTATCTTGTTTTGTTTAAGTCTCTTAACCTCACGATCCATTATTTTGACGGGTTCTTCAATGAATTGAAGTTTTCATTGATTTGGATTTCGTCCAACGGAATAGTGAGATCTTCTTTAGCAAAACATTTCTTCAAATTTGAGACGTGGAAAGTGTTATGTACAGCCACGAGTTGTTGAGGTAGCTCCAGTTGGTAAGCTACTGGTCCGACACGATCTATAATCTTGAATGGTCCAATGTACCTTGGATTTAGTTTCCCCCGTTTACCAAATTGAAAAACGCCTTTCCAAGGTGAAACCTTAAGCATGACCATTTCTTCAATTTCAAACTCTATATCTTTTCTTTTACTGTCCGCGTAGCTCTTTTGTAGACTCTGGGCGGTTTTCAATCTTTGTTGAATTTGGATGATTTTCTCAGTAGTTTCTTGTATTATCTCCGGACCCGTAATCTGTCTATCCCCCACTTCACTCCAACAAATCGGAGACCTACACTTTCTACCATAAAGTGCTTCAAACGGCGCTATCTCAATGCTTGAATGATAGCTGTTGTTGTAGGAAAATTCTGCTAACGGTAGATGTCGATCCCAACTGTTTCTGAAATCAATAACACAAGCTCGTAGCATGTCTTCAAGCGTTTGCATCGTCCTTTCGCTCTGCCCATCAGTTTGTGGATGATAGGCAGTACTCATGTCTAGACGAGTTCCCAATGCTTGCTGTAATGTCTGCCAGAATCTTGAAATAAATCTGCCATCCCTATCAGAGATAATAGAGATTGGTATTCCATGTCTGGAGACGACTTCCTTCAAATACAGTCGTGCTAACTTCTCCATCTTGTCATCTTCTCTTATTGGCAGGAAGTGTGCTGACTTGGTGAGACGATCAACTATTACCCAAATAGTATCATAACCACTTGCAGTCCTTGGAAATTTAGTAATGAAATCATGGTAATGTTTTCCCATTTCCATTCCGGGATTTCAGGTTGTTGTAGTAGACCTGATGGTTTCTGATGTTCATCTTTGACCTTAGAACACGTCAAACATTCTCCTACATATTTAGCAATATCAGCTTTCATACCTGGCCACCAAAAATGTTTCTTAAGATCCTTGTACATCTTCCCCGTTCCAGGATGTATTGAGTATCTAAGTACCATTTCTCTCATATCTCCAAATTTTGGTACCCAAATTCTTTCAGCCCTATACCGGGTTCCGTCTTCCCAAATATTAAGATGCTTCTCCGATCCTTTGGGTATTTCATCCTTTAAATTTCCCTCTTTTAAAACTCCTTGTTGCGCCTCCTTTATTTGAGTAGTAAGGTTAGTGTGAATCATTATATTCATAGATTTTACTCGAATGGGTTCTATGTCCTTTCTGGTCAAGGCGTCGGCTACCACATTTGCCTTCCCCGGGTGGTAACGAATCTCAAAGTCGTAATCATTCAACAATTCAATCCACCTACGCTGCCTCATATTCAGTTGTTTCTGATTAAATATGTGTTGAAGACTTTTGTGGTCGGTATATATAATACTTTTGACCCCATATAAGTAGTGCCTCCAAGTCTTTAATGCAAAAACAACCGCGCCTAATTCCAAATCATGCGTCGTATAATTTTGCTCGTGAATCTTCAATTGTCTAGACGCATAAGCAATCACCTTTGTCCGTTGCATTAATACACAACCGAGACCTTACTTTGATGCGTCACAATAAATCACAAAATCATCATTCCCTTCAGGCAATGACAATATAGGTGCCGTAGTTAGCTTTTTCTTCAATAATTGAAACGCCTTCTCTTGTTCATCATTCCATTCAAATTTCTTCCCTTTATGCGTTAATGCAGTCAAGGGTTTTGCTATTTTGGAGAAATCTTGGATGAATCTTAGGTAGTAACCAGCCAATCCTAAAAATTGACGTATATGCTTCAGAGTTTTTGGAGTTTCCCACTTTTCAACGGTTTCGATCTTTGCCGAGTCCACCAGGATACCTTCTTTGTTCACTATGTGACCGAGGAATTGAACTTCTTCCAACCAAAATGCAAACTTTGAAAACTTAGCGTACAGTTTTTCTTTCCTCAATACTTCTAACACTTTCTTCGTGCTCTTGATCATTCTTTGAGTAAATAAGTATGTCATCGATGAAAACAATGACAAACTTGTCAAGATATGGCCCACACACTGGGTTCATAAGGTCCATGAACACAGCTGGTGCGTTAGTCAATCCAAACAGCATAACCATAAACTCGTAATGACCATAACGCGTCCTAAAAGCAGTTTTTGGAATATCTTCCTCCTTTACTCGCATTTGATGATATCCAGAACGTAAATTGATCTTCGAATAAATCGACGAGCCTTGTAGTTGATCAAATAAGTCGTCAATTCTCGGCAGTGGATAACGGTTTTTGATGGTAAGTTTGTTCAACTCTCTGTAGTCAATACACAACCTAAATGTACCATCCTTCTTCATGACAAACAAAACAGGAGCTCCCCATGGTGATGTGCTTGGTCGAATGAAACCATGTTCTAATAGTTCTTGCAGTTGGCTTTGTAGTTCTTTCATCTCGCTGGGTGCGAGTCTATAAGGAGCACGAGCTATTGGTGCAGCTCCTGGTACAAGATCTATTTGAAATTCAACAGATCGATGTGGAGGTAGTCCCGGTAATTCTTTCGGAAATACATCGGGAAATTCTTTTGCGACGGGAACATCATTGATGCTCTTTTCTTCGATTTGTACTTTCTCGACGTGTGCTAGAACAGCATAGCAACCTTTTCTTATTAGTTTTTGTGCCTTCAAATTACTAATAAGATGTAGCTTCATGTTGCCCTTTTCTCCGTACACCATTAAGGGTTCTCCTTTTTCTCGTACAATGCGAATTGCATTTTTATAACATACGATCTCTGCTTTCACCTTCTTCAGCCAGTCCATGCCAACTATTACATCAAAACTCCCTAACTCTACTGGTATCAAATTAATCTTAAATATTTCGCTACCCAGTTTAATTTCTCGATTCCGACATATATTATCTGCTGAAATTAATTTACCGTTTGCTAATTCGAGTAAAAATTTACTATCCAACGGCGTCAATGGACAACTTAATTTAGCACAAAAATCTCTACTCATATAGCTTCTATCCGCACCCGAATCAAATAAAACGTAGGCAGATTTATTGTCAATAAGAAACGTACCCGTAACAAGCTCCGGGTCTTCCTGTACCTCTGCCGCATTAATATTGAAAACTCTTCCGTGGCCTTGTCCATTCCTGTTCTCCTGGTTCGGGCAATTTCTAATAATGTGGCCCGGTTTTCCACATTTATAACAAACTACATTGGCATAACTTGCTCCGACACTACTTGCTCCGCCATTACTCGTTCCGACACCATTTGTTCCTTTCGTTCTGTTAACCCCTGGTCCGTAGACCTCACACTTCGCCACGCTATGACCATTTCTTTTACACTTGTTGCAAAATTTGGTGCAGAACCCCGAGTGATACTTTTCACACCTTTGGCATAGCTGCTTCTGATTGTTGTTGTTCTTGCGGTTGTTATTGTTGTTGGGATGATTGTTGTAGTTGCTGTTGCTGTTGTTGTTGTTGTTGTTGTTGTTGTTGTTGTTGGGCCATTTGTTGTAGTTGCGATTGATGTTGCGATTGTTGGGATAATTGTTGCGATTATTATTGTAATTGCTGTTGTTGTTGTATTGGTGATTCTTATCACCGTTTTCCTCCCACTTTCTTTTGACTTGCTTCACATTGGTATAATAACCCGTCCGAATCTATCTGGACAAAGTCACCAACATCTGGTCCCATTGCGATGATCGACCCCAAGTAATGTCTCTAAAATGAGCAAATGCACAGCGAAAGATTTCTTTCATACCTAATGTATTTTGTAGTAAAAATACATATGACGATATTGAACAGGTGTAGGGTTTGCCTCGGATTCACGAACCTTAGAGGTTTTCAAAAGGTTTTCCAAAAAGAACTACCATAGACAGGGCTTGAACTCGCGACCTCTCGGTTAGACCAAACACCCTAAACCATTGCTCCATTTCTTAGTTTCTGTTTTAAATAACAACCTAACATATATAACCCATCTATCAATTTCTGCTTTTTTTTTCTTCATAAAGGTTATCATCATCGCGTCATCATCTAGATCTCACCATCAATATCTTCGATCTTCGCCATCATCTTCATCATAACACCACATCATCTTTTTCTTTGTTTCATCATCATTCTTATCATCATCACCATCATCATAAAACCTCACTGTAACCTCATCAACGTTCTCATCATAATATTATCATTACTCAATCGGCCCAACAAGCATTTTAAATAAACCCAATGTACACTAGCCCACTTAGTAAGTTATGGCCTAACTAGGAAAAGAATTTGACCCAAAGAGTGGCAGCCCAACAATTGAAACCCCTCGGCCTAAAAAAAAAGGTCTATGGTTTCAATTTGTAACAGAAATAAAAATACCAAGTATAGCAGCAATCCTCAACATAAAATAAAAGGGATCATAGCCCTACAGAATGCTCGACCCAGTCATGGTGTAAATTTCGGTATTAAACAATATAATCGATACAAATTGATCAATCAAGCTTACAACTCACCTTATCATCATTCTTGAATAATGATATCATAGATATCACAATCGCCTTTTGTTCCCCACTAAAATCGGCCCTACTCTTTTTAATATCAATTACATGTACAAAAGCAAGGAGGATAATGCACTGCTCAAGTGAATTACTTTAATTGTTTCTATCTTATTCTAATCACTTTACCCAGCTTATTATCATGATCTTAGCCGTATCATTCCAGCCGTTATACATCATCTTTATTATAATATGCGTACCTACTCCAATAAGGTAATACAAGTGGCGGTTCAATAAAAGTAGTGTAATTCGTCATAAGCACATCATCATAAGAATAATCACATCCCCCTTTTCTTTATTAACTAATAAGTGGGGTTGTTATATGCTTGAAAGTTGTCGACTAAAACAAAGGAGAAGCACTTTATAACATCCCTCTAATCCACTCAATCATATTACCCACAGTATTATTATCTAACTGTATCATTATGGTCCCTTTTATACAGACCCAAACGAATGCAGGTGGTGATGAGTTCATCATGAATTGGCAAGAATAGGAGGAAACATATCATTGTAATGTTTTGGGGTTTGAATACGATCATGAAACAGAATTCTGAAGGGTATTGATGATGCGTGGTGTATTTGAATCTCAACAGAAATTAATTGTAGTAGTAACATAGAGAGAAGAGAAGGAAGAAAGAAAATGGCGGTTTTGGATTTACCTTTGGTTCAATGAATCTGCAAGTAAGTAATGGCTCACTTGATTTTATGTAAGCTTACTTGGTTGTGGTGGTGTTTATGGTTGTAGTAGGAGATGATTTGGGTTTGTTCTCGGACATAATCACCAACAAAAATGATTTGATGTTAGATGGTGATGATTATTGTCAAAATGGGTGGTGAGTGTGTTCCTTGTAAGATCGTTGCTTTTTCTCATCTTGTAACGGATCAAGAACGAAAGAATTTTTGTACGTGGTGGTATTAAATGAACTTGTGTGTGGTCTGTCCTGGCAGCAGGTGCAGCAAATAGTAGTTGCATCAAAAGTCGAGTAGAAAGGCAGGAGGGTCGAGTAAGTTTGTCTTGGTGATCTAGGTCGTGAATGTAGTTGTAAAGAAAGAAGAAAAGAATAATGAAAATGATGATAGCAGTTGAAAGAACAAAAATGATAGTTGTTTGGGTAATTCACGAATGAAACAAGAATTAGTTGTAGATTTTGATTGGGAACAGGCTGTAAGAAGTAGTGGTTAGTGATAATTGATATTGCGAGGTCGTCTGGCATCCTTTAATGACTGGAATTGTTTGATTGGTTTATAGCAAAAGAAATATTCGATAGAAGAGTCAGTAAGAAATAATGAAACAACCACAGAAAGTGACTTCAACAAAATTTTGTTTTGTATTTAATCTTCTGATTTTGATGTCTAACAAAATCTGAGATAGGAACAAGAATTATGTACAGGATGATGGTTACAGATAACAAATGTGTACGATCCTTGAGACAGAAAATCAAATCAAATACAATTGAAAACTATGTGTAACCTAATTAGATTCCAATTTCATACATATGACTTCATACAATTATTATGAATAATTAATAATTAATAATAATCTAAATACAAATAATAATAATTAATCATAATAATAAAAGTAATAATAAATATAAGTTACAATAATAACATTTTTAGCGAAATTGATAATAATAATAATAATATTAATAATAATAATAATAATAATATAAGAATTTATACTTATCTAATTTCCTACATACATATATATAATAATATTAATGATACAAATATTAATATTAATATTAATATTATTAACAATAATAATGAAAGTAATGATAATAATATTAATATAGCATTTTTTCTTAAACTTATAATTAAATTTAATATGTTACAATTTATTAATTTTATCACTTTTATCAATTTTATATTATATTGAATCTTTAGTATTTATTTACACACAATTGTTCATGAATCTTCGGAAGTAGTCAAAGGTCAAATGTATACATGAACACAGTTCAACGTTCTGAAGATTCAATTAAATATCCTTTGCTTCTCGTGTCGAATTCAAATATAGATCAAGTTTAAATTTGGTCGAAAATTCCCGGGTCGTCACAGTACCTGCTCGTTAAAGAAATTTCGTCCCGAAATTTGAGTGGAATGGTTATGGATGACAATAAAAATGTTTTCATGACGAATATGGGTTGGTAAATAGAGTTTTGTCATTATTGAGTAATATAGATAAAACGATTCGGTTACTTGAAGCATAAGGGTGAAGTTGTCACAATTGATTGAGATAGAGATTTTACTTTTGACATTGATACTGTGGATTTCTGGAATTCAAGGAATTTAAAAGAAAATTTTAGAAATCTATAAGATCTGATTCTTTGGAATTTATGGAAATTAAAATCTCTTTAATTAAATGCAGTAATCTGCCTCGATTGCTATGTCGGATTTTTCACTATAAATTCACCTTCTTTGTCTCCTTTTTGACACCACTCTCATCATACTTCAAGTCAAACAAATAATGGTCCAAAATTTGTAGGTATAGAGTTTTGAATGACTATAATATTCTAAGCAGAGAAGAACGTATTAGCACGATTTGATTTGTCAAATTACCAAAATCACTGAGAATGGAACTATCAAGAATATAATCTCTTGATACGTTCAGAGGTTAAGCAGAATGAAAGAGTTGTGTAACATGGCACATGATGATGGTATGATATACTGTGAACCATCATCATGTTTCATTAGAAACTCAGCATGACTTACTGTAATATAATCACGTTGGCCAAGCATCATTATATTATACTAACTCATGCTTCAATTCCCAACACTTCTCCACATTTCATTCATAATTTATACTTAGATTTTTTTAAGAAGTTTCCAATATAATGGAATACAGAAAACACGAAGAGGTAGATAATTTCGGACAAGAATATTTATTAAAATATCCTCAGAAATATCGAAGATATTTATGATGATATTTTAAAATTTCTTAGTTCGAAGGTTGATGAATAAAAATTTTCCGCAAGATTTTAACATGACTTCGGAGCAAGATATTTTCTAAAGATTTAATCGGATCCAGAATTATCTGGATTCTTTGAATATAGGGTTTGGTCCTTGTATTTGTCCTTGGTCTCCTTCATGGTTAGCTCAATCCATTTTCCAGTACCAAATTTTCTATCGAGCGTTCCCAACACTCCATTCTTTATCATCAAACTCTTGGCCATTTAGGCCATCTACGATTTTGCTGTTTCCTCTGCATTTAATGCTACCATATCTGAATCATCAGTTATCAAACCGAGGTGGTTTCAAGAGAATTGTTTTTTTTTAGATGATTAAACACTGATTGTAATCGTCAAGATACGAATGATTGTTTAGGATGAAATCAAGTGGCAACTTATATATCAAAGTTATAATAAGGCTAATCCGAATGAAAGTCGAAGTTGATTTGCTGAAGCTGTGACAAAATTGGCTAATTTTGGAAAGATATTGTAAAGTTATTTTTGGTGATAACACGCCAATGGATCTGGTACAGTTTTGAATTCAGAGTATGGCTTTGAAAGATGTAGGAATCTAAAAGTGATGTCTTCTGTTAACTCTTGACTTGGATTTTGATCGGTCAAAATCCTAATTATGAAATTAAATTTGAATGAAAATGGTTATTCTTTGGTGAACGGATACGTATATCTGTGGTTGTAATTAGGATAGTTAAATGATTGTTGAATCGGATTTGAAGAATGTACAGTGTAACATATTAATGTGAAATCTAAATGTTCCTCGGGTATTACCTACCCGTTAAAATATTTTCACCATTAACAGTTTGTACAAAAGAATTTTTAATTACAATCTTTATGAAAACATATATACATATATATTTTCTTCAGATGTAATCATGGATTTAATGAGTTAATATGATATTAATCTCATTTGCTTTTCAGTTTGAGCTAGAATAAATAATCTCTAAGACTTTAGAGATTACATAATCGCCATGAAGAACGAAGATAATTGATGTAGAACGATATAACGGTGATTATACTCGAGGTACAGAATGAGATGTTGAGGTATGGATTGTTGATGGTACTGGTGCTGTTACTGATGATACTGTTGGTGCCGATGATGTTGCTGAAGCTGGTAAATTTTGCACCATATTCTCCAAATTAATTATACGAGCGTGAAGTTCGTTGACTTCTTCTATTATTCCGGTTGGATTGTTGGTCGGAACAAGCGGATGAATAAGGTTTAGAATTTTAGATAGAATATAATCGTGGTGAGATATTCGGGAAATGAGGGAGAAAATGGTGTTTCGGACTGGTTCACTGGTAAGTGCTTCAGGTTCATCGCCAAGAGGTAAATTAGGTTGGTGAAAAGGATCGCCTTCTTCGCGTCTCCATTGATTAAGTCGACTACGAACTCATCAGATGAATTGGAGATGGATGATTGGTTGATTCATTCTGGTGACACTGCTTTCGGAGCTTAGGTAAAACTCCATATCGGAATAGCTGTCGGAATCCGAGAAATTTGAACTGGTTGAGGGATTCATCTCATACGATCAGATGAAGGATTTTCGATAAGAAATAGATTATAGGATGTAGATTAGTACCCTGCAATACATAATTTACATATGCATATATAATACTAAAATCCCATAAGTTACGAAGGAATCTACGGAAGCAGTCAAGTAAGGTCTACAGTAACAGATACGCTAAGATATGAATTAGCAGATATGTTATGATATGAGTTTTGTCAATACACTATCTAGGCAATAGAGGCAGTAATATGTGTCTAGACTTTAAGGATGATAAGTAAGTAATTTCCAACACGAAATGATAAGCAAAACTTTTGACATGCAGACACGGTCGAAGTCCAGACTCATTAATGCATCCTAACAACTATCAGTTAGACACACTAATGCAAGACCTGGTTCGCTAAGACCACCGCTCTGATACCACCTGTAATAACCCGTTCGAATCCATCTGGACGAAGTCACCAACATCTGGTCCCATTGCGATGATCGACCCCAAGTAATGTCTCTAAAATGAGCAAATGCACAGCGGAAGATTTCTTTCATACCTAATGTATTTTGTAGTAAAAATACATATGACGATATTGAACAAGTGTAGGGTTTGCCTCGGATTCACGAACCTTAGAGGTTTTCAAAAGGTTTTCCAAAAAGAACTACCATAGACAGGGCTTGAACTCGCGACCTCTCGGGTAGACCAAACACCCTAAACCATTGCTCCATTTCTTAGTTTCTGTTTTAAATAACAACCTAACATATATAACCCATCTATCAATTTCTGCTTTTTTTTTCTTCATAAAGGTTATCATCATCGCGTCATCATCTAGATCTCACCATCAATATCTTCGATCTTCGCCATCATCTTCATCATAACACCACATCATCTTTTTCTTTGTTTCATCATCATTCTTATCATCATCACCATCATCATAAAACCTCGCTGTAACCTCATCAACGTTCTCATCATAATATTATCATTACTCAATCGGCCCAACAAGCATTTTAAATAAACCCAATGTACACTAGCCCACTTAGTAAGTTATGGCCTAACTAGGAAAAGAATTTGACCCAAAGAGTGGCAGCCCAACAATTGAAACCCCTCGGCCTAAAAAAAAGGTCTATGGTTTCAATTTGTAACAGAAATAAAAATACCAAGTATAGCAGCAATCCTCAACATAAAATAAAAGGGATCATAGCCCTACAGAATGCTCGACCCAGTCATGGTGTAAATTTCGGTACTAATAATATAATCGATACAAATTGATCGATCAAGCTTACAGCTCACCTTATCATCATTCTTGAATAATGATATCATAGATATCACAATCGCCTTTTGTTCCCCACTAAAATCGGCCCTACTCTTTTTAATATCAATTACATGTACAAAATCAAGGAGGATAATGCACTGCTCAAGTGAATTACTTTAATTGTTTCTATCTTATTCTAATCACTTTACCCAGCTTATTATCATGATCTTAGCCGTATCATTCCAGCCGTTATACATCATCTTTATTATAATATGCGTACCTACTCCAATAAGGTAATACAAGTGGCGGTTCAATAAAAGTAGTGTAATTCGTCATAAGCACATCATCATAAGAATAATCACATCCCCCTTTTCTTTATTAACTAATAAGTGGGGTTGTTATATGCTTGAAAGTTGTCGACTAAAACAAAGGAGAAGCACTTTATAACATCCCTCTAATCCACTCAATCATATTACCCACAGTATTATTATCTAACTGTATCATTATGGTCCCTTTTATACAGACCCAAACGAATGCAGGTGGTGATGAGTTCATAATGAATTGGCAAGAATAGGAGGAAACATATCATTTTAATGTTTTGGGGTTTGAATACGATCATGAAACAGAATTCTGAAGGGTATTGATGATGCGTGGTGTATTTGATTCTCAACAGAAATTAATTGTAGTAGTAACATAGAGAGAAGAGAAGGAAGAAAGAAAATGGCGGTTTTGGATTTACCTTTGGTTCAATGAATCTGTAGGTAAGTAACGGCTCACTTGATTTTATGTAAGCTTACTTGGTTGTGGTGGTGTTTATGGTTGTAGTAGGAGACGATTTGGGTTTGTTCTCGGACATAATCACCAACAAAAATGATTTGATGTTAGATGGTGATGATTATTGTCAAAATGGGTGGTGAGTGTGTTCCTTGTAAGATCGTTGCTTTTTCTCATCTTGTAACGGATCAAGAACGAAAGAATTTCTGTACGTGGTGGTATTAAATGAACTTGTGTGTGGTCTGTCCTGGCAGCAGGTGCAGCGAATAGTAGTTGCATCAAAAGTCGAGTAGAAAGGCAGGAGGGTCGAGTAAGTTTTTCTTGGTGATCTAGGTCGTGAATGTAGTTGTAAAGAAAGAAGAAAAGAATAATGAAAATGATGATAGCAGTTGAAAGAACAAAAATGATAGTTGTTTGGGTAATTCACGAATGAAACAAGAATTAGTTGTAGATTTTGATTGGGAACAGGCTGTAAGAAGTAGTGGTTAGTGATAATTGATATTGTGAGGTCGTCTGGCATCCTTTAATGACTGGAATTGTTTGATTGGTTTATAGCAAAAGAAATATTCGATAGAAGAGTCAGTAAGAAATAATGAAACAACCACAGAAAGTGACTTCAACAAAATTTTGTTTTGTATTTAATCTTCTGATTTTGATGTCTAACAAAATCTGAGATAGGAACAAGAATTATGTACAGGATGATGGTTACAGATAACAAATGTGTACGATCCTTGAGATAGAAAATCAAATCAAATACAATTGAAAACTATGTGTAACCTAATTAGATTCCAATTTCATACATATGACTTCATACAATTATTATGAATAATTAATAATTAATAATAATCTAAATACAAATAATAATAATTAATCATAATAATAAAAGTAATAATAAATATAAGTTACAATAATAACATTTTTAACGAAATTGATAATAATAATAATAATATTAATAATAATAATAATAATAATAATAATAATAATAATATAACAATTTATACTTATCTAATTTCCTACATACATATATATAATAATATTAATGATACAAATATTAATATTAATATTAATATTAATATTATTAACAATAATAATGAAAGTAATGATAATAATATTAATATAGCATTTTTTCTTAAACTTATAATTAAATTTAATATGTTACAATTTATTAATTTTATCACTTTTATCAATTTTATCAATTTTATATTATATTGAATCTTTAGTATTTATTTACACACAATTGTTCATGAATCTTCGGAAGTAGTCAAAGGTCAAATGTATACATGAACACAGTTCAACGTTCTGAAGATTCAATTAAATATCCTTTGCTTCTCGTGTCGAATTCAAATATAGATCAAGTTTAAATTTGGTCGAAAATTCCCGGGTCGTCTTCAGCCGTCTGTTCTTTAATTCTTTCCTCAATCTGGTTCACTAGTTTGTGAGCCATTCTACATGCCTGTTGTATGGAGGTGGGCTCATGTGAACTTATATCTTCTTGGATTCTTTCCGGTAATCCTTTCACAAACGCGTCGATCTTCTCTTCCTCATCTTCGAACGCTCCCGGACACAATAGGCACAATTCTGTGAATCGTCTTTCGTACGTGGTAATATCAAATCCTTGGGTTCGTAACCCTCTAAATTCTGTCTTGAGCTTATTGACCTCGGTTCTGGGACAGTACTTCTCGTTCATCAAGTGCTTGAATGCTGACCACGGTAGTGCGTACGCATAATCTTGTCCCACTTGCTCTAGATAGGTATTCCACCATGTTAACGCAGAACCTGTGAAGGTATGCGTAGCGTACTTCACTTTGTCTTCTTCAGTACACTTACTTATGGCAAATACCAATTCGACCTTCTTGGTCCACCGTTTTAATCCGATCCGTCCTTCGGTTCCATTAAATTCCAAAGGTTTGCAGGCAGTGAATTCTTTGTAGGTGCATCCTACACGATTTCCTGTACTGCTAGATCCAAGGTTATTGTTGGTATGTAGCGCAGCCTGTACTGCGGCTATGTTTGAAGCTAGAAAAGTACGAAATTCCTCTTCATTCATATTCACGGTGTGTCGAGTAGTCGGTGCCATTTCCTTCAAAATAGTCAAATGGAACAAGTTAATCATACAGAATATTAAGAGTAGTTAATAGTATTTCGTAGCATAATATGAACTCATTTATAAAAGCTTTTTCTTCATATTAGCGTTTTATAAGTTTAAATTCGGGTAGTACCTACCCGTTAAGTTCATACTTAGTAGCTAATATACAATTCAACTACTACAATTCTATATGAAAAACTGATTATAATAATATTTCGCGTTCAAACTTTTATACAATATTTTACAAACTTACAATACCGCTTATTTTACATAAAGCATGAAATATAGCACACAATAACTTTGATACAAGATAGTTGTGAAGATAATTCTAGCTAATACACAAGTCGTTCAACAAAGGCAATAAAGACACGTAATTCATACGTCCAGAAACAAGTCATGCATTCTGGTTTTACTAGGACTACTTCCCATCCTTGGTCTTGTGGAACATAACCGTTATGGCAGTTGATAAGACAGCGTGTTGTAACGTCGTCAAAGGGACGAGGGTTACGTAATGACCAACAGTCTCGTAATAACCTAAAAACCTCATTTCTTACCCCAATTACCGACTCCGTCACTTGTGGGAATGTTTTGTTTAATAGCTGTAGCCCGATGTTATTTTTCTCACTTTGGTGAGAAGCGAACATTACTAACCTGTAAGCATAGCATGCTTCTTTATGTTGCATGTTAGCCGCTTTTTCTAAATCATGAAGTCCTATATTCGGATACATTGAGTCAAAATAATTTCTTAACCCGTTGCGTAAAATAGCATTTGGGTTCCCCGCAATATATGCGTCAAAGTAAACACATCGTAACTTATGGGTTTCCCAATGTGATATCCCCCATCTTTCAAACGAAAGTCTCTTATAAACCAAGACATTTTTGGAACGTTCTTCGAATGTCTTACAAACTGATCTCGCCTTAAATAGTTGTGCCGAGGAATTCTGACCGACTCTAGACAAGATTTTATCAATCATGTCTCCGGGTAGGTCTCTTAAAATATTGGGTTGTCTATCCATTTTGTGTTTTTAAACTGTAAAATAGACAAGAGTTAGATTCATAAAAAAATACTTATTAATACAAGCAATTTTTACATATATCATAACGCATAAGCACACTATATTACATATATTACACCACACGAAACAACTATCTTATTCCGACTCGCTCATTTCTTCTTCTTCGGTTTTGGTTCGTTTTGCCAAGTTTCTAGGGATATATGATGTTCCCCTAATACTAGCTGTCATTTTCCACAACGGTTTAGAAAAACCTGGTAGTTTAGAGGTTCCCGGGTCATTGTTACAACTTAAGGACTTCGGGGGTTGACGATACATATAAAGTTCATCGGGGTTGGAATTAGATTTCTCTATTTTTATGCCATTTCCCTTATTATTTTCTTTTGCCTTTTTAAATTCAGTTGGGGTAATTTCTATAACATCATCGGAATTCTCGTCGGAATCCGATTCATCGGAGAATTGGTAATCCTCCCAATATTTTGCTTCCTTGGCGAAAACACCATTGACCATAATTAACCTTGGTCGGTTGTTTGAGGATTTTCTTTTACTTAACCGTTTTATTATTTCTCCCACCGGTTCTATTTCCTCCTCCGGTTCCTCCTCTTCCGGTTCTGATTCTTCTTCCGGTTCTTCTTCTGGAACTTGTGAATCAGTCCAATATATATTCGACTCTTCGTTATTATTAGGTGAGTCAATGGGATTTGTGCTAGAGGTAGACATCTATCACACAATATCAAACATGTTAAGAGATTAATATATCACATAATATATACATGTTAATAATATATAGTTTCCAACAAAAATGTTAAGCAATCATTTTTAAAGAAAACACGGTCGAAGTCCAGACTCACTAATGCATCCTAACAAACTCGATAAGACACATTAATGCAAATTTTCTGGTTCTCTAAGATCAACGCTCGGATACCAACTGAAATGTCCCGTTCTTATTGATTAAAAACGTTCCATATTAATTGATTTCGTTGCGAGGTTTTGACCTCTATATGAGACATTTTTCAAAGACTGCATTCATTTTTAAAACAAACCATAACCTTTATTTTATAAATAAAGGTTTAAAAAGCTTTACGTAGATTATCAAATAATGATAATCTAAAATATCCTGTTTACACACGACCATTACATAATGGTTTACAATACAAATATGTTACATCGAAATCAGTTTCTTGAATGCAGTTTTTACACAATATCATACAAACATGGACTCCAAATCTTGTCCTTATTTTAGTATGCAACAGCGGAAGCTCTTAGTATTCACCTAAGAATAAACATGCTTTAAACGTCAACAAAAGTGTTGGTGAGTTATAGGTTTAACCTATATATATCAAATCGTAACAATAGACCACAAGATTTCATAATTCAATACATCCCATACATAGAGATAAAAATCATTCATATGGTGAACACCTGGTAACCGACATTAACAAGATGCATATATAAGAATATCCCCATCATTCCGGGAAACCCTTCGGATATGATATAAATTTCGAAGTACTAAAGCATCCGGTACTTTGGATGGGGTTTGTTAGGCCCAATAGATCTATCTTTAGAGTTCGCGTCAATTAGGGTGTCTGTTCCCTAATTCTTAGATTACCAGACTTAATAAAAAGGGGCATATTCGATTTCGATCATTCAACCATATAATGTTGTTCAATTACTTGTGTCTATTTCGTAAATCATTTATAAAACCTGCATGTATTCTCATCCCAAAAATAGTAGATTTTAAAAGTGGGACTATAACTCACTTTCACAGATTTTTACTTCGTCGGAAAGTAAGACTTGGCCACTGGTTGATTCATGAACCTATAACAATATATACATATATATCAAAGTATGTTCAAAATATATTTACAACACTTTTAATATATTTTGATGTTTTAAGTTTATTAAGTCAGCTGTCGTCGTTAGTAACCTACAACTAGTTGTCCACAGTTAGATGTACAGAAATAAATCGATAAATATTATCTTGAATCAATCCACGACCCAGTGTATACGTATCTCAGTATTGATCACAACTCAAACTATATATATTTTGGAATCAACCTCAACCCTGTATAGCTAACTCCAACATTCACATATAGAGTGTCTATGGTTGTTCCGAAATATATATAGATGTGTCGACATGATAGGTCGAAACATTGTATACGTGTCTATGGTATCTCAAGATTACATAATATACAATACAAGTTGATTAAGTTATGGTTGGAATAGATTTGTTACCAATTTTCACGTAGCTAAAATGAGAAAAATTATCCAATCTTGTTTTACCCATAACTTCTTCATTTTAAATCCGTTTTGAGTGAATCAAATTGCTATGGTTTTATATTGAACTCTATTTTATGAATCTAAACAGAAAAA
The DNA here is from genome assembly GCF_046630445.1 of Rutidosis leptorrhynchoides. NCBI lineage: Eukaryota > Viridiplantae > Streptophyta > Magnoliopsida > Asterales > Asteraceae > Rutidosis > Rutidosis leptorrhynchoides. The sequence goes on from NC_092338.1 coordinate 365,423,208, forward strand.
TTATAGGTTTATTGTTGGAAAAATAAGTTACAAGTCATTTTTGTAAAGGTAGTCATTTCAGTCGAAAGAACGACGTCTAGATGACCATTTTAGAAAACATACTTCCACTTTGAGTTTAACCATAATTTTTGGATATAGTTTCATGTTCATAATAAAAATCATTTTCTTAGAATAACAACTTTTAAATCAAAGTTTATCATAGTTTTTAATTAACTAACCCAAAACAGCCCGCGGTGTTACTACGATGGCGTAAATCCGGTTTTACGGTGTTTTTCGTGTTTTTAGGTTCTAAATCATTAAGTTAGCATATCATATAGATATAGAACATGTGTTTAGTTGATTTTAAAAGTCAAGTTAGAAGGATTAACTTTTATTTGCGAACAAGTTCAGAATTAACTAAACTATATTCTAGTGATTACAAGTTTAAACCTTCGAATAAGATAGCTTTATATGTATGAATCGAATGATGTTATGAACATCATTACTACCTCAAGTTCCTTGGATAAACCTACTGGAAATGAGAAAAATGGATCTATCTTCAAAGGATCCTTGGATGGCTTGAAAGTTCTTGAAGCAGAATCATGACACGAAAACAATTTCAAGTAAGATTTCCACTCGAAATAAGATTGTTATAGTTATAGAAATTGAATTAAAGTTTGAATATGATTATTACCTTGTATTAGAAAGATAACCTACTGTAAGTAACAAAGGTTTCTTGATCTTGGATGATTACTTGGAATGGATTTAGAAAACTTGGAAGTAAACTTGCAATCTTGGAAGTATTCTTGATTTTATGAAACTAGAACTTTTGGAATTTATGAAGAACACTTAGAACTTGAAGATAGAACTTGAGAGAGATCAATTATATGAAGAAAATTGAAGAATTAAAGTGTTTGTAGGTGTTTTTGGTCGTTGGTGTATGGATTAGATATAAAGGATATGTAATTTTGTTTTCATGTAAATAAGTCATGAATGATTACTCATATTTTTGTAATTTTATAAGATATTTCATGCTAGTTGCCAAATGATGATTCCCACATGTGTTAGGTGACTCACATGGGCTGCTAAGAGCTGATAATTGGAGTGTATATACCAATAGTTCATACATCTAAAAGCTGTGTATTGTACGAGTACGAATACGGGTGCATACGAGTAGAATTGTTGATGAAACTGAACGAGGATGTAATTGTAAGCATTTTTGTTAAGTAGAAGTATTTTGATAAGTGTCTTGAAGTCTTTAAAAAGTGTATGAATACATATTAAAACACTACATGTATATACATTTTAACTGAGTCGTTAAGTCATCGTTAGTCGTTACATGTAAATGTTGTTTTGAAACTTTTAGGTTAACGATCTTGTTGAATGTTGTTAACCCATTTTTATTATAAAAAATGAGATGTTAAATTGTTATATTATCATGATATTATGATATATAATATATCTTAGTATGATGTATATACAGTTAAATGTCGTTACAACGATAATCGTTACATATATGTCTCGTTTCGAAATCATTAAGTTAGTAGTCTTATTTTTACATATGTATTTCATTGTCAATACACTTAATAATATATTTACTTATAATTTAACATAATTAACCAAGTGTATCAATATCTTAATATGATTCATATGTACCTAGTAAGACGTTGTTATAACGATAATCGTTATATATATCATTTTCGAGTTTCTTAAATCAATAGTCTCATTTTTATGTATATAACTCATTGTTAAAATACCTAATGAGATACATACTTATAATAAAATCATGTTAACTATATATATAACCATATATATGTCATCATATAGTTTTTACAAGTTTTAACGTTCGTGAATCACCGGTCAACTTGGGTGGTCAATTGTCTATATGAAACCTATTTCAATTAATCAAGTCTTAACAAGTTTGATTGCTTAACATGTTGGAAACACTTAATCATGTAAATAACAATTTCATTTAATATATATATAAACATGGAAAAGTTCGGGTCACTACATATGACCTACTACTTATATTATAACACGTAAAAACATTTTGGGATATGTATTAGAGATGTATAGATCTTCGAACTTTCTTGACGAATGGTTTCTACGAAACTCTAGGCGGAAGGGTTTGGATTTCCGATTTAAAGGATCCTATAGCTCAAGCCCCTAGACCTAAAATGACCATTCGAAGGGAAAGGGGTGATTGGAAGCTTATCTAATACGGCAAGTATCCTAAAATGGAAAACACTCTTAAAGTAGAAACTTTCTAGTTATAGAAACTTACTAAGATAAGAAATCTACTAAAAGTGGAAACTTTATAAAATAGAAACTTACTAGGAAAGGAAACTTAGTAAAACGAACTACACTTACAACACTATCATACTTAAATATCTACTTAAACTTGGGCAAAAACACTTACTACTCTTAAATGTCAATAGGTTGACTTTTTTGCTCACTCATCCAACTTTCTATTTCGAGGAATAACTCTCTCTCTCTCTCTCTCTACTTACTAAGGTGAATTCATAGCCCCACTCTTTATTACTAGCAAACTTACTTTTATTTGGGTGAGACACATACTGTTTTTTACATTTTACAACTTAGACACAAGTACCAAACTACTAAACTATGTTATACCCGGCTATGTCCGACTAAGTCCCTACAGTGATATTTTTAATTGCTCGTTGAATGCATGCTTAATTATTGGGGGTAGGCCTATCGGGAGTAACGTCCCTGATATATTTGACTAAGCCTTTGTATTACTTAATAATGAAATTAAACCGACAAGTATAAACTACAACTTGTCTTTGGGGCAAACTTAAACGTTTAGTCTAAATATCACGCATTGGCATAACTTTTTGATCCTGCAGGAGATCAACTTTATAAACTAAATCTTGTGGTCTAAAAACAACGATAACTGCTTTTGTTAAACCTATGATTTTACTCAACCTTTTTGGTTGACACTTCAATATGTTTGTCTCAGGTGCTGATTGATTCAAGCTTACTTACTTACTTACTGCTTATCTGATGCTACTTGGACTTAGGAACAAGAGATATCGCATTTACTATTCTTGCATTTTAAACATTTACTTTATTGTAATTTCAATTCTTGTAACGACATTTTATTTTCCGCTGCGTACTCTCAATAAAGTTTGATTTTATCATTTAGTATTGTTCTCGTATATTATAATATGTTAGTTTATTTGATATTAGTGACATTTTTCCAGACCATATCTGGAGGACGTTACATTTTAATTACAATCTTCATGAAAATATATATACATATATATTTTTTCAGATATAATCATGGATTTAATGAGTTAATGTGATATTAATCTCATTTGATTTATCGTTATAACTAGAATACATAATCTCTAAAACATTAGAGATTACATAATCGTCATGTCGAATGAAGATAAATGATATAGAATGATACGTAGAACGATGATTATACTCGAGGTATAGAATGAGACATTGAGGCATGGATTGTTGATGGTACTGGTGCTGTAATTGATGGTACTGTTGGTGCCGGTGATGTTGCTGAAGCTGGTAAATTTTGCACCATATTCTCCAAATTGATTACTCGTGTGACGACCCGGGAATTTTTGACCAAATTTAAATTTTATCTTTATATTATTCCGACACGATAAACAAGGTTTGTTAAATTAAATCTCAAGGATTTTAAACTATGTTCATACATTCATTTAACCTCGACCAAATTCCAATGATTCATGAACCATTATATGAACAAATATGATTATATATATCTATATGTGTATATATTATAACTTGAAAACGTTAACAAATTATTAGATGTATAATACGATACATGAACGTATTTATTTCAAAATATTTTATCGATGGAATTAGAAGATGTTATCAAATGATTGATTTAATAGTTACATTGAATTATGATTACGAGTCTCTGTTAAAAGGTCCACTTGATTTAGAAAACCTTTCCTTTTTAACGGTATTCGGAATATTTGGTAAAAGTGATTTGCCAAAGTGTCATTTACGAGAGTTAGTCAAAAGTTATTATTCATTTTCGTTTAAAATTCAAAAGTGTACTTTACTTGATTAACTTGTGTCTCTCGATAAATCAACTCTTTAGTTTTCATATTAAAAATACTATTTGGTAAAATAACTACTATTATTTAAAACAAGTAAATTATATAAAACGAACTTGAAATGTAACTGGTTTTGAAAGACTAAATATTATATCATTAGATAAATATTTCAAAGATATATATTGTACAAATTTACAATTTACAATTTTGAATAAAAAAAAAAAAATATATATATATATATATATATATATATATATATATATATATATATATATATATATATATATATATATATATATATATATATATATTTTAACTTAGTCATAAAACGTCCTGATTTAAAATAAAATATTTTGACAAACAACGAGCCACTGATTTATATAAGCAAATGACCACAACACTCAATTATATAAGTTACATTTTTTTATAAAGTAATTTGTTGATGAGATAGTTAAATTATTAATAAGGGTACACGTCGCGTAACGTAAAAGGCTAGTTTTCTAGACGTACGAAGGTGCGCTCGAAAAACCGAAATTGGTTCATGAGTTGAGTGACAACGTACGAGTCATTTGAACAAAAATTACATTTTTACCATGCTCGTAAATATAAAATATTATATAAATAATTATATAGATTAGATAATTAATTAATTATAATAACAAATAAGTGGTGTCGGCAGAGTAAAACAAATATGTATGTTGTGATCTTTTCATATGGCTTGCATGATCTTTTCAAATGGATCACATGTGTCAAAGTACTAGTATCCTATATAAATCAACTTGTCTCGTTGATATTACTACACACATATCAAAATCTATATCCTTCTGCAACTATATATATATTATTAATATTATTATTATTATTAATCATAATATTATTATTATTAATATTAGGATTACTATTATTAGTATTAGACATAAAATATTACGACGAGGGTACGTACGAATTATTTCAAAAACGGATTTTAGGAGCGGGATAGAACTAAGGAAATTATGGGTTATAGCAATGGAGGTGATGGGTATGGTTCATGGGTATGCTCATAAGGTCAATCTAGTGTTTATCGTCTCCGTTGCATCTACGTACCTTTCCTGCAATATTGAATCTCAATATTGATACGTGAGTACTCGTAAATAAATTTTTACATACTAATAGTCAGTGACGGAACTTGAAGTTTATGATTAGGAGGGCCAAGACAATGAACATCTAAAAATTTTAAGTGTGGTACTTTTTAAAATAAGTAATCGTCAAAATTCATATATTAATGAAGATGTAAACCATTACAAGTCGACGAATTTTAAGTATGTTTTTAATCAATGATAAATCAAACAAGTTAAAATTGATATGATTATAAACTACTAGTCCTGATTATTATAAACTAGTATATTTTTCTAATCATCCAACTATTTAGACTAGATTAACAAATTTGTAACCTAGATCTAGTAAATTAAGAGCAAACAAATTAAAAATAATAATAATAAATAACATAGATACATGATGTACCTATGCGGCTGCAACGAAAAGCCAATATACATACATATTTTGGGATTTGGATCGGTAGTATAATTAATAACACACGAGTATGGATGTTGACTTCTTAAAAGCGGGGGCCGAATAAAATAAATGGATCGTTACTTGTTAAGAACACTATCAAATATATACTAATGGGCCAAATTTGTAGAATGGCCATGGCCCTCCTACCTATTAACGTAGTTCCGCCATTGCTAATAGTGCATCCCTGACTAGTGCTCGAGAATATAGGATTATGCATGCTTGTATTTTTGATATTGCCATTAGATAGGTTATGTTGAATCTTGAATTAGTTACACCTGCGGTTGAGATACGGTATAAGATATGCATGTCCTTGGAAAGCTAGCGAAAAATTAAGAACTTTTCCTTTAGATGTCGAATGGTTCCGATGAACGGATTAGAAGATATAGTCAATTGAATTTTTGATATTATTATTAAAAATGATTATTATTATCGTCGTTATTATCATCGTTCTAGTTTTAATCAAACTATTATTATTATTATCATTAAAAAGTATTATCATTAAAAATTGTATTTATTATTATTATTATTATTATCGTTAAAATTATAATTAGTACTATTATTATTTTTATCATTAAAATAGTTATTAGTATTAATATTATCATCACATTTATTATTATTAGTATTATTATAATTAAACTAATGATAGTAACACTTAATTATTTTAATTACTATTATTATCATTAAAATGAACGCGACATAAAAGACGATTTAAAAACTATTAACAAAATTAATTAGGAAATAATGAGTATGAGTATCATGATGAAATTTAAATATCGTAAGATATTGATTTAGATAAAATTTTCTTTTTCATTAATTTTATCACTATTATTATTAAAAGTACTATTAATATCAAAACTATCATTTTTACAAAATTATTATTTTATATCATTATTAATATAAAATTCCATTATTTTTATAATATCATTTTTAGTAAATATTAAAGTTGATATTTTTATCAATAGAATAATAATAATTATTATTACAAAATAATACAACTTTTACTTATTATTATTATCAATATTATTATATCAAATAAATATGTAACATAAATTATATAATCACCTTAATAAAATCTATCATAACATGTTATGATATTAAATGAAACTTTATAAATTTTATTACTTAAAATATATAAAAGTATATTTTTATAAATAAATTATATTATTTACTTTAAAAATATTTTAAAAATATTTAAAAATATAAAACGACGATATTTAAAATATATAAAAATCCTGTATAAATTTTGGAAATCATTTTTAGTCAAATTGACTTTTGTTGACTTTTGTATATTAGTCTCGAGCATTAGGATTGTGGTACACTATGACTTGAACTAAATTATTAGACAAATATTGACCAACATATAAAAATATATAATTAATATAGGTTCGTGAATCCGAGGCCAACCCTGCATTGCTCGGTTGTTCAAATGACGTCATATGTATTTTTACTACAAAATACAGTATTGTGAATTTCATTTCCCTTTTTACTCATTACATTTTTGGGCTGAGAATACATGCACAACTTTTATAACTGTTTTACGAAATAGACACAAGAAATCAAAATTACATTATATGGTTGAATGATCGAAATCGAATATGCCCTTTTTATTAAAGTCTGGTAATCTAAGAATTAGGGAACAGACACCCTAATTGACGCGAACTCTAAAGATAGATCTATCGGGCCCAACAAGCCCCATCCAAAGTACCGGATGCTTTAGTACTTCGAAATTTATATCATGTCCGAAGGAGGATCCCGGAATGATGGGGATATTCTTATATGCATATTGTGAATGTCGGTTACCAGGTGTTCAATCCATATGAATTATATTTTTGTCTCTATGCATGGGACGTATGTTTATGAGAAATGGAAATATGAAATCTTGTGGTCTATTAAAAATTATGAAATGATTATTTATGTTAAACTAATGAACTCACCAACCTTTTGGTTGACACTTTAAAGCATGTTTATTCTCAGGTACGAAAGAAATCTTCCGCTGTGCATTTACTCACTTTAAAGATATTACTTGGAGTCCTTCATGACATATTTCAAAAGACGTTGCATTCGAGTCATTGAATTAATCAAGATTATTATTAAGTCAATTATAATTAGATATATTATGAAATGGTATGCATGCCATCAACTTTCAATGTAATGAAAGATTGTCTTTTCAAAAACGAATGCAATGTTTGTAAAATGTATCATATAGAGGTCAAGTACCTCGCGATGTAATCAACTGTTGTGAATCGTTTATAATCGATATGGACTTCGTCCGGATGGATTAGGACGGGTCCTTTCAGTTGGTATCAGAGCTGTGGTCTTAGCGAACCAGGTCATGCATTAGTGAGTCTAACTGATAGTCGTTAGGATGCATTAGTGAGTCTGGACTTCGACCGTGTCTGCATGTCAAAAGTTTTGCTTATCGTTTTTGTTGGAAATCACCTGCTTACCATCCTTAGGAAATTACCTGCTCATTATTCTTAGTCTAGACACGTTTTACTGCATTGACTGCATGAATAGTGTATAGATAAAATTCATATCTTAGAGTATCTATTACTGTAACTTTGCCTGACAACTTCTGTAGATTCCTCCGTAACTTATGGGATTCTAGTATTATATATGCATATGTAAATTATGCAGAGTACTAATCTACATCCTATAATCTATTTCTTATCGAAAATCCTTCATCTGATCATACGAGATGAATCCTGCAACCAATTCGAGTCCCTCAGATTCCGATAGCTATTCCGATAGTTATTCCGACGGATATTCCGACATAGATGTTCACCTAAACTCCGAAAACAGCGTCATCGGCATGAATCAACCAATCAACCATTATCAATTCATTTGATGGGTTCGTAGTCGACTTAGTTAATGGAAACGCGCAGAAGGTAATCCCTTCCACCAACCGAATTCACCTCTTGACAATGAACCTGAAGCGTTTACCGGTGAACCTATTCGAGACACCATTTTCAGTCTCATTTCCAGGGTAACTCGATAAGATTATATTCTATCCACAATTCTGAACCTTATTCATCTGCTTGTTCCGACTGACAATCATCCTGGAGTAATAAGTCAATGAACTTCGCGCTCGAATAATCAATTCGGAGAATATGGTGCAAAATGTACCAGCTTCATCAACATCACCGGCACCAACAGTACCATCAATAACAGCACCAGTACCATCAACAATCCATGCTTCAATATCATCATCTGTACTTTGAGTATGATCTTCGTTCTACCTCATTTATCTTCATTCGATATGGCGAATATGTAATCTCTAAAGTTTTAGAGATTATTTATTCTAGTTCCAACCGAAAAGCAAATGAATTTAATATCATATTAACTCATTAAATCCATGAATACATCTGAAGAAAATATATATGTATATATGTTTTCATAAAGATTGTAATTAAAAATTCTCTTGTACAAACTGTTAATGGTGAAAATATTTTAACGGGTAGGTAATACCCGAGGAATATTTAAATTTCACATTAATAAGTTACATTGTATGTTCTTTGAATCTGTTTCAACAGTCATATACTATCCTACTTACATTCACCGATATACAAATCCGTTCACCACAGAATAACCATATTCATCCAATTTTATATTTGGATTTTGATTTATCAGAATCCAACAAGTGGCATAATGAAGAAAACATTTGACAAATTAAAATTTGTTAGAAACAAACAAATTAACTATGAGAAATTTTGTTAAGAATCCACGCTAACTGTTCCTAGCTAATTGTTCCTAGCTAACTGATTACATTTTTTTATCGCAATTTAATTATGGCAATTTACATTCTCGCAATTTTATTTATCGTCATTTAATTTCTGTTATTTACTTTACGCACTTTATTTATCGTCATTTAAATTTTTGTTATTTATTTTTTTACGCACTTTAAATATCGGGACACGTATACAAGGTTTTGACATATCATATCGACACATCTATATATATTATTTGGAATCACCATAGACACTCTATATGCAGTAATGATCGAGTTCTCTATACAGGGTTGAGGTTGATTCTACAATAATATATATACTTTGAGTTGTGATCGAGTCTGAGACGTATACGGGTCACGACACGTATTAATTAATTCGAACATTATATATTAAACTATATATGAATTATTGGACTGTCAACTGTGAACTATCGACTATGGACTAATAACATTGGACAATTAAAATGAATTAAAATATTGATTATAATATATGAAACTAAACAATTCTTCAAGTTGCCACTTGATTTCGTCTTAAACATCATTTGTATATTCACGATTATATTCTGCATTCAAACCTTTCATGATTCTTGAAAACACCTCAATCGAGAGGATGAACCAACCGCACTTCATTTACGGGAGAAAAGATTGATGCATATGCACCTGAAAACACTCGAAACCTGAGTAAACGTTTAACACGTAGCTGTGCTAATTCCATTAGCGTTATTATCACCAAAAATAACTTTGCACCTGCTGTTCGAGATAGCCAGCTTTGTCACAGCTCCAGCAAGATAACTTCGACTTTTCGTACGAAATAACCTTATTATAACGTTGATATATACGCGTGCTCTATTATTGTTACCAGAGAACCTTTTATATTCCACCATATTACTATCAGCGTTTAATCATCAAAAAAAAACAATTCTCCTGAAACCACTTTGGATTAATAACCGATGATTCAGATATCATAGCATTAAATGCAGAGGAAATAGAAAAATAGTAGATGGTCTGAACGGCCAAAAGTTGATGATAAAGAAAGGAGTATCAGGAATGCTCGATAGAAAATTGGGTATTGAAAAACAGATTTAGCTACCCATGAAGGAGACCAAGGACAAATACAAGGACCAAACCCTATATTCAAAGGATTCAGGTAATTATGGATCCGATGAAATCTTTAGAGAATATCTTGCTCCGAAGTCATGTTAAAATCTTGCGGAAAATCTTTCTCCATCAACCATCAAACTCAGAAATCGTAAAATATCATTATCAATATCTTCGATATTTCTGAGGATATTTTCATAAATATTCTCGTCCGAAATTATATACCTCTTCGTGCTTCCTGTGTATCATTATATTGGAAACATTCAATAGAAAATTTAGTACCGAAAAGCAGATTATGCGAAAATATAAAGAAAGCCGTGGGCAAATCACAAAGAATAAGTTTGACTTCAAATAATCCAAATGATTCAATGTCTGCTAAAGTCTTTAGTGAATATCTTGCTCCTTACTCTAAACCCTTGCAGACAATAGTTTCTATCATCCTCTGATCTTAGATATTCTGAGATATTATCGTATCTTTCATTATAAATATCCTCCATATTTCTGGAGATATTTTATAACTATTCTCATCTGAAATCATTAATCTCGTCGTGCTATCAGTATTACATCACATAGAAACTATTAGTTTCTATATTCTGTAAACTTTCAAAATTTAAAATATGAATGTTTTGAAGTAGTGTTAGTAACTGATGCATGAGTTAGTATAATATAATGACACTTGATCAACGTGATTATATTACAGTAAGTCATGCTGAGTTTCTAATGGGAGGTGATGATTCACAGATCATAACATCATCATGTGCCATGTTACATAACTATGTCATTCTGCTTAACTTCTGAACATATCAAGAAAGTATATTCTTGATAGTTCTATTCTCAGTGAATCTGGTAATTTGACAAATCAAATTGTACTATTACGTTCCTTCTTATTTAGAACATTAATTCTGAAACCTATATCTGCGAATTCTGGACCATTACAAGAGATGCCAAATCGCCAGTAGAAAAAAAAAACGAAGGGACAAAGCTCTGAAATAGAAATTGGAGTATAAATCGCAGTAAATAGGAGGGAGTATTAACTGTGAATGACAATGATTATAGGAAACGGAAAGGGGGACATTGAAATATAAGGATAGATATAAAGCCCGATAACAACACATAAATTACAAACCGTGTATATCCATGTTTATCGTAACATAAAGACACGGGAGAATTAAAAGCACTATAACCCCAAGGGCAAAGTAGAAATAAGCAGATTCCTTTGATGGAAGTTGAAAAAGGAGAATGATTGTTGCGATAGTAAGGATAAGGACAAGGATTAGAACTGGATTAACCATTTTCACAAACTTTTAAATTTAGAAATTGAGTATAGGAATGGTAAAAGATACGAAACGGAAGAAGTTAATTTATAGTGAAATATTTGATAGAGAAATCAAGGCAGATCTCCCCATTTAATTAGAGATATCCTAATTTCCTTATTCGCCGAAGAATCAAATCTTTTAGATTTAGAAGATGTTCTTTAAATCCCCTTGAATTTCGGAATTCAACCAAGACAACGTCAGAAGTTAAAACAATACTTTATTTCTCATTTCATTTCTTTTATGATAGCTTCACTCGTACTCTTCAAGTAATCGAATCGTTTTATCTATATTACTCAATAGTGATAAAACTCTATATATCAACTCATATTCGTCATAAAAACATTTTTATGATTAGCCATGACGACCACGATCAAATTTCGGGACGAAATTTCTTTAACGGGTAGGTACTGTGATGACCCAGGAATTTTCGACCAAATTTAAATTTTATCTTTATATTATTCCGACACGATAAGCAAGGTTTGTTAAATTAAATCTCAAGGATTTTAAACTATGTTCATACATTCATTTAACCTCGACCAAATTCCAATGATTCATGAACCATTATATGAACAAATATGATTATATATATCTATATGTGTATATATTATAACTTGAAAATGTTAACAAATTATTAGATGTATAATACGATACATGAACGTATTTATTTCAAAATATTTTATCGATGGAATTAGAAGATGTTATCAAATGATTGATTTAACAGTTACATTGAATTATGATTACGAGTCCCTGTTAAAAGGTCCACTTGATTTAGAAAACCTTTCCTTTTTAACGGTATTCGGAATATTTGGTAAAAGTGATTTGCCAAAGTGTCATTTACGAGAGTTATTCAAAAGTTATTATTCATTTTCGTTTAAAATTCAAAAGTGTACTTTACTTGATTAACTTGTGTCTCTCGATAAATCAACTCTTTAGTTTTCATATTAAAAACACTATTTGGTAAAATAACTACTATTATTTAAAACAAGTAAATTATATAAAATGAACTTGAAATGTAATTGGTTTTGAAAGACTAAATATTATATCATTAGATAAATATTTCAAACATATATATTGTACAAATTTACAATTTACAATTTTGAATAAAAATATATATATATATATATTTTAACTTAGTCATAAAACGTCCTGATTTAAAATAAAATATTTTGACAAATAACGAGCCACTGATTTATATAAGCAAATGACCACAACACTCAATTATATAAGTTACATTTTTTTATAAAGTAATTTGTTGATGAGAAAGTTAAATTATTAATAAGGGTACACGTCGCGTAACGTAAAAGGCTAGTTTTCTAGACGTACGAAGGTGTGCTCGAAAAACCGAAAGTGGTTCATGAGTTGAGTGACAACGTACGAGTCATTTGAACAAAAATTACATTTTTACCATGCTCGTAAATATAAAATATTATATAAATAATTATATAGATTAAATAATTAATTAATTATAAAAACAAATAAGTGGTGTCGGCAGAGTAAAACAAATATGTATGTTGTGATCTTTTCATATGGCTTGCATGATCTTTTCAAATGGATCACATGTGTCAAAGTACAAGTATCCTATATAAATCAACTTGTCTCGTTGATATTACTACACACATATCAAAATCTATATCCTTCTGCAACTATATATATATTATTAATATTATTATTATTATTAATCATAATATTATTATTATTAATATTAGGATTACTATTATTAGTATTAGACATAAAATATTACGACGAGGGTACGTACGAATTATTTCAAAAACGGATTTTAGGAGCGGGATAGAACTAAGGAAATTATGGGTTATAGCAATGGAGGTGATGGGTATGGTTCATGGGTATGCTCATAAGGTCAATCTAGTGTTTATCGTCTCCGTTGCATCTACGTACCTTTCCTGCAATATTGAATCTCAATATTGATACGTGAGTACTCGTAAATAAATTTTTACATACTAATAGTCAGTGACGGAACTTGAAGTTTATGATTAGGAGGGCCAAGACAATGAACATCTAAAAATTTTAAGTGTGGTACTTTTTAAAATAAGTAATCGTCAAAATTCATATATTAATGAAGATGTAAACCATTACAAGTCGACAACTTTTAAGTATGTTTTTAATCAATGATAAATCAAACAAGTTAAAATAGATATGATTATAAACTACTAGTCCTGATTATTATAAACTAATATATTTTTCTAATCATCCAACTATTTATACTAGATTAACAAATTTGTAACCTAGATCTAGTAAATTAAGAGCAAACAAATTAAAAATAATAATAATAAATAACATAGATACATGATGTACCTATGCGGCTGCAACGAAAAGCCAATATACATACATATTTTGGGATATGGATAGGTAGTATAATTAATAACACACGAGTATGGATGTTGACTTCTTAAAAGCGGGGGCCGAATAAAATAAATGGATCGTTACTTGTTAAGAACACTATCAAATATATACTAATGGGCCAAATTTGTAGAATGGCCATGGCCCTCCTACCTATTAACGTAGTTCCGCCATTGCTAATAGTGCATCCCTGACTAGTGCTCGAGAATATAGGATTATGCATGCTTGTATTTTTGATATTGCCATTAGATAGGTTATGTTGAATCTTGAATTAGTTACACCTGCGGTTGAGATACGGTATAAGATATGCATGTCCTTGGAAAGCTAGCGAAAAATTAAGAACTTTTCCTTTAGATGTCGAATGGTTCCGATGAACGGATTAGAAGATATAGTCAATTGAATTTTTGATATTATTATTAAAAATGATTATTATTATCGTCGTTATTATTATCGTTCTAGTTTTAATCAAACTATTATTATTATTATCATTAAAAAGTATTATCATTAAAAATTGTATTTATTATTATTATTATTATCGTTAAAATTATAATTAGTACTATTATTATTTTTATCATTAAAATAGTTATTAGTATTAATATTATCATCACATTTATTATTATTAGTATTATTATAATTAAACTAATGATAGTAACACTTAATTATTTTAATTACTATTATTATCATTAAAATGAACGCGACATAAAAGACGATTTAAAAACTATTAACAAAATTAATTAGGAAATAATGAGTATGAGTATCATGATGAAATTTAAATATCTTAAGATATTGATTTAGATAAAATTTTCTTTTTCATTAATTTTATCACTATTATTATTAAAAGTACTATTAATATCAAAATTATCATTTTTACAAAATTATTATTTTATATCATTGTTAATATAAAATTCCATTATTTTTATAATATCATTTTTAGTAAATATTAAAGTTGATATTTTTATCAATAGAATAATAATAATTATTATTACAAAATAATACAACTTTTACTTATTATTATTATCAATATTATTATATCAAATAAATATGTAACATAAATTATATAATCACCTTAATAAAATCTGTCATAACATGTTATGATATTAAATGAAACTTTATAAATTTTATTACTTAAAATATATAAAAGTATATTTTTATAAATAAATTATATTATTTACTTTAAAAATATTTTAAAAATATTTAAAAATATAAAATGACGATATTTAAAATATATAAAAATCCTGTATAAATTTTGGAAATCATTTTTAGTCAAATTGACTTTTGTATATTAGTCTCGAGAATTAGGATTGTGGTACACTATGACTTGAACTAAATTATTAGACAAATATTGACCAACATATAAAAATATATAATTAATATAGGTTCGTGAATCCGAGGCCAACCCTGCATTGCTCGGTTGTTCAAATGACGTCATATGTATTTTTACTACAAAATACAATATTGTGAGTTTCATTTCCCTTTTTACTCATTACATTTTTGGGCTGAGAATACATGCAAATGCTTTATTAACTGTTTTACAATATTTATATGCGTGAGTTTCATTTGCCTTTTTACCCTTTATATTTTTGGGCTGAGAATACATGCGCAACTTTTATAACTGTTTTACGAAATAGACACAAGAAATCAAAATTACATTATATGGTTGAATGATCGAAATCGAATATGCCCTTTTTATTAAAGTCTGGTAATCTAAGAATTAGGGAACAGACACCCTAATTGACGCGAACTCTAAAGATAGATCTATCGGGCCCAACAAGCCCCATCCAAAGTACCGGATGCTTTAGTACTTCGAAATTTATATCATGTTCGAAGGAGGATCCCGGAATGATGGGGATATTCTTATATGCATATTGTGAATGTCGGTTACCAGGTGTTCAATCCATATGAATTATATTTTTGTCTCTATGCATGGGACGTATGTTTATGAGAAATGGAAATATGAAATCTTGTGGTCTATTAAAAATTATGAAATAATTATTTATGTTAAACTAATGAACTCACCAACCTTTTGGTTGACACTTTAAAGCATGTTTATTCTCAGGTACGAAAGAAATCTTCCGCTGTGCATTTACTCACTTTAAAGATATTACTTGGAGTCCTTCATGACATATTTCAAAAGACGTTGCATTCGAGTCATTGAATTCATCAAGATTATTATTAAGTCAATTATAATTAGATATATTATGAAATGGTATGCATGCCGTCAACTTTCGATGTAATGAAAGATTGTCTTTTCAAAAACGAATGCAATGTTTGTAAAATGTATCATATAGAGGTCAAGTACCTCGCGATGTAATCAACTATTGTGAATCGTTTATAATCGATATGGACTTCGTTCGGATGGATTAGGACGTGTCCTTTCAACTCGAGCGTGAAGTTCGTTGATTTCTTCTATTATTCCGGGATGATTGTCGGTCGAAACGAGCGAATGAATAAAGTTTAGAATTGTGGATAGAATATAATCGTGTCGAGCTACTCTGGAAATGAGGCTGAAAATGGTGTTTCGGATAGGTTCCCCGGTAAGTGCTTCAGGTTCTTCGCCAAGAGGGAAAATCGGTGGATGGAAGGGATCACCTTCTTCTTGTCTCCAATGATCTAGTAGCCTACGAACCCATCAGATGAATTAGGGATGAGTGATTGGTTGATTCATTCCGGTGACGCTGCTTTCGGAGCTTAGGTGAACATCCATGTCAGAATCTGAGAGACTTGAACTAGTGGCGAGTTCCATTTCGTATGATTGAGTAAAAGGTTTTTCGGTATGAAATGATTTTCGGATATCGGATGATATTCTAATTACATAGAATATCTATAAACATAGAACAAAAGATTTTGTAGATTACGGAGTAATTTTACGGAATATGTTAGGTAAAGTTTACAGTAACATATACGCTAAGATATGAATTCGCAGATACGCTAAGATATGAATTTTGTCTATACACTATTCATGCAATCCATGCAGTAAGATATGTCTAGATTAAGAATGATAAGCAAGTGATTCCCTAAGAGTGATAAGCAGGTAATTTTCGACACGGAATGATAAGCAAAACTTTTGATATGCAGACACGGTCGAAGTCCAGACGCACTAATGCATCTAAACAACTATCAGTTAGACATACTAATGCAAGACATGGTTCGCTAAGACCACCGCTCTGATACCAACTATAATGACCCGTCCTAATCCATCTGGACGAATACATTACATTTGGTTACATCGCGAGTTACTTGACCTCTATATGATACATTTTACAAACATTGCATTCGTTTTTAAAAGACAAACTCTCATTTCATCGAAAGCTGACAGGCATGCATACCATTTCATAATATATCCAAACTATCAATGACTTAATAATAATCTTGTTGAACTCAACGACTCGAATGCAACGTCTTTTGAAATATGTCATGAATGACTCCAAGTAATATCTCTAAAATGAGCAAATGCATGGTTGGCCTTGGATTCACGAACTTATATTAATTACATTTTTATTAAAACATATGATAGAAATATCATAATTTCATTTATTAATGTATATTATTTATATAAATTTTATAGTTATATAAGATTTATACTAGATTTCATTTAAAAATATATACATTATGTTATATCTTAAATTATATGTTTTATGTATTTATCTTGTATATGTATTTAAAATGATTAATATAGTTATATTAATATCTATATATATTTAGGATTATATAAAAAAATATACCTAATTTGTTATATGTAAGTTTTTATATAAGTAATGTTAATATGATTTATATATAGTTATATGGAATATTAATATAGTTGTAGTATATGTATTAAGTATGTTTTATGTACAAAAATATTTATTTGTTTAAAAATGCTAGTTTTGATATTAGTGATTTACTAATAATAATAATAATAATAACTTTATTAAAAAATATCAATATTAATAATAATAATAATGATATTGTTAATAACGATACTTTTGTTTAATAATAATACTAATAGCACTAGTAGTTACAAAAGCGATACTAATACTAATATTAATGAAAATAATAATTTTATTATTTTCATAATGATAATAATAATAATAATAATCATGTTTGTAACTATGATCATAATAATAGTGATATTAATAATAATACTTGTAACAATATTGATTTTACAGTTAATGATAGTCATGATACTGATTTTAATACCTATATAATAATAATACTCGTGATAATAATGTTACCTATGTCAATATTAACATTTCTATTATTTATAAAATGATATTAATACTAATATTTATTAAAATGATAATAATACTAAAGTATTAAATTTAATTGTAATATCATATTTAATACTTATAATAATAATAATAATAATAATAATAATAATAATAATAATAATAATAATAATAATAATAATAATAATAATAATAATAATAGGTATAATACTAATAATAACAATATTGATAATTATAATAATGGTGATCTTAATAATAATAATAATACTAATAATAATAATAATAATAATAATGATAATAATAATAACACTAATAACAATAATAATTATAATCATAATTATAACATTAATAACTAATAATAATAATCATAACAATAATAATAATAATAATCATAATATCATAATAATTAATAATAATAATAATAATAATAATTAAAATTGGAATAATTGTGTATACCCTTTAAAGCTTTGCATAAAAGGAATTGCCCTTGACCGGACTCGAACCCGAGACCTCCCACTCACCCGCTCACCCCCTTAACCATCTGAGCTGCTGCTCATTTTCTGTTATCCTACTTACTTCTAAATATATAACCCGTATTTTTATTTGACTCTATTTTCATCTTCTTGAAATTTTTCAATCGACCAGAGGTGAAAACAGTTCTGAAAGTGAATTAATTTGTTTGGTTTGAGGCTTGAAGTTAAACTAGAATATTTGATTGTGGGTTATTTTGATTGATAGAAAAAAAAATACAGTAGCAACATCAAAAGCTCGATAGAACACAATGAACTCAACATTTGATTCAAATTTCTAGACACTATTAGACTAAGATTTCTATATGAAAGTGGTAGTAAATTACTCATAGAAACTTCGTGAATCGTCAATTGATCCAGAAATATCAAAACAACCTCGAATTTTTGGATGAACAAATAAGTTGACTTTTTAAATTTTAAACTTTGACTCGCAAATTAGGAATCATTAAGAGAAATTGGAAGTTG